>NC_134588.1:46256331-47506331 GCF_037038515.1 Microtus pennsylvanicus | reverse complement strand
GCCTTCTACTTCTGCAATTCCACGTGGAAATAGATGTAAGCTTGTACTGCCCTGCAACTTTTGAAAGCAATCCTTCTTTCTATTTATTAGTCTTTAATGTGGGTGATAATAGGCTGGGAGGACATAAAAAATGTGCAAAGATATTTTAAGGTGCACCACCTCCATAATAAATAGTTAGGACTTGAAAATTATCTTAGAAAATATTTGGAGTAGCTGTGCTTTTTTTATAATTACTATGCACAAAATCATAGTGCATTCTCTGACCACTTCATGGAAGTATTTGAGAAAAGTCTAGGGTACAAAAGCCCTGTGAACTGTGCAGGTGTGATAGACGGGCAGGTGAACTGTGCAGGTGTGATAGACAGGCACAGATGACACATTCCAGCTGAGGTCTTAAAGAGAAGAAAACTTGAGCTGGTGAAGGATATATGACATGAAGTATGCAGGATGAAGGAGATTTGGTTGCTTCTGTGGGGTTTCTAGTCACGTGTCTCTTGAGGTGTTCTCTTCTTATCTGCTCTTTCTCTTCTTCCCTCTGCTGCCTGACTTGCCACCTCCGTTCTCCCTGAAGACAAGTAGTATTTGGGTTTTGAAAAAACAGCACCGAGAACAAATTCCCAAAGCAGGTGTCAGTGGGAGTTACGTGAGCAAAATAGCTGGGGGCAGAGATTGTTCCTCAATTGCACATTCTCAAAACTGTTAGGGGGAAATGTGTTCCATTTAGCACACATCGAATAAACTGAAGCATACCAAATGCAGGCTGGAAATCATCTCACAGGGCCAGCAGAGTGACCCTTGCAGCAGTCAGTTGTACCAGCACCAATTTGGATCAGTCCTGACCTATGAAGCACAGGTGAAAGGAAAAGGTGCACCCTTCTCATTGAAGCATCTTGGAGTATTTATCTGAATCAATCCCTGTGTATGAATGAAGATTGCTGAGTGTTGCCTCTTTCTATATGAATGTCAGTGGCCAAAGTCCAGCAACACATTAGCAACATTCTCCCTATAGGCAGGACTACCTGTTTTCTTCGTCTTTCTTTCTCTTTTCCCCTACTCCCTCCTTTCTTTTATCTTTCTTTCTTTCTAGAGCTCTGGACTGAAACTAAGACCTCATGTATATACGTTTGGGCTACATGCCCAGCCCTTTTTCATGTGTCCAATTATCCTTATCCATCCTATCACCTAGACCTTGCTTTTAGCTTACACCTAAGTGATCTCTGTTGGTGAGGTTTGTGTCAGTTGGTGTGTGTGTACAGATGTATGTGTGTTCATTTCCCCTGGCTGGAGATTAACAACAAACTTCTGAGACTTGGATCTCTAAATAAAAACATATCTAAGGAATGTACAGTTGTACTTCCATGATCTGATCTGCTTGCATATTGAAAGATAGCTTCTGCTCAACCATAAATTACTGATATTCCCCTTCATGGATATCAGATATAGGAAAAGAGGAGTAACTCTTTCTCTGCCCTCTTGTTGTAGAGCAATGTCTTTGGTAGATTGCATGGGTACCGTGGAACTAGAAAGCATTTCCAATTTAGGCATAGGAGAAACTATGTTTATGTAGAGTGACCTTAAAAGATTTTCATTTTATCCAATGCTTGGACATTGCTAGCATTAGTCCCCTCTGCTGTACTGGAGCAGTGGGGAATGTAATTAGTCTCCATATCAGGCCAGGAACATGGTGTCTCCAGCTCTGATACTCTGAGTTATCTATTTCAGAGGCTGCCAGTAAGAAGTCGTACACGTCGCTTTACCTGCCTGTGTATCTAATGGCCATGTGCTGGACACGTGACACAGCTCAGTACAGCTCATTGATTTCTGTTATCTCCCTTTAGGTATTTGGAAACATAAAGTTAGATGAGGAGAGTCACATCAACCGGCACAACAACTTCCGGAGTTTCTTTGGGTCCCTCATGCTGCTCTTCAGGTATCTGGATGACCCGCTTGTCCAAGCTGAAGATCTCATGGTCTTCATGGGGAGAAGCATCTGGAAGGAGGCAGTTGACTGGCCTCTTGATCTCTTAGTTCTGCTCCGCTGATCCTATTAGGATATGTAGTGGAAGGAGACGATGCCTTAACTGGCTTCTCCGTGATTTAGAAAGTTTCATCAGAACCTTTAACTCGGTAGTTAATTTGTCCATTTCAACTTGTTCTCCAGGGTTCTGGAAGGGGAGATGTACATAGCTTCTGATGCGAACAATTTCAAACCAGGAACCTTGAGTGGCTGCGTTTATGTGGAGTCTTGGGGTTCTATCACTATCTCACTCCTATCAGATTAGACCCTCAACAGATGGGAAAGTGGGTGGGGAAGAAGAACGAGAGGCGCTTTGTTGGCATTCTGCATCTCCATATGGAAAATACTAAAAGGTCCCAAAGGGTTAAGAAGAAAGCCCATAGGTCCTATTGTGAAGGGAAAAGAGGCCCAAGGGTCGGTTAGAACATGAAGACTTCTTCTTACAAAGATGGCTTTTTGTGCTCAGGAGTGCCACAGGAGAGGCTTGGCAGGAGATAATGCTGTCGTGTCTCGGCGAGAAGGGCTGTGAGCCTGATACCACCGCACCTTCAGGGCAGAACGAGAGCGAGCGCTGTGGCACTGACCTGGCCTACGTGTACTTTGTCTCCTTCATCTTCTTCTGCTCCTTCCTGGTGAGCAACAGTGGGCCCTCATTTGAGGTGTGCTTACCTGGCACTCCTGATAAATGGGGTGGGGTTGGGGGGCTCCTGCCGTGTCTGTGAATGTTCTCTGCCTCCCTTTGCTCCCTCCTCTATTTCTGCTGTCTCACACTTACACTCCAAGCTGTGGGACAGATCATTGCCCTTGGGGGTCAAGGTGCCCCTCAGAATCCTTGGATGGGTGACTCATTGGTTGAGGTCTTTGCTGCTTCAGTAGAAGAATCTTTGTGAGACAAGATGAGGACTTGAATGTAGGAACCATGCACCAAGCTTCCTGTCAACTCTGAGGTTACCAGGGTAACTCCTGTCTTTTCTGTGTCTTGTTGCAGTTTATTTAATAGCGAAGGTTTATGTCTGTTTGGGAGACTTTGTTTTTAACTGTTTATAGAATGGTGCTTTGAAAACAGCAGCGTATAGGGTTAATAATAGGCGAATGATGATCACATACGGTGTAACTGATGTGATTCCCTCCTGACTGTGGTGCCACTGAATTGGATGGCAGCTGGCAGGCTCGATGGTGTGAAAACACGATTGCTTTGGGTGTTAGTGACTATTGAGTTGTCTATGTAGAACATTCCCACGTAGGGAAGTGGTGAGAGGCCTGAAATGCCCTTAGTTCCTTCTTTTGCAGAAAGCATCCAGAAATGTCTTCCCTGCACATCAGATTAGCCATGAAATATGGAATAAATACACAAGGTGGCACCAGAACAATAAAAAGGTTACTGTGGTCCTTCTGGCCGCCCTTACGTCCCTCAGCTCAACTTCACTGCAAAGGCTGTACAAAGCAATTGAAAACCAAAATAATGCCGCTGCTCAATAGTGGTCAATGCTGCTACTGTACATTGGAAAGTAACTTAACTGTCTCATGCCCAGGCATTTCTGTCTTTAAGACAATCTGACAATTCAGCATTCCAGTGTCACTGAGGAGCCTGTTAAGCCTGGCACATGGGTTAATGCAGGGAGTAAACTAACTGGAAGCTTGCGGAGCCCCCTTTTTGGTTTTGGCTTTGTTCCCATACAGCCTTGGCTAAGACATTTCCCCTTGTATGCCTCTTTAAAATGGTATAAGCATGTCTTGACAGGGCTGGAGAGATGGCTCAGTGAGTAATGGCATTTGCTGTGCAAGCATGAGAACCTGAGATTAGATTCCCAGAAGCCATGGAAAACGTTGGATGTGGCTGCACAGGCACCTATAACCTCAGTTATATGCTCCTCAGTACTGTGTGAGGAGCGTACAGAGGATCATTGGGCTTTCTGGCCACAAGCCTAGCTCCAGAGTCAGTGAGAAACCCTGTCTCAAAGGAATCAGGCAAGAGCGATAGAACAAGGCACTCAGTGTCCTGCTCTGCCCTCCCTGTGTACAGCATTCATGCACTCATAGTATACACATGCACACACATGCAACTCACACTTGGCTTGACAGCAGTGATATATGCACAGAGAGATAATACATATATTTCAATATACTTTTCTATGGATATAAAACCTTTTCCAATGAAAAAACACAGAACTGCTTACAAATCTGAAAGCACAATGTGTAATGAAAACAAAGCACAATGTATGATGGAAGGAACCTTAGGTTTAATGCATCACCCCTTCAGCCCGCTTCTATCAAGTAGCTACTAATGACTGGCACTGACCCAGCACCGTGGTAGAACTGTTAGCAAGACACAGTCTCCATGTAGCTTCCAGTAAATAAGAAACCAGCACACGGGCAATTAACAATCATTGATAAAGACAAACTGAAAACCGAAAGAGGGGCACATAGACTTCTCAATTTTTATCTTATATCGCTTAAGTGTTTGATGATAAATATTTAAAAGAAACCAGAGATAAAACTGGAAAATTAATTGGAGGCTGTAATGGTACTTTTAGAATCTTGAGCTTGAGGGTGCTACATAATTCACATTAATGTTATTTTTAATGAGGCTATATTCAGTGTGAGATGACCTGCCTTCAAGTCTCAGCCCTACATAAGCCCGTCTTTGTGACCTTGGGCAAGTCACACACTCTTCAGCTCAAACCAACCACTCAACAGAGATTTCTGATGCCCTTTGGTGAGACTGGCCATGTGCTGGGAGCTCAGAATGCGGTTATGAATCAGAAACATTTATTTTTTCAAAGAGCTGATAGTAATTCAAACTTCCTCACAAAGGGTTAGAGCAAGCATGAAAAGAAACAATAGCTGTTAACACACACAGCACACTGTTAAAGACTGCACAATTAGGAGGCAATAGCAGTGCTAATAGTTATTATGAACACTAATAATAAGTGCTCAGAAGGAGTATTAAAAAATGTGTAGAACATGGAAGACATTCATAATCCAGGAAGCGGTTGAATAAAATCATTGTGGCTCAAATCTCAGTGGCAGAGAAGCCTGTATTGAGTTCAGCTGTATGAAACAGCAATTCTCAAAAAACAGCATCTTAACCAGAGAGATGTTGCTTTCATGGGAGTGAAGTCTGGAGGAAGCTGTCATGTTTGTTATGATGGCCTGACAATACCTCATTCTTGCATCATCTAAGGAATGTCCTTCACCCTAATGCTAAGAGAATAAAAAGCCAACCTCCAGTCATCCATCTGTATCATAGGCAGAGGTAAAGAGGGGTCCATGCAGTTAGGATATACCCAGCCCTCTCCATGTAGCAAAGACTATATTGCAACTGTACCTCCTGTAGATTGTCTCTGTATCCTGGAGACCTTGCCTACATATCTAGCAAGTCCACGAGCCCAGCCATTTAACCTAGGAATCTACAACAGAGACTTCTATTTCCTCATTACCACAACCAATTGTTCCATCAGATAGGAATCTTGAATTCTAAGTTAAAAAAAGCCCAGATACAGCCTAAACAAACCTTAATATAGGGCTCAGACAGCATCACCAGGACAAATTTCATTTTCCTTTTCTAGCTTTCTGTATTCATCAATCTTTTCCCCCATGTGAATGTCTTCATCAAATACTCCATCTAATGGTTACCAGGTAGCTGTAGCATTAACTCTGGACATTATATCTTCTCATGTTCAAGAATAACACACAGAGAGAATCACATCTCTTACCCAATGCCCTTTCATGGGCTTTTGTTGATTTCCCACTCATTGTGAGCTAAGGAAATATAGGATTCCATGACTGGGAGAAGCTTAGGTCACAGGATAGTGCCCATTGGACTACAGTAATAGGGACAGGCAAGGGCCTGTACTAGGAATCAAGCAACCAATGACACTCTAGGAACATGACGGAACTGATGACTCTGGTCAATCCCTGTCTTTATTACTGTCCTTGTGAATGGTTTGGCCCAGGAGCAATTCTCATCTTCTTGACCATTACCAAGCTTATTTGTATAGACAAATATCTCTTGGCTCCTCTTTGTTTAACCATCATTAGTCGTTCTTGCTGCATATAGAATAGTCCAGACTATAGCTCATGAGATTCTATAGCCCATGGGCCAATCTGATTTGCACCTGGTTTTTGTATGGTTTATGAAGTATGATTTTTACATTCTTAGATGAGGGAGAGACAAAGAAAAGATGGATAGTATTTTCATGGCTTATGGAAATTATATGAAATTCAAACCCAAATCCATAAACAGAGCCTACTTGGGACTCAGCCATGCTTGTTGATACTTCTAGTATCTGTGACTGGGTGTTGAAATACCAGATCTGATGCAATAGCTCAAGTAGCAAACAAGAATGTCTGGCTAGTTGGCGGATCTTGGTTTCGACTGTAACATGGTGACATGATGCTTTTGTGATCTGGCACTTGGCCCTACTCTCCTTACAGACCCCTAGACTGTCCCTGCTCCTACATATGTCTGTGCGCATTCATGCTGTCTCCTCTGCCTCTCTGTGCTTCCATGATCTGGTAAATATAACCTGCTTCATCGTGCTTCAGTTCAAGAATCAAACGACTTCTCCATGTTTTTTAGGTACCAGAAATGGCCTTTAGATGCTGTTCTGCTTCCATGGTCACTGTTTTCATGGCTTTGATGATTTGCAACTTTTTCCCATTCCCGATGTATCACTGTCTTTTCTAAACACTAGTTACCTCTTTAAGAGTATTCCTGTAACAAGTTCTAGTGAAGGGCTACCATGTTTAGGCGCTGTGCTAGGCATAGGGATGTAGTTCTGGACAAGCACTTTTTAATCTCGGGAGCCAGCACCTGAGTCAGTGTGTTTGGCAGGTACTGGGTACATGGTAAAGAGCGACTAAGCAAGCACAGAGGACAACGGGCCCGTGAACAGTCAGCTTCATATATTCTTTATATGTACGCTCTAACAGTACTTTTTGTAGACCCTTTTTGTGAAGCAGCATGAGGAATGGACGCTGGAGAAGGAATGGTGCTCTCTGGCCTTGACTTTCTCTAGCCTGTAAGAACATTGAGATGGTTACTCCCTCTGCTTCCAAAGAACAATTAAATTAATCAAACAGGTAATAAAAGGGAATGGAGTATTGTGCAAATGAGAAGTGGCACAGAAAAATGAAGTCATTAATGCCCACACAATGCAATGTGCAGTGGGAATCAGGAAAACGAGTTGCATTCCGTGAGATCTCTTGGCTCTCTCTAGTTTCTCCTAACTCTTCTCCTTGCCCTACAGATGCTCAACCTGTTCGTGGCTGTCATCATGGATAACTTTGAGTACCTGACTCGAGATTCCTCTATCCTGGGGCCTCACCACTTGGATGAGTTTGTCCGTGTCTGGGCAGAATATGACAGAGCAGCATGGTGCGTAGGCCTCTTGGCCACCTAGAGATCGGGGGCTTCTCGATTGGAGTTGCTCAAATATTTGCCTGTTATGAAAGGGAAGGAAACACCTCTGGGTTGTAGCTCATGGAAGAGGCACTGGTATTAAGCCATTCACCAAAGTCTTTTTCTTCCTGGGCTTCTATGGCAGGCTGTACCCTTGTTTGCCAATGTCATTATACCCCGACTGCTTTACAACCAGGGTAGCTTCCAACCTCCTTTTGTTGCCATGAGTTACCAGGGGCTGGGTTAGGGGTTTCTAGGTCAATGGGACCTATCAGGCCACCATGGTTAGTGTTTTCCTCCTCATTCCTCTCAGCAGATATGGTTGAATAAAACTCTGATATTATATTTCAAATAATCAAACAAGTGGTTCTTCCAAGTGTTACCCGCTACACTTGTGGGGTTCTATCACATGGAGCTGAGTTAAAGGCAGGAGCTGGCAGGACTGACTTCTTTGCTGTCTTTCGCTGTCCAATAGTTCTGATGTGATATGACATTTAGACTTTAGAGCAGGGGTCAGCAAATCACCACCTGTCAATTAAGTTTAGCTCATTGCTTTAACAAATATGGTTTTATAGAGGCACGGTTATGGCCATTCATTTAATCTATCATCTATGGCTGTTCTTGCCCTAGAGGAAATAGTTGTAATAAAGGTGGTATGATCCTCCAGCTCAAAATGTTTACTATTAAAGTATTGTCAAAAAACTCCACTGTTACAAAAAGTCTTCTGACCCCTGCTGCAGAAACACAAACAGTGGTTCATCCCTTGCTGTTGAGGACAGGAACACATTCTATGACTGAAAAGCTTGGCTGACCCAGGTCAACTTAGCTTCTGGGTCTTCACTCACCATTCTACCCGCTCTGGTCCCCTCTTACAATACTCCAGGAAATGCCACCCTTCCCAGGAGGGGACCATGTTGCTTCCACCTGACACTCCCTTCCTAATGTGCAATTCTTCCCCAAATCTACCAACCTGTGAAGCTGCTCTGCCTGGGTTAACTGTTTCAGGGTGGTTGGATAAATTCCTTTCCCCTCTGCAGTAACGAGCTAGGGCACAGAGTTATGTAAACCCTTTCCTGGTACAGTGGCTAAGCAATAAATTTTCCTTGCTGAACTCAATCTCCAGCAGAAGGTTTTAGTATTCAACCGGCAGTGTCTTAGAGGACAGCAATGGTAGGCCTGCATCTTATCCGTTCTCTCACGTTGGACAAGTTATGTAACCAGCTACCATGTGATGGTAATGATGCCTGCCTAGCCTGGATTGTGTTTGTGAGCACGTTATTACCTCATGCACACTACTGTTAGGGTAATTGACAAAAATGGTCTGTGAATGCCATTTGGGAATAAGGAGATTCGCCATCTATAAAGCATAGACGGCCTGATGCTGGATGCCTAGTCACTCACCTGACTGAAGAAAACCTATCGGCCTTGATGCCAGATGCCTAGTTACTCACCTGACTGAAGAGAAACTATCACTATCAAAGGAGAGTGTTGCTCACCTAGCCTCATGCCCCTGGATCCCGGAACCACGGCTTCCTTTGGTTTCATGTCGTTTGTGGATCCAAATGCCAAGTGTGTTAAAGATACTACTCCTCCATTTCAGTTGCTGAGAAGAAGCTCCACCGGGACTAATCATAAGACTTGGTCACATGAACTCAACAAAAAGACAAAGGGGAACCCCTTCTGTCATTTTGAATGTTTAGAGAATTAACACTTGTTCTGGTTACAATTTAATTGTCCTCCTTGGTAGAATAAGGTTATTGAGAAGAAATCAACAAAAGTACTCGAGTGAGGGTCTTCATAAGAGGAACTGGCAACAGGTTGTAGAAGACATTAGCCTATGGTCACTTGTGAGCACTCTACGTACTACTCTAAGAAGCAAAAATAAGTCGACACATGTCTATCTTCCATCCTGTTAAAGGATGAGACACTGGGACATACTGATGCACTATGGTCTGGAAGAATCCAGGAGAAATCAGCACCAAGTCAGGAAAAGGCTAGAGAGAGTGAAGTTGGAAAAAACATTAGCTTTGATGATTGGATGATTGCTCAAAAGCATGCTCAGATGGAGATAATGTGCTCATGGTTTCTATGAGAAACTCTGGCCTGGTCCAGGATGCAACTTCAGATCCCATCGTGGCTTCCTTGTTTTGGTTCCTGACAGAGAGATGTTTTACCCACTAAAAAGTAATCCTGTGTCAAATTTTTCCCTTTCTATAAGAAGCCAGAAGTCTCTAGAAGGTTCCTGGAAGACAAGGTTCGGAAAAAAAAAAATCAACTCTGGATCTTGAGTGGTGGGAATGGAGCTGCAGGGGAATGTTCCCAGGCTTCCACCCACATTGCTTTGTGGACATGGATCTCAGCAGGCTCCTGTGGAATGGGGCAAAGCTTACCCAAGCTGAACTCAGAATAATCTGCCACACAGAGATTCAAAGCCTTTTCAAATTCTCTCATGGAAATCTGTTTCTTGCTAATGAGCTTAGTGGGAAATTTGTCTCTCACAATCTACAAAAAGATGCTGACTGTCCTTGACAGGTGGTCATGAGTAACTGACTATAATCAGGGTGTGTGTGAAAGCAGAGAGTTTGATAGTCCACATGTGGGCAACCTGACATCTGCTCTGGACGTCGGTCAGAAACACACTGGCTGTCTTTTTTGCTCTTAGAAGTCTAGCTAGGGCTTGGGCTACTCAGGCCAGATGTGAGCCACAAAGGTATCTCTGGGCACCGTAGGCATTAGGTAGCTCCTTTTGATACTAGATGGACTCTGATTTCCCTAGGAAATTGTGACAGTAGTTTGGCAAGGCAGTAGTTCTCTGGGGCTTATTGTTCTGGTCTAATTCTGTCAAACACCAACAAACTGCTCGTACTTCTTTTGGGCAGTCCCGGCAGGGAGAAGCCGTCATTTCATCCCCACCCTTCTTTAATATCTTATTAACGCACCTGTGCTTTCTTTACAGCGGCAGGATCCCGTATAAGGATATGTACAAATTAGTGCGGGTGATCTCGCCTCCTCTGGGCCTGGGAGAGAACTGCCCCTACAGGGTGGCTTGCAAGGTTTGCCTCCCAGTCCTCAGCCATGACCTGCAGTGGGATGCAGCATCTAACCCTCTCCGCCCCCTGCTCCACCACCACTGCGCCACATGAGGGAACCTTCATGTTGCTTTCCTTTGAGTTTAAAGAGGCCCAAACCCTCCCAGACCCAGCAGCTGCTGTGCAGGAAGAAGGGCACATTTAATGGTGCAGGCAGAAAAGAGTTAAGGACAATATGAAGGCCACTATAATTTTTTTCACACACGCACACCAGTTTACTTTAGCCTGTACCTCTTACCGAAGGATCTCTCCCTTCTCCCAATTGTAGAAATTCTTTAGTCAGGCAAAGGGTTTTCTGGTTTCCCTTCACCGGAGCTTCATTAAACCACATGAGTCAGAGTGTGAGCCTAGTCATCCCCCCCCCCCCCCGGGAGCTTTTGCCATGGTCGGCAATAGAAGTTATAGGAGAGAGAGGAAGAAGCGATAGAGAATTGGGTGGATTTGGAGGCCATGAGAGGATTTCACAGCACAGAGTCTAAAATGACCTCGGTAGACACTGAAGGACCGTGAATAGATCATTTGCCATAGGTTTCTGCCAGACACACTTGTAAAGGGTCTTCCATTATTGTCAAGTCACCACTTGTTGGTTAGACCAACAAGTTCAGAGATACAAATTTGAACTCTGCCATACCCCGAATACTCAGTATCCTAGCCACTCTACCAAGCCCAAGACGGCTAGATAAGGACCCTGCTTCAGGTGCTATGGGAGGAAAGCAAAGCCCTGCTCAGGCAGCGGAAGAAGACCCGGGCTCAGGAAGCCTGTCTGCCTAGATGATGGATGGAGCTGATTTGGGATGGTGACACTGAGTCTGAACTCTGGAGGCTGGACAGCTGCCTCTGCTGTCGCTCTTTAAACTCGATCCTAGGGAAACCCGCAGCCGCATGTGGGAGAGCTGGGGAGGGTAGCATGGCATGCGAGATGCTCTTCCTCCTCCTGGTTTTGTTTCTTCTGTCCCCAGCATGCCATCAACCCTGGTGCATGCTGGGGAATAAAGAGCACTCTTCTTCACGGAGCCAGGTGGAAGCAACAGGGCCGACTTTCTGACCAGCAACCTCAGCCCACCACTTTCAACGCAAGCCGCCGCCTCCCGCTGCACACACACCACAGAGGGGGGGATACACGACGTTCTGCCTGTGGGTTCAGGGTAGGGGATGGGCCTGACTTCTGGGCCAGCATCCCAGCCCCAGTAGGGGCCAGAAATTCCCACCCACGGCTGGAGCACCGTCTATCCGGTTTATACCGCTCATGCACAGCCCTGGGAATTGAAGACATGTTTGTGTTACTTTGCGGGTAGATGCAGTGAACTACAAAGCCAGTGCAGAATGAACGGAGGAGGAGAAAGTGAGCCCCACCCCTACCCGTCAGCACCTTCTGACAGTGTCAGAGGGACCAGAGGTTGTGACTAGCGTTCCCGGGTCTGTGTGGGGCGTGATATAAATCTGCACCAGGACGGAGTCACTTGTATGATTTGCCTTGATTAACAGGTTTCCTGTTCTTTTCCTGTTTGTCCATTTTGTTTTTGTTTTTTCCGTTTCCTGTATTAATTTGTTTTGGCTCTCTGGGAATGCTGTTCCTCTCTCCTACCTGTCTGCATCCTTTCCCGGCCACTCCTCCTGCCCTGCCCGTCTCCTACCCCTACTTACCCCCCCCCCCCCATGAGCAGTGGCCGCATCCATTACACTGAGATGTATGAAATGCTGACTCTCATGTCACCACCGCTAGGCCTCGGCAAGAGATGTCCCTCCAAAGTGGCCTATAAGGTAGACAACCCCTTCCTTTGTTCTGGGCTAGAGACCGACAGGAAATGGGATCCAGTTGTGGGGAGGACAGACGATGGGAGGAAGCTGGGTTGGGGAGGTGGCGATGGGACTCAAGGATTGAAGAGTCAGGAAAGGGTCCTGAAGATGCAGTCATGAAGGATACAAGAATGGTGCTAGTGCTGTTCCCCGTGGACCGTTCACTGTGTTACTGTGTTTCTACACGTGCGTGGCTTCTTGTGAGTGGGCTACTAGAAAGGCGCTGCTAAGTGGTGTGTTTCCTTTAAAAGGAGGCAGAGTGGTGGCCAGGGAAATAATTGGATGGGCAAGAAAGAAGCCCATGACAAAAGAGCCAGGAAAGCTTACTGAGAAAGAAATGGTTTCACTCAGAAGCTAGGGGGATAATGGAATAATCCTTAAGGATCGTTCCACAAGAAAATTGTAGAAGGAAAACTCCCAACAAATGTTTTCCCCCTGTGATGACATAGCTTCCTTCTAGAGACAAACACAAAAGAGGAATACGTCTTCAATTTTATGATTAACAGGAATGCAGCTTTCATCCCCCATTGGCCAGCTACCCAGTGCCCTTGAGAGGGCAAAGATGGGCACAAGATGTGTTCAGTATTAGCTTTGCCTTCTTAAACATGACCAAGTGGTGGGTAGATTGCTTGTGGTCGTAGAGCATCGTCCACTGGGGGTTATCGAGCTTTGGGGCCAGGAGTTTTCTTCTATCAGCAATAGTTGCTGCTAGCTCCCCGGTGGTGTCTAAGTTGGCCAAGAACTCCAGAGCTTTTCCACTCACCTGGGCATACCTCATAGCAATGTTGCCACTTCTCCAGAAGCGGGAATGATGAGACTCGGAAACAGACAAGAAACAACCTCTACACTCTAACACACTGTCTGTGGAGTTGCTTTAGGGAAGATGATCCAACCGAGTATTGGAGAGCGTGGTTGGTGAAAGACATGCTCCAATCACTACCAACAACTACCATCAACCATTACCCCCAACCACTGCCACCAGGACCCTTCTGCTGTTCTCTCCAAATTGTTATTTCCCCAGAGAACATCTCACTAGAATGTAGACCTTAGGAACCCCCTCCACCCCAGTGCGTGGCTGTTTGTACACAGCACAGGGAATAGTATCTCTTTTGATACCCATAAGAACCACACTGTGCAAAATGAGTTTGACTTTCTGGGGTGAGACTTGAAAGAATGAATTGGGAGAGGCATGGGAGGAGAGTTTTACAGAATTCTAAAAGCAGGATACTCTCTGAGAAGTGGATTTGGCCATTTCAGTTGGATCCCTTCCTCTGGGTGAGGGAAACAAGGCCTGCCCACTCTGCTCCTGCCTGTACCCCCTTCTCTTACTCTGTCTTCCCTGCTTTCCTCGTTCACCCTCCCCTAGAGCCTGTTTGCACTCCCCGCCCCGCCCATCCTGCTCCTCCTCATCCCTTGGACCAATTGGACTTTCTGCATGTTCAGTCATGTGCTGGCAAATTCCATCCTTTAAAGACTCAAAAAGGGGGCACTAGGATACATCTTTCAAGTGAGATACGCAAGGCCAATTCTCTCCCTATCTCTCCATTGAATTTGGGGGTGTTCATTGGACAAGTAGAAATAGAGCGCACACCTGGAGCAGGGAGTGGAGCCACCTCCCAGAGCTGACTCCCTTCCCATCCCGATGGGAGATACTCTTTGCACTCCCCATGGGAAGGGGTTCTACGGGGTGATTGGGAAACCCCTTTTCCTTGGAATTTGGCATCATTCCCTAGGTAAACTAGCAGCGAATGAGCTTTGTGTGAGAAGTAGGGAGAACCAGGCTAGGATGCGAATGGGGAATCCTTGCCCTTCTTTTTTGTCTGTGCACTTGACCTCTGCACTTTCCTTCCTTTTTTTTCTTTAACTTTTAAACCAATGTGTCTTTCAATATATTTGTTTTTTGCTTGCTCTTTCTCTTTTCTCTTTCACACAGAGGTTGGTCCTGATGAACATGCCAGTGGCTGAGGACATGACAGTCCACTTTACCTCCACACTTATGGCTCTGATCCGGACAGCCCTGGACATCAAAATCGCCAAAGGTCAGATTAGTAGGTGAAGGAGAGAGGAAAGGGGAGGCAGTTATAACCTGAGCAGCTGCTATCGGATGGAGCAGCTGAACTGTAATCTAGCTGGCCATGCGCCCAATAATGCACTGACCTGATTTTACCTCTAACTCAGTAACTTTAGACTTGCCCTTTCTCTGGTAAAAATAAGTGACTCGGTACTCCATGCCTGACATACATAATAGCATTCCAGATATAATTCTGTAATTTTTCCCATAGAGCATCTTTTCTCTACAGTCTTGGAAGGCTTCATAGTAGACACTGCAATGCTTTGCCTGTTATGATTCCTAATCCAGTGGTCTGGAAAGGAAGAGAAGCAGTCTATGACATCTATAAAGACTTTTTAGCCTGCCTTCTCCTGCCTTTTTAAAAATCAGATCACTTAGATTGTATAGTTAGGGTCAATGGGAGGGATGATGTGTATTAATGAGGCAGGAGTCTTCTTTATGGCTGTCTTCATTTCCTTCTGATGTATTGAGCACCTGGGAGGCTGTTAGAATCAGTGAGGAAATTGATCTTGGCCTCAGCCTCAGATCCCTGAGGAAGAATATGCCTCTGTCACTTAAAACAGGAGCCAAGGTGTATTCTGCTTCCTCAGCAGAAATGCTGGTATTGCCAGATCCACTGTTCACTCAGTGCCAAGGTTTCCTCTCATCATGGGAGGTGCCATGCTGATTCAGCTCCTGCCCCCACCTACTCCCCAGTCGTCATTATTCTGTGTCAGTTATGATTGGGTTATTAATAATTCATATTATCCTAGGTGGTGCAGACAGACAGCAGCTAGACTCGGAGCTACAAAAAGAAACTCTGGCCATTTGGCCTCACCTGTCCCAGAAGATGCTGGATCTGCTTGTGCCCATGCCCAAAGGTGTGGTGGCTCCTTCTTCCGATTGTGCTCGGCACTGTGGCCCAACATGCCAAGGCCACATCTTTTAGGGAAACCAGAATGATCAAGGAGGCAAAGGGATCATTCCGTTGCCATTAGCAAACTAAGTCCTCACTCCTAAAGTACTTTTTAATCACAATTAATTGAAACTAACTTCTTAAGCTGAGTCACCGTGGTTGTGAATGGCATTTTCTGGGTACATAGCTCTCTCCTTCCACATGAGACTGTTCAGTAATCCCTAGTACATCTGGGGAAATGTGTTGCTACTTGGACATGAATATCTAGAATGATATAGGAGGTAGTACTTATTAATATATTTCATACTATCCAGTACTGTTAGCACCGCCGTCACTGCAAGGATCTCTTCACTCTATATCCTCAGAGCCCTAATAAGCACTAGATGAATGAGTGGCCGAGAGTGTAAGTCTGCTTTGGAGAGTGGGTAAGAAAGCTTATGCCCACCTGCATCCTCTCTGTTCATCCTATGCTCCACTTGTGCTTTTAGCCTCTGACCTAACAGTGGGCAAAATCTATGCAGCAATGATGATCATGGACTACTATAAACAGAGCAAGGTGAAGAAGCAGAGACAGCAGCTGGAAGAACAGGTGAGGATCAGTGATGGTATATTGGATGGGTCATGAATAAACACAGTTTCTAAGGGGGCAGGCAGCATGTATCCCTCCCTATAAAGCACCCTAAAAGGTGACAAGGGGCTTGGGGAGGGGTCCATGAAATTTGTAGTGTTGTGGGATTAGAAATTTGGTGAGTTAAAAGGTTGAGAAAGTCAAACAAGAACCCAATGGTCTTTCTTTGTTGCTCATGTAAGCTGTGGTCTTCTCAGAGCAGTCCCCACAAAGTCATGGGAATTGTCTGTCTCAATACAGAAAAATGCACCCATGTTTCAGCGCATGGAGCCCTCATCACTGCCGCAGGAGATCATCGCTAATGCCAAAGCGCTGCCTTATCTCCAGCAGGACCCTGGTTCAGGCCTGTGAGTAATGTCAAAGTGCTGCTTTATCTCCAGCAGGACCTTGGTTCAGGCCTGTGAGTAAGACCCTGCCTGCATTCTGTCGCCACTGGAAAGGTTCAGAAATCACACACTGGGAATCAGTTCTTTTCCTGGGGCTGACTTTCTCAGAATGGCTCATCAGCAGGAGTAAGAGGAAAGTGAAATCAAGCGTGTGTAGGCTGCAGCCAGCATCAGGACGGTAGACAAAGGCGCCAAGTCGTGTTATAATACACTAGCACCTTAGCTATAGTTCTGTTGTGAAGGATTGCCATCTCTCAATGCTTGGCTGTCCCCTCTCCATGGGGCTAGTGCCATGGCTCTGTGATTGATGAGCACAAAAGGAAAAGAGAAGCAACAGTCACTGGATTCTTTGCTCCAGGCTGAGAGTTCTAGGGACAGTATTTGCTTACCTAGTTTGAGAGCTTGGTATGGGGTAGTAAGGGGTGTCCTCTAGGAAGAAATAGAGACCTAAAGGCAAGCTCTTCAAAAGGTGCGACTGTGGTAAGACACCTACCTGTGCTGGCTACTCTTGGGTTATGGGTGCTACACAGAGGGCATTCTAATCCATGATAAAAAAAATTCAATTTTTGTCTTAAAATAATGGGGCTTTATGTTTCAGAGTGACATGATTAGATCTGTGCTTTTCAAAATTCATTTATGAATCCAGTGTAGACTTAATAGTTCAGAGGGAAAATTCTAGAGATGACATCATTTAATGGCTTGCTGCAGTTATATAAAGTATCAATGGCAATGGCTTGGACAACCGGGCTATAAGTGGGCAGGCAAGGTATTTAACAGGGAAGAAAGATTTAGGAATAGGATTGCTACATGGAGTGAAAGAGGGAGGGAGAGGAATGAAAATGACCCACGTGTTTCTGGTGTAAACCTTTGGAAGATATTGCTCTAGGCCTGTTGTTCTTTAAAGCCATGCATTTTGAGAGCCAGACATTAATTATAGAGATTACAATGGTGACCATGGCAGACATAGCTCCCTTCTCCCCGACAAGTGATCTTGCATACAGGAAAGCCAGACCTTAAATAGAAAAGCTGCCAGGGGAAAACAGTTGTCATTTTCAAGTACAATTGTGATAAATTCCAGAAGGAAAACTTGTAGCAGGGTATGAAGGCACATAAGAGAGTTCTGATGGATTACTGGACATCTAGAATTGATACAAGGAAAGGGTCCTTTGTTTGTCCCAGCCGCCCAGCTAGCTTACACCCGAAATAACCACACAGAGGTCTATATTAATGATAAACTGGCCCATTAGCTCAGGCTTCTTATTAACTCTTATAACTTATATTAGCCCATTATTCTAGTATATGTTAGCCACATGGCTCAGCACCTTTTTCAGCGGGGTAGGTCACATCTTCCTTCTTCTGTGTCTGGGTAGGACTGGGGAGGAATGGGCTTCCTATTTTCCAGAATTCTCCTGTTCTCATTGACCTGCCTCTACTTCTTGTCTGGTTGTCCAGCCTATACTTCCTGCCTGGCTACTAGTCAATCAGTGTTTATTTAGAACGTAATTGACAGAATACAGACAATTGTCCCGCACCATAGAATATTTTAAGAAAATAACTTTTGGTAAGGAAAGTCCAAAGTACATGGAAAGAGTGTTGTTGGGAGCAGATGTACCCTGTACTGTGGGAACAACCTATATTAACATTTTTAGCAGAAAGAAAGCTTGGTTATTACTACTTTCAACAAACTTAAAACAGCCTATACATGGAATTCTGGGAGCAAAGAAAAGCCAAAGGAAAATGCTGGTGAGATAGGAACAAGAGTCTAGGGGGGGCCATGTCCTATATTTTGAACAATTTCTTAAAAACAAGAACTTCACAAGGTTTTTAAAGTAGGTTACCACTCAATTCAAATTATTTAACTCTGTGATATTGTTCTGTGATTCTAAAGGTTCTGCCACTATTTCTTCTGTTTTCTAACAAAATAACTCAGACTAGTAGTTTATAAAGAATTATTTGGATAATAATGCTGGGTCTTGGGAAGCCCAAAAGTATGGTGCCTATATCAGGTGAGGACCTTTTTGTCACATGTGTGGGATGAGACAGAATAGGCTTGCGAACATAGTTGTTTGGGCCTATTTATGATAAAGACAGTAATGTAGCATGGGGGGTTCACCTTCATGACCTCATCAAGTCCTAATTATCTCCCAAGTGTTCTGCTTTAAATAACATTAGCATATAACTTTAGTAATGAAATTTCCAACACATTAACTTTTAGAGACTCAATGGAAGCCATAGAAGGTTTTCTCCACCTATTGAAGAACCAACTGTTCTCTGTGGTACTAACAGGGGTCCATGCTATATACTTGCCTTGTCCATTTTGTTACCTTGGTTTTCAGGAGAAGGCACACGGATGAATGAGTGGCATTTAGACAGGTGACTTAAATATGAGATGACTCTATGGGAGTTGTAAAACTCAGCTAACATTCTCACTGGCAGAAGACCCATTAGGTGATTCTCTGCTATTCAAACCTTCTCCTTTAATGCTAATCTAGTAAGTCTGAGCCTACAGATTATTTTAAAGTAACTTGCCATTCTTGTTCAGTTCTCTAATTCTCTATGGGATGCAAAGTCCCCGGCCATAGACTCTTATGAGATGGGCCTCTCTAGAGCAGAACACTGGCTCTTGGAGAGATGGTGTATCATCTTATAGTGCTATGACTGTATAGCTCTAGCCTGCCCCTCTTCCCATAGTCACAAGGGCTCACTCCTGGTTAGGACAATGGAATCTGTTACTGCACTGATAACAGTGAATGGCAACAGAAGCCAATTTTGCAGGGAACATCAGCTTGGACATGATTGTATAGGAATCAATCTACCATGCTATTCTCTGTACCTTTCACTTGGCAGCTTTGTGTTCTGCCCTACCTCATCACCATTTAAACATCCTCCCATATAGCAATCAACCCAAGGGTCTTTGCTTCTCAACCACCACCTCTGAAATCATCTCCCAGCGCATGAGCCAAAAGATACAGTGAGCAGTCCAGAGGAACCCTTTAGTAAATGTTAACGGAACTGACTTGGATGGAGTTGAGTTTCGCCATGGATGCTGGCACAATAAAACCATTTTACTGAAAGTGGGTTTTTTTTTAAGACTATGACTGCTTAATATTTAAACAAGCTGTTCACTGTTTAAACTCTGGCATTTTTTTCTGCCCAATAGGGAAACTCAACAGAAGCAGGTTTACAATCTAGCACTGGTCTTCCATATGGCTGAGTGTGATTTGTCACAGATATGCTGGTCGCCAGCAGAATGATGAATGATTCCAAGTGCAGGTTGAAAACACCAGTTTCTGTGTTTTCTTACGCTTTCTTAAACATCTTCTGTTCTAAGACCAGCCACCTGCAAGTCAATAGACTCATAGACCAGCTGAGAGAGCAGGGTGCTGCCCTTGTAAGAAGGAGGTATCCTTTGGGAAGGGGTTTGTCAGTGGAAGTTATGACATGACTGTTTCTGTCTCTCATTACCTCTGAATTTGATATTGCTTTTCAGGAGTGGTCGGAGTGGATACCCTTCAATGAGTCCACTCTCCCCGCAAGAAATATTCCAGTTGGCTTGTATGGACCCTGCTGATGATGGACAATTCCAGGAACAGCAATCTCTGGTGAATGAATGATGAGTCTATGACTTAAGAAGTATTTCCTGATCCTTCTCACGCTTACTTTCAGCCCTCTCTTACCCAGTTTCTCCTGTTCACTGAGAATGCTCCCTCTAAAGGTTTCATAGCCCAAGAGGGCTCTTCCTTCCTGCAGGAACTTATGTTTCTTTAGGCCAAGCCCTTTTTACTTAATAGATTGGAGAAAATATTATATATAAAATCTTGCCTATGATAGCAAGGCTTTAAGATACTCTCATAGAATAAGTAGTATCTGCTCATATTGTATAGAATACACTAAGTGCTGCTTATGGAAATATAGGATGCCCCTACATCCTTGAGGGAAGCCCGCCTCCTCTAATACTTAGTGGCTGCATCTGCAACAATGACTAGCTGTCCACCAGGACATACAGAAGATGTCACCACTTTTGCCATGTGTGGGTTCAGGCAGATTTCTTCCCTTCAGTTATAATTCTACAAGACCACACACTCAAAAATCCCCTAAAGTCATTTTCCTGAGGTCAACGTAAGTTTTTTTATTAGTCTAGATGGTAAAATTTCCAAGAACCCTAACAAGTAAAGTTCAATCTTGAAGGAGAGAGTACCAGTTAAGATTTTGTCTTTACTAGTGCAAAAGTAAAACCTGATTGCCAAACTAATCAATTTTGCCATTAGTCCATGTTTGGGAGTTAAGAGTCCCAAGTTTTTTCCAGGCTTAATTGAATTGGAGAGAGCAAGACAAAACCTAGTTTTTGTGAATGTCTGTACAGAGAACCAGCACTAAGTGAGCCGAGCCTCATTACTTTATGGTTCATAGGTGACTTTGTTCTCTCCTTTATCTCACAAACCATTCTTGCTACTACTATATATCCCAGAGCCATGCCAAATGAGCGGTGTGTGTGTGTGTGTGTGTGTGTGTGTGTGTGTGTGTGTGTGTGTGTATGTGTGTGTGTGTGATGGTGTAGGTTTCCTACGGAGAGGAGTGGCTCGCCTCGGTAATTCTGTCATCTCTGGTTGCTGAGACAGAGGATCTTGAATCTGTTATATTGGGAAGATAGCAAGGCCAGGTATCCTAAAACACCAAACAACTGCCCCAAGGGTATTCTTAATAATCACCCTCTTCCCTAGCTGTTTTAGCACTAAAACCTAGGGACTAAGCTGGTATGGATAGTTTGATTCTGAAAATTCCTCTCAGCACTTTATGCCGAGTTGATAGATGTGGTGGAAAAATCTCAATAACGTGGTCTTTCTTTTTCCCCCCAGGGACACTTTACCTCATCATTTGTGTGGGTTTCCCCAGGCTGAGCTGTAGTGCCAGAACTTTCTGGATTTGTGTTCATCTTGTCAGTGCCGGTGTCTGTATCTGAACTCAGGTGTCAGCCATGCCACACACTCACCACTGTGTGCCTCTGCCCATCCCTCTAGGTCCCTGCTCCATGTTCTGAGGCGTGGCCATGATTTGTGTGTGTGCATATGGAGTGTGTCTCGCTGCCTCTGGCACCTGTAGACTACAGTGTCTTTACTGCATCCGTGGAGTTGGAACTGTGTGCACATTATCACCCGCACTACAAATGTTGTGGCTCCCTCAAGTACATCTCACACGCCCTGGAAAGGTCCCTCTTCCCAGCCACTCCAGTAGCCATAAAGTTGGCTGGCCACCCCAGGTTTCCCTTTCTTTGGGTGTTGACCTACTTAGGTATTTATACCATAAACTATGGGTATGTAAATATAAAATGACATTTTTTCTAGAATAATCTCCAGATGTCAAAGATGTTTTTTTGATCTCTGCGTGGCTCATGTGAGCATCTCCAAGAAGTTCCAGAATTTATACAGCAATACAAGTTATCCTTATTGCAAACTTATGTTCTTTAACCAACACTTTCCTATCCAACCTTGTAACACTTTGGAGGGGCACATCTGAATACAATAACAGCCACATGGCTGATGAACAATTGAAATATTATGAGTACAAATGAAATGTACTAATTATAAAAATGAATTCTTATGTGTTGGTGTGATATTTGGATATATGAAGTTAAATAAAATCATAATGGAAAGATTTTCTACATCACATATCTAATCATAGACATGGTTTAGATTACATTTCTATTGACCTGAACTAGATAGTAGATCCCTGAGAGAGCTTATCCATGACATTCTCGGTGGCTTTAATTACAGAACTCATAAGTTATATACATGAATTAATTCATAACATGTTTGCTCTTAGACACTAAACGACTTTCTGTCAAATCCTAGTTCCTATACAACTGATAAAAGGATTCTTCAAAGAACAAAGACAATAACAACACCTATCAAAAATATAATTTGCATATATAAAACATCCAGTGAGCAGAAATGTTTGTTTGATAAAGTTGTACTACCTGAACTTCTGTTTCAAAGACGGCCTTAACCCTGTCATGCCAGTTAGAGCCTTCTGTTTGAGATATCTGGCATCACACACGTACAATTAGGGACACATATGCACATAAATACATATATCCACCTACAGTCAGGGCCTCCTAAGCATCAGTCTCCCTTCTAAAAATTATTCTTACCACGGGGGCTGAATCATCCCCTGGAGGTGCGAGACAATGGGATGGAACCAAGTCCCACAAGCTTGGCTGTATGTTTATTTCCAGGAGCCAGAGGTTAGTGAATTAAAAAGTGTGCAGTCCTCTAACCATGGCATCTACCTTCCTCCGGACACCCAGAAGCATGCGGGATCTGGGAGGGCATCCTCTATGCCACGACTGACTATGGACCCCCAGGTAAAACTCAAGACCACACACCTTATGCAGTGGCATCCCAGGCTTTAATTAAGTAGGTTATGAAATACCTGATATTTTCAGGTAAGCCCTGGACTTTTTCTCTACCTCTTGCCTACATGCAAAACGCAGCTTACGGACTATTTCTGATAAAGTCTTCTCTATATTGTGTTTGTAGCAAGGCCCTGCCTTCAAAAGTCTAGTCAATAAAATAGTATTAACTTCTCCTGCACTGGGCTAAGCATTCTCAGGACCCAAGCAGCCAAGCAACCAGCATTTTTCTCTATGTATTTTCCCATCCCTTTCTTTTCTCTCCCCAGCCCCTTCAGCACATCTGAGTTATTTGTCCGCACCGCTTTATGTCAGGACTGTCTTATCCAGTGCAAGCCACGCCTCATTTCTTTGTCTGTTTCCTTGGCTTCTTTGTCTGTCTTACATGAAGTTTTGACAGAGACAAGAAGTTTTTGTGGATCTGTTCTAACACCTGTGGCAATCCAAAGTTGGAGGGGGCTATGGGAGGCTAGGGTGGGGGGTCATGACAGGAGGGTGGTTCTTCCTTAATGGTTAAGTTACAAGCTTTCCTAGGCTAGGGGGCTATAGGGCAGAACCTTATCTGTTGAATAAATAACGAAAGAAAAAAACCATGTTTTCCTCAGAATATAGTCTTTGGACAATCGCTATCACCTGGTTCAAAGTGACTATTTACAGTAGGTCCTGACTAAGCCCCTGTAGAACATAGTTCTAAGAGACATTTGCATAGTGCCAGCCCGAATTCTGCACAGTTAGTAGACTCATCTGCTTTATTCACGAAAACAAGGGGACAACTGAGGGCACTCTCAGTGAGTGTAGCTGAAACAGGACACGTCTTCCTTTATAGCCAAGGATTTTGCAAGGCAGATTCAAGGGAGGTGACAGTTTTTCCAGAGATCATATAGTTCACAGTTTCTAAGAGTGTTAGTCCCATGTCTGGATTTTCAGACTCTATCAATAATTAATCCAGACTTGTGTTCCTCTGGATTTTTTTTTCTTTCTAGGTGGTAACAGACCCTAGTTCTATGCGACGTTCATTTTCTACAATTCGGGATAAGCGTTCAAATTCTTCATGGTTGGAGGAGTTCTCCATGGAGCGTAGCAGTGAAAATACCTACAAGTCACGGCGCCGAAGCTACCATTCCTCCCTGAGGCTATCAGCCCATCGCCTGAATTCTGACTCTGGTGAGAGGGTCACCTTTAGCACCTGTCTTTTTTCTTGGCAACTGATGGACTTTTTTTTTCAAGGATCAGAAATGACTGGAACACGGTTTAGATAAAGACCAGGGTTTAAGAAAGCAAAGCAAGGACTGGCTGGCTGGCTCATGCTTGAAGAGCTTGCTTCAAACCCCTGACCTTACAGAAAACTGGGGCCCTGCAGTGCAAACCTGCCATCCCGGGTTTCTCTTGCAAGGTGGCTGCTGCTGTTCTTGAGTGTGCGGCTGCCAACAGTAGAGACACAACAAGACACTGTCTCAGACCCAGCGCAGAGCTAAGACCAGTTCCTCAGACCTGCACATGCACACTGGGACACACAAAATGAAAGGCGATGCTCCTTGCCAAAGTGCATTGCTACCTCTGAGTTGTCATCCTGTGGCACACCCTAGCAAATGCCAATGTGACTGACCAAGGTTTCCAATCAACCTTCTCAGTAATGCTCCAGATTCCATAGGAATATCGTAGAGGCCACCCCTGCCCTAGTCCCCAGGCCCCACCCCCAACCTGCCAAAGGTGCTGAGCTCTGTCACTAGCTTCAACTTTCTCCATAGTATTATCTGGAATTGTTTCAGATATTGGGTTTCATTTAAAACCTCTCTGTGTGCTTTACTGATTTTTAAGTGTTAAGAAACCATTCGTCTTATTCTGCCTACTTCAAACTTGAAGAGAGCCAGAATATGGCAGCATTAAGACTAGAATGGAAACCTCAACGTTAAATCCCAGGCTTCTCATCCTACCGTTCTATTAGATGGGCCAGCATTTCCTTCACAGAACCTTCTCAGTTCCCTTCCTGGTGCGGGATACAGATAATTCCTGCGCTGCGTTGATTTACTGGCAGAGACACTGTTTACTGTAGCTGGCATAAAAGGGGAGCTGAGAAAACAAATTATTCTCATTGATGCATGTCTTCTCAATGATTCCTTGGGGACTCCCTTGTTCACAAAAGAGGACTTTTCTACCCTTTCTTTCCTATTTCCCTTTCATTCCCTGTCAAGTCATCTGTTCATCTGCCCGAAGAAGCCAGGCTACTTCAGTCGGTTCAGGAAGCCAGGAAACCTAAGATCAAGATGAGAGCAGTGTCTGGTGGGGACTCTTCCTGGTTTACAGGTGGCTCTCTTCTCATCAGGTCCTCACAGGGTAGATAGCAGGGATGGGAAGCCAAGTGTCTCTGGGTACTTATTCCATAAGAGCCCCACTTTCCTGGACTGGTCACCTCCCAAAGCCTGTTTGTCCCCATTCTCCTGGAGGTTAGGATTCAGTCCTGAATTCTGAAGGGACACGATCAAGATCAATTCACAGTGGTATGGCCCCTGGCCTGGAGTCACCAACTGGAGTGAGCTGAACAATAAGTAACCAGTTGTTTTTTTTGTCACCTTCCACAGGCCACAAGTCTGACACTCACCGTTCGGGAGGCAGGGAGAGAGGCCGATCCAAAGAGAGAAAGCATCTTCTCTCCCCCGATGTCTCCCGCTGCAATTCTGAGGAGCGAGGGACCCAGGCTGACTGGGAATCCCCAGAACGTCGCCAGTCCAGGTCACCCAGCGAGGGAAGATCACAGACCCCCAACAGACAGGTGAACATGAGAAGCAGGGTCAGGGAGGAGAGGGTTCTGTACTAGGAAGGCCTCTTGGAGCTCAGAGCCCGATGTTTAACCAGAAATAACCTCAGTACACAGAGGCTGGCTCTTCTGTGCTTGGAGATTCAGAGGTGACAGGAACTTAAAAGAAGCAAGATTTCCCCCTACGGAAGTCAGTCCATACCTGTCCTCAGAATCAAGATATACAAATTTAGCTAGACTTAACAAAATAAAGCTGGTCCTTCAGCTAAAAAGGTTTGGCTCTGGTGTGATCCTCATATTAACTGTAGTGACGATTCATCTGTCAAGTCAGGGTTTGTAAGGCAGACAGCTCAACTTGGCTCACCTATTGTGTGGCCTTATCAAGAGAAGGGGCATGTCTCACCTCCTCATGCCTAGGAAACCTCAGCCATGTAACAGTAGTCCTTGTATTGTCCCTCTCCCCCAGCCCTAGCTCTGGAGGGGAGTTCCTGGAGTTCAGAGGAGAGACTCCTTTGGAAATGGCAATTCTGAGACATGCCCGTAGAGAAGCTTGCCTAGGAAATGGTGGCTTCCAAACAGTATTGCTGCTGAGCCAGCCCTGTGCTAGCACAGCAGATGCCTGGGACTTTAAGAAATCCAAGGAGACTGGCTTAAAAGTCCAAGCCAGAATTCCACACTTGACAGGACTCCACCTCAGAAGATCCTCACTGGAGCCTCGCAGGTCCCTCACACCTTGAGAGTCCAGTGCTAGAACCCATTTGCCAACCCTGGGCTCGGGTACTATTGACAGGGAATAGGTAAGGAAGGCAGCTAAGGGCTGAGACAACAGACAATGTGTGGAAGCCAAGGGCCTCAAGCCACTGCTGACGGAGAAGTAAGAAGGAAAGGAGTTTGCTTTTCCTTAGATCATTTTCCAGAACAGTTTCCCAGACAGCAAATCCGAGCATTGTTTTGCCTAGAATTTTAAGGTATTCCTGTGTGCCCTTCTTATACAGAGTTTCCATTTCCTGGCTAGCCACCTGGGTGTTAGGGTCATAGCTGTAAGTTCAAACAAATGCCGAGGCTTAACCACAGCTCTGCCCTTCTAAGACTGCCTCGGTAGTTGAGTTCCAGAGGTTTGTCTTTACTGCAGAAGTTGAAATGCTCTGGTCTAGATGTCTTTCATTCACTATTGACCTGAACCCCGAGTCCTTGAAGGGTACAAGTAGTACAGGCGCCTACCTCTCAGACCTCCTCCGGAGACTCAAGAGCTTTCTGCAGGAGAGGTTGGGACTTCAAGAGGGCCCCACGTGGAGGTGCTTCCATGCCTCATCTAATCTGTCATGTTTTTCCCGCGCTGCAGGGCACTGGTTCCCTGAGCGAGAGCTCCATTCCCTCCATCTCTGACACCAGCACCCCAAGACGAAGTCGTCGCCAGCTCCCACCTGTGCCACCAAAGCCTCGGCCCCTCCTCTCCTACAGCTCCCTGATGAGACACACCGGGGGCATCTCTCCACCTCCTGATGGAAGTGAGGGTGGATCCCCGCTGGCCTCTCAAGCCCTGGAGAGCAACAGCGCTTGCCTGACCGAGTCTTCCAATTCCTTGCACCCCCAGCAGGGCCAGCACTCCTCCCCTCAGCACTACATCTCTGAGCCCTATCTGGCCCTCCACGAAGACTCCCACGCCTCAGACTGTGGCGAGGAGGAGACACTCACCTTTGAGGCAGCCGTGGCTACTAGCTTGGGCCGCTCCAACACCATCGGCTCCGCCCCACCCCTGCGGCACAGCTGGCAGATGCCTAACGGGCACTATCGGCGGCGGAGGCGTGGGGGGCCTGGGCCAGGCATGATGTGTGGAGCTGTCAGTGACCTCCTGAGTGACACGGAAGAAGATGATAAGTGCTAGAGGCTGCCATCCCCTCCGATGCATGCTCTTCTCTCACAGGGAGAAAACCAAGACCAAATTGGGAAGCCAGTGCGGCCCGGGGGGGAGGAAGAGGGAGAAGGAAGATGGAGGAAGGACGCCATGCATCCTCTGAAAAGAGGAAGTAAAAGACAGATGGAAAACCAGTCAAACCCACCAATTTGCGTTATTTCCCTTTGCAAGATGGGCACTGCCATAGTCCTGCCTCTTTGCTGGGGAAAGAAAATACAGGGATGTGGGGGGTTATTCCCACGGGAGAAGGGACACAACGGTGGCTTGGCTTCCCTTGCCCCTTCCCACTTTTCTATGAGCTGCTGCAGCAGGATCTGGCTGGCCTGTGTCTAAGCTCATTGCCCTGAGCAGCCGGGAAGACTTCCTGGCATCTCATCAAGGGAAGAGTGGAGACAGTAGGAGAAGAATCTCCATGCCAGTTCTTGCACTTTGGCTGCCCCCAGGGCAACCCCAGCAGCATCTCATGCATTGTTCTTGGGGCTTGCTTCCCCCAAAGAGACACACGCTAAGTCAAGAGCACTGGATGCTGACGGGAAAAGGGAGGGAGGGAGAGAAGGGCCAGAGTAGAAGGGCCCAAGGTGCTGTGGCAACAGCAGCAAGGGCTGGTCTGGGTGAGAAAAGCCATAGCACAGCAGCCCATACCATGAAGGTGAGGGCCAAAGAAACAGAATTGGAGGTGCTGGTGGGTACGGTAGTAGACCCTGAGGTCTGTTACCCACACAGTAGGTGCTGTGGTAGATAGGCTAGAGACAGAGGTTCCCTAGGGCCCCAAACGTGCCTGTAGCTCCGGTAAAGGTAACATTAACTCCAATAGCCAGGGCCCGACCCTATTAGGGTTCAGCCACAGTGTGGGAACCCCATGCAGTTCTCAGCCTTGGCCCTTTAGATTCTAGTCAGAGGGGACCCCCAACAATAGGGACAAGACAGAGAAGAAGACCTAAGGGACTCTAGGCAGACTCAATTTTCCAACAATCACAAGAAGAACTCGGTACTAGTGACCACAGTGGGCTGGAAGCAGCAGGCCTCTGTCAAGCAGCAAGGCTACCGCTAAGCCAAGCCCAGAATAGTCAAGTATCAACAGCTAAGTGTTCTCTACCAGTTCCCCAAGTGGACAGTGAACACATATCCAAGGAGACCCCTGTGTAGTGACTTCCAGAGAATGGTCCCTAAGGAAGTCATCCTGAGGACCCCTTGTGAGGAGAAACCCTTGGGCCTGAAGCTTGTGTGGCTGGTTTGGGGTTTGGAGAGTAAGTTGATGAGGATGCTTTAAGGTGATTAGTAACCATACCTCAGTTTTGACCTGGGCTGCTTTTAGTAAAAATAGGCTCTGATGGAGCCCCGACTTTCTCTGAATGTTCCCTGAGCCAGGGCTGGGCTTCATCCCTTCCCCAGAGTAAAAGATGGGTAGAAGACAGCCTCAGGCCACTCCCCCAAAGCAGAAGCACTGAGGGAAAATAGGAGCCTTTCTTAGTCACTTCCTAAGTGATGGACGCAGCAGAGAGCTCCATTCTGTGGGACTCGTCACCCTTCGGCCTCTCTCCGGTATCATCAGAGCTGAACTGATGCCTTGGAGCCAGGTGTTGGGCGGGACTGCCCTCTCTAGCTTCTTCACCTGACCCTCCCCAGTGAGACTCGAGGACTTCACACTGCACTAAGTGGATCGGCTTTCCATCCTCTTCCAGCCTCGGCAGAGTCCTTCGGGACTCTTGTGGAGGAGCGGCCCTTCTCTCTCAGCAGGAGCTTTTCCTCCGGGGTTTCCTTTCTATCCTTCTGTCCCACTCTTCCTAGCCCTGGCCTGAGGCAGGCGCGGCATGAGCTCTGAAAAGCCAAGTTTCCCGGTGTGAGCGTGTGGCGGCAGTCACCTGCCACAGTCCCACCTTCTCTTTTGCGTATCGATGGAGCTTCGCGAACCATGGTCAGCCCCAAACCAAAGTGGTCCCAGGACAGGTGACCGATGAGGCAGACGTAAGGCCTGCCGACTCTCAGATCCTCTTCCGCCGCCATCGCTTCATTTCCTCTCCCTCGCAGCAGGTGTGTGCTCAGGGGCCGCTGAGAATATGAGCATAATCCTAACAGAGGAGATTGTTACATAAGAATAATGCTGGGCCTTGTGCTGTTTTAAGGTTTTCTTTGCTCAGCCTCATTTCATGCCAAAGTGCTGCTATGGGCCTCCTTGTGTGCACAAAATTGCTTTCCTCTACCTTGGACTTGCAGCTTTCCGTAGGGGAAAGCCTGCAACAGGATGACCATCCTGAGCCAGAAAGCCCGTTGGATGGTGTCTGGAGAAATTCGATTGCGGAGATATGTCATTGCCATCCCTGTAGTGGGAGAACTGTGGGCTGCCAGCACAGTGACCAGCTATGGAATTTGCCTGCAAATAATAACATGATCATTAAACTTACTATGCCTGAATCTTCCCATGCTCCCGAACTCCTTGAACACACATGCAGGTGTGTGCGTACGCGTGCACGCACTCACACACTAAATGAAGCATTTAAAGTTATAAGTACTGTAGATGTGGTCACTTGACTGACCACATGGTTTTTTTTTCCTAGCACTGATGAAATCAAGAACATATTTAATCATCTTCCCTTGGGTTTCTTTTCCCTTAGACAACACTTACCCTTCGTTAAGACCAGAACATAAAAGAATTTTTGTTAAGCCACAAACTCATTATCATCGTCATCTTTGCCTCCTGATAAACTCAAATGCCAACCCTCTCTCTTGTGGCCGACCAGGGCTTCCCTCCTATGGACCTGAGTCTAACTCTTTCTACAAAAGAAATCTGCTTTCTCAGAGTCCACGCTTCTCTTTGCATCTTCTGGTATAGAGCATGATTATTTGGGTGCAGAAAGTCTTCTTGCAGAATTCTTTAGTCAAATATCTCATCACCTTAGCAAAAACATTGGTCCTCATTGCCTTGAAACAAGATAGGGAATATGAGAGGACATTACAGGAAGAAAAGAAGCCAGGCAGGGAGGTACTGTAACTGCAATTGTGTTTGGGGAAGCCTTTTTGCTTAAGGTTCCAGAGAGTTTGACACATCCCGACCTTCCCATCACAGGAGAGGACAGCAGGCTTCATCATGGTAGGCCGCTTAGGCCATGGTGCCCTGTGTGTCAGGAAAATCACCTTCCCATAAAGGCATGGCACTCTCTAGTATCCACCAGGCTCCACAGGAGCCATTATGACAGTTTCCCATGGGAGGGGGCATACCACACTAATATCTGAGAAGTCTATTTTACAGCAGACCTCACGTCTTTCTTCCTGCTTATTCCCCATGCTGGGGGCACCAAAGCCAGATGTCACCAGAACCCCAGATGTTCTGAATGTGTTGCTTCCTTCACTCTGAGGCCCAGACAAAGATATCCCATATTCCAGTCTGGTCAACATCTCCCCTTCCCACCTGCATCCATGCCTCCACCACCACCACAGATTCTAGGTGTGAACTGGAGTGTCCTTTGGTATTCCCTTCCCAGTCTCTGTTTTGCCGCATGTTAGCACATCCTGAGATGATTAAATCCAAGCTTAGATGATGGATTAGCTGTCTCTGCCATGCCATTAGGAAATTCACCTTCTAATGAAGCAATGTCTGGAGATTGCAAGGTGATCCTTGCCAGATGATCCTCAGACCATTTCAAAGGAAGTGTAAAGTATGCATTAAATGTCCGTGCACTTCATGAAAGCTCACTAGAGAGAAATCAGGTCTCTTTGGCATCGAAGAACAAAGTAGTCAAGTAATCTCAGTCTTTGATTACATCTCTTTCTGAGGCCCGTAAGGTATATTTCATTTATGGTAGATATTTAGGTGGATGGAGCAGGGAGAAGTTGGGAACTTTGTTCCTCAGCTCAGTTAGACCATTGGAAAAGTTAGGGACAACGAAAGGGAATCAGACTGTCTCCTGGCATGGCAAGATTTTCTGAGACCTGAAAGAACTTCCACAGCCTTTCTATTACAACAGTGTCTTGTTTGTTATGTTTTGAAATACCAGCCCCAAGACCGGAGGCTAGTGAAGCAAAGCAACCCTTTCCTCGGGGAGGACTCTTCACCCGGCCTGGCCTATGGGTCCTTCCCTTCTGGTCCTGCGAGCATTGTATGCTGTCCAGGAGGAGCAGGGGAATACTTTAAGGCAGCCCTGCAAGCAGAATAGGGTCAGGTGGCCCCTGGAAAGTGGCCAGTCACAGCATGATGGATTGACACTAGGCAAGAACCCCTAAGGAATCCAGTTCAGATGACTTCTCTTTAAATATCTCTATATAGCCTTCCTTTTTAAAAAAGCCAAACAAAATGAACTTAGGGGTTATGACCTAACTGTCCATGAGTGTGATCAAAGGCAACGCCATGTTATTTGGTGCTGTCTGCATCAATCATCTTTTGCAGCTTTTCATTTCCATCCAGAACATCCTAGCCAGGTCTGTCCCAAACAGAGCAGCAACTGATACCTTCTCCACTGGCCAAAGACTGCTAAGGCATTTTTTTCGTCTGCCACAGGCTATACCCATAGTGCAGAGATATACTACTGCATGGGAGGAAAGGTCAGAAAAAAAGTCTAGTTGCTTTCTGGCAGTCATCTTTTCCTTTCCTTGAATCTTTCTTGGTGTATCCCCTCCTCCATAACTGATTTGGCCTATGTTGTGTGTCTCCCAGAGAGGTCACACCACACCAAGAATTAACAAACTCACAGATTGTTCCAACCTATCCCAAGAGCCTAGTTCACATCATCTAATTTAATGGGGGCTCTCAGCAAAGTCTGGCAAGATCTGCCCCCTTCTATTTTTAATCAGTTTCTTTCCACCCACACACTCCTATCATGTTATGTATTGGAGGGTTAGTGTCCTGACCCTCTAGATGCAAAAAGAGACTTTGTGATAAGCCATGCTACTGCTATGTAAATACTTCATGAGTTTCAGTTTCTTGTTTATGAAGCTTTGAAAAAATGGGTAGATAAAGTAAAACGACGTATTGAGATTAACGCTTATTTTTATCCGTTTGGTAGTTTTTGTTTGATTGATTGTCTACGTATTTTGTAACAGGCCCACTCTAGAACAGCAAAGAAGGATAAATCTGTGTTCTGCAGTGTTCCAAATCTGCTCCTTTTCTACAATTTCTGTCAAATTAATGCTATGATAATTGAGTCAAAAATCTGAAGTTACTGCCTCCTCCCATCTGTAGCCCTGCCCCCAAATCCTGTCTTGTTAAGTGGCCTTGAACTCTTGATTCTGCATATTCTGCCTCTTCTCTTTCAAAGGTCTGAAAATACAACATACATTTATGAAAAATCCACTTTCCCCACCAAAATTAATCAAAGTCAAGGAAACTATAAGATAGAGATTTTTTCAGAACATCTTTAACCAATAAATACAAAATGCATCCCTCAATGGGAAGATAATTTTAAAACAATATAGCAATTTGATAAATGACTATCACAGGAAGCTAAATATAATAAGTTCTATCCAGGATTCACAACTCATTTGTGCCTTCAGCAAGGATATTGCATCTATTGTCATTCTCTTGTTAGGAAAATTGAAATTCTGATACTTGGCTAGTTCGCGCGTGTGCCGAGTGCTTGTAAGTTAATAATGCATAAAGCACTTAAGTCTTCACAAGTCAATCTGGAAAAATCTTCACTCATTTCACCCACCAAGGACTCGGGAAATTCTTGGCATTTCCCATAAGCATTTAGTCTTTTTCAGGAAACCTCCATCTTAACGGGAACTTAGACTAAGACTCGCTTTACTCTTGTCCTTCTATTTTTCGTACTTCCTTTTCATGTTAGCGCTCAGTTTTCTGAAATCCAGGCTGTTTTTATTAATTAGTGTCATCTTCTCTTTGTGGCCACCTAAGTCAGAGCGCAAATAACCATGCACTAACCCTTTGCCTAGGCATCTTCCCCAGCCTGGATGAGAAATCTGAGTGAATCTCTCTCTCTCTCTCTCTCTCTCTCTCTCTCTCTCTCTCTCTCTCTCTCTCTCTTTTCTGTAAGTTTTCCAGAGAAAAGAATATATTCTGTGAAGGAAAACATTTGAACTTGGGCCAAATAGTTCCACTATTTCCTCTTTGGATCCCTCAGCTGGTGTCCCCCATACTAAGACAGAGACGTCATCTCCCGTGTCTAACTTGGACCTGATTTGCCGACCCAGTTGTTTTTTTCTCAGCATTCTGATTTCTTCTAGGCAATGGCCTGTATTGCCCAAGAACCAATGCTCAAAGCAGGTCTATCCAGGATCTTTATGAGATGAGCAAGGAAAACACTTTCACGTGTCCAAGTGCCATTAATTTTTTAAAATAACGGTGATATGAAATGAGGGCTAAATAACGTAACCTAACTGCCAATTAAAGGACACAGTAGTTCTGGTCTTCGTTACATTTGATATGAAGTTACAGACCATTAGGCAGATCCCAGCGGGTTTAGTGAAAACATAGGCATTGTGTTGTAATGGCTGCACTAGGGGCGTACACTTAGTCGGCAGGTTGAACTTCAGTCAGTGTTTTTCTATCCTGGTGTTTTGTGAACAATCCAAAATTTCTACAAAGCCACCCTAAGTGCTGCAATTGCAGAGGAACTTCCCTCTTGGTAACTTTAGAAGGCAGGCCAAGTCCACTCACACGGAGTCCAAGATTTGGAATCCACCCCCCCCCCCAAAAAAAAACCAGCAGAGGAGAAACACTTAATGCGCCAAGTATGTGTGACGTTTCATACCTGGGATGAGTGAGTACAGAGAGAGACATGCTACTGAACAAAGACGATGTTGATCTGAAGACAGGACAGAGTCCCAGAAGAGGACAGGTTTAAAGGTGTCTGACTTTGGATCCTACTTTTTACTTAGATTTGGTGTAAACTCTTTAGCATGATATTGGATTCAGAGGGGCTGCTTTTGATAAACTGATTAGAATCCTCAGGATTAGTAGATTCCAGACTGGGTAGATGAAGGAAAAAGCAGCCCAAAGACAATCTATAACTTCAGTAACTCATATAGTAATGTCAGTTTTGGAGAGGCTGTGTATTACCCTCCCTAGTGGCATATTGCTATAGGAGGGGGAAAGAGACTGTGACCGGGGCAGGAGGTGTTTTATCAGGACAGATTTCAAATGGCCAGGTGCACTGGTACTGACCTCAAAGGCCAGCATTGCGAGAAGGGGATGACACAGTGTCTAGGTCATCCCCTCTGTCCTTCGGGACACGAGGATAGGCCTTGATTTGATCTTCAATGATGAGCACGTAGGATGGGAGCAAGAGGGAAAATGGGCGCTCTGCCTCAGGTTGTAAAGAACGCTGCCACCCACATTTTCAGACATCTGTGAGCCACACCCATGAGACGCCCCGTTAAAGGGCAGCATCCCCTGGGGTGTATCAGCCTGACACTCATGCAGCAGCGGGGATGGAACAGCAGGCAAAGCTGGCCCACCCAGAATAGCGGTGCGACTCCCCTAACGCCGGAGCTCAGCAGTGCATGCTGGTCAGGTGGACATCCTGTAATACAAACGCTCGTTTGGATCCAAAGGGAAACCCATTAAAAATAAAAGAAAGATGAACAACTTTATTGTTGGGGGGGGTGGTCAAGGAAAAGTAAATAAAACCTTGTTGTAAAGAATGCATTGGCCTGGTTTCCCTCACTTGTCTTTGCTTCTGCTGATGAAGTCGTCCTGTGACGAAGCCTGGCCAGGGCGTAGGGAGGTGGGACAGCAGGGCCAGTAGTCATGGTAAGTCAGGGTCTGCTTAGCCCAGTTGTGAGTACCTCCCAAGATATTCTCAAAGTTCCCAGGATATTATGCTCCTGGAAGGTTTTCTTTTTATTAAAAAATGACCTTTGCCTTGGAAGAAAATAACTGGATTGCCCTACCGACTGATTCCCCGAAAACAAATTTTTAAAAAAGGAAAAAACAAATGAATAAAACAAAAACAAACAAACTAAAAATGAATCAAATTTCTAGAGTGGGGAATATTCTATCACAGGAAGTGTTTCACAGAGCAGACAGCCACTGCAGGGAGCCTCTGGCTTTGCATGCCTATGGAGCCTCCATTTGGAAGGAAGAAGAGTGCAGAATACCTGCTTTGCTGCCGGCCCCAGGAAGGAGCTGACCTCCCCTCTCGGGAGATGCTGTCTACTCTTTCCTTCAGCCTGTATCTCTTTTTACAGGGGCGCAGGAGCTTTCTGAATGAGCCCAGGAAAGAGCATGCTTTGTGTCCATGGGCCCATTCGATTCTCCATTCTAGGCAGAACTGTCTGTCTCATTCCCTGGGCTAACATCTTCTTTCAATCCTAAATGTATTGTTTAAGTTGCAATAATTCTATTTTTGGTCAGACAGAAATCAGCATTTCAGGATATATCTTTATTTTTTGGTCAAAGGTCATTTTTTAGGTCTTAAGGTAAACGATTAGTAAGATTTTATTTCTTGCGGTCAAACCTTTCAAAAATGTGCTGTGCAGCCATGCATTCAAATTCTGAAGGCTGGATGTGATGAAGTCTGTACATTCATCAAGAACTTCTTGTGTTTTTCCAATCATATTCTTTCATTGACTCAATCACAATCTGAATTGGAGACAAATTTGTCGAACCGATACATCACAGCGGTATGGCACGACACAATTTTTTTTTCAACAAGAGTCAATTCATAAGGAAGTTATATGAATTGGTGATATTTCCCCCAAATTCTTTCTAATCTAGAACTCAAGTGCACATCCTTTCACAGGCTAATGATATTACAAAATACATGCAAAGAAAAATAGATGATCTTCTAAGTTTGTCTCAAGATTATATGCTATAATCTGAGTTTCTAGTGGTTACATTTTTTACATGCCATGTCATTAGTTTATATACTGCTTCTGACTTGACTTACACACCATGTTCTTTTGCTCCAAACCTAGGGTAATTCCTCTATCAAAGTCCCTTAAATATTTAAGCATCTAAATGTAGCATATTTCTAGTCTCAATACTCAGGAGGTTGAGGCACCCAGAATTTGTGCTCAGTCTGGGCTATACAGTAAGATCTTGACTTTAAAAACAAACCAATAAAAGTGAAACAATCACAAAATATTGGGGCTAGTCACATATGCAAATGGCCTTAGAAGACTCTAAACATGAGAAGCAACAAAAGAAGGGAAAAGGATTAGAACAGAGACTATGCGTGCAGGTACTTAGAGACCCCCCCCACACACACACACAGAGTGTAAAACCCTGGGCACCATCATTCATTTACCCTGTGTCCTTGAACGAGCCACTTGGCTTTCCCTCTGCATCTTTAAAAGGAAATAACAGTAACTACCTCAAAGAGTTGCTGTTCGGAGTGAGTCCACATCAAGAGGACAGCTCCATTGCCACGGTGGTCCTTCTCTTCCTCATCACCACAAAGAGGTGCATTCCTCAAACCTGCCCCATCCCTGTGAACTGAGCATCCCAGGACCACATTCCAGCCCAACAAGGGTGCTGGGTGAGTATTTCCTTTCTGTTAATGAAACAAATGCAAAGGATAATTTGCTCCTCAACACATTTCTATGGAAAGGCAAATAAAAGGGCTTTACAGAGCAAGCAGATCATAATTACATAACTATTTTTAAATACTCCCTCCATTCTTGTCTAAGAAAGGAGCCCTAATTTGCTTATTCTCCACTTCTAATTTCCATATTCATTTAATAACAAAATAGGAGAAACATTAGCGGGAGATAGTAATTGTAAAAGTAGCAATAAAGTTAATGGCAACACTAAAATCTCTGTACACACAAACAGCAATATTCAAGGCAATTTAATATGTCAAACAATATACAACAGCATGTGTGAATGAACTATGAATTCAGGGTCAATAGCCTGATATGTTTTTCTTACTCCATAAAAAAAAGAGGAATAAAGGAAAGGAAGAATGCATGGTGATACCTATAATCCTAGCACTAGGGAAACTGAGGCAGAACTATCACAAGTTTGAGGCTAGGCTGGGCTGGCTATTTAATTTGAGGCCAGTATAAGATACATAGCAAGATCCAAGCCTAACCTTCTATTTCCCCGCATCTGCTATCCCCACACCAGCCTTTCCCCATCCCCATCCCCCAAAAAGAAGAGGAAATATATACTTTAAAAAATCCCTAGGTGAAACAAAAAAAAATCATTAGAAGACAGCAATTTTAGAACTAAATCAATCGTTCATTCCTTTATAGATGATTGCCAAAGGAGTATTCAGGATGCCAAAGGTAAAATGATGTAACGTCACCCAGGGAGAGGACTCCAACACCTCAGGACATTGCTTCCTGCCCTCTGTCTACTCAACATGTAAAACCATCACTGTATATTACAATAACTAGCTACAGTCTTCATTATAGCACACAGGAACCACAGACCCCAGAATACTGAGCAAGAAAGAGGCTATATTATCAACTGTGGCCCTGACCATTTCCCATTCCTGAAAGATGTGGGATTACAATAATTGTTACATTTTCCAGAAATCAATGACATCTCTTGAGGTAGCCTTCGTGACCCTAGCAAAACCATTCAAAAGAGAAGCACCTGAGAAGGACCTTTTGCTAGTGTGTCCAGGTAATGCCTTTGGTCATTTTATCAAAGCTCTGGATCACCGCCCTTGAAGAAGGGAAATCAAAATCTCGAATTGTTCACATCTCTCAGCCTCACCCCAGTGCCTGGTGATAAGCCCTGCAACAGGCACAGGAAAAACAAGGGGAAGCCAGCCATTAAATAGATCAGAAGAATTCAGTGGAAGAATTGTGATCGAACAGAGAGAGAGAAACCAGGCTGATTTCTTGACAGAGTGGCAAACACCGGTTTGCCCTACCCCCAAATCTGATGTCTTGATGTAGACGAGAAAATAGTGTAGAGAGCTGGAATGGGGCAGAGAAGAGAAAAGGGCACTTCATATAAATGCGGCTAGCAAAGATGCTGGCATATGGTTTTCTTAGATGCTCAGAGACCCAAAGAATGAGATGGAGGCAGAAAAGAAGAGGAACAAATGACAACTTTGTCATCACAAATGGTTGCTAAGCACGAAAGAAAGTTTTTTTTTTAAATTAGAAAAATAAGCAGGCTAGTCATACACTAATCAAGACCTATTTTTATTTAATTTAGGTCAGTCTTCGTTAAATGCCTCCCTAGAAATAGGAGGCTGAACTCACCCTGGCTGGTTTACTCTGCTGCAGCAGCGATGACTCACTTGTGCTGGTTCTCAGTGCTACACAGATGGCTGGGAGTGGTTGGGAGCCTTCCTGACAGCTTCCCCCCAGAATGCACCAAGTATGCAGAGTGGACTACAGAGTGGGAGGGCCGCTTTCTGACCATATCCTTACAAAAGCTGCCTGATGGCTGAACGGGACACCCAAGGTGGAGAGAATGCTCAACCATGAAGGTGCATTAGGAGCACAGCAGTTCACACACACACACCCCCCCCCCCCCGAGATGCTGTAGATCTTCCATGGTAGAACCGATCACAACAGCTAAGTCCTTCTAGAATGGCCAGCTCCTTTTAGTTAACTTTACTAATCTGAATTTTAAAAATAGAAATCTCACATTCTGGGAATCCCCTTGGGCCAGTGTGAACCAACCAGTGGGCATTTTGAATATTTTCATAGAGTGTTAAGGTGCAAGGTCATATCTCTACTTGAAAGTTGGTCCAGGCTCTTCACAGTAGGATACAGAGAAGTTACTGACTAGGAAAATGTTTGGGAAGAAGAGGACACTGCTAACCATCATTTATCACTTAGTTCTCAAACTTGACCTTTAATTGTTTTTCTGTGGATAATCTGTTGTAGTTCTTGTTATTTCATTATGGCTTTAAGCAAAAATCCAGCCCAAGGTGATTTACTTAACCCATCTCTATACATACAATAAAATACTCACTTTGACTGACTTAAATAGAAAGTTAATGTGTTGTTTCAATAGAGAACAGAAAAAGGCAAATGCAAAGAGGAGAGTGAAGAATAGTCTAAAGGCAAAAAAAAAATGACCCCTATCTTTAAAAGATATATTTACTTATTCTTTGAATTTTTCCCATGTATACAATGTGTTTGATCATACGTACGTCCTACTTTCCCCTTCACCTCCTCCTGGACCCTCTAATTATGTCCCTCTTCCAATTCCCCCCCCCTTTTTCAATGACTCACTGAGCCCAATAGGTGCTGTCCCATATGTACACAGATGTGGGGTCATCCACCGGAGCATAGTCAACCTACCAGGGGCCACACCCTCCCAAAGAAAACTGACTCTCCCTCCTTTAGCTGCCATCGATCCTTCCACAGCTAGAGGTGGGTGCTCATGAGTCCCTCCCTAAACCGTGATGGGTTGTTGACTGGCTTGATTTTGTATTGATCTTGCAAAGGCAATCGTGGCTGCTTTGAGTTCATGAATATGATTCTGTTGTGTTTAGAAGACACTGTTTCTAAGTACTCCCCAGCTTCTGGATCTTAAAATCTGTCTACCCCTACCCCCAGTTCCTGAGCTTTGGAGGAGAGTGTGTGATATAGATGTTCCATTATGGCTTAGCACCCTACAGATGATTATTCTCTGCACTTTGACCAGTTATGAGTCTCTGTTTAAAGGACATCCACTGCAAAAGGGATTTTTTCTGGTGAGGGTCACTAAGATATGTATTTAAAAGGTACCTTGATACTATGTCCTTTTAGCAAAATAATAGTAGCTTATTTTCCCCTAGGATTTGTACATTCCCCTGTCATAGATTCTTGGCTAGGTTTACAGTATCAGGCATGGATTTCCTCCCGTGAAGCAATTCTTAAATCCATTAAGAAAGCAGTTGGTTACTCCTGAACATTTATGCCACTATTGCACCCATGCCTGGTCAGGATTTACAGTAAGGTAAGACTGTTGATTGCTTTTCCCCATCAGCAGCCTGCATAGCTTCTTCTAGTATATGAAAGCCAGTCAGCAGGGAAGAAGCTTCCAGGCCAATACTAACTAGATTTCTCCATGTTCTGTGATCAAAGTGTGTTGTTTATAGCTATTAGAGTCACATCATTAAGTCATGGGCCAACCAAGAGCAATTTAGCCATAATTTGTTTTGTCTAGGGGTCTCTGAAATCTTCCTTGAGCAACACTAGAAAGGAGATATCTCACCCCTGGCATTAGGCTTTTTATTTAACAATCTATGGTTTCTGGGATCAGCATTATCTCTATGTAGAGTAAGTCTATTAAAGCTCACATATAATACAGCTTTTATATTTTAAAAACGTAATAAATAGTCTCCATTTCACTATTGTTTTGAAAACATCAGGAGGAACCATTTAAATATTTTACTAAATTTCCCCCCTCTAGATACTGCAAACAACAAAATTAAGTAGACTGATCTAACAAACAAAGGGACTTTATTTCTTGAGGGAGGTCTGATGTATACTTATAATTCTACAGATCTGGAAATAGTGCCAAGTGATAATCTGATCCTGTGTTCCCCTGTGATTTTAGAGATAGATTAACCTCCCTCAGAAGCCTGAGAAATTAGGAGAACAAAGATCCATCAATTCAACCCTGAATGTGTGCAAGGAATTTATAGAAGATATAATGATAGGGACCAAAAGCAAATTCTTAATCTTCATAAGGTTGATAAAATCACTAATAAAGCAAAGAGTAACCTGTGCTGAAAACCTTCCTTTAAAAGACCTCATTTTTCATCATTTATCCTGAGTGGAAAGCTACCGTGTCTTGCTTGTATGTGTCTGGACTCCCCTGCTACCTTTCAGCCTAAGGATGAAATGGTACATGCAGTCTCATCATCATAAATGACCGGCAACACCACTGGTAAGCATATTCGTCTTTAAAATATTCATAGTTAGAAAAATAAATCCTTTCATCCTAAACTCAACAGCTGGGACTTCTTGGGATTGTTGCAGCCTTGCTTTCTTAGACCTATAGCGCAGTAATGGCTACTGGTAGAAGGAATGACACTTATAATGAAGGATGCTAGTGGCCTATGAATTGATTCCTCTCTAAAGGCAATTGTGGGGCTGTTAGTAAAGAGTGTACAAACAAGGTATGTAGCTACATATAAAGACATGTATATATTTGAAAGTGTATTCTCAATCATCTCAATCATTTATTAGGTTGCTTCTTCTTTTAAGTCATAGGAAATATGCTATGTGCTACTGAGGATATAGACATGCCAAATAACGAAGAGATGTTGAGTGAAACACATTCAAAAGTTAAAAGAGAATGATACACACACACACACACACACACACACACATATATATATATAATTATAGGATCCAGAAAAGAATCACAAAGTGTTTAAGGGAGGCACATAGATACAGCCGGAGAGAATGAGTGTTAGTTAGTACCTGGGACATACAAACAACGGTCTTCATAATAATTTAGTGAATTCAGTTCAGGGATGAATAAATTTCTCATATTCATTAAAATAATATCATTGTATAAGCTATCACTGGTTAGGAAACAGAGACTGGTATGTATAAGAAGATTCTCAAAATGATCTTGCATTTGATTCATGTAGTTATATCAGAAAGGAATCTGCATGGATTCCTTATAATTTTTTCTTGGGTTGATGTGGGAGTGTCATATATCAATCTGTTGATTTCATTGGTTAAGTAATAAAGAAACTGCTTGGCCCTGATAGGTTAAAACATAGGTGGGAGGAGTAAACAGAACAGAATGCTGGGAGGAAGAGGAAGTGAGCTCAGAGGCCATGCTCCCCTCTCCCAGGCAGATGCACGCGATGAAGCAAGCCGCCAGGTCAGACATGCTGAATCTTTTCTGGTAAGACCAGTGCTACACAGTTTATTAAAGATGGGTTGATTGGGATATCAGAATTAGTCAGTAAGGGCTAGAGCTAATGGGCCAAGCAATGTTTAAAAGAATACAGTTTGTGTGTTGTTATTTCGGGTAAAGCTAGCCAGTGGCGGGAGCTGGGTGGCAGAATGCAACCCACAGCTTCCTACAACATTGGGTGTTACTTCATAATGAAGTTCTCTGTTGCTACATGTTGCTGATCAATATTGGGCCAGTGTTTGCTCTTTATCTATAATATACAACCCCAAAGCATCCTTTCCAGAAAATTAAGATATTAGAAAGAGTACAATTGGGACACTAAAGAATAAGCTAGTAAAAGAGAAACCAAATAAATGTCTCATGTAGAGACATGGGAGAGGAGGACAGACTCCTCTACAACAGGAACACACATAAACAGATGTCAAAAACGCAAATAATATTATTTAAAAAATAACTTCTGTAGTTCTATTCCCTTTCCACACCCCCAAATACAAAATAATTCCACTCTCAAAAATGAGGTTGTAAGGGTGTAGGTTCCCATCCAACATGCAGCCAGAGGGGCTATTTAAGTTCCCATCTGAAAACAGCAACAAAATGATGACTCACTATATAAAACAATGGTTTTCAAGATACATCTTGAGCATTGAAAGTAAGTGGTCCTCTTAAAACAGGAAACACAAGAAGTAAATGGGGAAGCATTCTGGTTGCTCTAGCTTGGAGTCCTGGGACCTTTGCAAGGCCTGAAAGAAGAGCTTGGAACAGAGATTCCATGTGGAGCTTCACTAACTCCCTGAGTTGAAAACAAGCAATGCAAAATTCATAAAAGATAATGGCAGTCCTCACGATGGTAGAACGGAACATCAAAAGAAGTCAAAAGAGGTAACCCCGAAGAGAACTCTGAGCATCTACAACAATCTCCCATTAAATAGTGAACCAAATACTGGTCAGAATATGCATAAAACTGCCCGGAGATGAGGAAAACTGTGAAATGATCAAGGTAATAATTCCTGGTGCTAAGACAAAGCTTGGAAACCAGACTGAAAACCAGCATGTAAATGGGCATTGGATAGACTTTTGGCTATTAGCTTAGTAAGTGGAAAGCAATTAGTGCTTGGCTAATAATAACTCTAGTTCTGCCCTACAAACCTTGAACAGAAACACTTCAAAGGATAAACCTCTATCCAGATAACATTAGCCTCTGAACCAATAGAGATCAATAACATTTGTGATGTTTATACTTAATAGATTATACCACAAATATAGTTTAAGCTACTTGGTCCCAATCAAAATTTATTCAGATTTTTTTCAAGACAGCAGGGAAATACAATTCATGATGATGTAGTAAGTTGATTCAAACTGGCTCATGTCATAACTGACACACACATTAGAAGATTAAGGTCTCAAAGAATTGTGGCTGTGTTCCATAAGTGTTTAAATACTAAGAGAGACAAAAGACATAAACTTGCACCAAACTGAGCTTCAGAAATAAAATTACAAAGTGTGAAATGAAAAATAGACTGGGATTTCAAGATTTAACTTTGCAAAAGAAAAGGTTCCTGATTTTCCAAAGTAAATAGAAAATATACAAAGAGAAACAGGAAAAAAGATAATTTAAAAGTAAAAACTTCAGTGTCTGCAGAAAGACTTCAAGTTACCTAATAAAAATGAAATGTGGTGGAGCTAGGATAAGAGTACTTGGCCCCAAGTCTGACTAAACTCAATTCCCAGAAATAACGTGGTACAGAGAATCCACTCCTGAAAGTTGTCCTCTGACCTCCACACATGTGCTAGGGCACAGGTACCTTACCACAAATGCACAATATCTAAATACCTAAGCAACAAGAAATCAAATAACTCCATCAAGTAAGTGGGCAGGTGAAATGAATAGACAGTTTTCAACATATGGCACCAGTATCACTTGACTCTCGGGGAAGTTTCTCATTGCAGTAGATGGTAATTAACAAAGAGACCCACAATTGGACAATGTGCAGAGAGTGAGAGACCACAGAGGATTCAGCCCTTAGTGGGATGTCTTTATCAACCCCCTTCCCTCGAGGCTCAGGGATCTATGCAGAGGAAGAGGCAGAAAGACCATTAGAGCCAATTCTGCTGAATGATTCCAACCAAACAGTGCCTTCCAGAAACAACAGAGCTGATGCTCATATGAACTCATACAGACTGTGCCATATCACACAACACCTGTGCAGGTTCAAACCAGACAAAATCTCAGTGCTGAGCAGAAGTGGACAGCAAGTCCTCCAGCCCCTAACCAAGAAGCTATTGGCAATTAATACCTGCTGGAAAATGGAAATCAGTTTTCTCCAATGGAGTGTCACAGGGTATATCAATTACTCTCAAGGGCAGCCTTAGGCACAGAGGTAATTACCAACACAGAAACAGACTCTGTTTTTCCTGTGATTTTTGTTTGTTTTTTACTGTTGTCTTTTTCTTTTTAGTTTGTTTAGACTTTCATTTTCTATTCTTTTTTTTTTTTTGAGAACATGAAATTAGCTGGGTAGGGAGAATACGGGAGGAGTTTGAGAGGGGAAAGAATATGATCAACTTATTAAAACAAATGTTTTAAAAACATGAAATAGAAATAGCTAATAAATTTATATTAGAATATTAGATTTTTCATATCCAATATTAAAAAATGTTCAAGTTCACTAGTCATCAGAGAAATGCAAATTAAAAGTACATTGAGACTCCATCTTACCCTAGTCAGAATGCCAATCATTAGGTAACTAATGTTGGCAAGGATATGAACAAAAGGAAGCCCTTATACACTGTTATGGAGATGTAAACTAATGCAGTCACAATGGAACTAAGTATGGAGACTTCTTTAAAACCTAAAATTAGATCTTCCTTATGACCCGGCTGTACAGTTCCCCGCTGTTCACCCAGAGACTCCAGACAGACATATCACAGACACACTCTCACATCAACACTATTGCAGTAATCTTCACAATAGCTAGTTTATGGGACCAGCCAAGGTGTCCAACAATAGAGGAGTGGATAGAAAAAATATGGCATTTTGACCCATAAAGAAAAATATTGTTTTGTCATTTATGAAAAAAATGGATGCAGCTGGAGACATATATGTTAAGTGAATTAAACCAGTAGTCTCAGAAAGACAAAATTCTGTGTTTACTCTCATTTGTGATTCCTTGATTTTATGTAGGTACATAAAGCCAGTTGTAAAGAACTTCTACAGCTGATAAACACCTTTGGTAATGTGGCAGGATACAAGATCAACTCCAAAAAATCAGTTGCCTGCCTACACACTAAGGATAAGGAAGCAGAGAGGGAAATCAGAGAAGCATCACCTTTCACGATAGCCACAAATAGCATAAAATATCTTGGGGTAACTCTGACCAAGGAAGTGAAAGATCTATTTGACAAGAACTTTAAGTCTTTGAAGAAAGAAATTGAAGAGGACACCAGAAAATGGAAGGATCTCCCTTGCTCTTGGATTGGGAGGATCAACATAGTAAAAATGGCAATTCTACCAAAAGCAATCTATAGATTCAATGCAATCCCCATCAAAATACCATCAAAATTCTTCCCAGATCTGGAAAAGACAATAATCAACTTTATATGGAAAAACAAAAAACCCAGGATAGCCAAAACAATCTTATACAATAAAGGATCATCTGGAGGCATTACCATCCCTGACTTCAAACTCTACTACAGAGCTACAGTATTGAAAACAGCTTGGTATTGGCATAAAAACAGAGAAGTTGACCAATGGAATCAAATAGAAGACCCGGATTTTAACCCACAAACCTATGAACACCTCATTTTTGATAAAGGAGCTAAAAGTATACAATGGAAAAAAGAGAGCATCTTCAACAAATTGTGCTGGAAAAACTGGATGTCAACCTGTAGAAGAATGAAAATAGATCCATATCTATCACCATGCACAAAACTCAAGTCCAAATGGATTAAAGACCTCAATATCAGTCCGAACACACTGAACCTGATAGAAGAGAAAGATACAACACATGGGCACAGGAGACCACTTCCTACGTATACCAGCAGCACAGACATTAAGGGCATCACTGAATAAATGGGACCTCCTGAGACTGAGAAGCTTCTGTAAAGCAAAGGACACTGTCACTAAGACAAAAAGGCAACCCACTGACTGGGAGAAGATCTTCACCAACCCCGCAAGTGACAAAGGTCTGATCTCCAAAATATATAAAGAACTCAAGAAACTAGACCGTAAAAGGCTAATCAACCCAATTTTAAAATGGGGCACTGAGTTGAACAGAGAATTCTCAACAGAAGAACTTCAAATGGCCAAAAGACACTTAAGGTCATGCTCAACTTCCTTAGCGATCAGGGAAATGCAAATCAAGACAACTTTAAGATACCATCTTACACATGTCTGAATGGCTAAAATAAAAAAAACACCAATGATAGCCTTTGCTGGAGAGGTTGTAGAGAAAGGGGTACATTCATCCATTGCTGGTGGGAATGCAAACTTGTGCAACCACTTTGGAAAGCAGTGTGGCGGTTTCTCAGGAAATTCGGGATCAACTTACCCTTGGACCCAGCAATACCACTCTTGGGAATATACCCAAGAGATGCCCTATCATACAAAAAAAGCATATGCTCAACTATGTTCATAGCAGCATTGTTTGTAATAGCCAGAACCTGGAAACAACCTAGACGCCCTTCAATGGAAGAATGGATGAAGAAAGTATGGATTATATACATATTAGAGTACTACTCAGCAGTAAAAAACAATGACTTCTTGAATTTTGCATACAAATGGACAGAAATAGAAAACACTATCCTGAGTGAGGTAAGCCAGACCCAAAAAGAGGAACATGGGATGTACTCACTCATATTTGGTTTCTAGCCAGAAATAAAGGACATTGAGCCTATAACTCGTGATCCTAGAGAAGCTAAATAAGAAGGTGAACCCAAAGAAAAACATATAGACATCCTCCTGAATATTAACCTTCATCAGGCGATGAAAGGAGACAGAAACAGAGACCCACATTGGAGCACCAGACTGAAATCTCAAGGTCCAAATCAGGAGCAGAAGGAGAAAGAGCACGAGCAAAGAACTCAGGACCGCAAGGGGTGCACCCACACAATGAGACAATGGGGATGTTCTATTGGGAACTCACCAAGGCCAGCTGGCCTGGGTCTGAAAAAGCATGGGATAAAACCGGACTAGCTGAGCATAGCGGATAATGAGGACTACTGAGAACTCAAGAACAATGGCAATGGGTTTTTGATCCTACTGCAAGTACTGGCTTTGGGGGAGCCTAGGCAGTTTGGATGCTCACCTTACTAGACCTGGATAGAGGTGGGCGGTCCTTGGACCTCCCACAGGGCAGGGAACCCTGATTGCTCTTTGGGCTGATGAGGGAGGGGAACTTGATGGGGGAGGGGGAGGGAAATGGGAGGCGGTGGTGGGGAGGAGGCAGAAATGTTTAATAAATAAATAAATAATAAAAAAATAAAGCCAGGTGTTTGAGAGTATGACACAAAGTAGAAGTAAAATTGTCAGGGGGAAAAGGAACTAAGGGAAGAGGGGAGAAAGGGGAGGGGAAGGGGGCACAGGGAAGAAAGGGGAGGGGAAGGAGACACAGGGAACAAAGGGGAGGTGAGGGGGCACAGGGAAGAAAGGGGAGGGGAGGGGGCACAGGGAAAAAAGGGAGGGGAGGGAGACACAGGGAACAAAGGGGAGGAGAGGGAAACACAGGAAACAAAGGGGAGGGGGCACAGGGAAGAAAGGGAAGGGAAGGAGGCACAGGGAAGAAAGGGGAGGGGAGAGAGGCACAGGAGAAAACTTACAGCTCAACTTGCAGCATATACTTGTACAAAAACCTAAATAATAAAATTTTCTTTTCTTTTTTTGTTTTTGTTTTTGGAGACAGGATTTCTCTGTAGCTTTGGAGCCTGTCCTGGAACTAGCTCTTGCAGACCAGGCTGATCTCGAACTCACAGATATCCAAGTGACTCTGCCTCCTGAGTGCTGGGATTAAAGGCGTGCACCACTGCAACAAGTGGGTAAAGAGCTGCATTTTCAGATTTGTGACTGGAAGAACACAGGAAATTACAGGAGAAAGAGAAAGCAGAAAAATCTATGATTTCACAACCTAGGACAACAGATTAGCAAGAGAAATGTACCAGCACCCACTGTCCTTGATCCACAACTAGAGGAGAGAAAATCATCCCCTTCAGGAGGATGACATAGATTTTAAGACTAAAACTAAGATAAGAGATTAACAAAGTCACTATATAGCAAGCGAGGCAATTCATCGAGGAAATATAATGTGGACTTTGGAAATGTCTCAGTGGTTGAAAATCTTGCTGCTCAAGCATGAGGACCTGAGCTCAGGTCCCCAGCCCCCACATAAACTGCTGCGGGTGTGGCAAATGCCTATAATGCGGGCCCTTGGGAAGCGTTTGGTCCTAGAGGCTCACTGGTCAGCCAATCCAGCCAAGTGGTGAACTCCAGTTTCAGTGAGTGGCCCTGTCTCCAAATATAAGGTGATTGGGAGGAGGGGCTAAAGAGATGGCTCAGTGGTTGATAGTCTTTGATGCTCTTGCAAGAGATCTGAAGTTCAGTTCCTAGGACCCACATGGCAGCTAACTCCAGTTCTAGTTGATCAAGCACCCTCTTTCGGCCTCCACAGGCACTGCATATATATGGTGTACTTAAATATGTTCAGTTGAAACACTCGTATACATAAAAAATAAAAATAAATAATTAAAAAATAAGATAACAAGTAATACAGAAAGACTTCTGACCTTCATGGGTATATGACAGGCACATGAACTCAAACATCTCATGCACACCCATATAAAAATACTTTAAAGAAAATATGGGGTGGGGGAGGGAGAACCTACTACTTCTGTTAGATATAGTATCAAACTAACTTCCAAAGAATTATTTTATACTCGTAGATTAAATTTATGCCTCTTTCAACCTTCACCAGAAAAGCTTGCATTTCCAATAGACAGTGATTGACACAGAGACCCAAGATTCAGAGAATAAGAGATCGCAGGATTTTATGTTCTCTCCTAAACGGTACACCTATATCATATCCCTTCCTCCCAAGGCTCAGGAATGATGGTGAGAAAGCGGGTGGGAAGATTGTCCAAAGCCAGAGGCAATGAACGAGTAAACGAAATAGTGTCATGGGACATAGCAAGGAAGCTATATATACATTTACAATGATCGTGATAACATGCAGAAACGCCACCCAAGATCAAATCAGAACAAATCCCAGCATGGAGAGGTGAGTTGGACATGAAGAGCTTCCTTTAGCCCAGGAGCTAGCAACTGATAGTTGCTAGGAGAGGGGAAGTTAGCTTCATTTAAGTATTGCCCCTGAGAAGCCAATCATGAACTAGTAAAAGACCATATCCAAGAAAGTATGGACGGCACAAATTGATGAGTGAGGAAAATTAGGACAAAATTTGGGTGGATTGGGAAGGGGGAGATGAGTTTGGAATGATCAAAATAGTTTCCAAAATTCTCAGAGAACTAATAAAAAGAGTAAATTATTGGAAGCCCATTTAAACCTCAATTTTATACACTTGACATTAGATGTGAATATAGACGTGAAATTGTGGGGAATTCCCATGATTCTTTCTTATCAATGGACAGATCATTAAGACAAGAAAGCAACAGAGACAACAGTTCTATACTACAGATCAAATTCACTTAAGACATTTAAAGAACATTCTATCAGAGAGTTGCAGAATATACGCTCTATTTTTCAACACATGGACCCCTCTAGAACAGACCATGTATTGTGCAAATACAAAATACATCTTAATAGAATCTTTAACATTGCAGTCATTTAGTTTTTTCTGCTCCTAATATAAAACTAGAAGCCAATAACAAATACTGAAAATGACACACTATAGGAAGACTGAACACCCTTTTTAAAAATTAGCTTTTGAGGGAGTCAGGAGGAAGAGTAACCATGTGCTAAAGAAAAACCAAACGGATTCACAAAAGAACAAAAAATAAAACAGAAGACCTGCGGAGGAGAGCAAAGGCAGTGATGATATGGAAATTAACATCCAGGAAAAGTCTTCCATTAAAATAGAAACACTTCTAATCAGCAACCCAATGTAGCATCCTAAGAACAAACCAAGCCCAAATCCAGTAGAAGGAAAGCCATAACAGAGATCAGAGCAGAAACAAAGACTAAAACCAGACACAGTCAATGAACTAACAGTATTCATTCTTTCACTATTAAACAACAGCATAAATTTAATGACACTAACTGAGACAAAAGGAGACTACTCAAGTAGATTCAGAGAATAATACAACATCAGAACTGACATCATAGAAATAAGAGATCATTATTGGTTATAAGAAAAGTGATACGCCAACCAAGTGGGAAAGTTAGAGGAAACTGATTTACAGACACATATGTCATAGCAAAACTGAACCAAGGATGCTGGAGAACTGAAAAGATCACTAATAAATAATGAGATTCAAACAGTAATTAAAAGCCTTCCTCCAAAAGTAAAATCATGTTTTGATGACGTTGCTAATTAATTTCAAATTTTTATATGTAATGTCTTGTTGACAGAAGTTTCTGTCTCACCAGGTCCCACAGTCATTCAGTCCCAAAGAAATACACAGAAGACTACATTAATCATAAACTGGTTAGCCTATTAGCTCAGGCTTCTCATTAATTAATTATTACATCTTAACCCATAATTCTTGTCTTTGTTAGTCACATGGCTTGGTGCCTTTTATCAATGAGGCATTCTCATCTGTGTCCTCTATGTTTGGGTGATGACTGTAGACTGAGTCTTTCCTCTTCCCAGAATTCTCCTGTTCTCATTGCCTGCCTATACTTTCTGCCTAGCTACGGACCAATCAGTGTTTTATTAAAATACAATTGACAGGGTATAGACCATTGTTCCACAGCAATGTTTTTCATACAATCCATTTTAATCATGGCTTCTAAACCAAAACCAATACTAATTCTTCTCACACTAATCCACAGGACTCAAATGGAGAAAGCAAGGGCTCATTCTGGGAAGCTAGGATTACCCTGCTAACACAAACTGTTAAAGACCATATATACATTCATTCGTAATACTTTCATATATATATATATATGTATATGTATATATATACATTCATGCATCTATAGATCAATATCCTTGATAAACATAGATGAAAAAATTCTCAATATCATATTAATAAATTAAGTTCAATGTACATCAAAAAGATCAATATACTAAAGCCAAGTTGTTTTACTTCAGGGATTCTAAGATGGTTCAATATACATAAGCAAGGAACAGAATAAAGTATAAAGTCATACAATAATGTCATATAGGCAAAAAAAGTATTTGATAAAATTCAACATCTTTTATGATGAAGTCCTGAACAAACCAGGGCATATAAGTGTTATACCTCAATATAACAAAAGCCATATACAACAAACCAATGAACATGACATACCAAATGAGAAACATTAAAACATTTTCTCTAAGATTTGCCAAAGGATTATTGTCCACTTTTACTAATTCTATGTAGTAACTGAAGCTTAAACCAGAAAAAAAATGGCAAGAGAAAGAAACAAAAAGTGCATAAATGCATAAATAAAGTAAAACTATCCCTGTTGGTAGATGATATGACTCTATAACAGAAATGCCTAACAATTCACTAAGGACATCTAGAACTAGAAAACCAATTCAGCCACATGGCAGAACACAAGACTGACAAAAATCATTACCATCTCTAAAGCCCAGTGGTGAATTTTCTGAGAAGCAAACTATGAAAACCATCCCATTTACAAATCCAGAAGCAGAGCAGCATCTAGGTCTGCCGTGAAACAAGCCAGTGAAGGGGCTATGCAACAAAGTCGCAAAACTGGTGAGCGACACCAGAGAAGATCAACTAGAAAGTCCTACCACACTCATGCAGGGAAATGACATTCCTTAGATCCCCATTCATCCCAACCCAATCTACAGAGTCCATTGGATTCTTGCCATAATTCCAAGAGAATCTTCCACAGGAGTAGAGATAACAATCTCTACTTGTAGAGATAACAATCTTAAAATTCATGTAAAATACATAACATAACAGCTAAGGTATTCTCAGGCAAGAAAATGAAAGTCACAGTTATTATTCTACCGCATTTCTAGACATGAAACACAATAGTGGACCCAGAAATAGACCTACACGTCCAAAGCGGTTGATTTTTTTTTGCTTCCTCATTTTGAACATTTTAACCAATTCTTTGAGGATGCCAGCTGCTATGTTTTGAACACATTCACTATCTCAACTCTTACAACCACTACCCTCATCTTCCTATCCTTCCCCACCCAACTCTGAAGTTGCCCCTGTTATGTTCAGTTTGTGCTGCTCAACTAGACTTGGGAGAGGGTCCTGCCCTGGAACTGTCAACCTAGCAGGGATCACACTGTTAAAGAAAAACGACATCCCTAGCTCCTCTACTAGTATGGAGATTCCATGTTTCTATGCTGGGATTTTTTTTTTTATCTAGCTGCTACTTTTTCCTGTCTTGTGCATGCTGTCACAGTCACTGTGTGTTCATATGCACAACTGCTCCACTGGGTCCTTGATGTTGTCTATCACTTCTAGCTCCTTCAATCTCTTGCATAGCAATTTCCTACAAGATTGAAACATTTCCTTTCTTCAGAAATCTCCTTAAACCAGAAGGCAAAATAGCTTCAGAAAGTTCCTGAAACTTATCAGATTCATTAGGTCCCTCCCTCCCACAAGTAAACAATAAACCCTGCTGAGAATTGCTCTCAGACAAGCCAAGCTGCCAAGAAGACTGAGACCAGAGGAGATGCCTCAGACGAGATGCCTAGAAGAAAACCGAAAGCAGCCAAGCTACCTGGAAGAGGTTGAGATTGGGTCACTTGGAAAAGGACACTTTACAACCTTTTGAGCTACCTACATGCTGTGAAGTACATTCTAGGTACCCAGATTTTGTCAACTGTCACCCATGTTGTGGCAGGCTTTGGCGAAGCATCTGACTTCAAGCCATTTCTGCTCCAATAACCCCAATAAAATCCATTAGTTCACCAAGTTGGACTTTGGTGGTGTGTTCTTAATTTGGCCCATCATGGGCTCCTTATCTGTGGTGAGTAGACAAGTGTATTGTGTCTCTCCAGGAAAAGTCTTGTCACACAACATAATTGATTCCCAAAAAGGGACACAACAGAACCAAAGGTGAGCTGGAGAGGAATGAGCGTATGTTCTTGGCTATGGGTAACAAGGCATGCAACGGAGGCTGAGAAGCCTGAGGTGGAGTATCTGCAGAAGAAATTCGAGTACAGTTGTCCCTTCCTGTACAGTGTGTGTTAATGTGCCTTTGATGGGACAAGCTCTCTATAAAGGGGGAAAGGCCTTGGCAGACACAAGCGACTTAGACCAGCATGCACAGAGTGTCTTCAAAGCGAGAGAGCAGCCTACAGGAGAGAAGAAAAAGGCAAAACGAAAGGACAGGTCTGTCCATGGTCTTCAAAGACATATGTGGCAAAACTGTGCTAACCTTGACCTCCTCAGGAAACAAATTGATAGAAAGCCAACGTGTGCTTTTGGGTTTGTTGTTGTTGCTGTTTTGCTTTGCTTTTGGTTTTTTATTTGCTTTTGGTTTCTTAAGACAGAATTTTTCTGTGTAACAGTCCTATTACTGTCCTGGAAATAGCTCTGTAGACCAGCTGGCCTCAAATTTCAGAGATCCACTTGCCTCTGCCTCCCAAGTGCTGGGATTAAAGGTGTGTGCCACCATTGCCTGGCTGAAAGTCAAAGTATATTAAGGGGCTTCTGGAAAGCTTTAAATCCCAAAGACCAGTTCTCAGGAAACATCCACAATAGAAGAAAACATGTGAAGATGATCAAGCCTGTCCTGGGGGTGGGCAATTACACGCCCAGCCCAGACTAAGGAGAGCACATTTACCTCTGACAAAAGGTTATGATAGGGGTGGAGATGGTTTGCCTAGCCAGGAACTCCCCCAATACTGAGGTATGGTAGACAGAGAAGCAATGACTATAGCTAGAGCTACTATGACAACCCAGGGCCTCTCAGACCCAGGGCACTAGCAGGTACATCATGGGAGAGCAGGCCACACTCACCTTTGGCCATGAGTAGGTCTGAGCAGATAAAGTTAGCCCCACTGAGTTTATGAGTGGAGAAATGTAGGAAAGGTCCAAGGAAGCACTCCAGGATATGGAAATACAATGGCTCAGAGAGAATGAACGAGGATTATGGAGTGTTGAGGGATATTCCTTTATATTGTGTGAAGATGTATCACTGTGATTGCCTTATTAAAGAGCTGAATGGCCAATAGCTAGGCAGGAAGAGATTAGGAGAGACTTCTGGGGACACTGGAGTCTTGGGAAAGAAGAAAGATGGAGTCGCCAGCCTGGCTCGGAGAAAGCAGGACATGCAAAAGGAGAGGCAAAGCCATGAGTCACATGGCAGCACATAGAGTAATAAAAATGGGTTAATTTAAGTTATAAGAACTAGTTAGAAGCAAACCTTATCTAAGGCTGAGCTTTCATAATTAGTAATAAGTCTCTATATCATGATTTGGGGAATGGTAGTCCAAAAAGCCTGCTACAATGGCGAGTTAATTAAATTAGCATCTCATATCCATGCTTTGTATCCAACCTTGATCTAAATGGATGGAGCCTTTCAGTGCTGTATTAATCTCTACTAATGCTGGACTTCAGTATCTTAGTTGAGAACCTTTGGGATTACCCAACACTGCTGAGAACAGACGACAACAGATGCTTACAGTGCTGTACTAATGTTCTCTCTGTGACCCACTCTTTGTTACAGGATGATGGGTCAGGATACTGCCTTGTCCTGCTCATCTTCTGGAGACAGTCTCGTTATATAGAGGACATAATGCTCACCTCTGGATGCCTTGCAGATTAGTAAAGGCCTTGGAAAGACAATCCAGCGCAATGGTACATCTATCCAATACAACCTAACTGAGGCTGGGTTAATTGAAAGAAAAAAATCCAAAATGTTCAGATGTTCAAAATGACACTCCCAGAGGCCATAAGGTTACTGAATGAAAACCCCAGTGCCAGTGTGGGCTACCTTCCTGTGAGTTCTTGACTGGAGAAGCCATTGAGGCCCCACAAACCATAAAGTCTATTGGTAGTGATACTGGTTGTGTGATAAAACTAGATGGTGTGATCCTATTGCTAAAGACTATGCTTTGATAGACTACTCTGATTGGAGTTAAGGCCTGCCCCACATGGAGGAGTTTACTGTGGTGACAGTTTGTTTGTGCTCTAACACGTAAAACTTGCCTGAAGATCAGAGGGCAGAGCTAGCCACTAGTTAACCACAGAGGTCAGGCAGCTCTAGGGAGGTAGAGACAGGCAATGATATGGCTGGGCAGAGAGAGGAAGTAATGAGGCAGGGCGGAGACAGGAACTTGGCTCCTTTTTTGGTCGAGAAGTTGGTGAGGTAAGAAATGGCTGTGGCTTACTCCTTTTTCTCTCTGACCTTTCAGCATTTACCCCATATCTGACTCTGGGTTTTATCATTAAGACCAATTAGAATTTGCACTGCATATATCAGCACATATTTGCAGCGTACAGAAAGACATTCCACATCAGTTCACATCTGGCACAGTAAAGCAGGATGAAAATCTGTGGCTGGTGAGGTCATAGCTCCCCGTGGGGAAGGAGCTTCTATTGGTTTACTAGATGGGTGTGATGTGCCTATCACACTGCTTTCAACATGTACTAACACCCATAGATCGCCATCATTGTCAGCCTCCACAGGTAAACACTGGGGAAACTCTGAAGAACAGGTGACTGTTGAGATGGCACAGTGGCCTAAGTTTTAGCCACAGGTCTACACCTATAACTACCTCATTCAAGGTTCAGGGATCATCATGAAAGAAGGTGCACAAAGAAGGAAAGAGCCAAATGAAGGGGTGGAGCATTGTGCAGCAGTTTTCTCCAAGATTGAAACACTCCATCCTGCAGGGAAGCTCCTTAACCAGAAGACAAATAACTCAAAAAAATAGCTTCAGGAAGTCCCTGAAACTTATCAGATTCATTAGGTCCCTCCCTCCCAAGAATAAGCAATAAATACTACTGAGAATCCCTCTCAGACAAGCCAGACTGTAAAGAAGACTGAGACCAGACCAGAGCCTGGAAGAAGTTTAGAGCAACTGAGTCGTTTAGAAAAGGACACTCTCTAACCTGATGAGTTGCCCACAGGCGGTGCAGTGTACTCCAGGTACCCAGATTTTGTGAACTGTCACCCGTGCTGTGCTGGGCTTTAGTGATATAACTGTCTTTGAGTCATTTCTACTCCTCTAAGTAACCCCTCACACATATTACTATAAGTAATTCCAATAAAATTCATTTGTTCACCAAGATGGATGTTGATGGTATCCATACTTTGGTTTGTTCTGGGCTCCCTATCTGTGGTGAGCAGATGTGTGTTGTCTCTCCAGGAAAAGTCTAGTCACACAACATCTCCTATCTTCTGTGAAGGTGTCTCTGAGCCTGGGAGGAATGGATGTGATATGATGTCCCATTTAGGGAGGAACATTCTCTATCTCCTAGTCTCTGAAACAGCTGTGAGTGTGTGTGTGTGTGTGTGTGTGTGTGTGTGTGTGTGTGTGTGTGCGCGCGCGCGCACGCACGCGCATGTGCATGGGTGTTAGCAAACATCTACTGCAACTAGAGGTTTCTCTACATGAGGGTCAAGGGATACTCTGATCTACTGGTGTACCTGAAGGGACACTACCCCACTCAAACGTGTGACGCTGGCAGGCCTTGCCCTTCTCTCCCATTCCCTCTGCCTTGCTAAAAACCATTAGATTACATCCCTAAAGTTAGCCATCAAGATCTAGTTCCTTATTTGGCCACTTCCTCCTCCTAAGGTTGACTACCAAAGTCCAGCAATCAGAAGCCCCCTTTGGCTCACTAATTAACATGCCCAATTAAAATTAAACACCTCATCCTAACATGGGGTTCCCCCTTTACCTTTATAAACCACCATTTTTCTATGGGCCACATTTGCCTCCCCTCTATCCAGAGGCAGTCTTTTGTCCATCTGGAACAAATACCCTTTCCCTCTTTCTGGTCCTCTCCTTCTTCTCCCTCTTTCCTTTCTCCTTTACCACCACATTCTAGCCTGTTTAACACAGACCTCCCCTTCTCCCTTAAAAATCATACCTGCAAGGTCATTGGCTACTGTTTTCTGCCTGAGTCAGAAAGCAGCCACTTTAACTTTTCCTCCCTGCTTAATAAAGGATCTCTCTGTGAAAACAGGTGTTTGGATGTGGTTTGTGCCTAATCCAGGATCCAGAAGGAAGTCCCCTTCCATAATGATAAGTTAAGTTATTAAGCGGTGTTTTAACCACTGTGTCAATTCCCTAGAGTAATAGTATTGGGTTCCCCCCACCCAGGGCTTATTACCCATTTAGTCACAGGTTCTCATCCACTTTTAAAGTGCTAGGTATGGCTTTCATCTCAGAGCCAATCAAAAAGTACTTGGTTACTCCCATAACATGAATTTGAAAAAAAGACCTTAAATTTTATTTGAAAACACACACACACACACACACACACACACACACACACACACACACACACACATATATCCTAGAGCAGATAATCTTGAACAGGAAAAGACCTGATAGAGCTATCACTATATCTGATTTCAAGTTACTTAAAGAAAATCATTCTACTGGAATAAAAACAGACCCATTTATCAATAGAACAGAATTGAGGACTCAGATACAAACCTACACTTCTACGGTCACCTGACTGTTGGCAAAGAATCCAAAAATACACATGAGAGGAAAGACAGGACACCTCCAACAAATGCCACTAGTTCAACTAGACAGCCGCAGGTAGAGGAATGAAACCCACCCTTATCTCTCACTTGTTCAAACTCAAATCCAAATGAATCAAGGCCCTTGACATAAGATCTGATACCCGAAATCTGAGAGAGGAGAAAGCAGGGCATAGATTTGAACTTAGAGGCACAGGAAAAGATTTTCTCAACAGGATTCTGATAGCACAGGCTTTCTTTAAGACCAACAACTGACAAATGGAACCACAGGAGACTAAAGAGCTTCTGTACAGAAAAGATACAGAATGGGAAAAATCCTTACCAGCTACACATCTGACAGAGGCTTACTATCTAGAATATACAAAGAAAACTTTAAAAATGAAGCATCAAAGAAACAACCATCCCATCTTAAAATGGGGAATGGTTTTAAACATCTCTCAAAAGATGAAATACAAACAACAGAGAAATGTTTATTACTGTGCAACCGATTCTTGACAAAATTGTCAAAAACATGCACTGGAGGAAGGACAGGCTCTTCAATAGTTGCTGCTGGGAAACCAGAGATCCTATGAAGATTGAAGTGTGACCCCTGTTTCTCATCTTGTACAAAAGTAAACTGAAAATAGTTCAAAGACTAAATGTAAGACTCAAAACACTGAAACTACTAGAAAAAAAAAGTCTGAGGAAATGCCACGAGACATTGGTAAAGGAAATAATTCTCTTGATAACACCAGAAAAAGCACAGAAAACAAAAGCAAAAGAGGCAAATAAGATCACATTCTAGCAAAAAGCTTCTTACTGCAAAGGTAGAGACAGTTTACAGCATTGGAGAAGATATTTAACATGCATTCATCTGATCAAAAGTCAATATTGAAAATAGATGAAGAGTTCAAAAACATATTGGTGAAAACAAACAATACAATTAAAAGTTGGCAGATGATCTCAACAGACCCTTCTAAGCAGAAAAAATAAATATCTAATAATTATATGAAAAAAAGGCAATAGCATAAGCCATTAGAAAGACACAAATCAAACTGTAATGACTTAGCTTCTCAATCTAGTTGGACTTGCTTTTATCAAACCAACTTCAAAAATGCTGGTGAGGTCACAAAAAAAAAAGAAAAGAAACTCATGCTTCGTGCTTGGGCATATAAACTTGAACAGCCACGATGGAGAACAACATAAAGGTATACGAAGTAAGAACAAAACTACCACATCATCCTGCTAGCCCACCTCTGGGACTAGAGCGTAAGGATAGTAAATTAGCATACAACACTGATTTCCGGGGTCCCAGAGACCCCAACAAGCAACACATGCCACTGCTATTATTACTCACCAAAACTTAATGGTGAGATCTTCTTGCTGAAGACAGCACACACTTTGGTCATAGGCCATGGAGGAATCAAGCTGGTACTGACCTGGAAGCTAGCTCCCTGCTGGCCAGCTTTCATTGTGCTGAAAGGAACTTGTGCAGCTTACTATGGGTGTCCTGACCAGTGTGTGACCCCTGTGAGCTATAATAAGGAGCGGCATGCCAAGGTATGCCTATGGGTACAATAGAGACATAAATGTTATGGGGGTTACCAACCACTTTCTGATTGGATATAAGACCACTCTATAGGACGGAATTTATACCTGGAACTGTAAAAGCATTTAAGAACCTATGATAAAATACATCATAGAAAACCCACTACTATGATCATTTTAAATGGATAGAGTAACAAACTGTCACCTAAATGCTTTTCTTTATACCCATAGATTAATGCAGCTCTCAGCTCTCATTATTAATTTTGCACTGAATTTCATTTATACACAGATTCACAACTGGTTAAAACACAGAGGAAAAAGTGACTATGGGGTGCTCTGACCTAAACAAGATCACACACATCCCTCCACCAAGGCTCAGAGAGAATTTCAGAAAAAGGGGCAGATTGTAAGGGCCAGTGGGTAGAGAAGACTGCTGCAAAGCAACATCTTCTGGACATGCCAGGGCCATTGCATCCATGAATTCCCAGCAGCTGTGGGTGCCTGCATAAGATCTGCACGAATAAAGCTGGTTAGAATTTCAGCGTGATCAGGGAGGGACTCGCGAGGCCCTGCCCCTAGCTTAGGAGCAGTAGAAATTGGTAGGTCCTGAACAGAGAATCATTTCCTTCAGTAGTGCAGTCCTGGTAGACTGCCCTCGCTCCAGTGAATGGCCACACACCAATGCATACACCAAGGGCAGCACTAATTGGAGTCACTGGATTGTTTACAAAAAAGGGGGGGGGGACATGAATTAGGAAAAGGAAGATATGTTGGGAACTCTGGAAAGAGCTGGAGGCAGGGAGTGGTAAATGGGTAGGAGGAACATATTGCATATAGGTATGAAATTCTCAAGATACAAATTACATATAAGTAACTTCTTCATGCTGATTTTTATTGTGGTACTGCTCAAAATACCCTAGATAACCTCAGTGCCCACCAATAGGTAAATGGATAAAAATATGTTATACACCAACACAATGGAGCATAATTCAACCGTAGATTAGAATTAATTTCTTCCACTTGCAGCAAAACTGATAGAAATAAGCCTGGCATAAAAATGTAAGCGGCAGGTGTTCTTACTTGTATGGAGGCTAAACAGCAGAATGGTGATACTAGAATTGGGCCTGGATAAAGAATGCAGCTAGATGTGGTCAATACACACTATATGCTTGCATGGTTTATCATACTAAGTCCCACAAATATACATAATTAATGTTTTGATAAAAACTAAAGTACTAGTTGACTATAAAATAATGTAAATGCCTCAAAATGTAGAACTATTTGAATTACATCATTGAAAAATGTTCCAAAATTGCTAAAAATTGATAAACTTAGTTTCAGAAAAAAAAAATCAACCACCAGGAAAAGAATAAGAAATAAAATCACATATAGGCTATGTAGTACTCCATTGCATAAATGTACATTTTCCTTATCCATTCTTCGGTCGAGGGTAATTTAGATTGTTTCCAGGTTCTGGCTATGACAAACAATGCTGCTATGAACATAGTTGAGCACACGTCCTTGTGGTACAATTGAGCATCCTTTGGATATATACCCAAAAGTGGTATTACTGGGTATTGAGGAAGGTTTTTTCCTAATTTTCTGAGAAATCGCCACACTGACATCCAAAGGGGTTGTACCAGCTTGCATTCCCACCAGCAATGCAGGAGTGTTCCCTTTACCCTTCATCCTCTCCAGCATAAGTTGTCATCAGTGTTTTTGATCTTGGTCATTCTTACAGGTGTAAGATGGAATCTCAGAGTTGTTTTGACTTGCATTTCTCTGATGACTAAGGATGCACTACACAGCAGAAAAAATAATGACATCTTGAATTTTGCAGGCAAATGGATGGAGCTAGAAAACATTTTGAGTGAGGTAACCCAGACCCAGAAAGACAATTATCACATGTACTCACTCATAAGTGGTTTTTAAACATAAAGCAAAGAAAACCAACCAACAAATCACAATCTCAGAGAACCTAGACAACAAGGAGGACCCTAAGAGAGACATACATAGATCTAATCTACATGGGAAGTAGAAAAAGACAAGATCTCCTGAGTAAATTGGGAGCATGGGGACCTTGGGAGAGGGTTGAAGGGGAGGGGAGAGGCAGGGAGGAGAGCAGAGAAAAATGTAGAGCTCAATAAAAATCAATACAAAAAAAATCACACGAAGGCATATCATTACCAATTTCTAAGAGTCAGTCATTAAGAAAACACCCATAGATTAGTGCATCCCTCCACCCTCGTCAGAGATGCCCCTCCTTTCTGTAGATGGCAACACAGAGACCCCCAGCTGCTCAATGTGCAAAAGACTGTGGCATGCTCAGCCTTGAATTCAATCACACCCCTCCCCCAAGACTCAGAAATCTTCATGGCAGAGGGGACAGAAAGATTGTGAGAGGCAGAGGTGGTGGATAATATCAAGGAATTGTGTTTCTCAGACACGGCTCAACAGATTCACATATTACCATGTAGCAACTGTGGTAGCATATGTAAGCCCTGCTCAAGCTCCAGCCAAACACAGTCCCAACACAGAGACAGGGAAGAGGGAACAAAGTCTCACCAGTAACCAGGGAGTTCTGGACATCTGATGGTCACTGGGAGAGGAAGAATTCGTTTTCTGTAAAAATGTGCCCCATAGTAGAATGACTCCATGTCAGGGCAAGCCCCACTCCCAAGACTCACTGGGTCACACAAACTGGGCCAGACAGGGAAACAACAGAAAAAAGCAAACTCAAAGTTGGGTGGGAAAGAGTGGCAATGGTAAGGGGAAGTGGGGAGGTGAATACACTGTATGGGATTCTCAAAGAATCAAAGAAAATATTGCTTTGAAAAACCTCAAAGGCATTCAGAGAAGAAAAGGGACATGATATATAGGCAGAACATATTCCTCAAGCGTCCATGTTCTAATCTTTATAAAGAGGTTATATAAGGGAAGTAATGAAGGGAGAAGATGGATTTAAGTTTGCAAATCAGTTAGCCTTGCAATGTGGCGCTATTTGATTATCTGAGTTGGCACAATATAATCATAAGGGTGGGAAAGAGTGGGCAGCAGAAGGGAAAGCAGACCGACAGCAATATGAGGGCTCAGCCTGAGAATCAGACAGCTTCAGAGCTGAAAAATGCATGGATGTGCACCGTCCCAGCCTTCAGAAAGAAATCTGCTCTGCCTGTATTTTGATTTTTAACCTGATGAGATCGATTTCAGATGTATATACCCACCCCATAATGCTGTGCTGTTCTGGAAACAGTAATTACATAAAGAAATACAAAGCCTTTATATTATTTAAAAGTCCATAAAATACCAGGGTATAAATAAAAGTAATAGTGCATTCTATGATTTTTAACACTTATACAGCAAAATTTATGATGGTAGATCAAAGGTCGTAAGAGGAGAAATGAAGGACATGATTGTGAGTCTCTCGTGAGTAGTTTATCACTTACAATAGACAAAATAATGATACAGACTATAAACCCCAAACCAAACAACCACTATCGTGGCAAAACGGTTGTCCTAAATAAGTCACAAGATTAGATAGAGTTGTAAATACACTCAGTTAATGCAAAAGAGGGCAGAAAAAGGAATTGAAAATATAGAACTAAATCCTCAATAATTAATTGAAGTAAATGCCTTTAATTCATCAGTTAAAAGGCAGAGGTTGTCAGACTAAATAAAACAAGATGCAACTCTATATTTATAAGGAACTCACTTCAAAAGGATAAAGATATAAATGGACTGAAACAAACAAAAATGTATGATTTTTTAACTGTTTTAAAATGAAACAATATGTTACAGAATAAAAATTATCATTAATGTAAAGAAATTTATTTCACAATAATAAGGTATCCTTCCCCTCAGTAGAATTATGCGTCATAAAAAATTCAAGTAAAACTGGACAGCTGTTGGTAGAGATTTCAATAGTCTTATCACAATAATTGATACAAAGTAGCTTCACATAAAGCCAATGGTATAGTAAACTTCAATAAGTATTATTTAATTTTACCTCATTAAAACCCATTGAAATTTATATATTAGAGAATGTGCTATTCTCAAGTGATCTTTGTAAGCAATACTTATGAAGGTATACCATCTTGTGGGGGGTGTTAAAGAGACGCAAGAAATTAAAAATACTGAAATATGACATTAACTCTTAATGGTCAGCTTCATTGGGCTGAGAGATGCCTAGGACATCAGTAAAGCACACCTCTGGGTACGTGTAGGAAGGAATTTCCACAGATGAGTAGATCGGAAATACTTCTTCCTACTAGATGGTTTAGTTCTTTGGTGGATCTAGAGTTTTGATAGGTTATTTGTAAGGTCTGGAAAATATAGGAAGTGGGGCATGGATGGAGAAGTAGGAAGAGAGAGAGAGGTGCGTCAATGGGAACTACATCCTCACTGCTCCTGTCCTGGTTTTCCCTCTGCTCTTTCTTCTCTCCACCAGTGTGAGCTTCTCCCTGCCCTCACTACCTATGAGCTGAACGAAACCTCTAAAGCTGTTAGCCAGAAACTTTTCCTCCCTTTTCCCTGTAGCCTCTGCCAAGCCACCTAGAGGGCTGGCATCAAGCAGGAATGCTATCTTCTCTTTCTAGTATTAAGTTAAATACCAGTAACTAGAAGATTTGAGAAACCCTGACAGCTTAGAGTGTTAATATTGCACTTTTAAAGTAAGACATGTCCCAGAGAAACCAAAAGGCAAACTGAAAAATAGCCTCAATTCTGCAGCTTCTTGGTCTTTTGGCTACAATCAAGTGTAGAAGTATCTGGAACTTAATAAAAATGAAAACTTTCAACACATCTTAACATGTTGGATAACCCAATTTTATAGGGTTAATGCCAATACCAGAGAGGAGAGAAATGAAGGACACTCACTTCCGCCAGCAGTAACAGAAAGAAACAGCACCCAAATCCAATGAATCTGACCCTAATACATATCCCTGAAGGAATAAATGAAATAGAAAATTTGAAATAGAGAAGATTTGAAAACATAAGCTAGCTCTTTGAAATCAAGCAATAAATGGGTGGCCTGATTGAACAAAAAAAATGACAGAAATGTTTGGTATTAGGAACTAGATAGAGCACATTACTACAGACTCATGAGATATTAAAAGGCTAATAAGGAAATATTATGAATAAATTTATGCCAATAAATTTGACAACTTAGATGAAATATGTCATTAACAATTTTTCCACAAAAGAAACTCCAGGTCCAGATGGCTTCCCCAGTTAATTAAACTAAATATTTTTGAAAATTTAATAGCGATTCTATACACATTCTTCCATAAAATTGAAAAGGAGGAATGACTTTTCAAGTCATTTAATGACGTTACCTGTCAGCTCATTCTCAAACCACACAAAAATTACTAAAAACCAAGTACCAAAATTGACCTCATAAACATAGGTGCAAATTTTTGAGACAAATTCTAGCAAACCAAATTCAACCATATATAAAAATGATAATGTATCATGTCCAGATGGCATATTTTAAGAATGTAAGGTTTGACATACCAAAAGCAATTATTGTAGGAGGATAAGAGAAGAAGATTGCAGATTCAGAACCATCAGAAATCTGTCTTTCCAGACAACTGTCGGAGTCTGTGGGGGGTAATTATTTGGAAATGTTAGAGTTTTTTGAAGGTACACATCTCCCAGAGACAGGCTTGCATGGTGTCTTAGTTAGCTTTCTACTGCTTTAATGAAATTAAACAGCTTGGAGAAGAAAGGATTTATTCATCATACACTTTCCAACAATGAGGAAAGCCGGGGTAGGAACTCAAGGCAGGAATCTGGAGATGGGGATGGAAGCAGAGGCTGCAGAACGCTGCTTACTGACATGCTCTGTCTGCTTTCACATACCATCCAGTGGTGGCGCCAGCTGCCTGTGACGTGGACCCAACCACATCAAGCATTAATCATGAGAATGCCCTACAGGCCAGTCTGGTAGAAACATTTTCTCAGTCCCTCTTCCCAAATGAATCTAGTCTTTGTCAAGCTGACCTAAAAACTAGGCAGTACAGATAGAAAATTATAATGTGGTGTTTGAAAGAAAATACCCCCCCAAAGGGAGTGGCACTATTAGGAGGCATGGCTTGTTGGAGTAGGTGTGGCCTTGTTGGAAGAACTGTGTCACTGTGGGGGTGGGCTGTGAGATCTCCTAGGCTCAAGCTTACTCCCAGTAAGAAGGACCACTTCCTATTGCCTTTGAGTCCACATGTAACAGCTCCTTCTCCTGTACCATGCCTGCCTATACCCTGCCATGTTCTCTGCCAAGATGGACTAAACCTCTGAAACTGTAAACCACCATCTCAATTATATGTTTTTGTTGTAAGAGTTGCTATGGTCACAGTGTCTCTTCGCAGCAATAGAAACCCTAAGACAATGAATTTCAGTCGATTTCATTTTTTAGCAAGAATGAAAAATAGAGCTCATTCAAAGGAAACACAAAGAAGCCAATAGAAACTGTCCCTGAGAAAAAGAAGATGGTGACTTTACTAGGAAAAAATAAAAACCTTTCAAATAACTAGTTTTAAAAGAATACAAAAAGTAAAGGAATATGTAAAGAAAATCAGAAAGTGGCATATGGACACAATGTGACATGTGGACATCAATAAATCAACTCCAATGTTGAAAAAATATCATACCTGAAATGAGATATTCACTAGAGGGATTTCCTGGGAAGATGAAGGTGGGCAGGAGAAAAGGATGAGCTACCTGATGGTAGGAAGATGGAAAATGCTGGGCAGAAGGCTAAGAAAAGAGAGAAGAAAGTGAATGCAGCCCATAGGACATACACCATATCATACATCACCAGTACACTAATTCTAGATCACAGAAAGAGAGAGAGAGAGAGAGAGAGAGAGAGAGAGAGAGAGAGAGAGAGAGAGAGAGAGAGAGAGAGAGGGAGAGAGGGAGAGAGGGAGAGAGAGAGAGAGTAGTTGTAGCCATCATTGCTGGAATCCTCTGGATTTCATTTAATATATAAATTTAAAAATTCCAGAAACTTAACACATACCAAATGGGTGACCATAAGCCACATGATAATAAAACTATTGAAAGCCAAAGATCAAGTGCTCATGTGACTTACAAGGGATCTTCAATAGAACTATCAGATTTTTTTTCATTAGAAACTTTGAAATTTTTGTAAGTTCAGAAGACAATGAGTTTATAAAGGTAACATTTAAAATGTCAATCAAAAAGTTACAGATTTATCTATCAAGAATGAAGGCAAACATCCAGGTTGGTGCCATCTCCTCACTATCACAAAAGAGCAGCAACAACCCTGACGTGCACTTCTCTCTAGGGTAAGATGTGGGGCTCTCTAGACGCCTGCCTTGGAGAGGACGACCTGGGTCACAGGGTAGTGCTAACTTCTAAGAACTTCCAAATTGATTCCCATGATGGCTGTATTAGTTTGTGCTTCTCCCAGCAGTGGCTAAGGGTTCCTCCTCCTACATCCTCTCCAACATTTGCTGTCTAGTCATTCTGACAATGATGATGGGGCTAACTAGGAAAGGAAACTTTAAAAAATAGATAGAGGGAGAATGGGCAACACACCTTTGAGAAAACAGCGGATTTATGAAGAAATCAGAATATATGTTAAAAAAAAAACCAAACCCCTCAGGCCAGGGAAGAAGGTAGACAGAACATGAGGTCCCCTTGGCACATAATAAAAAACTAAACATATAGTACAAAGAAAGAATATTAAAAGCTGTAAGGGCAAGAGAACAAATGACATATACAGGCAGTCCTATTAGAATTATACCTGACTTATCCAACCCTAAAAGCCAGAAGGTCCTGGACAGATGTGCTGCATACTCTAAGGGACCACAGATGCCAGCCCGGACTATACCAGCAAAACTTTCAATCACAATAGATGGAATTATAAAAGCGTTTCACGATAAAACCAAATTTAAGCTATATCTACCTACAAATTCAGCCCTACAAAAGATGCCAAAAAAAACACCCTCCAACCTAAAGAGGATAACTACACACAAAAAACACGAGGAGTAAGTAACTCCACACCAGTAAAATCAAAAGAGAAGCATGTGCATATATGTGTAAACACAAACACACACACACACACACACACACACACACACACACACACCACTACTACCACCACCAACAACAACAACAAAATACCAGAAAATGATGATCACTGTTTGCTGTTATCTCTCATGATCAATGATCTCAATTCTCCAATAAAAAGACACAGACTAACAGAATGGATGCAAAAACAGGATGCATCCTTCTATTGCATCTAAGAAACATACCTTAACAGCAAACAAAAGTAGACAGCACCTTAGGGTAAAAGGACAGAAAAAGATATTCCAAACAAATGTGCCATGCACCGCGGCCCGGGTCTGCGTTCTATGCACTAGACCCCTGTTCGCGAGCTTTGGGCAAGGGGCTGGAGGTTGAGAATACACACGCAGAGACAGACCGACACACAGACCTTCAAACACTGGTACCAAAAGCCCCCTTTAATAGCACCATAGAGGCTTAAATACACTGCAGTCAATGGCCAACAGGTGAAAATCCCATCCTCTGATCCTCTAAGCTAGGCACAGCTTCTAGTAACTTCAATTAGAAGGTTCTAACAGGGAAGAGCAGCTGAAGGCCAGGACTCATTAGTCCCAACACAAATGGACCTAGAAGCAAGCTGGTGTAGTCATTTTAGTATCTGACAAAATAGACTTCATATCAAAATTAATCAGAAGAGATAGGGAAGGCCCCTACAGACTCAAAAGAAAAATCCACAAAGAGGACATTGCAATTTGCAGCTCAATGTACCAAACACAAGGCCACTCAAGTTTGGAAAAGAAACACTATTACAGCTTCAATTACACATTGACTCACACACTGATTATGGGAGACTGTAACACCCCACTCTCTCGCACACTGCAATGGGAGGCTACATACCCGGCTCTTGCCAATAGACAGGTCGTCCAGAATAACACTAAAGAGAAATTCTGGATCTGGAGCTAAATAAGGTTATAAACCAAATGTACCTGACAGATATGCACAGAACATCTCTCCCAACAAAAGAATATACCTTCTTGGGCTGGAGAGTTTAAGAGCACTGGCTGCTCTTCCAGGGGTCCCAGGTTCAGTTCCCGGCACCCACATGGCAGCTCACAACAGTCTGTAACTCTAGTTCCAGGGATCTGATACCCTCACATGGGCCTACATGCAGGAAAACACCAATGCACATAAAATGAGAGAGAGAGAGAGAGAGAGAGAGAGAGAGAGAGAGAGAGAGAGAGAGAGAGAGAGAGAGAAAGAGAGAGAGAGGGAGAGAGAGGGAGAGAGAGGGAGAGAGAGGGAGAGAGAGGGAGAGAGAGGGAGAGAGAGAGAGAACACAAGTTGGCACACAAACATCACTTTCCATCCAGAATCTTTGCTTTCTCCTCTGTCCCCCAAATGGCATGTTAATAATAATATCACAATATAAAATACCAATAACTTTAAAAGCCCCTCAGTCTTTTCAAACTCAAACACTTTAAAAATCCAGTCTCTAGACAATCCAAAGATTCTGTAACACTCTACTATCACTTAGAAAGTTGAAAGTTTCAAAACTGTGAGCTTCTGCAAAACCAGTCAAATATTTTCTTTTGAAGGAAGAACCCGGGCACAGTTACAATCTGAACAAAGCAAAACTAACTTTAACAGTGCAAAAATAACCTCACTGTCCAGTGTCTGGTATTCACTCACCATCTTCTGGTGTCCTCCAAAGGGTTGGGTCACTTCTCTGGTTCTGCCCTCTGCAGCACACACAACATATCTCCCAGGCTCAAGCCCACTCCTCTCCACAAGTGGTATTGTCCTTGGTGGTCACCCCACAGTACTGGCAGCTCCAAAATGCTGGGTGCCTCCTGTAACTGGGCCGCATTTTCACCAACAACCTCTTCTAGGCTCTGGTCATGGAGTCAAACCTCAACTTCTCTCTATGACCTTCTCAGTCCTGGAGTTTAAACCATTACAGAGGCTTCACCAATAGCTTCTCCTGGTCTCTCCCGGTGCCAGCCCTTAGCTGGTCTCCATGACCCCTGCATGCCTTCAAAACCAGTACCACCTAGTTTCTATGCGCTGACCCTGAGGAAATACTCCCAGATTGATGATCCGCAAAGAATCACGGCACTTTCTCAGCTCCAGCTCACCAGCATCAATTGCCCCAGTAAAGCAAAGGTTCTCCTTCAGCAGTGCTGATAGTTTGTTATTACAACTGATTCTTGAACCCCTCTGCTTACAAGAACCACAAATTCCTTTTTTGGTTTTTCAAGACAGGGTTTCTCTGTGTAACAGCCCTCACAGTCCTGAAACTAGCTCTGTAGGCCAGGCTGGCCTCAAACTCAGAGCTCCACCTGCCTCTGCCTCCCGAGTGCTGGGATTAAAGGCGTGCGCCACCACCACCTGGCTCAGAACCACAGCTTCTTAGGTGAAAACATCAAGCTTCCCCAATAGTCTTTTCTTCCGGATGAAACGTCCCAAGCCGGGCCTCCATTATCTGCACTGCAGTTATTATCTTCTAGGTTCCAACAGAGCGGCCCACTGAGCCCTGAGCACACAGCGACTTTCCCAGCCCAAAATTCCAAAGTCTTCCCACAACCCTCCCTGAAAATCCAAGGTCAAGTGCGCCACAGCAATACCCAAAATCCTGGTGCCAACTTCTGTCTTAGGATTTCTATTGCTATGATGAAACACAACCAAAAGCAGCTTGGGGGAGGGGGAAGGGCTGGTTTCATTTATGCTTGCAGGCAACAGTCCACCCTTGAGGGAAATCCAGGGATGACCTTGGAAGCAGGAGCTGAGACAGAGATGAAGAGGGAGCGTTGCTTATTGGCTTCCTCTTCATGACTCATGACTTCATGACTGAGTCAGCTTTGTTATTACACACAGCCTGGGGTGGCACCGCCCACAACGAGCTGGATCCTCCTCTAGCAATCACTAATTAAGAAAATGCCTTACAGGTTTGCCTACAGCTCAATCTCTTTTCTCCGTTGAGGTTCCCTCCTCTCAGATGGCTCTACTCATGTCAAGTTGAAATAAAACCAGCCAGCCCAGCCTCTTTAAGCTGTGAGCCAAAATAAATTAAGTCTTGGCTCCTTTAAGTTGTTTTTTTTGTCCGTTATCTTCTGACCATAGCAACGAGAAAAGAAACACGCCATCTCACTCCATTCAGAATGGCTTCTACTGAAACAAAACAAAGAGCAAATACTGCTGAGGTTGTGAAGAAAGGGGAACACTTGTGTCCTGTTTATGGAATGTCAGTTAGCATAGCCATGTGGGAAACAGGGTGGAGGTTTCTCAACAAACTCAAAGTAGAACTATATATTACGATCTAGCTGCCCCACTTTTGGGCATACATCCAAAGGAAAGAGATTCAGCATAGCAGTGCTTATTCTATCAGTATTTACAACAGTTAAGATAGACAAATCAGCCTTGGTACCCATCAACGGACTAACAGATAAAGGAAATATGGAGTGCATTCATGATGGAGTATTAGTCAGTCCCAAAGAAGAACGAAATCCTGTCATCTGTGACAAAATTGATGGAAAGGAATGATATTAGGTTAAATGAAAAGATCCAGACATACAAATGTAAGTATCACATGTTCTCATGTATGGAAGTGAACAGACAAACTCTGGTCAAAAACTAAGATAGTGATTGCTAGGGCCTGTGAAGGATGAGGGAGGTTTGGAAAGATGGAAAATGTTGGCCGGATGTGATCAGCCCATGGCAAATGTTTGCCTGGAAACATTTCACTGGACTCCATTAGTCTATAAAATAAACATGTTTTTAGAGAAAGTGAGGTCTCTAAAATTGGAGAGATGATTCAGAGGTTAAGAGCTTCTGTAAGGGACCCAGGCTCATTACCCACATGGTGGCCCATAACCATCCACAAATCCAGTTTCAGAGGGTATGACAACCTCTCTGACCTGCATGGGCACCAGGCACACATGTGGTGCACATACATGCAGGTGAAGCACTCACACACATAATAAAATAGATACATCTAAAATAATTAAATTTAAACAAGGTCTTTATATAAAAACATTTATGGACCTAATCCAGTATGACTACTTTCCTAATTAAAAAAAGGCAAATTTTGCCATGATATAAATTGAGAAAGATGACATAGAGACACGGGGAGGTAGCCATTGAAAAACTAAGAGAAGGGTAAAAGAGTTCCTGCCCTCACTGACCAGAAGAAACTGATCCTGCCAACACACTGGCACCACCCTATGGGTGGAGCAACAGCACCTGGACCCAAGCCTGAGCTCGTGCCTTTGGTCCCCTGACCTGACACATATTCAGTGAACAGGCTGTGCCCCTTTCCTCAGCCATGAGCAGTGGTAGGGTGTGTACCCACCTGGGGGAGGGGGGCTGGGAGTGTAGTGGATGAAACGGAGAATCTGCACAGCACGTACTGAGTTCAGAATCTCTCAACTTCATGGTACTGTGGCCATCACAACTGTTTACATTACCACCTCATCCTCATCTCCATGACTGTTTTCACAGGGAGACAGTTTGGAGAGAGTCCAGCATCTTCCTAGCATGAATTAGCTCTACAGAATGGATTCATTATGGCTTCATGTATGCATATAACAAAGTGACCATATCAACACCCTACTTTCCCTCTTTTACCCATTCCCATTGACCTCCTATTCTCTAATAGTGTCCCTTCTAATTCCATCTTTTCTTTTTTCATATTCTATATACTATAGAAAGCATGAGATACATGATTATCTGAGTTTGGCTAATTTCTATCATCACCCCAGAAAGAGAGCTTTCCCCTATGCCTCTGAAGCAAAACTCCTCCAATTGGATGATCCACCCTTTTACTTCCTGTCTCTCTGTCCTCCTGACTTCCTCTTACTCTCTATGATTATTTCCTATCAACTGGATATTTGATCCATCTCTTCACCTAAGTTTGATTTTAATTAATCCGGTTTACAATATTCAAGCAGAAAGCTCTTGGATTAAAGGTGTGTGCAAGGGCTGAGCCACACCACAGCAGAAGCAGGTTTTTCCAGTAAATAACACAGTCTTGGGGTTCACTGTATGATCAAATGTCTTGCAGCACCTATTCATGACTATAGTGGAGAGTTAGAGACAAGGGGAATAAAACATGCATTTGGGAACCTATATTATTATCTTTCTCTACAGAGGAAATTGTTTGTATCATTTACTGACTATGCTTCATGTAAAATGACATGAATTTAAGCTAGCAGACTGTGCGGACTCCTAGACAGATTATTCTCTTGGAAACCACAGTGCATACTTGAACTATGATAAGAAGAAAGAGGGTGTAAGTTAAAGCGAAGCACCAGGGTCTGGTGAAACTAATTCTTAATCAATGACTTTCCAGGGTGCCTGCAAAAGAGCTCTTAAAAATATTGACTATTATTTAAATTAGGATTAGAATCAATGACTGTCTGTATGGCTGGATGACTCCTCACGAGAGCCATGCAATTTGTCCCCAGTCCCAACCCAACAGAATCAAGCTAATGAGAGTATTTTATAAAATACTCTGAAGGAAACGAGGTATTAATTATTCCCTAAAGAAAGCAGAGTCCATCACAGTTTCCTACTGAAACACCTACTGTTGTCACCTTTCCTGGTTTGGTTTCTGAAACACTTTTCCAGAATGATCTCATAATAATGAGTATCATAAGTGATGTTAGCTTCTGAGGATACAAGGTCGAGTGACCTGTACAATGTGTTTTCTATGTATGCGTGTTTTTATGTTTAATCATGATACTTGCTTTCTTTTTAAGCTTATTTTGCTATTCGTGTCCACATATATTTCTAAGCATACAAACATCACACCAGTAGCATGTTGCATGCTGGAAGAAAAGGAAACAACAGACAAGTCATGTACATTTTCAGGACCTTGATACACTGTGCTCTCAAATAAGTGTGTAAACTAAATAATCTGTATGAGTATTTACATTATTTAAAACATATATAAATGAAAACCTAATAGAAAAAAATATATTAAGAAACATACTACTTAAAATTTCATTGTTGATTTCTCCATTTTCTGAACAGTAATAGCATTTGAGGTCTTATGTTCCAAACCAACTGTTTGAGCTCCCCTAAGAGTCCTATGTTCTCAAGAACTCATGGATGTGAAGGCACACTGTCATCATTGAACGCCTGCTTGATGGGCTAATTCTTCCTGCCTAGACCACCCTGGACGTCTTCTGTGACCCAGGATTTGGTCAAACCAAGCATCTACTCTTGCCCTACAAATCATTCTTCTCCGATAGAGTGGCACTGGGGTTTCAACCACCAAAGACAGGCCTCCTGTTCGGGAGTAGTTGACCAACATATAACGGATTACACAAATACTTTTGTGTGTGCTTTTATTTAGTTACAGTTTGGTGGGGTTGGGGTGGCTTTATTTTGTTTTCTTGGTTTTGTATTGGGTTTCAATTGTTTTCTAAGAAAGAACTTATATTGAGTGGATAGGGAAGGGGATAGCATCCAGAAGGACTTAGGGGAAGGAAAGAATATGGTCAAAATAGATTTAAAAATTCTTTTAAATAATAAAAACTAATGTAATAAAAATAAAAATGATTATCTCAAGTGAGACCCCATCTATGTATCTTTGATTCACTCCAATCTACCAAATATGTTTCTCAATCAGGTAATCTTTAAGCACAACTAGCAACTCAGTGATCTTCAGAGAAAACAATTAATCCTTCTCTGGATTCACTTGCATCCCAGGAAAAGAGTGTTCAGAAAATAGGACTGAAATGGTGTCACATAGGAACCAGCAGAACCAAATCTGAATCATAGTTTCCAGTCAATCTACAAAATATTCATAACAAAATTTTTGCATAACCAGTATGTAAAAAAAATTGAACCAGGTTCTATAAATATACAGATAAATAAGACAAAAACAGTTTTTAATTTATGGTGGAACATAGGCATGGCACGTGTCATCTTATATGTGATGAGCGCTTCCAGGGGAACTGGTGAGAGTACAGAGTACTGTGAGGATGCTCAAGCAGGAACTTTGCTCAGTCAGTGGAGGAAGGCCACATCAGAAACTTAGAGGAGAGTTATCCGGGAAGAGATGAAGACAGAGCGACCCAGCCAGGGGAGAAGCCATGCAAGGATCTACAGGCAAAGCACCATGGGAACAGTCAGCAAGAAGGCAGCTCAGACCAGTGAGCCAAAAAAAGAAGGAGGAAAAGAATGCAGGGTCATGGGTTATTAAATGGAAACCTCAGTGACAGGAGTGGGCCACCTCCCTACAATACAGCCACCCCAACAACAGAATGGGCCATTGCTTCTGCTGTAGGTTGTCCACCAGAACTAGGCGGGAAAAACCTATTGCTGGATCCACTTCAAGCTCATCGAGAAATTATTTCAAGGACACAGTTTTGAATCCATTAACCTTCATGACCAATTTAAGAACACAAAGGAGAAATTGCACAGCAAAACCACCCTAACAAAAATCAGAAGGGATTTGGAAAATAGAGAGGAAAATTTGAAATATATATCAGAGATGATAGCTATAGTATGCAAAAAATTAAGCAAGAGACAAAGACCTGACTAAAAATGTCAAGACTTAAGCAGATGATTTTATAAAATATAAAAATCACTCTCAAATCTATAAAGACACGGTCAACTCTCCTTATAAGTAAACTTTATACAAATTTTAATCTGTGATTAGGCAAATGACATTGAAGTATATTTTTCATCCATCAGAAAGATGTGAGTTAAAAAGTGGTGAGAATGTTTTCCCAGTGGTGCTATATGGAAACAACACTCGTGTGTGCATATAAACTGGTGCTCTTTTGAAGGAGAATTGGCAACACATAATAAAAAATAACTATGGGGGTCACTGGCTAACCCAGCACGAGTTGAAACAATTGCCAGAAGTTGTTCTAGAGGTTTATCCAAAGATTATACTTTCAGCAATATGAAAACACACACATATATAAGCTATTCATTAAATGTAGTCATTTATCGGCATGAAAAACAATCAAATATAACAAATAGGTTGGCTAAAAAGATGTATTCAATGCAGAACCAAGCAGCCAGGAAAAAAGCATACAGGAGTAATCTATGGACTACCACAGAAAACTTTTAAATTTAGGCTGTGGTGTTGGGTGAGCAGAAGCCCCACGCAAGAGTTAACTCTGAGTGTAAGAAAGAAGAGATGAGAAGATACACATGGATTTGTTGACTGCTGGGAAATAAATGAGAAAGAACCAAGTGAAAGCTTTAAGAGTGTTTATCTACAGATGGTGAACAGAAGCAGGGTGGGGAAGGAATGGGCGTGTGGGAGAAAGGATCGGGGGAGTGACAGTTCTTAAGTAAAACAAAACTTGTATGGTTGTGATTTTTAGGACTGTGTTAACATTTCTCAGACAGGGAGAAGAAATAATTGAAACTAAGAGGAAGAAGATCCAAATGGAATATGAGTTTTTAAAAGGACAAATCAAACTCTGACAGGTAATGAACCATACTGAAGGGCATGGGGGTGGTTACTCATGACGGTGACTTTTGAAAACAGCAGCTCTGACTACATAGACCAATTCCAAAGGAGAAGAGAAAGTGCATGTGAGTACCAGAAGTGATAGGCTTGCTTCAAGAAAGTTAGTTTAGCTTTCTTGAACTGTCACCTGTGTTCTGTGAATCAGCAGATGCATTGTGACGAAAGGGATAATAAGGATAAGAGGTTGTCATTTGTCGACAAGGAAACCAGAAAAACTAGATACCTTCTGTAGAGGCTGGGTTGGAGCTGGAGATGGTGTGGTAACTCAAGGTTTAAGAGATCCAGTAACTGGATCTAGAAAGGAACTTGAAGGTCTGTGCATATGTGCGCATTCATATATGCATTTCATCCCCTGAACTCTAGAGATCGTCAGAAAGCAACTGTCAGCAGCAAGCCAACTAAGAGTCCATTATCTATAAATGTGAATTGTTTTAATAAAAGGTCAGTAAAATGAACCAGGACCATTAAAAGGGTATATTTCAGGCTGGGAAAGGGAAACAAAAAGATGATGTGAAGTATTTTGTGGTGTCAGAGATTAGAAAATTTTTAAATATGATAGGACTACATGCAAATGATGCCAGAGTCAAATGAATGGATCCCAATGGTCCAGTATGACAACTCTGAGCACTGTAACAATGACTAGTGTTGGATTATCACCAACAGAATAAAGTAAAACCTACAAGTTCTCTAAGATGAAAGATGTGGAGAGAAGCTTTGTTTTGCATTCAGCTCCTGTTAGGAAGATTGGATCACCATCTAGAAAACACTGTAGTCACAGTTACTGAAGCAAAAAATCATCAATGGAACCTGAAATTAACACATAGACTTACAGTAAGGATACAAAGAGAGTTTTCAGAGGGTGAAGAGATGGCTTAGCAGTAAAGAGCATGAACTGCTCTTACAAAGGAACCTGAGTTTGGTTCCCAATACCTACATCAGGCAGCTCACAACTGCCTATAACTTCAGGGGTCCTCAGCACCTCTGACTTCTATGGGTACCTGCACTCATGAGCACATACCCCCTCATCCAAATAATAATAATACAGCTTTGAAAAAGAGAGAGTTTGCATAGTCTCAAAGTATCCTTCATGTGACTCTCATTTGTTATAAAGGAAATATATATATTGGATAAGCTTGGCAGGCATCATCTACACCAAATGGTTAAAGATAACACTGCCAGCAATGGGACAAATTAACACTGAAGTCTGCCAGCTTGGAATGGATTCAGGGAAGTGAACTATCGTCTTTTTCATGTATTGAATGGTTGAAGCATGCGGGTCTGAAAGTGTCTTTAAATGCCCCTGCCTACATGACAGCCTCAAGATGTGATATCCCGAGAAGGACACAAGATAACTTCTGTGGTATTCTTGAAGGAATGCACAACCTAAATTTAATCATGAGGAATCATCATGCAAATTAAAAGATCTTGTATAAAATAACTGAACAGCACACTTCAAAATAAGATCGTGAAGAACAAAGGAAGATGAAGGAGCTGTTTCACATTAAAGGAGACTAAGAAGATGAGGTCACTAAACTTGAGATGGAACCCTGCATTAATCATGGGTCAGGAAAATGACAGAGAGCAATTAGCAAATGTAAACAAGGCCTATCAAATACTTAAGAGAATTCTATGGATACTAACTTCCCGACTGCAAAAGCTGCCCTAAATGGTGACTGGTTGAATTACACAATTCTAAAATTCTTATGTTAAAGGGCTAATCTTTCAATGTTTCACTGGAGATGATCTTCAAAAGAAGTGATCAAACATTAAACGTTTCTACCTCTTGTTTAATCACTTCTTTGTTCTCTTCCCTCCTCTCCCTTCTCCCTCCTCCCTCCCCTTTTCTCTTCTTCTCCTTCTCCTTCTTCTTTTCTCCTTTTTTTTCTTCTGTTGTTTGAGACAAGGTCTGAAAGGAAAATTCTCAGTTCAGGACACCCAAGATGAAGTTCTCAGCGCAGAGGAGACTTATTTTCCTTAGAAGGACAAAGGGCAGGGAATAAGAGACGAAGACAGGAGATGGAAGATGAGGGAGAAGGGGAAGGGAACAAGGGAAAGGGGGCAGTGGTATTTGTTCCAAAGGTACAAAAGACTGCCTCTGGATAGAGAGGAGACAGACATGGCACATAGGAAAATGGTGGTTTATAAAGGTTCAAGTGAAAAACTTGTGTTGGGGTGAGGTGGTTTAATTTAAATGGGCATGTAATTAGGTGAGCCAAACCGGAGGGGGTGACGGTTGATTGCTGAACTTCAATACTTGGATACCTGGACCTTGGTGGTCAGCCTCGTGAGGAGGAAGTGACCAAATAAAAGACTAGACCTTGTGGGCTAGCTCTAGATATGCAGTCCAAAGCAGAGGTCATCGGGAAGAAGGGCAAGGCCTGTCAGAGCCACGTGTTTGAGTGAGGTAGTACCATGGAGGTTTTGCTACTTGGCACTGGCTGTACTGGAACTCACTATGTGGATCAGGCTGACATCGAACTCACAGAGATCCAGGTGCCTCTGCCTCTGCTTCTCGAGTGCTAGGATAAAGGGGTGTGTCACCACACTCAGCTTTACTTCATTTCAAAACTGTCTCCAAATAGTCACATTCTGGAGCCCTGGAAGGTTAGGTCTATAACATGGGACTTGAGATTAAGTGAGGAGGAGAAGGAAGAGGAGGAGGAGGAGGAGGAGAAGGAGAAAGTAGATAACTAATGTTTGGGAAAATCACAAGGAAACTTACTGTTTTATAAGATATAGAACCCCAGGGGAAAGCCAGGTGGAGTGGGATACATCTCTCTGTAACCCCAGTACTGGGAAGGCAGAAGGAAGCAAATCTCTGGCCAATAAATGAGCTCTAGATTTAGTGAGAGACTCTGTCTTAATACACACATACACACACATAGATATACATCTTTCTTTCTTTCTATCTATCTATCTATCTATCTATCTATCTATCTATCTGTATATCTATGTGTGTATATATATTTATGTATATATGTTAAAAAAACAGGGGAAGACAACCTAAAACATTGACATTATTCCACTCATAGGAAATGAAAGGACTGGAGCCAGTTGTTTCCCCCCTACAGGGCACAGTTTGCTAAATCCTCTGCCCCAAATTATCCCACATCCCATGTTGACTCAGGTTTGGCTTCAACCAGACTCTTGGGAAGTATGTCTAGTCTGGTAGCCAATCAGGGTACAACTTGAACACAAACAGGAACTGTTCTTGCTATCTTCAGTCAGACAAACCCCTGACACAGCAGACAGACCCCTGACACCACAACTACAGTTGCTGACCAGATGTCATGAGCCAATCACAAAATGATTCCTCTATCAATAAGGGTCCAAACCAATCACTTCAAAGTATACTTACCCACAGCTATAATTCCCCTAAGCAGGCTTAAAAGGGGCTGCCTTATCCTCCCCGGGGGTTGAAGTCATTTTGGGTGGGCCCCAGCATGCTGGTTTTTCTCGAGAATAAAGCTGCTCTCTGTAATTGAATATCAGGTGTCTTCGGGCCTTTTGGAACAATCTAAGGACGCTACAGGAAACACCTAAAGCAATTTGGTCAAATTCACAGAGAGGAGAGCAGCAGTGTGGCTTCCTGGGGGTGAGGCTGAGAGAGTAGGGGAACAGGAGAAAGTATTTACTTATGAGAAAGTACGTGTGCAGAATTTCAGTTCTGCGAAAGGAGAAAGTTGGCGAGGAATGGCGGTGCATCAGCGCGCATGTGCTTAACTCCACAGCACACACACTTGAAAAAGCCGAAATGGAAAATTTCACGATATGCACATTGTATCACAATTCAAACAAAAAAGAAACTTAACGCACAGGGGACTTTGGATGTAGAGACAGGAAACACATGGGGAGAATGACTAGAGCAGGCTCGCAGGAAGTGCTCGCCAAAGCGTGCCAGCAGCAGGGAGCTGGGCAGACAGGAGTCTCCTCTGCAGCCTTCAGAGGAGCCCGGCCTTGTTGACACCTTGATTTCAGACTTCTAGAACTGGGACGGAGTGATTTTTACTATTTTAAGCCAAATAAATAAAGAAAGGGGAACTCATAAGCCTTGGAGGCCCTGCTGTAAGCTTCTGGGCTATATATTACTCCAAGCTATAGATCTTGCTCGCTTGGACTGGATTCAGGAGTGTGAGCTATCATTATTTCACACGGATTAAGTGCTTGAGATGTACAGGGCTGAAGAGGCCGTAAATGCGCCTGCCCAGACCACAGCCAAGTCTCATTCTTTTCCCTGGGGGAATATATCTGTCCTTGTAAATCACTGTCTAACTGGGGAATTACCACAAAGAAAGGGGAAGCAGGCAGACTTTGTATTCTGTGATCCTAACCCGCTTCTCCATGTCGACTTTCACCAAAGCAGGAACAGTGATGGGAAAATGGTGAAGGAGTTAGGAGACCTTGTTTTTGTTTTGTGTGCTTATTTATTTGTTGACTGAGGTTTCTGTCCCACCAGGTCCCACATCCGTTTAGTCCCAAATAAACACACAGAGGCCTACATTGATTATAAACTGATTGGCCTATTAGCTTGGGCTTCTTATTAACTCTTGTAACTTATATTAGCCCATAATTTTTGTCTGTGTTAGCCACATACATGGCTTGGTACCTTTTTTGGTGAGGCAGTCACATCTTGCTTCCTTTGCATCTGACTGCAGAATGAGTTTCCTCTTCCCAGAATTCTCCTGTTCTCATTGCCCCACCTCTATTTCCTGCCAGGCTACTGGCCAATCAGCATTTTATTAAACAAGTACAAGAAACCAATCTTTACAGGGTAAAACCACTGTCCCACAGCATTTATTCACCTCTTTTCTCATAGTTGACAAATATGAAGTGCCTTGTATATTCCAAGGGATACTTTCATTGATAAATACGTGTTTCCCACATACTAGTCACCTGATGTTGAAGATATTGTCACAAACCAGACAATATTCCTACAGTCGCTGTTGTGATTTTAATGTGAAGTGTTCCCCTTAAGATCCTGCATCTGACCTCTTGATTGTCAAGTGGGAAAGTTACAGAACCTTTAGGATCCCGAGTCTTGCTAGAGGAAGCAGGTCACTGGGGCGGGCTTTGAGATTTAATAGCCTGGTCTCGCTTCCTGTTCACTTTTGCTTTCTGACTAGAGATGCACTGGAACCGGCTGGGACCCTGCCATCATCCCTTCTCTGCTTGTCATAATGTCCTCTGCCATGATGGACTGACCCCCTTGACCTGGAAGAAGAAGCAAACCCTTCCTCCTTTAAGTAGCTTCCTGTCAGATGTGGTATGACGAGAGTTTTCCTTGGGAGAAGCTACACCCATGTCTACTCACCACAGATAGGGAGTCCACCACAGATCAAAGTACCGAAGCCACCAAAGTCCCCCTTGGTGAACCAATGAGTTCTATTGGGGTCACTTACATGAATACGAATGAGGAGTTAGTTACAGGGGCAGAAATGACCCAAAGACAGCTGCTTCACCAAGGCCACCCCAGCTTGGGAAACAGTGGGCAGAAGCTGGAAAGCTGGCACATGGCAAAACCTGCAGCCTGCTCAGCAGTTGGAGAGTGTCCCATCTTAGTGGCTCCCCTTCAGGGCATCTTGGGGGGTTGCTGCTTTTTCTAAGCAGCTGCTGTGGTCTGAGAGACTTCTTTGCAGCAGCAACCACTGTGAAAATGCCCCTTAGGGCTGGAGAGAGAGCTCAGTCACTAAGGACATTTGCCACTCTTCCAGAGGACCTAAATTTGGTTCTTAGCACCCACATTAAGTGGCTCACAAGAGACTGTAACTCCAAGGGACCTGACACCTTCTCCTGGTCTTTGTAGATATGTGTGTACACACATGTACAAGCATGTGCACGTGCATATGCGCGCACACACACACATCCCTCTTCCTGCCCCTCTCAGATCTTGGAGGGAGTTAACTGATAGCCCAGATGCTGTACTTAGGAATATTCAAAGCATTCCTGCCTGGGATCCATTTCCACAGACTGACCCCGTCAGTCCCGGAGCATGGCAGAGGCAGAGGCAGTGAGGCAAGTCAGACCCTAAAAGATGGGGATTCTCCTGCTGCGTGGCTTTGTCCAGGAGACACCTTGCTTTCCCAAATTGTTTTAAACAGTATACTACAGTCTCTGATCTTCCTTCCTTACTTCCATTTTCTCTGAACTCCATCATGGTCTAAACTTTCTTCCATTTTCCTCCAGTTCCTTTCCAAACTTTTCCTGGCATTTCCGCATATCCTACACGAAGCCCCATAGCCTCCACTAGCCCATCCCAGCATATGGCTCTGGCCACCTTGTCCTTCTTTTCCATTCCCTCTGCCTTGCTAAAAACCGTCAGATTACAATGCTGTGCCTGAGTCCTAGGACCCCACAGAAGAACCACCACGGAGCCACACTTCCGAATGCAAAAGCAAGGTTTCATTTATTAAGTACAGTCCTCTGCCTCACAGTCTGACACAGCAAATGGAGGGAGAAGGATCCTGTCTACTATTGTAAGGGGTTTATAAAGACAAGAACCACAAAGCAGTCTCAAAGTTACCGTTTCAAAGTACAAAATTACTTTCCTACATCACAGTTGGCTAATGGTGAGGTAAAGCTCAGCTGTTAGTTCCTGATAGGCTGTTAGTATCTAAGAGGGATAGCAACAGCCCCCCTGGTTACGTCCTCCAGACATCTGCTGACCCTTTGCTGACCACAAGGGCTGTCTGAAATATTACTCAGCTGATAGGAGAAGATGGGCTGTCAACATCCTCTGTATGGGTGGGGGAATGGGCTGCAGTCAGCACCTTTGTGTAACTTAAGGCTTCTCCATTAACTCATACTTCCTTTTAAGAGGGGTCCTGTGGCCTTCAGCTTGTCCTGGGGGCTGGGGCGGGGGTTCAGCCTTCAGCTTTTCCATGGCCTCCAGCTTTTCCTTCCCCAAAGGGCCCAACACAGAAGTAGAATCTTTTCCAGCCTTTCAATATCCCTAAAGTTAGCCAATAAGATCTATTCCCTTATTTGACCTCTTCCTCCTCGTGAGGCTGACTACCAAAGTCCAATCAGACAATCAGAAGCCCCTTATATCACCTAATTAACATGCCCAATTAAAATTAAACACCGCATCCTAACATGGGGTTTCCCCGTTACCTTTATTTTCCTATGGACCGTGTCTGCTCCTCTCTTCCCAGAGGCAGTCTTTTGTCCATCTCGAACAAATACCTGTTCCCCCTTTCCCTTGTCCCCCACTTCTCCCTGTCCCCTATCTCTTTTACCACCAATCCTAGCCCATTCTAACACTGACCTCTCCTTCTCTGTTACAAGGAGAGGGCCCGCTGTTTATCCTTGCCGCCTGACTAGCTTAGCCCCCGAAAACCACACACAAATTGTATTAATTAAATCCCTGCCTTGCCCATTTGCTCTAGCCTCTTGTTGGATGCAGAAAGTGTGGAATATATACACATTAGAGTACTATGCTGCGGTAAAAAACAATGACTTCTCGAATTTTGCATGCAAATGGATGGAAATAGAAAACACTATCCTGAGTGAGGTATCCCAGACCCAAAAAGATGAACATGGGATGTACTCACTCATAATTGGTTTCTAGCCATAAATAAAGGTCACAGAGTCTATAATTGGTGATCCTAAAGAAGCTAAATAAGAAGGTGAACCCAAAGAAAAACATAAAGTTATCCTCCTGGCTATGGGAAGTAGACAAAATTGCTGGGGAGAAAATTGGGATCTTGGGGGTGGGGTGGGATGGGGTAAGGGGAGATGGGGAGAGAAAAATGGGATGGGGAGGATGGGGGGAACTTGGGGAAACAGGATGATTGGGATAAAGGAAGGTTGGATAGGGGAGCAGGGAAGCACAAATCTTAGTTAAGGGAGCCACCTTAGGGTTGGCAAGAGACTTGAACCTAGAGTGGCTCCCAGGAGCCCAAGGCGATGTCCCCAGTTAGTTCCTTGGGCAGCTGAGGATAGGGAACCTGAAATGACCCTATCCTAGAGCAATACTGACGAATATCTTGCATATCACCATAGAACCTTCATCTGGTGATGGATGGAGATAGAGACAGAGACCCACACTGGAGCACCAGACTGAGCTCCCAAGGTCCCAATGAGGAGCAGAAGGAGGGAGAACATGAGCAAGGAAGTCAGGACCACGAGGGGTGCACCCACCCACTGAGACAGTGGGGCTGATCTATTGGAGCTCACCAAGGCCAGCTGGACTGGGACTGAAAAAACATGGGATAAAACCGGACTCTCTGAACATGGCGAACAATGAGAGCTGATGAGAAGCCAAGGACAATGGCACGGGGTTTTGATCCTTCTTAATGTGCTGGCTTTGTGGGAGCCTAGCCAGTTTGGATGTTCACCTTCCTAGACATGGACAGAGGGGGGAGGACCTTGGACTTTCCACAGGGCAGGGAACCCTGACTGTTCTTTGGACTGGAGAGGGAGGGGGAGAGGAGTTTGGGGGAGGGGGAGAAGGGTGGGAGGAGGGGGAGGGAAATGGGAGGCTGGGAGGAGGCAGAAACTTATTTTTTCTTTTTCTCAATAAAAAAAAAGAAATGGAAAGAGAAAAAAAAGAAAAAGAAAAATAAGACTAGGGAAGGCTGGTTAGCAGAAGAAAACCACTGTGCAAGGGCCTTAAGGTAAGATTGCAGAGAGCAACATTCATACAGAAAAAGATCAGAGAGACGGCATGATGGCGAATAGAGAAGAAACAGGTCGGGAAATGAACGAGGACCAGAGACAAGAGCCTCAATCCTCGCCTCCATCACAAGTCACTCGATGTGTATTTGGAAGCCCCTGAATTAAGCGCCAAGAGCGCTGATTATTGGTTTCCCACTTTCCAGACACATGATCAGAGCTAACTTAAGGTGACCAATGTCCAGCAAAACACATAGGGGAGACAAAATCACTCTTCAAAAGACCCTCTATCTTTTGTGTTTCCATAGACCTTGATTCCAATTTTCCCTTACTTCATCTACTCATATCTAGACATATCTGTGATGAGCACAGGCTTGCTTTGCACCTTACCTAGTAAATGCTTTATTTTTCTCAAATGTATGTATATTGAAAAGTATGTGTGTGTATATATATAATAGCTATGCTCACTTCAGTTACCAAAGCTCTGATGACCTGAAAATAAGACCCAACTACTCTGTGACTGGCAGTTCCTCTAAGTTCTGCTAATTTCTGTTTTTCTAAACATAACTGGCCCAGCTACTCTGATGAGTATCGGTGAGTCTTCTGGACACAGGGGTTGGGTTTGCTAACCACTGTAGCAGATTTATAGCACAGTGCCTGAAGTGCCCAGTTAAGGATGGTTTTGTTTTCCTTGGCGGCAGTCTAGTGTGCAGCTACATAACAGCGGCTTGCGTATTCAAGGTCCTTAGCACTCCTTCACTCTCTTTAACTCTCAAAACAAGCTTTTAGCTGTGTAATTGACCATGGTCTCAACTTCTTCACTTATAAATTAGTCTAATAAGCTCCTCATGGAACCTGAAGGAGCCACTTCTTCACTGGTGGAGTCTCTGGAATCTGAGACAATATGAAAATTTTAACACTGTCTTAAGGGTACCCCTTTTATGCAAAACATCAGTAACAGAAAAAAAAAGCAAAAGAAAATCTCTAAGCAGAATTGCAGAAGGAGGACTGAGAGAGTAGTGAGCCAGCTAGACAAACTGCGGGGCTTTCATCTCAAATCAGAGCCCCCAGGGTAGGAACAGTGTTTGCAGCAGTGTCTGCCTGAGCAAAAATACAGGGGACGCTGGTTTCCAGGACACAGGCTACAGTTTACCTATGTCAGGCCAGCTGCTAAGTGCTACATTCCTTCTTCTGCTGAAATACACGGGCTTCCCAGGGAACCCGAAGATTTCCTTGCTGTCTCTGCCTCTGGTGAGAATTGAGGCCCTGGTGCCATTCATTCATTCTGTAGCCTCAATCAGTATTTTCATAATCAATGTTAACTTCCTCAAAGATTGCTGGGCTTGGTCCAGTAATTACATGTGATGGATGGAGGGGTCAGTGGAGACTGACCAGTAGCTTTTCCTGGAACCTTAACATTGAATAGAAAATTATGCCTGGCGGTGGTGGTGCACACCTTTAATCCCAGCACTCAGGAGGCAGAGGCAGGCAGAATTTGAGGTCAGCCTGGTCTACAAGAGCTAATTCCAGGACAGCTAGGACTACACAGAGAAATGTTATCTCAAAAAACGAAAACACACACACAAAGAAAAAAAGGAAGGAAAAAGGAAGGAAGGAAGGAAGGAAGGAAGGAAGGAAGGAAGGAAGGAAGGAAGGAAATTATGTCAGATACAACGATATCAGGGCTTTTAGCTAGACAGAAGGCTACAGCAACCAGAAGGAAAGTTTCTAGTTTTAGATTATCAAAGCAGTCAATGAAGAATACTTCCTTCCAATGTATCGATTGTTCGTCTATGCAGAGTGAAGATGTTTGTTGTGGTGGTTTTTTTTTTTTTTTTTGAGGTTCTCAAGCTTGGTCACTTCTCAAAGTCATCTTCTTAGCTGTATTGACTAATTACAGAGGAATGACTCGGGAGACTCTATTTATGGCTAAGCTGAATAACAGGAACCATGTTTAGCTATTGCATTTGCACTAGCCAAAAACTCTCCATAGTTAAGAGCACTTATCGCTCTTGCAAAGGGCCTAGGAAGGGTTGTCAGCACACCACGACAGCTGACAACCATCCATAACTCCAGTTACAATTTCAAATCCAGGCTCCCCGATGTCCTTTCTAGTCTTTGTAGACACTAGGTATTCATGTGATGCAATACATACATGCAAGCAAACACATACATATTAATTTGTTATTCTTTAAAAAATAAAATAGTCACAAATGGACAAAATATATGAAGTCTCAGTTTACAAGACACTGGACATAACAGAACTAAAGGCAGTGATCTCAGGGACATGGACAGGATAAGGGTAGATAAGCACTATAGTGGTCCTATCTCACAGTCCAAAAAATGCTTCCAGCCTCTGGTGCGTAGTGGAATTCTATGGACTACTTGAGCTAAGCAAGAAAGTTGGGAATCTGATGATGTTTAATTGGTAGGATTCTCAAGACAGAGGCTCAAAGAGAAAAGAAAGAGTGAGCAACCAAGGGAGTAAGGAGGCATACATAAGCACCAGAAGGGGATCAAGAATAAACTTTGGAGGGCTACAGGGTACCTTTGAGTTGCTGGCCAAAGCATTAGGTGCACACACACACACACACACACACACACACGAGAACAAGAGGGGGGCAATAGAGACATCTTAAAACAAGTATCTGAGTTTCACACAGGTCCAAAAATAGTGTCTGCTCCCAATATTCAAAGGTAAAATAGGTTTTCGCAGCAGGGAAATAATTGGTCTTGGGTTGATAACTGTCCCGGTCCTGGCTAACACATCTCTAGCAAGCAAACAAGGAGAATTAGACTGTTTTCAAGGAACTTAACTACATTCCAGAAGTACCCAGAACTATTTGTAAAAGTATCAAAAATATCCAATCCTCAACAACGTAAGCTTCAAAATGGAGATGAGAGCAATGGAGAGGAAGACAAAAGAAGGAAAGGAAAATATATTAAAGGCATGAGAAGAAATATATAAATATATAAAATGAGGAGATAAGTCAGATAGCTAAAACTGACTTAGAACTGGCACAAGCACTAGAATTAGCCAAAACACCAAACAAGGTACCACAACTATATTCTACATCAAGTAGAATAAAAACAACTAGGGACATAGACGATATAAACAACCAAAGCAAACTTCAGAGGGGAAAGCAACAATGCCAGAAGTTCACTGCTTCTAATTCATTGCTGGAAAATAACAGCAGATCACATATGGCAAAAGAAGATAAAAATAATTAAGAAAAGACTGCACACAATAGATTTAATATGAAAAGAACAGAGTCAAGGTGACAATAGTAAAGAGGCAAGAGTATGAACGGGGGAAGAAATCAAATGAGAGCCCCATGGAGGACTAACTATTTGTACACTCACAAAATACTGAACAGAACAGAACACCCAGAAAGAAATAAAAAGATGATCAGTACACTGTGAAGACAGAAGATTACAAACCATTCGAAATGAAACAGAAAGAGGAACATGTAAATATACATATACAAACCAGCGTTACCCTGTGGGCTATCTTCCAGCAGCCTATCCAGTTAACTACAGTACCCAAGGTTTGCCTGGGGATGGGGTGCGGGGGTCAGGAAGAGACTTGGGGAAGAATACCTGAAGAACTCAGTCTGAAAGGTTCCCAATAGTTTGAAGATAATGAAACAAATATGCAAAGAATTCAAACAACTTTCAGCAAATAAACATAAGGACACAGCGTAATAAAACTTCTCACAAGCAACGATAGGAATGCATCTTAATGTCAGGCAGAAGAGGGGATCTTTCCCGGAAGAACGGAGATAAGGAAGAGAGTGCGTGGAGGGATAGAAACAGTACAAGGGAAAGACGGGAGAAAACATGAGTGAAGATGGTGGCTCGCACTTTAAATTACTTAAAAGAAGCCATATTGTCTCAACCCAGGATTGTATAACCATTGACAATGCCTTTCAGAAAGGAAGACAAACTAACATTTCACACTCAAATACTGGAAAGGCGTTTTGACAGCAAATCTTTAGCATAATAAATGTTAAAGGAAGTCCTTCAGATGGAAGGCTGCATTTATTAAAGAGGAACGGAAATGGCAGCTACACAGCAAATATGTGACGGTTTTCTGGTTTAAATCACATTAAGAAGATAACTAACTGATCCCCACTGACACTGAGCTACGAAGAGGGCACCAGGAAGCAATGATTGCTGGGGAGACCACGGGGGAGAAGCTCAAAAGCTGGGCAATGAGCTTGACCTGAAACTAGTGTCCGTCAGCAAGCTACATACAGCTCACGCGACAGCAGTTCCTGAAATGGAAGACAAGACAGTTATATTTCCGACACAATACCCCTAGTAAACGGATTAAGCCAAGACCGAATGTTCTAGACAATTGTATTGAAATTAAACAGGTTTTGGCAACACTTAGAGGAGTAAATGATAAAATGGCAGACAGCAACAGCACAGGTACCCCTTCATTTAATCCATCGCCGACACATCCTTTGCAGCCACCTGGACATATGTTGCAAGATTATACCCATGAGTGACACAGCCAAAGCAAACTCGATGGCAGTGACAGCGAAGGAGAATCGCATGGGACCAGTCTGAAGGACACGGAGCCATATAAAAGAGGGTCGGGAGAAAACAATGGCGGAGCTGAACTACTTGTGAAAGATCATGACCGCCTTCAAATTCAGATAGCCTGATAGAGGAAACGATAAAAACCACTGCTATGGCAACAAAAGACAATATGACTCCACAGAGAGGAATGCTCAAGTCAATTCATAGCAAAATGAACATGTGGGTTAGCGATTTCCTCCAGTGAACAGCCTGATTCACTGGGTCAACCTTAGGAAGAATCAAAACCCCATTCGTCTTCAGTGGTGTGGCTGGCATCTGTACCGTCCCGTTGCTGTCCTGTGCTTACTAACACTGGCAGGACAGCTCCAGGGACTCTCCACAACAGCCACCTTCATGCCCTGATCTGGAATAAAAAAAACTAGGAAGGGAGAACACGCTACCCAAGTGTTAGTCTACCGCAACGATGAATTCAAATCCGAGAACAATGGTGTTGTAACCTAGCTGGACCAAGTGGACGCCAGTTTTCTGGGCTACTTTGCAAACACACGTTGTTCTTTTCTTTGGGTTGGTTGGGTTATTTGATTGTTTTGAGATAGGGTTTCCCTGTGTAGCCTTGGCTGTCCTAGTACTTTCTCTAGACCAGGCTAGCCTTGAACACACATTGCTCTTCATTTTAAAATAAAAACCAAATTAAAAAAAAAAGGTTTTCATCTGTTTTTTGTTTGTTTGTTTTTCTCCTGAGGAGGTATATAAGCAATTGCAAATAGAGGGCTCGGGTTTCAGTGAGTGTTGAAGCCTGGTAGCCCCTGTGCCCTGTGGCTGGACTCTCTCACAATGCTAAGCTTTCCAGAGCCAGACTGTTCTACTTCTATCCCTCAAGACTGAAGTAGCAGGCACCCTGTGCTAGGTGTGAATCTATTCATCCCAAACCTGTTAGGTTCCTCCAAACCCTCAGGTGAGGTCTCACTGCTGAAAGTTATGACTCCCAGCACCCATCTGTCTCCCAGCACCCATCTCCTAGACCGGGTCCCGACAGTGCCAGAATTATAAACTACCCACCAAGACGCCTTCACCTGCAGCCAGCCCTCAGTATCTATCAAGTGTGTCTAGTTAGTATGGGGCTCCTCAATAATCCCGAATGATTCGTTGCACCCCAGGGCTATTGATTATGATGTCTCCTTTTAATCTGTTGGCTGAGAATTCCTTTAAAAGGAAGTTAAATTTTCCTTCTGTAACCTTAAAGATTTGGGGAAGTGTTTCATTTGTTAAGTTCTCCCATGGGGCTGAAACTTCCCCATCCCCACCCTGACAAGGAATTACAGGCAACTAAAGAATGCGGAGAGCAGCAGAAAAGAGCCTTCTGCGGGAACGTGTTTGCTGGTCCATAACTTGATAACTCAATACCAAGTGGTGACATCATATACATACAAGTAACAATATATGGACTGAACAGATTGTATTTGCATTTATAGGGACACATATATACATACATATATGGGCATACATATATATGTGTGTGTATACATCTGTGTGTGTATATATATATATATATATATATATATATATATATATATCTCACAACAATTAAAGAAAAAGAGGCCAGAGGTCATTAATTATATTAATTTAATGTAATTATATCATTTATTTTTAAAAATTCAAGGTATTGGCTGGGCGGTGGTGGTGCACACCTTTAATCTCAGCACTCAGGAGGCAGAGGCAGGCGGATTTCTGTGAGTTTGAGGCCAGCCTGGTCTACAGAGCGAGTTCCAGGACAACCAGGGTTACTTAGGGAAATCCTGTCTTGACAAAAGAACTAAAAAAATTAAAACAACAACAACTAAAACAACCCTCTCTTAGTAAATAAGGCAACAATGCCTGCCATCATCTGTATTAAACATTGTATTGGCGGTTCAAACCAGTGCAAAAAGGAAAGAAAAACAAATAAAAGCTACGCAGGTGGGAAAGGAAGAGTAAAACTCCTGTGCACAAAGCTCTTTATGGAAATCTCACTAAAGCTATGGACTGAGCTCAGCAAGGTTAGAAAACTAACACATAGGGGGCCGAAGAGACGGATGGCTCTGTGGTTAAGACCACAGACTGCTCTTCAGAGGATCCAACTTCAGTTCCTAGCACTCATACTGAGTGGCTGACAACCAATACCTCTGGCTTCCATGTGCATCCATAGGAGCATGTGGCCATGCGTGCATGTGTGTGCGCGCATGTACACACACACACACACACACACAACTAAATAAAAATCTCTTTTTTAGAAATGAAAATTAACATGTAAGAATCAATTATATTTCTACCCAGAATCTCCAGGTAATCTGGAATTCCCTGGAGAGCCACCACTCAACATCTTTCCATATGTGGCTCAGTGGGCAGATCTCACTGAAAATCAGTCAATCCCCTGCCTCAGTTATAAGTGTCCTTCACACAGTGAGGGGCAATTTGTTTGAAACAAAACAAATATATAGTACAAGTACAGAATACTTAGGGATAAAATTTATAAAACATGTGTATGACTATACATTGAAAGAGGCAAAAATATTGCTGAGAGAAATTAGAACTCATAATGCCATGTCTGTAAGAGCTTCTCAGTTAGGTATCAATTCTCCCAGTTTTGTTCTTGGTTTGTTTTTACAAGTTAAATATAATGCTCATAAAAAAAAAACTCTCAGCAAGCTCCTTTGGTGACATTGGCAAATAGGTTTCATAATTCAGGGAAATGCAAAGAATCTAATCACATTGGCATCTGAAATAAAGAAATAATTTAAATACGAACACCACCCCATTCCATGACACTGTAAAACCACAGTGAATGAGAACATTCAGTATGCTTTTGGTCTCAAAATAGAAGAGTACGCCAGTAACACACAAGACTCAGCACAGAAATGTGAAAAGCAGTATTTGACAAAGATATAAGCGCAATTTAATAAAGAAAGAGCCGTCATTTCCACAAATTTTGATCTTCCAACTGGATATAAATACAAAATGCATAATATCTAAGATAATATACGCGCTTAAAAAAATCTTTTTTTGTATCTTTGGATACAGTTTAGACAAGGATTTTTTTCTTCAGATGTGACACTGAAAGGACCATTTATCTAAAAACAAAACAATATCAGGACTTTTAAAATTGGACCAGCGAAATGGCTCAGCAATTAAAGGCATTTGCCACCAAGCCTGAGGTCCTTGGCTCAATCCCTAGGGTCCACACGGTGGAACTAGAGAACGGACTCCTCTAATGGTTCCTGACCTTCACATACATTATATGGTAAATGCGCCCACCTACATACTCACGCAAATCAGTGAATAAATTTGAAAAAAAGTAAAGGTTTTCTTTAAAAAGCATTTTAGAAGAACAAACAGGATGCTAGAGAACGTGTTACAAATCACATTGAAAGACAGAGTACAGTACACAAGCTGGTGAAAACCTGTACATCATTGGCCACTGGAAAATGTGAACTAAACCTGTTGTGAGACACCATCACAGGCCTTTGGGTGTGTCTATTATTAAAAGGACTAATATTAAATTTAGTAACGATGTGGAGGAACTCTAATTCTTACACGCTGCTAAGAGAATAAAATGGCATAAGCACTATTAAAAACATTGAACCATCTCTTAAATGTTATGCACGTATATGACCTAGTTATTCTACTTTATATATTTCTTTCAAAGAAATTCAAAAGTATGCCCACATAGCAACTTTTACATGGATGTTCATGAAAGATTGATTGATAATAGTCCTAGATTTGAAAGAATTCAAATATCCATCAATAGATAAGGGCTAATTTGCCATTTATCTGTATTTGCCATTTATCTGTATAATGAAATACTAGTCAAAATGAGTGAACTCTTTTACCCAGCAATCTGATTGAATCTCAAAATTATTGTAACTGATAGAAGAAAAATTAAAGTATTGATCTTGTTTATATAAAATTTTTGAAAATGCAGATTATTTTTAATTGTTTTTATTGAGCTATATATTTCTCTCCACTCTACTCCCCTTTTTCCCCTCCCCTTCTACCCTTTTCCAAGTTTCCTATGCCCCCAATTTACTCAGGAGATCTTGTCTTTTTCTTCTTTCCATGTATTAGATCCGTGTATGTCTCTCTTAGGGTCCTCTTTGTTGTGTAGGTTCTCTGCTATTATGATTGTAGGCTGGTTTTTCTTTGATTTATGTCTAAAAGCCACTTATGAGTGAGTACATATGATAATTGTCTTTCTGGGTCTGGGTTACCTCACTTGATATGATGTTTTCTAGATCTATCCATTTACCAGCAAATTTCAAGATGTCATTATTTTTTTTACACTAGAATCATTGCATCATGACAGAAATCATATCAGTGGCTGTCTGGAGGTGGGGCTAGAATAGTGAGGCGGCACACTTATAAAAGGCAAGAGAAGAACCTCCTAGGTGACCAATGTGTGCATAACTTGCATTGAAATGGTGGTCTCATATGTGTAAATCAAAATTTATGAAACTATTACAGATATGCTTAGCTCAGATGTTCAACATTAATAACATTGTTCTGAGGAAGGAGAGAATCTCTGGGATAGGGGTCTAGGTACATGCATTTTTAAATATTGTATAAATGTTAAGAGAGAACCACTGACTTAAAATGGAGGACTGGAGAGGAGAAGCAATGGCTGTCCCACGGAGGGTTTAATGCACACTCGTTTCCTCAACAGTCCTCACAGACATCAAGGCCCTGGCTCTAGTTCATCTGTGGTACTGAATTACAGCCTAGCCAAGGGGTGCTGACGATGTTGCTAGACTTTGTGAGGTATCTTTAGCATCCTACTTCCGTGTTTCTTATGGTCCCATTTTATCTTGTCATTTTAATCCATCAAAGAACATTTGCTTATATATCTATCTGACTGTCATTTGTCCTACAAACATAACTTACTATAATAGTTTAAAATACAAATAGAATAGAGAAACATCAAACAGTTTTTTTGGGGGGGCTGGGGCTCTTTTTATAAAAACACAATACAAGCATGTGTTTCTTTCCTCAAACCTCATTCACAATTTCCACAGAAGGAAATGGGTTTTTTGTTTGTTTGTTTGTTTTATTTTCAGGAGACACCAGAGAAGATTATCAGCTCATCGTAGATCTCTCGGACTATATACACTAATATTTGCCTTCTAAAGAAAAGCCCCACAAAAGAATGGTGCAGTAGAAATTAGCTGTCTGTCTAGAGGTTATTCAGGTATGATGGGAATCCTGATGAGACCCAGCAAACTACAGTAGCATCTCATTTGCTTGACTCATGACCGCAACAACAACAAAAACAATCTAGAGATATACCTAGGCATCTGTGAAGTTCTTTGGCAAGAAGATGAATGGGTGGAAAAGAAGCCTCATGTAAGACAAACTCACACAGCAATGTCAAGAGCAATGGCCCCAGCTAAGACTCCTGGTAGCACTGGATGCCTGGTCTACACTGGCCAAGTCTGAACTGTGATCAGATTGGTGAGTACCCCATCAGAGAGCCTTCATCCAGTGACTGATGGAGGAAGACTCAGAGACCCAAGGCCAAACCCAAACATAAGGCTGAGCTTGGGAAGACCTGCTCTGGAAAGGAAGGAGGGTTTGTAGGAGCCAGGGGGTGGGGGTGGGGTCAGAGACATGGCAGGAAAACCCATAGAAATGGCTAACCCAGCTCATGGGAATTCACAGACTGAACTGACAACAAAGGAGCCTGCCTGGGACCTAACTAGGCCCCCTGCACATAAGTGACAGCTATGCACCTTGGTCTTTTCCTGGGACTCCTGACAATGGGAGCAGGGACCTGGTGCTTTGGCTGGCTCTTAGGAACCTATTCCTTATGCTGGATACCTTCCCCAGCCTGAATACAGGCAGAGGTGTTTGGTCTTAAAGCAGCAGTTTGATATTCCATGCTTTGTTGATAGCCATGGGAGGCCTGCCCCCTTCTGAGTGGATACAGAGTAGGGGTACATTAAGGGGGGGAGGGAAGGGGACGAGAGGAGGGAAGGCTACAGGCAGGATGTAATAAATAATTCAATTTTTAAAAAACTAACAAGCCAGATGCTAATTTAGGTTCTGATTTTTGTTTTCCTGATCAAAAAATGAGCCAAGATAGGAACGTAGGAGTTATTTTTATCATTACAAAAATTCAAATACAAAAAAAAAAAAGGTGGAGATCAAAGGACCCGTGGAGAAGGCTTTGGCTAGCATAAACCCTGAGAAGTTGCCAACAGCGGCATCTGTGCTGTGGTGGGTGGGATCTGGGCTTTCTGAGACCTGAGTCATCACCTATGATGGCACCTCGGTGCCTAGCAGCTGCCCTTCCACATGGCCCTGTTAAGTTCCCAAGTTCTCAGTGTCATTGCCAGCCCTTCATCTTAACACAGAAACAATGTATCTAACACAATGCAATTTTTCTTTTCCCCTTCTTCACATCCAGGTATTAGCCTCTCTCCCCTTTACAGTTAAACTTAGAAACAGCAACAACAAAACAAAGCTGCAATTGTGTCCCAGCCGCTCCTCTCTTGGAATGTACTTTCCCACACCATACTGCTGTGTGGTAAGTATGAGACCATAACATAGCAGAGCAGTGGCAAGCATAAACTCTGTGACCATAGAATCGCGACTCTTCCCTGAGCAAGACGTCTGAGCAAGTTATTTGTCTTTCCTTGGCTTGGCTTCCTTACTTACTATAAGGATAATAATAACAGCAATTACCTCTGGGGTCCTTGGGAAGGGGGATGAGCTCTATGGGCACAGCTCTTGGAGCGACAGTGATGGGCACATGGTGTGTGCTGTTGGCTATTGTTATGGTTGACCACACTTTCCACCTCCCATCATCCCTAAATCCCTTCTTTGACACGCTCCTAGTTTTCTGTCTTCCTAGCCAATTATCACCTTTTACCTGTTTAGGAGTTTCTTTTTTTCTGCACACTACACAGGCTGAGAACAAGGTCGCTTCTCATGCCACCAAGTGGAGTACCTCAGCAGTCCAAACATGGTGCCGAAGGTTTGGAGGATTCCTGGGGAGCCAATGGTCATCTGTCCAGACTAGAAGGTGGCAGGAGCTGAACCGAGATAATATTGAAAGATGGAGGCAGCGACAACAGGATGAACTCACTCAGGAGCAAGAAGCAAGGGCTATCACAGACAGCATGCTTTTGCCTTGGTCCTCTTCATATCAAGGCTGCTCCCAGAAGCCACCGCTCACTCTGGAGCAGGCTCTCCCCACCCCGAGTTAATCCTTCCTATCAGACCTGCATCCATGTGTCCTTTGCTGATTCAAGACCCAATCAAGTTACAACCTAGACCAGTGGTTCTCAACCTTCCTAAAGCTGTGACTCTTTAACAAAGTCCTTTATATTGTGGTGACCCCCCCCACCACAAAATTATTTTGTTGCTACTTCATAACTGTAATTTTGCTACTGTTATGAATCATAATAATTGGTCATGACCTACAGGTTGAGAACCACTTACCTATCCTATCAAACCCTCTAAAGTTTGATTTTATACCAATTGCTCAGTCAGTGGATTCACCATCTCTCCAGGTGCCCAGGTTAGCAACATGAATGATAGTTTGATTTTTATCCATCCTTTTGCACACCATAATCCATTGCTCAGTAAGTCCAACCTTGAATCAATCTTTAACTTATAACTACTTGTAATTCCCTAGTCAAGGCTACCTCCATTTCCAGTCTGGATTATGACATATGGGAGAGAGGGAGATCCAGTTCGTCTTCCTTCGTTCAGTCTGTTTTCTTTCCACACAGTTCTTTGCCATGAAACTTCATTAAAATACAAATTAGTTCCCACTCTGTGTTAGATTTTCCAGTCGCTTTCCCTCGTCCTTAAAATCTAGCTCTCTGGACATGCTGCAGACGGCTCCTCCAGATCTGAACATTCTCTCACCATTTTCGCCCATTTATAATCCACAAAGCAGTAGGTTAGGTGACACTCAGTATCCTGGGTTTTCCAAATTTACTCTCACTTTTAGACTCACCTTCTCCTTCCCACACCCACTCCCTGACCACCATTTAGGTAATTCCTACCTGACTCATATGATACTTACCAAATCTAACAAATTTCGTCATTATTCTGATCATGATGGCTGGTTTTATATCTATTTAAATTTCATTTTAGCATCATTGATTATGAAAAGGTTTCATATTTTGTTTGACTTATTTGCAATAGTTCACATGTCCCTCATTTATGATGTAAGCAAAATCCTAGACCTATCTGCTTTTCCTCTCTGTAAAGGTTACCTTTTAACAACTACATGATGGCTTTACTGTTAACTCATTTCGCTCATCCTGATTGGTAATGAAATTGAGGCAGAGAAAGATGAAGTAACGTATCAGCAGGGAATAGATGGACATTTGCCTTAGTCCATGCCCTCAAGTATTCTCCAGTAAGCTAGAGGCTTTATCCGTTTGTATGCCAAGCTAACTAAAGTCCTTACAACAACACCTGGAGCAAGGCAGATCTTCAACAGAAATGTGATAGCCTTGGCCAAAACCCAAGTATCTGAAGACTTCCAAACTGAGTTTCTCACAGCTCCTCATCTTAGGAAGTGGGGAGATCAGCCGTAGCTACCCCAGCAGATCAAAACGCATGAGAACAAGGCAAGCTGGGTTTGCTTTCCAGACTAGCTGCCAACTAGTTCTTTCATGGTGTCCTTCGGGGAGAGAACACAAACTCTAAGCTAAATGTGATTAGGACAGTTGAAGTTACCTGAAACACAAGTTACCTCATTCCTTGCATCACAGGATTCCTCACAACACAAGAGTCAGAATCTTGATGAACATTTTAGCCTGCTTACCCACTGCCGTTTTATTACTTGTGCTAACTCCGGGATCTAGATGAAGGCCAGGCATATAATAGGGACTTAAAAATACTTGTTTGAATGAATGAACAAATGGAGTGGCATTCTTGCTGATGTTTCAATGAAAGATTTGTAATGAAAGAAACACATCGAACCAACTCCAGGCAGCATTTGACACAACTGAAAGTTTCTTCCTTGAGATTTTCCTTTCCTGTGTCGTTTGGAGTCCTTGTCTCTTCTGGAATCTAAAGAATTTCTTACACCTTCTTCTTGATTCTGACCTCTTGTTCTCCTCCAACATTCTTATCTATATATTAATGTTTTTCCAATTTCTGATCTCAGCTTTTATCTGCTCATGAGCTTGACAGACTTGCGGTCAATTCAACCATTGACATCCTCATGATGAGATCAAACTCATTGTGTTCAAAATAGGAATTATCATCACTTTTTGCCCAAGCAAACAAACAACAAAACCAAAAGAATCCTCTTTCTGCTCATCTGCCTCTGTTCTCTCAGTGAATGTACAGGTATTCATTCACTCAGGGGTCTGAGTTAGACTCAGGTCTTATTTGAGCCCACCCCCTCCCACTAGAGCTCAGTTTCTCAAATTGAGGGTCACAGAACTGAATGTGGAGATCATGAAAAATCTCACAAGGGTAAAAGGTTACAGACTATAGAAACAAAAATTAATTTAAAAAATCAAATGGGCAATGAATTTGAGATGTTTCTGGCAGTGCTCACCCTTGTGATGTGTACCTTCACTGTAGCCTTGGTTCTGAACACACGACAAGCACGCTTGGCCCTGCACACGATGTCACACCACCACAATACCAATGAGCGCTCTGGTACACCTCCACTCAGATTCAATGCTATTGTGTGTAAAATTGCAGTGTTTTTACCCACTGTACATGCTCAGGTTTATAATCATATACAATTAGTTTACTTACAAAAAAGTCTTTTAATATTTTCCCACCATCAGCATGTAAGTATCAAATTAATAAATCTGTGGATTGCATTTTTCAGAATGTTTGCTGATAGTGAAAGTTTATACAACTTGTTTGGATGAACAAGTTAATAAAGACATTACACCTAAGAACATCCACTAAAGCATTATCATTGGCTCTTTGTACCCCTGCTCCCAAGAAAGCATTTGCAATAAGAAAGCATGGAAACCGCATTTAGTGATGGCAAAGGTGACAGAGACTCTGGGAATTGTGTGAGAGGCTGAGGTGAGGCAGTACTCTGCACTGTGGCAGCCAATACTCAGGTTCAGCTTTGGTAGCATTGACATGAGCTATGGGATCAGACGGAAGGATGTGGTGGGTTTTCAACACTCAGTGTTGGTTATAACGCTCTGGGGTATTGTGGTCACTTCCCAACAGGCTTTTGTTGTAGTGAAGTTGCAGTCTGAAGAGTGACTAAAATGACATTCAGATATGAAACCATCTGAACTAAAAGACAGTTTCTCCACCCAAAATATGCTACTCTGTCATATTGGTTACTTTGAGCTGAAGGCCTTTGAAAAACAGCCCATCCAGGAAGGGTATTTGGCTTGTCCCTTTTCTTCTGAAGGCAGAATATAAATTTCCCGTGAGAATGGTGCCCTCCCTGTGCCAGGAAGAGGAACGCATTCTTATCACTGGAGACAGGAAGTCGATCTCTTGAGATGAATCTGTACAAACAAACCTCACGAAAATAACCCTTGTCTTCCCGTAGTTTCTCCCATATATTTCCCAGCCACTTTTGAACAATCTGTTGTCTCTAGATGAGCCCTTTCCCCTACATCTTTTCCTAGCTTCGCATTTATCATGCTTTGTTAAAACAGTATCTGCATTCTGAGTCTAACAGCTTTGTAGGCTTTTCAAGTCTGTGAACACTCTCATCCTCCACATTATTATTATTATTTAAGTACTTTTTCCTTTTATTAAATTGTTCCTTTTCAGCTTAATTTACTGCATCTAGGAGTAGACTTTCCTCTTCCAGACATGTGAAGTGAGGAAAATTAAGGGCTCAACACAAATAAGAACACTGCCTTCGGCAGATGGGAGCTCATACAGAGACCCAGAACCAGACATTATGCAGAGAGCATCTAAATTGGAGGTCTCCATTGCACCCCTCACCTCACCACTTGGGGAATCCCACAGAAAAGGGGACAAAAAGAGTGTAGGAGTCAGAGAGGATGGAAGATACCAGGAGAACTCAGCCCACCAAATCAACTAATCAGGGTGATATAGGCTCATAGAGACTGAAGCTGCAAGCACAGGGCCTGAATGGGCCTGTGCCAGGTCCTCTACCTTACATTTTATGCCTGTTAGCTTGGTGACTTTTGTGGGACTCCTAACTGTGGAAGTGGGTGTACCACTGACTCTTTTGTCTGCTCTTGGGAACCTTTTCTTCCTATCGGGTTGCCCTGTTCAGCCTTGCTGTAAGGCATTGCCTTGTATTACTGTATTTTGTTTGTTTGTTTGCTTGTTTGTTTTGCTGTGTTTGGATGTTGTCTCTTGGAGTCCTGATCTTTTCTGAAGGGAGACAAAAAGGGAGTGGATCCAGGGAGAGGGGAGGTAGAGGGGAGCTGGGAGAAGTGGAGATAGGGGAAACTATAGTCAGGATATATCGTATAAGAGGAGAATCTATTTTCAACAAAAGAAGAAAAAAGATCACTGCCTTCAAATGAAGGCAGTCCCTTCTTATCTTGAGTTTCTGTGAGTTTCTATAGTTAAGATTCTTCTGTCTCTTAAGTTCAGATCCAGTATCTACAAGAGGGATGGAAGGCAATGAGGCTCAAATGTACTTGTTGATTGGTCAGGGACTATAGCAACTGGGTTGCTTTTGTTAAAAAAAAAAAGAAAGAAAGAAAAAGCATTTTTCTTATTTGTGTTAATGCCACATCATTTGTGTATATATTCCAAGATTGATTTCTTAATTTCTTTCAAGTCCTTGGAACCCTATGGAGGAGCACGGAGGGGATTTCCAAGTCAAACGATTTGCTTTTCTCTGCTTTTCTCTGGGAAAGCTCATTAGATGCAGGATGCTTCCATATCTTCTAGACTCCCGAAACACGTGTGTGATTCCAGGCTTTATGGCCCTTGCTGACTGTAACTAGCTTCTGTAAAGCTGTTGAAAGCAGCTGCTGTGGCTCATTTCTTCTCTTTCAGGATTTCCAAGTGCCCCTAGAATGGATCTGTTTGCACAGGCCAAACCATGACTATGCTGAGTGTGAAATAGTTCTCCCCGAGCATGGTGTCTGTTCTCACTGGAAACTGAGAGACTAGGTGGGGGAGCATGGAGTAGTTGGCTGCGCAATTATATTTGAACATGAATGAAAAAGAGCTAGCTTGCTCCTAAATGCCATTATTAGGTGTGCTCTCCCTAACAATTAGCTATGTTCACTCTTTAATCATACATACCCTATTTCTCCCTTGAACATTTTATAGAACTTCAGTATCTCATTGGATCAGGGCAGGAAAGAAGAGCTATGGTGACGATGGTAGCAAAGCCCACAACTGTTCTTCATGAGCTATGGTGATGATGGTAGCAAAGCCCACAACTGTTCTTCATGAGCTATGGTGATGATGGTAGCAAAGCCCACGACTGTTCTTCATGAGCTATGGTGATGATGGTAGCAAAGCCCACGACTGTTCTTCATGAGCTATGGTGATGATGGTAGCAAAGCCCACGACTGTTCTTCATGAGCTATGGTGATGATGGTAGCAAAGCCCACGACTGTTCTTCATGAGCTATGGTGATGATGGTAGCAAAGCCCACGACTGTTCTTCATGAGCTATGGTGACAATGGTAGCAAAGCCCACGACTGTTCTTCATGAGCTATGGTGACGATGGTAGCAAAGCCCACGACTATTCTTCATGAGCTATGGTGACGATGGTAGCAAGCTTCACAACTGTTCTTCATGAGCTTTTTTGAATCAGCCATCCATCATGCCTAAAGCACAGTAGATTTGGAAGTGGGTACCCACCCTCAACACTGAAATAAAGAGGATAATGTGTTTTGTTCCTCTGAATAAGAACAAGAATATTAAGCAAGACCATGAAAGCCAAGGTGAACAGCTCAGTGGACTTCTAATTTATTGACAGACTGATCATTCTGAAAAGACTCTCAAGTGTTTAAATATTTCTGGTGCAAATTGAAAAAAAATTATGAGCATGATTGAGAACATACAGAATTGCTAATGGAACTACTTAAATTAAATTTGGGACATTCTTTTAATGTTAATAAAATTTGTAATCATATATGAAGTTTACATGATGGATTCCTTATGCCTTTATACAGTATGATTGCACAGTTTTTAATCTCAACAAATGACAGCTACAAATGACATTTAGTGAGTACTTACTGTGTGCCAGGCATGGTGCTAAGAGGTTGTATAAATTTTATTACTTACTATAACACCATGTGGGATCATTTTTCAAAAACCTTAGTTTTTTTCTTTTAAAGGCAATGATAAAAACACTTGACATTTTTTTTGAGTTGACCACATTATTCTAACGGCAAAAGGGAATCATTGCATCTAATCCCCTAAATAAATAAAATTATACAAAACTTGGAAGTACAGGAAATGTCTATATTATGCAGTCATTCAAAGACTTAAACAATAATAGCAATAAACCTGTATTTATGGGTCATGTGACTCTTTAGATGAGGTAAACTGATTTATTACTGATCAGGCCCCAGGCTCTGTAAATATCAGTTTTCTTCTTTTAAGTTGGGAAGCTGATAATGTTGCAGAAGTTGCTTAAAAATTCTTTTTACTTTGTGGAAAAGATAAGTCCAAAGATCCTGATTTATACTCCAACATCTTGTTCTGTTTTCCAAGTCTTTTATTGACCCCTTTATACCACTTTTATACCAGGTTCCTGGCACCATGATTAAAAGAGGCAAATAACTGATATTCTGAGTACCATATATTTAAATGAGAATTGTGTAGTTAATGTTTTTAAAAATTATACTTGAGTAATCCAATGACCCTCTGAGGTAGGTGCTTACAGCCATTGTTCTTGTAAAAAGAAATTGAGGAGACAAGTCCAGAATAGTTCACTACTGCCCCCAAAATACATAGATAGCACGTGATAAACTCAGGCAGTCTAACATCAGGGTTTTCTCACAAGAAGGCTGAAACGTAATAGGCAGATAACGCAATGAAAATAAGACAGAAGGGAAAAACCACGTGCTAATAAATGGTAACTTAGCTCTGAGTCTACATGCAGGAACATCTTTGCTTTGCTGTATGTAGTGTGTAGCCATTAGACGTGGCTTAAAGGGGAAAATTCATGAAGGAGAGAGGGTGATTTAAATAAACATTCCTGCTTATCTCCTTTGCCAGCCCAGTAGGGTTGCATCACAAGAAGCTCAAACCAAAACAAGACAATGTAAAACTAGTCAAAACCATGACAGGAACAAACCAATTTTCTCCTCTATATCAGATTTGTCTTTCTTTTACCGAGTCAACAAATGGGTCTGCTAATTACCAGGGTCTCTTGCTTTGCATTCAGGTCAATGGAGAAGCTTCCTGGACAGTAATTGAGGGGACGGCTCACTGGTGATGGACATGCCGGTTCTGAGAATGCTAAGTTTATACAGGAAGTCAGTGTGAACCAGAACTCACTGGCACCTAGCAAAAGCAGATTTTTCTTTTAGCACTTCTGCCAGACTCCCTCATTGAAGATTATGGTGGTTTGAATGAAAATGGCCCCCATAGAACTCTCACCCATTCTCCAGCATCGCGTTGCCCTGCACGCTGCCATGCTTCCCATTGTGACAATGGACTAAACCTCTGAACTGTTAAGCCAGCTCCAATTGAATGATTTTTTTCCCCTTTATAAGAGTTGCTGTGCTCATAGTGTGCCTTTATGGCAATGGAAACTCTAAGACAAAGGCCCCTTAGAAAAATGCAGAGAGCCCCCCCAATATATGCATGTGCTCTTCTCAGTCTCTATATAACACAGGTGCAATATACCCTTCCCCTGCAGCCTCCGTGCATACACACAGAGAATCATGTGGGGACTGTGACTCCGTGGATGCATTCAGCTCTTCATTCAGCTGGTTGCTACCACATGCTCTCACGTCAGCATAAAGGCCACAAATCCATGCCATCCCAGTAAAAACCAAGCAAAAACTCCAAAGTTTTCTATAAAAACTCCTACTTGTAAATGCTGACAATTATCTCAATATTTAAGTCCAAATTTAGCCCAAGACTACCAGTAGGCAATTCTTGCTTAAATAAATGCATTATGGGAAAACCTAGACTTACTCAAAAGCTAAAATGGGGTCTAATTATTGTTTAAAGAAATTTATCCTAGGTTCCTTCAGGGAGAAAGTTTCTCTCTGTATTTAAAGAATTACTAGTTCAGGGAAATGTAATTTTAGACGTATTTAAAGTAATACATCAATTATGTAAAATGCCTTATTTGCAGAGGCTGCCAAATCTTGCCTGGTCCTATCCCAGCTCTTTGTGTCAGGACAGTTTCTAACCAAGTGTAACTCCATCCATTCAACATAGAAGGTGGCACAAAGTGACAAGAATGTTGCTAAGAATGTCAAGGTGATGAAGATTTGGTTGTGAAAGAGTGTCCATGGGAGGTAATATGTATAGTAAAGTGGATGTAGGCAAACTTGGAGTCAATGGCTTTGATTTGAGTCCTGAATATCATTGTTATCCAGCTCTGCTACCTGTAAAATATAAGAAATAAAGAATAACATTCTAGAAAAATTTATTGCCTACACAGGGAGTCTCTAGCTTAAGATGGTTCAACTTATGATGCTTGAATCTTTTGATGGTTAAAAAGTGATACTTGTTCAGTAAACACTGTCCAGGAAATTCTGAATTGTGATCTTTAGAAAATCTATATGTGGTATGATCCTCTTTCATGATACTGGGTGCCAGCCATGAGCCACAGTGTCTAGTGATCCATCAGCAACCAAACAACTAATGCCCTGTAGAGGACTGGACTGCTAGCATTATGTAGATTTTTGTGTTTCATGTTTTCATGGCCCATCATTATAAAATCTGTGTATACATAAGAAATGCAACATTTTACATGTTAGGTAATTTAGGTCAAGCCTATATGCTAAAGTAATATGTTCTAAGACAGTTTAAAGTAAACAATGCTAAGGAACCTATGATATTCAGTAGTTGGGTGTAATAAATTCGCTTTAAACTTACAATATTTTCAATTTATAATGGGTTTTTGAAAACAAATCACTAAATTTAATCAGCTGCAAAATCCCCCTTCTCCATTTTTATTAAGTACAATTTTTTTTCGAACAAATGACCCCTAGCTCAAACTTTTTAAACAAAAAAGGTTATTTTAAAAATAATACCAAACAATAATACATGTAACCAAATAAGAATTTAGTAACAAATCACAAAAGGGACAGGGGCATGTCAGGCAGAAGGCAGAGCCTGTACCGCTATTAGGGCTTCTTTTCTCCACACTTTCCCCTGTATCTTTTATTACTATAGTTCATTTTCTTTCATATGGCAGTGAACATGCCATGGGCAATGCCTGGTGCTTATGTGTGGCTGTTTATATTCTTGAAAAATGATAAGTCTATGAGCTGAACACTAGTTTACTGAGTGTCAGGGCAGTTTCTTATGCTTGACTTTGCGTATCATACAATTTTAGAAGAAATCACTAGAGACCAGGGAGGTAAGTGATGTGAACATACAGAAATTTTTTATAACTTCACAAGAGTCAGAGGAAGAAAGAGCTCTAAGCAGAGGGGGAGACACTGGCCCCATGAGAAGGCATGACTTTTGGACAGACTTTTAGGAACCAGAACAGGTAACGGGCAATTGGCTTATATCTCCTACCAAGAATGTCCTCGTCTTAAGTTAGGGTTTCTATTGCCTTGAAGAAACACCACGACTATAGCAGCTCTTATAAAGAAAACATTTAACTGGGAAAGCTTATAGTTTAGAGGTTTAGCCCATGATTGTCATGTTAGTGTGCAAACAGACATGGTGCTGGAGAAGGAGCTGAGAGTTCTGCACCTTGACCCGCAGGCAACGGAAACAATTGTATCCCAAGGGGTACAGCTTGAGCATGTAAGATCTCAAAGCCTGCCTCCATAGTGCCACACCTCCTCCAACAAGGCCACACCTCCTCCAACAAGGCCACACCTATCCCAACAAGGCCACACCTCCTAATAGTGCCACTCCTTCCGGGCATCGAATAAATAAATTTGTGGAGCCATACCTATACAAAACACCACAGTCCTCCATAAGGGAGAAGTAATACCCCTGCCCCAGAAATAAAAACTGACTTTTAAGAAGGATATATGGCTCTGAAAGCCATGAAATGACAAACATCAACCACTTCTCAAATCAGTAGGTTACCTTTGAACAATCTGGACCCCCAACTTGCTTCTTTTGGCTTGTATAAGTTTACCAGGCATTATCAATATATACACCCACAAATCCAGTAAATCCAATCAAATATCTAGAAATGACACTCCTTAACTTTTATGTACACTAATAACAATTCATACTGCTGATTCTCTATAGATAAATCTTGTTTATTATAATACCTCCATATAGATATGTGAATAAACTCAACCTAGGAAGGCTATTTTCAAATTCAAATTTCAAAATGAAATTTTCAAAGTGCTAGTAAAAGAAAGTGAACAGAAAAAAGATGGAAAGATTTCTCATATTCATGAGGTAGAACTAATTCTCTGCAGTTCCCATTAAAAAAAAAACAGATGATGCTCTTTACAGAACTAGGAAGAACAATCATAGCTTATATGGTTGTATAAAAGACACAAAACAGCCCCAAACAATCTGGAGCAAAAAGAGTGGAGCTGGAAGTTTCACAGAATCTGATCTCAAGACATCCTATAGAGCCACAGTAGCTATGGTAGGTATGCTGGATAATCTTATATCAACTTGGCACAAATTAAAATCATCTGAGAGGATGGAGCCTCAATAAAAAAAATGTTGCCATAAGACAAGGTTGTAGGCAGGCCTATAAGGCATTTCCTTAATTAATGAATGATGGAGAAGGGCCCAGCCAATTTTGGGTGGGGCCATTCCTGGGCTGTTGATCTTGAGTGCTATAAGAAAGAAGGCTGAGCAAGCCACGAGGAACAAGCCAGTAAGCAGCCCTCCTCCATGGTCTCTGCATCAGCTCCTGCCTCCAGGTTCAGGGCCTGCATGAGTTCCTGCCCTCACTGCTTTTGATGATGGACTGATATATGGAACTGTGAGTGAAATAAATCCTTTTCTTCGGAGTTTTATGGTGTTTCATCACAGCAATGGTAGCCCTGATGAAACAAAAACAGTAGGATAACGTTGGCAGAAAAAAACAACATATACACACACACACCAGACACATGGACCAATGGAACAGAATAAAGAGTTTAGAAATAAGCGTATACAACCAACTGAATCTAGATAAAACCTTCAAAAATACATTGGAGAAATGATAGCCTTTAATAGGTGATGGAGGGAAAATTGAATCCCTGTGTGCAGATTAAACTTGACTTCTATCTCTCATCCTGTACAAACCTCAACTCAAAAATGGAGCAATGACCTGAAAAGTACGTGGAGCCATTAGAAGAAAATAGCGGAGAAACGCTTTCAGACCTTGGCTTGGGTGCTGGTTTTTTAGTCAGAAGCCCTACAGCACAGAAAGCAAAAGCAGGAATTGACCATTGAAAAGCCTTTGTGCAGAGAAGGAGACAATCAGCAGAATAAAGACTCAGGCTATGGAATGAAAGCATCTGTCATGTTCCTCTGACAAAGTGTTAAAACCCAGAATGCAGGAAGAATCGCATAACTTAACCATCCAATTAAAAGAGAAAAACAATCTGAACACATTTCTAGAGGAAGATATACAAACTTCCAAGCATCAGAAAAAACCGCTCAGTATCACTAGCCATCAGAGAAATGTAATGAAACACAGTGGAACATCATGTCACTGCAGTGAGAGTGTCTATGTTTTTAAATTAAGCAATAAATACTGTTGAGAATTTAGAGGAAAATTGGGTTTTACATGCTGTTAGTGGGCTTTTAAATTAGTACAGCCATTATGAAAAGCAGTTTGGACTTTCTTCAAAAAATATATAAATAGGGCCTGTGAGATTTCTCAGCGTGTAAAGGTGCTTGCTGCCAAGCCTGAATCCGATCCCACATGGAAGGAGGAGAAAACTGTCTCCTGTATGCTGTCCTCTGACCTCCACACATGTAATGTAACAGACATGCATGTGCACATGCACGCAAAATAAATTAAATAAATAACATTAAAATGTCACCCTGCTCCTGAACACCCAAAGGGAATAAAATCGGCATCCAAATAATCCCCGCACACCCTCATTTACCACAGCGCTGTTCACAGTAAGCACCACGCTAAGTCAGCCAGTGCGCCCATTAACAGATGAATAAATAGCAAAAATGTGGGCTATCTACACAACGGAGCATTGTTCAACCACCAAAAGGGATGACACTCTGTCATTCGCAGCAGAATGGAGGGACGTAAAGGATAGCAGTGAAACAAGCCAGGTATGTGAGGACAGCATTTACTCTTCATATGTGGAAGCTAAAAACAACAACTTGAAAGTAGAATAGTATTCTAGAGACTAGGAGGTCGAAGTCTTGGGGATGGCTGGGAAAGACGAGGTTGGGTTTCATCAGTGCGAGCTATTTGTATGTATGAAAACATCAGAGCAAATCCCTTTAACATGCACTATCACTGTATGATTGCTATTCTTAAAAGAAAGCCACCTGTGACCTAAAGTGGGAAACGAGGGCGAATGGAGAGAAGCCGGAGACGAGGAGAGTGAAGGGTTTTCTCCATTTTGCTAGTGATCTGGCTGTAGCTAGCAAACCTTGTGCTAAAGAATGTGACGTCACCTTTACTCTGTGGTGTGCATGGGAACACACAGGGTTTGCCTTTCCAGACAATTGAAAACAGTTCCAAACCTCCCTTCTGGCTAGTGTTGTCATATCCGGTTGTCTTTATGGCTGTTGCTTTTTAACGCTGACTCCTTCACTTTCCCTCTTGACAGGAATATCAGGAGGCTAGTTTAGAATCAGAATAGGTATGTCCCAAATATGGCCCTTTTGACATTCCTATAAGCATTCAGGCAAGATGAATTTGAATGATGTCACCAAGTTAGCTGAGAAGCCCAGTGCATGCTGGACAGTGCCGAGATGGGTTGTTATTAGTGTCTAGTAGCGGCAGAACAGATGCTCTAGCACCGGGTGACCTTGTCTCATACAGGAAGTTGTGGTCTTAGCACGTGTCACTTGAAGTGACAGAGCAACCAGAGTTCAAAAGTAGGGGCCTGTACCGCATCACAGATTCACTGCGTTAAATGTTTGCCTGACCCCTGATTACAAAACCACCAGACAGAAAGCTGGCCTCAGGATGCCTGGCTGGTACACCAGCTGCCTCACTGGGCTATAATCAATCACTCCTGGGTGCTTCTGGAACTCTGGGGCAAACTTAAATGTTCAGTGCCCACTCAGCATCTTATAGCACCTTAGGGCACATTGCAACTTCCTGTCTGTGGTGTAGCTGCAAGTCAGCAGTGCCATCTGTGGCATGCTGGCCCAGTGCGGTGCATGTGGCATGCAGGGATGCCAGGGCTCTGCAGCTGTGTATCTCTGGGCCTGAGAGTCACCAAAGGCCTGTATGGGACCACACAAAGGGTGTGCATCCTATTCCAGAGTGATCTGAGATGGGCAAACTGTCTGCAAATACCTGACGGTGCAGTTACAGCCTCTGTTTTCTAGAATATTCATGCCCTCTTGTTCTTGTCACGACAGAAAGAGGATGTCTGGTGGAGAACCACTGCCCAAAGCCAGGGTCTGCAGCCACCTCCATCTTACCAGACTACGAGTAACCAGGTGGGCTAAATTGTGGAAATTATTTGGAAGGAGTGTAAAGGAAGAAGAAATAAAACCCCTATTCCCAACAGATTAGAATAGCTGCCGTGTAGCTGAGTGCTCTATTGTGGAAGCAAGGAGTTTGTTTTTTCGATCCATAAATAGCTTTGGCACCTAAAGCTGTGCCATGCAGGTTGTGCTCTCTCTGGCAAGTTTTCCCTAATCTCTGAAGGTCCTGCCAAAATATTTGGCTGAATCCGATGAGAAGGGGAGCAATCAGCTCTTCTGAGAGATTATATCCTAAGCCCTAAGAAACTTGACAGCCCTGGGCTGGAGTGATGCTCAGTGGTTAGGAGCAGAGACTGCTTTTGAGGACATTACCAGAGCCCAGGTCAAGACATTTCACAACCACCTGGTACTCCAGAAAATCTGATACCTCTGGCCTCTGTAAGCACCTGCTCACGTTCACATCCTCACACACATGCATATTATTTTTAATCTTAAAGAAAATTAAACCTCTTGTCCCATATCCACAAGATCTGAAGTCCCAGGTAACAATTTTGAGGAAGTGTGGCTACTGAGCCTGAGATTGAAGAAGGCAAATCTTTGTCAAATGGCAAGATAATAGAAAACGTACCCTGTCAGACTCTGGCCACAGAACAGCAGACTTTCCAAGGTTCCCTGGTAGACAGACTTAGAGACCTTCTAATGAAGTCCTCCCTGAGAAAGAATCTGGGAAAGGATGGATTAAGTGCTGACTTCTGCCATAAAACAACCCCTGCATTGCATCTGAGCTACGATTATCACTGTCCAGACTACATGATTGCACACAGGATTTCAGCAATGGCATTCAAATACACGCTGAGAAACAGGCATCCTTTCTTCCATGTTAAAGTGATGCTCTGAAGAGTCTTCTCATTTCTTTCACCTATCCTAACTTCTACTCAGTTGTTTTTCTGTTTCAGCACTGATAGTCACTGGGGATGCAAAACAAAGGAGACAAAGTTCCTGACTTTGAAGATGTCATGATGAAATCAGCCTAATTGATAGAGACACATACATCAACCAGAAGATGTAGTGTTTTATTTCAGGGGTGTCATTCATCCTGAGAGACAGAGCACTGCTGTAATGGGGTGAGGCTAGAAAAAAGACAGTCAATTTGGCCTTGACCAGTTACAAAAGACATTTTTAGGGTATGACCTTGAACCAGGCTCTGACTGCAAAAGAATTTGCCGGGCAAAGAAGGTAGCGAGAAGAGCTCTCCAGGGAGCTGTGAGATTGCAGCCATCATGATGATGTTAGAGGCCGGGCCTATCTGACTACAAAGTGTGGGTCTTCTCCATCAACATCTGGGTTTTCAACCCTGGAGATTTTCAAGCTCCCTGATGGTCTTTGTCAGACACCTGGTCCTCACTGGGCATCTGAGGAATGAACTGAGAAGACTAGACTGTGGTTTTCACTTTAAATGGTAGATTTTGAGGCAACTCAGAGCTTCTGAGAGCTATAACCACATCCTAAACTAAGATAAAGTTTAAATTAAGATAAAGGTCCCCTAGTTGCTCTGTTTTTTCATTGGTCTCTAAAACCAAGGTCTCCCTTCACAAAATCAAATGAGGGACTTCTTGGCACCTCATGGCTTCTTGGTGGCTAATAAGGCATAATATCTACTGAGTTTTTACCAGAAACCAAAATGGTGCTATTATATCAACTCATTCAATAGTTAACATACATAAAGGAGTATATGTATTATCCTGTTTAATGGATGCAGAAGACAGAGCACTGGGAAGTCATGTCTACATGGTATGAATGTGGGGCCTGTGGCCACGCTTGTGCTCAGTATTGGATGTGCTAAGATTAGCTGTAGAACTACCTTCCCACAGTGAGAAATATATTAGCAAATTGTTTGAATTGGGCCAAAGTCAGAGACCATCATTTTCTGTTGTGTCTCTGTGTGACATTGCTACTAGTCCAGTTAGTGGTCACTAATGGCAAGTTGACAGACAGAGCAAAAATAAGACAGTGTCTTCACAAGGCACAGACATGGAAGTATTTTGTTTTATGGGCACTTCAAATTCACCCCGTCTTTGATCCTGAAGAGAATCCAAGAATAATACAGTGTAATGGAACTCTTCCTCTATGCTAATAACCCACCAGTTGGGTATTAGTACTCTGAGGTTCTTCCTTTCCCCTGATTAGGAAATCCAGATTTCCCAAAGACCTCTTTGCTTCAGGTGTCGCTGTTGTCCCACAGAGGACTTTGTGGTGACTGGTGGTTTTTATATGCACTCTCTTTGACACACTTAAAACACATCTATGGCTGGTCCCTTGACACATCGGCTCCATCACTAGCAGACTTGCACCGACAAGAAAGCAAACAAGGCTTCCACAAGGGAGGGCAGCATTCTGTTAACTAAGCACCCCACAATCAGCTTCTGACTATTGGCATCTCTTCCAGGGTTTAACACTTAAGAATCTCCAAAGCGATTCTCCACACCTTCCCCCGCCTCAGCTAGAGACAAGGGCTTCTGCTTCTTTCTGGTTGCCTTTGGCTCAGCTCCCAGTTTTCTCTTATCTTCAGACTCGGGAAAGTGTTCTAAGGTAAGTTTCGTTCTTACTCAGGTGTAGCAAGGACAGTAGATCAGGCAATAGCAAGCGCTGAAAAGAACACTTCCTGCAGTCACGGATTCCAATAGGATGAATGAGCTATGACATGACAGCCAATGGGAAAACACCAGGGTCAGTCCGGAGGTCGAGAGGAGGGGGAAGTGGGAAGTGGGCAAGTGCTTTTTTTTTGTGGCAGGAAAGCAGGCTAAACAGATGTTGCCTAAGTTAGTTTGAATACTTTCATTGGGCTTTAAGGACATCAGTGTCTGATATCACACCATGGGATAATGGGGGTGGAGTGGAGTCTAAGTAATGAGAACTCCATATAGGATGCAGTTGGGACAACACTGGATTTTGGATTAGTTGGCTCGTATATTCAGAGCATGCTTGTAGGCATGCCCTTTGCGATCTCTGGGGGTTGGTTAGATTGGGAAACAGCAGTCCCTTTAGAATTAGCAAGACTCAAGATGTCTAAGTACAAGGTAGAAAAACCAGAAAAACGAAGTCTGGTGCAGAAGAGAGCCGGTTGAACGCCTGGTGCTGAGGAAGCATGCCTCTCTCCAAGGTCTTGCCTTCAGCATCTTTTAGCAGACTAAAGTACTCTGACTCATCCTAGAAACACTCCATTTTTCTCTGATTTGCATCTAAAAATTAAAATATCCAAATTCAGCAGTGCATTGGGAATTCACACATCTTTGCAAGTGAGGCTGACTTCCCTGGATCAAACAAAACTTCCACTTTCGAAGAAGAATCTTTCTCTCTCTCTAAATTTCTGGGAACAGGGTTATAGATCCCTAGGTCACATATGAATAACCTGTGGGTAATCAAGCCCAGCAAGAGCCTGGTTCAGCCAGTCATCTAATAATTAAGCGATTAGGCTAAGGCCAGGTGTTCTCTAAGCACAGTAGTTCTCAACCCCAGGGAAACATTAAAATATTCTGTGGAATTTTTGAAGTATACTGACATCCAGGACCTATGGCAGCTCAATTAAATCAATTGTTAAAGATGTGGTTTAGGTTGCAACATTTTTCAAAAAAAAAAATTCTAATGATTCTAATGTTCATTCAGGATTGAGAACCATTCTACTAGCTGAATTATTAAACAACTTGACAGTGGGCTATTAGAGTAGTTGCCTAATAACCAAAGTAGTTGCTTAATAACCAAAATGGTTGATGTAAAATGAAAATGTCAAGTGAATTTGGAAGCATGCTGCTTTTAGGACACAGTGTTCTTGTCCTAGAAGAGCTTGGATTGAAACACCTGGAGTCTGTTGCTTCCACCAGATCCAACTTTGTCTTTCTTCCCCTTTTGCTATGTGGATAGCTAGCCAGAGGGACTTAACGACCATCCTCTGCTCTCATTACTCTGTGAAAACAAGATCGGCGGTGACACTGACCGATCTCCAAAGCTATGTTCTTCATTTCCAGATGCCATTCTCGGAGAGAACTTGAGATTGACCTCCCAGATATGAGACACACCTCAGCTTTTGATGGGGTCAGAACACCACCCCAGGAGGGACTGGGGCATCTGACTTGAATCTGTGAATTTTCTAGATGCCTTACTAATTCCTGAAAGTTCAATTACTTGGATGAGCATCAGAAAACCATTCACTCAAGGCAACTTGTTCCCTCGGTGCCGAGAAGAGAAATCAACAGGCCTCAAGGATCCTGGAGATAACCAAAAAGCCATGGGAAAGGTGAAGAGAGTCTCCAGTGAATTCTATACATGAGTCCTGGGGGGACTTGATTAACTCTTCCAGAATTTTCTGATTCAGAAATCTCATGATTTAATTCATATGAATGTATACTTTGGCTGGATCCATGGAGACTAGTTATGAAAATCTTTCCTGTCTACTGTGGTTTTTCTCTGCTCTCTTTAAACATCTAAAATGATAATTTTATTGGGAAGAAATATATGAGAATGAATTAACTAGGCTTTGCCAAGGTCACTGAGAAGCCATATTCAGATTTTCCTAAAGGGGTTAAATCAGCTCCCTTTAGAGGGCGGGGTTTGCCTCAGGCAAATCCCTGCCAATAAAGAGTGCGCGGAGAGGCAGCTCGGCCCTTTTGTTCCTCGCTACCTGTGCTAACGCTGGAACTTTGGTTCAGTAAGTTTAACAATAAACTGGTAAATATTCTTTGATATCTGCATTGCCTTTATTTTGTGCCGGTACATCTGGCGCCTCCCCCGTGGGGCTTTGCCGAGAACCGGCCCCGAATTGGAGTCTCTTGCACCCCGAGCCGCTGCAGCGGTCTCTCTGGGCTCACGCTGAAACGGCTGAGATTCTGAGCGGCCAGATTTCCCGTGCGCACCGCCGCCAGCGCTCAGGTCACGTGACAGCGGCCTGAGAGCCCCGGCAAAAAATACTTATCAGCTTGGTGTCTGTTTCAATTTTGTTTTTGAGTCCTTTTATTTCAGATTTAGGACACGTGGATTCAACTGGGCTCTTTCGCCACCACTGGCAGGAACCAGTTATTACAGGTAAGAGAACTTTTTCTTTTCTAAATAATGTCTGACAACGTGACCTCAGCCTATTTCAATAGTTCTTTTGAATGCACCATTTGGGAGATCTTACAAGAGGTGTCTACCACACCACATATATGGATATTCCTGGGATTCTTAATTTTCCTTAGCACTATTTGGTTTGATAATAGGAAAATGATCAAATCTCTTAAGGCAGAGGTTGAACGTTTAAAAACTATTGAGAATGACAACAATCTTCTCAAGAATCAGTTTGAAGTTCTCCAGGAAGAAAACAAATCTTTGTTTAACATGACTCGGTTAACTGAGCAAAATCTAAAAAAAGTACAGGTTGATGTTAAGGAGAAATTCATTACTATGGAAGAAGGAACAGCTGAATTGGATCGTAAGTTTCAGCAGTCCCTTTCTGATGTTAAGGAGAAATTCATTACTATGGAAGAAGGAACAGCTGAATTAGATCGTAAGTTTCAGCAGTCCCTTTCTGTAGGAACTGAAACGTTAACTGAGAGAATCAAAACTGCTGAATGTGACAATCGAATTTTGTCTAAAGCGTATGACAGATTGGCGGAAAGATTGTCAATACAAGAAGGCACGGTTTATGCCATAAAAATTATGTCCAAAGATGACAAGTTATCTCTACTGGACAAATTTCATACTCTAGAATCCTCAATGAAGGCTTTAGAACATAATTCTGGGCAGGAGATTCAGACATTACAAAAAGCAATGGTGAATAGAATTGAAAAGATTGAGGAATTTCTAAATTCTGAAGAAGAAGAGCAAAGGGTAGAAAGGCAAATTTTAACTACATCTGTGGATAAATCCCTCCGGGACAATTTTCACAAAGCTCTACCTACAGCTCTACATGCCTTTCCTGTAATAACAACAGAAAAGGTGGTTGGTTCCAGAAACCCTAGGGTCATCAAGGAAGATACATGGGAGCCTGTCCGTATGAATGATCTCAAAGAAATTAAACAGGCCATCATGTCTTTTGGGATGCACTCCCCTTTTGTTAAAGAGATGCTAAAATCTTGGGCCACAACAAGCAAAGCAACCCCAATGATCTTCACTTGTAAACAATGTACATTTCTACCTCTGGTCCTATTTATGTAATAACATTGTTTACATTTGATAAGTAATGACATTGTTTACAAGTGAAGATCATTGTCTTCATACATTGCACAATTGTTTATTCCCTTAGTTTTCAAATTAGATAGGTATTGAGAATTACATGTTTGTCATATTATTTTTAGGTTAATCAGGTTTTTTAGATACATAGAGATTATTTTCAGTATAGATAGTATAATCTTCAGCCTCTTTGAAGAGCTGTAGAAAATGGCCTTTAATCTAACCTAAAATTATGTGCCATTGAGACACAATTTACTCCTGGAAACACCACTCTACTCCCGAGAGAACGTTGAGCACCAAAGACACTCCACTGGGAGCTTGTCTTCCTGGCAGAACTGGCCTTTGGGTTAAGAAAAACCCATACCTCAACTACTGACTAAGATATAAACAGGATTGTCTTATCTTGCCAAGACAGGGTAGGATAATCCTAAGAAAGTTCCTTGCATTTGAGAATGGTATGTCAGTTATGTTAGGCCTTAGCCAAAGTTGGTTGACTCAACATTGCAAACGAGATTTTGGGTGATTGCCCAGGCAGTCAGTTGTCTCTGTCATTTGTTGCACATTTTGGATATCTCTTTTTTGTTAAGTAATATTTACTCCCTTCTCAGATCTTTGATGGAGTTGAAGATTATTTAATTGTAGTTACTCTTTAGCAAAACTTTTGCTCTCAATATTGTTTGTTATATTTATCATTTGTTATTATTGTTATAGTTATATTTGGTTTAGTTGTGTCTTATTTAGACAAAAGGGGGAGATAAAGGGGTTAAATCAGCTCCCTTTAGAGGGCGGGGTTTGCCTCAGGCAAATCCCTGCCAATAAAGAGTGCACGGAGAGGCAGCTCAGCCCTTTTGTTCCTCGCTACCTGTGCTACCCTGGAACTTTGGTTCAGTAAGTTTAACAATAAACTGGTAAATATTCTTTGATATCTGCATTGCCTTTATTTTGTGCCGGTACATTTTCCCATATAAGGCACCCTATGAATCAGCAATTCATATTACTATGGAAACAAAAATAATTGTAATGGGCCTGGAATTCTTCTGTAGAAAACCTCACCAGCACAGTGGATCACATAGATGACAGACTATCAGGGCTTAAGACAAAGTAGAGGAGTTGGACTATTATATCAAAGAAAATGACACATTAAAAAATTAATAAACAGAATATGTAGGAACTTTGGGATGCCAGGAAAGCACTAAATCTATGAAATATGGGTATAGAGTATCAATTAGATGTAGAGAGTAAAGGGGAAAGATGAGTCTAGTTAATGTGACCAAGAGAAGATGGTACCATTACCTGAACAGTAAACACTAAGGTTTTCCTGCTCTGGAAGTATTGTTGCTATTGTCAGTTCTTTGCAGGAAGATGCTTGGTACTATGTCAGAATTACTTGATAAATTGTCTTAGATCTAGTTGTCTACTGAAGAAGAACCCCATCTAATGCTTCAACACACCAAGTGAGAGTTAGGACAACTGAACTCTCACCTACACCCTACTTTACTGCTCACTGACTCTGAGATCCAGAGATCCAACCTTTGAGTGAGTAACTAAGCTTGCAAGCCCAAGTGCTGCTTCTTCTTGGAAGCTTTCCCATGGGATTTCCTGATGTTTGTCTCTAACTTTATTAAGATATTTCTAGAAAATAAAAATTGTACGTATCAATAATTGGGAGAGCAGGCCCTGCACCTTACCTGGGCAACAGAATAGAGCTAACCCTATTGGTGGAAATGTCGGTGAGTCAGTCTGACATTGTGAGCATGTGGGAGGTGTCCCATAACTCATCTATCATACGGTAGCATGAGTGGAGGAGAGATGCCCCCCCATCCTCCCTATCAAAGTGCGAGGCAGGTGGAAGAGTAGCCCTGAAGTCATAAGAGTGCAAGAGCTGTTCCTGCACCTCATCAGCTGCAGCGCTTGGGAGAGCAGCCCTAAACCTTGCTTGGACAAAACAGTAGAGCTGACCCTGAAGGTTGAAGGGGTAGGTGTAGAAGAACTGACCTTGAGGGCAGGAAAGTGGGAGAAATGGCTCTACTCTTGCTCATCACTGCCAGGGAGGAATTAGCCAGAGCAATGCTGAAAAGCTTACCCTGGCAGTAAAGACAGGAGAGAGCTGGCATGCTGATCAACCCTGCAATTACCCAGGGTTATGCGTTAGCCCCCCCCCCAAACACACAAACTTTAAATGTTATTTTGTTTTTACTTGGGGGTTGGAGGGAGATGGGTGAGATCAGAAGAACATGATTTGGAGACATGATGTGAAAGACTCAAAGAATAATAAGAAAGTTTAAACAAAATTAATTAATTATGCATATCTACCGTACACAATTTGATGTCATGTTTTGATACATGTTGTGAAAGTAGTACCATAGTCAAGCTAATCAATACATCCATTGTCTCATAGCTTCTAGCTTGTGTGTAGTAAGAACATTTGAGATCTACTATCTTAGCAAATTTTAGATAGAAAACACATTATTAACTATAATCACTATTCAGTACATCGAGTCCTCAAAACATTCTCAACCTAGGCTGAAGCATGGCTCAGCTAATGAAATGCTTCTTGTGTGAGTTCAGATTCACAGCACTCATAAACACACACACACACACACACACACACACACACACACACACACAGCAGCCTATACTGTAATTCCAAAGCTTGAGAGGCAAGAACAGGGAGAATTCCTGGGACTGGTTAACAAGTCAAAATAGCAGAATTAGAAAGCTAGCTCTGGGTTCAGTGAGAAACTGTCTCAAAAAGTAGATGATAGATAGATAGATAGATAGATAGATAGATAGATAGATAGATAGATAGATAGATAGATAGAACAAGATTGATAGTGATGAAGGAAGACACTCTGTGTCACCTCTGGCCTCATGCACAGGTTTACTTACACACATGTAGACTACCATACACATAGGGGAAAAACATACTCATCCTTGAGCAATCTATTATAACATAGTGAATCTGACACAGGGAGAGACAGAGGCTAACAGATCTCTAAGTTTGAGGCCAGCCTGGTTTATAGGGCAAGTTCCAGAACAGTCAAGCTTAGGCAGTGAAGGAAATCATGGAAAATAGACACATGGTGAGGATGTAATTGAACCAGGAGGCCATGTTCCAGCCCCAGCAAGCAGCTGAATTTAGCAGCTTTGGCCACATGGTTCTGGCTTTAGAGTTAAGAATTTTAAAAAAAAAAAAGTGGAATTTGCCTCCATAACTAAGGAAAGCAGCTGACACCAGCCATGTGTCAAGGCTGTCCCTTAATGAAGGTCTAGAGAGTTCACTGTGTGGTGATGTAAAGGTGAAGCCTGGGTTGCCTTGGAGACCCCAGCATGTTGGAGATGCCAAAGCTGTGGGATAGCTGCTAAGGAGAGCTGCTAACAGGGAGTGGAAACAGCCCAAGAGAAGGAAGTGTGCTGCGGGCAACAAAGCCAAACAGAGCTGGAGATCTGAAGATCACTTTGACAACAGATGTGGAGATTTAGAGTTTGGAGGTTGCCGGCTGGTTTTCGGTCTTGCATTGCTTCAGTATTTCCTCACTATGCTTCTTTCCCTGTGTTTTTGAATGATAATGTATATCCTGTGCCATTACATGTTGGAAGTGTGTGACCTGCTTTTTTATTTTCATTTTACAAGGGATTATAGTTAAGAGATTGCACAAATCTCAGAAGAGACTTTAAACTTTTAGACTTTTAAATAAATTAGAGACTATTATACACTATGGGGACTTTAGAAGTTGGACTGAATGCATTTTTGCATTATGATATTGCCACAAGTCTTTGGGGGTCAAGGACTAGAATATAGCAGTTTGAAAGAAATGGTCCCCAAAGGGAGTGGCACTAATGGGAGGTGTGGCCTTGTTGGGGAAAGTGCAACACTGTGGAGAATGATGGACTTTGAGGTCTCATATATGCTCAAGCTACACCCAATGAGACAGACCATTTCCTGTGCCTGTGAGTCAAGATGTAGGAACTCTCAGCTTCTTCTCCAGCACCATGTCTGCATGCGTGCTCCCTTGCTTCCTGCCATGACAACAAAGGACTAAACCTCTGAATTGCGAGCCACCCAGATAAAATGTTTTCCTTTATAAGAGTTGCCATGGTCTCTTCACAGCAATAGAAACCCTAACTAAGACAAGGAGAGGGTGAGTAAATTCTAATTCCCTTCACAGTTTAAAATCTTCAGTGGTGCAGGGCAGTGGTAGAACACGTCCCTAAGCCCGGCATTTGGGAGGCAGAACACAGGCAGATCTCTGAGTTTGAGGCCAGCCTGGTCTACAGAATGAGTTTCAGGATAGCGAAGGCTACAGAGAGAAACCTGTTTAATTAAATAAATAATCTCCAAGGACAGGGCTCATGGCAGACTCAGATGTTAACAGCATAGAGTCCATTGCCACCACATATTCAATTATTTTTGCCAAATGAATAATCAAGGTAAACTTATTAATAGATGAAAAACTGATCTTGAAGCTTCTTCTCACTCTTCTGTCTCTTTGGCAACCAGGCACAGAGAAGCTGTGGGGAGGGGAGGGAAGGCAGACATCTGCAAGACCATGGCATTCTCCTGTTTCTGCTTTCTCGAGGCCCGACTGCACAATCTGAGTGACAGGTTGGTGATAAAAGGACTTCAAGCAGGAAGAGGCATCTCTGGCTGCTTCTGGTTTTGAGGACCCTCTGCCTGTGTTTCTGAGGTCCTCTTTGTCATCCACGGTCTTCCCTACCTCCCTTTGGTCAGCCATTCCGCTAAACCTCCATTTGGTAAGCCATCTGAGAAAAGGGCAGCCATGTCAAGCTCCTCCCCCATCTCTGGAGTAAGAACCTGCTGGACAGCTTGACGGTTACTGGAAGCCTCTGAGCTTTCCAGTCAGCTCACCTTTCAGTCAATAAGAATGCTTCTCCTGTTATGGCCTACACAAATTTCTAGTTTGGCCTAGTTGCTTATTTCAGCATACAGTTATGTGAACAGACTAGCAAGAATTACACTGTATTGGGGTCCCACGTCACCTACCCTCTCTTGCAGAGTCCTGACCAGAGTCAGTGGTTCTGTGAAGAGTCCTCTAGTGCTGCTTGGGGAACTAGTGTCTGAGGGGGTGGCTGATGGTGCTGCAGGTTCCTGCTTGCTGTGAGCACTTCCATTTGTAATGGACTAAAATACTCAGGGCTGTGGTGACTCATGCCCGCATGACATTTGCCTAATTAATTCTGGCTTTTAAATTCCCCTTTTCCTGGTCCAGAAGGGGATGGCCTGGAGCTGGGGGGGGGGTGTTGAAAGCCATTGGAGATCCAGCAGGAGTGGCGAAGTCAGTGAGTGAGGAAAGGTTGTGAGGAGAAAGAGTCTCTTTCAGGAAAGCAACTGCAGTGAGTCCACCCTTGGCAGTTCAGAGGATGTGTGAGAGGGGCTTACAGCTTTGCAACTGTGCTGTTTGCTGCCAGGCAAAGAAAAATAGGCAGGCAGCAAAAAGAGTGACAGGGAAGGAAACAACGTTCTCAGTTTAGATCATATGATGGTGACACCGGAACACTCCTAGCAATGAGCTAGACCTTGTGAGGGCAGGGCAGGTAGAACACTGGCCATCTCTGTAGATTTAAGGAGGCTTTCCTCTGGGACTTGTCCTCAGAGGCATTGCTGTGGCCAACAGTATTTCTGTTTGGAGGATTCTGATGAGGCTGGGGAATTATTGGGATGCTGACCAAGCAGATTTTAGGACATTAGTCTACCCTGGGAAGCTCAGAAAATGTAAGTCCTGGGACTCCCTGCCCATCGAGGACTCACTTGGGGTAATGTCACAAGCATTAGGATGATTCCAACTTCGGTTATCTTCAAACCAGTCCAAGAGAAAATTGGCCCAGGTGTTCATCACATGACAAGAGCCTTTCCTTCCAGAAACACTGCCGATTAGCACATAGAACTAATGATCCCAGCCTTCTATGAAATTCCTGAGTGCAAAGACCCAACATCATCCTGCCTGACTCCCCGCCTTTGGAGAAAGAATTCAGAACACCACTTTGGATACCACGCATTCTTGAGAAGATGACTAGCCTCCAAGACTGGACAGCAGCAAACAGCCCAATGACACAGTGTTGTAGATGTCTCTGTAGCCTATTTCCAAGAACATTTCCATACCTTTGACATTTTTCCAGCCCTGTTAGGTAATCTGCTTACTCTACTCTTTGCAAATAGCTTTCAACTCCACTTCCCAGTAAACTAAAAGTCCTTGCTGAGTTGGGCAGTGCTCTAAATCTCCGTAGGATGGTATCCATGGGAGAATCCATCCTCCCTCCCCACCCTTGGAGTTCTCTTTTAGACTTAACCATGTCTTCCCTTTCCATCACTGTTTCCTTATTGCCTGCTTTCCTCCTCACAAACACATGCCCAGGCCTCTGTCTCTTAAACACAACCCCCTCCATCCAGGTTGTCTCTTTTACCACTCTAGACTTTCCTTCCCTTCAACTTGAATAAGCAATTTTACCTCAACTACTTCTACTTTCTGGTCCCCACCGATGCATCTATTATGTTCCCATTCCACCTTCCCATTCCAAAACTGTAATCATAAGGGTATAACATGACCTTTACCTCCAAACATTGTCAGTACATTTATTTCCCCATCTCACTGGCTCCAAAGTCGTCCTTTGCCTTGCTTGCATGGTCATCCTTAACTGTCTTCTGGGCTGGTGACTTTATCTGCTGGTCCTCTTGCTGTCCGTGCCTGATGCTTCTTCTCATTCCCTCCCAGGGCCTCTTTCTTTACCTTGCTCATGAGTTCCCGTCTCAGCCTTTAGTTCCCATCCACACTCTCTACCCACACAGTCGACATCTTGATAGCTCCAAATTTCTAGCCTGTGCCCAGGGCCATTTGATGTTATTTTTTTCAAACAGTTTTCTTACATTTTAAAATTATTTTTGATTGTGGTGTATGTAGGTAGGTGCCTATGCCAGAGGAGGTCCGAGGCACCTGATATGAGTGCTGGAAACAGAACTTAGATCTGCTGCAAGAGCAGCGCATGACCTTAATCACTGAGCCATCCCTCCAGCCTCTGCTTATGCTCTCTTGATTGACGTATTACCCAGCTCTACTCAGAGACCTTACCTCATGCCAGAGCTTCACTTCATGCACAAAAGTAATACCTTCAGTATTTTCTATTTCTATATGACATTCATTTATCATTTCTTCTGTTTAATATTGGTGGCATGTGTGTGTACATGGGTGTGTGTGCACATGCGCTTGTGCACACATGCATTCTATGCACGGCATGGATGTGGAGGTCAGAGGTCAGTCTAGGAGAGTTGGCTATTTCCTACCTTGTTGAGGCAATGATCTCACTTGGTTTTTCTTCTTCATGCACCAGTCTCCAGAGGACTCTTTTGTCTCTGTCTCCCATCTTTCTATGAAAGTGCAGAGATTACAGACTTATTGTGAATTCTGAGGCGAACTCAGGTCATTGGGCTTGCACGGCAAGTGCTTGTATCCATTGAGCCATATCACCAGCCTTTCTGTAAACTTGTGGTTCACTCTTCCTTGATTTTCACTATTTTTTCTGTCTTAGCTTCTGTAGTACCCTTCGGAGCTTCTCCAGTGACCTTACCTAAAACTGCAACCCTATCTCCTCCACCTTCCACCCCGTTCCCTGTGTCTCATATGTGAATGACAACTAAACATCATGGCTTATATTTAACTTATATAACCCCCTCCCACTTAAAGCCTGTATTCTGTCAGGGGCTGTATCTCATTTGCTGTGCATCTCCAGCACCTACAGTGATGTTTGAGTATACTAAACAATTCCAAGGCCGAGAATGAAAACACCATTTCAAGAGGATGCAAGATACTCTACAGCGCTACTTTTAAAATGCGGGCTGGGAGGAGGTGGAAACTTGTTTTTTTTTCTTCCTTTTCTCAATAAAAAAAAATAAAAATTAAATTAAAAAAAAAAAGAAAAAAAATGCAGATTCCAAGGTCCAGCTCCACCAAATTAAAACCAGTCTCTGGAGATGAAGCCCAGGAACTGATCTTTGTAAGAAACTCTCTAAGCTGGTCCTTAAAGAAACTCTATTCTAACAAGATGAAGGTTACTGGCTCTAACCTGCACAGCCTTCCTCATTCCGCATCCTTCCTCGCTTGTACACTGTTAGTTATGCACAATCCTCTATTTCCTCCTCAACACCTTGAATCATTTGCTTGAATGTTTCTGGTATCACTTAAATGTGTATCTTCCTTTTGATTTTCCAGTGTCCCTTTAGTTATTTTTGGAGGGGAAGGTCCTTATATTATTTTTATTTTTTTTATTTTTTTACTTAGATGGTTTCTTAATCAGTATCTCTGCTTCCAGTCTTGATCTAATATAGACTATTTTTCCATCTTTCCCTCAGACTGAACTTCCTGAAATCAAATTTATGATGTCATCCTCATTGAAAATCTTTAATCTAATCCCTTACTGCCTTTGAAATAAGAGTCAAATTTTTCACCATGATTTGGCTAACGACATCTCCAGCGCCGGCCTTCCTTAATCAGCCTCCTTCTCCAGACTCCACCCAAAGCAACGACTTGTATTAGCCCAGGCTTACTGCTTCCTCTCATGGTTACATGTTTGCAGCTATTGTCCTTTCTGTCTGGAAGGCTTTCCGTACCCTACTCTTAGCTAATAACTATCAGCCACTCCCAGGCAGAGCTTTCTCCTGTCTCAGGTCCAAGAACCTAGGTCATACCTTGACATGAACAGTCTCTCCTACTAAGCTGTAGGTCTCCTGCATTGATGACTGTGACTTCGAGGTCTGAACCCCCAGAACAATCCTAGAGGAAGAAGTTGCCAACTGTGTGCCATGGTTTTCTCTGAGTCAGAGTTTATACTGATAGCTTGCAACCAGCCAGAGCAGAAGGATTTACACCACAGAGCCGCAAATTCTATAAATCAGAACATTCTCTTTTCTTTCCTCCAGAGAGATAATTGTTAAACACTTAATAGCATATCACTGTCTACTGACCACCATGTTGAATTTCAAGTGCATACTTAATTTAAATGTTTGTGGACTGTCTGCATAAGCACAGAAATGAAGAAAGTTTTTTTTTTTTTTGGAGTTAATTTTTTCTACTTGAAGCTTCCAACTTCACGTTGGTATCTCATAGAACATGCTGCTCATCTGGTTCCTCTTTCATGAAATAACCCTTAAAATAAGAAATAGATGGAGTGTTTTCCACAGACTTCTCTTTCTCAAGCTAACAACACCCCTCAATTCTTCTCGTCAGCCCTCACAACAGTCACCACATCCTCGGAGAGGCTGGGACACACCAGGGGCTCTTTTTAAAAGCCATGGCTCCCAGATATGACGCAATGCTCTAGGGACCATCTGCCCTGTGCTGACCACAGCAGACCCATGAACTCCAGGAAATGAGATTCGATGCTTCTGTCATTGGAGCCTGCCCGGTGAGCTATGCTCAGTGGCACCCACACTCACAAATCCATCATTCACTTGAGCACTAAGTGAATATGGAAACAGAATGCTGGTTTCACATCTAGCTTTATTGAACTTTATCTCAGATTTCTCTAGCCTCAGTTTTCTGGACTACTAAGATGTTATTTAATTGTGATTCTGCCATATCTCGATGTTTTTGTCTGCACTGGCATCTGGATTCTGAATTATGCATTAGAAATTCATGAGCAGGCCATAAAAGAAGAGCCATGGGAGGGAGAGACTCTGACATTCATCATGAATGCCTTCCATGTGCAGGGTGCCAGGCATCTCCAGATATCTGGCCTTCTTTAATTCTAATAACTTGCAAGGAATGGGTTGATGATACAGTTTCATCAGATGGAGAATTCCCAGCATCTAAAAGAGTCCAACTTCTCCAAAGTGACATGGCTTGATAGCAAAAAGAGGACTTGTAACCTTCGTGTCTGCAGTCTCCACTCAGACAAGGAACTGCTTCCAGGGGAAGCGTTACTGAGCAATGGTGTGAGCGCTCATGAAACTCTCCCTTGGCTTTCAGAACTTAGAAGATATGAGGGACTTTCTATCCCCTCACTTTCTCTCAGAGACTTCTTTCACCCCATCCAGAAAAATCTCTTCAGAGTAGCCAATGGGTGTCCCACACTTCCTGACCACAAAATAGAAAGCCACAAGAGGGGACCAGGGAAAGCCTCGTTACCTTCACAGCATCTCTGGACAACCAGGTGTCAACTCGGCTGAGCCTGTGTCCTGGATCACATTCAGAGGGAGCCTATGAAATAATGCTATTTTTCCTGCTTTATCAAGTGTGAAAACTAAGGTTTTGAAAAGTAAATTTACCTACCCAGGATCACAGCCAGCGAGGGGGCTTAGTATTTATATACACGCCCCTGTTCTCACCCATGATCTCACCAGAGAAGAATCACCCAATGGGGGTCACAAGCGTGGGTGGCCTGATCGGCCGCTTGGAAAATTTCCAGCCTCATTTGACCTTTTCTCCAGGATGCTCTGGGTTGTCTGAGGGCAGCACTGCATTTGCAATTCAGTGACATTCAGAGCTATGTCTAAATTTCATTTATTGGTTAAACCGATTATAAGGAGAAGAGAAATAAACAAAGGAAGGGGAGACTGGAGAGGCTGGAGCGTCTGGCCATTCCAGGATTGCAGTTGCTCTCCCTGAAGGGGCTGCTCTGGCAGCATGTATACATCAGAGAATGCCAAACTGGTCGATCATCCTAGCTCACAAAGCCACCTGTATCTTATGTCTGTACGCAATGTCATGTCAATGACCCAACCAGACCAACAGATTCCTGCCAGGTTTGTTTCCCCAGACGGATCTAAACCCTATCACTAGCTCTCTCGAATGCTTTCTCTCTTGTTCTGCACAGGTTCTGTCTAAACACTGTCACCACCATGAGTGGCAAGCTGCCATGTGAAGTGAATGTCACACAGCGGGGTACGGCACTAGCTGCAAGTGTGAACATGGGATCTTAAGAAACAATACTCCTGAAGCCTTAGGCAGAGAAAACAATGGTGCTAAGACGTAGAGGTTTAGCATGGACTTGTTCACTAACCTGTATATCACCATGTCTTCAGCTCAGTAATCAGAGTAGATGGCCATTGTGAGCCCGCAGATATGATTTGGCTCCTCATCTTCCTGATGCAGCTTCACACTCTTCTACTGCCTGCTCATCTTGCCTTGTCCAGGATTCTTCCAGAGGCTTTCATGACTCTTGGGGCCTTCCAGGCATTCAGTCTGCAAGCCCAGGCAGTTTTGCATAGTCTAGATTCAACTGAAAGATCAAGGTACACTTGTTGAAGTAGCTGCCACATGGCTACTTGGTGACCAGAAAGAGTTGTATTCTTTGATTATTTGGCTTTAGGGAAAGAGACAGTGGTCATGGCCAACCCAGTTGGTACCCTGAACTGCCTCTTGTAGCTGAATTCCCAACAGGGACACTTGAGCCCAAGGTCCTCTTTATGTCATTACTGGACCCACAAGCTTCTGAAGCTCTTCAAGTTCACTTAGTTTGGGGCAACTTTGTCTGTGAAGATCTGGTTCAGTGGGGCATGCTAGGCTAAGTCTGCTTTAGGCCCTGAAGGAGCATGAGAGTATAAAACACTCACCCCTGATCACACCGTGACATAATACACGGGAGAGAATGACTATAAAACACTCATCTCTCTACCACCAGGACACCTGAGTAACCCACTAACAAAAATCACCCAGTTATCTTTGACCCAAGACCACCAGAGTTCTTGGAAAACATAACCCATTCTTCTTCACGTCCCAGATTTAAAGGACAATTCTTTGGGCAAAGTTTAGTCTGAAATCCGACTGCTTACCATCCCATGAATAGGGAGAAAGGATCATGAAAGAAATACTGTAATTTGGGGGCTTCCTGCTGTTAAGCAGCTAGGTTTCTCTTTATATAGTTGCTCGCAGAAAACAGCATAGTTTCTGCTCACTTCAACATGCCTCCTTGGGCATGCAGGCGCCTGGTTGTGCGCTAGATCTTAAGGATGTAAAAATAGCTAACAGGACTTCTTTACTCAAGCACTTTGTAATCCAGCGAGAAGATCCAAACTTCTTATGTAATCGTGTTATATATGCGAGCAGAGAGCTTTGTGTAAGGCTCAGACACAGAAGCATGGTAAAGGAGGAGGAGGCTGCTGCTCCTGTAGGTGTGGGGGCCTTCAGCAACGATCCTAAACAGAAGATCCTGCCACACTACGATCCAAAAGTGATCGGCTGCTTCCTGTTAAACTGGCAGACTGAACAAACATCTCCTCTGCTTCCTGTTAAAATGGTGAACTGAACAGACCATCCCCTCGGTCTCTGGAAACTTTACCAGAAACACGAAGGTCTTTTTCCAAAGGAATACATCTTTGAGGACACAAGGACAAGGAAAGGAAACAATACCAAACAGAGTATAAAGCAGATGGGCACTTGCTAACGAACTCGGCAGAGCTAAGAAGGCCGAGCTCTCGCTGGCAGTAGATGTGACTGAACCACAGAGCCCAGGAAGGTACACAATGCGTCCAACAATAAGGGTGAAAAGAAAACTGAATGCAGGAGAAATGGCCAACAATCAGCTTAAGAGGCAGGAAGCACCCTCTGGCGTCTTCTTACTCGCTATACAACACCCCATGTCTGAGGTTCCCCCCTTGCACCACAGCAGAGGACTACACAGGGGGACCTGAGGGGTGCTGGGATGGGGGCAGGAGGGCTACAGGTACTGTCCTAACAACAGGGACTGTATAATCCTGCAGGCAGAATTTCCAGAGTCTTATATATCTGCAGTCAGGTCATTCCTACCTAGTCATTGCCCCCATCACTACCCAACACATTCCACCGTGGGGCAGCCTAGCCAGGTCTCTTAACGGTGAAGCTATTTATAGTTAATAACTCCCATCTATCAGCATGGAGCTTCAGGGACTGCTTTTCATCTAGAAAGGACAGACCAGAACGTGCAGATGTTGAGAAAAGACTCATATCGAAACCCCAAGACGCCACAAAACTTAAAAAAAAAATAATACAAAAAACAACAAAAACTTCATGTAGGTAAAAAGGTATTTAGAAGACTTTCAAGATTAAGACCTACATATTCTCCCTCTCCCTCCCTATCCCCGTGTGTGTGTGTGTGTGTGCGTGTGTGTGTGTGTAGACAGATGAGGGGAGAGAAAATCAATACATTTACAAGAGTTTCATTGCTGAAACGGAAGTGATACTCCTTTTACAGTGAGGGAGCATTCAGAGAATCAAATAATAAAGCTCGGTCTGAACTGAAAAAAAGCATGAAAACTTTGAAAGCATGAATGTATACTTGGTCGATACCCCTGAAGAAACCTCTCACAGAACAAAAATAAACACAAAGAAAATACAGGATATTTTACAATATAAAATTAGTAAAAACGGCTCCCAACACTAAAGAATTCCCGAAGTGAAAATGGTGAAATGAGAATACATCAAGCTTTCCCAGGTCTCCAGGGAATGATCACCTGGATTGCCAGGGTACATGAAGTGGGCAGTACCATGGAAGAGCAAAAATTCACATGAAAAGATGTCACTGCAAAAATTCCCTAACTCAGACAGAGACAGAGACCCACATTGGAGCACCGGACAGAAATCCCAAGGTCCAAATCAGGAGCAGAAGGAGAGAGAGCACGAGCAAGGAACTCAGGACCGCGAGGGGTGCACCCACACACTGAGACAATGGGGATGTTCTATCGGGAACCCACTAAGGCCAGCTGGCCTGGGTCTGAAAAAGCATGGGATAAAACTGGACTTGTTGAACATAGCAGACAATGAGGACTACGGAGAACTCAAGAACAATGGCAATGGGTTTTTGATCCTACTGCACGCACTGGCTTTGTGGGAGCCTAGGCAGTTTGGATGCTCACCTTACTAGACCTGGAAGGAGGTGGGTGGTCCTTGGACTTCCCACAGGGCAGGGAACCCTGATTGCTCTTCGGGCTGATGAGGGAGAGGGACTTGATTGGGAGAGGGGGAGAGAAATGGGAGGCGGTGGCGGGGAGGAGGCAGAAATCTTTAATAAATAAATTAATTAATTAAAAAAATAAAAAAATCCCTAACTCCACAGAAAGAAGCTCCTTCATGCTTTCAGCAAAGTCACACACAGAGGATCAAGGATAACAATGGACCAGACTTGCTTTGTTGTCTCTTCTTCACCGACCACTAACACATCGGCAATAACACCAGCAATTAGAAGACATGAGACAATGATTTTAAAATTAAGAGGGAAGATTATTTCCAATCCAGAATTCTATATATGGGCAAACTGCCAATCAAACGGCAAGATAGAATAAGTGCATTTTCAAGCTCTGAAATTTCCAACATTTAGTATTCCTTCTAAGCTTCTGTAGGGTGTGGTCTGGCAAAGAGAGGGAATAATAATAGATGAGACAATATGGGATCCAGGAAGTGAGGAGAAAAGTGAATTCTGGGATGACAATTAAAACTGAGGTAGGCAGGTGCAGGGTAGATCTGAAACAGTACAAATTGGAGAAGAGAGAGAGAGGACATCTAGGTTGTCGCAAGGTTAAAATGATGAGACTTACATGAGGGGCATAGAGTATTGAGAAGACATTTACATTTGTGGGAGAATCTATAGGTAGAAATCAATGTTAAGTGAACAAGAAAATACACAAATGAAGAACCGAGACAACGATTAACTCCAGGGAAAATCAAAAGTTACACAAGAAAGAAAATGTAATGATGCTTTTACTACAGGGGCATGCTGAGTAGAGTCACAATTATGTAAACACTGAACCCAGACCTAACTAAAAATGATGTTATAGCGTACCAGGAAGTTGGGGAGAGAAAAATTATGGAGGCGGGGGAAGGAGGTGCTAGGGAGAGAGAAATCTTCTTTCATAGTGAGAATTTAATAGGTAATTTCTAAGAGTGGAGAATAAAGAGGTTGAAGTAGAGGCTATTTTGCATTGAATGCCCAAAGAGGAACAGTAACAACAACAAAAACCAGTTTCCCCCTGGGAAAGGAGAGTGGCAGAGGAAGAAGCAGGCACGTTAGGGCTATTTTATATTTTATAACAAGGTTTGAAACTATTTGACTTTTAGAACACGAATAACAAACTACAATGTAAAGCTACAATTCTGCAGATGGAGAAGCACAGCAGCCATCTCCAGAGAAGGGGAAACATTGCATATAATTACCCAATGCTGGATGCTGAGTGGCGAGCCCTGGGAGCCTCCTGGGAGCCCTTAGAGGGTGGCAAGAGAAGGAGAAGGGAGCGGCACCCAGATCTGAGGACTCTGCACACCATGAACCAGGCAGTCACTTCCAGGATGCAGTGGGACACCTTTGGAGGAGTCATGGATGACAGAAGATTGGCTGGTGCCCTGAAGTTGGGCTCTCAGGAAAAGAGAGTCTAGTGCCACAGAACAGTGGCTCATTGGCTAAGTTAAATTCTAGAAGGTTCTTTCAGTGATCTTAGTGGAGAAAATACTAACCACAAGAAATCAACAAGAGTCCATGGTCCATGAGGTTGTCACAACAAAACAACCTTCTTCCCTCTGCCGTATGGTTATGGAAGAGCAAGAGAAATCTCTGCACAGGGTCTCTCAGCTCACTTGGGTATTTTCTTCCTGCTCTACTTGTGAACAAGACAAAGACCTGTGGCATTGTTGACAGAATAGGGGGACTATTTAGCTGACTGATAGATAGGTCACATAGCTTGAGGGTTCGGTCTTAGCTGACTTTGGTCCCAAACAGTGTTCTAAACAGGAAGGTGACATTTTGATCAAACTCCCACAGGTCAGAACCCGAGAAACTGGGCTAATATTTGGAATTGGAAGGGTAGTCTTCTAAGTGATCTTGACATGGAGGGAGTAATGGGTTGAACCTAACCATCTAAGCTCAACAGAAACTAGACTACAGTCCTCTATCTGACCCACCATTGTCCGCCATCTGCCTAGCTTTCCCTGTGTCTACTAGATCCTTAGATTCTGGATTGGTATCTTCTGGACTTCAAAGGCGGTCTAGGCTGCTTCTGGGGGATACCTCCTTAGCCATCTTCTCCCTCACCCCCACATGCTTACACGATGCAGACTCAGCTGTCAGCTTCATCTTCCCACTAGAACAACCCTAGCTCCCCAGTAGCACCAGAATTTAATCTCTCCCCTTTGGGTTCCCGCTGAACCCAGTTCATGTGTCCTAAAGTAATATATCACATGTTAGGGCCACTTTTTTTCTTTTATTAACCAAGAAATATAACAAAGTAGCTAAATAGCTGGTGGAGAATGGGTTCTGATTCCAGCTGTGCGATGTGGGATAAGGTTTTGACTGTTTGGTACCTTAGTCTCGTCTACAGAGAAGGGTGGTAACCTTTCATAGCGCATAAAAAAGATAACAGGATTTAAATGACTCTGTATTAATAACTAGAACACGACAAGCATAAAGTGCTTTTAGATAACTGTCATTCTGTCAACAGCCACCCTGTAATTCCATCTCTATATTGTATTAAAATTATTTTCTATCACATTAGCAAGTATAAAGACAACTGCTCCCAGCATCCCAATTTCTCTACCATCCCTAGGAGAAGCCCCAATCCCACAGACTACCTACAGCTCCTTATGACTTGGCTGTCCACCTCACCAACATCCTTCTCAACACTCCAGTCCAGGCTCCAATCCTGCAAGATTAGCTTCCGGTCTTCTCTAGACTTTCATGATGGAGCATTCAGTTCCCTCGGAAGGCTGTGGCTCTAGGAAGAGCTATTTTCATGGCAAATCAGCTAGGAGGAGCAGGGCAGAACTGATGAAGTCACAACCAGCTCCTCTTGTGGATATACCTCATCACAGGCCAGGCCACATCACCGCCGTGTTGCCATCACGGGCTGCCTTCATTTGAACGACTTCTTGCAGAGCTACTGAAACCTGCCTGGAGAGACCTCTTCCTCCCGGGAACTGCTGGGCCCTTTGGATAGTTCTGTAACACACACCGTCCCTCTCTTCTGAGAGGATTGACCCAGTTAGGGTCTTTCAGATCTGGTAATACCAAACCAGCATCTACCAGACCTAAGAACAGTAACCAAGAACGTCTTCAAGATTGAGGAGTTTGTAGCTCCACATTCTGAATCACTGGGTCCTGAACCTGGAAAATGTTCTCAAATTTTCAATCTTAATAATCTGAATGCATCCCCAGCCTCACCAAGATGGCAGTGACAAAGAAAAAGCCACCTTGGAGTGAGAAGAAAGAGTTTATATTGCCCTCTGTGACATTCTGTAATCATGACTTTGCTTAGGACTACGAAAAGAAAACAAAGAAATTGCTATGTAGATCCTCCAACTTTGCCTGGAGTGTGGGCTTCCGGGACACGAGGGCCATTCCCGATGCAGGGGCTCAGGCTGCATGTGAGTGGAACAGCAGTGCCCTCCAATGGCCACCTCCTGTAATTGCAACAGCTCCACCCTCATCCTGCAGCAGTCTTTTTTTTTTTTTTTTTTTTCCTATTATTGCTCTCCACAAACCGGTTTTCTAGGTCTTTGGACAGGCTGCCTGCCTCAGTCCCTCCTTCCCTCTCTAGTCTTTCCCCTTTCATGTCGTCTGTTGAGCATTTGAAAACGTGGTGCTCTATGCCATTTCAGTAGTATTCAAAATGAGGGGTAAGGCCTTCCTAGAGGGGGCCCTACGGTTCACACTGCTTCCCAAGGTTAGAGTTGGTTTTATGCGAGGATATTTTCAACTTTTGATTCTTATTCTCTGATGCATATACGCTGGAGTCTTCCTGAGAGTCTGTGAGCTATGCTAAAGCGACAAGCTGAAGCAGATGCAGATATACAAATCAAGCTGCCTTCTGTTAGCCAAAATAACAGAGACTGACAAAATTTTTAAATGTCATCCATTAAATCCCTTTGCTTTGAACCGACTTTGTGCAGCCCCTTCTCTATGTAGAGATACCTTGCTCAGGCTAGACATGAGGTGGGAGGACCTTGGTCCTGCCTCAATGAGGGGACCAGACAGTCATAGCTGACTTCCCAGGGGAGGTCTTAACTTCTCTGAGGAGTAGATGGGAGGTTGAGTGGGGGAAAGGAGGGCAGCGAGAGAGGAGGAGGGAAGGGGAACTGGGATTGGTATGTAAAAAAATAAATAATAAATTGATAAAAAGAAGATACTAAAAAGATTCCTGTTTTGAGAGGTATTTTTTTTTAGAAAGTTTGTGTTATTCATATTAACAGGTAGTGGGTCATTGTTTCAAATGAACTGAGGAATGTTTTAAAAATAAATATTTTTGTTTTTGACTGTAACAAGGACTGAGAGAGAAAGATTCCTCCAGGTCCCCTGTAAATTTAAGAGTGTAGCGAGTGTGACGGGCCTGTGACTAAGCAAGAAGAATCGCTGTCTTGTATTCCAGTGGAATGTCCAAGAGTGCTGCTCGCCTCCTTTCTCCAGCAGACAGCACGCAGGGGAGTCCCCACCCCAGCCCCCATCCCATGGAAGGGATGAGAGAGATGTGTGTCGGGTCTTCATCGTGTTTCCAAAGCTACATGTGAAGACCATCCATCCCCACAAAAGCAGAAAACATGTAAAATTGGTGTGACAGCCTCAGAGCTGCCTCATTCCCATCCCTTCCTGAGTGTGGCCACTGCAGGTCACCAAAACAGGAACTGGGCATGGAGGCACTTGCTCTAAGCTAGGCACTCACGAGGGGCAGGCGGGAAGATCGTGGGTTTGCGACTATCATAGGCTATAGAGAGAGACGCCATCTCAAAAACAAATATACATACATACATACATACATAAGAAGGAGCACATATAGCTAAGATCTCTCCAGCGTTTCCCTTCTGTCCTAACTGTAAGAAACCAGACAAAATTTTCACTCTCATTATTTTTCTCTAAGGAAACAGCCATCTAAGGCATGATTTACACTATGGCTGTCCTTCAAAGGACATACGGTTCGTTCAATTCTTCATGAGCTAATCAAAAAATCATACTTTGTACCTTGAAGACTCACTTAAAATTGAAAATCATTGCCTTTCCAATTACATGAATGCATCAGGGCCATACATTTTATGTCTTTTCATTCCTTCATGTTTGGTCCCCTGGAATGTTTTCTAACCTTTAATGAATGATTTAATACTGTGACATTGTGACATCTTCAATTAAGTGCAGATTGGGTTATATCCCATATATATGCATATATATATAATGGGCTAATTTTATGAAAACTCTAAACCCATGGTTGCAAATTTTTCCCTAGTATTCAAAATTTATTTGAGAAAGAACTTTTAAATTTTTCTTGTAACTTTTCAAAACTATTTCATTATTAATTTCTATTTCTATTTCAATTTCAGTGCAGCTTTACTGACATAGTTCATGGGCCACAATGTTCACTACTTTTTATAATTTGATTCTTTTGTGTTTATTTCTACTTGAGAAAAGTCATTATTACTTATTTTAGAACTTTTTCTTCAGCTCTAAAAGTAATCCTTTCTGGGTTTCCCTCTTTCCTCAATGCCCTCAGGCCCAGGCTAGACTCTTTCTGTCTATAGACTTGGAACATCTCATATAAATACAATCACATTTTATCTGTGTAGTCAGATCTCAAATCCTCCTATGAAGAAATGCTGTAGTATGAAGAGAGGCTGGCTGTTTGCTCCCGACTACCCAGAACCGAAATAATCACACAGAATCTATATTATTTAAATCACTGTTTGGCCCATTAGCTCTAGCTTCTTACTGGCTCTTACATATTGATTTAACCCATTTCTATTAATCTGTGTATTGTCACATGGCTGTGGCTTACCGGATAAAGTTCCGGTGTTTGTCTCTGGTGGGGCTACATGGCTTCTCTTGAACTCCACCTCCTTTCTCCCAGCATTCAGTTTAGTTTTCCCTGCTTACCTAAGTTCTGCCCTATCAACAGGCCAAGCCAGTTTCTTTATTCATTAATAGAAATCACAGCATACAGAGTGGAATCCCACATCAAAATGCATTCTAAAATGTTGAAGTTTTTTTTGTCTATCAAGCTTCATACACTTTGCAAAGTATCCTATAGGCTTATTCTTACTGTAGCAAAAGTCAATACTTTCTATAATGGTCAGAATAATACAGCATTACACAGACTAATCATATTTACCTATTCATGAGCCAAGCCGGGTGGTGGTGGCGCACGCTTTTAATCCCAGCCCTTGGGAGGCAGAGGCAGGCAGATCTTTGTGAGTTCGAGACCAGCCTGGTCTACAAGAGCTAGTTCCAGGACAGGCTCCAAAGCTACAGAGAAACCCTGTCTCGAAAAACCAAAAACAAAAACAAAAAATCCGAAAAACCAAAGAAAAACAAAACAAACAAACCTATTCATGAGCCAATAGATAGTTGGTGTTATGTGTAATGCACGAATCTTGATAAGTTGTTTATCGATAAGTTTTTGTGGATATGTATTTTTTCTCCTTGATATATAGAATATCACTAGAAATGCTATTACATGGTAATTCTATGCTTAATATTATGAGAAACTTCCAACCTGTGTTCTCAGGGACAGTCTCATTTCACAGCTAACCGACTTTTTCCACATTGCCTATCTGTAGTATTATTGCTACTTGGTTGTTCTAGTTCCTCGTAAAAGACTTTCTGCTGTGAAAAAAATTTGCAATGATTAATAATACTGAGTGCATTGAGTTTTCAAAGTCAGAGATTATGGACAAATTTCAGTTTTATTCTTCTTCCCCAGGCTAGTATGTGATCAATTAACTATTCTCTTAATTGGAAAACAGAATATCTTCGTTATTTTATAAAAGGCAATCAAAGAGTACCCAATAATATCTAAAGTACATATTTTAAATTTGTATTATTTTTCTAATTTAAAAATTTATTATTCAATTATTTCTTTCCTTATAATTTGACTGATAAAAATTCCAAATAACATCCATATCTTTTATTACTATTGTAATTTCCAGTTTCTCATTTATGAACTGAGACGCTATTTGGCACACAATGGTTTATGGTTGTTTCAGTAGTATTGTGCATAACATACTTGCTAATTAAAGAGGCTTTTTTCTTTGTATAAAATCATTTCTGATACTATTATTATTCACTTGCTTATTAGTTGTATTTGTACAAATTATTTTGTCAAATGATTGCTTATAATTTTATTTTTGTTTTTCTTTAACTCTATTACATAACATATATGTTGGGATTTTAAGATAATGAAATCTGAATCTTTTGTCTTTTAATGAGAAATATATCTAAGAAACTGATTTGCTACATTTCATTTTGTCAGGTTTTCTGACATTCTATATTTTAAAGACATTTGATTGCCATTTGTTTTCTATCTCCTGATAATGCCTCTGCGTCTGACTTACCATTGAACATGCACATAAGATGTCCTGAATAAGCCATTGGTTTCTCATGACTTTTCAAAAGCATCAAAGACTCACATTTCTTTGAAAGGAAATCCCATCCATTTGATGACACTTTCCTCCCTCTACCCCTCGGTCACCAACACTAAGCCACCGCTACAGTGCCCTGAACTTACATCTGCAGGGTAGTAATTCTGCTTATTGTTAGCATATACCCTTTACATTGTCTTTGACAATTAACTCATTGTTAGTATATGCCCTTTACGTTGTCTTTGACAATTAACTCATTGTTAGTATATGCCCTTTACGTTGTCCTTGACAATTAACTCATTGTTAGTATATGCCCTTTACGTTGTCTTTGACAATTAACTCATTGTTAGTATATACCCTTTACGTTATCTTTGACGATTAACTTATTATTAATATATACCCTTTATGTTGTCTTTGACAATTAACTTATTGTTAGTATAAACCCTTTACATTGTCTTTGACAATTAACTTTTATTTTAAATTCTCATACACTACTGTGATCACATATAGAGCAAATATTTAGACAGCTTCTTTTGGGCTTTATGTCACCATTGTGGCTCTATATCTGTCTTTCCTAACTTTGAGCTCTGGATTTTTGCATATTATTTCTTTGAAGCAAATCTTAAGGTGATTTGTTTAAATAAATATATGTTAATAGGATATTTTAAGAGTCCATAAGTGCCTAAGAAGATCTTTGCATTACTGAATATAAAAAGCTTAGATTTAATTAAAAAAAACTACATCATAAAACTTTCTAAATTGTGTTCCTTATTTCTGGAATTCCTATGAATTCCTATGAAGCAAAGGAATACTACTTAGAAAGAAACATAAAACTTTGATACAATTCCAGATTATTCCTATGATAATTACATGTTAGTCATTCTCATGACATCTTTTCTGTTTATAAGATGTTAATTATGGTATGTACCACTGACTTAATAGCAGCTCTCGGGGAGAAAAAAATACTAAAAAATGTACACATTTTGTATAGTTTTAGTGACAGACAATAAAACACACTTTTTATTACAATTTAACTTTCTTAATGGAAAATTTAACTTGTAATATAAGGAATATTTCCATTAATTTTTATATAACATCGTATATATATATTATATAACATTGTCATCCATCACACATGATTTTTTTAACAACTATGTTTATAATACTGATATTTGATTGATACCGTAATTGCCAGGATTTGTCTATACCTCCCAGGTGGAAATGTTTATGATGTTTAAATCATAAGTGAGTGATAGCAGTTATCCTAGCCACCCCAGTTGGCCATACTGACCTTTTTAGTTTTAAAACCCAGTTTAGCCCAGAGCCAGCCACACATACCAATTCTAACTGCTTTCTCTGCATCACATATGTGTAACATGGGGCTTCCACTTACAAGAAATTTTTAACCTCAACTGTCACCATATGGACAACTTAGGGGACATTTTGTATGATAAACAGGCACTTCATATCAAGTTCAAGTTTAATGTTAGTGTTGTGTCAATATAAACAACTCAACAAAGATGTCAGAGTACAAAATTATAATCCACAGTAAAGTTCATACACACAAAACTAAAGACAATGACATTGTTACTATTCTCCCTGACAACTATAGATGATAGTTCACATAAGTTTCACATACATTTTATTTGGAAATATAAAAATGTCTTAAAATGTAGAAAATGTACCCAAGTTAGATATTGTTTATAATTTTAACTATCATTTCTCTGATACATTTCAGATGTCATGTTTATCTTTTATATATTTATCTTAATGTTTCTTTCAACTAAAGATATAATAAGATTATCAAGAAAAGGTAAAGATGCACATTGCCAAAGTGCCATCTAGACTTGTCTGAGATTTCAGTCTTGGCCAGAAACAGGAGTTCCTATTCCCCTGGCCTTACCAAACTTATGGAACATTTTTTTATTGTGAAATGAGATCAAGTGGTTTTAACTTTCATTGTGCAATCTAGTCAGTTTGAATACCTTTGTGAGCCCCCTGTATTCCATCAATAAGATGATCTGGTGCACTTGTTTACATGTGTACCCATCTGTCACACACGTCAAAACTCTATTTCAAACATTCATTTGCATTTGATTTTGCTCATGCTTTTATCATGAAAGTTACTGTTCATAACACAACACAATCTGCAATCCTTTCTTTCCCTGATATTTTCTCCATACAACTTCCTTTCAAGAGTCTCGTTATTATCCTCTTGGGGCAAAATTATTTTGAAGTTCCTGTCTACAGCTTTTAATATAGCTTAAAGTTTATACTGCTTCCTTGATATGTGGCTCCAGGACTTTCTTTAGTTTGGGGAAATGATTAGCCTAATATCAAATACCTCTTCTGCAACCAACCATGCTCCTCATTTCCTCCGTGGAGTACAGTCATATGCTTGTTGGACTTTCACCAGGACCACGTGACTCCTCATTGCTCTTTAGCTTCACCGTTTTCTCTTCCTTTGGCTCTAACCTTGATATGTGTCTTATCTAGTGTTCAGTTCCATTGTATCAAAGTCCATTTGAGTATTAAGTACAGTTGGGTTGTATTGTCTTAATTTTCAAAAATTTCCTAGTTCTTTCAATCATGTTACTTTAAGGTCTATTATGAATTTTCGGAACTCCTCTATCTGAACTCATCACAGCCTTGTTTCTGGCTGATTTTATTTTCTCTTGTTCTACATGTGTCTGGGTACAGTTGGCTAAGTGCTGGACACTGTGAGTGACAGTTTGCACAGATAGCTGAGGCCCTGTATAATGTGATCTCCCTTCAGAAGCAGCTGGTTGGTTTCTCATGGGCTGCCAAGTAGGAACACTGGCATCTCATATCTCTCGTTTCCATCAGAATCAGATGAATCAAAGCCTGCATCATAACCCTCTGGAGTCAGCGCTGAATGATGCTTACACACCAAGCACCCTTCAGAGCTCCACCTATACGCAGATCCCTGTCCACGTGGTTAAGCTCTTAGCTATGATGTCTGAGTACCACCCAAAGCAAGGAGATCGGGAGTACAGTTGTTTTCTTCTCTCAGATGAGCACCTCTGTGACTGAGAACTGCCCTGGGAAGCAAGATACATAAAATTCTAGACTTCTCCCTTTGTGCTTTTCTCCCAGACATTAGTTCTAGAAATTCTTGTAGAGTTTAGGGCTTTTCTGTTTTTTCAAATAGAGCATTCTAGATTTCCTTGTTCTCGCTGAGAAAAGAGTTCTTGCTCTATCATTGCTTAGAATCTAAGTGGTTGTCAGTCTGTGGATCATGACCCCATTGAGGATCGCATATAAATATCCTGCATGTCTACATTACAGTTCCTAACAGTAGCAAAATTACAGCTATGAAGCAGCAATGAAATAATTTATGGTTGGGGGACACCACAACATGAAAAACTGTATTAAAGGGTCGCAGCACTAGGAAGATTGAGAACCACTGGAGAAATATCAGCCGTTTAGTATGTCTTTGATACATAGAAGACCCGAAAAAATGATCAGACTATATCCAGTTAGACTCAAAGTTATTAATTTTAACTAAAGCTTCTATGTTAATGCAAGCATATCTGCTTCCCATGAAGATAATGGAGCTGCTTTTCACTTTTATTTTAGACAGTTGGGCAGGCTTCATTTCCCCTGGGTGTTCATCCAGAACACCCATCACCCCACAGCGAGAACATAAAAAGTCCACACACACAAATCTTCCAGTCTGTACTTTTCTTTAATTTGAATTATGAGACTCTTACCAGTACTGATTCTTTATAGCATTGATTCTGCTTTTACTATCAGTCAGGACAAATTTTAATGTGAGATATTTCTGTTGCAATTTAGTTATTTTTTCTTATTCTACTTAAATCTTTTTTAACTATTTTATGTCAGTTTAATCTTTTTTGACCTTCTTAATGTGTGAGCTTAACATCTTTCATAAGGATTCTGACCTTATGAAAGGTTCTTGAATACTTTCCAACCTAGCACAGATCATCCTAACACATACATTCAGTCTATGACTCTAAAAGCTGCTAGGCATCCTTCCTTTAAATTGTCTCGTAATTTGTCTATGTGTATCTTCCACTTGGGGCAGCTAATCTGAAATGTATGTAAACCAGAAATGAATATATTTAGGTATATAACTTATAAATAACAATTAATCACCATCAAGAATATGGAACCGCTGGGTGCTGGTAAGCGCATGCCTTTAATCCCAGTACTTGGGAGGTAAAGGCAGGTATATCTCTGTGAGTTTGAGGCCAGCCACATATACAAGATCTAATTCCAGGACATGTTCCAAAGCTACAAAGAAACACTGTCTCAAAAAAAAAAGAATATGGAAAAATTTAGTGATCATACTTCATTCTTGAAATCTCATGATTAAATCTCCTGCAAAGCTAAATTTTAATTTGCTTAGATATATGTAATAATTAAAAGTATAAATAAAACAAAAGTATCCTTATTTACAGTTGACATGACTGGACATGAGACCTCTTTCCCATAAAAAAGAGAGGCAAAGATCCTGAAGGCATCACCAAAAAACTCTACCTAATAATTTTAACAAAGTGGCAGAAAACAAAACTAATGTACCAAAAAATTCTTATATTCCAACAACAAACATACTGAGAAAGAAATCAAAAAAGCAATCCCTTTCATAGTCAGAAAGTTTCCTTGAAATAAACTCAATCAAGGAAATGGAACTTTACTAGAAGACAGAAAGACCTCCATGCTCAGGCACCGGAAGGATCGCTGCCGTGAACATGACCACACTGCCAAAATCAATCTACAAACTCAATGCAATCAATATTGAAAACCCTTCAATATTCCAGTGACTCTCTCCATAGAAACGGGGGGGGGGGCGGGAATAAATCTTAAAATTCACTTGGAAGCGGCCAGGTGATGGTGGCCTATGCCTTTAATCCCAGCACTCGGGAGGCAGAGGCAGGTGAATCCCTGTGAGTTTGAGGCCAGCCTGGTCTACAAGAGCTAGTTCCAGGACACCTAGGACTGTTACACAGAGAAACCCTGTCTTGGAAAAAAAAAAAAACTTCACTTGGAAGCATAAAAGATCTCAGTTAACTAAAGCAATCCTGAGAGAAAATGGGTGGGTGTTGGGGTGGGGGTGGGGAAGCTGGAGGTATCACAATAACTGATTTCCAGTTATATTACAGAACCACAGTAACAAACGGAAGGTTGTATTGGCGCCGGATTAGACGTATAGAACCGTGGAGCAGAACAGAGGGTCCAGATACAAATACCACACAGGTACAGTCACACAAGTTTGGACAAAGTTGTCAGAACTGCAAATAAGAGAAAGTACAGCTTCTTCAACAATAGTGCTAGGGAAATTAGATGTCCATGTGTACAAGAATAAAATGAAATCCCTACCTCACACTTTGTATGAAAATCAATTCCAAATGGACCAAAGACCTTAATGTAAGACTTGAAATTCCAAAAGTTGAAAAGGAAAAAGTAGGAGAAAATGCTTCAATATGCCAGGATAGGCAATGACTTTCTAATATGAATCTTGGTAGTTCAAAAAATAAAGCCTAAAATCAAAAAAGAGGACTCTTGAAATTCAAAGGCTATGTATGTTTCCTATACAGTATAGGAAACAATTAATTGAGCTAAAAGATAGCCTTTAGGATGGGAGAAAATCTTGGCTAGCTATACATCTAATAGAGGATAGAAAGAAATAAAACAAGAAAGAAAAGAAATAATCAAACATACATACACACACACACACACACACACACACACCAAAACAAAGACAAAATCCACCAAATAACTTAGGCAATAAGTGGTCTAGAAAAAGAAGATAGCTCTCAAGTAATCAAGAACAGCACACCAATAAATATCTGAGAAAATCTCTACATCGACAGCCATCAGAAAAATAGATACACACACACACACACACATCTCCAATGAGATTATGCTTCATCCTACTCAGAAACATGGTCAGCAACAACTAACAATGCTGGTGGACAAGAAAGCCTTATAAACTGTTGGTAGGTAGGAATGTAAGCCAGTCCAACCACTGTGCTAACCAGTTTGGAGGCTCTCCCAAGCTAAAAGGATATCTACTCTATGACCCAGTTATACCATTTGTCAGTATTGACCCAGAAGACTAGAAGTCAACATTTCACAGAGACACTTGCCTATCACCTTTCACAGTAACTAAGCTATGGCACCAACTTAGATGCTTCGGTATCTGTCCACAAAAGAACCAATAAAGAAAATGTGGTTTGTATCTATATGCTTCTTTTTTCAGTCATGAAGAACAATTAAAGTTGTGCTGTTTGTAGGGAAATAGAGGCAACTGGAGATAATCATATTAAAGAAATTGTCAGTCCTCAAAAGACAAATGTATCATTCCCTTTACTTGTGAGTGCTAGAATAAAATCACAGATGTATTGACGATATGTGTCGACTCGAAACTGTCTGGGGGATGAAGAAGACTAGTGGGAAAGGAGAGTACACAGAGGAGAAGGTAGTAGGGAGTGCCTAAAAAGTCCTTCTGCAGCCCTGTGTAATAACAGAAAAGATTTAAAAATATATTTTAAAAAGCTGGGGCACTTCAAAAAAAAAACCCACCAACTTAAGTAGCACAACACACTTCCGTTTCCATCACTATCTTCTTACTCACCAAACAGAAATAATGAGAAAACATTTGCCTAATTGTTTTTACTCATTTAAGAGAAAAAAAGATAAGGAAGATATGTGAGCAGAGAAAATGACCCAGCACAGCAGTGAAGACAAGTATAAGCTGTTTGGAAGAGGCACGAGGGAGAGTCAGGAATTACCTCTCCTATTTCATCCACAGACTCACATTCAGTCTGAAGTCAGATGAGTCATTTGAATTCAAGGCCATCTGTAGAAACACTAATTGTTTCAGCTTCCAAACTGCCTACATTTTATGAGTGCATTAATGTAAAACAAGAGCAAGTATACACTTAATATAAGAAAAAGCTCTTGTATAAATTCCAGGTGGATTATCAATATTGTTATTTTCACAGTAATTGTTTTCTTCTGTGCCTCTCAGGGTCAATAGTGTATTAGCTTCGGAGTGCCTGTGATAAAAAAAAAAAATCCAGCAAGGAGTCTATTAGGATTGATGTACCATCAGAGCACAACTCATACACAGAGAAGTGAAGTCAAAGCTGATATTTGATACAGCAGTTTGCACTCAAACGGACTTGTTAAGTTCTTATGTGCATAGTTGGCCTTGCTATCTTTTTAATTATATAAAGTTTTTTTTCCTATTTTCCTTTGATTTCTATGCTACTTTCATTGTTAGATACTATTTTGTCTGATTTAGCAAACATCAATTCCCAAGATTGCCACTGAGAATACATGTAGTAATTACAGCTCATGTTGTTGGGGATTCTACTGATAAAATACTGGGGTCATAAACCACCCCACATGCACACACATACAGATACACACATGTACACACACATGCACACACACAGAAATACACACATGAACACAAACTCAGATACACACATACACACACAAATATTGAAGGGATCAGCTGTCCCCTAGATTTTTAGACTGTTCCTTCCTTAAGCTTTGGAATGGAAAAAGAGCAACAAAACTCCTAACGTCAGACATCTCTGCCACTGCACATGCTCAGATGATACAAATCTGACCAGACAGAAGGAGACCCTGTGGCTTGCACTTTGCACTTTCACTTCCATAAAACGAAAATTTTCCATTTTAATTTTAAAAATCTATCCTCTCTACCCTCTTGAAACAATGCAGAAAGAACACTAGCACTGGATTTGAATTTTAGCCTTCTTTTTTTTTCTGAAGCAAATTGTCTTCCATAATTGTATGTTTTGGACATTTTAACATAAAAACAGTCTTTAGTTCAAAGTCCTGAAACAATTTTCTCCGCACTGTATTATTTGGTGTTGACTGCATTGCAAACTCACTGATTAGAGAGGACTGATAACAGAGGAGCAGAGTGATAGCAACTCCAAAAAATACATCAGAGAACAGGCATCCCCACGGCAGGAGGGCTTCTTCTTCGGCCACGTGGATCCTGTGACCCAGTCCTCTCTAAATATGGGTAGACAATTAGTTTGTTTGGGGACATAAGTGATTCGTCTTCAAACTTCCACTAAGGCAGGCTCACAAAGAAACTATTCTTTTGCTTGTTTGTTGAGACAAGGTCTCACTATGTAGCCCCTGGTCAGCTTGAAACTCACTGTGTAGATCAGGCTGGCCTTGAATTCACAGAGATCCACCTGTCTTTGCCTTCTGAGTGATGGAACTGAAGATATGCCTCACTGTGCCCAGGCAAAGAAACTATTTTAAGGAAGAGGGAAGGACACTGAATTTATTATCATGACTGTGATTATTTCTTTAGCAAGTATCTACTGCTCGTTGCACAGAAGAGACATCAAAAAAGGGTGGGGACACTAAAGAAATGAATAAAACATAGTCTTTGCAACAGACGCACGTTTTTAAAATACATGCATGAGTATGCATTTGTGTCTGTGAGTATGAGTGTCCCACGGGGCTAATATGGATGTCCTACAGAGGACAACCTCAAGTATTGATCTCTCCCTTCCTTGTTTGAGACAGGGTCTCTGTTGTTTGCCACTATACTTCAGATGAGATGGCCCACAGGCTGTGGGAGATTGTACTAGCTCTACCTCCAATCTCACTGGGATTACAGGCACTGCCTACCTTGCCTGGTTTTATATGGAGAATTCAAACTTAGGTCCTCACGTTTCTGTCGTGAATGCTTTAGCAACTGAGACATCTCTCCAGGCCTCAAATGTGTTTTTAATTGATAGAAAAAAAAATGGATTCAGAAGAAAGAATTTAAAATAAAATCTGGAAAAACATCAGCCAAGCCCAAGATGTTAAGTTCAAGTTCTCAAGCGATTCAAGGCTCTAGATGACACCAAGTAGCCCACCTACCCAGGAAAATGTAGTTGCCTTATAGCTGCTATCTGCATAACAGCTTACAACCCAGGAAGTCCACATCTCTTCCCTGCTATGCTCTATTTGCTTTTTGATGATATGACCCTGGCTAGACCATTTATTCTTTATGAGCCTCGGCTTCTTACATGAACGGGGATAATAGTATCTACCTCTTAGGGTTGTTTAGAATGTTAGCTAAGTGCAGCATTTATAATACTTTCAGTGAAAACTATATGGCATCATTGAGATGCCTTATAAATTAAAGATAAACTAAAGCTTATCAATTAAAAAAGTGATATACCATATTCGTGGATTAGAATAGCCAATATTGCTATGAAGTGATATATCCCCCCACCCGCCACAGATGGTCAATCCAATCCAATTATTGTTGTGATATGAGCGGCGGCGGGGCTGTGTCCCACCACCCGGCTAGCTTTGCCCAGAATAATTACATGGAAACTGTATTCTTTTAAACACTGCTTGGCCCATTAGTTCCAGCCTCTTATTGGCTAGCTCTTACCCATTTCTAGTAATCTGTGTAGCCCATGAGGTGGCTTACCAGGGAAGATCTTAACCTACGTCTGTTGGAGTGGGAGAATCATGGCGACTCACTGACTCGGCTTTTTTCTCCCAGAATTCTGTTCTGTCTACTCCGCCTACCTAATTTTCTGTCCTATTAGGGACAAGCAGTTTTCTTTATTAGTTAACCAATGAAAGCAACAGATAAGATACAAGACCCACCTCCATCATTTGCCCTTTTTCTGTTTAAACAAAAAGGAAAGGCTTTAACTTTAACATAGTAAAATTACATATAACAAAACAGTTATTAAGCAAGAATTACAGTTACAATATTTATATCTATTTTATCTTTTATCATAACTAAGGAAAACTATAACTATCTACTCATTCTTTAACTCCATCAAAGACTTCAGAAGGATATAATACTACCTAAGTAAACAAGAAATAAGAAAACTCTAGAAATGACAGAGACATCTCGCTGCCTGGACAGTCACCCAAAGTTTCTCTGTACCGTTGGGGCATCCATCTTTGGCCTTTAGACCCATAGTATCCAACAGACTTTGCCTCCATCAAATTATCAGGGTTTTATTTTTTTGAGATGCTGTCAATATAATTTTATAATTTGTGTGAAAATACAAAAAACAAAATAGTGAAAATATTGAAGTTCGAGTTCAAAGAACCAGTTGAAAGCTATGTCAATATAAATGCTATTTGGTGTTGGTGAGGGAATAACTAAAAGAACAAAGCATAGTAATGGCATAGAAATGAACCAATGCAATCTTGGAGAATACTATCATAAGTCTTTTGAGACATGTGTCATTGAATCAATGGTCATTATTATGGAAAAATAAATAAAACAGACTCCTGCAAATTGTAGCCTGCATAAAACTTAATTTAAGATACATGATAAATTTACATGGAAAATGGAAAACATTAAAATTTATAGAATTCACAAGTTTTGGGATAAGAAAAATTGCCATAAAACAACCATAAACAATATTTTAATTGAGCTTCATTAAAATTAAGAACTCTTGGTAGAGTGATCATTGAGTGCAAAAAAAAGAGATGTTCACGAAATAGAAACCAGACAATGTATTCACATCCAGAATATAAGGAATTTGAAATAGATCAATAAAGGTATAAGACACAACAAAACCAACCAGCAGAGGTCTGGACTTCTGAGGAGATGCAACTGGTTGACAGACCATATGGAAACTTGATCAGCAGTGTAAGTTATCAAGCAAATACCTCTACCAGGATGACCAAAGTTTCTAAAACAGCAGAGCTGGTTTCTGGTAGGTGTGCACAGCAACTGGAATCTCACATATGACTGCTAGTGGGAAGGTAAACTGGTAAGGACATGCTAGAAAACAATGCTGTGGGTACTAATGGTAAGCCCATACATTCTAGATCTTCTCTCCATCGTGGTTCTATATCAAAACTGAAATAAGATGGGCGGTGGTGGCGCACGCCTTTAATCTCAGCACTCGGGAGGCAGAGGCAGGCAGATCTCTGGGAGTTTGAGGCCAACCTGGTCTACAGAAGGAGTTCCAGGATAGCTCCAAAACTGCAGAGAGAAACCCTATCTTGAAAAAATAAAAGAAAGAAAGAGAAAAACTAATAAATAAAGCATACCCACCAAAAGTCTTGCACTATAATATAGTATAAAATACAACAAAAGACAGAATCAAACTGAATATTCATTGATATCATACTGTATGAAAAATATATTTATGCAGGCATGGTGGCCATGCCTGGAATCCCAGTACTTGGGAGGCTGAAAAAGAAAGATCACAAGTTCAGGCCAGCCTGAGCTATATATCATAACAAATTTTAGACTAGCTTCAGCTACAGGTTAAGACCATGTCTCGAAAAATAAATAATTTACAAATAGCTAAAATAGAAAATATGTTTATATAGTAAAATAGGATATAAAATATGATGACCTATTTATACTTGCATAAGTCATAAAATGCAACTTGTATGTTTCCACTAAAGGTCAGAAGTAAGTATAAATAATCTATTGCTATATAGATCAAACAGCAATACCCTTTGGGAGTTGACAGATAAGGAAGCAGTATGAAACTTCTTCTAGCATGCTGCTAACATTTTACATTTTTACCCAGGCAGTGACCTCATACATGTATGAGATAATTTCACTGAGCTTTACACTGGATTTACACACTTTATTACACACACACACACAGAGGCATGCATGCATACATACATAAACAGCATGTGTAAATGTATGCACACACTTTTAACAGCAACTGGTACACAAGAAGCACTCAATGTCAGTCATTTTTACTGCTATCTTTAAACCCTAGGAAGAAGTTTGGGTGACTAATGTGTCCTCACAGAGGATGGAGATGAAGCTTTGCCATGTTACAATGCCCCCCCCCAAGCCCACAGCTTGATGGAATGCTGGGCTTGAGCCTGTGCTCAGACCAGGGATCTAGAGCAGAGTGTGACTTGTCTTACTTTAAGGATGCTCTTCGAAAGTTGGCTTGAGTTCTTGTTCTCTGCTGTCAGTGCCTGCTTTCTATCCCCCCTGAATGGTACTGAGACTTCAAATCTTTGGCCGATGTAGGGGAAGCTATCAGAGCAAGCACATCCTATATCAGACATTGGATAGGATGCTTCACACTGATAGAGTACAAACTAAAGATGGGTTTGCAGCCATGTACCATTACAGAGAACTGTTTATTGCTATGATTTCTAAGTTACTAACTTGTTATGAGCTAAGCACACAGAGATTAAAAACAATAGGATTTTGTACCCAATATTCAAAAGGCATTCCCCCACTTCCTATATCCCAGCATGCAGCTGTGATCCAGGCAGAGGAAAGGTCATTGTAAGATCTCTTCATGAAATTTTGGATTCCTGAAAGTCTAAATACAGATACTGTTGTCTCCATAATCTGAGATGAACAAATCTCAGGAGTGATCACAGGTGCTACCAGTTTGCCTGGGTAGCTCTTGGTGACTTCACTTGAGGTCGCCTTGCCACCCCCAGAATTTGTAGCTAAGATGACATGCGAAATAGCGGACAGAAGGATGAATCCCTGTCATTTATCAAATCCTTTGGGGCGATCACTGTTCTACACCTTTGTGAGACTGAGAATTTGATAACTGGTGCATTGGATCACGTGATGAGCAGTGTGAAAGGGTAGGAGCTGGCGAGTCATTCATGAATGAGGCACAGAGATTTTTGCCCTCATTGGAGATGAGCATGTTTAAAGGCGATCCTTGCAATGGGGAGAAACTAACAGGGTATGCAGACAGGCAGTGCTGGGGGGATGGATCTGAACACTAGCTCATAGGTTCTCTGAGGTGTCATTTCAGTAGAGACTTGAAAATGGCCGGAGTACTTGTGCCTGAAGAGCCTCCTATGGGACAGAGAGAACTGCCTGAGTTCGGAGGCCCCGAGGCCAGAGGTGGCTGATGTTTTTAAGGGGTGACAAGGCTGGGATTGGAGGCAAGGTTACATAGCATCACAGTTAAAAATGCTTTAGAAATGGGGGTCCAGTTGGTTTCTGTTTTCAGAGCTATCCAATTAAAGGGTGCTGAGGAGGAAGAGGAGGAGGAGGAGGAAGAGGAGGAGGAAGAGAAGGAGGAGGAATGGAGACCTAATGGAGTTTGTCCGCTGTGGTGGACTACCAACTGGGAACAAAGTATCATGCTGAGGGGCACTGGATGAGCTCTGCACTAAAGGACAGTTTGTTTGTTTGGTGTTTATTTGTTTGTTTGAATCCACTTCTCCTCCACTATCTCGTCCAAGATCCCCAGGTCTCAGGTACCACTGCCAGTCAGTCAAGCTCCTGATATCACTTTAGCTTCAACCCCAATACATTCTGTCTCTACTGCCTTCCTGCCCTCCTCTTAGAAGCAGGAAGAACAGGTACAAATTTTATTTTTGCACTTTTGTGAAAAGGGGTGAATTATTTTTATCTTTATAAATTATTTCCCATTCTTTAAAAAATATCTCATTTAATGAGATATGTTTCTAAGTGACTACAGTTATGCATATTTCAGAAGGCACCTTCAGGGGCCATAAGAGAACCTTGCCTGGAAGGAATGTTTTCAATTCCGTCATTCTACATCCAGCCTCAGAAGCCAGATGATATCCCCAGAGGCTGAGAAGGTAGGGGGTGCCACCTAAGATGGATGGAAGAAAACTAACACCCCCAGCCCTCTCTGAGGATGTTTTCCCAACTAATCACATCGGGAAATGCTCTTCCGGACGTAGCTGGCAGGTGTTAAACTTGCCCACAGTGTTTTAAAGCAGCAGCAAGATGGGTGATATGTCGGGAATGGTACAGGCGTCTCCCTCCACTCATCTGGCGGGAGACATTAACTGCTCTGAACATCTGCAGCTGGATGTTGTCACACTTCCAGAGCAAGCTAAAGATTAGGGCCCGAGTGCTTGCTAGGCACACTCACCTCTGGGAGGCAGGTGGGAACCTATGAGGTTTCTTCACTCCTCAAAGGCACCTTGATTCTCTCCTTTTCTATTTTGCTTTCTTTCATATGTATGCTTTTCATTTATCTTCTTTCTCTATCATCCTCTCTCTATAAACAGTTTGCCAACCACTGCAGCTCAGTGTTGGACAGTAGGAAACCTTGAAAGGCATCCTCATGCCACAGACTAGGGCCAGGCACAGCAGCTCATGCCTATCATGCTAAGTGGGGAAGAGAGACTGCTGGGAGGGAGCCCGGGGCCAGCCTGATGCGGAGAAAGTTGGACTAGGTCATGCTAATACTGGTTTGGTTGGTTTACTCATACTTCAGTTTAAATGTCTATGTCACTGCTTTGGTGGTTAAGTTTCAGGGCATCATGAGGAAATGTCATGAATTCTAAGGGAACCAAGAAGAATTTTACACGTCAGCTAGCTTGGAAACTCACTCTCTGTGTTGAGCGTCTCGAGACTTCTCAAGCTTTTAGAAGTGCTACACAAATATCGTCTTCTCCTTGGATTATAACAAAGGCAGGAAGAATGGAGCACCTGATCCATCATGTTGCAGGTGAACAGTTGAAGAGTAATGAGGTAAAGTGGATTGGTCTGCAGTCTGGGGTGGCTAAGTCTGCAGTCTAGGAAAGACTGAAGCCAATCCTGGGTGTGACTTGACTCAGTTCTTCCTTCATTGGCGTGAAGCTCAAGGAATACCCGGTGTTGATACTCAAGTTGAGCGGTGCTCATGATCCCTTACTATAACCTTCAAAAGGCTTCAAGTTTTAGTTTCATAAAATCAAAATGTCTTAGTAAGGGTTACCAAAAGTGCCATGGCTTGATAGTAGCCAGTTCTGGGCTTACCCCCTCCACTTCCCTTTCTCATAATGCTCCTCTATCTGTGGATAGCTGAGTCGTCTGAGATCCCCTTTCCTCAGTCTTGATGGTTCTGCCCATTCAGATGATAGCTCAGGTATTTTTATGAAGTCCTCTTTGTCACCGTAGCTCAGCAAAGCACTCTACCACATACTTGGCTTTCTCTTCTTAAAATGTGCTATCATAAATCTCTACCATAAGGACGTAAGCAGGGATCTTATATGAGCTGATGTCTAGGGGAAGGCCTAGAACGTAAGTGGTATTTCCATAAAAGTGTGAATTAAATGAGATTTCTCCTATTACAAGGCTAACTTCCTAGGTGACTAATATATGAATCCATTGTTGGTCACTAATTGGTGAGATCGGTTTTCAGCCTTTTCCAGGCTTCCCTCTGGCTGAGATTCATGGTTATCTCCAGCAGCCCAGTGGGAAACAAAAGGATTAAGTAATCCTGCAGATTGGAAAAGAGGTTTGTTTAGGGGTAGGTAGGAGTAAGGAGCTCCTCCGGTTGGGGACACTTCCAGGGTGAGGATGTAGAAGTCAAAAGAGGCTTACAGAGAAGAGGGGCATCTGCCATCAGGACAGCTTTCACTCTCCTCACTGGCTTTCTCAAAGTGATCCTACACATGAGCATTTGCATGACATCCAAGAGGACCTAGAGACAGAAAGTCATTTGTCCATTGAACTTAAAAGGGACATTCTTGCGCTAGCATCACTTGCATGCCATGCAAATGCCTACCATAGACCTTCAGGATTCCTGCCTCTGTGTACCAGTTGCTAAAAAAGAGTTCAGAGAAGTCAAATGAGCAACTCCTATACATAAGCTGGAAACAGACTCTGAAGAAATGGATTTCTAAACACTTTAAGGCCAGAGTCTTTCTGAAACCATTCATGAGGTGAATCTACAGAAAATAAAATAGGAAGGGGGGAGGAAAAGAGAATGAGAGAGGGGAGGGAGAGCCAAGGGATGAGCGTGGGTGGCAGAGGGAACGCTTTGAGGAGTTCACTAAGAGTGACATCAGCGCTCTTGGGGAAGATTAACAACAGTGACAGTCCTACTCTACTTGAAGAAGTGAATAAATATCAACCCATCCCACAACACGGACGTGGGAAGCACTTAGCAGACACCATCTCCAGCAGACAGGCCCAAAGAAAGGCTGGGTTCCTTAGCCTCCGCTACCTCTGAACTTTTCGTGATGGTTCTTTGGGAAGGGGCCACACCCTTCCCATTTGCCTGTTCTGCAGGCCTGTGACAAAGCCTTACGTAAGGCACATGCAGAGAAATAACAGGATCTCTGAGAAACAGCTCCTAAAGGCTTATTTAAAAAAAAAAAGCTGCATTGCTAAATTTAGGGAAATGATTCAGAAGCCACCCCCACCCCGCCACATGCACACCTCTCCAGCGAGGGCTCCACACACAGTTAACTGTTTGTCTTGGCATTTTCATTTTTTTTTCCAGTTTCAGCACAGGGTTTTGCATCTGCCTGTAAAGGTTCTTGCTGTAGGGATCATTTGCCCTTTTTTTTTTAAAAAAAAAATGAAATGATGGCTTAAACTAACATGAATAAAATATAAGGCAGGGTATCACAGCTCCTCACATGGATCAGAAATTTGGGAACTGCATGGCTCATGAGGGGGAAATGTATTCTCCGAGGACCTGCAGAGTTTAGGGGTAATTCTTAGCAGTCACAGCCATCAATCTTCCAAATGTCACCCTGAAAACAAGCATTTGACATCAGAGTCATGCGACTGACTTTTCCATTTGATTGCTTCTGTGCTGTGTGGATGAAGGGGGCTGTGTGACAGCTGAGGGCAGGCGTGTACAGCGAGGTCGGTGGGCTTCAGGCCCGAGGAGACAGGAGGTCAAGTGTCAAAGAGCATGCCATTTCTTCCTGAAGCCTCCACTTCCTCATGTATACACTTGAGAGGTTTGGACGGGACCAGTCCATCCCAAAGTGATACCCAGAGATCTGTTGACGTAACACAACACAACCTTGGCCCCCTTTGTTCACTCACAAGGTCTGGTGATATTTTAAAGACCCAGCTGTTAAGAAAAGTGAAATTATGGAATTGCCAGGAAAATAGGTGCATCTGGAATGTATTCTATAAAGTGCACTGACCCAGAGTCAGGAAGGTATATTCTTTAATAAGAAAACCCTTGCTTTTAAGGCTTATATAAACAAGAGAGTGAGAGTGGGCATAGGCCATGGAACTGGACCATGAGGAGGGGGAACAAGAGATGATGATGAAGGTGGTGGGATAAAACACATGTGATATGAAAACAGAAAGGGGGCACTGGGGCAGGAAGGGTACAGAGGGGTAAAGGATAAAAGGAATAGGTAAAAAACAATGAACATAAATTTTCTTCAGAAATACTATAATTAAACCTAGTTTTTGTATGCTAAATAAAAATGAAATTTTAAAGGATTATTTTGCTGTAATTAAAAACAATAAAAGCCACAGAACTTTGGCGATTACATCATTCTCCAGACTAAATTGCTCATGAAACATCTTGCATCTGGCTCCCTGCTACGACACCCTTCTAAGCTGTATGCCCTTGGGTCCTAATGTTCTCTGGGCTCGGGTCTGAGCACGGGCTCCTGAACTAGACGGCTATATGGACAACCTTGGGAGCCACCTCCAACTCCAGCTTCATAGTCTGCCACGAGAGGCTTAGACCTTGCAGGTGCAGTGAAGAAGAACAAGGACCTTGCCTTCCAGCTGTTCCTAGTCATGGTCTATGCTGGCCTCACTGATAGGAAAGCGGGTGGTCTACCCAGCTGATGGCATCTCCTTAAAGGCTGAGGGGGATGGATGTCCCAAAGGTTGGTGATTGCTTCTGACACACTGCCCCATAAAGAGCTCATCTTCTCTCCTCAGTTGTTGACTCTGAAATACCATGTATCAGGAATATGTGACTCTATGATGAAATATTGAAAGGAAACTGTCATTGTTTGTGCAACAAATCCCCTACATACTGAACCGAGGGAGCTCTAGTCTGGTTCTGGGGAGGACTATAATGAAGCAGGCTATTATGGGATAAGACAATGGTTGTCAAGGATCCTGCACATAGGTGTCAGGAGTTTCTGCCTGTGACTGGCATGTCTGAAATCGTTTGGGGGAAACGCATTGCACCGAGAACAGGAAGACTCTTGTTTGAATGCCAGAGCAGCTTAAAATCTGGTCCAGAATATTTTATCAAAACGTGTCTCTGATTTGGGATTCTCTCTTCTGAGCAAGGCAATTGCAATCTGCTTCAAGCTTTATAGCTAATGGTGCCACCCACTGAGCCTCCATATGGACCCGTGAATAGGGACATTTGTTACAATTTTAAAGTGGCCCCTAACTGTGCCATAGGCACAATGGTGCATCATATCAAGCTACTAGAGATATGACCTGAAGGCAGGAGCAACAGCGGAGGAAGGCTGGCAGAAAAGATGATGTTTCAGGATACGCTGGTGGCAGGTGGATCACCTATGACATGTTCAACACCTCCAAGGCAACAGCCCACTCTAATGGGGACCCAGGAAGACCACACCTCTCAACTCTTCTCCCCGACACAGTGCTAACAGAAATGACATTTCATTGGAAGAGCAGTAAACGGAAATGCAAAATAATGAAGCAAAGATGTGGGGAGACTGTAGGATGGGAGGAGGGAGAAGAAGGCAACTGGGGAGCAGTAAGAACAAAGGATGATGGAACAGAGCAAATGTAAATTAGAGACGATTTCAAAGTAGAGATGGATTCCATTTCAAGTCTAGGGAAACCAAATGCCCACTCCCCCAGCCCCCATATGTGTAGCAGCAGGCAGGAGAGAACATTGTTCCCTAAAAAGAGAGCGATGTGAGCTAGGGAAGAGGGGGAGAGAGAAGAGCAGCTATTACGTGACTGCATTTTTTTTAAGCAAGCTGACCATTTGACAGCATGCCTTGCAGCCAGCCAGGCTGCACCCTGTCAGAGACTTAGAATTCCCAAAGGCCTTCTCATCTGACTTTTGAAAGTGTGGGGTAGGCTGTTTCAGCCACTGAATCTTTGGTAGTCTGGGTCTTTGGGAACAAAATAGGGGATGAACCATGAAGCAGAGCCAGCTTCTTTTGTTGGGGCCCCCTGGGTATTGGGGTTCCCTGGGCATTTGGGTTCCAGGGTAGCAGGAAAGCCATGCAGATACTGGGTCTTAACTCCTTCTGGGCCCCATCTCCTCTATATTCCTCTCCTCCGTGGCCCTTTCTTATTTAGTTGAGCAATTAGCATACCCGTCTCAGCTTCTCCTAACCTGTGGGTACTTTCTCATTGCTGTTCTGGGACCACAGCCTAGTGCAGGGGCGGCTGTCTTCTCAGCTCAATCAGGTACACTTCTGACCTCAGACACACCAATTCTCCTCTCTCTCTCTCTCTCTCTCTCTCTCTCTCTCTCTCTCTCTCTCTCTCTCTCTCTCTCTCTCTCTCTCTCCTGCTTGCTAGAGAAAGAACTAGTCTATCTCCCTGCCCTGAAGTCTCTTGAATTCCAGATACTGGTTTCCTTTAGTACTCTGTTTCTATTTCCCTGCAGAGATGACTTGGCGTTTCCCCCTTCTTCAGCCCTTCCTTACTCTCTCCCTTCCTTCTACAGTTCCTACCTCAAGAGGTGACTTGTCCACACACCAGACAATGTAACCTAATCCAAACAGCTGGGTCTTGTTATGTGAAAGGCACCTTCAATCTCCACAGAACTTTAAAGAGTTTGTATCTTCAAAGAAAGCTTTCTCCTTGCATAGGAGAGTAGGGCTCACGGCTCCGTTCCCCTTTCATTTAGTGCCCTTGCCTTGATGATTTCATCCTCCATCCTCAGTCCTCCGTCCTCCGTTGTCTCTCAAGATGTCGCTCCTTTGGTGACCAATCTGGACCTCGGCATCATAAATCCCTGCAGCAGTTCCCCAACTCTCTCAGCATTGTAACTTTCTTCTCCTAGAGCTCCGAGTCCAAATTTCCTAACCCAAGCAGGGGCCCTATTGGCCTAGCTGCCGTTTTTTTGCCATTCCCACCCACTTTCATCTTTTCCTCTCCTTAGCCTGCTCATTTGGCAAGTCTGCCATCAGCAGCTCCTGTGCATAAATCCACGCTGTTCATATACCTTCTGTTTCATTCCATCTATTGATCTAACCTCCAATGTCACTTCTCTTTGCTGCTCTGGCCTATGAATTTATGGTAACTGAAAGTGACCAGCAATGCCAATAAAACCATACTGTCTTGTCTTGCATAAATTCACATCCCCAATGTCGAGAGGACCCGGAATGCTGCCCAGCATCCTTGCATCGTTTCCTGTCTGTCCACTCTCCTGTACTATGAGATTATTTCACACCTTTCTCTTTCTCCTCACACATCCAACACCTCTGCCCCCATTCTCATTCTCAGCAGACGACCTTGCTTCTTACTTTCCTGGCAAAATTGGAGCAATGAGAGGAGAACTTCCACAAACTCCCACCACCTCATCTACCCACCTCCGACCATCTGCATTATACTCGGCCTTCCTCCAGTTACTAAAGACAAACAGCATGCTCCTCTCTATAGCACATCCCATCCCTCCCTTGTGTAATTAAGAATACTTAGCTGTGATAAGTTGAGGAGGGTGTGTGTGTGTGTCTGTGTGTGTGTGTGTATAAAGACACTGTATCTTAGTTGGTGTTCTATTGCTGTGAGGAGACAGTGTGACCACAGCAACTCTTATAAAGGAAAGCATTTAATTGGGGCTGGCTTATAGTTTCAGAGGTCTAGTCCATCATCCTCATGGTGGGGAGCATGGTGGCATGCAGGCAGACATAGTAGCTGAGTGTTCTACATCTAGATCTGCAGGCAGCAGGAGAGACACCTGGGCCTGGCATGGGCTTTGAAAAGCTCAAAGCCCATCCCCAGCGACACCTGTTCCAACAAGACCACACCTCCTAATCCTTTCAAATTGTGCCACTCCCTAAACATTCTAATATATGAGCCTATGGGGGCTATTCTTATTCAAACCACCACACAGAAGGATGGAGAGATGACTCAGCAGTTGAGAACAGGATATGTTCTTCCTGAGGACTTGAGTTCAATTTCCAGTAGTCACACAGAGGCTCACAATCATCTGTACTCCAGTCCCAAGGGATCTAATGCCTTTTTCTAACTTCCACAGGCACCAGGCATTCATATGGTACACAGATATACGAGCAGGCAAACACCATACAAATTAAATACAATAAATAAACCTCCAGCTATTCTAATTATAACTGCTATGTAAATCTTATTTTCCAATTTTTCGTTGTTTTTGTTTTCTTTAGTTTTGTTTTTGAGTTTTGCTTTCAGAGCTCACTATGTAGCTCTGACTTGTCCTGGAACTCATTATGTAGACCAGGTTGTCCTTGAACACACAGAGATCTGCCTGCATCTGCCTCCCAAGGGTTGGCATTAAAGGTGTTAGTCCAAATATTTTTAATGTTGAATTGTTTCCTTAGGATAGATTTTCCAAGACTACAATCATGTGAAAAAAATAAATACTTCTTTTCATTATTGTAAAGGGTGCAGGGGAATAAAGATCTTTTTGAACTTTAATAGAACTAAGGTACAACAAGGAAATGAAAGGCATTCAGGAATGAACCCAAGTACTACAGCTCAGTTAGTCCAAATGACGCTTTCCTGTCCCTTCCTTCAGGTCCTCACGGCTACAGTTATGCTCAGAGAAGTAACCAACCATCAAAGCAACAAAGGCTAAAATACTCCTTTCTGCTTACACTAGTTGTACCAATTCACAGAAAATAATTCTGAGAAAGGATTTTAATGATGTGATATTGAGCTAGCAGATCTTTTTAATATCCCAAGAACTGCGCAAGCGTGCACATAATTCCATGAAAACCATGCTGACCTTGGGAGGAGGACTAGGTGGAGAAGGTCAAATGAGTCATGTATGTTTTCCACTTTGCTGCTGTGATCGCACGCCTTCTGTTAGACATGGCAGCACTGGCTTGTCCTGTGGTGGGTTTATTTTGATGTTTCCATTATGAAAGCAACCTGTCTATGCTAAATAATGTGATTCACCATTTACTTTAAAAATATCTCTTCCCTGTCCTCCAAGGTGGTAAATTTCCGATGAGTGAATAAAAAGATAAACGCGTACAAGATGCAATGTGGATGGGAGCCACAGATAAGAATAAAGTGCAGCAGGGTTTGTTTTTTTTTTGTTTTTTTGTTTTTTTGTTTTTTTTTTTTTTTTTTGGTTTTTCGAGACGGGGTTTCTCTGTGGCTTTGGAGCCTGTCCTGGAACTAGCTCTGTAGACCAGGCTGGTCTCGAACTCACAGAGATCCGCCTGCCTCTGCCTCCTGAGTGCTGAGATTAAAGGCGTGCGCCACCATCGCCCGGCTTTTAAAGTGCAGCAGTTTTGAAAAACCTCCTTTATAATAAACCTCAGTACAACATAAAGGAGTAGCAGACTGCCTTGGTGAAGAGGAGTAAGCCATAGACCAAGCAGCTGCAGAAGACATACTAACTTACTGGTTCCTTCCTGGAAAGACTTAGCAGTTCAAAACCCAGGGGCTGCCATAAACTGGTAATGGGGGCCTTGGCCAAAACCTGAGTACAAAGTGCTAAGATACCCTCAGATCACCTTTCCAAAATAACACAGGCAAATGATCAATCCCTGCAAAAGAACAACAGTTGATTGTGGTGGTTTGAATGAAAATGGCCCCCATAAATTCATAGGTAGTAGCATTATTGGAGGTGTGGCCTTGTTAGAGTAGGTTTGGTCTTATTGGAGGAAGTATATCACTGGAGTGGGCTCTGAGATTTCAAAAGCTCAAGCCAGACCCAGTGTCACCCTCTCTCTGGCTGCCTACTGATCCAGATGTAGAACTCTCAGCTCCCTCTCCTGCACTATGTCTGCCTATATGCCACCATGCTTCCTGCCATGACAACAATGGACTAAACTTCTGGATCTATAAGCCATCGCCAAGTAAATGTTGTCCCTTATAAGAGTTTCCACGGTTGTGGCATCTATCCACAGCAATAAAACCCTAATAAGAAAGACACTGATTCTTCAGGGCAAACGACGAAGATTCCTTACGTAGGCCGTAATGCGCTGCAGTCAGGATCCGGTGAAAATGAGCACTTTCTTTCCAGACCTTGGCCCTGGAACAGTTAGATGTGTGTGCCATCTCTGCATCAGACACAGTACTATCTGAGGATCATTCTGAATGTCGATTTTCATACACTAAAATATGTGGTTTGTTCAAAGAAGAGCTGAGCTCCACAAATAAAACAATAAAAACCCAACAAAGTACAGGACCCATCCATTATCTTATTTAAAAATTATATTTTCTCTTATTTTATTTGGAAACAGGATCTCACCAGTTCCAGCCTGTCCTCAAACTTCCTACATGGGGGATGCTGCCTTTGAGCCTCTTCAGATCCTCCTGCCTCTACTTCTTGAGTGCTGGAGTCATAGACATGTGGCACTGTATCTGGTTCAGGCAGTGCTAGGATCAAACCCAGGGCTTAGAAAGTGCTTTACCAACTAAGCTGCATTCTTAGCCCTGTGTTGAAATCTTAGTTCCTTATTTTAAAATTAAGTGGTCAAGAAATCATAAGGCAGTTAAAAAGAACACCTAATATTTAAAAAGAGAAACACTTTGTTGGATAAAAAAGAATGAAAAAGAAAACTTACCCAAAACCAGAATCATTATGTTTATGAAGAAGAGGAAAATACAGCATTCGTGAAACAAGATGGACCACTATTAAAAACAAAACCAGGAGGGGCATTATTAAACTATAATGGGCTGTAGGTTAATGTCTTACTGCATTTTCAATGTCTTAGGACAACCAAGGGCAAAGCAATTAGAGTCACTTTTTATCTATAGGTCAGAGATGTAGGTTCCCTTCATTTTATGACAACAGCATCTTTGCATATGGCTCACAAGGACACAGGAGGTAAGAGTGGTAGGCTCAGACACAGCTTTTAGTTCAACCCTGTAGAATAGTTCTCAACCCCCTTGGGGGTCAAATGATACAGGGGATGTCAAAGACCACAGAAAACAGATATTTACGTTATGATTCACAATGGTAGCAAAATTACAGTTATAAAGTAGCCATGAGAATAACGTTATGGTTGGGGTCACCACAACATGAAGAACTGCATTAAAGGGTCACAGCATTAGAAAGGGTGAGAACCACCGGTGTAGAAAGTCACTGCTTCTCACTGTCCCTTGGCCCTGATCTGCAGCTGAGAAAGGCGTGAGTCTGTGTCGAAGCTCTCTGTCCACGGGGCTATCAGAGACAAGAGAGTGATCCTATAAATGAAAATCTAGAAGTTGCTATGGAGATTTAGATGATAAAGTTGAGGAGACATGGGTTTTTTGTTTTTTTTAAGAAGGGTGAAATCAGGAATATTTATAATTCACCTGGCACTTAGAAACCCTATGAAAACAAGACAAAAAGAATGGGGAAATTTTTCTATGACGTTATAGTAGAAATTGTCTATAAAGGAAAAACAAAAACCAATAAAACAAAGAAACAGGTTTCCGACTTTAAAAGCCCACTGAGTTAAGCAGTCACTTTTTAATGGAAAAATCCACTGGCCAAGAATCATGTGACATAATATCTAACAGTCTGTACCTAAAAATAAAGCCCCTGCCCCAGGCATGGCCTGCCACAGACCTAGTGAGAGAGGCAGTGTGACTCTGCTTACTGCACAGGGCTGTCGGGTGTCACCAGCTAACGTGAAACAATCAGACTGTGGACTTGACTACCTTCATGGCCATTACACTTCACAGCTACAAACAGTCCACAGAAACAGACATTCTACTTAACCCTTCCCCTACGGCAAGACAGGAACCTTTCCAATCTTTTATTGTTCTCAGTGCGCTACTGTGACTATCTTAACGCCTAAGTTTTTAATTGAAATTTTAGACTGTTTCCTTAGGAGGGAGGATATCATTAGAGTAAAAAGAAGGAAGGAAACTTTCCATACGGAATTCTCTGGAGGTTTCTGCAAAACTTGACATCTACAGTTATTCCACCATCTCAGCCATATTTCAGCCAGGCATATCTGCACATTGGTGTTTGACCACATTCTCACCAGAGTCAGAAGCTTCCGGCTCAGCTGGGTTGTTACTAGGGGGGCACCTTGCTAACTTAGGGGTAAACAGCTTTATACTTTTATGTGTATATTTACTGGGAACAATTTCACTTTAATGAATAGTCTTTTATATGAAATGTCTCTCCTCCAATATACTTTATGATTTTCTCACTGCAGTGAAGGATTCCTCTATATTAATCTTTGTCTGTTACTTATCTGACTTTTAACTTCGTCTGTAATACAACCCAGCCTTGTAAAACCCTTATGTAAGAGAGTCAGTTATTTCTTTGGCAACTGCTCATGAGCGCACATTTCAGTTTTTGTTTTGTTTTACTATGATTAAAATTTTCATACCCAGAGCTGCAGAAAAACAAGTCCAGGTTTTACATAATGCCTTTATTGTTGTTGTTGCTTCAGGAAATGAAGGAAGAAGATGGACCAAAGGGATCCCCCCAGCTGCATCTAACCATTTGTGACAAGTGGCTCCCTGAACACTGTTAACCGCCTCACCTCAGAAGACTGGTGTTTTCCCGTTGGTGTCTCATACGTCATGAACTTGTCGATGACACTACATCCCATCCAGAACTATTCTTACCATTTTCTCTCATTGCAATACTATTGTCCTAGCTTGTGTTTTAATATTTATGGGTAATGACGTTTTCCCCTGATTTTCATGGTGTGTGTCCCCATACTTCTTGATTACATTTAAAACCACCATTTCCAAGTACTTTCCCAGATACCCTACTGCTATTGGAATTGAACGCGTGCCAAGTTGAAGTCCTTCCATGGATATTTCAACTCAGAATGTGGTAGTTTTCTACATTTGCATTTACAAAGTCTGGAGTTTAATACTTGTACTGCATTAGCAAACAACTGGCTGCTTAAAAATGCTAAGCACTATCTTGACGGTATTGTATATAACAAGATCAATGATGAAAGACTAAAAGACAATAAAAGCAATAATCAGAGCAAATAAATGCAATAGGGGTTCTCCCATTGTCATTGCTGTCTTTAATAAACCAATCAGTTCTCTTAAGCCTTTCTATCCTTTTACTAGTGTTTGACTCTTTTGCTACATAATTTGGTCTCATTTTTATTGCTTACTATTGGTTTTAATATTCATAAAATGTGTATATTTCACAGGACACAGTAGGGGCAATATCTGCCAATGATATCTTGAGATTCAGAGAATCCTGTCATAGGCCATTTTCCCAGGACCACTTCCAGTGGCAGTAGTGATTAATTGGGTGACTCAGGAGCCAGGATGGAGATGGAGATTCTTATAAATAACCGAGAATAGTATTCCTGTGGTAAGGGAAGTTCTGGAAGTGGGTAGAAGTCTAAAACTCAAACAAAAGGGTGTGCATAGCTGAAAACTAGTCGTGCTTTGCCCAAAGAACATGAAGATACACCACAGAATAACCGACTTTGAAGCAAACTTTGAAGCCTTTTGTATCACTAGCGTCTCTGGCTACCCACTGAGATTTGCTCTTAGAGATAGTTTCCTTGGGTTGGGCACTGATTTCTGTTGGAGAAGCAGCTGTGAATGCTCTCAGGCAACACAAACGCTAGCCAGGCACTGGGCACATGCCAGCCTTTAAAAAGACTCAGGTAGAGCACAGGGGTGCCCTTATACACTCATTTAGTGAGTGCAGATTACCTGCTAAGCTCTTTTATATTGCCTGTCCGTCTTAAAAGTCACAAGAACTCCATGGAAGAAACATAATGATCATCTTCATTAATGGCAAGGGAAGCCAACAGCTTGAGTTCTTCCCCGTGGTTGCATAGTGAGCACCCAGATTTTCGGGTGTCGTGAGCTAATAAACACATACAAAAAAGGCACGACTACATATATGCTTTTGTAAAATAACATGGAGAACCCATTTTTGTTAATATCCTTGGGGACTAAAGACCCGGCTTGAAAACAGGTGATAGCGCCTATCTTTTAAAAAGTGCTTGATAACAGTAACACTCCTCAAATGTACTTTCTGAATCTTCAGCCTATTTTTTTTTCATATTTTGGAGGGGGGGGAGAGATAATCAATTTAGTTATTGAAAATATTCAATTAAATCACTATACTTCCCAACTCCTTTGATAAGCAGTGCTAACAATTGTTAAGAAATTATCCATTAAATTGTAGAAAGGCCAGAAAACCTGTCTTAATATAGCCATAACAAACCTGGTTATGTGTTAAGTACATCGCGCCCACTTACTTGTGAAACAAGTGCTAATTTGTATCACATAATGCAGATAAGGAGGGCAAGACTCAGGAAGCCTAGTAACTTGCTTCTGATCCCAGGACTGAGAGGAGATGAGCCCAGGTGTTGCACCCAAACTGCCATCTGCCATCAGGAGGATGACCGGACAGTCAGAAGGAAATGCACATTTTACACCGACAGGGACTCAGCTCTCAGGCAGGGGTATAGATTTCAGGATGGGTAAAGGAATGGTTCTACTTTCTTACCTCTCTTTCATATGGGCCACATTCAAAGGCCATGGAGGAGGTTTCAAAAAAATATTCATTCACACAGTGCATCACTAAGCAGGAGAATATTCCTAAGACAAGAAGAAAGAATTGCTAATTATGACTTGCTAATATAAAGAAGTATTTTTCTATTTTTCTAGAACTGACACAGGACTGAATGCCTCCAACTTGATAGCTTGGGCAAGATCATCAAATCATGTTCTCTGGCCTAGGTAGGGATGAGTGCCCATGATGCTACTGGGGTTTTCTTGCATTCTCTACCAATCCAGTGCTTCCCGTCACCAACATATAAATAATTTGCCGAGTCCTAATGCTCTTTTGGGGGGCATCATTCTTTAAAGGGAAGCAAAACTGGGGACTGGCTAAATAGCTCGGCAGCTAAGCACTCACTGCATCCAGCCCCCTCTCCTGGTCTCCTGTGCAAACAATACACATAAACTCAAGAAAGCACACACACATATAAAGAAGGAATTAGCACAACCTTACTTCTATTGTTTTTGGACAAGTTATTAAGCCTTTCCCTGTATCAATTTCCTTAATTTTAAGATAATAACCCACCACTTTGAAACATTGTGCAGGGTAAAAAATCAAACTTATACTTTATATTATTAGAAATACAAAGAAATGGAAAGAGGAGTATTACTACCCAAAACTCTCCATGGTCTCTGAGAAGAACAGACCCCAACACCCAAAACTTTCCATACTTGTCCCTGGTTCCCTTTGCAGCCATTTTCCCTTGCTCCTGTGCCCCTGAACTTGATCTTCAGTCTCTCACCTTTCTGCTTTCCGCATGGAACTTACGTGTTTGCACGGGCCTCTCTGGCACTTGCACAATCTTTCCTAACTATGCTAGTCGTGCACACTCCCAAAAGTGTGTAAATCTTATACAAATAAAATTTGGAGAATAGTTATGGGTACGTAAGCAATCCATTCTTCAACATGCCTTCTCATTTTTGTGAATAAAATACCAATTTAAGAATGTTTCCTAAGGTTAGCAAATCATCTGAGTACATGTTTTGGTAGGGTCTCAAGACAATTCATGTGCTTGTAACTAAATAGAGCTCCTCTGGATATTTTGTTTAAAATCAACAGCACTATTAACACTGTACATAAAAGCAATTATTCTCTACTTAGAAGCCTTCCTTGAAACCCTTCCAAATTTTTATTCCCTTTCTGCAAGGTAGCTTCTATGCTATACAATAGAGATCGGCTTTTGCTTTTTTTAATATTTAGGTAAGTAGAGTCAGGCATCATGAGCCCTTTGTGCTTGGCTTCTTTTGTACAACATCATGCATGTGAGATCTACTCCTATTGTGCGTGGCGGCAGCTTGTTCTTTGCCATCATGGTTTTCTTTTAGTTTACTGATTACAAAAATTCATTTTCACAATTTAGAAGCCAGGAAGTTCAAAATCAAGGCATGATCAGACTCAGTGTTCGATGGTGGCTAATTTTCTCCTTTAAAGACGGTACCTGCCGGCTGTGCAAGACAGGAAGTGACAAATTAGCTGACTTGGATTTCACCGGAAAGACTGTCTTAGTTTCATGAGGTCTCTATTCTTTGATCAGCTCCTGGGAGCCCCAACACCCACGCTTAATTCTGTCACATCTGTGATTGTGTCTCAACATATGAAAGTTGAGAGGACATAACGCTGAGCCTGTAGCAGTTGGTGACGACTCCCCCTCCTACTTCTGCAGGACCAGGTGACGGGACTGCAGACTCCACACTTGTGCTGCAGAACGCGTTGCTTAGTGGAGCCTAAGTAAGCATGGAGATCCAGCGAGCAAGGCATTTTCACTGCTTTACTTGGGGGCAGAACTTCCCCCTTTTCCACAGACTCCTAAAGGCCCAAGGTTTAAAGATGGGGAGGAGTGGGGGAACAGCCCTTCCAGGATCAGCCAGAACCTTAAAAACTGTCTTAGTAGAAATGTGTTCACAACAGCACTCTGAGTTTAATAGAAACCCCACAGAATTGTTCAGTGCAACATTTTTATGGCTCCTTTTTATTAGGTCATAGACTGCAAAGAGCCAAGCCAATATGAAGATTTTTTTTTCCAGTGTCACTCACTATTTTGCCATTATTTGACAGTTTCAGCACATAAGCACACCGCTCATTTGTTTAGCCATAATACGGATGACATTTCCAGTTTCTAAACTGGGATGATAATGAACAATATGATTGGAACATTTCCACCCACATACGTGCAGTGGAATTACTAGATATGGTACACCTGCTTTAATTATGGTGCCCGCTTGCCAATGGTGTTCTACCTGCTTGCATTCCCAGCAGCAGAGTGTAAACATTTCAATTATGATTTCTGAAACTAGCTGCTGAGTGTCTGAACCAGCACCATCGGCCCTCCTGAGACTCAGATCACCAGCCGCAGATATGAGACTGCACGACCTCCCTGATCTGACGAGTTAGTTACTTACGGTGGGCTCTTAGTTATAAGGAATTACATAGGTAATTCTCTACTCTGTCATCGGTGCTGCCACAGTGAAGGTGACTATGGCTGTGATAAACACCATCACCAAAGCAACTTGGGGAGGAAAGGGATCATTTGGCTTATACACTTTGAACCACTCTCCTGTGAGGAATGCCAAGGTGGGAACTCACGCAGGGCAGGAACCTGGAGTCAGGAGCTGATGCAGAGGTCCTAAAACTTGCTTTTCATGACTTGCTCGACCTGCTTTCTTATAGCCCCCAGGACCACCAACCCATGGCTGGCACCATCCAAAATGGACTAGGCCTCACCCATCAATCACTAATTAAGAAAAAGACCTACAGGTTTGTCTGCAGCCTCATCATATGGAGACATTTTTGTGCTCTCAGATGACACTAGCTAATTTCAAGTTGACATACAAAATTTGCTGGGGGTCCCTCACTGCTAGATTTTTAGACACATCAGCCTCCTCACTCCAGCTTCAACTGCCAATGTAGACTCTGAGGACTGAACCGAGGATGCCAGGTTTCATGGGAGGCCAAAGTGAGAGTTGGAAACCCGAGGAATGAACTAGAGGTTTAAATACAAGCTAAGGACCAAATTGCCAATTAGCATGTATACCACCAGGATTTAAGAGCTAAAATTAAAATTGCAGTTATTAAGTAGGGAGTTGGGCCCAAATTCACAAGTCAGAAGGTCACGAAAACCAAGGACTGTGAGTTCCCCTGAACTCAGGCTGGAACCTGGGCCTCACCTTACAAACTGAAGCATGGTAAGAGTATCCAGTTGTTTCCAGTATCCCAGAGACAATATCACTGTTTTGGTGGCCTCTTTCTGATTAGAAAGGGGAATTTTTTCTATTCATTACTACATGGTTATTTTCTGGGTTTTCACATACAGGAGAATATGTATACATGTGCGTGTGTGTGGTATACACACAGATGTGTGAGTATGAGCCTGTGTTATGTAGAGGCCTGATGTGGGAGTCCCCTCTGTATGCCGTTAATATGTTTTATTGCCATTGGTTAATAAAGAAGCTGCTTTTGGCCAATGGCTTAACAGAATAGCCAGGCTGGAAAAGATACATAGAGTAGGCAGAGTCAGGAAGAAGCCATGTAACCACCAAAGGGGAAAGATGTGAGCTGTCAGCCAGAACCTTACCAGTAAACCACGAGCCTGTTGGTAAAATATGGAATATCAGAAATAGGTCAATTTAAGATGTAAGAGTTAATAAGAAGCCTAAGCTAATAGGCCAAGCAGTGTTATAATTAACATAGTTTCTATATAATTATTTGGGTCTGGACAGCCAGGAAACATACAAGCAGCCTCTGACTACAGGGTCTTTGGACATTTTACTGCATCGCTCCCTATTTTATCCCTTTGAAACGGGCTCCGGCTATCTTCCTGCCTCCCACTCCCAGCACTAGGGTCTCAGAGTCTGAGCCTGGAGCTTACAGCTTACGCCTTGGTTAGACTGGCTGTCTAGTGAGCCCTGCGGTTTCTCCTGTCCCCTACCACTGGCATTAGTGCCACCACACTCAGCTGGGTGCTGGGAGTCCAAACTCAGCCCCTCATGCTTTTTGTACAAGAAGCACCTTACCCACTGGGTCATCTCCTCAACATCCGACACAGACATTGTCTGTGGCAGTCATTTGTTTTCCAGTGTAGGCTTGCTAACTCCCAAGAGGCTCTCTGATAAATGCAGCGGCAGCTAACAGAAGAATGCTAAAATGTCATCTCAGGAAGCCAGGCCTCCCAAACCTTGTTTATTAGCCCCCATGCGGAGCTAGAACGGTGTAGAGAAAGCATCCCGGACAAAGGCGTGGGGCCAGACTCACGGGTTTGTAGCTTCCAACTACTTGTTTAGCATTCTGATCCTTGGCTTCCTCACCCGGGAAATGAAGGTGAAGGTGACCCTGACTGTGAGGACTGAGGACGGTAGCATAGTAAGCGGTAAATACAGTAAGTCCCGGTGCCTTCCTTCCCACTTCCTCCAGCCTCAGGAAGAAAAGATGACTCGATGGCAGAACAGAAAAATGAGTAATGAAGAACAGACCCAGCCAAAGAGATATTCCAAGGGCACTGAGGGCCTTCCATATGGACACACAGGTCTTAAGACACTTGATCTCATCCCTTCCCTGACCTAACTGTGGTATCTGTTAGAACTGTTATTTCTCAGAACATTAAGGAAAACACGGAGTCTCCTAAAGTTATACGGCTATAAACTTAGTGAGGTACCCCATCAAGTAGACAGAAGTCTATTGCCTAAAGGAAAGAGGCGAATTGATGAGTGTAGTTAACATTATGAATACCTATTGCTTCAACTGCTTGAGCTGTCCACACATTGGCGCCCGCTGTCCCACGCCCCAGCTAAGCATGTTTCGCGTACTGCTCAATTTTTGCAAGGGACACCCTAGTTCACTACTTTCTTTCAAGGAGGTAGGAGAGGAATCTCCTTGGGAACTTTGGTTTGCTGTGCTTTAAGAAGTGTGATAGAAGATCACATGACATGTTACAGTCCAGTATACCATGACCCACCACCCCGACAGCAAGCAGAGCCTAACTGACTTGATCAGAAAGACGGTTCTCTGCTGGACTTACCCATGGTCAAGGAGACAAAACCATTTTCCTCTGGCCTTCCTTGCTTTAATGTTTAGAAGTGCACGTGTGTGTGTATGTGTGTGTGTGTGTGTGTGTGTGTGTGTGTTTCGCACATCATATTTTTAAAGGAATTATATAAACAGAAACTCCAAGTTATATAACATTAACAAATAGTTTTCAGTTTTTTCTTTAGTTTTTACAACTAATTTATATAACACTACAACTAATTTTTATCATACCTTCAATAATTAAATTATCTTCTTATATTTTTATTTATTCTTGGAGAATTTCATAAATGTATACAATGAATTTTGATTATATCTACTCCCCCAACCATTCCTGGAACTGATTAAATGTGTTCTTCTCCTAGCTTTGTGTCCTTTTTATTTTTTAACCTCATTGAGTCCGGCTAGTTCCGGTTGTGTGTTCAAGGGTGTAGGCCCATCCACAGGAGCATGGGCACCCTATCAGGAGTCACAACCATGAAGAGAATGACTCTCCCTTCCCCAGCCTCATTAGGGATGAGGCCTTATGTGCCCTCCGCCATCCATGCTAGAATCCAATAACATAAAATCCTGCACATATTGGTCCATACAACAGAAAGTGCAAAGCCATTGACAATTTTTATCATGACGTATTCAATCTCAGCAAAGGCAGCTGACTAGCTAAGTCTTAAGCAGGTCTTCTTTCCCCTGAGCTTCAAACTGAGTTGCTCAGATGAGAAGTATGCTATCAGGGAAGTTGTAAACAACATACTGGCATTTTCTTTGATGACTGGGTATTTGGCAGGCCTTCCTTTTGTTTCAAAATATTGGAGTGATACTGTAGTCAGTCGTTGGAAAACTTTTCCATTACTCAACAAGCATGCACTGGCAAAGCACATAAGATCACTGAGTTTACTGTTCCCTCACTTCTGAGAAGCTTGATAAACCAGCGATGATTCGCACTCATTTGTATATATAGGCTGTAAAATGCTAACTGTATCTCTAACACTTTTCAGACAGCCTGGTTATGAAAATGCTTATCAGACAGAGGAGCAAACCAAGCAAATATTTTGATTTAGTAATTTTCCACATTTCGATCACTTGATCTTTGATACTATTACAGAGGGGATGTAAACTGTAAGAAAGTGTTTCTTGGCATAACCAAATATGTTTTGCTTTTTTGTAAAATTCATTATAGTTGTTTATTCAAACTATCTTGACATTTCCATAACAAGGAACATACTTTCTCTATTTCCGTGTGTGTGTGTGTGTGTGTGTGTGTGTGTGTGTGTGTGTGAGGGGGCATTCATGCTTGTCAGGACAATATGAGATACAGAGTAAGACACTGGTTTAATTAAAAAAAATCATAGTTAAGAAAACATATTACATGCCAAAATTATCTCAAATACACTTAAAAAGTTTACCTGGCCCAAATTCCAAGTTGTTTTATAACTGGCTAATGTTACAACATCATCCTGTTGTTACAAATTATTTTGAGATGGTTTTTGTTCCTTAGTCAATTCTGATTTAAGGTAGTTAATTTAATAGCTCTCTCTCTCTCTCTCTCTCTCTCTCTCTCTCTCTCTCTCTCTCTCTCTCATGACTGGCCAGATTTACTATTTATTTTCTAGCAATGACTATGTTACTGTTTGTGTGGAGAGTCACGGGTGCACACACACAGGCAGTTGTGCATGTGCACATGGGTGTCTGTGTGTGTGGAGGTCAGAGGATAACGTGGGAGCAGCTCGGCAGAAGCCTTCCATCTTTGGTCTGAGGCAGAGTCTCCCTTTGGTCTGTATGTCACCACATGGGCTAAGCTAGTTGACTTGCAAGCGGCAAGTCACCTCATCCTCCCCGGCTTCACAAGCAGAGGCCACCATGCCTGGCCTTTATATGGCTGAATTGGGAGGCAAGCAGTTGGCAGACTGAACCTTCTCCCCAACCCCTGTGTTATTATCTTAAGTTTTGCATAACAAACAGGGGCTCTTTTGTTCAGTAAGTTGCAATTCATTCTGAAATTTGAAACCTGTTGTCTTTACTGTTTTGATCGCAGTAGTAGCTTCTGCATTTTTATTTTATTTGGCATAAATATTATGTTTTTGTTACAAAATTTAAAATCTGTTGATGCTCATTTTTACCTAAAAATGATTGAACTGCATTATCATACGTATTTCAACTCACTCACCGATTATAGTGCACACACGCTGCTTGCATATTTCAACAAATGCATGCAATGGTTTAGTGAAACAATCATTTAACTAAATTGGCAAGTTATCACCAAATAGACCAGTGATGTGTGATACTAAAATGATGCACATTCCAGGTACCAGGTGCATAACACAGCCATGGAGAAGACATGTGGCTACATGAAGTACAATCCTACCAAGCCCATGATGCTGTGGCTGAGAAAATTTTACCATAGTTTTAAAGTTCAAAGCAATTAAACAAAAGTATTTATTTTGCTAATATTTTAATTAATTATTTTAATAATAATGCTAGTCACATTTCAAGTGCTTATAACCATATTTGTCTAGCAAGGCAATTCTTGTTGTACCTTGTGTTTTCTCAATCTCTCCTCCACTGCTTAAAAATTATTGTACCAATTTTGGAGATCAGACCTCTGTCTGATGTGGGGTTGGTGAAGATATTTTCCCATTCTGTCGTTTTGTCTTGTTGATGGTGTCCTTTGCTTTACAGAAGCTTTTCAGTTTCAGGAGGTCTCATTTATTAATTGTTTCTCTCAGTGTCTGTGCTTCTGGGGTTAGATTTAGGAAGTGGTTCCCTGTGCCAATGTGTTCAAGTGTACTTCCCACTTTCTCTTCTATGAGGTTCAGTATGGCTGGCTTTATGTTGAGGTCTTTGATCCATTTGGACCTGAATTTTGTGCATGGTGATAGATATGGGTCTATTTTCATTTTTCTACACGTTCTCCAAAATATACAAAGAACTCGAGAAATTGGTCATCAAAAGAATAAATAATCCAATAAATTTGGATTATTTATATGGAGCATAGACCTAAACAGAGAACTCTCAACAGAGGAATCTAAAATGGCTGAAAGACACTTAAGGAAATGTTCAACATCCTTACTCATCAGAGAAATGCAAATCAAAACAACTCTGAGATTCTATCTTACACCTGTAAGAATGGCCAAGATCAAAAACACTGATGACAACTTATGCTGGAGAGGTTGTTGGGTAAAGGGAACACTCCTGCATTGCTGGTGGGAATGCAAACTGGTACAGCCGCTTTGGATGTCAGTGTGCTGGTTTCTTAGAAAATTAGAAAACAACCTTTCTCAAGACCCAGTAATACAACTTTTGGATATATATCCAAAGGATGCTCAATCGTGCCACAAGGACATGTGCTCAACTATGTTCATAGCAGCTTTGTTTGTCATAGCCAGAGACTGGAAACAACCTAAATGCCCTTCACCCAAAGAATGGATAAGGAAAATGTGGTACATTTACACAATGGAGTACTACACAGCAGAAAAACACAACGACATCTTGAATTTTGCAGGCAAATGGACAGGGCTAGAAAACATAATTTTGAGTGAGGTAACCCAGATACAGAAAGACAATTATCACATGTGGTTTTTAAACATAAAGCAAAGAAAACTAGCCCACAAATCACAATCCCAGAGAACCTAGACAACAATGAGGATCTTAAGAGAGACAAACATAGATCTAAATCTACATGAGAAATAGAAAAAGACAAACTCTCCTGAGTAAATTGGGAGCATGGGGACCTTGGGAGAGGGTTGAAGGGGAGGAGAGAGATAAAGAGGGGAGCAGAGAAAAATGTAGAGCTCAATAAAAATAATAAAAATAGGAAATATTGTGCCAAACAGGGTCTCTGTAGCCCACACCTCCCTCTGACTCACAGAAATCTGCCTGCCTAGGTCTCCCAAGTGCTGAGGCTGAGCCATTTCTGCCACTGTTTGTTCAGCTCATTTTGCTGAAGGGGAAGGACTTGTTCGTCCAGCTGGCTTCCGGGACATTGACGGGGCCACCGACCAGGGCAGTGGTTCTTTTTAGCATTGCTCAGATGAGAAAGGAAACAGCAGCGGTTTATCTCCAGACCAGACGTCTGTCTCTCTTTCTCTCTTCTCTTCTATTTCCTTTTTTCTTTTTTGGAAAGATTTGCCTCCATCTGAGTAAGTTAATCTCCAGTTTCTCTCTTCAGCCCCACACATATTACATACATTAGTAGCCGGACAGAGAAAACAAACTGGAACTGAGAGAACACAAAAAGCTTCCCCGCGGCTGAAACCTGTGATGCTGGGTACCGAGGGAGAAAAGTCCTCAGCTGCCAACCCTGCTTTGAACCTTCTGGCCTAGAGTAATGCCCGGCTCGGTGAAGAGCCTTTCTGGTGTGACAGTGACATACTAACCATGGGGATAACCGGCTGCTTTCTGACTGGACTGAAGCTTGTCCATGAAAGGAAACTCAGGCCTCCAACTTAAACCTGGTTAAGAGCCCATGGCTGGACAGGTCACAGGTTGTTGGGATTCTTTGGCTCAGTGGATATGGTATTGAACTAATTTCTGAATATTCATGCTAATGCCTATAGATTAGTGCTGCTACTGCCTTCACCAGAAAGGCTTCTTTTTGCAGTGTGCAGCCTAGAATGCAGATTCATATCTGGCCAAAAATATGGGAAATAGGTGACTGTTGCCTGCTCTGCCTGAAACCGGGCATCTATAGCATCCTGGGTAAGACTCAAGAAACATTTTGGAAGAGGGACTGGGAAGAATATAAGAGCTGGAGATGGAGAGTAGGCAGCTACGACAAGATACTGTCTGAATTTGGCCCAGCAGTTGCCTTCAGGAGCTTACTGTGATGAGGGCACAAGATCAGCGCAGGGTCGGGCCTGTCAGCATTTCATCATGGAAAGGGGAGGAGCTCAAGGGGCTCACCAATCCCTAATGACAGTTAAAGGTGCCATAGTTGTTGATGATGTGGCCTTTGATGGGCAGTTGTTTACTGGAGCATGGACCACCTATACTCATACAAGCAAGCAAACCTAACTTAATTCAGTGGGACACACATAGAGGTGGGGGGGCATGAAAATAGAAGGGAACCTTGATGGGAGAATAGGGGTTTCATTGGGGGAGGGAGGGACTACGAAAGATTAATGGGGTGAAAAACTGCTAAAATCCACTGATCTGTGCATGAAACTGTCAGAGAATGAAAGGATATTTTAAAATGTTCTCTCTTCAAGGCATTCACGGCTATCTCCATCTTTCTTTGACTTATGTCTTCCTTAACTGTGCTCTGAAGAAGACATCATTGGCTGGCCTACTGAATGCCACTGATGCAAACACGGCAAGACCCACTGACAGTTCAGGGACAAACAGAAACGCCATGACTTTCAGATTAAGCTGCACACACCTGCCAAGGTTCATTCAGGTCCTGTGCTAGACATGCCACTTAATTGGAACAAGCAGGTGCAGGCGAGAAAACCCAGTGAAATGTGTCTCCGTAGGAGTGGAAGAGGACATACTTCTTGGCTATTTAATAAAATGATGGAAAGGGCGGGGCTGCTGCTACTCTGGAGGCTGACAGGTACTGGATCACTGTTTGCACGGGTTTTCTGCTTTCCCACTCTCAAACAAGCATCCTCCATACGGCTGACTTTACGGGCACCAGTATCTTTCTGCATCAGATAAGAGTTCTTTTCTGAATGTTTTTTGGAAATGTCTCCAAAGAGTAGTGAATGAACTAATTTATTTAATTTGCTCACCTGGGTCAGAGTTCAGAAGGGGACCTGGTTCAAAGAAAAAGCAAAGGCTGCAGTTAGCAGAAGAGCAGGGACCTAGGAAGACAAAAGCATCAAAACAAACCAAATTGATAGGAAAGCCCCTTGAGTTCCCTTGTCCCCTCCATTTAAGCATCGAGAACATAAGGTCCTAGCTGAGCCAAAATTCCTGAATTTTTTAATTTTTCATCTGTCCTTCCAGTGCAAGCCAAGACATGAATATGAGCTCTAGAATGCTTGCTGACACACAGTTCCTTTTCTGTCTACATAAAAGCAATGCATTGCCACTGCTCCATTGATCAAAGGCTTTTTATGTTGTAAATTACGAGCCCCAAACCAAACAAACAAACAAAACCAGACTGACTTAGGCCTAAAACAAAGTTACAGGCTCCTGTAACAGAAAAAGAACTCAGGGACAGTCCCGCAGCAGTTAGGTCCCACAGTGGAGCTAGGTTCCCCAGGTTCATTCTCCATCTTTTGTCTCTGTCTTCCTCTGATTAATTCTGCCTGCGGCTAATGTTCTACGCCCCTCTCCATGCACAGCAGAATATGCATCTTTTCCGAAGTGCCAGGACGGCTGTGGAAGTGGATCTGCTCACCTGTACTCGTCAGGTGTAGAATGAATCTCACTGAAGACATATGAACCCAGAAGACACCAGGCCTCTCCTTGAGGGCTGGGGGTTGTTTTTACTAGAAAAAGAAGATGGTTTCTGGGAAAATAAAAACCACCAATGTCTGATACACAGATAATTAAAAAAAATAAAGAAAAAAAATAATCTATAATTTCCTCATCTAGACACAACTATTTAAGTATTTTGGCAAATTACTTTTGTTATTTTCTTTTATATAATTGTAATGACAGTCTTAGATTCCCTCTGCACTGTTTTATTGAACATTCTATCAAATGCACTTCACACACCTCACAATAATTTTCCCAACTATAAATTTAGCAGCCACATGCAAGCAAACTATAAATTGTTCCCATCGGCACTGGAGTGGTTTCTTTTCCTTTAAAAACTATAAATACAACTGATATAGTATATATATATATATATATATATATATATATGTGTGTGTGTGTGTGTGTGTGTGTGTGTGTGTGTATGTTATATATATGTATGCATTTGTTTATATACATACATTGTGTATGTGTGTATACATATATGTGTGTATATATATAATATACATTCAGGTTTTTCCATTGCTTATATTACTTCTTTAGAATAGTTTAATTTTCTTTTTTTTTAGGTGATAATGAAATTTATTCACTGAACAAACATTCTTTTAGTCCCTACTAGGTATTATCATAAGTATTTCAAAGACCAACAGAAAAATTCCTGACCCACATAATTTGTTTGTGTAAATACATTTGTTTAAAAATAGAATCTTTCTTATTAAGTAAGCCATGATGATGGCTAGGGCAAATTGCATGAAACAAACTATGAATGGACTCGGCCATGTCACCCCCCCCAAGGGGAGGGGCTATGTGGGTTATGGCTCTCTCCATGAACTAAGATCTACTTTTCCTCCTTCCTCCCTCGCTCCCTTCTTCCACTCCTCCTTCCCTTTCCTTCCCTAGAATAGTTTAATTTTCTAAGCGTTAAACTATTAGGTCAAAAGTTACATGCATTTATAACATTTTTCAAATTTTGTGCACCTCACAAAAAAGATTATACCTATTCATAAGGCTATGATTGATATTAGTACTCATCTACATCTAAAGTGTTAAATGGAAGTGCATGGATAAAGATGGTGTAAATAATTTCTTTCAGGGTAAGAACAAATATTTTAAAGATTTTTAACATTTGATACAGGTCAGTTTGGCAGAAATCAGTCACATCATACTATACTGTCATGCAACCACGTTTGTTCCTTTTAAAAAAAATCACAGCAACCACAAAAACAGTAAGTATGGACTTATTTAGGAAATCATACTAATGTCATGGTATGGCATTGTTTTTAATTTTCATTTTAAATCATTTCTCATTTTATTAATACCGTCTTTCAAATATAGTTAATTAAATTCGTGGCAAAATTTCTCCCACAAAAGCGTACATCATGCATTTCTTTGTCCCTTGCTTCCTATCCACCACGAGGTAAAAAACAAAACAAAAACAAACAAACAAAAAACCTCTCTACCCATATGCTCTTTACCACGGTGTTCTGCCCACGAGTGTGGGCATATTTCTGAATACTCCGAAACTGTGAATCAAACTACAGTTGTTTTTCTTTAAGTTGTTCACTCAGAAAGTTTGTCACAGAGACACAAAATTAACTAACAAAGACCGCAGATAACAGACAAGCGGGGTAAGCCTGACCTTGAGCTTCTTACTTTGGGGCCTGGTTTGTGGGGACGCGTTATCCCTGTGGCACTGCGGTAGAATACTGACCGAAACAACTTACAGGCGGGAGGCTTATTGCCAATTGCAAGAGAGAAGGTGGGATGCAGCTGCTCAGCTCTGGACCCCGGAACTTTCGGTGGGGGTGGTCCAGGATCAAACGGGGAGGGGGGGTTGGAATCAGGGGCTGTGCGGTAGTCTTCAAAGGCCCAGCCTGGTGCCTACCGGAAGCAGCTAGGCCCTACCTCCCAAAGGTTCCTTAGCCACCCCAAATAATGTTTGTTCATCACTTGTTGTTTTAACTTCGGCAAGGTGGCTGCACCCTTATCTACTGCTGTTATTCAACCAGCAATTGCAACTCTGAGGTTACCTGTCGGGAATTACGTCCCCACAGGCACCGGCTCTGTCGCCGCCACTAAAGGTAGCTTTAATTAAGCCTCTGTGTCATCATTCCATTTATAAATAAGACTCAAAATTCAAAGGCGGCGTGAAAACCTGTGAGTTCAGAGGGTATGAGTAGCAAAAAGCTAACCTTCTCTCCTTGTTTCTGCTCAGCCAAACCAGGCAAACCTGCACAACTCCTAATCCCCTCCCAACTACTTCCTGTGTCTTTCTATATCTCCTGGAGGCCCCCCGGGATGTACTCTATGATTACTTTCCTGTCAACTAATTGCTGATTCAGCCTCCTGACCCAAGGTTAATTTGATTTAATCAACGCAAATGCAAACTTGGGGTTCACACTGTGATCGAATATCCCCCAACAACCAGTCACCCAAAGGCCTTCCCCAGGGCTCTGTTCTTCACTGGAACCCTGCACGGTCCTCTCATCTACTCCCATCCCATGTCCTCTAGCAACCATACACAGTCTGTGAGACACAAGCCAAATGACAGCTTCTCCCAGGTACATGCCATGGGCTCTGGTCGATTACCTCTTGCTCCTTTGCCTGTATTTGCCTAACATAGCAAGGTCCCTTGTTTATCTGGTCCTTCTATGTGCTGAAGCTGGGGTGCACAGGCACCAGCTTGTCAGTCTGTTCAGCCACGTGACTCGGAGTGCAGCATCAGCACGTGCTCAGTGTCTGTGAAGGAGGGAGTGAAAGGGTTAGTTGCCTGGAACCCCCTTTCCTCTGAAGAGTGGGGGCAGATTCCTTATTCCCCAAAGAGCATCGGTGCTGGTGCAGAGCTAGGGAATGGGATGGAGAGAAGGATTCCAAGCCTGGTTGACTAAGAGGCTTCTCTGGTCCAGCGGGCGAGCTGGAAAGACCTTGGTGATGGGCAGTTTGAATAAGGCGCTGGTGGTGAACACCTGTTTGGGGTGGGGGAGGGAGCACGGAGAATGAGCCAAGAGCATAAGCACACGTTTGGTGTTTTTCCTAAATAGTCTTTAAGTGTCACAAAGTTCCCTTCCAGTCCTGGTGGCACTGCGTGTTCCCAGGTGAGCAGTCCCGTGGGAAGATCACTGGCTGTCCCTTTGAGGATGCCAGAGATGACACACAAAGAACTCCTTGACTCCGTGCTTGCCTGTAAGTCTTACTCTTTTCCCTCATCCCACCTAAGCTGCAAGGCTTCGCCTTCATGACTTACTTAGAGAACAGAAGCAGCCACAGCTCAAATGTCACACTTTCGGGAGACATGGGCAGAAGCTTGTCACTTCCTCATACGTGGTTCTACACAGACATTTTAAATGTTTCCCTTTGCAGAGGTTTGACCCCACTAACACCCAATGTCTGGCATCTAGGTGGGAACCTGGGGAAAGAAGACCTGAATTCAAGAGCCTGACAATTACTTAGTAACTTCCTTTCTCTACCTGCCTCTTCCTGCCTTGGATAATTCATTTACATACTTAGGTTGATGTTTCAAGAACCTTTAGATTCTCAGAATAGGTCTGTGAGGAGGGGGCTCCACATCCTCAGCCGGAAGTAAGGGAAGGAAGAAATGGAGCATAACTTTGAGGAAAAGCATGTAACTGCAAATGTAATCCTGGGATTGCAAACAGGACTGAAGGAAAAGCCATCTGCCCTCTCGTCTACACCCACCTCTTCAGCGATCTCTGATCATTCCTCGGCCTCAAGTCCAGCTACAGTGTCCCCACATCTTGCTATAGCACCGCTCTGTGCTTTTTTCTGTACATTGTTCCTTCATCTTTCTGGTAGTTACTTTCCTTCACATTCTCAGTAGTAGATCATTTCTCTAGAAAAAGTCCAGCATCTTCTCTGAGGGCAAACCTTCCCTAGTACTCCGAGAGTACTCTGGGATGCTTAGCTTCACTGGGACTTTCAATACCATGAAATCATTTTCTCTTTACTTGTTTCTATATCAAATCGTTGGGGCAGACGGTGTTGTATCTCAGTCCCAGTGTTCTGTAAGTGTTGGCTTGATGGACAGACATACAGATGGAAAAGGGATAGAGGGGAGTATTCAAATGATAGGTAGGATAGAGCTGACGGTGCATGAATAGTGGAATTTTAGACTGAAGGTTGATATACTAGTTTTCTTGTTGCAAGGATGAAACACTGGACAAAAGCATCTGAAGGAAAGGTTTGTTTTGCTGTCTGATTGAGGGTGGGGAAGGCACAGTGGTGGGAGTGTGAAGTGGCCGACCATATCGTATCCATAATCAGGAAGCAGAGAGGAATGGGCGGGAGTGCTCAGCTGGCATCCTCAGTTCTCTTTTCTTTTAATTCTGTCCTAGCTCCTTGTTCATAAAGATGATGCAACCCACATTCAGGAGAGATCTTTCCCTCCACACACTCACCGACAACCCACTGGTCTGTCTCCTTGCTGATCCTAAATCCACCGAGTTGAGAACACTAACCCTCACAAGACTGGAGAGGTGGCTCAGTGTTTAAGAGCACCGGCTGTCATCCAGAGTATTTGACTTCAATTCCCAGCACCCGCATGATGGCTGATGATGGTCTGTAACTCCAGTTCCAGGGAATATAACATTTTCTTCAGGCCTCCCCCAGGCGCTAGGCACACATATGGTACACAGACATGGTTTCAGGCAAAACACCCATACACATAAAATTATTTTTTAAAGTAAAAAATGACTAATCATTAAGTTGGGCAAGTAAGTAAATGAAATACATAAATTGTAGGGAGTCTTTAAGACTCTTGGGAACCACAAATAATCTTGACTTGAACTCAGGGCCTCTGTTGGAAATGGATGGAGATAGTTGAGTATGTGTTCCTGAAAGTTTTCTTTTGGAAAAATATCAACAAAGTCTGTACTAAAGATATTAAATGCTACTCTGCAATTTGATAATAATATTAGAACTCAAAAAACCAAAAAAAGGTATAAAATGCCAGCATTCCTCTCTTATTAGTGTCCACTTATTTTTTTGTTTGTTTGTCTTGTTTTTTGAGACATGTTTTCTCTGTGTACCTCTGGCTGTCCTGGAACTCACAGAGATACCCCTGTCTCTGCCTCCCTGAGTATATGAGATTAAAAGTGTGTACCACCATTGCCAGGCTTCTCCACTTATTTCTTAATCTCTATGGAAAATATTATTTAGAAGTGAATAGTCATAGTAAACATGATCTACACATGCCCATCAGTACGACTGCTCTCACTTGTGTGGGTGAGTGAGTGCACATGCCTGTGTGCACACTCAGAGGCCAGAGGAAGGTGTTCTCCTCCATCACTCTCCGTCCTATTCCTTTGAGCTGAGGCCTTTCCCTGAAGCTGGAGCTGGAATGTTTTGGCTAAATAGGTGGTCAGCAAGCCCCAGCAGTCCTCCTGTCTCTGCCTGTCCACATGGTGCTGGTATTATAGCCATACGTGAGACCATGCCTGGCATGTCACATGGATGCTGGGACCCAAACTCGAGTCCTTATGGTTATCAATCCAGTACTTCTTCACACTGAGCTATCTGTCCAGGGCTTAGGGTGATGCTTGGGGTATCAAAAGGCTGTTGTTGTTAACTAATTGCTTCTTTGATTTTGGTCCCTGAAAACAATTTAATGACAACTCTTTTTTCCTATAACACCACTATTAGAAGAAAAACTTTAAAATTACCAGGGTTTATCTGAGAAAAAAAACAAAAACAAAAACAAAACTGACTAATCAGGCATGCCCAGTACCAGAAAAAGAGTCTGAGTGCTCGATGTAGTAGTGGAGCGGTGGTGGAATACAGGCTGGACATGGAGGCAAACTAGGGAAACTGCTTGATTGGACACACTGAGGACTTTGGCTCATTTGCCGTGGTCTGGTCAGTTAACTGCTTATAATGAGGATTGGCCTTTAGTGATTGCTGAATCTCAGCTATTTGTTATTAAAATAAGTCCTAAGATCATGACTACTGGTAGGTTGACCACGTTCCAATGACAGCCTTACACCCATGAGTGTGGATGACACAAATTGGAATCAGTGAGCTATGTACCTAAAGAGAGAGAGAAGACACAAAGTTAGGGGGCGGATCTGGGAAGAGTTGGGAGGAGGAGTAGGGGATACATAAATGTGTGTATGAAATTCTCAAGAATTAGCAGGCTTCATTTATTATAGTAAAATGATAAAGTGATAGCAGAAAGGGGCTTTGCTAGATGGTGGTGATATTTTCTTTCTCTGTATCGGGCTTAGTTACACAAATATGTCCACAATGTGAAAATAAAGTAGAGCTATGTTTTGAAAAAAAATACCTAAATTTGCTTATATACATTAGGCTGTACTCTCTACACAGGAAAGAACCTAGTGAAGAAATCCCAGACTAACAGCTCTCTGCTTACAAGTTTGGTGTGCGAGTGAATGGGGAAAAAAATTCCTTTTTTGGAAAATGAATTCATATGAAAACTTCTTGTTGATAAAAACCTAAAAAGATCTTGATATAAATTTAGAAAGGTTTTTTAAAAAGAAAAGTATGGCCTTTAAAACTAAGAAAAGGGAAGCACAATAACCAACCTCAGAGTACACCACAGACTCATAGGGGCAGGAACAGTATGATACTGGGGCAAAGCAGACATGCAGACCAGAGGGACAGCTTAGAGGACTCAAAAGTGAGCCACACAGTTACAGCCACGCAGTCTGGGAACAAGCTATCAAGATATATGTATATATATATACATCACTGAGAGGACAATCATTTTAATAAGTGACCTAGGAAAACTGAGTCCCACATGTAGAAAATGTCATTAGAATCATAGGTCTCAGTCTGCACAAAAATTGAAGTGAACAAGACCTTCATGTACAACTCGATACCCCAAAACTGCTAGAGGGAAACAGGCAAAAACACTTCAAGAGACAGGCATAGGCAAGGATTTTCTGGATAGTACTCCAATAGTACAGGAAATAATCCCAAGAATTGATGAATGGGTTTCATGACATTAATGTGTTCTACACTGCAAAGGCAATAGTCACCAGAATAAAGAACTAGCCTACAGAATGAGAGACAGTCTTTACCAATAACAAAGGAGACCGGGGACTAATATCTAGGACACAGAAATAATTTCAAAAATTAAACATTTAAAAATCATCTAGTCAATACATTTTAGCTAGAAAACTGAACTGGCAATTCTCAGAAGAATAAAAATAGTCAGTGCTTAAAAGGCATATAACATCCCCAAGATACCAATGAAATGTGAAATTAAAGGGCTTTGAGGTTCCGTCTCACCCTTGTCAGAATGGCTATCACCAAGAAAACAAAGGACAGCCAGTGCTGGTCAGAGACCGTGGAGAAAGGAACCTGTATCCACTGGTAGTGGAAGTATGAACTCATGCAGCCAGTGTGGAAGTCAATATGGTGATTCCACAAAACGGAAACTAGAATCTCATGTAGTCCAGCCCTACCACTTCTGGGCACATACACTAAAGACTCAAAACCAACACACCAAGCTTGCACACCCGTGTTTATTTCTTCACTCTTCCCAGAAGCCAGGAAGCAAAAGCAGCCTGTGCCCCCTAACACGTGAAAGGATGAAGAAAATGTGGTGCATATACACAATGAAATTTTCTTTGGCTGTTCTGGATCTCACTTTGTAGACCAGGCTGGCCTGAAATTCACAGAGATTCATCTGCTTCTGCCTTTCAAGTTCTGGGATTAAAGATACACACCACCATGCCTGGGTCTCAAACTCACAGAGGTCTGCCTGTCTCTGACTCCCAAGTATTGACATTAAAGGCATATGCCACCACACCTGACTATAGTTTTCTTTCTTTCTTTCTTTCTTTCTTTCTTTCTTTCTTTCTTTCTTTCTTTCTTTCTTTCTTTTCTTCTTTTTTGTTTTTTTGGATTTTTGAGACAGGATTTCTCTGTAGCTTTTTTTGGAGCCTGTACTTGAGCTCACTCTGTAGACCAGGTTGGCCTTGAACTCACAGAGACCCACATGCCTCTGCCTCCCAAGAGCTGGGATTAAAGATGTGTGCCACCACCGCCTGGCTTTTTTTTTTTTTAGGACTTTATCCCTTTTCTTTTTTCTCCCAGGCCTATGTATATTTTTAAGCAGTGTAAATTGTTTAAAGTTTCTTTTCCTTCTAAATCTGTGCTTACTGTATATCTCTATCTTTTTCTGACCACATGAGTCTTTAATCTGCTAAGCAATGTGACTAGAATTAAAGCCGGGGCTTTGGAAACTGGATCTGCCCCACTCCTTGGCTTCCTGAGTGTCTAACTTCATAATGAAGGTAATGGTGGGAACCATGTTTTTTACCACAACTCTGTGGATTTTATAGGTCCATGCCACCACCAAGAAGCATGCCACTGACTACTCATAAGCACCACTGAAGTGTTTGGTAACAGGGCCTTATAAAAGAGCTGCATGACTTTTGCTATTAACACTGAGTCGGGAAGGTTTTTATTACTAACACTGAGTCAGGACACCTCTCTTAAAGGAGCCATGCCTCTGATTGCCACCAGAAAAGAGAGCTCACCGAGACAATGATGCTACCAAGTTAACTCTGTTATTTTGTCTGTCTAGAATCTTTAAAAAAAAAAAAAGCTTTCTTAGGCTTTCTGTGGAATTTCTTGCCAAACATTTCAGCACCATTTTTAAATGGAAGCTTCTGTTCTACCTGATCCTGCAGTCGTTCAGTCCCAACAAAACACACAGAGGTCTATATCAATTATCAACTGGGTTGTCTTATTAGCTAAGGCTTATTATTAACTAGCTCTTATAACTTAAATTAACCCATAATTCTTATCTATACTAATGTATCTTTTATGTGTTTTGTTGGGACTGAATGACTGTAAGACTGGGCAGGACAGAAACTTCCGTCTACAGATAAACGTTTATCATGTATGCTTTGTGGCTGTCCACATGTGGACAGACTGGAGACATGCGTAGACAGAGCCTCAGTGTATAAATTGTGCCAGTACAGGAAAGTGAAGGGCACATCCAAGGATAAATATGGGCTTATTTTTATATCTGGAATGTGGTTCCACACATAGATGAAAAATGCACCTATGCCATGCAAAAAGCATTATAGAACAGTATTCAGTTTGCATCTATTTCATAATATAAGATACTCATACACAAAATCTAGAGACCTAAAATTGATAATGTTCTGTGCCAGAGGGTAGAGGTTGTTATCCTGAAAGAATAATCATAAAAGAAGACCTCTATTTATTGAGTTCACTCTCAAATGCCATTTCACTTCTCCCTAAGACAATTTTCATTTGAGATTTAAACTGAAACAGTTTAAAGATTGAGATCAGATGTTACACAAACTACCACTTAATGGAAATTGATATGCATACTTCCCCCCCAAAACACTTCAATAGAACTGATTTTGAAACTGTATTTCTGAGGAAATATAATTCCTGCTTACTCAAGATTGAAAAATCTCACAAATTTTGAATGCATTGTTTTAATATGATCATCTTGCTCATACTGAAAGGTCGTAACTGAAAAATTAAGGAATTACAGATAGCACACATAATCTATTCATTAAACATTTTTTCTTTCTAGATGCCCTTTCCAGATCCCTATTTTACTGGATTTTGCATTATTGTAATAAATACTTGAGATAAGCCAACCCAATCAAAGAAAGGCTTATTTCTCTTAATTCTTATTTTTCACAATTTTGGAGCTCTGTGGTTGGACATAGTACATCATGGGAGGGGTGTGCAATGGAGGAAGCTGCCTTCTTTATAACATCCAGGAAACAAAACAAGAGAGAGGAATGACTGGGCCTCCAATATCACATGCAAGGGTGTTGCTCATATGACCAGACTTCAAGTAGGTTCCACCTCCCAGTGGCACCATGAACTGAAGACCGAGACTTTAATACTTTGACTGACAGTCCAGATTCAAATCATAGACATTCTTTTCAACCCAGTTTAGGTTCTTCTTCCCCTCTGGGTACTTCCTTGTCCTCCTGTGACTTCCAATGATCTCATCTGCAAATATGAAGAGATGCTATGGCATCTCAGTGAGGTGCTGAAATACTTTTATGAAAGTCACTTTCTGATGTCATAATTTGCCCCACTTTTCTCCTTCACCATTATTGTAAATCAACCCTTTCCTCGGCATTTATTGAAATATAAAATTGCATTTATTTTGTAGGCTTAGTGGAGATACAATTTCTCCTTAGGTATTGAATAGCTGTCATTTCTAAGGTAATTTCTTTCCTTCTTGAAAACAAATTGAGACTTAGAAGTATTCACAGTTTGCTGCCCACTCTAGGGGAAGTATTTCTAATAACTAGAGCAGCCAATTGGAACAATGAACAGCCAACAAATCTGTGAGGTTTCCGATGTTGAAACTACTTCACGTATCAAGGAAGAGGTGAGCAGGCCATTGTATTAGTTTACTGCATCTAGTTGGTGATTAGTGAAGATGGCTTCCAAGATTCTTCTGCCGTTATGTATCTGTGAATTAGCACGCAATGTATAATTCCAGCACCCATGAAGCTAAGACAAAAGAATTGCTTTGACTTTGAAGCCAGCCCTGGCTATGTAATGAGAGCTTATCTCAAAAGAAAAACCAAAACACAAAAACAACCCAGTGAACTAAAGAAGAGATAAGTGGCCCTTTATCAACTTGTTGACTTGGAAATGTTTAAACCTAAATGCTTTAAATCAGACCTTCAGTGATCCAGTCCAGCTGTCTACATATCTATCATATCAGATTGAGTGTCAGAATAAGGCTATATCACTGATAGGTATATTTCTTATTGTCAGTAAACTTGCTCAATAAATATGAAATAAAATCAAGCTGTCTCATTCATCAATCTACCTATTGCCTATCCCAGGCACCGTTCTAAACACATAAGAGCCTCAGAATCCTGACGATGTCAGAACAGACACATTGCTCACAACAAAACAGGTGTGCGTGCTAGCAGAGTCCTATCGGTGCTCTAAAATCTCCCTCTCTGGTCATGTTCATACTGTGTGCTTTATCCAGCTTTAGATTTTCTCTCTTTTCATCCTGTCTATCATTATCTTAAAGTTACCCTAGCTGTCCAATAGCTAATGACCTTAAAGCAAATGCCCCAAAATCTGTTAGGAAAACTGAACTTTAAAACTCGACTTCCCTTAAAATGTGTGTATCTGTGCTACCTTCCTAAGGCATTCTGTGCTGAAGTTGAACTTGTATGTAGTCTATTGAGCCCATATTCCAATCATTCCCTAGCTGTGTTTCTTATGCTCAAGAGAGCTGATGATTTATTTTTCAGCTTCTTGGAGTTAGTTATGCCTATTACATCAGTCTTCTCTGAAGGGCGCTTGGAAATGGTCTCACTTATTCTTAATTAGGAAGTATAAAACATAAATCTGAGAATGTAGCAATCTCTTTCTCCGGCTCAGGAGGACTGACCCACCAGATTTTTAAAGCAAGTGTCTTCCTTAACACTAAACTTAAAAATTAACTTTTTTACTACAGTACAAGAAGACAGCCTGCTAAATAATACATCAGTCTCTCCTTAACTTCTAGTTCCTCGTGTTACACTTTTGAGAACAGAAAGCCTTTTTATTTTATTTGTTGGAACATTTGTAATGAATGAAGACTATTTCCTAGCGCCGCACTTTAGTTGGTGTTTCTACTGGAACGATATGGCGGCACTTTCTCAGTTAAGAGGGCCCCTTCCAAATGTGTCTAGGCTCGTATCAAATTGACAGAAACGAACCAGGGATGGCTCGCAGAAGAAAGAACCGCGACAATTAGGTGGTTAATAAATGATTTCTCCGTAGCTCTTTGTGGGGGCTGAAAACTGACAGCAGCTCTTCAGGGTCTTTCATCCTGAGGGATACAGATGGAATCTAGTTCAGGCTGCTCAGTTTGTCTTGTAAATGGCCATCTTCTCCACAGCCCTCTGAACACTGGACTCTCTGTAAGCAAAAATGCTTTCAGTAGCAATTTATGCGGTGGTCTATATGCTTCGATGTACCCCAAAATCCATGTGTTAAAACCTGAATCCCAATAAGGCTTGTGAAGGTGGAGCCCTGTGACTGGGAATTGGTGCCGGCTTGTTTGTGAGCTTGAGTAGTCCGGAAGATCCTCACCACCAACTGGCCACACCGGCACCTGAGTTATGAAAAGCAAACAAAGTCCTGCTGTTCTTAAGCCCCCAAGGATATGATATTCTGTTAGAGCAGCATGCACTAACAAATACAATATATATTATTGTTCTTTTTCATTTAACAGCTCAGAGAATATCCTTGTAGGTATTTAACAAATTTGCTTAATTGTACTTAACTGTTCTTTAGTCTCCTAACACATAAATAAAACATAATTTGTTTATCTATTTTCTTTCTTGTGAACATTTGGGATGTTTCTAAATTTTTGTTGCTATAAATTATGCTGAAATTAATATTCTCAAATTACATATATATGTGTGTGAGTATATATAGTCTCATGAATATTTTAATTTTCTAATAGGAGAGTCTCCTGTTGACTGTAGCAATTTAAAATTTAACTTGTCTTCAGTATTACTATCTTTGTAGGAATATCCTACCATGTTAGTTTTTAATATCTATTCTAAAATATTTTTCCAAAATATAAAATAAACAAATGTTCAATTGTATTGTCCCCACATCTCATTTGAACTGAAGGTGTAAGAGGAGGATGAACTCAAGCTTACTATGTGATGCTCCAATCCTCATGCTATAGTAACTTTACCACATGGGTGTAGCATCTTTATTGTGTTACTCTCCAAAGAACTGTCCCGATCGTTTGCATTCCTTCCAGCGGAGTATGAAATTTTCCACTCCTCTACACTCTTACTAACACTTCAAACAAGCATTTCCATTTGACATTTTATTTTGGAAAAAAAAAATTCACACCAGCAGAAAAGTTTCTAAATGGCATAATAACTACTCCTGTCTGATCTTCACCTGGATTTACCAAATTATTAACACTCTGAAACACTGGCTTTCTCTCCTTTTGTCCTCTCCCCCCCCCCATACAAACTTTTACTTACATCATTCTACCTCAAACCGTTTCTAAGTTGCAGACACCATGACCTTTCAGTCCTAAAAATCCCCAAATATAACTCCCAGAAATAAAGAAAGTCTCTTATGTAACCATGGTGAAATTCAGCATGAGAGTTTATAAAAACTATAAGCTTCCCAGTTAAGTCTTTTCTACCACGTTTCTTTACTTTTCTGATCCAGGACACACTTTAAATTGAGTTGTCCTGTCTCTCCAAATTCTTTTTATCTAGAACAGCTTATGAGAAGTTCGTGACCTTGACATATTTGAAGGGTGTCCTGCTGCTGTGTGTGTTTGCTGCTTTGGCTTTGGTCATCATTGGACCAGGCTGGGTACCCTCAGCAGGAGTGCTGTGTCACTGATACGGTCCTTCTCTCAGCATCAAGAGGGTCTCGGGCTTTATTGTGTTTACCAGCCTAGTGGATGTGAGATGGAGCTTACTTTCCTTGATGACTGCTGGGGTTGGTCATCGACTCTTTTATTTCTTCTAGATTTTGTTGGTCATTTGTCTGGTTTTTAAGATGTATTTTTCTTACTAATTTGTTTGACATCTCTAGATTATGGACACTATTCCCTTGGCAGTTAAATGTGTCTCTCACATGGCCGCGATCTCACCTAAGCTACCCTCTGCTTTCTAGAGCTTCAAAAGAATGGAGTTTGGACTGGGGCTGGAGAGATGGCTCAGCTGTTAAGAGCATTGCCTACTCATTCAAAGATCCTGAGTTCAATTCCCAGCAACCACATGGTGGCTCACAATTATCTGTAATAAGGTCTGTTGCCCTCTTCTGGCCTTCAGGCATACATGTAGACAGAATATTGTATACATAATAAATAAATATTTTTTTTAAAAAAAAGAATGGAGTTTGGAGACAGGATCTTACTGTGAAGTCTAAGTAGACCTTGAATTTGCTATCCTCCTGCCTCATGCTCCATTGTGTCTTAACTGAAGGAGCATGCCCCAATGTACAACCAGATCTTTAAATCTGTGATGTGGTTTAATTCCACCTGCTTCCTTTATGATTTTTGTGGGGAGTGGGGTGTCTTTAAAAATATTCTAGGGACTGGAGAGACGGTTCAGTCATCAAGAGCCCTGACTGCTCTTTAACAGGACCTGAGTTTGATTCCCATCACCCACCTGGCGGCTCACAACCATCTGTAACTCCAGTTCTAAGATATCTGCTGCTCTCTGCTGGTTTCTACAGACACCAGGCACACAAGTGGTGCATGGACATGCATGCAGGCAGGCAAAACTCTCATTCTCGTAAAAAAAAAATCAGAAAATCTAAATAAAATAAAAGTGTTCATTTATGCTTTTCTAGTCTGAACGTTTTGATGACCATAGTCATTTAATACTTTATGATATGAAGAGTGGATCTAATTTTATTTGTCCATGTACAAGCCTGGTTGCCCCAACATACTTACTGCACATCTCCTTACTCCACTGGCTTGTCATGCCTCTGCTGTTATATATTAAGAGTCTATACATGCCTGGGCCTGTTTATAGGCTCTTTGGTGTTTTTATGAAACTGTTTGTCCAGTCTTATGTCAACATAAAATTGACAATAACTCAGAAAAGACTTGTGGCTCCTGTGCTTTGCTCCTGGGTCAAGCCACTGCTCTTGTTTCTTTTTCATTTTATTTCCATTATTTGGTCCATCATAGGCCTTCAACCTTTTCTTCTAAGTTTTGGTATTAGATTTTTTAAGGTCTCTTAAACATTTGGTCTTGATTGAAACTCTTTTGACTAGTTGTAATAACTAATATAAATAATTTGGTTCTTAGGGTGATGAGTCCTTCCAACTATGAACATAAAGCTGATTTGTCTTATTGATTTTTAATAGATTAATCTTGTGTTTAACTCCCCTGGCTTATCAATTTTCTTAGACATCTTTGTAGATAAGTCTCTAAATACCTTGGATAGCAATTGACATCGATGTCCTCTGTACTCTCCAAAGGTATACCAACAAGCAATTGCATAGGATATATCAGCTGTGTATTCTACTTCACTGTAATTCCAATAGTACATGTAGATAGAATTAGATCCCAGCCTCCAGAGCTCATTCCCTAAGACTATGTCCTCCTCATTTCAAGTGCCAATCACAAGCTTGGGACTTTTTTTGTGCGTGTGTTTTAGAGAAACTAGCTATAAGGTAAGGTTCCCTCCTTGATTTCAATTAATTTTCTAAAGTGGTTCATAAAACTCAGGGAAATAATTACTTAAATTTTTATTACAAAAGCTGTGTGTATCTGTCTGTCTGTCTTTCTGTCTGTCTGTTGTGCTATTGGCCATTGAGCCTATAGTCTCACATACACTAACCTGCCATACTATCATTAAGTTATACCCAGATCCCACAAATGATATTTTCAAAGATGAAGGGCAGAGGGGCTCATGAATAGCTGAGAAGCTACCGACAGTTCATGGCTCCTATGGGAGGGAGGGTCATTTTTCTTCAGGAGTGTGGCTCCAGATGGAGTGCCCATGTTCCAGAGGATGGCTCCACCCCGTGTGTGTGTGTGTGTGTGTGTGTGTGTGTGTGTGTGTGTGTGTGTGGACAGTATTCATGGTACTCAGTTGGTTATAAGGAGGAGAGGGAGGCAGCTTCAGAATTGGGGAGGGAGAGATGTGTTTGGGAGATCTGGAGTGAGGGAGGCAGGAAGTGGTGAGTGGACCTCCACCTAGTCAGTAAACAAATCAGCTGAGTTCCTGACACTCATAGAACAATGGAACTCTAAACTGACACAAACGAGGATGGAGGGGAGCTAGTTAAAGAAAACCAAAGAGGGACAAGAACTACAAAATACAACCCAGACGAGGTGGGAAAACCGAACCAGAATGGCTTCATGCAGAAAAAAACAGAGAGCAATCAATAGTAAAAACAGGTATCGTTGCTAGGCAGTGGTGGCGCAGGCCTTTAATGCCAGCATTCGGGAGTCAGAGACAGGTTGATTTCTGTGAGTTCGAGGCCAGCCTGGTTTACAAGAGCTAGTTCCAGAACAGGCTCCAAAGATACAGAGAAACCTTGTCTCAAACACATAAACAAACAAAAGCCAGGTATCCTTGTTAAAAAGGAACCCCTTTTCTGGTCATCCATCATTGACAGTGTGTTCATGGGTCATTGAGTTTATAGTTCACTCCTAGTACCTAGTTTAGTAACAGTATCTGCTTGAGTATTCTAGCAATTAAACTGATTCTCAACACCAACTATGTCAAGCAAGAGTTTTTAAAAGGCTGTTTGGAGTCCCTGAGTTATCTGTTATAGTCATGGCAAGGAGCAAGGTGGTATAGTTTTACAATGTGCATGCACTGAGATTATAAAGTGTCTGTAAAAACCAAGAGCTACTCATTCCTGGTGTGTGTGTGTGTGTGTGTGTGTGTGTGTGTGTGTGTGTGTGTGTATTACACAGGCATGAAATGTTTCTTTAGCCAGGAAAATACCAGTGGGCTTTCAAGGAACCACCCCTCCTTTGGCTCCATTGCATTCCTTCTGGCCGGCTTCTTGGTAGCTTTACCCCCAAACAAGTGAGAAACATCTGCCAACCCAAGCTGTCCCACACTCATTCTCAAATCATTCTTGGTCTTCCCTGAGTGAAACCATGATTTCCTGTACACTGTTCCAACTTCTACTCTGTTTTGCAATTGTGACCGCCTAACTCTTATACATGCATGACAACCATTGTGGAATATTCTTCCACACCAAACAGAAGTAGAGATAGCTATGCCAGCCATGTTCTAGTCACTATTCTTGAGCAATTTAACTTCTTCATTCCTTATCTTTAAAAAATAGGGCTAATAGACATCGTCTTTTGATTAAAAAAGATTTATTTCTATCCTTTTATTTGTCTCTGTGTGTCTGTGTGAATGTATACCATGCTAGTACATGGTCATGGAAGCTGGGAGAAGGCATCAGATCTTCTGGATCTGCAGAAGAATCTGAGCTCTTTGATTAGGACTGTGAACTAAACTCCAGGCCTCTGGAAGAACAGTAAACACTCTTAACCACTGCGTCATCTCTCTTCAGCACCACCCCAAGGTACAGCCCAAGCTACCTCAAACTCATGCTTTCTGTGCCTCTGCCTATCTGCACATCCTCCTGTGCACACTGCCACAACTGCCAGTAGCTCCTCCATAGGAAACACTATTTTTGTGGATAATGGGTGATCTGTAAAGCCTTGCCTAGACTGTAGGTCATGACTATTGTTGATTCTGGTGACTATGTGTGGTGGTTTGAAAGAAAATGGCCCCCAAAGGGAGTGGCACTATTAGGAGGTGTGGCCTTATTGGAGGAAGTGTGTCACTAGAGGGATGGGCTTTGAGGTTTCTTTTGTTCAAGCTTCTCTCAGTGTGACTTTCAGTTGACTTCCTGTTGCCTACAAGATGTAGGTCTCTCTGCTATTTCTCCAGTACCACATCTGCCGGCCTGCTGGCATGCTCCCCACCATGATAATATTAGACTGAACCTCTGAAACCGTAAGCGAGCAACCATTATTAAATATTTTCCTACAAGAGTTGTTGTGGTCATGGTGTTTCACAACAATAGAAGAAAACTTCACAGAAACACACTATCAGGTAAACTTTTGAGTAGAAACACATAAGTGAACATCTTTACTAGGTATATCCAAATCAGCATTGACAAGCTAATCTGTGGAAATAACAACATTCCAGAAAGAAACTTTAAGTAGTATAGCAAAGACACCCAAGGCCTGACTTTGAGTTTTAAAATAAGGAGATGAGATTGTAAGCTGTGATGTAGAAATTGTTTCTAGAAAGCCAGATAAAAATAGCCCAATGTATTTGGGGCAATAATGTGAGCTAGTATAACCTGTCTTCAAGTGTTGATTATTCTCCAAAGATATTTCAGTTTAGCCTACTTGGCAGGTCAGGTTTGACTCAGCAGAATTTGTGCCAACTTCCCTCCTAACTGGTTGGTTTCTCCCACTTCTCTCATGGTTGGTCCCTGTATTGGTATTACAATCCACTCATACATGCTTAGCTGGCCTGGATATCCTGGGCTACATTTGTTACCTATTTAATACAAGCCCTTTCAGTGGATGTAAGAGAAGATTGGTTGAGACAAATTTTCTTAAAATGTAACTTGTTTATGCAGCAGGTGAGAACAATTCATGAATTTTCTTTAATCTGTTCATTCCACCTCCTTATATTTAAGAAATACAGAATATTAAAGATACCTAGCTCATGCTAATCCCTTTTTTCTGGTTTCTTTAAAGGTACACAAACCTAATACTGCACTGCAATCCTGTCTTGATACTCAACTAGGATTCAACAAGTTGAGTAGTGGTTAATAACCAATCTGACTTTTATGAAGTTGTTGTAAGAATTATCCTTGGGGAAAAAAATCTCCTGATGAAACTATAGAGTAAAACCAAAATTTTAACTACAAAACATTACACTAACAACCATCTTCAAAAAATACAGAGGAATAGTCAGTCTTCAAATATTTCACCGATTACATACTGGTCTTTATTCTGTCTGTAGTCAAGGGTTGGTTCTTCTGATTTCTCTGCCTGTTTGATGCTCTGGCATCAGCCACAGATCTTGTTGGCTGCTAAGATGATTCCACCCTTTATTCATAATCTGTTGTCATCATTCCTACCCCACCACCCAGCCACAGAAGTTAAACTTCAAGGTGCTTGACTAGTGAATGACAAGAATGGACTAAAACCAGTCATCCAGATACATGGATTATCTAATGGAGTTAGCACACAGACCCTCAGGCTTATAGCTTATAACGGCTGCTTACATCAAGCAAGGCACAGCTGTCCTTACTACTTCTCGTTGGCCTCATGTGTTATGAGAATGCTATTTAGCCATCACACACTGGGTTCAAATCAGGTGGAATCTGAGAGAATTTTATATCTAGGGGACAGGAGAGAGAGATCAGTGGGTAAAGTGAGGGCCCGAGTTTAGATCCCCAGCACCCACTTAAAAGCCGGGTGTGGCAGCACACACCAGCAAACCCCAATTCAGGTAAGATGGAGACAGGCAGAGCCTGGGGGCTTGTTGGACAGCCAGCCTAGCTGAGATAGTAAACTCTAGAATCAGTGGCAGACCCTGTCTCAAAAGCTAAGGTGGGGAGTGACAGAGAAAGACACCCCGTGTCCTGCTCCAGCTTCTGCATGCATATACACATAGGCTGTTCCATAAGCCACATGTTTAAGAATGATTGTCCCAACCAGTCTTTTCTTACTTCCCCTGAAAGGCTCATGCTGAATCATTAATGATAGTTAATATGGCTGGGATATTTAGACCAGTAAACACACACACCCCACATAGAAATAAAAAGTTTGGAAAGATAAATTCCTGTCTGTCATACTTTGGAAGGATTACAAGTGTCATTTGTCTGTCGGCATCAAACGTTTTGGGAAGCCACAGATTCCCCAGAGTGCCCAAAAAGCCACAAACTCCTGATTTTGCCAGAGTCACTGCCCGCGTCAGTGCCTTGAAGAATGACTGTAAGTAGGCAGATTCTGAATAAGTTCAATAGAGGATAGTGATGAGGCATGAAGACATTCACAGTCGATTTTAATGACTTTGACACAAACACAAATAAGCGCATTGGCACCTAGGCAATGGGTACTCTATTTGATTTCCTTCAGATCACAGCTAATGATCCAGGCAGATCTAAATGAGCCGTACTGGGGCTTATCAGGAGGAACTCAATGTTTCTCTACAAATGACGCTTGTGGCTTAAGTTTAAATCCTGTGAACAGGCAAAAGCAATGGCGGAGAGGAGACACCCGTGAACTTTATGGGTAGGGCCCAGGTGAGGTCCAGCACTACACCCTTCCGTATGAGGAACGGGCCTCTTTCCTGGGTGTCAAAACTGTTCTGAACTTCTGAAATCACTGTTTCCCAAACACAGCACAACCGCGCTTCTCTCCCCCCTCACCCCCCCATCCTCCTTGCCTTCTGTACTTCAAAGCCAACCCACAGAGACATTCCCTCAAAGTTAAGGTCATCTTAACACACTAGGCTGTCTGGCTTGGTTTGAGTTAGCCCCAGGTGGGCTTTCTTCTGTGGAAGAGTCCATCACGGGGATCATTTCTGAGGATTCCTTTATATAAAAGAATCTTTCTCTAAAGATGGTCTTCTCAATTTGATATGGCTTTGAGGAAAGAACAAAATAGACTTTTTTCATCCATGTACCCATGGAATCCCGCACAGAGTCCAGCACAGATTTCTATACCTTCTCATTCGCTGAAGTCCCCTGACCTAAGGAATCCAACTATTGGCCAGTCCCTACATTTTTATCCTCACCTTTTCTTTACCAATTGCTCCCGGCCTCTGTGCAGTGGGGAGGCCAGTGTGAACCTGCACACCTGGATGCTGTCTTTGGGATTATCTTGTCTCACAACACATCAAATACATAAAATACATAGACCACCCCACGGCCAGCAACCAGGGAGTGAGGGGAGTGACCAGTGAGCCTGGCTGACTTGGAGGGTAGAATAGGATGTGGGTGTGCCCCACCGGGCTGGGTTCCATGCTGTCACGTGAGGTCGAGGATGTCTTAGCTTCTCTTAGCAGCAAGCTAATGGTGCTTTCACTCATTGGAAGAGGAAGGGGCAGGCTCCTTCTTGCAAGTCTCATGCTTGGCTTGATGTCTTTGGAGGTGATTAGAGCGGGTAAAGGCCTGGCCGCAGCCCTCACACTTGTAGGGCCTTTCCCCATTGTGCATCCGGATGTGCTGCGCCAACTCGGATGCAATACGAAAGGCCCTGCCGCACTCGGCACAGAGGAAGTCCTTGTCCCCGGAGTGGATCTGTTGGTGCCGCTTTAGGGTGGAGGAGCGGGCGAAGGTTTGACCGCACTCGGCGCAATGAAAAGGCCTCTCGCCGGTGTGGATGCGCTGGTGGCGCAGCAGGCGCGAGGGCTGCGCAAAGGCCACACCGCAATCGGCGCACTTGAAGGGCCTCTGGCCGGTGTGCAGCGTCTGGTGCTCCTGCAGGTTGGACGATTTGGTGAAGCATTTGCCGCAGGTGGAGCAGGGGAAGGGCCGCTCGCCAGAGTGCACGCGCTGATGCTCCACCATGCGGCTGGCCACGGAGAACTCCCGGCCGCAGAAGGAGCAGCGGAAAGGCTTGGCGCCCAGGTGCGTGCGCTGGTGGCGCAGAAGTGACAGTGGCCTGTTGAAGGTCAAGCCACACTGGGCGCACGGGAAGGGCTTGTCGTTGCTGTGCATGTTGCGCTGGTGTTTGCGCAGATCGGAGGAGCGCACGAAGGCCCTCCCGCAGTCCGGACACCCATAGGGTTTCTCTCCAGTGTGGGTGCGGATGTGCTTGCGGTGATCGGAGGACCAGGTATACGCCTTGTCGCAGAAGGGGCATCTGTATGGCCGCTCGCCTGTGTGCAGGCGCCGGTGCTGCTGGAGCGTGCTGCGGTGAGAGTAGGCCTTCCCGCAGAGTTGGCACACATAGGGTTTGGCACCATGGTGCTCTTCGGAGACCTGAAGTTTGCTGGACTTCTGGAGGGCCCGCCCGTCCTGCACACACCTGTCGGAACTCTCTTCCTGCCCTCTGCCTCCTGGGTCCACCTGGCCCTGTGCTTTTCTACTGCCCTGCACATTGTCCAACGTTGTTGCTGGGCTAGCATGAGAGACTGAAGTCTGAAATGGGGTGCTCTCAGACCTTGGAAGCTGCTCTAGAGAGTTCTTATCTGAGGGGTATGCATCTGCACTGTTCTGTGACCAAAAAGACCCCTCACTATCTAAGAAACTGGTCGCGACTTCCAAGGCTGTGTCCTTGTTTGCCTTCTTGCCTCCGTCATTGCCCACGGAGTCCCTATGAGGCTGTCTCTGTGAGAAGTCTCTGAAAGGGACACTGAGAGCCTCCTCTAATTGAGGGGAGTTTTGAATCTGAGTGATCTTCAGTTCCTTTTTTCCCCAGTCGGTGGTCCTCCCAGGCACCTCCTCCAGTTTCTGCTCCACATAGCCAGTGCTGAAGGACGCAGACCACTTCCCTTCGCCGGACTGAGTGTCACACAGCAAGTTACTGTTGCTCTGAGTGGCTAGAGAGACGTCTTCCCCACCATCCTTGTCTTCACTCTCCAAGTTCATGCTCAGCATCCTGGTCTCATGAATCATACTGCCAAGGGACACCTTGTTCCACCTATCCTGGGAGTCCATTCATGCCACGGTGTGCCAGGCTCTTCAATTGTCTGCTCCTCCTAGAAAGAGTTTCTGCTTGGCACAAGGTTCCTGCAGAAGGGGCAGAGGGTGAGGAGACAACAGTGTGTTTAATCTTCATAGCCAGAGAATATGAGGGCCCCACCATGGCCCTTTTTCCTCCTGATGGCCATCCAGTATTTTGTTCAGCATCATGGGATGAAGGAGGCTATGGGTTCTGCTGAAGCTGCATAAATCACCCATCTTCCCTTTGGAAATCCTGCTTGCTAGAAGCCCAGAAACAGCTGGAGGAAGAGGGATTTGCTAGGTGCCCACACCTCAAATGCTAGCAAAACAGATGTTCTCTGGGCTAGAGGAGCTAGACGAAACAGGAAGAAACAGACTTGAAGGCACCTCTCTCTTATGGTGTCCCCCAGTAGGAAGACCATGTTAGCCCCTGTTGATCCTGCCAGAAGGCAAGTGTGTTATATCCTATAATGGGCATCTGGGGCTGTTTCCCAGACATTGGGATGTATAGGTCACCTCTTCTGAAAGCAAAAAATAATCTCCAGAAAAATGGAGGCAAGCATGTAAGACACCAGAAAGGCTCCACAAGCCACCTGTCTGCTTTCACAAGGGCTTCACAATGGATGAAAAGGCCCTAATTGACATGGAGTGTGAGCTGAGGTAGCCAGGGAGAAAGGGATACCCACCTAGAATTTAAATGGCTCCACTTAAAACCATGGGAATTTATATTTTATGTTCACTTTTAGCTCCAATGGTTTTGGGAATTTTTTGTGTTTTTGTTGTTGTTGTTGTTGTTTAAGACAGGGTTTCTATGCATAATCATCCTAACTGTCCTGTCACTTGCTCTTAAGCCAGGCTGGCCTCGAACTCACAGAGATCCGCCTGCCTCTGCCTTCCGAGTGCTGGGTTTAAAGGTGTGTGCCACCATAGCCCGACTTAGCTCCGATGTTTAATCTTCCTCTAAGTGTGCCATATGAACCCCATGGCACCTCATGCCAAGCACAGCCTCCATGCCCTCAAGGGTACATGTTCCCCAATTTGACAAGCGTGGACTTAAGGTTTGAACAGTAGGCACGAGAGGTAGAAGGCATCTGAGTCTTGGTTTCAATTTCATCTTGCTTTAGCTTGGAGACACAGACAAAGCCTGCTGCATGCCCGTTAACAAGAAACGAATGCGTGGGTGAGCGACTCCAGAAGGGGGAGCTCCTGAGGGCCTTGGCGTGAGAATGGGAACTAGTCACTGGCCAGTGGAGCGAGCTTGCTTTAGTTTTGAGGGAACATCTTAAGGATGCCAGACACAATGAACACTAACTTTCCCATTTGGGGGTGGGGGGGGTAAGGGGGGCTACATTGACTGCTTCCCAGACATGCTTTTACTTATTCCTTCCAGAGACCTTCCAGATAGAGACTGATAGAACCATGTCTTTCCTCCCATCTTATAGACAGGGCCCTGAACCATAATGAGGTTTTTTGCCTGCCCAAGGCTGCACAGCTCACAGACACCAGTTCAAAGATTTTCTCTCAAATTCCGTGACTGTATGTTGAACTCAAGTACTACTACCCCTTAGCTGAGGCCTCCAGAGCAAGGCCTGTTCTGGAGTCAGCCCTGCCAAGAGTAGCCACAGCATCCTGGGGGGAAGAGCTGCTACTCCCTGCAGCCATCAAAGCCCCTTGTGTTTGCTGGGCCAGGGAACCTTGGCTGTGCTGGCTCAGCACTGGATTCCTCCCTGTGCTCATTGACCCAGATTGCCCTCTGCAGGAGAAAGAGGCCAGGGCTGACTGAGTCAGGAAGCCTGCTGTGTAGACTTCTGCCAGGAAGGCCAGGAATGTTAGTCACTGAAGGCTCACTGTTACCAAACTCACTCGCTGCTTGCACCACCCTCACCCCCCTTCCTCAGCAGGGATGGCAGGAGCTGTTTTTGAACTTGGTTGTGTCCTGTACCTCTCTTATTAAACTGGACACTCCACACTTCTACCTGCTGACTGCCCAGTGCGACTGTATGTATGAAATGGAGAGACGTGGTGGCGGAGAGGGGGAGGGAGCCTCACTTTTGATTTTGCACACAAAAGCTGTGAATTAAAGGGAGGCATATTGTAGACCTGCGTGTGTCCAGGATTTCATGTCCTCTTGTCTCCTGATTGTCCTCTGGATGCACTGGCCCTGTAACATGTCAGAGTGTGGACTGGTGTATGTTTTGACAAGAAACCAAGTCTGAAATGTCTCCAGCATTGGGGATCTCGGAGAGCAACTGTGTGCACGTGTACCTGTGAAGAGACACACACGGCTAGCAAACTCCAGGTGATTAGCATGCTGGGTCAGGTCTGGAGTCACTCAGTTGGGGGGATACAGGGATGCTGGGTTTGTCTGTAACAGATACCTAGGTCTCATCCTCTCTCTCTCTCTCTCTCTCTCTCTCTCTCTCTCTCTCTCTGTGTGTGTGTGTGTGTGTGTGTGTGTGTGTGTGTGTGAGACAACATGCTGTCTCTTGGTCTGCTCTGTGGCCCATTCTCCTTACACATTCCTTACCCATATGCACCCTGTTCTTCACAGGCTGTGTCTTGTTCCCTCCCCCTGGGCCACAGGTAAGCCTGCTGAGAGTGTCAGGCAGTTTTCTGCTAGCTTCCCCTTCCTCAGGAGCCGCAGGACAGATTGCTTTCTCTCACAGAGAGCCCCTTGGCTGGCAAGCCACATCCATTGTGGCTAACTAGAGTGGCCCTCCCTTCTTCCCTTTATAACAATTGAAGAGGTTTGCTCTTTCCCAGAGCGAAGACTAGGAGGAGATCGGGGGCTTGGGGTATGGTTGTGTGGCAAAATTTGCACAAATATACCTGATCAGGAAGAGGAACACTGAGAAGGTGGTGTGGCTGAGACTTCTGCTCTCCAGATGCCCTGCTTCTGAGGCCATGAGAGTACAGACCTTTGCTGAACTTCGTCCACACCCGTCAGCCAGCTGTGGACCTACTGCAGCCTGAGTTTACCGACTCCATACACAGACACGCTTCAGCAGCCTAGCCTGGGGCTTGCTCCTCCTCCTGCTCCTGCTCCTGTTTATGCCCCCGTCCCTCGCCCTGCACTCCCGGCAGCGGGCATTAACTCCAGACACCTCTCACTAGGCCCTCACTCGTTACTCCTGGCTTTCCCATCAACACCTGCTTACCTGGAAAATGCAGACAGTGGCGTGGAGCACCCTGCCCAGGCTTCAGTCACATTTGGCCTCTCAGCTACTGAAATCAGTTTCCTGTTAGCTGCCACGATGTCTCTGGGTCTCACCCTTTTGTGTTCAATGCAGCAGCTTTAGGAGAGGCTCAGGAAGTGGGGTCCACATAAGACATTTAACCTTCTTGCCTGCCTCCATGAAGCAGCCTGGGAAATACAGGGGGACTGTCCTCTCTCTGCCTGAACTGAACTGAACCTCTGGCTCTCTCAGTTCCCGCCTTCCCTTCCTGCCACAGCTGGCTCTCCTCCCTTTCACTCCCTCCTCAGAGGCCTTCCAGTCCTCCTGCAGGTGGCCCTAGACCTCCTGTTTGCTCTCACTCCTTCCTCCCACAGAGCAAGCCACTCTTCCTTCACTTCAGCCATGCTGTGCTCACGAACCTTTAATTTCACATCATTTTCTGAGAGAACATTCCAGGAAAAGCCTGGTACATCCTTTTCTCATTTTAGTACCCACTTTCCCCCCTATTCTAGTGCCCACCTATACAGAGATGTGGATTGAGCATGGATGGGGAGTCATCCTTGAATTCTTTTATTGGTCCAATTTTTGGCTCAGAAATGTTCCTGGCAATTTAGTTGGTGTATGAGGCACAGGAGATGGTTTATGGGTACAGAGTCCAAGTCTGCCCTGGCTCATTCTCCATCTCTGGTTACTGATTCCCATGCCAGTCTACTGTGATGAGAACAGTTGCAAGGCTCAGTAGTTTTGAATTTATAGGCATTCAAATTAATATGATAGAAAAATACAGATAAACAAACACACAAACCCCCACATTCTTAGTATTCTTTCATTAGAGTAAATGATTAGAATATTAAAATAGGAATTTGGAATATGTTACTCATGATGTTACTATGTGGCCAAAATGAATGCTGGTTGACAGAAAGGTTCTGGATTTCACCACCCACTAGGTTGATTTTAGACAAGTTATTTAACATCTACATCCCTTAGCTCCTTATCTAAGAAGTGGGGATATCAGGATAGCATCACCATCGTGAAGGGCTTGGAAGACTTAAATTGATAATGCATGGCAAGAGCCCAGCAAGGTGTCCAAACATAGTAAGTAGACAGAAAAATTAGCTGGAAGATTATGTGAGGTGGAATATGCCTGTTGTCCCAGTCCTCAGAGTGCGAGGCAAGGCCTCATGTGAAGTTAACCTGCATTGCCCAATGGGTTCTAGACCAGTGTTGGAGGAGATAAGAAGGAAGACTGGAGAGAGATGAAGGGAGAATGGTTAGCTGGTTTCATTACTTTGTGGATGTTGCCGATTTCCTGGATAATGTGGCTCTTTTTACACCCCTGTGGCCCTTGTTAGTGCTATAATCCTGATAGGAACATTGGCACCCAACAACAATTCTCTGGGTGTGATTCAGAGAGTGGATTACTCTGCTCCTTGGTGTTTTGCAGGCATGAATTCAGAGGTATGAGGCATGAAGTGTAGACGTCCTCATACCCCCCGAGTCCAAACAAGGTTCAAGAAGCCCATATTCCAGCACTTGTTCATCGTCCTAGTCTCTCAAGCGACCGTATCCTTCAGGATTTGGGATTAGATAGTTTACAGGCGTGAGTCCTTGGGTGATCTGTGAAGAAGCCTGTGGAGTTGTATGATGGAGTTGGGCTGTGTGTGACAGATACGGCAAGCACTAACTCGTTCTAACACTGAGTTTATGCTAAGACAACACCCCAGCAACCCAGATAATCCTCACCACATTGCATTGTGCAATCACTGTTGGCCTCATTAAAGTTTATGAACACTGAGGCCCAGCCCATCGAAGTATCTGATCCAAACACTAACATCCAAAATCAAGGATACAATGTAAATTCAAAATATTATGGTTTTGACTCTTTTTCTTCTCATAGGTATTTTTTAAAGATTTGGTTTTTGAGTGTGTTGCCTGCATTTGTGTTTGTGCCCCACCACAGGCCTGCCTGGTGCCCACAGAGGTTAGGAGAGGGTATCAGATGTCCTGGGGTTAGGGATGGTTGTAAGCCACCACTTGGGTACTGGGGAACAAACGTGGGTTCTCTATCAAAGCAACTGGTGCTCTTAACTGCTGAGATATCTCCCCACACCCCTTCTTTTTGTGGCACCGGTGATTAAACATGGCCTTGCTGAGGTTAGGTAGGCACTCTACTACTGGAGCTACTGCCCTAGCCGGGATCTTTACTGTTAACCATGGCCTTTGCCTGATTCCTGCCTCATTCTCCCTTGGAAACCTCTAATGCCAACCCTCAGAGCTGTGTGACTGTGTGTGCGGTCTTGACAGTCACTACTCTGAAAGACATTTTTGTCCCTGCACTTGGCTGACTTGATTTCTACCCATCGAACCCATCCCCAATAACCCGAACTGCTACAAGCTGTGACATTATACAGTGATTGCTCGGCCATCTTTTCACGAGTGCCTTAGCAGAACCAAGGGATCTGGTAAATCCCTAAACCAAAAGGCAAGGCTTTTTGGCTTCATTGTTTAGTGAATAAGTGATTGTCCTTTTTCTGTAGCTGAACTCCCTTTCGGTTACCTATTAATTCCCACAGTTCAGAACTGTTTAGTGAAAACAGTTTCCCACCGCCAGGCCTTCGTTCCTCTCACCTAGGTAAGTGTGGAGATCTGCCTTCCTGCAATTATCCTTATCAGCAGGCATTTGGTCAGAGTTTGGGGTCCAGGCAAACAGCATCCCTTAAGATATTCACAGATCTCCAAGGACATAGAGTTGCCACCTGCCCAAGCAGCTGCTCTGGTTTGACCACACAACACCCACAATCAGAACGGCTGATAACAGCATAGCCCAGAACTATTAATTTAGAGGCCTGGGTCTCTTCTTTGCTTAGAGCAATAAGTCTAACTCCAGACCTAGACACCTACAGTGTCTGGTGTATGTACTATCTGATCAAGAGCCATCAGCTTCTCCCTGACTGTTTACATAGGTTGCCTGGTTACCTGGTAGCCTCTATGCGTACTGGGAGAAAAGAAGCGGCATGTTGATTGAAAATACAGTCTGTGCCCTGTTCATATTTTACTGAAAATAAACCTTTTTAGCCACCTAAAAATATAACGTAGCACACTAACCTTCCCCTCTAGAATTCCCTGATGATTTAATTCCTGTCTTAACTAACTTTCTCCATGAAGGATTTCACCAGATGTGTACTAGCCGCTCCCATGGATCTGTGTGTGTGTGTGCGTGTGTGTGTGCGTGTGCATGTGTGTGTGTGTGTGTGTGTGTGTGTGTGAAAACCCTTATCTGATTTTCTATGGGGCAAAAGAATTCTGGCCCTGGAACCTGCTAGGGCTGGGGAATTGCTGGTTTTAAGGATACGTATGACTGGAAACATTTGTAAGGGGTAGGACAAGGAAGAATAAGGATTGAGAGAAGAATAAAGAGACATGGACAGATGATTCCTGTCATGAGTAGACTTCTTACCCCTCAGATTTTAACCCTCAGATCTCTAGCTCCCCTTTAGCTATTGATGGCATCTTCAATTGAACCCTGAACTGGGGCCCTAAAGGCTAAAGCTTCTAAGGTTCCCGTTACTGGACTGTCTGTTTTTCTGCCACCCTTACAGGAAACTGTAACCAGTGACTAATTTCTATGCCCTGGGATCCCCATGTGAAATTGTCCAGACTCCTTTCTGATTTTCAGGACATGTTGGCATTCTTCCATCTCGACGGTATGAGGCAGGCATCCTTGCAGTTAACAGGACCTAGGGTGGCCTGGATGACAACTACATCAAGAGATCATATGAGCCCCTTGTGTCCCTGAGGGTAAACGGAGGCATCACTTTCATTTCCCGATCACGTGTTTCCAAATAATCACACAGAAACGTATGTTAATTACAAACTGTTTGGCTTTACCACCTAGCATTATTCGGCCATGTAATAGGTCAAAGAAGTTTCTTTATTAAGCAATGGGATTAAAACATATTCACAACATACAGAGGGGTTAACCCACAGCACCTTAGTTTCTTCCCTGCTATACCCAAATGTTTTGTATCTTTTCTGCCTGAGATTTTTCACCATGCTAATGACCTATATACAGAGCGTAGGTGGAGTCTCAGAACTGTATTCTGGAGTATCTTGTATCCTAGGTCCTTTGCACTTTGGTCAACACAAGCATATCTCTGTGTCATTTTGTCTTCACAAGCTTGCTCTAAAGGCCACAAGGCATTGAAGAGTTGGCCTAGACCATACTCTTGTCCTTCTTTTTAAGAGCTGGAAACTGTGGAGGAGGCTCAGTTGGTAAAGTGTTTGCCTTGTGACTTTGGGTCCTGAGCATCCACATAAAAAGCCAGATACAGCTGAGCATCTGTAATCCAGATGCTGAGGAGGCAGGTACAGGAAGACCCCTAGGGTTTTCTGGCCAGCCAATTTAGCCTATTAGGTAAATTCCAAGCTAGTGGGAGATACTGGAAAAAAATCAAGGTAGAGAAGCAATTGAAGGAGACACCCAATTTTGACCTCTGGCCTCTATGTGTGTGTGCACACACTTACCCCCACATAAACACCTACGCTGGCACATACAAAAATATATACAATAAGTAAATAAGAAATCTGTCATTCTCAGATTTGCCTCAGGCTTGCAAACAAGGAGGGTATTGTCTTCACTTCTGTTTGCAGGTCTCCTTTAAAATCTGGCATTCCCCTCACACACACACACACCCCGAGTTGTCCAACTTGGCAGTGTGCAAATAAGGATCGGCCTCCCTGTTGTGGAAGAGGGAAGAAAGGAGCCATTGAGGGAGAAGCCTGAAGCACAGGGATGGGATGGGCACTGGCCTCTGATGAGGTGCCGTGGCAGAGCTCAGTGCTGCTTGTCAGCCACACAGGCTGGATGGAGCTGAGTGGCATTGCTGGGAGAAAGGCTGTGCTGTCTTTCCGCCTTCAAGGATTCTGGGGACTCTTGGTTGAGTCCACGAACGAGTGTTATCCCTGGACCTAGGACTAGACTGCGATACCTGAGAAGTTCCCCAAGTCCTATCTAGATCTTTAAAGCTAGGGTTGCCTCTCCAAGTTCCCTGTTGCCTGTGGCCAGCTGTCAGTACTGGATCCAAGCAGCCCTCAAACACTGGGAATGATTGATGAGGCACAGGGCCCTCTATTTTATGCCTCAGCCTTTTATCAGCCTCGGGAAAGATTCATGGATCCACCTGAGTGTCCTACGCATGCTCAAGGCTCTCTGAATATTCTTACTCTATCAGACAACAAAGCTCATTAGTAATTGTATACCCACAAAAAGCAAAACTCAGCCCTAAGAACATTCATTGCTCAGTTTTGAGTGACTTGGCTTTAAATCTCAGTTCCATTTTATTTGGTCTTGACCAATGTATTTAACTTCTTTGAGTCTCAGACTTCTCAGGTGTAAAATAGCAATAAGAACACCTTCATGAAGACAAAAGGATGGTGGCCCACACTTGTAATCCCAGCACAGGAAGCTGAGGCAGGAGAATCTTGAGTTTAGTGCCTGTCCAGGATACATACTGAGTTGAGATAAAGGTCAACCTAGGATACATAGTGAGACCCTTTCTCAAAAAAGTATACACACACATATATGTGTATATGCATATATATATATATTAATAATATTGTTGTGAAATAACATTAATCCATTTTTGGAAGCACAGCCCAGTTTTAGCTATATAGTAACCACTTGTACTGGCTAGTTATGTGTCATCTTGACACAAGCTAGAGTCATCAAGGAAGAAGGAGCCTCAGCTGCAGAATTGCTCCATAAATCCAGCTATAAGGCATTTTCTCAATTAGTGATCAATGTGGGAGGGTCCAGCCCAATATCCCTGTGTTGGTGGTCCTGGGTTCTATAAGAAAGCAGGCTGAGCAAGCCAGGGGAAGCAAGCCAGTAAGCAGTACCCCTCCATGGCCTCTGCATTAGCTCTTACCCCCAGGTTCACACCCTGTTTGAGTTCCTGTACTGACTGCCTTCAATGATAAACAGCAATATAGACATGCAAGCCAAGTACACCCTTTCCTCCCTCACTTGGTTTTGGTCATGGTGTTTCACCACAGCAATAACAACCCCAACTAAAACACTCTTCTTTATGTATGCATGTATGTGTGTGAGTATATGCACTCATATGTGTGTGTGTTGATGCATGTGTGTGTACGTGGCACATATGGAGGCCAGAAATCAGCTTCAGGTCTCATTAACCTCTGCGGGCAACCATCTTGATTTATAAGACACGATCTCTTATTGGCCAATCCAAGTTCAATTACTGGAGTTCACTCGAACAGTCTAGAAGACGGGCTGGCCAGCACACTCCAGAGATTTACCTAGGTCTGCCTCACCAGTGCTGAGATGGCACGTGTCTGTCCCCAGGTCCACGTGTGCTATTGTTTATGTCAGTTCTGGGCATTAAACTCAGGTGCTCATACCCCTGCATCTTAACTGACTAAACTGTACCCACCCCAGCCTCCTGGTCTTTCATAAATCATAACTTACATTCTATCCTTGAACTAGTAGAGGCTTGCCTCATCTCTGAGTTGCTCTGATTCACTGTGATCTCGAGGGGCGTTGTTCTTCTGGCTCCTTTCGTCTCCCCTTGCCTCATACGTTCTGCCTGGGAGAATATCCGGTCATCTGGGGAGCCAGGAGTGCTCCCAGAAGCAGCAATGTCATAAGTGTGTGCCCTTCATCGTGTGTTACCTTGGCATATGTGGCAATTAGTGATGGGATGGGAGGTTTGTCCTGCAGATAAGATGTCAAGCATCAGAGGGCTTCATATGTCAGCTCTCCCAGTAGCTGCTGCAGAACAGCGCCCAGCTAAAAGCATTCTCTTCCCTACCCCCTAGCACACTTGCCTCTGCACAGGAAGGAGGCCCAACTTGCCTGTCCTGGAACCTGGCTACAGCGTAAACCTTGTGATTTGTCTGAACCTTTCTATGTCTTAGTGGATGATAGATCAGAACCCCCAGAGTTAGGAGGGTTAAACAAGATGCTGTGCTTTACAGAACACACTGGACAGACAAGCAATTGCTATTTATGAAATGTAACCTGGGGTGGGAATCACCTCTACCTTCAGTCCAAATACAGAGACCCCTACCTCTGGCTCCCACTGCTGTCTCTTCCTCATGCTATACAAGGGCCTTACCCAGGGAATCATTTAGAACTCTTGGGTGAACTTCCAAAATACCAGCCTTCTTTAAGCTCCTGGAGACCCATGTTGCACCTTCCTAAAAACTTCTAAAACCCCTAGCCCACGGATATGAGAGAATTAGCTACAAGCAGTAGATTGTTATTAAAAAAAAAGCCAAATATTCATGTTCTCTTTTGACTTGGCTTAAGGTTTCCTTGGTCCAGAGGAAAACACACCCCTCCAGGTGACAGAGGCCCCTCCTCTTTTGTCCATGTCCCATCTCAGCTGTGGTGCTTTGAGGTACCTCCATAAGTCTCAGGTATTTGAATACTTGGTCTCCAGTTGATGGCCCTGTTTGATCTGAGAAGGCTTAGGATATGTGGCTTTGCTAGAGAAAGTCCGTCTGCGAGCAGGCTTTGAGGTTTCAAAAGCACACACTATTTCCAGTGCTTTCTCTCCACTTTCTGTTTGTGGTTCTAGATGTGATTTCTAATCTGTTGATCTGGCCACCATTTTCTCCTTGCTGCCCGCGACTTCCGTTCCGCCATCATAGACTCTAACCCTCTGGAAATGTAAGCTCAAAATAAACTTTCTCCTACAAGTTGCCTTGCTCATGGGGTTTGATTGCAGCATCAGAAAGATAACTGGCACCTCAGTCCTGGGACCTTGCAGAAGGCAGAGAAAAAAACACCGCAAGAGAAACCTTTGTAAGATGCCTGCACTGTCTGTGCTCCTTTGCCTTTGCTGGTGGTTCCAGGCTCGGGGATGGAAGGTTTGGGAGGCTATGAGTTGCTGCATATCTTTAATTGATGAGCAGATTGAAATAGAACACTCTGATCTCATGTCCACAGGATTCTATTTGTGGATTACCAGAGTCCTGGGGTAGCGTAAAAATGATTGAAAAATCAAATATTAGAAATTATCTGGTGCAGCCCTGTGTTTTCCAGATGTTAAAATATACATGTTCATTTATTTGCTCTGCCATGCATTTATTCATGCATCCAATATTTGTTCGCCTTCATTATGTCAGTGTTTGCCGAACTACCAGACAGAACCTGCAAGTAGGGCAAGGATCATTTTAGCGCCACAGCCTATATTCTTTTTAGAACAGACTATACCAAAAATGACTTGCACACAGGATAAAACCTACTGTTTAGGTAATTTTAATTTTAATTTTATATATATATATATGAAATATGTATGTGACAGTTATATTGTGTCTTAATTTTTTTCCCTTTTTATTTTATTTATTTATTTTTGATTTTTTGAGACAGGGTTTCTCCGTAGCTTTTTGGTTCCTGTCCTAGAACTAGCTCTTGTAGACCAGGCTGGCCTCAAACTCACAGAGATCCTCCTGCCTCTGCCTCCCGAGTGCTGGGATTAAAGGTGTGTGCCACCACTGCCCGGCCTCCCTTTTTATTTTTTTTGTTATTTATTTATTTAAAACTTGACCTTGACTTGTGAGGAGGGAACCACAATTGAGAAACCGCCTCCAGTAAGATTAGCCTGCAGGGAAGGGAAGCCGTGGAATTTTCTTAATTTGTGATTGATATGGGGAGGTCCAATCCATTGAAGGATGTGCCACTCCTGAGCTGGTGGCCTGTGTGTGTAAGAAAGCCAGCTGAAGCTGGGCATGGTAGCACATGCATTTACTCCCAGAACTCAGGAGGCGTGGGCAGAAGGATTTTTATGAGTTAGGGGCTGGCTTGGTCTCGCGATAAGCTCTAGGCCAGCTCAGAGCTACACAGAGAAACCCTATCTCAAAAATCAAATAAAAAATGCAAACAAAGAATTTGAGACTGAGAAAACCCTGAGGAACAAAGTGATAAGCAGTGTTCCTCCTTGGCTCCAGCTAGGTTCCTGCCTCTAGGTTCCTGCCTCTAGGTTCCTGCCCCAACTTCCTTCTGTGATAAACTATACCCTGAAATAAACCCTTTCCTCCCCAGTTGCTTTTGGTCGTGGTGTTTAAACACAGCAATAGAAACCCTAACTAAGACCTAATGAAAACTGTATTTTATATTCTGGTTGTTTTGAGGCCTTGGAGGTCCCCCAAACTATATAGATTATGGCCATTGCTGGTGGTTGCCCACTAGACCTGGATGGTAATATCGTGTTGCTGAAGACACCACAGACTGCGGCTACAAAATACAGAGAAACCGTGCTAGAACTGAGCTGAAAGTTTCCTTCCTGCTCGATAGCCTTCTTAGTGCTGGAAATAACTCTACAGACAAGTAGGGGGAAAGAGTCAGTAATGGTCTTTTCCCCAGCTGTGGCTCTCGAAGCGAACAGCGGCTAATGGAGAGAGTCATGTTTGGTAAAAGGTACTGAGAACAAGCAACTATCGAGGACTGAGTCTTAAACACACACAGTACCCTTCCATGGCTCAAAGAACATGGTGGAAAAGAGGATAGGAAGAGGGTGAGAGCCTGAAGGTAGGAAGGAGGGCAGTGAAAGGGCTCTCGGATGGCGGGACCGTGAACTAACAACAGCTGGGGTTGTCTGCATAAGCCTGCACAAGGCAGAGCCCATAAACATTCATTGGTGGGGAGGGTCTCATGGGGCCCCCACCCTCTCAGGGGAGCTAATAGCAGTCTATGGACACTTGGGGAGAGGAAGTCATTGTCTTTCCCCATGTGTCCACCCGTGAGCGGCGGTCCAGTGGACATGATCATGATCCAGTGGACAGCTTCGAATCTATGCACATGCCAGCAGCCCTGGCTAAACCCAGTCGGGTCACAACACAAAAACAAAAACAACCAAAAAGTCGGAAAGTGGGATAGGAACTTGGTTGAAGATGGAAGGTGACTAGGGAGACGGAGGTAGGAAGAGGTCACAAAAAGAGATGAACGAGATCTGACTGTATTATATACATCAATAAAATCGCCAATTAATAGATTAATTTAAAAGCAAAGCACTTGGAAAAAAATCAACTGTATTTTAACCGTGCTGTACACAAGCATAACCGGAGGGCCTAATTATGATAATTCGAGGCTCATTGGGGCCCACAAGACACCTAGAATCTGTGTTCCAAAGAGTCCCCCCATTATCATGAAGCATGAGTCACACCTGCGCCAAGGAGAAGCCATATACCAAGCTGGCACGGAGAGGAGCCGGCTCATGCCTTGCTCTGCTGGCTTTCTGTGCCTGAAAACTCAGAACCATCTGCAGACCCTTCTCTGTGAAGGCAGTTCGGCGGACAATAAAGAGAAAGAGATAATTGGCTTTGCCTGGGATTTGAAAAGTCTTCCCTTAAAGACTAGCGCTAGCTTCAAAGGATGAATTTTGTGTTTGTCAAGCAGAGGACAAGGACAGTGTCTCCCAGCTTTCAAATTCCTCCGCATCTTTTCTGGTCCTCATTCCCCTCCCTGGAGGAGCAGCCCCAGTTAGTTCTCTCTGGACCAGACTGGCACCTCCTGACTCCCAGTACTCGGGCTCCCCCTGTGGCTCACAAGAACATTGCCACTGGGGTTCCGGCTTCCATCGCTGCAGCAAAGAAGCGGGCTCTTCAGTCTTCCCAGGTCACACCACCTACAGATACTGGCAGAGGTACAAGAGGCCTTTTTTTCCCCAAGGCCCCCATCACGCCCACATGCCTCTCCTCACAGCTGTCTAAGTCGGCTGCCTGAACACAGAAGCAATTCACAGAAGAGAAGGAAAGGCGACTGGGGTTTCCATAAAAACACACCCCCCTCTTCCTCTTTCAACCGCTGTGCGGCACATTGCTGGAGAAGGCCTCTCTTCATCCTGCTCTGGCTGCGGGTATGACGCCAGATTTCTTTAAAGAAATTTCCTTTTCTGATGCTGCACTTCTTTGAACGTGTGGACTCTCCTGGCCAGGGTGAACTGAGGTCAAATTTAGCCTCAGACCACAGCAGTGAATTCACAAGGCACAGGGCAAGTGTGTGGCGCTAGAAGCAGAAAACGTGAAGAACCACAGATAAGAAAACCAAACTGTTGTTCTTTTTTAAAAATGCTGCAAGATCCCCGTGGCAGTAGGCAGCAGAAATGCTGTAGGTCCCAAATGGTGGCGGCGGGCCATGTGGTGGCAGGCAGCGAGCCCTGGGAGCAGCCAGTCCCAGGCAGAAATGGCTGCCGGTTCCAGAGCGGCGGCCCTAGTGGTGGTGGCAGGCCATGTGGCGGCAGACAGCAGGCCCTGGGAGCAGCCAGTCCCAGGCAGAGACGGCTGATGGTCTCAGAGCAGTGGTGGTGGACCATGTGGCAGCAGGCAGTGGGCCCCAGGCAGAGATGGCTGCTGATCCCTGAGCAATGGCTGGTTCCAGGCAGGGAGACACATGGCAGGCTGGCAGAAGACAGAAACATGGATAGACACGACATGCAGGGTGAGGTTGAATGTTTATTCAGGGGGTTATGGAGGAGGAAGGGTGAAGGGGGGATAGAGAGAGAGAGAGAGAGAGAGAGAGAGAGAAGAGGAGAGGAGAGACAGAGAAGGGGGGAAGCAGAGAAGTGGGGAGAGAGGCAGAAGCGAAGCTGCCTCTCCAAGAGGAAGATGGAAAAGAGAGTGAGCTCAGGCAGGAATCTGAAGATCAGCCTGCTTCAGTGGATGGGGAGGGGAATGGGTGTGGCTTGTCTCTTAAAGGGACCAAAACCATAACACAAACCAAAACAAAACAAAAGCAAACCATCCAACCAAACAAAAAACCCAGAAAGGAGAGTCCCATTGCCCCTATGCCCCGTGATTCCACTCAGCAGTTAATGATGTTTGCTGATCTCTCCTGTGGCCCCCAAACTGAAGGTAACTTCTGGGCGCATCTGGTCAACCATTGCTAGAAGAGCAGAACTGGCCATGCCTTTTTCTAGTTCAGTTGTTCACTAGACCAACAGCTTTGGTCTTGCTTGATGGCCACAGTGTGCTAGGCCCCACAGTAATGGCAGCTTCATCTGTCTACTGTGCTATATATAGTTGGACAAGTGGTCTTCTGCCTCTGGTTGAATTGTGTCGCAGGAAGCAGGCAACAAGACAGAGTGTGGGTATAAGACACCAGTGAGAGACCAGTACCTCTGGAGGAAATGGGGGCAGCAGGATAGGCCTCAGGCAACCTTGGCAGGAAGTTTTACAACAAAAGCTTGCTGACTAGACTGTCTAACACTAGGCTGAGAGGTGAGTGTGCCCGGCATACAAGTCAAGAGAGGCGGGGAACAGACGGAGGATGTGGCCCTAGAAGGCTCCTATGAGCTGAGGCAAACCCTGGATAAGCCGGCAGCTAGAGGGGGTCATCTGCTGACCACACTGCCTGCTGGGTCCACACAGCGACCACTTTTGGCACAGCACAGCACAGCACCGTGTGAACATGACCGCTGAACCTGGGACTGATGCCTATGCCTCCCCTCTCAAGCCAGTCCAGTAGAGTGGCAGTTGGTAGGAGGCGCTGTCATGGATCAAAGGCCTGCCCTACCCCTCTTCAGGCTGCTTCTCAGCGCCAGACTGGAGAACTCTCTCCATGAACACGCCCTCTTCACCTCCCCTCACCCCATTTACTCTGCAAGCCCTCCACACTCTGGCTTCCCTCCCCCAGTTAATTGGAACTGCTCCAGGGAGACATCTCTATATGGGATGATCTTTTTCAGGCCCTTGCTTGAGCTCAACCTCAACCAGCTGGGCAGGCCTTTCCCTCCTGAAAACCCTTCCCCTTCTGGGCCTACTCATATGATGCTAGGCTTTTCCATTGTCCTCCACCATGTCTTAGCGCTAAACGTCAGCATTTGCTGGAGTTTGGCCTAAGCTCTGTTCTCCTCTCCTTTCTTCCTCTCACTCCCTCCTCTTCCCCCTCCCCCTCCCTCACCTCTGTCTCCTCCTGTCTCCCTTCTCCTCCCTCTCCCTCCTCCCATTCCTCTCTACAGTTTGTACATTATCTCATCCATATCTATGGCCTCAAATTCCTTCTCTATTCTAACAACTACCAAATATACATCTCGGGATTCTAAATGTGTGTATTCCTCTGCCTACTTAACTCATTAACATCCTAAACTTAACTGTGCAGAGCTGAATTTCCCAAACCTGTTCCTCTCCCAGACTTTGCTATCTCAAATATAAATGTCACCATCAACAATCAAGTTGACTTAAATTTAGGAGAGGTTTTTCTCTTCCCCTCCTAGCTCATGAATCAGCACATAGGAGTCCTGCCCTTGTTTGGGTTTTCTCTATTGCCACAACCGCAGTGATCTTTTTTAAAAGTCATGAATGCATTCAAAATCCCTGTCTGGAGAACTTGCTATTCTAGAACTGTCCCAGGGTGTGGAGATCTAGTGAGGGGTTTTAAAAAATAAGATAAAAGTAACAAAGGAGGGAGGAGCAAAGGAGATGAACCCTCCTCCAGGCTTGCCCGGAGTGGCAGGATCAAGAGGAGGCTAAGCAGACCTTTAGAGGCTGATACCCATGAAGTGCTATCAAGAAGTGTAAAATAAGGAAGTGTGGACAGAACAAGAGAACAGAGTGGGAGCAGACAGGGGATGACCAGGAGGGCCTCTTGAGACAACTTTCAGCAAAGAGTCAAAAGAGACGAAGATGGGAGCCACACGGAGAGAGGAGGTGTTCCTCACAGAACGGGAAACGCAAAGGCCCTGAGTCTGAGGTCAACTCTTGCCAGGTCAGTTGTTATCATGTGCCGAGTTCACATCTGGAAAGACTGTTGAGGATGCATGTATAGAATCTTCCGGTAAGACAAAAGCTAGTCAATAGGAACTAGCTTCCAGGTCAGTCCCAGCTTCATTTTGCCATGCACTATGGCTCAGGGATGTGGTATCTTCAGCAACAGGGTCTTACCATCAAGTTCTCAAGCATAACCAAGAGCAATGGTAACAGCCTGTTCCACAGAACCCCACTGTCCAACAGCTCCAAAAGATGTAGCCTGCATCTGACACTGGACCTTTTTATGTGGTAGACATTGTGTCCGGGGGAGCCACTGTGACCCAATTACATATGACTCCGTTTAAGCCAGGTATATGTATATATGTGATGTATATGTATATGGTGGATATGTATATGATGTGTATTATAACATATTTATTTTAGGCAGTTTCTACAGTAGTAGGTTTCCACTTGGTATTGTCAAAGGTTCTTAGTGTGAGTCTGTCTCTATACTCCCTCCTTGACCCTGATCTCCCATCCTTCACCCCACTCACCCCTTCCACTATTTCCCTTTCCCCCTTCATACTCCCTGTGGCCCATCTATCGCTCCTTGAAGTCTTACCCACGTGACCTCTCACTAGTTTCTTGCCCTCTATGGTTGCTCTAACTTAAACACACATGTATATACAAAGATTCAAAGTTATCAGAGAGAACATATAGCATTTGTCTGGCTACGTCTGGATTACCTCAGAGTGATTGTTTTTAGCTTCGTCCATTTATTTGAAATTTTCGTAATTTCAATTTTCCTGTTTTGTTCTGTCCAACCTCTTCTTATTGCTATTTTTCATAATATTTTATTGATCATTTGGGAATTTCACATGAACCCCCAAACACCCTCACTTCCCACTCCTCCCAGTTCTGCCCCCCAACCCTTGGGACCTCCCCCTTAAAAAAAGAAGGAAAAGAAAATAAATAAATAACGAGTCCTTTTCATGTTGCACATACACGCACAGGAGCATGGTCAGACTCCTGGTGGTCAACCCCTTAAAGAAAACTGAGTCTTTTGCCCACCGGAACCCCCACCAGCAGCCATCAGTTGTGGGGAGCAGTCACTAACGCCATGGCAAAAGTAGCTTCCTTGCCCTGTACAGTAGGGGGGCATGGATGGCAGCCTTACACAGGGTTTCTGGAGACATCGAGGACTACGGACATCCACATGACCTCTGACCCAACACACGCCACTGATCTCAATCTGATCTCTGGTGGCAGCACAGACCGAGGACATCGGCATGGGTTCAAGCAGCAGCACAGACCATGAACATCTGCATAGCCCTTGATGGTTACATGGGCCACAGACATCAACATGGACCCTGGCTACAATCAGACCACAGAGCCAGACATGGCACTTGGAGGTAACATGAACCCAGACATCACCATGGCCTCAGGTGGCAGTGCAGGCCACTTTCAATTTTCTTTGCAAATGAGTAATATCCCATTGTGTATATAAACCACATTTACATTATCCATTCCATCAGTGATAGACATCCAGGTTGTTTCCATTTCCTGGCTATTGTTGGATAGAGCAGCAATGAACATGGTGGAACAAGTGTCTCTGAGTTTAGATAGAGAGACCTTTGTGAATATGCCAGGAGCAGTATAGCAGGACTTTATGGTAGATCTAATTCTAGCTTTTGGAGTAACCTCCCCACTGATTTCCATAGCTGCTATGCTAGTTTTCACTCCCACTAACAGTGGCTAATGTGCTCCTTCCCTACATCCAGATCAGAATTTTTGTCATTTGTTTTATTGATCTTAGCCATTCTTGGCTGGGTGAAATGAAATCTCAAAATTGGTTTATTTGTTTATTTTAAAATTTTATTTCTATGATGACTATGGACATTGAACATTAAAAAAATGTTTCTTAACCATTGTATTTATTGTTTTGAAAGTTCTCTGTTTATTTCCATACCCCAAATTTTAATAGAATTATTTGTACTCTTAGTGTTTAGGCTTTTTTAGTCCTTTGTATTCTAGACAGCCACCCTCTGTCAGATGTGTGGTTGGGGGAGTGGACAAAAATGTATAGCTCAATAATAATAATAATAATAAAAAGATGTGTAGTCGGTGAAGACCTTTTCCCATTCCTTAGGCTGCCTCTTCATTCAGATGATGGTGTTCTTTGCTGTACAAAAAGGCTTTAGTTTCATGAGGTCCTATTTGTCAGTAGCTGTTCTTAATGTGTGTAGTACAGAGATCCTGCTCACAGACCTGTGCTTTCTCTCCCATCAGATTCAGGATATCAGGTCTTGTGTTGAAGTCCTTGTCCCATTCACTATACAGAATGAGAGATGAGGGTCTAGCTTCACTCTTCTGCACACCACTATCCAGATTTACCAGCACCATTTGTCAACGATGTAATCGTCTCTCCAATGTGCATTTTTGGCTTCTCTGTCAAAAATCATGTGGCTGTAAGAATGTAGGGTTATTATGTGTGTACTCAATTCATTTCGGTAATCAAGAAAGTTAACATCTTAAGCGTGGGGCAATTAAATGTGAACAGACGGAGAAAATGAGAAACGTCTCGCAAAAGAGGCAAAAAGAAGTGAGCAAGAGGGCTTTGAAAGGAGACTGGGAGATGTGATGTCCTGAAGATCAAGAGAAAAAAAAATGGTCATGAAGGGTGTGGTCCATTGTGTCAAATGCTGCAGAGAACTCATGTTGATAAGGCTTCTGAACTGGCGTTCATCATGGGAGCAAAGTCTTGCTGGAGCCGACTTAAGTCAGGAGAGGAATTACAATGAGAAAAACAGGTCAGTGAGAGCTCTGCTGTGAGGAGGGCAGAGATGTGATGGTATGCTCGAGGAAATGACGACAGATGGGATGCAAGGCCCTGGCAATGCAGGGTCCCTACACATGTGGTCCTGCTCCAGTGATAGAATGAAAGGGACGTGAATCAGGTGTGTGGGGTGATGCTGAGGGTAAAGCTGAGGGAGTGCGCTGTGAGGGCTACTTCTCAGTGAAGTAGTGGTCTGTCAGCCACAATGGCCAGTGGGAAAGAAGGTGTGGAAAGTCTAAAGAGAAAGAGGATGCTTAGTATTCTTTAGCAGAATGAGTGGTCCCATAACTGCCAGACATCATAAAAGGTTCACTTGAGTTTAGGATTGTGAGCTATTGTTAGATGGGCTAAGAAAACACGTGCTTTCCATTAGCCGAGGTTAGCTATGTGGGTGCAAGCACAGAGAGGGCACAGGCCTGGATTTATAAAAGACAGAGTTCTTTTGCCCAAATATATGTAAGCTAAATGAATGAATGAATGAATGAGAAGAAGCAATTGAGGGCCCGTGAGAAACAGCACTAAGAGGCAGTAAACATTGCAGACTATTTGGCATTCACAGTTGGGCTGTGTGTGTGTGTGTGTGTGTGTGTGTACATGTTACATGAACACATAAAGGAGTACACGCACATGGAGGAGGTCAGAGGACAGATATTGGAAGCTGGTTCTTACCTTCCACTTTGTCGAGGCAGGGTCTCTCTTGTCGTTTCTGCTGCCATGCGCATACTCCAGGCTAGCTCATGCACGAACTTCCAGCTGGTTCTCCTGTCTCTGCCTCATGTCTCCCAGTAGGAATGCTAGGATCATGGATGCATGCCACTGCATCCAGCTTTTTACATGGGTTTAAGGCATTGAACTTGCCAGGCATGTGTGATGAGAGCTTTCCCACCGCTGAGCTATCTTCTGGCTCAAAGTTTTGCTGTTTAAGTGAAGAGGGAGAATGATCTGAACAGCAAGGGGGAGTGAAGAAGGTACCTTCTCTCTCTGTTGCAAGAGGATGTGGAAGACAAGTAACTGTTGAGAAGGTGCAGAAAAAAAGCCACGCTCAGTGAAAGCAGAAGGGGGAAGGGCAGCCCTGCAGATACGAAACTGTCTCTTCTTCTGTCACATGTCATTCCTTCCCATTATGCTTTGAAAACCAAAGCCTGTGGCCCTGCTACTTAATTCTCTGCATTTCAGACAGGAGCTGTAAACCTTTTCCGGATGGTTAGTGTTGAGGGTCACAAGGGCCGTTCTTACTAACCGGGGCACCGCAGCGGGATGTGAGGGGCATGCCATGGTGTTTGAGATGTACTGGGATTAAGAATGAGAAGCCACTGAAGTCTTTAGATGGTGTATGACTCCGGTACTGAAAACAGCACCAAATTTGCCCTCTAGTTTGTCTTTGGCCTCCGACGAGCATGGCCTTCTGGAACATGAAGCAAATCTAAATGCCCTCTAAGGGAAGATTTGGCCAGATGTCCAGGACCTCTTGAAGCCACAGAATGTCCTGAGCTATTGCCCTCCTGACCAGTCTCAGATAGTCTTGTTAGCCACCTTTGAAATCAGTATTCCTTGTCCAGTTGATTCTGAAGCCAGAGCAAACTTCAAGAAAATAATTAACTAGTTACTGAAGGACTTCCCAAGTCTTCTACCAGACTATAAACGTTGAGGCTTCCTTTCTCTAGTTCAACACTACAAAGTGGCACCCTGGAGTCTCGCACAACCACACATCTCTGCATGAGTTAGGCTCTTACCAGCTGCTGGGTTCATATCCTAACACAGAGTGTGTTGTCTGTGTCTCCTTAAGAGAAAACAGGGGCGCAGGCTATTTAATTTCATCTACCACAAAGCTAATAAGTGGCTGAGCCAATATCCATACTCGTGTATTCTGATTCCAGAGTCCGCGGTCTCTTTGATACTTACCACACTTTTAAATCTGGTTCTTTCTCAGTTAGGGAAGATTAAGTGCTATCTAAATGGCACAGGTGTGAGGCGTGTTTCATACGGGAAACATGACTGACCAGAAGACTTCATTGCTGGGACACTTGCTCCTGACCAGGACCTCAAGAGCTAAGCTCTGCAGGCAGTGGGTTGGGGAAGGATCACTGCTTGCTCTTGGCTACCACTGAACCGGTCAGCAGAGATCTCAGTAGATGTTTTCTGGGACCAGTAGCAAAAGTTTCCTAGCCCACAATATCACGTATGTAGTAGTAGCCATCGATCCCTCGCGTGCCTTCCTCCTGGCACATGTACATACGTGGGAGTGAAAACACATCCCACGGTCTGTTTCACTGCCGCTCGGTGGTGAGAACGCAGCACCTGAGATCCTCCAGAAAGCATCTAGGAAAGATGAAGCTCTAGATGTATAGGTGTGATGGATACTTTCTCTTTCGCTGTGTGTTCGGCCTTTTCCACTCTCCTTCAGAGGGTGGGACTCTGACCCCACCCACCAGCCTTATGCCCCGGCCATGTCATTCTTCCCTCTAAGTCCCTGTCCAAGCCAAGCATGCCTGCACTGTAATCCAGGCATGCCCGCTCCTTGCAGACTCTCGGTATTGCCTAAACTCTGTGGCCTTTACCATTTCTCTACGTCTTTCTATCTTCCAAAGTCAGTTATTAAGACTTTTCTGGATACTTTCACAAACCCAGGGTGCCTCCCTCCCTCCCTCCGTTCTGCCATACATTGGATGTGTCTCCATAGACGTCAAGGCTGTACACTTTCTTCATCCGTTCACTCGAGACTAAGCCAAGGCCAATAGGCCGAGACACCCAGCATGGTACTGCCTTTGTTGCAGTTTTCCCCAGAACAGAGGCCCTGCTTTGACCTTATCCACATCGTGATCTGCACAATTCTGCGGCAAATCCTAGGTTTGCAAGAACATTGAGTTCTTGTATTTTCTCATCTTGATTTGAACTAGTATTTCTCTGATTCTAGGGATATGCCAAGGTCCTTGAGTCCTTCACTTAGCGCCTTTCAGGTGGTCCCTAAGTGCACGCTAACTTGAGCCGGATGAAGACAAGGTGAGCGAAATCTGCCTGCTGACTGGCGGCTGTTTGAAGGAAGACAGGGAGACATGCTTGAATGAGAGGCACGAAGAGAATCAAGAAGATGGCTGTGGGACAGTGAAACTCTCAGTGTTCCTGTTGCGGGAGATTGGTGTGTATTGTCGCTCTGACACTGCCAATGGAGGTAAACCTTGATTCAGGGGTGGAGTCCACGTTCAGCTGGCCAGAATACACCATAGAGTTTTCTGGTGGGCCCAGGTGAAGAAAGAGAGACACGGAGAGGCATAAGAAGGGGCTTGGAAAGATTCGCAGGCTTTTTAAACTGGGGCAGGTGGAGAAGAGAGTCAGCTGATCTTTTCTCTGTTGCTCTGTGGATCTACCAGGTTTATGCCCTAGTATCTGACTCCCGAGCATTATTTACTAGTAAAGCAATAAAAGCAGGTGCTATATGTCCCACTGTTGAGAAAAAACAACAAGGAGAGAGAGAGAGGGGGGGGGGGGGAGGGAGGGAGAGAGGGAGAGAGGGAGGGGGGGAGAGAGAGAGTGTTTGCAGTTATTTTGCTCCAGCTCACCCTGCTTCAGAACAGGCAGAGGGAGAATAGTGGGCCATCTAAGAGTAACCAGCAGGTGGCGGCATTTACACGTGAATGAGGGACTCCCTACACCTGGACAAACCCAAAGGTGAACTTTTACTGGGAAAGATGATTGTGATTTGAGGACCATCCGGGAGTGTGATTGGACATGCGGACAAAGCTGGGCTGCCTCCTACCCTACATACAGTAGGTGTCCGTAACCATTTGTGTTTCCAGTTCTTTCTTAGTCCAAGCTTAGGGGTCTTATTGGAGGAAAAAGAAGAAATACAAACCTTAGCCTCCAACCAGTGACTTGGGACCTCCTGGAAATCCCTAGATGTTCCTGAGGGAGGCAGCCAAACTGCCCTGTGGGACTGACACCCAAAGGTCTTTTCTTGCCATCTCAAAGTTGAATATGTCCATTAGGAAAAGGGAACAGAGGCCACACCATGCAGGACTCCTCTGGAGGATCTGAGCAGGGAGATAATCTTCATCTCCTGAAGTCTGCAGGAGAACTGCTGTCTGGACAGCCAGAGCCTTCTGGAGCACAGCCACCTTCCCAGTGTGCCCTCCCTCTCATTCCTTCTTCATTCTAACCATGTTAGGGTTCATCTCCCCCATGCCAATTGTTGTCACCCCTGTCTATAATAAGCATGAAGAAGAAACCCATGTTGAGGGGTGCTATTTCCTGATCAGCTGCCTTCTGTCTGGCAGGCAATGCTTTCAAAAGTCCCTTGGGAAACCAAGGCCCACACTGAGTTTCTCAGTGTTCACTGGGGTACAAGCGGACAAAGCTCCCCATTCATGGAAAACCTTGGTCTAGAGTGACTGTCTCTGGTCTGTAAAACACTTGGTCCTATTGCTACTGTGTAGTGGGAGTTCATCTGGATTTTAATAAATAAAGCTGGCCTGAAGTTCAGAGAGTAAAACAGCCTCACAGACCAGGCAGCGGTGACACACACCTTTAATCCCAGTAACCACACTAGTTGCTATAGAAACTGGCCGGTAGTGGTGCATGCCTTTAATCCCAGTACTAGAGAGGAATATAAAATGGGAGGAGAGAGTTCTCATACACAGTTCCATTCTGAGGATTCCTGGAAGCAGGATAGCCATTTGGGACTGAGGTAGAGGTAAGAGTCAGTGGCTGGCTGTTTTGCTTTTCGACCTTCAGGCAAGCTTTACTTGTGAAAATACAAATGAGATATCACTACACTATTCTTCCCTGTGCCTCATCAAGTCACTACCAACACGATGTTATGCAGTGAAACCCAGAGGAAGGAGGCATAAACACATACAATAACTTAGAAGAACCAGCCAGATTGTGCCCTCCAGGGGCCCATTCTCAGTGGCTCCCTGCACAAGCATCGCTCGCTGCCTCCACAACTTGGTTCACTCTGGGAAGAAGTATTTCCTTCACTGAGACCCTGACCACCCACCATTGAGATCTTCTGTTTTTCAGGATGTCACCTCCCAGATGCCTTCTGGAGCCTTTGATATCCCGCCCATGTCAGTGGGGGGGGGGTATTCTGTCTTGCAGCCCCTGGGCCTTTTGCATCCACACATGAGCCTCTTCTCAAGTGCACGCCGAGGGACAGGGATGCTGTGTTAATCCCCTGCCTCGGCCTCTGGCGGCTTGTGAGGACATGCTGGAGCTAGCACACGGTACGTCAGGAGATAAGCGCGAGCTGCTGGAAAAGTGGATGATGAGGGAGCAGATGGAGATGAGCTCACAGTGCAGGTTTCAGCCCCGAGGGAGGAGCTGCTCTGAGCCTGGAGGACTGGACTGCACAATGAGGTGAAGGGTGACCAGTGTGTGATCCTTTCTGAAGTAATGCTTGTCTTCGAATTCCATAGTGGGATAACAGGGGTCCATGGCTGGGGTAGGTCAGTCAGCATCCATAATCTTGTTGATTCCCCAGGTTAATCCCCAAGACAACCTCCTGGAGTGTGCGGAACCCCCAGGTTGAGGTACACAGGGTAATAGGATCTAGGTTTCTGTTCCAGGTCCATTTCATACCAAGAAGGACTTACAACCTCCGACCCAGTATGCCCTAAAATTGCTAAAGGGTTCCTGCCTGGTGGCCACACCACTAATCAGGACACTAATGCTACTGAGGGAGGTGGTGGGCATGACCAGAGTCTAGGATGCTGCACTTTCTGGGATCGACTTCCCTCTTCTCTTACCCAGAGTATCGGCAGACTCTGGGCTTTAACAACCTGCCCCCTTTCCTTCAAAAGTTTGGTGTCTTTGTTGGGGGGCAAGGCATTTGGAGAAGACAGCAAGTAGGATGGAGAAGGGGTGACAGGGTAAGCAAACCTCGTGCCCTTCCTCTGCTGCCTTCTGAATACTATACACCCACGTGTCCTTCTGAGTTTGCAAAAGACAAGGAAAATTTTACCAGGAATTCCCCACACAGCCACCCCAGCCACAGTCCCAGAGTGGGCCCAGAGTGGGTGTGGGTAATGTGGAAAAGGTATGCTGTTGCAAGCTTGGGACTTGTTCAACACTGGGCCCTTTAGTTGTCTGGTCTCGCCCCCATTGTCTGGAGAAAATGGCCACCCAAGGGCAGAGTGTATGTGTTGTTTTTCTCCATTATGTGATGAAGCCCTGTCCAACATATATATTTAATATATATTTATCTGCTCTGCCTTTCTTCCTCCTCCTACAACGCTTCTCTGTGGCCTTCAGCAGGCCACCTTGCTAAACTCAGAAAACCAGAAAAAATGTAACTGAGAGCAGCCTCCTTCTTCCCAGTGCGGCACAATCTGGCTATCTGGGGTAGCCATTGCTCAGAGCCCAGGTTGACTGGCCATGGGCCAGAGCCCTTCCTCTCTGCTCTAAGCCTTCTACTGCCTCCCCTGAGTCGCTTGCTCAGGTCAACCAGACAACCGCGAAAACAAACAGCTCCGGACCACCAGCCATCGAACCCCACCCGCATGACCACAGAAGACCACAACACCCCAAACAACAGATACGTCTGGCCTGTCCCTGAGACAGTAGGCCGGATGCCACAGCAGTGACCCTGGGAGTGGCAGCAGGAAGCTCAGGGGAAAAAGCCTGTTTTGCCATGTCTAACATCAGCATCTTCCAAAACCTTTCTCAAAGAGGAAGAGGAAGGCCGAGTGGCGCCAGGTGAATTCCCACGGAAGAGTTGCGCCACAGTCACCGATCTGGCCTCTGGCCTCATCCCACATCGGCGTCCAGGCTCGCTGCTCTCCTATCTCTGCACTCACATGGCCCAGCTGCTCTTCTGAGGCAGCATCTTTGTACATGACTTTGTCCTGCCGACTTGGGATCTTATGTTCCCAGCTCTACCAATCTTCCGATCTTATGGTCCTAGTGCCACTGAGTGGTGTGATACTTGCTACCTACCTGGTAAGCATTCAGTGAGCATCTTCTGGCTGAAAAAAAAATAGAGGGGGGATGCTTAGATTCCAAACAGCATCCTGGGGGTGTGGGGAACACAGAGTGACTGTTGCCTTGGAGTGCTAGCTGGGTGCCTTGCAGCCCTGGGGTGAAGGAGATACTCTGGACATAAGCTCTGAGCCGCTGACCTGAAAGCAAACTCCCTTAACACTCTAAGCTCCTTGCTTAGAGCACCTGTACTTGCAGGCAAGATGGGCCACTTTGTTGACTTCTGCACGTGTACTTGGATACCTGCCTCCTCCCTGGCATGCGCTTCCCCAACAGCACCTCTGGGTCTTCCTTAGCTTTGAACTCTTTATCAGAGCCCCTGGCCCATTCCAGGCACCCAGGGAGAGCCTGTTGAAGTATGTGCACTTCCTCTGTCTCGGCTTCTAGGAGCCCTTGCTATCTGTCTCTCCATTTTCTGCTGTAACGTGGCTGCATGGGCAGTGTGCTGCTCAGTCCCCTCTCTACAGAGCCTAAGGGAGACTCTCTTCCTAAGCCAAAGCACCAAAGCCCTAAGGATGAATTCTCTTCCTTTTTCTTTCCTCCCATCATCTCCTCCAGAGTCTGAGTATTGCTTCCTGAGCCCTTGCAGCATACAAGATTTTGCACACAGAGACAATGCGTGTCGGGTGCTCTGATGGACAAATATTAATAAACGGCTTGAAAAAAAACTCAAGGAAAAGCATTACCTTGAGCTGGCTTCTTGTATTCAACTCACACACAATGACTATCACATACACACACACACACACACACACAATGACTATCACATACACACACACACACTCACACACAATGACTATCACATACACACACACACACACACAATGACTATCACATACACACACACTCACACACAATGACTATCACATACACACACAATCACACACAATGACTATCACATACACACACACACACACCACCACCACCACCACCACCACCACCACCACCATCTTTCCCTTATTGTCCCACCAAGCTGCATAACAGGATCAGTACCATCCTAGACAATTGGTGAGAATTGAATTCTGTGTCAGGTGCATACTCGAATAACTCACCTAAATTCTGGAAGTGTTAAGAGATCTTCCATGTTGGAACACATGACTACACTATAAGGCTGTTTTGTTGGTTTTGTCTTTTTTTTTCTCCTAAGTACAGGGGTGAAGTCCAGATTGCTGAAATGACATGTCTAAGACTACAAAGATAACAGAGACATAGATCTTTGAATGCTTAATTCAGTATTTTGGCATCACACAAAAGCTGCCTCTTTTGAAACTCCAAATAGCGTTCTTTATCTGGTCTGGGACCCAGCATGGAGTCAAGCAGGAGCGGTACCCAGCAGTTGTCAGATTTACTGTCTCAGGCACAACCCCGTACTGTTCCTCCAGACACCCTCCTAAGTATTTCTGGGCTGTGATATCTCAGGGTTTACTTCATGGCTGAGTACATGGAATCAGAAGCTGGGTTTGAAACCTACACACTGCCAGGACTACGTGTATGAGCCTGGGAGAGAACTGAAACCTCTGAGGCCTGAGTTCCCGACCTGGAGAACGTGACCAGAAAAGGCCACCACTTCGCGGAGTTCCTTTGAGTTAGGTCAATCAGCATAGACCACTTAGGACGGTAGTTGGCACAGTAAATGCTGTAAGGATTTTGTTTATTGTTGTTGTTAATGTTTGCTGTTCTTCATTTCATGATCACCTTATTCTTATGTTAGATGATTTTAAAACATAGGAAGGGAGAGAAGGGCTTGATCTGAGGAGCCGCAGGGAAGGAAGGGAGAGAAGGAAGCAATAAAGGAAAGGGGGAGGAAAAGAAGAATGAAAGAGGGAGAAAAAGAGAGAGAGTCAATTAGTCATGAAGAGATGGTAAGTCACGAGTGGTTGCTGCCGGATGTAGCCCCCCAGCTACATGCTATTGTGCCTGTGAAGCCAAGCCAGGCAACGGAACTAGACCCTTTTAGAAACAGTTACTATGACTGAGGAGCATGGACAGCCTGATTTCTCTTCCACAATCTCTGCTCTTATCCACCTTTCTGTCCCAGGAACACACGGGGGCCAGTGCAGCATGAACACCACACAAAGCACTGGTGAAGTCGCTCTGTGCCCAGGCAGCAGCAGCTGGGTGCTGCTTCAGACGCAGGGCAGACAAGCACTTGCTTCTTGGCCTGGCTCTGAGGAGCCAAGGAAATGTTTTTTCATACCTAGATCTCACTCCAGGCTTCCTCCCAGGAAGAACCTAGCTGGTCCCTGATGGTGCTCTCCTTACTCTCTTGTCCCTCCTGACAGGATCCAATCAGCTCTTTCCCAGCCCTGATCTCCCTGCCCCCACTGGAGAGCTGCTGGTACCTCAGTTTATCTGTTTGTTCCATTTTGTTTGTCCCCTGAAGGTGAAGCACATGAGACTGAAGTGGGCCTTGTTGTGGGAGAGAATTAGTTCTGATGTGGAAACAGAGGGACTGGGAGGATGTGGATTGTGTGTGTGCAACACCCTCTCTAGAGAGGGGATTGGATCACAATAGGCTCATGGAAGAAGCATTCTAAAATTTCCATTAGTTAGGCGCCCTAGCTATTATAATATGTAAATCCTTAACCTTTAATGACTTGGTACAATAGATCTTTACTTCTTTGTCTTGCAAAATGCACTCTGGGGATGTTCTCAGGCGCTCAGGCTGGCACAGGCAGGTGTTCTTCAACAAGCAGCTTCCAGAATTAGTGGGAGTGTAGACACCCAGCCTCAGATAAGCAGGCCTGGAGTCAGCATTGTCGGTCTTGGGAATGGTGTGTAGCACTTATCACTCTGTGCATGTTACCTTGGCCAGGACTCACCCTGAGGCTCCTCTGCCCTCAGAGGGCCTGGATAGGAGAGCTTCTGTTGGAGCATCCTTCCCAGCACCATGGGCAGGGAGCATGACTATGGTAGTACTAGTCAAATAGGAATGCCAGCTCCCAAAAGAGACTTTGTAGATTGAGGCTCATTAACAGGATCTCAGCTGTTCCTGAAGCAGAAAAATAGAAGAAGACACAAGAACAAGTGAAGCATCTCCCAGTCTAGTGAGTGTGGATAATATATAGGCTCATGCACTACCCAGGGCACACTCAGTGGAGTCTCAGGACAGACAGCGCCTGTACACAGGACAGAAAGAGTGGCTACTGACCAACAGCCATCATTAAAACACGGAAGACTGGCATGGAGCTGGAAGGGTGTCAACGGAGACTTTGAACCAGGGTCCCTGAAAGAGGCTGGCATAGGAGCCCTTTTAAAGCTGTTTGAGCAGAACAAGAGATGTGGGTCTGCCCCCCGGAATAGATGGTGAGATGTGAGTGGCAGGGGAAAGGATCCTTCAATTTCTATTGTCGAAAACAGCAGGAGCACCGACTAGAAGAGGTTGAAACCCCGGAGAATGAGGGATGTGCCACCAGTAAGAGAAATATCATGGCAAACAGAAGGCATGGACATGAATGGATACATTTTATCTTTCAAAATAAAACAGGTGAAATTTCTTAATGTTGTCAGTGTCAGGCAAAACTTGCGACTGTATGATTATTTGACATATGGGCTGCACACCTGTTGTTTGTTAAGTTCTGTACTGGGCCCAGGAATGCATCAGAAAACAAAATAACAGTAGTCCACATCTTCTTCAGGATGATAGGTGTACCAGGAAGACATGAGGGCTCTCGAAAGAAAGAAAGAAAGAAAGAAAGAAAGAAAGAAAGAAAGAAAGAAAGAAAGAAAGAAAGAAAGAAAGAAAATAGATATGTAGATAGATGATAGAGAGATAATTTTAATTCTATATAATTTTTAAGTTAAGAAAAATATATATAACGTTTTAAGTCAAGAAACTATTTTAATAAATTGGTTGCTAATGATGTGATATGATAAAAAAAAAAGTGGGCCTGTGGGTACACCATGTCAGAGAAGGAGGGCTTTGGTTTTAAGACAGGAGTCAGGTAAGATTTTTGTGACAGAACTTAAGTCATGTGATTCCTAATCTGAAAAGCCCAAGAAGGAAGTGTGACCAATGTGTTCTCAAAACATGGAGGTCATTGTGCCTTGTGTGGAGGGATGGGGAAAGTGTTGTGGGATATTTGTATACTGTGTGAAGATGTATTGCTGTGATTGGTTTAATATAGAGCTGAAATGGCCACTACCTAGGCAGGTGGATCACAAGTTCGAGGCCAGCCTGGGCTACACATTCTGCAAGGTGTGGTGCTGCACACCTTTATCCTAGCATTTAGGAGGCAAAGGCTGGAGAATCTCTGAGTTTGAGGACAAGTTGGTCCACATAGAAAATTTCAAGCCACCCTCTCTCAAAGAGAGACAGAAAGACAGAAAAATGTCAGGATTCATTAAAGCCATTGTAAATAGACTTCCCCGTTCTGCATGGAACCTCTCCAGGCAGTGTTTCTTATTACTCTCAGGATGGTTTTCCTTGTACCTAAACAGGATCACAGCACTGACTTGTTCAGAGTCTTCACTGCTCTTTCCCCACTGCCTAAGAAATAAAACCCAAGATTCTAATCATGTCTTCTCCAGCCTCCTTCTGCTGGAGCTCTCTGCGCTGGCTACCCAGTTCCCTAAGTTTACAGCACTAACTCTCACTAGGATTTTAGTGTCCCCTAAACAGTTCTGGAACTATCCATTGTCTCCTGTCCTGTTCTTGTGTTTTTAATACATATTGCTGAGTGCTTCTTCTACTCCTCCTCCTTATCTCCTTTCTTCTTTTCCTCTTCCTCCTCTTCCTCTTCCTTCTTGTTTTCCTCTTCCTCTTCTTGTCTGTACCACAAACTAAACTGTAAAATACTCAAGAGCAGAAACAAAATTTCTTTTTGAGTTCTTATTTTACTTGTGAGGACATATCTTGTCTCCAAGCAGGTACTTGATGGAGGAAGGTCATTGGTTAAAAAATAAAGAAACTGCTTGGCCCTGATAGCTTAGAACATAGGTGGGTGGAGTAAACAGAACAGAATGCTGGGAGGAAGAGGAAGTGAGGTAAGATGCCTTAGACAGACGCCATGCTCCCCTCTCCTGGGAAGACGCGATGAAACTCCGACCCAGGATGGACATAGGCTAGAATCTTTCCCGGTAAGCGCACCTTGGGGTGCTACACACATTATTAGAAATGGGCTAGTCCAGGTGCAAGAGTTAGCCGAGAAGAGGCTAGATATAATGGGCCAAGCAGTGTTTAAAAGAATACAGTTTCCGTATAATTATTTCGGGTAAAGCTAGCTGGGCAGCAGGAATGCAGCCGGCAGCTCCTACAACAGATTGGAGCCCAGACATGTGGACAACTGAATCCACTGAAAGCCTGAGAAAGCTTGGGAAAGAGTAAAGCATGTTTTCTTGGTAGCAACAATTTCTCGGGTCTACTCTGCTTGCTGGAGGCAAGCAAACACTCTCATCTAAGAGAGGCTTACTGACTCAGCTTTAGCTGCAAAACCCTGCAGCTCATTAAGAGGTCCTGCCAAGAAACACTTAAATGGTATTGAAAAGCTGACTGCATGCTTGTTTGTTTTCAGCCGTAGCAGGAAAATGTTGTGCTGTTTTAAAATGCCTGCTTTCTGGGCCATCCTGCCAGGACAAACTCTGACTGTTTGAGGCAAGAGGGCCGACTACAGAGAGAGGACTTGAGTGTTGTCTGTGGACATAATGCTGCAACTTACTTGCTGGCAGGGACCTTGAAATGCCATAGAGTTGTGGCAGTAAACATGGCTACAGCCAGTACCTCAGCCATGAGGCTGGAAAGCTAAGGAATGTGCTGGATCCAGCCTTCAAAGCCATGGCTTTAGTCCTACTGATATTGCTTGGTAAATTAAAGACTCATGTGGTCAGAAAAAGAGAGATATACAGTAAAGAGAGATTCAAAGACAAAGAAAATTTTTAAATGATTTACAGTGTGTTGAAAATATATGCAGACTAAAAGTTAAAGTTCTTAAAGTAAAAAACAAAAAAAAGAAGAAAGAGAGTAGTTGGGTGTGGTAGTACACATCTTTAATCCCAATACTTGGGAGGCAGAGGGAGACTGACCTCTGTGACTCCAAGGTGTGGTAGCACACACCTTTAATCCCAATGCCTGGGAGGCAGAAATAGGCAGATCTCTGAGAGTTCAAAGACAGCCTGGTCTACAGAGTTATTCCAGGTCAAAGATACAGAGAACCTGTCTCAAAAAGCAAAAAATAAAAGTAAAAATAAACAAAATAGAGGTTAAAATAAGTGCACAAAGATGGAAAATACACAGAGAATTTTGATACTGTATGCTATTATGCTCTGTTTGAATTGTTTGAATGCTGAGGAAGGAGCAACAGCTACTAAAAGATAATTGTTTATAAATGCTGCTGAACTGATCCAACATAGATATTTTGAAAATGCCTTGACTTTGAAATTTGGATCTAAGGACATGATGCTTTGGAAAGGAGTTTCTTATTTTGTTTTCACAGAGAGTGAGAGTCTGTGGATTGCTTCTATCCCAATGTGGTATGATGGACCACGCCCTCCTGAAGGGTTGCTGTGAACACCTTCAGAAAATTGCTTTGCTAAACTGACAACTGAGATGAAACTAACACACAGGTTATGCCATGAAAGACCTAATTAACGACGCCCCCATTCAGCAGGAAGCAGTTTGGAGAGAAAAAACAGCCCATATTCCCAAATATTGTTTATAAATGTTCTTTTACATTGAAAGGGGGATATGATAAAGGTATGAATAATTTGCATTAGTATAGATTTTGCTTTATTGATAGAGATTTAAGGTCAATTTTGTTATATGTATATGTACTTCTGATCTTGATTAAGGTATTGTGATTGTGTAGTTCACTTAAAAATGTAATGTATATAGGTTGTTAATGGATAATCAATAATAGTCAAGCTTGTAGTCATGTTAGTTAAGATTTTCTAGATGTACATAGATATATTTTAGATAGGCATTCTTCATATCTTTCAAAGATTATAGAATATGGCATTTAATGTTTTAATAACTTAGGACTTTTCATGACAATGAGACATGTCTGCTCCTGGCAGCACCAACCTACTTCAAGAAGAAGATGGGCATCGAAGAGGATCCTTATGGAGTTTGATAGCCATTTGGGCAAGAAACTGCTCTAGCCTGGACTATTGCATAAACTGGACACAGAGAACCTGCAGAGAGAGGACTACTGAACTTGCCTAAGGTGAGATGATCTATCGGGGTTCCTGATTCATGAAGGAGTCTGTGAGACATTCTGAAGGACACAGCAGATAGTGATTGAACTGACTTTGAAATTTCCCGTTCATGCAAATGTCTCTGGATACTATGGGCCTGTAGGCCAGAGATGGGTACCCCAACGGTACAGAGAAACTTTGGGTGACTGTCCAGGCAGCGAGATGTCTCTGTCATTTCTAGAGTGTGAAAGCTGCTTATTTCTTGTTTGCTTAGGTAATATTGTATCTTTCTGGAGTCTTTGATGGAGTTGAAGAATAGTTAGTTATAGTTACAGTTTTCCTTAGTTATGATAAAGATTATTGTAACTTTTACTTGATAACTGTTTTGTTATATGTAATTTTGCTATGTTAAAGTTAAAGCCTTCCTCTTTTTTTGTTTAAACAGAAAAAGGGGAAATGATGGAGGAAGGTCATTTGTTAAAAAATAAAGAAACTGCTTGGCCCTCATAGGTTAAAACATAGGTGGGAGGAGTAAACAGAACAGAATGCTGGGAGGAAGAGGAAGTGAGCTCAGAGGCCATGCTCCCCTCTCCCAGGCAGACGCAATGAGGCAAGCCGCCAGGTCAGACATGCTGAATCTTTCCCGGTAAGACTGGTGTTACATAGATTATTAAAAATGGGTTAAGCAAAATATGAGAATTAGCCCGTAAGAGGCTAGAGCTAGTGGGCCAAGCAGTGTTTAAATGAATAGAGTTTGTGTGTTGTTATTTCTGGTGTAAAGCTAGCTGTGCGGGAGCCTGGCGGTATGAAAAGCAGGCCCGCAGGGCATAAGCTAGCTGGTGGCCAGGAGCCAGGCAGCAGGGAGCTGGGGCGGCAGGGAAGCGGCCCGCAGCTCCCACAACAAGTACTGAGTAAATATTAGTTAAATGAGTGAAAGAAGTAATGAGTTAGTATAATTTCTCTGCTTAAAATGCCTCTGTTTCCTGTTTGTCCACCAGGTAAACCCCATTCATCCTCCCAAGCATGTGTCTCAGATTTCAGGTATGCCAAGAATCCTTGCTGCTAAGGCACACTGCACTCCTTCCTGAAGTCCTCCGCACCTGGCACAGCTCTCCACAGAGCATTCAAGGCTCCCTATACACTGCCCTACCTGTTTATTCTTAGTCATCTTTGTGCACTCAGAATCATGGCAGGTCACAATACCTGTGTCTGATGTCATCTCTTACAAAGAATGAATGACTGCAATGGATAACACATAGCCCCAAGTAAAGGAAACATATTATGGGGAAAAAGAGGAAGCAAAGAGAAGATGCTCCTTTGGCCTTGGCATTTCAGTGATGACTTGCATCTATGAACAGTAAGGACACATGAGCCACCATGACCCCTTCCTTCTCTGAGTCTGAACAATGCTATGCTCCATAGGTGGTCTTACTTGATGGTCTTGCTACCAGGATAACCAGACTCCTTTGCTGCAAGTGGATTGTGAATGAAAACGAGATAGTTATCTTCTGAACCTTCAGCAAGCTCTGGAAAGAATGTTCTAACCTCTCACCATACTGTGTTATATACATCCTTGGTCACACCATAACATACAGTTTGGGTTTGTGGTAGCTTTTCTTCAGTCCCTTCTATCCGGGTTAGTTTCTGTTAACACAGGATAGAGAATCACCTGGAAAGAAGAAACCTCAACTGAGGAACTGACGCCATCACATTGACTTGTGGACACAATGGGAGGACATTTCCTTCATCAGTGATTGATTATAAAAGAAAACAAGCCATGTAGAGCAAGCCAGTAAACAGCATTTCTCTGTAGTTTCTGCTTCTGTTCCTACCTTGAGTTCCTGCTTTGGTTTTTACAGGTGATGGATTGTAAAGTATATGTAAAAATAAACCCATTCTTTCCCAAGGTGTTTTTGGTCAGTATTTTATTTCAGCAACAGAGAGAGTAAGTAGAATGCCCACCCTATGTGGACCTCAGCCTTGGCTCTTTTCAAAGTCATTTTGATTCGAGACACCATAGATACTGCACAAAAGATCCATTTCTCTTGTCATTTGCAACACAGAAGTTCAACATTGTACTAAAGTCACAGTTCATACTGATTCAGAGCAGGTCTGAATTCTCACAGAGTCTGGCAGGGATATGAGTTGCATGGTCAGGGATGGAGCATAGAGAAGACAATGTCTCATGGCCTCTCTGATGCTCCCTTGCTTGACTCTTCCTGTGTATTTCTCTAATACCCTGTTTTCCTACTGTGCTTTATTTCCCCTGATCCTCCTACTAGATGGCCAGGAGGCAATTCAGCTCACAGTAAACTGTTTGAACCTAGAGGTTTTGTGTTCTCAGCAACCCCAGGCCATTTGGCCCATAGACTCTACAACAGTATCTTTCTACTCAGTTGTCCAGCTCAGCAGTGCTGGGTCATATTTATAAAAAAAAAACTGACCGAACCTGCACTGCCTATGAAGACAGAGAAGTGTGTTCCATGCCTCTTCACTTCAGGACTGAAGCTATTCAAGTATAAACATTGATATAACTGGCCACTCAAAAAACCCAATTAACAGCAATGCATCTGTGGCACCTACCTGGCTTTCTGGACCTTTAAAAAAATGCACCAGAGACTGGAGAGATGGCTCAGCGATTAAGAGCATAACCTGCTTTTCCAAAGGTCCCGAGTTCAATTCCCACAACCACATGGTGGCTCACAACCAATCTGTAATGAGATCTGGTCCCTCTTGAGAAAGAGACATGGTCAGTCACCCTTATCAACTTAGACCATGAAACCCAATATGGACTGTTGAATTCTCTCAGTTTGTGAAATAGCCGGGCTAGCTAAAAGATAAAACAATTATATTTTTATTTATTATAAGGGGCAAATGCACGAAACAGGAATGAGAAGTCCAAGCTCAGTTGTGTTGCAAGGGAACCACACAGAGAGAGCGCACCTGGGCCGGGCACTGTTTTTTTTCTTCGAGTCCCAGAAAGCCACATCCTAAGTTGGTCCCACTTCTTAAAGATAATTGGTTGACAAAGATTTCCCATTACCTCCCCTTTTTGACTAAATAAGAGTGATCCAAACCTAATACAAAACTATATACAGTAGGAATAGATATCAAGTATAAAATTACAACCAACATAAACAATATTAAGCAAGGAATACATGATAAATGTTTTAATAAACGCTCGATTCCAAAGAGTCTAAGTTTTGCATCAGAAATAGGCTTGGCTAAATTATAAGAGGAAAGTAACTACGACTATTTAATCTTCAACCCCATCTAAGGCTGAAAAGGGAGATAATGTTACTCGAGTCAGGCATTATATGATGGGGACAAATGGCAATCACCCAAAGTCTCATTTGCAACATTGAAGCAACCAACTTTGGCTAAGGCCTAGCATAACTGATAGACCATTTTCAGAGTCAGGAAAATTTTCAGAACCATCTTACCCTGTCTTGGCAAGGTTTGGCAGTCCTTTTCCTTGTGTCCTGTTTATCCAGACCTGATACCATGTACTTTGTCAGTGGTTGAGGTATGGCCAATTCCTTGCCCAAAGGCCAATTGTGCCAAGAAGAAAACAAACTCCAAGTGGAGTGTTTTCAGTGCTCAACATTCTCTCAGGAATAGATTGGTACTGTCAGGAGCAATCATGTCTCATGTCAACAGAACCTTAAGTTATTTAAATGACATGTTTTACAGATCCTTGAAGTGGTTGAAGATTACCTATCTAGGCAGAATACAATCTCTATGTATCTAAATAACCTAATTAATCTGACTATATGTATAACAAATATGAATAAATATTGACCTATAATATTTATTACCTGTATAACTTAAAGACTAAGAACTTTATATCAGAATATTAAATAATCTGTAAACAAATGTGCAGCAAATGATGACAAATTACCTCAAAATGTAAACAATGTATAAGTATCTTGATCAGAGGTAAGAATAGTATATAATGCAATATGAAAATATATCCTAAAAGTTGTATCAATATACAAAATATCCTAAACAGAGGTAGAAATATGCATGTATACAATCTGATAGAATAACTTTGCATAGGTGTACAAATATTGTAAACAGAAATAACAAATATAATTTAAACTTGTATCAATAGTGGATAAGTTCAACAGAACCACCGTATATGGGCTGCCCATGCGTGCCTCAGCATTGCCAGGGCATAAATTTCAATTTTGATGAGAGATGTCTCAGAGGTTAAGAATACTGTCTGCTCTTCCAGAGGTCCTGAGCTCACATGATGACTCACGTGAGGGCCAAAGCAAAGAACTCAGTTGACTATGTACCAAACTTCTGAAACCATGAGGCAAAGCAAATCTTTAGTCGGGTGGTGGTGGCGCATGCCTTTAATCCCAGCACTCAGGAGGCGGAGGCAAGTGGATCTCTGTGAGTTCAAGGCCAGCCTGGTCTACAGAGCTAGTTCCAGGACAGGCTCCAAAGCTACACAGAGAAACCCTGTCTTGAAAAAGAAAACAAAACAAAAACCAACCAAACAACAACAACAAAAAAACCCCACACCTGAGAAGCCATCCAATAAAGAGTCTGTATATCAGATAAATTTGCTCTATGGACAAGAATTTAATGAACACAGTATTATTCCAGATACCTATAGAACAATAAAGAAAATTAATCACAGGTCTCTGACATTAATGTTCCTATAGTGCAGAGGTTCAGGAATGATTGTACATGTTTCAAAAAGCCCACATGCAGCAGTAGATGGCCAGGGCATAATTATATGTCAGTCATACCAGGAGAGAGGACAGAGCGAAGCTCCCTTCATCTCACTGGGCCCTACTTAAGACGCCTGTAGGTTGTTTGTGAGCAGCTAGCTTTACGGGGGTCATGACTTGGTCTCGGGAAAGAACATGGCCACATCTCCCCCAACTAGACTCACTTGGCTTTGTCTGGAAGACCCATGGTGCGTAGCAGAGACAACATCATAGAGGAGAATCCCAAAGGACGCCCTTGGCCTTACACTATTCCATTTTGCACTGAGCACAGCTCAAGTACTCACAATGGAATTGCTACAGTGTTTATGTGGCTTTGCAAATGAGGAAATTGTTAAGGACAGAAGCTTGCCAAGGTCATACGCAGGAATGCGCCGTGGAATCAAGACTAAAGAGTGTTTATTTCTCTCAGCCCTCTCTGCTGCCTGCAATACAAAGCCACCCTGGAAATTCCATTATGACAAAATTGCTAGGTAGGACATCCTTGTGGCTGGATGAGGACCTCACCCCTTCCCTTCTCCATCCACTCACAGTCTGGTGGCGTGTGCTGTGACCATACACCATGACAGGGTGTTAGCCTGGTGCCTGTCTGCACCATTTGACTTTCTCTTCTATCCCATTCCTTCCCTGGAGCTGAGAGACAAGTATCTGTGGTGTTTCTCTTGACTGTTTTGTAAGGTGGCTTTGACTTGACCTTTAGCTAATGTTAAGTTTCTTAACCCCGTTTCCATTTTGTTTTAGGATGACTTGTAGTCCCATCCCCGTCTCTGAGCTTCCTTTTCTCCTCACTCACCTTGATGGTTCACAGGTGAGCTCCTTGATGGATACGTGATGCTGTCTGACTGCATCCTTCCTGTCTTCCCACCACCCAACTCTCCTGCTAGATCTCTGCAGATGCAATGGAGGCTGGAGGCTGCCCTGGTGTGGTGTGACTCTTCATTGCCACCTTGACCTGATCACCTGAGACACACTCCCGGACATGTCTTTGAGGGTGTTCCCAGGGAGGGTTAACTGAAGATGAAAGGCCTGCCCCCCCCTTCCCGAATGTGGGTGGCACCACCTCAAAGGACTGAGTTACCAACTGAACAAAAAGGGACAAGGAGAAAGCCTAGAGACCACTGGCATTCGCTTTTCTGCTTCCTGGTCCGTTTAGACAAGAGCAAACTCCAGCTACAAGTGTGAAGTGTTTCCATCCGCCATGCCTGTCTCACCGTAACTCAGGCTTTCTTCCTTCCTTTCTTTCTTTCTTTCTTTCTTTCTTTCTTTCTTTCTTTCTTTCTTTCTTTCTTTCTTTCTTTCTTTCTTTCTTTTTGCAGTCCATAGAGAATCTTGGTCTGAACCCTCTTGCTGAGCAGAGTGTTGTTGAGGTAGAATCCTTTGAGGGTCACATGAGGAATTTCAATTTCAGCTGAAGGTAAGTCTTCAGAGATTTCAGTTTGGGGACCTTTGGACTTGTTGCTCCTTTGCTGGCCCACAGATCTTGTTCTCGTCTCTTTCATAGACCGGTGTTTTTCAAGTGAATTGGTTTGCGTCTTTTCTGCTGTTGTTGTTGTTGTTTTCTTTGTTTGTTCGCTTGTCTGGTGGAGTAGGATGTGTTTCTCTGCTTTCAGATGCCTTGGATCTCACATCTGGTGGAACTGGAAGTCCTTCCAGTGTTCCAAACTTTCCTCCAATTCTTCACATACCAAATGACTGGGGCTAAGGAACTGAACCTTGAATGGATACAAATCACACATTCCTGGGCAGGAAAGTTCTGCTCCCTTTAGCCCATACCCCCACCAAACCCCAGCAAACCCCTTCCCCAAAGAACACTGCATGCAGGACCGTGCCTCCTGCTTTTCTGATGCACAAGAATATCCAGTTTGAGAAATATTTGCTGGGTGATTGTGGGATTAGCCGTAGCCTGTAGCAAAGGTGAGCCTTTAAACAAAGGTTTTGCATTGTTTTTATGGAGGGAAAATAAAATAAAAGCATATTATCTATTAATGGGCACTTAGGCTCAGGGCTCCAGAAGTTATCAGCAAGGACTTCCTCACACAAAGAGGCAATGAAATCCAGGTTATCACCCGTGCATTTCTCCTTCTCTTCACAGGCTCTCCTTCTGTGTGCAGTTGCCATGGCAATGAGATGATGGCAAGAGAACAAGAGAGACCATGCCTGTACTTGAGAAGTAAGCTCTTCATGAAAACTCCCATCTTTCTCTTTTTTTATTCCTCTCTGCTAGAAAGATAGAAGAAACTGGGGAAGAGATGTGACCCCAAGTTCTTTACCCATCTAGTATGTGGTGGATGTGGGATTCTGTGCTCAGTATGTGTGTCATGCCAGGCATGTGTGAGTGTGCTTGGATTTTGTATTATAAAAAAATACCTACTAAAGAGTTTATAAAAGCAAAAGTGGTAGGCTCAGTAATTTTTCATAAAATATACCCAAGCAAAATCAAGAAACAGGCATTACCAGACCCCCAGAAGTGGGACATATACTCCCCAAATGTTATCTTGTCTTTCTCCTTCAAAGGAAAAACTATCCTAACTTAAAGGGGGGGGGGACCACTTTCTGGCTTTTTTTTTTTTTTTTGCAGTTTTATCACCTGTGCTTAATCTCCAAACACTAGAGAGTCATTTGATTGTTTTTGACCCTTGGGTGGATTCATTTTTTACTGTCTGAATTTTTTACATAATGTTAGGTTTATAAGCTATACTCATGTTTTCATTTGTGAATGTGATTTTCATGTTCATTTTGTTAAGCTTCATTATATGAAGAGAATCTAATTTTCTGATTCATTTGGTTTTTGGTGGACTTCCAAGTTGTCTCTAGTTAGATATTATCATAAATACTTCTAAAACGAATCTTCTTGCACATGCTTTTCTGTGTTCGACTTTCATTCTGCGGGTCTGTGCCTAGATGTGAACTTCATTGGTCCTGATGTACCATAGCCAACAATGCTGAACAATGTTCCTACACAGTTTTATGGATTCCTGTCTCTCCTCAGCCCCTTCAGTGTTTAGCATCCTCCGTCTGAGAGTAATACTCATTGTGATGGGTGTGTAGTGGTAACACAATCTTTCTCTGTCCTCAGAATACTCTGTAACGTGACAATCCCACTTTTCAAAGTTTTGACCAACCCGTAGCTGTTTGTCATGTAATTTAGATATAAACAGATGGCGTATGTATTGCAAAATAGCCTACGTTCTGTGGGATATGTATATTTGTCATTCACATGAAGTCTTTCGGTAAGCAGAAGTCACTAATGCTCACATTGTCCCGTGTATCTGTGTCGCCTTTGTGAGTGTGTCATTCATGTCTTGTGAAAAGAGCTTCCTTTACACCAAGTCATGATGCTGTCACCTACCATGGCCTTCCGGAAGGGTCACTGTTCACCTTTCATATTTATAGCTCATTCATTCCATAAATTTGTTCTTAGCAGTTTAAGGCAGGATTTAAATTTCTCTTTATGTTCAACATGGATGTCCAAGGTGCTTCATGTAATACATTTGTGGAAAAGGCCATGCTTTCCCACTCCTCCACAGTGACAGCTTTGTAATAAATGAGGTGTCCTATAGATGTTCTCTTCTGCTTCATTGTCCTAATCTTCCTCCTTGCCCCAATTCCATAATCTTAATTACTGTGGCTTTATAATTAGTCTTCATAGCTGTCAGAGTAAGGCTGTCCACTTTGTGCTTGTTCAAGTGTATCTTGGTTGTCCTTAGTTAACCTTTCCAGTGTCATAAAAGCACAAGAATACACACACACACACAAATATACATACATATGTATATAAACACATATACACAAACACTCATGGACACTTACACACACGTATATGAATATAAACACACATGAACACATATACACACATGTACGCACACACACTGGGGGAGCAGGCGTATAAACTGTTTTGTAAATTTTTTGAGACATTCCACTTAACTCTATAAATCAGCTTGGGGGAATTATATTTGTACACTTTACATTTTACTTTCACTTATAACTTCTTGAATTTTCAAACAGAATTATAAATTTACTAGTAATCGCTTTATATGCAAGTGGATGGTGAATTTCTGTGAATTTGCCTTGTGTGCTGAAGTCAGTAAGCGTGCTTCATACCTGTCCATTGGGGCTAGTGTACAAACTGTGCTGAGATCTATACAATAAATGACCTTTGTCTCTTTGCTATATTATTTACTATGAGAAGTGTGTTGTAGAAAACCTGTCAGTAGTTTTGTTTCTCTGTCAGTTACAGCTCTATTTTGAGTTTATGTTGATGGTGTATATGAAATCAGACGTATCATATCTTCCTGGTAAATTCAACTTTGTCATGATGGAGTGGCTCTCTCTTGATTTGTGATAGTGACTTCTTACTGTATTTACTCAGAATACACATCATGCTGTGCATTATATACATCATATATATACTATATACATTATATACACATACATATATGTGTGTGTGTTGTGGGGCAGTGATTACTACAATTAAGCGAACTGGCCCACTCATCATCGCCCACAGTTATTGTGATGTGCACACACGTGTACATAGGACAAGAGTACTTATAATACATCCACTTGGTAAATTTCCATTATAGAATGCAGCATGACTAGCTATAGCCCTTGTATGTCCTTCGGGTCACTAGACTTCTTCATTCTCCACAAGTTACAACCTTTAACTGACTCATATTACCCTCTATGTCTTCTGCTTTGTCATTCATAGATTCCTATTTTGTACAACTGGTTTAAATTACGTTCTAAAAATTATATGGGGAAAATTGCTCCTAGAACAGGGTCCTCAACCTTCCTAATCACACAACACTTTAATACAGTCCCTCAGGTTGTGGCAACCCCCAAATGTAAAATTATTTTCATTGCTACTTCATAACTGTGATTTTACTTTTGCTACTGTTATGAATGCGCACATCCGTGTTTTTTGATGGTCTTAGATGACCCCTGTGAAAGAGTCATTCGACCCCCAAAAGGTTGTGGCCTATAGGTTGAGAGACCTGCTCTAGAGAGCTGTTCTCATTTGAAGAGGGTTCACATATCCTTTTGCTAGGGAGTTGGGATGATTCTCGTTCTGAGAAACTGTGCAATGTTGTCCCACCGTAAGCAATCCTTCTTGTCTTGGCAGGGGCCAGGTGATAGTCTAGTCCTCTAATTCTAGCTACAGCCTGCTTATGACTTGCTGAATGTCCCAGGCTTGACAGTCTGATGCTTCAGTTTATTCCTTTGAGTTTTCAAATTGGTTCTGTAATTCCTCCTTCTGTTCTTGTCCCTCAACAAAAGGGACATTTCAACTACCAGGAGATTTACTCTGAATTATCCAGTTTGTTTGTTTGTTTGTTTTTCTAAGTTGGGTAAGAACCAACTAATTTTTTCCTATTTTACACAAAAACATTTTTGGCCAAATTTCTTTTTTAAAAAATGCTTAAAATTGAACACGAATTAGACATTGTTAGCTACAAACATGAAAATGATACCCAGTTTGTGAGCCCTTGGTGTCCTCAGCACTCGACTCGGGAAGTGTCCTGGCTGGGCCTGTTGAGTCAAAGGACAGGTAGGCCAAAGGGGAAGCACGCAGAGAGCAGTGAAGCTCATGCCTGCACGTTCTGCCTTCCTCCTACTAAAACATCCCTGTCACTACATTCACTGCCAACTTCCCTTTCCACAGTAAACCTTGTGAGAGGCATCCGGAAAAGCCACCAGTAAGTCTGGGGCCTGTATCCTCAGCACCGCATAGAAAGGTGGAGAAAATTAAGGGGCTGCAGCACAGGAAAGGAGCCGCTCACCGACGTGGGCTGAGCATCAAGAATCTCCCACGTTGCAAATCATATTGGCAGTGAAACCATTTGCCTTGGCCTTCCTGGGACCCATGGATACCAAGGATTCTTTTCAGCCTCTTCCCCTATGTGTTTATCTTACTAACCTATAAACCTCAAGCCAGCTTATAATCTCATCTATTAAAGAAAAGTTCCTAACTAAAAATAAATATAAGAAAAATGTTTTTATTTTGTCTTTCAAATCCTTTGAACAATCCAGCTTCAGAAGCTATCTATATGTATAGCCATTAAGGCAGTGCGTAGCAGCCTCTTCAGAAGCCCAGGCAGACCCTAAAAGATGCATGACTGTCCTCTGCCTACCTGACTCTCTCCCCCTCTCTGAACCCTTAAATCTGCTTAAATCGCTGATAAAACATTGGCTCAATAAACTCTGACTATGCCTCCTCCTGACTCACCTTGAAATACTTCCCTGCAGTGTAGTCAAGGATCCCAGCTTCATCTGAATCGAGTTTTCACAGGGATGTGGGGGGACCCCTCTCAGGCTTCCCTTATGTCAGCATGGGTCTCCTTCTTCCCCTATCAGCTCCTCCCAAATCTCATAAGAGGTCCACACATTCACTGCTAATCTAGCTTCTGACCCAAGTTTCAGTTAGAAATTGGTCCAGTACCATTGAGTCTATAATTCATGATCCTAGAGAAGCTAAATAAGAAGGTGAACCCAAAGAAAAACATATAGGCATCCTCCTGAATATTAACCTTCATCAGACGATGAAAGGAGACAGAGACAGAGTCCCACATTGGAGCACCGGACTACAACCCCAAGGTCCAAATCAGGAGCAGAAGGAGAGAGAGCATGAACAAGGAACTCAGGACCACAAGGGGTGCACCCACACAATGAGACAATGGGGATGTTCTATTGGGAATTCACCAAGTCCAGCTGGCCTGGGTCTGAAAAAGCATGGGATAAAACCAGACTTGCTGAACATAGTGGACAATGAGGACTACTGAGAACTCAAGAACAATGGCAATGGGTTTTTGATCCTACTGCACGTACTGGCTCTGGGGGAGTCTAGGCAGTTTGGATGCTCACCTTACTAGACCTGGATGGAGCTGGGTGGTCCTTGGACTTCCCACAGGGCAGGGAACCCTGATTGCTCTTTGGGCTGATGAGGGAGGGGGACTTGACTGGGGGAGGGGGAGGGAAATGGGAGGGGGTGGCGGGGAGGAGGCAGAAATCTTTAATTAATTAATTAATTAAAAAAAAGAAATTGGTCCAGTACAAAAGGTTCCTACCAATTAAACTCCAATATGCCCTAAAATAGACTCAAATCTCTTCTTCTCCCTAGCTACCTCCCTTCTCTGTGTTTTATGCTTCATTTGGTGCTGATGCCTCCCCTCACCACCTACACCATAATCCTTGTCATTTTAAAATCCTATCCTACATCAAATCACAAAGTCTGTTGAGCCTATGACCTAAATATTTCTCACATTTACCCCTGTCCAGATGTTTCTCCTCTTTGAGTTCAAGGTCTCTGATTGCTACACACCTGGAGTTTAGTTCTGACCTCCTAGTTGGTCGTCACTCCTTATCTCTGAACTGTCCTCCCATAGACCCATCAAACATTAACTTTTGGTCTTTTCCTATCTTCCACTGGCAGTTGAAGCTCCTTGCCACTGCTTGTAAAACTTTCCATAAAGCGCCCTTATCTAACCCCCAGCCCTGTCCACACTATTCTCTTTCATGAGGTTCATAGTCTAGAATTACCAAATAAACTATTCTTCTAAGCAGTATGGCTGTTCTCACTGCCTAAATTTATACCTCCATACCTCTATACTTGTTTATTGTATACTTATTCTTCAAAAGTCAACTTCACCAGCCTTCTCTGACTAGTGCAGCAATGCCTCACTGAGCTGACATAGCAGAGCTAGATCAAAACACTCAATCCTACGCTGGAAGAAAGCTGATTTTCACTATAACACAATGTTGGAGTAATTGGATATCTACATGTAGAAGACTCTGTTGGTCTCTGTGCCTTGCTTTGTACAAAATATGCAAAACCAATTAAAGACCTTGCTATTAAACCTCAAACTTTGTTAAAAGGAAACATTTCAAGATCAGGTAATATCTGAAAGTTTTGATTCCAAGAGCTCAGGAAATAATAGCAAGAATTGATACATGAGATTATATCAAACTAAAACCTTCTTCTGGTCCTACTGCAGCCAGGGTCTGTGTTGATGTTTGTGGCCCATGTTGCCACCAAAGGCCACATGGTTGACCATGGTCTGACCTCTACTACCTGTGACCATGTTGGTGTCTGAGGACTGTGCCACCACCAGGACCATGTTGATCTGAGTGGCCTACAGTGCCACTTAGGGCTACAGTGATGTCCAGGTTCAGGCTGCTGCCAAGAACCATGTCTGGGTATGTGGCCCTATAACAGCCAGGTCTATGTTGATGTCCATGGCTCCTGTTATCACTGAATGCTGTGTGGATGCCCAGGGTCTGGAGTACCGCCTAAGACTATGTTGGTGCCTGAGAGCAATGCTTCTGCTGGGGCTGTACTGATCTGGGTGGCCTGCACTACAACTCAGGGCCATGGGGACCTCCTGGCCCAAGCTGCTGCCGAGAACCATATCTGTGTTTGTGGTCCTGTTGCAGCTGCGGTCTGTGTTGATGTCCCTGGTCCGTGTTACCACAAGGGGCCACTGGAACCATTCATATTAAAATCCTAGGAGAGTACCTATTCAGTCCTGTCCCTTGCCATGGACTTGGGAGACTTGACCGGAATGGTGAGCACAGAAAAGCTGGTTCTGCCCCTCACCTGAGAAGGGTGATCTCAGCAGCGGTCTGGAACTCAGCTGCCACCCAGGCCCACATCCAGGGCTTTGAGTTGACCCACTCCAACATCTGCCCCATCTGTGACCTGCTGAATAGCATGAAGGGACTGGATCTGTGGCACCAGAGCTGCAGGATCTCTAAGACTCAGGGCAACAACAGGTTAGCCAAGAGGAGTCTAAGTGAAGGTCCAGTATTGACATTATGCCAGAGGTCAGGGGCCTTGAACCAGAACAGCAACTCATTGCAGTGGACAAATGCAGGTAAAACTGTTTGGACGGAAGTTAATATACTGCATGAGACACCGCAGCCCCCAGTGCTGCTAAGTCCAATGAAGATGGTGGAGAGGCATGAAAGACAGAGGAGTAAAGGAGTTTTGTTTTTAATTTTATTTTTTAAAATTCTATTGGATGTGGCCACTGTAAGGGTGGATATTAAAGGGACTAGAAAATGAGTGGAATTAGGTGCTTGTTGTGAGATCCCCAGAGAATCAATAAAAATATGTTTTAAAAAAATCCACAGCAATCATGACAGGTAATACAGGTGGCTGTTTACTGTCCCTGAACTGTGGAAGAGAAGTGAAGTGGGCTTAGAAGGACAGTGATTCAAACAAGAATAAGGAAGGGGCTGATGCCAGTGCCAGATTCAGCTCATCTCAGTTTTACTCAGAGTCAAGCTCTGTAAAGTAATGTCTTGATTTAAAAAAAAAAATAAGAACTAGCCTATGAGGAATAGGAAAAGAGGCTTATGGAATGTGCAATGCAGGTGAATAATGACATGATGCAGAGTATTTTATATATTTGTGAAAATATCATAATGAAGGCCATTGTCTTGTATAGGTGCTAGTAAAACAATTTTTAAATCTACATAATCCAACAAATTAAACTGGTGTTTTTCTAATGTCTGTCACCTTCACTTAAGAGCACTCCTTGGTGGCAGCATTTAATAATTCTCAATAATGGTTTAAAGACTGAGAAGAACAATAGTTTTTAAAATCAATAAGAGTAGGGGCTAGAGATGGCTCACTAGTTAAGAGCACTGGCTGCTCTTCCAGAGGACCTGGCTTCAATTCTCAGTACCCATATAACAGCTCACCACTGCCTGTAATTCTAGTTCCAAGAGACTAACCCCCCTCTTCTGGCATCCACAGGAACAAGCAAGGCAAGTAATATACATACATACATGTAGGCAAGACACCCCCACATATAAAACTATAAAATAAAATAAATAGGTGTCTTGGCATTTCAAGTTGCTTTGCTGTTCCTTGGGGAGTTTTATTGTTGTTTGGGTTTGGTTTGGTTTTTGGTTTTTTGAGACAGGGTTTCTCTGGGTAACAGTCTTGGTTGTCCTGGAACTCACTCTGTAGACCAGGCTGGCCTTGAACTCAGAGATCTGCTTGCCTCTGCCTCCTGCGTGCTGGAATTACAGGCATGCGCCACCACCGCCCGGCTATTTCCAGGTCTTATTCTCATCTCTTAATCATATTCAAAGTTATAAATATTATATTTTTGAAAATCTGTTCTATTTTCTGGGTTATTAACACTTGTTTATTATATGATTTACAAGTAGACACAGCCAGACAGCACAATGACAGTGAGTTCTCATTTTCTCTTTATATTCCAACATAGCCCTCACATGCTCCAACATTTTTTTCCCACTTTCTTATTCTGTTGCAGAGATTTCTGTTTCCTCACTGTGCTCATACATTACTGTATTGCAATACATGGTGTGTCATTCATTACTGCACCACTTTTATTGAAGCATTATCTTCCTTACTAGTGGGATTAGGACCTGCATGGTTTTTCACCTTCCTTCATCCCATGAGCAGACCAAATCCAGCGTGTATGTCCTGAAATGACACCCTGGGTCTGTAGAGTAAAACATCCCCTCAGCTGAAACATCAGTCGCTGGATAGAGCATGCTGGGCTCTCCTCGCCCTGAGAGCCATCCATCCTGAGACTCACTGCCAACTCTTGCCTTTGCTCTGAAAATCCCCGCTTTCCTTGGCTCACTGATGAGTAAAAACGGTAGTGTTCCTTTCCATGCCCGTCAGCAATGATGTGAAGAAGCACCGTGGTGGGTGGGAGGGGACCACTGATCTGGCCTCCAGTTGGTTTTATTACTTTATCCTCCTTCAGCTCACGATGCTCAAAAGGCAGCAGCAGAGCTGCTCTGTCTGTCCGAGTGCTCACTAACTAACAACCAAGGTCTCCACGTTCTCAACAGTGGTTTGTTCCTTGTGGCAGAATGGATTCCCCAGATCTTCCAATAGCAGTATTTATAGTCCTATATGTTGTTCTAGAACCTTACTATCCCCTAACAAGAAACAAAATTTGTCTCCCATCCTCCAGAACCTGGATGGGCCTTATGTCAGCCTTAATGGGTATGCTATGATAGGAGCAGCATAGTTAACCTCGGACATTACTTCATTAAAGCCAACCTACACCATGGTAATGCCATTTTCCTGGAAGACAGATGCCTAGCTATGCTGATGCTGCAAAGCGTCTGTGATACAGGCTGGGGGTTGGGCATGGAGGAGAGGGGAAGGTGGTATAGAAAGGAATAGGGGAGGGGAGGGGAGAGAAAAGAAAGGGGGAGGAGGGGAAGAGAGAGGACAGGGCAGGTAAGGACAGGAGAGGTAGTTCTGCATCTTCAACCATAACTGACAGGCAGAAGCTGGGTTCAGCTGGGGCTTCCAAAGCTCATGTGCTCTCATATCTCACTAGAGCATTAGAGAAGCTCCACCTGATACAGTGAGCAAAGATAAGATAGTCTTTTAACGCCCTACCGAAATTGAAGGATTATGAACAAAATAAATGTTTCTTTAAGCTGTTCTGTTTTGATATGGAATTTTCATGTAAGAATATGTAGGGATGGCAGCCTTAGTGATCAGAGTTCAAGCCAAAAGGGCATTATTTAATTATTTAATGCCTTTTCTGAGGAAGAAAAAAGTAGAATTTTTCAGATTCTGGATGTGTTCCTGGATAGGGCAGCAGAAAACTACGTACAAAGGGTTTCAAGTCTTTGTCAAACCCACTGCATGAAAATAACATAAGACATTTTTCAGGACTGTTGGGAGACTGGGGAAAGGCAGATTTAGAGACTAATTGATGGTCTAAAACAGGGTTTTTTTTAACACTTCCATCCATGACCCCTTCTGCCTCAGAAGTATTAATGCAATTCTGGGGATATATATATTTATGTGTACATATAAAAACAACAGTTATAAAAAAAATCAAACCCTGAAAGTAATTATAAAGAAATTTATTGTAAAATAATTTGTTGGCATATATCTAATTTTACCATTTATTAAAGACAAAAGCAAATTTGTATACTAATGAGGCAGATATGCCTATTTTTTCAACTAATTAATAGCTGAATATTTGGTACTTCTAGGACTTGGAGTATTTTCAATGTTTTTCAGAGCTCATTAGTATTTCAATTTTATAACTGGAAATGACAGTTTACATAATTTATGTAATACAAATTAGCAGAAATAGGAATAGGATGATTTCAAATGGAAATCCTGACCTAATTAATTCCAAGGCAGAATTCCTTTAATGATTTTTTTAATGACACTCAGCAACTCAAAAAGTCGTTTTTAAAATCAAACTTTCTAATGCAACCCAATCTAAATATATCTGAATTTCACGATTACATGCTTTGGAATGATAAAAAGTCTTTGTTCTTCACAATGAAACGACTCTATTTCTATAGAGGCAGAAAAAATGTATAGGCCCAGCAAAAACATTTCACTTCATAACGTTCCATAGCCTACAAGAGTCTCAAATCTGAGCGCAGGTGTTTCAGGGCAGCGTCCGTTGGCACCGAGGGGCATGGCTGCATGCGCAATGCCAGGGGTTTCTGTCCTCTGCTCCAGACTAAGGGGAAGTGACACACTGCAGCAGGAGAGGTCACTGACAGAAACGCCTTATACTCATGACACGTTAGATTTTGGATTGATTTTGTTGTTGTTGTTGTTATGCATTTAGAAACCGTTTCCTGTTGCCAAATTTTTCACAACCTCCACATTAAGTTACCCAGCTCCACATGGAGTCAAGAAGTCTAAGGAGCTTTGCTAGTTGCTACCCTCATGAAGAACTCATAGGAGCTGTGGCTCCCTGTAAAGATCAGGTTACCCAGCGTTCTAACACAGAGTAGGGAAGGCTTCATGAGCCCCACCCCTAACTGAGGAGCTATGGACAGCGGATGGTTCCTGGAGGAGGCGAGCCAGTTTCCCTGAAGGGCATGGCTCCTACTAGGTGGACCACACTCCAGGGATGGCCTCACACCCAGGAGTGGATGGGCAGCACAAACCGGAACCGGGACAGGTTATTTCTTGTTGGTGCCTTCACACTAGAGAGCAGAGAAATTCATTCCTGAGTCTCGGAAAGAAAAAAAGAAAAACCTATTCAGTCCTACACAGAAGAACATGGTTTCCTCACAGTGCACGAGTCTCCCAACAGAGATCTTTCTGTCACTCTCTCCTGCTCCTCTTGGTCTTCCAGCTGGAGTGCTCAAGCACAGGTGAGTGCCTGTCCATGGTGCTGCCCTTAGAGCCTGGGATTTCAGACTGCCTTCTGCTCTGGACCATGGTGGTAATAGTGTGTTCGCTGATCATCTTTGTTTGTTTCAAATTTTAATTATCATACAAAATAGTGGGCTTTGTTATGATTATTTTCTTTTTTATGTTTTATTAAAATGTGCTCTTCCCTCATATCGTTATGTTTTATTTGTTTATATTTATGTATTTATTTTGTGTGTAGTGGAGTCTTTACTTACCATAGCATGCGTGTGGAGGTCGGAGGACAACTTAAAGAGGGTGGTTCTTTCCTTCTATTGTGTGGATCCTCACACACATACAAGCACGCATGCGCACGAGCACACACTCACACTCATTCAAACTTACACATACACACACGCATACACACACACACACACACACACGTTGCTCTTTATTCATATTCTCTTTCCCCTGCTAATCCCCCGTTGTTCTGCCTGTTGCTTTATCTGGCTCCTGTTTTATTGCTCCATTCGCACATCTACAGAGTTTATGATTTACAAAGCAAAAGGCACGTTTCTCATTAAGTTTTCTGTATTTCATTAGAGTTTAAACATCTCTTGTGATGTGTTGTAAAGAATAGTTCTGAGGGGATGGAAAGGGTGTTCACCAGATAAGAATGCTTGTTGCTTAACCAAGAGGACCTGAATTAAAATCCTAGCACCAATAGAAAAGCCAAGCAGTGCTGTGCATGCCGGTAACCCCAGTATTAGAGAACAAAGGCAGGAAGACCATGAGCACTCACTAGACAGCTAGCTTGGAAAACACTAGCGATCTGCAGGTTCAATGATAGACTTGTCTCAAAAATTCTCCTCTGACCTCCATATGCTATACATATGTAACACACACATATATATGGATACACTACACAGAGAGAGTCCTAAAATTGAGAACCATGTTGATTGTTCCTTACTTCAGTGTGTGTGTGTGTGTGTGTGTGTGTGTGTGTGTGTGTGTGTGGTGTGCTCACATTTCTTAATAAATCCAGAACTATCAAGCAGGTCTTCCTAGAGCTTTCTGGGGTATTTTACTCATGGGCCATGCAAGAAAGTCATTAACACTCTTGGACACGGTAGAATATGCTCCTGTATAATTCATTGAACATCTCTGCTTGCTATTACTGAACCAGGGCATAGACATCCCATGGTCCACTATCCTTGAAATGGGGAATACTGGGAACCCTTGTGTCAGGGAGTAAAGCAAAAACTGGCTCATGAAGCTGGAGAGTCAGTCGATTCCCTTTCTCTGTCTTTCCTCCATCTTCCCTCCCTCTTCTCTCTCACTCTCCCCAAGCATCTTTATTGCTATGCAAGATCATAAGTGGATATAGGATGGCAATGGCAATGGCAGATCATTTGAAGCCCAGAGGAGGGAATTCTCCCTCATGTTTGTCTCAACGTCACTCCTATGTCAGCCCTGGTGGGAAGGTGACCTGAGGGCTGTATCTAAAGTCAGACCTGGGTGCCAGTCCATCCTGTAACCCTGATGGCACTGCATTGAACTGGTCATTGATTGACTGCCGTTCTGGTCTATAAAACTGTAGCTGAGCCTGTAGAGACACTTGCAATCAAGATTATGTAAGATGACACATATTAGAGAGAATTTTGACAACTGAAAACTATTGTACGAATGAAAGGGCACTCTCCTCTGTGGGGACCCCATGAAGACATTTGACGTGGTGACAATGTTAATCAAAGGGACTACTGAAGTCTGCTGCAATGTAGGCATAGATGGAGGAGAAGGGTTCTCAGAGGCAGAGAAATGTGGGCAAAGTTCCTGCCATGAGTCTCAAGGACTTAACCCAGCAGGGGGATAAAAGAGGCCCAGCCAGAGGTGAGCGGGTGCCCAAACAAAGATGGCTTTCAAGGCTGAGAATCTGGGAGAGGTCTGTAGCTGCCCCTGAAGCCTTCTCTTTCATCATGACCAGAAAGTCTTCATCCTGATTGTCCCAGCTCTCACGTTCCCCTCTTTTCATTTTTATAGATAGAATTAGTAAGTAATATAGACAAACATTCATTATGACATATGCCTATGTCAACCCAACATAGGCTGGAGTCAATTGGAACATCAGTTGAGAAAATGTCCTATCAGATTGGCCTATGGGCAAGACTGTGGAGCTTTTTCTTGATTGACCTGATGTGTAGACACATGGTCCTGGGTTGTATAGGGAAGCAGGCTGAGTGAGCGATGGGGAACAAGCTAGTAAGCACTATTCCTCCATAGCTTCTGCTTCAGTTCCTGCCTCCAAGTCCTTGCCTTGAATTCCTTCCCCAATTTCCTTCAATGATGGGCTGTGATGTGGAACTATAAGCAGAAATAAACCTTTCTCCCCAAGTTACTTTTCGTCATGGTGTTTCATCACAACAATCGAAAGCTAAGACAGTATATTTTATAAGATGCTTGTCTTGTAGAGTTAAAATGCAAACAACTTGGGAAAAAAAAACGACTCAAACAAATTTGTTTCATTTTAACTCAATACATCAATCAAACTTCCACAACAGAACTGTGAACAACGAATTCAGCCAAGACCAATATAAGCGAAGTGTCTGTTTTCAAGGAGCATGTAACATAGTTGAGAAGTGGCACATGGGCGTGGTTCAGGATCCTTTACTGCAAATCCATCAGGGTGTCCTTATACAGTTTGACTGTGACTTTCTAAGAATGGAAGAGAATGTGCTGCAGTCTTCAAAAATATCTGGGTGTGGACTCCAGTTTTCCTCACCACAAGATCTGTCCTAATGGGGCCAGGGCTCTAAGTCTACAGCACAAGCTTGAGGAAGCAGCCCTGTAGGCGTCACCTCCACACCCTTCATCCCTCCGCAGGACTGGCAGTGTGACCCAAGGGGATGCTGTGTGTTTTAGTTACTTTCAGCTGCAGTGATGAAACACCATGGCCACATGTGACTTATAGAGAAGAGAGCTTAGTTTGGCTTCCAGTTCCAGAGGGATAAGAGTTCATCATGTCAAGAAGATATGGCAACAGGAAACAGACACGTCAGCTGGAGCAGGAAGCTGGGAGGGTGCATCTCCAATTGCAAGCACAAAGCAGCTACTGTGACCTGGAAGGAAGATGACTCCATGATTGCTCTCAACCCCACCCCCCAGTGACGTATGTCCTAAAGTTCTCAAACAGCACCACCAACTGAGAACCAAGAGTTCAAATCCTCAAGCCTATAGGGGTCATTTCTCATTCAAACCACCACAGTGGGAAACACTCAGGCCTGGGACACAGCAGTTTATAGCAGGCATGGGAGACAATAGCAGCACTCACGGACGCTAAGTGAAGGCTGCCTTTTGACAATGAACTTGTTGGAGAACCACGCCAACCTGAAATTGATACAGGTACAGGATTCAGAGGTGCCCCACACCCCACAGCCGGCGCCCCACTCAGTGAGGTTGCAGGAGAGAAAAACACAGCAGAGCCTATGGTGAGGGAAAATCCTTTCCACTTAGGCCTTAAGTAAGGGGGGAGGATTTCTCGTCAGAGTCTTGTGGGGAGGACCTAGGTAACAGCTGCACTGACCTGCAGGTACAGCATGTCCTGGCTTGTGGATATAAACAGAAGCATTCATTCCTGCCAGCCCTGGAAGCTTTGTATGCCAGTACCCATGGTTTATCACTCAAGCTGAAGCATGACTCTCTCTCTCCCTCTCTCTTCCTCCCCCCTCCCTCCCACCCACCAGAAAGACAGTTTGGTCTGGGTTGCCCTCTGGGTTTTTCCTCTCTGGTTTCTCTTTCTCTCACGCAATGTTCCCTGCCCGGGCATTACATAACAGCCTGGACCGCAGGGAACACCTATACAAGAGGCCATGACAGTTCAACAATGGGCAGGCAGAGGCTGCCCTGAGAAAACGGAGTCATTCATGGACTGTGTGAGAGGCGGCTCTGTTCCCGACTTGGCTCCCTGGTAAATGAAGTGCGCTGTGGACAAAGAGGGAAACTTTACACTCTAGCAATTTTCCCACAGTGGCAGGCTCACTGAAAAACAAGGCACTAGTTGGCTTAGAGGAGAAAAGGCAGCCATATCCATAAACTTTGCTTTCTCCCCCAAGTTGTTGTCTTGTGCCAAAACCACAGCCTAATCTCCCGGAGAGGGAGCGGGCCAGGCTACACTTGATGGGGCTCTGCCTCCTGCTGCTGTCTGTCTCCACTGCTGTTTGACAGGCTTTCCTTTCTGACTCATCATGTGTTTGACCTCAGCGTTACCTCCCTGCTTTGATGGGAATGTTGTCCATCTAGATGATGGGTGCTAGAGAAATAAAGCTGCCTTCCCCAAATGTAGATGCTCTCCAGAATCCAGGAGCATCTTTGCGGACACAGGCAGCTGGGGCAAGAAAACCCAGAGAATGTGTAAACGCCCTTTGCTTGAGTCTCCACGCTGATGCTGTAGATTCAGGGCGGCCTTTGCTTAAGAACTGTGACATGCTGGGCATTTAATCAAATGGTTATAGAAATGTCTTATGATGCATGTTTCATTTCAAACAAAATGGCATGCCGCGAAAATAATAAAATCATAACAAAGAATTTGCTGTGCTAAAACCAACTTCTAAACATCAGCAATGATTCATTTGTCTAGGGAGATGTATAGATCTTGTCCAATGTATCCACATAGAGAGACTTTTTGAGTCTACTCGAGAGCTACTGTCCTGTGGCATTATGACCACTGAGATTTCTACTTCAGTCCTTAGGTGTAGAACGGATGCTGATGTAGGCTAAGTTAGAATACAGTGAAACATAAAGACCCATCCTTCTCCATCCTGGAATCCTGTTTCCTACCTAGTATCAGGGGTATTCATGGGGTGAGTAGGGTAGAGAATCAGGTGACATAAAATACATCCTGAATGAGGGCTGCTGAGATTGCTGAGTGGGTAGAAGCACTCATCACACGAGCCTGGGGACCCGGGTTCCATCCCCAGAACCTACATGCAGGTTGAAGGAGAGAACCATTTCACAAGTTATACTCCAACCTACACACGCACACCATTGTAGGTGCTTGTCCCTCCCCCATCGTGTGCTTCCTCTCTCTCTCTCTCTCTCTCTCTCTCTCTCTCTCTCTCTCTCTCTCTCTCTATCTCTGCCTCTCCACACACACACACACACACACACTCACACGTGATTTGATTTTTAAAATTACTTCTTGAGCAACAATAGTGCCCTGGTGGACTCTGGCCTGAGAAAGCAGGCACACGTGACGCAGACCTGATTTGACAGCTCAGCCTTATCCAGGGAGAGCCAATCCTCTGGGCATGAAGCCCATGGAACCAGTGCTCCGTGCCGAAGGAAGTGATTTAAGCTCTAGAGTCTCATTCATTGGCTTGAAGTTTGAAGGCCACACTTCATGTGACCTCAAGGAAGGCACCCTGCTTGTGTTGCCTTGACCGTATTTATCGTAAAGATCTTCAGTTTTAGGAAGGTGGGCAGGGGCAGGTAGGTGAAGCACCTGTCCTAAGAGAGCTGTAGGAAGAAGCTGCAGCGGAACTCCTTCCTCAAACAGCCTCAGCCCAGAGAACCTACTTAAACTACAAAGCACTCCCAAGGGACAAAGGGCAAGTGGCAGCATTCTGTTGTCATTGTTTTTTGTTTTTTGAGTACAATTCTCAAAAAACTGTGACATATTTTGACATCAGCTCGTACACTGAAACCTGGACTAAACACCCAAATTAACCCACGAGACCACCTAGTCCACAACTAGTGTTAACTGTGTCGTTTAAAGAGACAGTTTTGCCCTTCTTCATCGTGACTCAGATAGAAATATGCAACCTTTGCCAGACCCATGTGCTTCCCCAAGCTGCTTCTACTTCCAGGTTAGAATGAAGAATCAAAAGCCCTTGGGCCTGGCATGAGGACACAGGATTATAATTCCAGCCTGTGAGAGGCAGGAGTTGGAAGCAAGTCAGTGCTCTATAGGGAGTTTGAAACCAGCATGGGCTACACGGGGATTCCCTCTCTCAAAACTCAAAGACAAAAGGGCTCTTAGACTTGTGAGTGATCAGACACTAAGGATTTTTTTTTTTTGAGCACTCATCCATCATCTTGTGGGAACTGCGCTAAACCTGGGCACCAACAACACTCACCACGGGGTGAAGGAGAAAGTAGTACTTGAGCTAAGAAAGGGGAGACTTTCTGAGGGAAGTCTGACTTTAGTCTTGAGAATGTATCAGTCAGATGAAATCGTGGGGATGCGCCTAGGCAGAGAGAATGGAGCATGAGAGGCGTGACCAGGCATGAGCACCCACACATCTGCAGTATTAGAACATGTGCTGCAACAGGGGAGGTGGCCGGCAGTAGGGAGGCTCCCCATTCCTAGTCAGCTGTGAAACACCGTTTTCTTCCTCAGTAGAGATGTCTGTGTCTCTAAAGAGTCGCCGGCATTTTAATCCTTCATGCAGAGTGGTAAAGCAAAAAAGACCTGTGAGTAATTCGTCCCAAGTCTTGACGTCAGTAGTCTTTATAATTGCCTTGTTTTTCTAATTGGAAGAGAATTCTTCAAGCAATTAAGTTTGTGCTTAGATAACGATTTTTCTTCTCCCTTCTGACCTTTGACACTGATATTTGTTGAAAAAGCTATTTTTCACCAAATTGATCTAGACACTCATTGACTAGCTCCTTGAGCGAGGTTGGTCAGAAGGGCCTGGGCTCTGAAGTGAACAGTAGCCACCATCATTGTACTATTGCTGTGTGCTTGAAATTTTGCAAAGTGCTTCCTCACTGGAAGTCTATGAAGAAGGTGCTATACAATTCCTATCTTGTAGATGAAGAAAAAAAAATATGGGTTTGAAAAAAAGAAAGGAAAGAAAAAATATGGTTTTGAAAAAGTAACAGCTTAGAATGTCAAAGCTAGGATCCAAGCGATTTTAATTCTAGAATCTCCACCCTTGGCCATTTCATGGCACTGCTGTTAGAATGCTTCTAAGATAAAGCTGTACAAAAGTTGCTTGCGATGCACAATCCAGATTTTAGACCAGAAAGTATTTAACATTTTCTCCTGGCAAGAGACGTCCCAGGAAAGTAGAGAGCCGCAAGTGTTCCAAAGAGAGAAGTGGAACCCAGCAAAGATTTTCTGTCTGCCAGGTGGAAGCCTAATTCATGATTTCTCCAAGAAATCAGGGCACCTGGATGTGGCTCAGTAATAGGACACTTGCCTAGCATGTCAAAGCCCAAGGCCACAGACCAAAGAAGATACTGGAATTTTAATTCTATTTCCCTACAAAACCCCATTCTCTAAAGTACGGACTTGAGGTAATCACAATTATCTATGCTTGTTAATTGCCATAAATGTACCATAACCAACTATGCTGCTATTGACAAGAATGCCATCTTCGCTATTTTTATGTATGTCTAAAACTGTTATAAAGAAATACATTTATTAAAAATTCATCCTTCAAAATCAAATGCTTGTCTCTGGATTCTTAGACCCCTCCAGAAATAATTGATTGACTATTCATAATACGATGGTTTAGGTTTAACTGAGTAGCGGTGGTTAATGATTAAATATGTAAGTTTCTAAATTATATCTCTCAGTGCCGTGGTACCTATAGAGTACCCCCATACACATCTACTCTTATGTGGACTTTGGAACCTGTTAAATCTTCTACAGGTTAGGACCTAGAGAAGAGAATTTCTTCTTTCATTTTTAACTTGCTCAAAATGCCTGAACTCAGGACAAGATCATTCTGGCTATCTTCCCGAGAGGTGGTTACCACCTCAGTTGTCAGATCCTGCACTTTGGCCATCCCATGAAGAATGAGAATGAACTGAGCAGTTGTGTAGATGCTTTGGCTTGTGAGGGCCCCTCACTTCCAGTGTTAGTGAGAGAGGTGAGACGCAGAAGTGGACTGAGCCAAATGATGCAAGTTCCTTCGTCTAGGGTGCTGAGCCGAATGATACAAGTTCCTTAGTACTAGGGTGCTCTGGGTGCAGGCTCTCCCACTCACCCTTTCCAAAATGGAACAAGCGAAGAGTGGATGAGGTCAGCCATGGACCAGCATCAGAATGGGTCCCGTTGGAAGACTGTGCATTAGAAAGTGATATAGACAATAATGGAAGTCAGGATGCTCCAATTACGAAGCAAGCTTCACGCTACAGCACAAGGTCCTAAGGCATCCGGATGTGTGTGCTTAGGAGAGGAGTGATAGTTCCAAATATTGATTTGCAATTGCATAGAAATATCATATAAAAATATCTTAATAAAATCAGTGTTCTTTTTGTTTTTTTATAATTGTTTTTATTGAGCTATGTATTTTTCTCCACTTTCCTCCCTCTCCAACCTCCCCTTCTGCCCTCTCCTATGATCCCTACGCTCCCAATTTACTCAGGAGATCTTATCTTTTTCTGCTTCCCATGTAGATTAGATCCAGGTATGTCTCTCTTAGGGTCCTCATTGTTGTCTAGGTTCTCTGGGATTGTGAATTGTAAGATGGGTTTTCTTTGCTTTATGTCTAAAAGTCACTTGTGAGTGGGTATGTATTGTATTTATCTTTCTGGTTCTGGGTTACCTCACTCAATATGAGGTTTTCTAGATCCATCCATTTGCCCACAAATTTCAAAATTTTTTTTCTGATGTGTAGTACTCCATTATGCAATGGACCACGTTGTCTTTATCCATTCTTCAGTCAAGGGGCATTTAGGTTGTTTCCCCATTCTAACTACAAATAATGCTGCTATGGACATTGTTGAGCACAAGTCCCTGTGGTATGACTGAGCAGCCTTTGGGTATATACACAAAAGTGGTATTGCTGGGACTTGAGGAAGGTTGTTTCCTAATTTTCTGAAAAATCACAAAAGTGACTGTACCAGTTTTCACTGTCACCAACAATGGAGGAGTGTTCCCTTTACCCCATATTCTCTCCAGTATAAGTTGTCATCAGTGTTTTTGATCTTGGCAATTCTTACAGATGTAAGATGGAATCTCAGAGTTATTTTGATTTGCATTTCTCTGATGACTAAGGATGATGTTGAACATTTCCTTAAGCATCTTTCAGCCTTTTCAGATTCATCTGTTGACAGTTCTCTGTTTAGATCTGTACCCCAATTTTTATTGGACTATTTGCTTTTTTGATTACCAATTTCTTGAGTTCTTTGTATATTTTGGAGATCAGACCTCTGTCTGATGTGGGGTTAGTGAAAATATTTTCCCATTCTGTAGGCTGCTGTTTTGTCTTATTGATTATGTCTTGTGCTTTACAGAAGCTTTTCAGTTTCAAGAGGTCCCATTTATTAATTGTTTCTCTCAGTGTCTGTACTACTGGGTTAATATTTAGGAAGTGGTGTCCTGTGCCAACATATTCAAGTGTACTTCCCACTTTCTTTTCTATGAGCTTCAGTATGGTTTGGCTTATGTTGAGGTCTTTGATCCATTTGGACTTGAGTTTTGTGCATGGTAATAGATATGGCTCTATTTTCATTCTTCTACATGTTGATATCCAGTTATGCCAGCACCATTTGTTGAATATGCTTTCTTTTTATATTTTTTCTTCTTTGTCAAATATCAGTTCATAGGTGTGTGGATTGATATCTGGGTCTTCAATTGGTTCCATTGGCCCTCCTGTCTGGATTTTTTGCTTTTCTGTATGAAGTTGAGTATTGCTCTTTCGAGGTCTATGAAGTATTTTGCTGGGATTTTGATGGGCATTGCATTATATCTGTAGATTGCTTTTGGTAAGATTGCCAGTCTTACTATGTTAATTCTATCTACCCAAGAGCATGGGAGATCTTTCCATTTGCTGGTGTCTTCTTCAATTTCTTTCTTCAAAGATTTAAAGTTCTTGCTATACATGTCTTTCACATGTTTAGTTAGAGTTACTCCAAGATATTTTATGCTATTTGTGGCTATTGTGAAGGGTGATTTTTCTCTGATTTCTTTCTCAGTCCATTTATCATCTGTGTAAAGGAGAGCTACTGATTTCTTTCAAGTGAAGCTTGTACCCTGCCACATTACTGAAGGGGTTTATGAGTATGACTCAAATGAACTTAATAGACATCTATAGAACATTCCATCCAAACATAAAAGAATATACCTTCTTCTCACTACCTCATGGAACCTTCTCAAAAACTTACACGTACTAGGTAACAAAGCAAACCTCAACAGATAAAAAAAAAATTGGAATAACCCCATGTATCTTATCAAATCATCATGGCTTAATATTAGAATTCAACAACAACACTAATTTCAGAAAGCCCACAAACACATGGAAATTAAACAATACTCACATGAATCACCAATGGGTCAAGGAAGAAATTAAAGAGTTCCTAAAATTCAAAAAATAACCACACAACATACCCAAATTTATGGCCACAATGTAAGTAGTATTAAGAGGAAAGTTCATAGCACTAAATGCCTACATAAAGAAGCTGGAAAAATCCCACACTAGTGAATTAACAGAGCATTTGAAAACTTTAGAACAAAAAGAAACAAGCTCACCTAGGAGAACTACACAGCAGGAAAAAATCAAATTGAGAACTTAAATCAACAAAATAGAAACAAAGAAAACAATACAAAGAATCAATGAGACAGAGTGGGTTCTTTGAGAAAATCACAAAATAAACAAACTTTTATCCAAACTAACCAAAAGGCAGAGAGAGAATAACCAAATTAACAAAATCAGAAATGAAAAGGGGGACATAACAACAGACACGGAGGAAATCCAAAGAATCAACAGGTCATACTTCAAAAACCTGTACTCCACAAAACTGGAAAACTTAAAGGAAATGGACAATTTTCTGGATAAATATCACAATAAAATTAAATCAAGACCAGTTAAGCAAATATAATAGACCTATAACTGCTAAAGAAGTAAAAACAGTCATCAAAAGTCTCCCAAGCAAAATGGGGTCCTATAGTTTCTAATACAGATTATATCCAACTCCAAAGCTCAAGACCCTGTACTTGAGGTCTGAGCACTTCTGCTGGGGTATGGCCAGTTATGACTGTGAAAAGGAGAGTAATGGACCCCTGTGTCAATTAGGTACACATGTCTAACTCCTATATGGGCACCATCAACACTAATGGGCCTGGGAGCACATTTCAGATGTGATAACAACGCTAATAGGGGCTGAATTTAGGGGCAAAGAGGACAGCTTAGCAGTGAAAATGCTTGCTGGGCAAGCGTGAGGGTTGGAGTTTGGATTCCTGGAACCCACATAAATTCAGGGTGAGGCAGCCCATCTATAATTCCAGTGACCAGAAGTTGGAGACAGGGGGCCTCTGGAGCAAGGTGACTAGCCAGACAAGCTACATGTGTGAGCTCTGGGTTCAATTGCAAGACCTTGTCTCAATGTGTAGAGTGAAGAGAGACAGAGGAAGACAGTGGACATCAGCCCGGAGACCCCACACATATGCAAAACCAAATATGCACCTGCATACATAAATACATACACATGAAGAATGTGGGCGGAGCTGATATTTGAAATTTCCAGGGTGCCTGCTGCAGGAATCTGCCCTGTTCCTAGCCTTGTGATGCAGAGAGCAAAACTGAAGCACTGAGAAACCAGCACATTTAACCAAGCCATGGACACGCTGGAAGAAAAGCTCTTTTGAATCCACTTGGGTGTCTTGGACTGTGGGGTTTATCTAGGATCCCTAAATAGGCATAAGTATCGGTTATCAGAGCAGCGCGGTCAGGCCCTTTCCAGCCAGGAGGTCATCTGGGGCTCCGGGAGTTACTCGTTCAGCTCTACTGTCTAAACAGCCAAAGTGAATTATTCACTTAGGAGGCTGAAAAACAACCATCTCCCCTGGATTGTGAAACGGAGTTTTCCAAAGTAAAATGTCTTAGTCACTTGGAATCTGACCAAAGTCAACTCTTGGCCCTGACCCACCCATGTGTCTGTGCTGGAAGGGGCAGAGACAGGGAAACCCCAAAACAAACACAAAAGTGGCCTGTCCATGGCAGGATGTGCGAGGCTCTCACGGGGCAGGTGCTCTCCTAGAGAGGCAGGGTGGGGGGACGCTTAGGTGAGAGCGGGTCACGGAAGGGCTGTCAACAGCATCTGCTGGGTTCCAGGCCCGAGCGGTCTGTGGCTTACATAACAGCTTGGCAGGAAGATGCAGCCAGGCGGAAGCACACGGTTTTCTAGCAGCCTATAATCATCTTTGATTTCTCTGTTTGCTCAGCAGCTTTCGTGTGCTGGGGTAGGCAGCTGTGCAGAAGGGGGTGGGGCAGGATTCCAGCACAGCACAGCGCAGTGTTCCGTGTCTCCTCTAGCAGAACAAACAGCCTCACGGGCTTGGCAGGCTGGGGGAGGAGCTGTCCTGAAGCCTGCTCCAAGCCCAAGGGCAGAGATTAACCTGCAGGTGAGCAGGTGAGCTGCCAGGAGTGTGAACTGGGGGAGGGGACATCCAGACACCTGATGTTGTTGGCCAACTTGTCTGTGGGAGCAGAGGTGTCCTTCTTTTAAGTTCAGAGATCACCAAGTTCGATGTCATGTCCATCACAAAACATAGTTGGGGCGGGGGGCTTTGTGTTTTATACCTTCTCCTCCGTGCAGATACCAGGCAGATCATGCTGGACGTGGAGGGGGAAAAAATTCAGGCAGTGACAAGCCACTTGGTTGAAAACACAACTTTGCATCTTTTCTCTATCCTAATTTGATTCTAGTTGACCAGCAGGTGGTTCCTGTTCAAAGGACTCCTCTTCCCCATTTGCTGCAGTTCTCACTCTCCCTATGGTCTTACAGCTCAGATCTCTCCTGTGCTCACTCCACTTGCCTGGTTCTTGCAGGCATGCTTAAGAGGAAGGCCCTGCACCATTCAGCATCCCAGCAGAGATGATGCTCCACTTCTCTGAGTTAGTAGAGGTTAGACAGTAATTATGGTGGAGGAAGAGGGTGGTATGTCAACAGGAACAATAAGGTCTTTGGATGGAGACTCAGATTGACCATTTGCTTATTCATTCAACAAGTTCCTACCTTGGATGTCAGGCTGGCGGTGGTGGTTTTGGGAAGAATACAGTACTGGTCAGGGGGCTTCCAGTACCTGGTACTTAGCGCTTCTGTTCTTCTTTATGTGTTAGATTAATGAGTAATTGTGCACATGAACTGTTGATCTTGGAAGCACCGCACTATTACCAAATACTCCCACACCCTCATCTGTTTACTGACAGGACACACTTTGTTTTGCAAATGATTTGTCTGACCTTGTATAACGCGCTCAGAAGTTCCTGAACGTTCTGAAGTGTTCTAACCTCTAGCCTAAATCTCAGGCTGCAACTCCTTGACCATACCAAGCAACACAGATGACCTCTCTGTATTTACCTCATTCCTTGGACCTCTGTGTCCTTGCTTGCCCTGTCCCCAAGCTTATCATACTCTTGACCTTGTCCCTTCACTTAACTGCATTCCGAGCTCCTCACACCTTCCTGGGAGCCTTCCTGATCCTGCCGGTGGGGTCAGGGCCCTCACACTTCTGTTCTCACTTTCCATATAAATCTTTTATTAGTCTGTCTTCCTAGTATGCTCAAGTCCCTGGAGTCAGCGACTGGGCTTTCATTTCTGTATTCTTGGGGCCAAGCATATAACAGGAACCTTCTACATTTAGAGAGAGAGAAAGAAAAAAAAATACTGTCATGCCTATAACTGAAACCCTAGCTAAGCCCAGGACCTAGGAATGGTCAGCTTCATCTTCCACACACTCTGCAGAGCCCAGATTGCTGACCAAGGCTCCCACTGGAACTTTTGTCTTTGCACAGGGTCTAGCTTTCTACCGACATACCATGCTCTTTCTCCACTCTAGCTACTACCCATGTTCTATTTTCTCAAGCTTTCAATGTTTGAATACATGGAAATTCTTCTGCATCTCCAACAAAAGTGATGCCATCTGTTCACGATGTGGAAATTCCAGAAGGCTTCAGAAAAGCAAGCAGGTTTTCCTACAGAGCAGACCAGACATACCTCCATGGGATTCAGCTTGGAAGGCTGGGATGGTTAGGAATGGGTCAAAGGGTATATAGCCATATGTGAATTTGATTTGATTTCAGAAATTCTATCTCAGATTTATTTCATTGAGTTCTACCTTCCACCCTTCTTCAGTCACAATGTAGCACCCACAGAGTAGCCACAGTCTCTAGAAATTCATGGTTTAATCCATTGGACCAAATACCCACCACCACTGTACCTGTAACACACAGGCACTTGGGGTCATACAAATCACTAAGAAACAAAGTTCACCGTGTAGATCAGGCAGAGAGGACCTAAAGTACAAGCCTCAGGAACCATGAGGAGCCCAAAGCAGTGGCGAGAACAAGTCCAAGACAATGCTTGTGGGTAAGCAAGGTGGGCACTTAACCTGCTCCCATGTAAAAGCAGCTGGAGGCTCTGTGTTATTTGCAAGATGTGTTGTTTGGGTTTTGTTAGCTTGACATAAACCTAGATATATCTAGGAAGAGGGAACCTCAGTTAAGAAAATGTTTCCCATCGAGTTTCCCCCTTTACCTTTAAAAGCTGTCATTTGCTTACGGGCCAAGTCTGTCTCCCCTCTATTCAGAGGCAGTCCTTTGCCCCCTGGGACAAATATCCATGCCCCCTTTCCCATGCCCCCTTCTCCCTGTCCCCTATCTCCTTTACCACCAATCCTAGCCCATTTAACACAGACCTCCCCTTCTTCTCCTCTTTAGAATCACACCTGCAAGGTCATTGGCTGCTGTTTTCTGCCGGAGTCAGAAGGCAGCCATTTGAACTTTTCCTCCTCTCTTAATAAAGGATCTCTCTGTGAAAACAAAACAAAACAAAAGCAAAAAAGAAAGAAAGAAAATGTCTTCATGGGAGCCACCTGTGGGATATTGTCTTGATTAATAATTGGTGTGGGAGCGCCTAGCCCACTGTGGGTGGTACCACCCCTAGGCAGGCAGGTATTGTTGGCTGGTCTAAAGGAAGCAGCCAGAGCAAGCCAGGAGGGGCAGAACCGCCCTCCTCCAAGGTTACTCCCTCAGTTCCAACCTCCGGGTTTCTGCCTTAAGTTCCTGCCATGGCCTCAATGCTACCTATAAGCTGTAAAGGGAAATAAAATGTTTCCTCCCTAAGCTGCCTTGGCCATGTGTTTTGCCACAGCAGTTGAAACCCTAACTAAGAACCAAGGCAAAATCCAGATGCCTCACAGCAGCGGTTCAGGCCCTCTGTGATCCAGGTCTTGGCTCCAAGGTGCCTCCCCTATGCCTGGCTTATGTTCTTGCTGCAGGCACCTGCTTGCTCTCCAGGTGAATCACTCTCTCTTTCCCCACACTGTTTTCTTTCTCGGGATGCCCAGTCACAGGTAGACCTCTCCAAGACTGGCGAGGCTTTTCAGGTGTGCATCAGTTTCCTGTTCTGAGCATACCCCTGCTGCTTTCCACTGCTAGCTCTATAGGAGCCAGCCATGATAAACTAAACAGAAACAGACCACCCAAAGGAAGTTCTTTACTTCCAACCATTATCACCTGCCAGTTGTAAGTTTAATGGAGGCCTGAGTCTCAGTAGTTTATCCTGAGGCAATACCTGGTTCCAGGAAGGACCACAAATTACCAAGCACCAACCAAAAACAGACCATCCAAAGGAAATTCCTAACATTCCAATGTTCCAGCCCTTGTAGGTAGGGTCACCTTCCAGCAAACACTCACCAGGACACCCCTAGACCAATGTCAGTCAATCAGGGGTCCTGAATCTTAGAAATCCCTCACCCCCACCTTTACTCCTATAAAAACCCAACTCTAACTGACCTCGGGACTCTCCAATTATTCCAATATGATGGACACACAGAGAGACCAAGTCTGCAAACTTGTATAATGGAAGGCTCTTTGGTTTTCCATACAGGACTCGGTCTCCTTGTTAGATTTTGGGGGACTTCACAGACCTGGGCATAACAGCTACCATCCATCTTCCCTGCTAGACTGTTGCTTTCCTGCATACAAAGACTGTCTTTTCACTCTAGCAAAGCATGAGGAACCTATTATATAACCAGCAAACATTACACATTAAAATTTGTTCTAGAAATACGGTTATAATCAAGAAAGTTTTTGTGTAGGATGTGAGAAAACCCTGGAAAATGAGTCTTACAATACTTGATGGAAAAAAGAAAAAGGACATTCAAACTAAAATAATATACGTGGATTTATTGCAAAGGGCTCAACAAACACTGAGAGTTTGATCAATTCTCTCTCTCTCTCTCTCTCTCTCTCTCTCTCTGTGTGTGTGTGTGTGTGTGTGTGTGTGTGTGTGTGTGTGTGTGTGTGTGTGATGGGGAGGGGGTAAGGAGTTGTGCCTGTCACAGCATGTGTGCGGAGGTCACAGGACAACTTAGGGGAATTGATTTTTTACTTTTACAGGGATTAAACTCAGTCAGGCAGGCTGCTCCATAGCATCTTTTACTAACCCTCTAAACTGTCTCACTAGCTCAATTTCACCAATACTTATAATGTTACTTTTTTCTATATTCTAATAATCTTTAATTTACTCAAGAATGTTCTTGTAGGCTTTATTCATAATAGCTTCAAATTAGGAACAACAAAATGCCAATCAAGAAGATAACTGATAAGTAAATTAGGGAATATTACATCCACGGAATACTACTCAGCAACAAAAAGACATTCTAAGTTATTTGGTTTATGTGAAGTTCAAAGCCAGGTATGTACAGGGATGGCAGTCAAAGCGGCAGTTGTCAATTGGTGGCACGGGGTCATGTGGGAACTTTCTGATCATGGAAGTATGACAGAATTACCCTCTATCATGACTCACAAGTTGTTTACACAGGATCATCAGTTTATTTTAAGTCTTTTGAGTTAATACACTGTAATCTGTGCATTTCAGGGGAAGGAAGCATTAACAAACTTCTAAAAGTTTTTTTCTTATTACTTACTCTGTCTCTGAATTCACTTGAGTTGTAGCACCAAAACTAAAAGCTTTTATAAAAAAAACCTATATCAAACATCGTAATAAATGGTTAAAAATTGAAAACGTTTCCCCTGTGTTCCAAATAAGGCAAGAACCCTCATCCCTTTCATCCGTTTGTCTACACCAGTCAGCGGAGCGGTCAAAGGACCAAGACAGTGGCAGACAGGGGAAGCAGAAGCAAGTTTGCAGACACCATGATTGTCTCTATGGAAACTCCACAGACTTGATCCAAATTCTATTAGACACCAACAGACGAATTTAATAAAGCTGCAAGATAAAGAATATTTATACATATGAATAATAACCTTTCTGGGAAAAAAGAATCAAGAAACAAACCTGTTTATGATCACATAAGTGAAAGAAGTTAGGAGCCAATATGAGCAACAATTTTCAGTGCGGAAGACAGAGACTCAGAGAACCATAAATGTTGCTTCAAAGGCTGAAGAAGGGGCACGTGAATAGGTTACAGTGAGCGATACTGTTATAAAACCCATCTCAGTCCAGACCACACTCAGTCAGTGGATCCTGAGGCCAGTCTCCTAAGGAAGAGGAAGATGAGCACAGCTGTCTAATTCTCATGGACCTATAGCAGTCTGAAAGAGCCAAGTTAAGTGTGAATAGGGAAAACATATTGGAGGCAACACACTTCCTGATTTAAGACGGTATTTTGAGATGGTGGTAATGAAGCCAGATGGTACTGGCTTTAGAGTAGGTATGAGGCCCATGAAGCAGAAGTATCACCAAAAATGCCATCGTAGGCTTCGGCTCTTAAGTCAAGAGTCACACAGATGGCTCAGTTAAACTTTGTGGTACTCAAAGCAAAACCAAAAATAATGAATAAGAAGGAAATATATATATGGAAGAATGGCTGCTAACAGGAGTGTGAGGAAAAAAGAGTGTGTGGGGGGGGAGCATGACCAGATGCATTCTATACATGTCTGAAATTATCAAAAGTCAAAGCTTATTTAAAAATAATTAAATACCTGAAAATGCCCATTTTCATATTAGCTTTTTGGGCTGCTTTGGGAATTTTTTGGTTTTCCTACAGCCTCTCTCGTCCACAAAACAGTGTGGCTAGTCTGTATTGGACTGGTAAGTTTGACAAGTGAGAAACCAACAGATGTGTCCAGCCCGCCTTCTTTCCCATCTGCAGGCCTTTCTACCCTTTGACCTGGACTCAACATCTCATTTCCAGCACAAAGCTGCCCTGGGTTGAGGATATACTTCAGAGTGTGCTGTCCTACAGCCCCTGGTGACTGGATTCCAAGATAAAGGCGCCTGGAGGTCCATCCTCTTTGCCAAGCATTTATCAGCAAGCCCTTACTTATCACTAGGCTAGGCAAATATTGGAATGTTTCAAAGTACCGCGACTCACATTCCAGCATGACCCAGATCACCTGGCTAAGTGTTTTGAGCACTCCTGTCGTCCCGGCATTGACAAGTCCTTGAAGCAGGTCAATAACTTCATTGAAAACAAGTATAGGTCATCCCTTCTGTGGTATACAAGTGAAACTGAGCTATAAGAATTTCAGCTAGTAGAGTGTGTGTGTGTGTGTGTGTGTGTGTGTGTGGCAAGAGTACCTCCAATCTACTCTTTTAACAAAAAATTGCAACTCAAATATGATTTGCTACCATCCTCACTCTATCTAGAACTCTGTTCCTTTTTATTTTTACTTTGTGCATATGATACCTCATAAACTTGAAACCTTTGACCTACATCTCTCTGTTTCCCTCATTCCCCCATGCTGGCCCTGGAAACCACCATCCTGTTCTCAATCTATGTGTATTTCAGTGTTTTTTAAATGACTACATAGTTAGAGGAGACCATGTGGCATTTCTCCTTCTTGTATAGCTTATTTTACTTAGCATAATGCCTTCCAGGTTCTTCCATCCTTTCCACTCCTCCTTCCACAATGTCTCCGAAGCCTTAAGAAAATGCTACAAATTGTAGGGTTTTTTTTTAACTCTTTTGTTCTTTTGGGGGACCAAATAAATCACACACAGAGGCTTATTCTTTCTTATAAATGCCCAGCCTTAGCTTGGCTTATTTCTTGCAAGCTGTTCCTAACTTAATTTATCCCCAACTACCTTTTGGCTCTAGGATTTTTCCATTTTTTACTTCTGTATATCTTACTTTCATCCTTACTCTGTGACTGGCTGGGTGGCTGGGCCCTGATGTCTTCCTCTTCTTGTTCTATATTGCTCCTTCTTCTCCTTCTATTAATTCTCTCTACCTGCCAGCCCCACCTATCCTTTTTCCTGCCTCGCTATTGGCCACTCAGCTCTTTATTAGACCAATCAGGTGTTTTAGACAGGCAAAGAATCACAGCTTCACAGAGTTAAACAAATGCAACATAAAAGAATGCAACACATCTTTGCATCGTTAAAACAAATGTTCCAGGCATAAACAAATGTAACACACCTTAAAATAATATTTCACAACAATAAATGTCTTGCTTAGGACTGAGCCTCAACTTTCCTTTATCAGTGGTATTTTGTGCAGCTCTGTGTCTTTGCATTGATCTTCGTTCACTGAAAGAAGGGTGTTTTCCGATTAAGGCTGAGGATAGTCTTTCTCTGTGGGTGTGCCCATATTTAGAAGACTGTTTGATGATTTGTCAGCTCAGGTAAACATCAGTACTAGGTATCCCTGCCCCCAAATCCAAAGACTTCTTCAGTCATGACTTTGAAGCAAATTTACAGTTCTAGACAAGTACTCCCTCTTGTGGAACAGGCCTCAAACCCACTCAGTAACTAACTGGCTTCCCTCATAATATTTGGGCCACTGTTGCACCAAGAGGTACACCTTTGTCAGCATTGTAGTTCATGGACTTCACAGCTGATTAGGGGCATAGATGGCTGTAGCCACCCTTCTCAGCCCTCTAGCAGTGTGTGCACCGCCATCCACACTAGGAAAGCTGGCCCACAGGACAAGAACGCTTCCAGATCAGTTCAAGCTGGATCTCACTGTATCTTGCATTCACATGGAATCTTCTGAAATGAAATTTTATCAGTCATTCACATTATGGAAAAAATTAAAACTCACACAAGAAGAACGAGCCTTAGTGTTTATTACTGAGCAGCTGCCCCTGGCTTCCGAGCAGGGCTCTGAGAGTCTGGAGTTATAAAATGGAGCATCGTTCCCATTTGCAGGGCCTATGGTTAGGGAAGAAATGAGAGTTCCGGTGTTTGCTGGATGGCCCCATGTTTGGCGGCTCATTCGGTGCCTTTCTCATTTTCTTGTCTCCAATAGACCTGGACCAGATGGGAATCAGGGTATCGTGCCTGGGGTGGGGTGTCACCATCAGAAGCTAGAGAACAGAGTGACTCTGTGCCATTGTTACTACTCAGGCTACCTTTTGAGAAGAGAGCTTTGGTTTAGGGCTTCTCAAAAAAAAAAGTCAGCTTGAGACTGGAAGGACAGATGCCATGGTAGCTAAGGGCACTTGCTTCTCTTGCATAAGGCCTGAGTTAGTTCCCAGCACCCATGTTGACTGACTCACAACCTCCTGTAATACCAGCTCCGATGGATCCAGCACCCACTTCTACCTCCTTGGGTACTGGCACATGTGGAATACATGCTCAGAAACATGCATAAATAAAAATAAAACATTAAGGCAAATAGCCTGGTAACTGGTGATTCTTTGGGAAACTCATATATCCTAAAATTTGTCTTCAAACTGAAAGTTACTCATAGTCCTAAATTTGACTTCCTTTCTTAATCCTAACCACCACAGTTAGCTTGAGATCTTCCGAGAAGATAAGTCCTCGGGAGAAAGTCCTGTATTGGCCAGGAACTCTCCGTGCGAGCATATACACACCTGACAATACACACCTCCACAGAGAGACTCAGTCAGTCTCCTCATTTGTAAGACGGGAGGGGAAATGCCATACAGTCTGTCTGCCCCCGAGGATGGCTGGGAATATAGAGCCTGAAGGTGAAGGTTGTACCACTGGCCTGGGCTGGATGTCCCTACTCAGAATCTGCAGAGCTGTGCTCAGAACAGGGCACCTTCAGTAACAAGCGGAGGGGTCACAGCAGAGGTGGTAATGCTTTCTCTCCCACTATTTCAATACCTACTTCTCAGAGGTAGCTTCCCTTCTCAGCATGAACCTGTACTTGCCCAGCCTGAACTCATCCCATGGGACCCACATAGACACCCCTTGGGAGAGTCTACACCAGCCACTGCCAGTATCATTACTGCTGACTTTATTCTGCTCCATATCGCACAAACAACTACAAACTCTTCTTGTACTTGATGAAGAATTTTCTCAGCACCCAACTCTTGGGCATACGTGCTCCAGAAAGGGTTGGCTTGATTTTGAGTGCTTATTAGTTCACTAATTGGAATACTTGTGACTCTTCTGGCCAAATGTCCAGAAATAGAACATTAAAGCCTTCAAAAGATACAAGTAACCAAACACAACAAAGACAGGGTTTAACTATGTAGCTCAGGCTAGCCTTGAACTCACCACGTACCCCATACTGGCCTCCAACTCACTGTGTACCCTAAGCTTGACCGATGGCAATCCCCCTGCCTCAGTCTTCCAAGTGTTAGGATTACAAGTGTGTGCCACCGTGCCTGGCTCATTAAAGCCTTTTGGTTAGTCGCTGGTGGCTCAGAGGGTGAGGCTTGTGGGTACAGGTGGCCCAAAACTGAAGGACTGGAGCCCCTCTGACTCTGGCTCCTGGGGCCATTACCTCCCTGTCCATTATCATCAGATTGGCATTTCCATGTGAACCAGCCAGAAAAAGAAGTATTTCTGGGGTTTGTAGGCTTTTCATTCTCTTCTTTTCTTTAAAAATTGGACCAGAAACTCCAGTTCTTTCAGCCTCTTTCCTCTCGCTGAAGTCCTTCTGGTACACATTGCTGCTAATGGGACCATGGGCCCTGCCAACCTAATGGAATAACAGGTCCATGGGGCATCAGTGGCCTAATGAGGAGCCCTGAATGGAAATGGGACTCAAGCCCACACTGAAAATGCTCAGTTCTCTGTCAATTGTCCCTCTCCCTTGCTTCTTAGGTCCCTGAGTCCAGTGCCAGCAGAAGGTGACCTGCCAAACTGATACCCCATGTAGCTCAGGGAAGGGCACTCAGATGGCGTCCAGAGCACACTCTAAACTTGTTTCCTCTCGGTTCCACCTCTGCCAAGACACAGCAAGTAGGGCAGGGAACCGGGTGCACATGACTGGGCAGAAGAAAGACTCTGAGTGGCGGCAGGCAGACTGTCAGTAAGTTCTTTCAGTGCCCAGCTACAGACTAGGAGACTCTATCAGCATCTTCAGTGGAAAAAGAACAGGTACAGGGAAAACATGGGCCCCAGCTCAGGAGACGGGAGCAAGGCCTGGGCCGGCTGGCTCAGGAGCTTGAATAGTACTGTGCAGAGCTTCAGCTGCCTTCCCTGCAAGGTAGAGGTGGTTAACATATGTGGTGCTACTTCTCAAGCTTCTTGGAGTACTTTGTGGCACCCTGTTTGGGAAGCCATCTAGAGCTCACGCAATGTGAAGTACTTCTAAGGATTAGAAGCCTGTTCAGAGAGCCTGAGAGATAGCTCAGGGGTTACAAGTACACACTTCCTTCAGAACATCCATTGTTTCCCAGCACCATGTCAGCTAGCATACAACAAACAGTAACTGAGCCACAGGGCATGCTTTGCCTTCTTCTTCTGGCCCCCAAGGACATCTGAACTCACACATGTACACACCACCCCAACCCCAGACACACACACACATACACACACACACACACACAATTAAAAATAAGTCTTTAAAAGTAAAAGGGTTTTAAAGTCAAATAAGTTAGTAGCATCTGAAGGTGGCGAGGCTAGCTGAGTTGGTTAGGGCTAGGGTTGCTAGCACATAAACTGGGCGGGCACGGCAATAGGGAACCCCCACGAGTCACCCCATAGTGAACAATGTTTGCTCAGAGCAAAGTAAAAGAAACAACTTCTCTGGGTCTGGTAAAGAGCTGCTCAGCCGGAGCCCCGAGAATGAAAGCCAGAGAAGATGGGAGCACTGCAGTAAGAAGGGGTGCTGGGCAGGGTTAGATAACCTGTGTGAAGACGGCTCACTATGACCCAGCTCCTTCAGATTATGCAGTTCTGCCGGGCGATGGTGGCGCACGCCTTTAATCCCAGCACTTGGGAGGCAGAGGTAGGCGGATCTCTGTGAGTTCGAGACCAGCCTGGTCTACAGAGCTAGTTCCAGGACAGGCTCCAAAGCCACAGAGCAACCCTGTCTCGAAAAACAAAAACAAAAACAGATTATGCAGTTCTGAGTTCACCATGCTCTCTTCCTTTTCTCCTTCACACGGAGATTCTGTATAGGGGCAGCTGTGTAGATCAGAGGACTGCAGTTTGCTTTTTAAAAGAGTTCATTTCACAGAGCATGGTATGCACGCCTTTAATCTCAGCATTTGGGAGGCAGAGGCAGGCAGACCTATAAGTTGTCTCCAGAGTGAATTACAGGACAGCCAGGGCTACACAGAGAAACCCAGTCTCAAAAAATAACAACAACACAAAAAGAACATTTTAAAAAAAAACTATAATGTTGGATGAATCAGTCTTCAGTGTCTCTGATTGATATAAATAAGTTCCACCTGAGTCTAATTTGAGGTACTCATTGCAACTTAGTTTCTAGACTGAGAAGGCTAAGAGGGTACCTAAACTCCAGACGGTGAGGTCCCCAAGGCTATATTAATTCACGGCACCACCTCCATGCATCTAGTTGGCATTCCATGAACTATCTCACTTCTAAATGACAATAGTTTTGCCCCTCTAAAAAATCTGAGCTGGGTCCTGGGGAAATGGTTCAGTCAGTACAGGGCTTGTTTGAGTCTGGTTCCAAGAGCTCACAGTAAAAATTCTCCTTGCTGCAGTCTAGCTTTTGTAGTACGGGGAGGTACTATGCAAACTGCAAATGGAGGAGAGCACTCGCTAGCCCCGCCCTGCTGTGATGCCAACCAACCATAACAATGACCCGCAGGGAAGGACCCCTAAAGGTTCAGAGTGACATGCATGTCATGGTGGTAACCAACAGCTCTCTAATTGGACATAAGACCCACTCAGTGGGAGGGAAATCATGCCCCTTACTGAAAACCTGGCCAACTACCCAGGGTTGGTGAGGTCATCGATCTTAGAGAGCCTGCTACCACCACTTTGCTAGGCAGGTGGGATTCCAACTACAACTTACCCTTAACCCTAGGTAAGTGCAGCACTCACTGCCCATCAAAGAAACTTCTTTACAGCAAGTAGAGACACACCTGTCACTGAAAACCACAGCAGGTCATAATGCCGAGATCAGTCCCAGAGCAGTGGGTAGATCTACGACACAACTCCTGCATCCATGGCCTGGGAGAGGTGACATAAATATTATAAAGGCTGGAGGACCAGGAAATCTGATGTGAGTGTGTGTCTCCTTGAAACAATGGAGAAGCTGTACCCATCATACCTCGACAACATGGCTGCCTAAACAAGACCGGAACAAGACCTGAAGGGGGAAATTTCACGAGATCCCATCCCTTGTTATCATTTATAAGGCTGGTGACCCCAGGTTGGTTCCCTGAGGGGTGGCAGAGGGTCACCTGAGGCCTCAGCGGGTCCCTTGGTGTGTGACCTAAGGCCTCAGCGGGAAAGACAGATAGATATGCCAAGCAGAGAGAGATGGGGTATACAGTTTATTTAGTGGGTTATAGAGGGAGAAGGGAAAGGGGAAGGGGGAGAACAGAGAGAGGCAGAAGCTTCATCTCTAGAAGACAAAGAGGGAAGGGAGGGGGAGGAAGATAGAGAGGAGAAAGAGAGAGGAAGAGAGAAGGGGAGGGAGAGGGAGAGAGAGAGAGAGAGAGAGAGAGAGAGAGAGAGAGAGAGAGAGAGAGAGAGAGAGAACTGGAGAGAAGGTGAGAGATCCACTTGCCTTGGTTGAAGGAGGGGTGGTTGGGAGTTTGGGAGTGGCTGGAGCTTGTCTCTTAAAGAGACAGGGTACCCAGGTGACAGACCAGCCCAGCAGATTACAACACCCCTAGATGAAGAACTGCAGGTGAGTAGTGACTGCTAGGGGTGGGAAAATCAGAATCCAATACAAACAGTCAGGCCTCAAGGCATATATAGGCAAGCCACACTAACGCCACTAATTAGAACCCAGTCCATGGCATTTTGCCTCCTTCCTGTTCCCACGTAGTTGTCACTAATAGCCACTAACAACTTGTCCTTCTCAGATGGCAGCACCTTAGAATCCTTTCTCAACTCAAAACATCACTGGAGCCCTGTCAGCTAGTGAAAGGTACACTGCTCTGTACTGGGCGACTAGGATCCAGGGTAGCAGTAAAGCTGCCGTGCTTGGCATACTACCTTACCTCCCTGTGTATTCAAGCCATGGACTTCTCTCCCTCAACATCATCAGTGTGTTCTGATAGCCTGACAGCCCTGACTAATCAGCACTTGTCGAGAAATTCAGAGCAACCAGGCATTTCCAAACACTTCATGAAAACTGGAAAGATGAGATAGAAAACACATGCAAAATCTTAGACCTTATCTAAGTTGGACATTTGAAAATGAAATAAAATCATGAGAAAGTTATAAATATTGAGATACTCAGAAAGAAACATTTATACAACACAATATTCCAAGCAAAATTATTTGATGTTTCATTATGTGGAGGAACGAATAAAGAATAAAGAACATTAGGACACATGAGCAAATGGCACACACTAATGCATCCTCTGAAATGCCCCTTTACCTGTGACCTTGTTTCCACCTATCCTGGGACATCTTGTTCATCCTTTTAATGTAATTAGCATGTAATGCCTGCTTCATAAGGAAGTGGTGGCGCACGCCTTTAATCCCAGCACTCGGGAGGCAGAGGCAGGCGGATCTCTGTGAGTTCAAGGCTAGCCTGGCCTACAAGAGCTAGTTCCAGGACAGGCTCCAAAAACTACAGAGAAACCCTGTCTCAGAAAAAAAAAAAGATTCTAGTATGAGTACTCTGATTGGCTCTTCATACCAGAAAAAAAAATCAGTTGTCCTTTGTAACTATGTTCATGCTGCTTCTTTGCCTAAAAATCTCTTTGCAGCCCCATTTACTATAATGTCTTCTTTATAATCTTACCTCAGGAGATCCAGGGGCCATTTCTCCCAGCCTTTTCCTCTTCCGTCCATCCTTTTGGTCCTCTCTTCATGCAGAGTCAGTGATGATTCCCATATCTCAATCTCACTCGGCATAGTCATATGTGACAATCATCTCTATTCTGTCAATTATATTTTAAGTAAATGCTGATTGGCCAGTAGCAAGGCAGGAAGTAAAGGCAAGTCAATGAGAACAGGAGAATTCTGGGAAGAAGGAAGCCCATTCCTCTGCAGTCCTGGCCAGGCTCTGCAGAAGAAGCAAGATGTGATTGCCTCGCTGAAAAAGGTACCGAGCCATGTGGTTAACATAGATGAGAATAATGGGTTAATATAAGTTATAAGAGTTAATAAGAAGCCTGAGCTAATGGGTTAACCAGTTTATGATTGATGTAGACCTCTGTGTGATTTCTTTGGGACTTAACGATTGCAGAAACTGGGTAGGACAGAAACCCAGACAACAGCATAGGTTTTTCACTCACTAGACAATACCCTCACATCCAAAGAGTGGTACCTGAAGCTTTTCCTGAATACCCTGGTCCCTGCTGACTTCCTCTCCAGGAACTTCACAGTGCTTAACAATTGTCCTTCACACATCTAGTGTCATACAGAGCCACTGCTTCTCTCTATGGACCAACAGAGAGGAGAACTAGGCTAGATAATAAACTACTTAATTTTGAGGATGCAAAAACTATGCATTTGTTACCATTGAGTAAATATACAGAATGTTACCTACTAGCCCCGGGGCAGCTTCAGAAAGCAAAGCTGAATTGGGACTCTTGTTTCACCAAAAAGGAAATGAAAAGGATGCCATGTTAATCTCCAACAGACAAGAAGCCTGAGAACTAAAACTCGGTGAGATGGGTTCTATCGTCAAAAGGGGGAGTTAACACTGATGCAATGAACTACAGGTAGGATTTGTAATGAAAGCACACATGGAACTAGGTATGGGGGCTTCCACTTATGATCATAGCACTTGGGAGGCTGAGGCAAGAAGATTGCTACAAATTTGAGGCCACTGTGGGCTGTAGGCTACATTCCCATTAGGAAACAAGAATTCCTAGAAACTGTATATTAAGAATCACTAGAGAAGCATGCTGATCTAATAAAATAAGTAAATAATAATACTGTGCTGGGATCCTGGCATTTCCTGGATAGTCCTGCCCCTTAACCTCTCTAAACTTGAATTACCTTGTCTGCAAACAATACACATTAGATTGGGGCTCGGGGATTTTCTAGCAATGGGTTGAATCAAGGTGTGAGAGTTAGCCAATAAGAGGCTAGAGCTAATGGCCAGGCAGTGATTTATTTTTTTTCTTTTCTTTTTTTTTAAATTTATTTATTTATTAAGGATTCCTGCCTCCTCCCCACCACCGCCTCCCATTTCCCTCCCCCTCCCCCGATCAAGTCCCTCTCCCTCATCAGCTCGAAGAGCAATCAGGGTTCCCTGACCTGTGGGAAGTCCAAGGACCACCCACCTCCATCCAGGTCTAGTAAGGTGAGCATCCAAACTGCCTAGGCTCCCACAAAGCCAGTACGTGCAGTAGGATCAAAAACCCATTGCCATTGTTCTTGAGTTCTCAGTAGTCCTCATTGTCCTCTATGTTCAGCAAGACCGGATTTTATCCCCTGCTTTTTCAGACTCAGGCCAGCTGGCCTTGGTGAATTCCCGATAGAACATCCCCATTGTCTCAGTGTGTGGGTGCACCCCTCGCGGTCCTGAGTTCCTTGCTCGTGCTCCCTCTCCTTCTGCTCCTGATTTGGACCTTGAGATTTCTGTCCGGTGCTCCAATGTGGGTCTCTGTCTCTGTCTCCTTTCATGGCCAGGCAGTGATTTAATTAATACAAAAAAAAAAGTGATGTGGAAGAATTTTCTGTATCTGTCAATCATGTTTTAAATAAATGCTGATTGGTCAGGCAGGAAGTAGAGGTGGGGCGATGAGAACAGGAGAATTCTGGGAAGCAGGAAGCTCTCTTGGGAGCCATGCCCAGACCATGGAAGAAACAAGATGTGACCTACCCCACTGAGAAGGGTACCGAGCCATGTGGCTAACATAGAATAACGCCTTTAATCCCAGCACTTGGGAGGCAGAGGCAGGCGGATCTTTGTGAGTTCGAGACCAGCCTGGTCTACAAGAGCTAGTTCCAGGACAGGCTCCAAAACCACAGAGAAACCCTGTCTCGAAAAATAAAAAAAAAAAAAAGAATAATGGGTTGATATAAGTGATAAGAGCTAATAAGAAGCCTGAGCTAATGGGCCAATCAGTTTATAACCTATTGTAGACTCTCTGTGTGATTTTTCTCTGTGACTAAATGGCTGGGGGACCAGGTAGGACATAAACCCCAACAAGCTGGCCCACATGTTACAAAAACTGAACAAGATAGATCAATGAGTCTAATATCAGCTAATGCGTTTGAATAGTAAACTGAGTACACCCTCATCTGAAGATGAAGTAGGCTGTGCTAACAATAAAAGCATGGGGCCTGCAAAGAGCTCTGCTTTCTCCACCATGGGCCCCTTCTCAACCAAAATATTCTGACTTCCATGTTCACTGTAGGGATGAGTTAGAACTCCTGAGTCTGTTGTTAGCGCACATGCGTGCACACACACACACACACACACACACTGGGATTGTTATATTGGGGCCACCTCTTAAGATACACGCCTCAGCATGGTGGTCATATATTATGGAATATTAGTTTAATATGTGTTACAATCTTTTATGCTGTAGAATATTTGTTTAATGAAGCAAAGGTGTGTTGTATTATTTTATGTTGTATTTATTTAACTCTGTGAAGCTGTGTCACTTTGCCTGCCTAGAACACCTGATTGGTCTAATAAGGAACTGAACAGCCAATAGCTAGGCAGGAGAGAGAAATAGGTGGGGCTCACATGCAGAGAGAATAAATAGTAGGAGAAATCTAGGCTCAGAGAAAAAAAGAGGGTGAGGAATGAGAAAAGGAAGCAAGGAGGACACCAGGGGCCAGCTACTCAGTCACACAGCCACACACTCAGCCTTGGAGTAGAAAGGAAAGAAAGATATATAGAAAAAAGAAAGGTACAAAGTCCAGAGGCAAAACATAGTTAAAGAGAAAAGGATAATTAAAGTTAGAAAAAGCTGGCTAGTGTAGGCAGAGACTGCTCGTTCATTTCTAGGCCACCTGGTCACAAATAATCACATAGAAACTATATTAATTACTACACTGTTTGGCCAATAGCTTATGCATAGTTCTACCTAACTCTTACATCTTAAATTAATCCATTTCTATTAATTTGTGAATCACCATGAGGTTGTGGCCTACTGGTGAGGTTCTGGCTGGTGGCTGGCATCTTTCTCCTTTGACAGCTACATGGCGTCTCCTTGTCTCTGCCTACTCTCTCTATATATCTTTGTTCAGATTTCCTGCCTGGCTTTACTCTGCTAAGCCACTGACCGAAACAACTTCTTTAATAACAAATGGTAGTAAAACACATTCATAGCATACAGAGGGGAATCCCACATCAGGCTAGAAACAAGCCAAGTTAAGGGCCAGCATTCATAAGAATAAGTCTCCATGTATGTATTTGGGAGCTTGGTGGCGGTCCCCCCCAAGACTAAAAAAAAGAACCAGTTGCAGTCATGTGCTTCTATACCGTGATGAATGTGATGTCATGCTTTAAGAGACCTAAGTCTTCCCAAGCTAGGTCCAAGGAAGCAGTATTTGGGTTATCAGAATTCATGTTTCCATGTCCAGAGGAACTTAGCCTCCAGGACAGAATAAGGATACTCAAGTTACCTTCCCTGAACCGTGTGCTAGAAGTTTTCTTTCTTTTAATAAATAAGAAATTACAAGTCAAATCCTACTTGTCTCAATCCTGTGCTCTACAGCCTGCTCTTTGGCACCTTATAAGTGGACCCCTGAACACTGCTCCTGATGTATGGAGAGTTGAAGAAAAAGCAAACCTTTATCTGTCACGTTTTGAGGTAAATTCCTCCCCTGGACCCAGTGTGTGCAGGTTGAAGCAGAAGACTCACCACTGACTCTCCTTCTGGACCATTTTCCTCAGGCATTGGTGCCCATTTCTGAAACATTTACATAATTCCTATGACAATTAAGAGCAGCACTTGTAAATGTTTGGAAACATGTAAACGACAGGCTGGTTTTGAAATAATGCTTGCCTGTCACTACCTGTATCATCTGCAGCTAAATCTATCCAAAATGTGAAAAGGTTTTAACAAGATAAGGTTTATTTCTTTTCCCTATATTTGTACAGATGTTAGTAGTTTAGGATCCATGGATGATACTAACATCTTTCAATGTATGGGTCCCATGGTGAAGTCCAGAGGAACAGAGCCACTTCACCATCTCCCAGTGAAATAAAAAAGGTGATGGAGAATTGCCTACCCAAGGAATTCCTTCAAAGACACGACAAGGCATCTTTGGCCAGATGGGAAACTGTTCAGATAAAATTCCCTTCCTACTGTTAATGGAGAAAACAGATAAATAAGTGTTCTTTCCCACAAACCTGGAGATTTCCCACCACTAACACTTAATTACTCACAACTTTATAGTTAGGAACCCAAAGAAGCATCAATTTTAGAGCTTTTTCTAGACTGTTAAAAAGCACAAATTTGGCAATTTTACTGAAGTATCTACTCCCAGTACTTTGATAGTCCAGAGATTGTATCAAATACCTGACAAGAAACATCATGAGGGACAAAGGGATTGTTTTGGCTGACAGTTCCAGGGAACACAACCCACTGGCAGGAAAGGCAGACATCTGGGGATTAGAGCATGGTCACAGTACCCATAGTCAGGAAGCAGAGATGACAGGGAGTAGGGTTTAGCTAAGAAAACGCTTGAGACCAAGCACATAAGCAAATGGGGGCACTTTGCATTCAAAGCACCAGAGGCCACATGTCCCATAACAGGCTTGAGGTACTTCTTTCAAAACCAAAAAGAAATCTGTAATTTAAGTGATTCAAGAATGTATATAAAACCTGAGTGATCTTCAACCCATGAGAAATCAAACAATAATTTCCCAGGAAAACCAGTCCAAGATTACTCCATCAGGAAGTTTAACCAAAAAGTCAAAGGATCAATAATTCCATCCTTATGCAAACTGTTCAGAAAACAGTGTCTAGGCAGCCAACACTGAGAAAGAATTCTCGGAAGGAACAGCATGTGCAGGGATACAAAAATAATGAATTTGGGCTCAGGGAATTTATTGGATAAAGTCAACAGATTAAGTTGAAAACTCAGAGAGAAGAAGCCAAGGAATTCTTTCTGTCTTATAAATAATTAGGACCTAATCTACAAGGACAAATAAGACCAGTGTTTTCTTAGATTTTGTGCTGCTGAGTTGACCTATGAGGACATCTGGTTTTCATTCATTTTATATACGTGTGTGTGTGTGTGTGTGTATGTGCGCGCGCGCGCGCGAGAGAGAGAGAGAGAGAGAGAGAGAGAGAGAGAGAGAGAGAGAGAGAGAGACAGAGAGAGAGAATAAGCATCAAATTTTGTCGATGTCTTAGAAACTAGGAAACTCCAACCACCTCTATAAATGCCTTTAATTGTATTAACCACAGGGACTCCTAACCATATCCATCCTTGGATGATGAGCAGAATGCAAGTTGCCCCATCCACACTTGAACCAGGTATTATTGATTATGATAATAACAGCTAATGAGCATTCTGTCAGATACTATACTAAGCCCTTGGCATGAATTACCTCAACCAACCCTCACAGTAATTCTGTGAAGCTAATGCTATAATCCACCTTCTTTTTAATGCTAAGAAATAAGCCTGGGAGTGATTAAGTGGCTTGTTCAGCATCACTGAGCTAGTAAGTAGCAAACACAAGGTTTGAGTTTCCAACTCAGACTGTAGCACCTATGTTCTTGTCTACTATAGTGCCCTGCCCTTGGCAGACATCACCAATTGATCACTGTGTTCCCCTTTATGTAGCCAAGGATAGGTCTTACAATTTTCTAGTGCAGTGGTATGGGAAGTCCTTCTGTCTATGCATTGCTTTTATTGGTTAATGAATAAATCTGTTTCGGCCAGTGGCTTAGCAGAATAGAGCTAGGTGGGAAAACTGAACTGAATGCTGGGAGGAAGAAGGCAGAGTCAGTGAGAAGTCATGGAGCCGCCAGAGGAGAAAGACACAAGTTGCCAGCTAGAACCTGGCTGGTAGACCATGAACCTCATGGTAAAATATAAAATAATAGAAGTGGGTTAATTTAAGATATAAGAGTAAGCCAGAAATATGCTTTTAAGCTATTGGCCAAACAGTATTGTAATTAATACAGATTTCTGTGTGATTATTTCGTGGTCTGGGCAGTCCGGAACAAACAAGCAGCCTCCACCAACAGTACAGAACTCAGGAAGCCACTATAGACTGGGGAAATGGAACCAATTACCTCCCTTGTGATGGCAGACCTAGTGATGTCACCTCAGACAGTCTTGGATTCTGAGTCAGCACTACAGGCTGTAGAGGTGATGTCTAATGCTGCCTTATCAGCACAGGTTATATCCGAGCACATTTCCTTGAAGTTTATAGGTTACAAGACTCCCCTAGCTTCCCTTTCCAGGCTGAGTCTCATCGATTTTGTTGGGACAGACACACTACAGAAGACCTAAATCACCCACAAGCTGCCAGTATGAATTTAGCGGCTATGAAGGATGACCCTGAGGACCGACTCCGGAAAGAAGCGATGGTTCTATGCTATGTACTCCAAGTATCTGGATTTCTTGAATTCACGCAAAGCTAGAAGCATAGCTGGAGAAGCATTGAGCTGATTTGGATTTTGGAAAGATGAATGTGTCCCTGGATATTTTCTACAGTACATTAAAGGCTCCTCATAGTCTCATACAAAGCACGTTTATAGATGGAGCCCTTCTGGGCAGGCTATTCCATAGTTGCCTTTTCTTTCACCCCCAAAGTCCACAGCAGTCACAGTGTGTCACTAAGTGTTTGTAAGTCGTGAATGTTGGAGAGGTTTAGGAGAGGTCAAGAATGGAAAATGGTAAATTCAGTGTCGAAGTGAGGGGGAGGCTTCTGATGGGGCTCACCAGAGACTCCCAGAGAGGGAGATACTGAGATGACTCATGTTGATCTAAGGCTAGACCTGAAAGGCTAGACAGGTGCTCAGGGGACAGAGTTCATGGCAGTGCAGTTCTCTGTCTCAACACCGGAGCAGCAAGCAGGTAGGGAGAAAAGACAAAGTTCAGAACTTGGGAGGTTTGGGTAGCACAAATATTGGAAGCTGTGCCAGAACAGGCTAGACGTACATCTCTAAGATGCAAGGGCCAGGTGCTGGTGCCAAGACGGAATAGTGGCAGAAGGTAAGCAGGGTGTTATCCAAGCTGCTCAAGGTGTACCTATAGCCAGACATGGTTGCTTACCTATAGCCCCAGCACTTAGAAGGTTGAGGCAAGGAGAATCATAAGTTCAAGGCCAGCCTGGACTACATAGTAAGACTCTGTTAACAAAATGGGGTGGGGGGAGATAGGGTTCCCTACAGAAGGTGCTAATCAGAGAAAGAACAGCATAGGTAGTTCTTGTGAAAAGGCCAGAGACCTAGACAATATGTGGGAATATAGAGAGGTGAGGAGAACTTAAGGAATAGGTGGGCACCCAATTTCTGCAAGTCCGGCTCCTCAGAAGATCCGACAATGAAACAGATCCTGGGAAACTGTGGGTGCTCAGCATCCATTGTGGGTCTCCCTCCAAGGACTGGCTCTCCTGATCCCATTGATGCAGCCATTTTCTCTGATGTGTATCCCACCTCTTCTAGGACAACCTCAGCTCCGAGACCTGTAAAGAAGCCCATTTGTTGACTCATCGACTGGTCCATGCTGCCCAGTAAGTACAGTTGATTTTGCTAAATCACCCTGAGACTTGCCTAGGTCACCACTATCATTAATACAGGTCAGTACAGATTCTACGCTGAGCTGATGTCTTGAAGTCAGACACCATTCTTTTTCTGTGTCTTATTTCATCATGAGAGTTGGTCTTTCGCCAGTAGATAGGAGTTAACCAAGGAAGACTCTGTACCTGGGCTACTAGAATGAGAAATGTTCTTTCCCCGAAGCCAAATTTCAAGTTCTTCCAGGGTTAACTTGCCAATTTCCTTCCTCCGTGGTTTGGTTGTTTTTCATTCCTAGATGTGTTTTGAATTCACTGGACAAAATGTCCATCTGGATACTATCCTGACCCTCCAGATGATTCTACAAAACAAGACTTCAGTGCTTACACCAGCAATGACCTGGTCTTTCCCTCATCCAAACTGACACCTTATTTAATTAGCCCAGACAGGAGAAAATCTACCGTGAGTGTATTGAGTTTATAACCACCTTTCATGCCAATGAATATCTTACCTGATCTCTGTCTCAAGTGTCATGTGGGAGCTTATAATCGTAAATGTTGTGCTTTCCTGCCGCTTTAAGGGACAAGCCACGCCCACTCCCATTACCTCTGACCTGCCCTCCGCCATCTTGGCCCCTTCCTTTTCTGCTTCTTTGATGTGCGTGCTTTTTATTATAAGGAAGACCTGGGAATGTTATGGTTTTGGTCCCTTTAAGAGACAAGCCACACCCATTCCCCTCCCCATCCACTAAGGCAGGCTGATCTTCAGCTTCCGGCCTGAGCTCACTCTTTTTCCCATCTTCCCTCGGAGAGGCAGCTTCGCTTCTGCCTCCCTCCCCACTTCTCTGCTTCCCCCTTCTCTGTCTCTTTCTCCTTTTCTCTTTCTCTCTCTCTCTCTCTCTCTCTCCCTCTCTCTCTGTACCCCCTTCTCCCTTCCTCCTCCATAACCCCCTGAATAAACATTCAACCTCACCCTACATGTCGTGTCTATCCATGTTTCTGTCTTCTGCCTGCCCGCCATGTGTCTCCCTGCCTGGAAGCAGCCATTGCTCTAAGACCAGCAGCCGTCACTGCCTGGGACTGGCTGCTCCCAGGGCCCGCTGCCTGCCACCACATGGCCGCCCGCCACCACCATTTGGACCCTACAGCATTTCTGCTGCCTACTGCCACCGGGGATCTTGCAGCATTTTTAAAAAAAGAATATTAGTAATTATGATTGGCATTTGTTGAGTAGGCCTCTGTTTGTTTACTTCCTAAATCCGGGTTTTGAAATAACACTATGTTCATTTCTTTCCTCATTACTATGACAGAATACCTGAGAGAAACAGCAAAACTCAGTGGCTCATGGCCTGAGGGACACCGTCTACCATGGCCGGGAATGTATAACAGTGAGTGAGTGGTTCTTTGGTCTTGGGAACCAGTGGCATAAGTCACAAACAATCCCACACCAGTTTGGAATTACGATTAATAGAATGGTTATTTATTTAAGGGGGAAAAACTTACAGATCACCTTCCCAGACAACAGCCCTCTGCACAATCAGGAAGGGAGCCTAGTGGCCAGAAGTGGAGCCGGAAGCCAGAGAGCAAGCAGAGGGCAGTTGCTGCTTTTTTTAAAGAGAGAGAGCGAGACCATGCCCCAATGGGCTGGTATCTCAGCAGCTATTGGCTGAAGGAGTAGAAGAAGCTCCCGCAACATGGTGGCTCGAATTGGAACATCTCGATGAAATGGCAGACAGGCTGGGACCAGGTAAACTCTGTCCTTGAAGCCCGGTACCTGCCAGCTAAGCCCCATGAACTGACAGGTTCCAGAACCTCTCAAAGCAGTGCCACCATCTGGGGACTAAGTATTCAAATATATGAGCTAGTGGGGGACATTCGACATTGGAACTAAAACAAACTCTATAGAGGAACAGTAGAAAGCCACCCAAAAACCTTTAATAAGCTATGGTACCTGTCTACTTATCCCTTCTCTCTCTCCAGCATCTTCACCTGCTGACTCTTCCTCTCTGGTTCTGCCCTTGAGAGCCCCCCTGTCTTGCGATGAACATTTACTCCCGTTGCCTTGAGGAAACTCCCCTCACTCTAACTCACCCTCAACACCCGCTGGCCCCGAGGCCAACTTTCCCTCTGTGATTGGTCAGGTTCTATGGATGGGAACTGGACTTTGAGTAGAGCATCCGGATCAAAACCAGAAAAAAAAAGGGGGCTTATCTGCATTGCCAAGGAGGGTTCTCAGGCAAACAAGGGCCTTGCAGCAAGACCAGACTGTCCTATGGTGCCCAGACGTGATTCCTAGATGGACCCTGATTGGGAAGTGGTGGGAAGCCCAGATTGAGGAGGAGTCCGTATTGTACTTCTCACTCAGGGCCAAACCAAGCCTTCTGAAGCATGTGGAGGAAGAAAGGTAAAAGGATCCCCCAAAGGAGAGGGAAAAGGGGGATCTCCAGATGGTTCCGCAGGTAAAGGCGTTGCAGGCAGGCCCGACGACAGAGCTCAACCCCTGGACCCCACAAGGCGACAGGAGAAAGTCAACTCCAGGAAGCTGTCCTTTCACTTCCATATACAGTGTGACATGCGCATGCCTACACAAATAAAAAACCAAAAGAGCAAGGAAGCAACAACAAAGAGCAATGAAATTTCATAATTTCAAAAAGAAAGAAAACCATAGGGAAAAGATTCAACTGAGAAGGAGATGTAGAAGAAATAGGAAGCCAGAACTGTCTGAACACGCACTGGGGATGCCTCGGTGGGAGGAAGCAACAGGACTTGTTGAAGATGTTGAGAACAGTTCCAGGCTATTCAGACCAGCCACAGATAAACAATGAGACCCCATCTTCATAAAATAAAATATAATTTAAAAATCTTCCATGAAAATATTAAGTGTTCCTAGATGACTATCTACATAAAACTGATTCTTCCTATAAGCATATTGAAATGATACTATTATAATAAATAAATAATAAAATTAATAATATTGACTCAATTAAAATCTTTTATTACTATTTAATAGTTTTTTTAGATTCTGGTTTTGTAAATACACTGTTTCTGTGTATTTCAAATAATGGGTTTGAAAAATTGCTTCAGGTGGTCTTTCAAACAGGGAATATAACATACATTTAGAAATATTTAGCCTCTGCTGGGTTTTGTTCATGAATAAATAAAAAATAAGATTAAAAATTAATTAATTAATTTAACTAAAGACTTGCCTTGGGGGAAAAAAAGCTGAAGAAACGCGGAAAGCTGGGTAGCGTCCCGGTACTTCCAGTCCTGGTGGACTCTGGCAAAGCTGGGTGGAGCGACCTGTGTTGCTGAGAACCAGAAATTCCCAGCCAGGCCAAACGTGGATTAGCGGTCCGCGCCAGTAGGTGGCGCTAGAGGAGAGGCAGCGGAAACGGGAGACTGCAGGTGTGACAGGCGCCCACCCTGCCCGTTCCGTGCCACAGGCAAGAGGCAAAGGTTTGACGAGTACTTTGGTTTTCATGTCCCTGATCAACCTTGTCTGAGATGTAAACTACTGAGCATGTTCTATTGTCTCATAGTGACTAAATTCCCCAGCTGGCTTGTGGTTAACTTTTGAAATAAATTGTTCTGGTGTGGTATTGGGCAACTCTAGGTGTCTCTGACCTGGGGGAAGGGAAAGAACTGCTTGCTTGCTTGCCGTTTTTGTGACTGACTGAAAATTCCTTACTGCGACCCCATGTGTAAGAGCCTCGCACTGATCCCAGCACCCAACCCATCCAGCCTTCCTTAGCTTCCTTCCTTCCCTCTGTTCACTACACAGTCCCCTAGTCTATTCCTTGGTTGTCCTGTGTCCCTCAGGAGTGAAGTTCTTGGCCCTGTAAAAAGCCAGCAGCCCCTCTGGCCAGAGACCTTTTTGTCCTGCAGCCTTTGTTGTTCCAGATTTCTCACTGTGAGGCCTCTGCAGTTGCCAGAGGCCACCCCAGGAGCTGGGATCACAGTGCACAAACAGAGTATTATGCCTCTGCCCTCTCTTGGGGGCAGCCTGTGCCCCACACCCAACACTGCCTCCAACTGAGCAGACACACACACACACACAGTACCCCTTACCCACACAGCCTCCAACTGAGCAGACACACAGACACACACACACATGCAAGCACACACACACACAAACACAGTACCCCCTTACCCACAGTCTCCAACTGAGCACATACACACATGCACACACACACACATGCAAGCACACACACACACAAACACAGTACCCTCTTCCTCCCAATGTGTTTCTCATCTGCCCAGGAACAGCCTCTCACTCCCCCTTTCCTGCCTGTCTAATCAGTTTCGCCCCTGGGCCTTGGCGTCCTGGCTATGCAGGCCAGAGGTTTATAGTTGATCAGATTGTAGGGAACAGTATGTTTCTCCCCTGCCACGGCTTGTTTTCTTCAGGGGCCAAGGCCAGCCAACAAAGCTGTCTTCCTCTCTCTCTCCTTCCCTGTCTAGCACGTGGCCTAATTTCTGCTGGTGCCTAGAAAAGGCTGCAGAGCTGACTTTCAGGGAGCCTGTGCTTCGGAATTGCTGCGGGAGACTGGGCTCTGCTAATCTGTGTTGTCAGTGCAGAACAGGCCCATGTCTGCTGAGGAGGATGGCCTGACGGGGGTGGCACAGACCACAGAGCTCCGGCCGCATCTAACATGTTTTGTTCTAGTTTCATTGCTACTGGGTTTTCCCCTAAGCTGAGCAGGTTTTTCTCAGTCTAGCCAGGCTGCCGTGAACTTCTAGTTCCTTGCAGCAGTAAACACCAAGATTTCCAGTCTGTACTCTGGCACCACTTCCTCATTTTCTGTCAAACTGCGATTTGGAAAAAAAAAAAAAAAGGAAAGATAGAAGCAGAGAGAAGGCTGAGAATTAAAAGCACTTTTTGTTCTTGCAGAGGACCAAAGTCCTGGATTTTGTTTCCATAAGTCACATTGACACAAGTGTTATCTCCAGGCTTCTAGACTGAGGATCATTTCCTCTGCGAGTTAGAGAATTAAAGGGTGGGGGAAATCTCCAGCTGGACTGGCAGTAGCAGAGAGATCCTGAACACAGCACACAAAATCAATAGTTGAAAAGTGCGTGTATGGGGGTGAGAAAACATGCATGAAGCAGACACACAGAGAAAAAGACCCTTCACTTTGTGGGGAGGCATCTCAAGAACCCCCAAATCCAGGCACTTCCAGAAGGATGCATTTGTTAAGTCTCCTAAGGGTTCTCCTCCCCTCATTTAGAGTTTGTCAGTTTGAAGAAAGACTGGATGGATGGATGGATGGATGGATGGATGGATGGATGGATGGCCTACAGCTATTGTGTAAACGTGTCTTGGTCTGGTCTTGAACTCATTTGAGCCTGTCCATCAACAGAGGGCCTGCTAGCAGGAAAAAAATGCCCATGAGGCCTTTGTTTTAAACTGACAGGATCAGGAGGATGGGGCAGAACCCATCCACTTCAGAAGCTGACCATCCTCATTACCTAGTCAGGGCCCCTCTCCCTATCCGTCTGCCTACCAGGGAGTCTAACTCTCAGTCCTTCACGACCATCCCTGCAACTCCAGTCTTAGGGGATCTGCTGCTTGCTTTCTTCTGACTTCTGTAGACACAGCATGAACATGGCACACATAAATATATGCAGACAAAAACACACATACACATACAGTAAGTTAAACAAACCAAAAAAGAAAAATTTCAGATGGAACAGCATATAAGTATAGGTTGTGCATGTAAGAGTATTTTTAAATAGTGTTTATCGAGCCTCCTGAAAATTGGGGGTTCTTCTTCAATTTCTAGTCTCGTCAATAAAAAGAATTTTTAAATGGACTCAGTAAAAAGCTTGAAGACAATTTTAAGAGCATTTGAGAGTAAACAACAGAATAGGACCCCGGCAGGATATGGGAGAGAGGAAGGTTTTTTTGTTTTTGTTTTTTAGTTTTTGAGACAGGGTTTCTCTGTAGCTTTGGAGCCTGTCTTGGAACTAGCTCTTGTAGACCAGGCTGGCTTTGAACTCACAGAGATCCACCTGCCACTGCCTCCTGCGTGCTGGGATTAAAGGCGTGCGCCACCACCACCTGGCAAGAAGGGGGTTTTTGAGCTAGGTCTGCACATTCTGCAATGGAGGTCATAGAGCCATTGTGAGGCAGGTGGCAGCTATAGGGAAAGAGAATAGCTCCAGAGAACATCAGGAGACCCAAAGCACTAAAGAAAACATGCTTAGGCTCCAGTATCCAGAAGAAAAAGATGGGAAAGTGATGAGTGCAGCTCCTTAAGTGATCACAAGGGGGCGTGGTTTTAGTGACAAAACAAAATACATTATCTCATTAAAGAATTATTCCTCCCATCTTCCTAGCTGGGTCTTTCTGGCTAACTGACTGACAGGCCCAAATGGACTAGCTCTTAAGGAAGGAGGCAACAATGTGACATGCTCTAACCTGTGGAGCGTCACAGAGAGTGGCATTTCCACCAAGGCCAGAGGTATTCTATTTTCTGAACCAACCTTAAGGAGCTGAAAAGCTGATACCTACCAGGGAAATGGGAGGTGGAACCCCAAGCTTCACTGGCCTTGAAGGTTACTGAGACCTCGAAACATTTCCCCTCAGGAACAGGGGTCCTAAAATCATTTAGGAGATGAGCTGAAATTACATTACGGTGTAGATGTTACCACCATGAAAGCCCAGCTCTGTTTCTAAAGCTGTTCATTGGAAGGGCTAGTGTCTGGACGGGGATTTCAGTCCAACCCTTACATATGGCTTCTAGACAGAAGTACTCATTTGGGAGAAGCCGTTAACAAGGAACTAGGAGCTAGAATTCTCTCCTGGCATTTCTGGCCTGCGGCAGCACCATTCCTAAAACTGGCGCTTTTGGGGTCCCTGCCCTGAGTTGCCCAACTAGTTTCAATCTGTTGTCTTCATCACCGCCTGCCTTCTTCAACTTTGTTCTTTCCTTTCTTTTTCTTGGCAGCAGCAGATAAGAAACTGACTGCAGGGCAGTCCATGAAATTTTTCCATCTTATTTCAGTAGCATTAAAATAAATGTTTTCAATAACAACATTGAAATGTTAATAATTAAAACCATGGCTATGTTTACCCCTAGAGGGAGATGGAGTCACTTCGTCTACATCAAATGTCCCAGAAGAACTGAAGAAAGGTGAATTACGAGTATAGAATGCGAGACCTGCCTCCGAAGGATTGTGAGGGTAGCTGGGTGGGCTTGCTTCTGGTACTCAGCCAGGTTAGCTCTCTTTACCTGGTGATGACGACAGGCTTTCCCTGTCCCAGGTCAGCATCCCCTCCATCTTCCCTTGCTGTCAAGAAATGGCCTGAGGCCCATAACTCATATCTTGTGTTAACAAAGGGAACAAAATTATGATTGCAATCCTAAGGGGACCTTAAAATGACTGAATAGCAACCACGTTTGGCAGATGAAAAACTGAGGCCCACAGCTAGCTAAAGTGTCTCATCTGAGTTGTGTGGCAGAGCAGATCTGGGTGAGCAATGACCGTTCTTCTGGGTCTTGGGGGAGAGTCCTCCTTCCTCATCCCTTGCTGTAGGCTCTGCAGGTTGTAGATCCTGTAATAGAACACTAGCCAATACCTAGGCAGAGCTCCTAGGAGAGTGATGTGGGACATGTCCTGAGAATATATGAATGAAAGGGAGAAATGAAGCTAGAAGAAATGCCTAGACTTCTGGGTTGCCTGTTCTGACAAACTATGGATATCTTGGAGTTACAATGGCTACCTAGTGGAAGGCCATTGGTTAAGCAGTAGGCAACGGCATTTGCCTGAGATCCAGCATTTATTTTATGTTTAGACTAAGCAGGGGTGTCCAACCTTTGATCAGTGAGGCACGGCACTGTAGTCTATAAATGAGATGGGCCACAGTCATAGCTACATCAGGACATGGGCAGCCCGAGGACCATGGGTTGGACATGCCTGGAAGAGGTTTGCCAGGTAGTCCAAGGCAAGCACTGGCATAGTCTTTGTGATCCTTTGAGCTAAAACTGGAGAAAATACAGAGTTCAAGGCAAATTCTGAACATGGGAGCAGAAGAACAGGATCTATGTCCCCTCTAACGTCTACTGTGGCTGACAAAGATCACGTCAAGGTTGAAAAGGAGAGCTCATAATTGTTTTCCTGCAGGCAGAATGTCAAGGAAGCATTCAGCAAGGGATTTGTATGGTAGTTCATGAAGCACTGCATTCAAAACCACTTGCCCTAGTGCCCCCACTGCCTTATAAGGCTGTGTTTTCTAGATACTAAGACACCCTCGGTGACAGGGCTGCCGCTGTGATAGCTCTGAGGACAACTGGAGAAGAAACACTCCTATGTGAAACACATATGTCCGTGGTCAGACAGGGTTTCTGCATGTCAAGTGTGGAAACTGAGCTTCTGACAGTGAAACCATGGTGTCTTTACCAGTTGCATGGGGCTGACCCGACGGCAGAATGCAGAGGAGCTGTGAACATCTAGCAGCTTGTAGGATGACAGGGTATGGTGGTTTGAAAGAAAATGCCCCCCAAAGGGGATAGCACGGATGGGAGGTGTGGCCTTGTCAGAGTAGGTGTGGACTTGTTGGAGAAAGTGTGTCACTATGGAGGCCAGCTTTACAGTCTCAACACATGCTCAAGCTACACCCAGTGAGACAGACCACTTCCTGTTGCCTGTGAGGCAAGATATTAGAACTCTCAGCTCCCGCTCCAGCACCATGTCTGCCCGCAGGTTGCCATGCTTCCCACCACGACAATAATGGACTAAACCTCTGAACTGTAATCGAGCCACCACAATTAAATGCTTTCTTAATAAGAGTTGCCAGGGTCATGGTGTCTCTTCACAGCAAAAGAAACTGAACTAAAACACTGGGACACCCCCAAACTTCTTTCTTTCATACATCCCTGCCTGCTGAATGTCCCTTTGCTGACCCTCCAGTTCATTTTCTTGTCACTTAGATTCTCTGCCAGTTTGACTAATGACCTTTGTATGACCTTCTACTTAGACTTTTCCAGGTAAAGACCAGCTCACTAGCCAGAGAGTGCAGTTGTTTTCATGGTCCTCAGCAAGCTTCCAGTCATAGCGATCTCTGGCTTGTTTGGCCATAACTTCAGCACTTTCCTTACACACACACACACACACACACACACACACACACACACCTAATTGCTTTTGAAGGGCTAGAATGGAACATGGTGTTGAAGTGCTTGCTTAGCATGCTCAAGGCCCTAAATTCAGCCGTGAGCACTGCAACTAAAAAGAAAAAAAAGAAATAGAAGTCAACCTTATAGTTTCATTTGAGTCTACACTCAGCATTGCTGCTACTAATAGGCAGTAATCACAAAGATACCAAGCGAAAGAAAGAAACCACGGGAAAATTAACGTTAACATTTTGCTTGCAAAATGAATCTAACGAAACTATGACAAGATGTTCCTTATTTTTAAATTTACTTATGATATGTATGTAATTTTTAAAAATATATTTCCAATATCTGCATGTATGTCTGTGAACCACACGCATGCCAGGCCAAAAGAGGGTGATGGATCCTCTGGGACTTGAGTTACAGACATGTGAGCTACCATGTGAGTGTTGAAAATTGAACCTGGGCCGGGTGGTGGTGGCGCATGCCTTTAATCCCAGCACTAGGGAGGCAGAGGCAGGCAGATCTCTGTGAGTTCGAGGCCAGCCTGGTCTACAAGAGCTAGTTCCAGGACAGGAACCAAAAGCTACAGAGAAACCCTGTCTCGAAAATCAAAAAAAAAAAAAAAAGAAGAAGAAAAGAAAAAGAAAAGAAAAGAAAAGAAAAGAAAAATTGAACCTGGGTCCTCTGGAAGAGCAGCCAGGATTCTTAACCACTAAGACATCTGGTCCTAGCATATAAGTTGTTTAATAAGAAAAGGAAACTTCATAATCTTTCCATGAAGACAGGAAAATTTGACTCTGTGTTTTCAGTTCAGACAGACATGAGGAGCAATGTCTAAGAAGGGCGGTTGTTCGCAGGAGCCTGTGCCTCTCTTGGGAGCCACTCTTTCCTTAGTAGCTGTTAGGCTATAGGTTTGTCCCCTGTTTGTGAACTGCAGCTAGGAGTAGCGCCACTCTCGGCATTGTTGGGGGTGGCTGCATGAGTCAAATGGGAACACTTAGGTCAGTGCCTGGCACTTCCCTCTCTGAGTATTCGCTACAATAGGAATTAGTAGTCAGAGCCTTAGAATTAAGGGCACTTGTGGGTTTTTCTGTTCACTACAGTATAGTCAAAATGATAAAACAAAATAAAATCCTGTTTCTCCCTGTAGCACATTGGCTACTAAAAATTAATTCCTAATCCAAATGAGGAAAAGTGGCCCTTGCTAACAGATTCTCCTTTTAATAAGTCATCTCCGGAACCAGGTTGTGGAATGTGCTGAGATACCTGATGGTGTCTACAGATTAAAGAAACACAGATTCATCACCTCACACTTGCATCTGGTTTACAAAAACAGACATACTGTTTTCCATTTTCTAAGAACTTGTATGTTCAAGGTGATTTGGAGCTGGTTGTTCTGATGAGTTTGTGGCAATGATAATGAACAACAGTATCTGGGCTTCGTTTAATGCTTGAGGGACTAAAGGGCACATTTTCTGGGTCTCTGGGGTAGGTGCCAGTTATCCCCTTCTCAGCATGAACTATTTGCTCTGTGACATTAACTTGCCTAATTCTGACAATAACACACTAACCTAGGTACTCTGTCTTCATCATTCTGAGAACAACTGAGACTACAAAGTCATGTGACTTAAGGTTACTAACTACAGGTCTGAGACAGACATTCAGATGTGCTCTTCAATGACTAAACCCTGTTATCCGAGCTTCTCTGTTTGGGAAATACCGAGGCTATGCATGCCTTAACCCTTGCCAAGACCTGTGGGTTCAGAGCAGGGGACCAGGGTGGCAAGTTCTGCCCTTGGAGATTTCTATTGGCTCAACTCTAGCTGGAAAATCAGAAGCTGAGCAAAAGAGTTCTGGACTTGGGTGTGTGAATGGGGGGGCGGGGGTTAGCCAATGGTCCACTGCCTGGAAAGAAGCCACAGTACACTCTCCCCTGTGCCCCTCACCCTCAGACCTGGAACAGCTCCCTGCCCACTCCCTTCCTTCCTTCCTTCTGCTCCCTCCTCCTATTCCTGGTAATACCCCTCAGATGCAGGCATGGCCCTTCCTACCTTCTTTCTTACACCAGAAATACCATATGCTACTAGGTCTATACTCTATATTAAAAAAAAACAAAAAACATCAGAATTAACAAATATTAAATCACCAAGACAAGCATCAATAAATGTTGTAAGTTTCTTTGACTATAAGTTTCTTATGCAAAGAGTGTGTCTAATTTGCATCTTTCTCCCTGGCACTTAAAGAATCAGTTGTTCAATGATTAGCACAAAGAGTCAGCAGGGAAACAAACATTAACGAATATGTGTTATGGTTTGATTGATAGTAGCAGTGCTTTAAGGTATTTAAAAATAAATTTTACCAAACCCCAAATATTTTGCTGAATATCTGTGGCATCTCAGGTCTGGGGAAATCTTTATCTCCTATCTCACTCCCTTTTCATTTCGACGTCGTTCTAGAAGTTGTCTGGTTTGCAAGGGAAAGCTCTAGAGGAGGAAGGTTGGTTGTAGGGAGTCATGGAGACGAGAGATGAGTAGGAAAAAAGTAAGAGATGCAGCCAAGAATTGAGACTGGGCAAACGTGTGCATGTCTGCCAGGAGGCGGGGATGGGCAGTGAGTTCGATGTTTCAAGCTGTGGCTTCAGTGAGGGCTGCAGAAGCCAGAGGTGTGTGCTGAAGAGGGTAATTAGTCAGACGTCTTTCTAAGTCTGCTGAAATCTTCATGGCTTTTGAATTGTTGTTGTTGTTGTTCTTGTTTTTCTTTTCAAAACAATTTAAAAACTGTGCCAACTCAAGGGAAGTTTCCGAGGGTCTGGGATTGGAGATGATGGTGGTAAAAAGAGGGAGGCTGTATCAGAAAAAGACACCTCGGGGGAGGAGGTCTCTGTGAAAGTGTTCCCAAAGGCCCAGTGTCAGAGGGCTTTATTGAGAAATAATACTACTGCAGGCAAATTAACTCGGTTCTTAGAAGCGAATTCACAGAAGCCCTGGGCAAATCCTAAAGACCCACAACTTCACACTGCTGTGGAAAGTCTTATTGTTCCTACACAGCAAGTGTCCTCAGAGGACCTCTGACCGATGACAAAGGCACTCTGTGATCGGAAAGGGCTCATCCTCCAGCTCGGCTGAGTCACCTCATGTAATGGTTAATCTCGATTGTCAGCTGGGCTGGATGGAGATGGAAATTAGTAAAGCTCCCAGCTAGGTATGGCCGTGAGGGTGTTTCAAAACAAGGTTAAATAAAGGAAGCAGGTGTACCCTGAGTGTGGACAGCACCATCCAGCATGCTGGGGACATAGATGGAGGAAGAGAGGAAAGAGCCCACCAGCGCAGGCCTTTCTCTCTGCTTCCTGCCCTCCACGTGAGCTGCTCTGCAGGCCCTCTCCACCATGATGGACTGAAATCCTTGAAATCTGAGGCAAAATAAATCGTTTTCCCTTAGTTGTGCCCACCATTTTTTTCACAGCAGTAACAATGGCACATACTGGTTACAGAGAAGGGAGATTGTTGCTGTGACTACCTTACCCTGTGGTCAAAAGCTTTTGCAATGGTTTGTGGGAGGACTTAAAAAACATTGCAAGTGCAGGCCTAGAATATTTGAACCAAAGCTTAGTGGGAGACTCTGGGGAGAGCTGCAGACACCAGAATGCAGGTAATAATGTGGACAGTGAAGACTGCTTATGTCATTTCAGAAAAACTCTTGGAAATTTGACAAGCGAACAGCTGTGTTACACTGCGGCAAAGAACTTATCTATATTTCTGTCCTTGCTTTGAGATTGTAGTAGCACTGAGTTTAAAGATAATGGGGCTGATGAACCCGGCAAAGGAAATGCCAAGGGCACACAGCATCGAGCACAGCACTGGCATTGCTAGCCACCTTAGCCCGCTTTATGCTGCAAACTGAGCAAGAGGCAGAGCAGAAAGGTTTGAAAACTTGCCGCTCTTCAAGAATGCAAGCTTGTATAAGGTTAAGGACAAAGAAAATGTGGTTAATGTCTTTTAAAAGAACAAGAAAACTCACACATACAAGTAACATACAGACTGAGCAGGTTGTAGTCACATGCCTAGTATTTGGGAATACGTATGCAGGTAGCAATAATTAAGAAAAATGAGGCTCTGCATTTGAAAGAAAGCACAGGGGGTAGATAGGATGGTTTAATAAGGACTACAGCCTGGTTACCTGTTTAGTCTCTGCTCACTGCATTTCTTCACCGCTCCTTAGAAATGCTCCTTCCAGCCTCCAGCCTTGCTTAAATAACTGTCCAGGCAGCATTCCTCAGGACTGCGGTTTGGCCATCCACTACTGAGAACAGCTCAGGAAGAAAACAACTCCTCTTATTTTCCTTGTCTTCTAAGAGCTGTGAGTTCTGGGGTCTTTCCCCAATAAACTTCAATTTGTGCTTTTGACCGAGTCAGTTGCATCTCCCTATATTCCAAACCTATTCTATATCAGTTTATTCAGGCCGGGTTATTTTAGCCTGACATTGGTCTCATAGCTAAGTCATATGGGACTCACCCCCCAGCTCTACTAAGTCTTGCCACAGCATTGGGGAGAGACCGGAATTAGCCTTGCGTGGATTTCTGATTTTAACGGTTCAAATCTTTAGGTACTTAAGATCAAATATTCTCATAATGCAGGCTATTCTATGCTATAAGAACAGGGTGGCCCTTGAGTATGTTACTAAGGATGTTACGGACAGCATCTTTGTCTGGCAGGAAAGCAGGCTCTAACATATTTACTTACTCTGTCAAAACCTAAAATTTGATTAAAGGAATTGACAGCTCTAATGGGGCCCAGAGTCATCTCAACAATGGCAGTAGCGATCACAGCCAGCATCCTCTCTGTATCCCTGACACAGTAACTAAGCACTTCCCAGACATTTCGCACTTACTGTTTATCATGGCTGTTCTCATGATAACCTCTGTGGGACAGAGGTCGGCATCTCCACTTTCTTAGAGAGAGTAAGTTGTAAGATCATGTATCTAATGGGCTTTAGAATAAAACCTGGACCCCTATCTGAAAGAAGCTCAAATCTAAACTTTCAATCAATTTTATTATGAACTCAAAGTATTTTCTGTGAGAATCAGTCTCTGTTAGGCACCATATTGTGGCCAGGCTCCCCAAACACTACTTGGTTCTTTTAATCTAACAGCCTGGTCTTTAAGTTAATTAGACTTTCCCAATCTGAGCATTCTGCTTACATGAAGCACATAATTTATTTTATTTTTATTTTTGATATTACAAAATAATTGCAACATTTCTGCTTTCCCTCTTCACCGAACAGCCCTATATTCCCCTCCCTTCTCGCCTTCCTATTCATGGCCTCTTTTTGTCTATTTTCATGACTTAGCTAGCCCTTGTGGCACGGGAATACTAGCGTTCTCACCCAGGCAGGCATAAGACCAGGCAGGTGTAAACCTTACCATCACGGCTGCCCGAATGTGAGCCGAACAAGAACAACACCAATGGGCATGCCTAAGTGGGCAGGGGAAAGCACACAAGGCCTCTGCCCTACACAAAAACAAGCTGCAACCAACGAAGCCTGGGAGGAGAAAAGGTGTCTTTTACAGGGAAGAGAACACCGACTGCTTGTCCAGTGTGGAATGGGCAGTCCTGAAAACATACATACCAATAACATCACACAGAATAAGTGATTTTTGTTAGAGTGGCTTATACTATTCTTTCCTCTTATTTAAGCTGTTGTTACCATAATTAATCTGTAAATAAAATCCTTAGGGTTAGGCTTAATACAGGATTAGTAAATTTTGATTTCCCCTTCCTCCCTGACCCCTGTACCCAGGCCTTTTCTCTTAGGCCACCAACCAGCTCCTAAATTACGACATGGAGACTTTTTAGTGGTTATGAATGCTAGGCCTACCTAGCTTAAGCTCGTTTCTGGCTAGCTTTTTTTTTTTCAACTTAAATTAACCTGTTTCTCTTTATCTACCTTTTGCCTTGGTTTTTTTTAACCTTTTCTTTCATCCTGTATGTCTTACTTTCACTGCTTTTTATGTCTGGCTAGTTGGTGGCTGCCTGGCTTCTGGCCCCAGGCATGTCCCTCTCTCTATCCTCATTCTCTTCTTTCTTCTTCTCACCTCTTCCTTCTTTCCTATTTATTCCCTCTGTCCAGCAGTCCTATTTATCTTTCTCCTGCCTAGCTATTGGCCATTAAGCTTTTCATTAGACCTATCAGGTGCCTTAGACAGGCAAAGTGAAATCAACGCAACACATCTTTACGTGGTTAAATGTGTTTAACTTACATCATTAAACAGATTCAGCATAACAAACGTAACATATCTTCACACAGGTAAAGTGATATTCTGCAGCAGAAACAAATGTAACACATCTTTGCTAGTTAAATATTCCACAACACATACCCCAGAATTACCGCAGTCCTGGACACTCCCTCTATCAGGCATGGTTTCCCACCACCCTATAGACAAACATACTCTCCCCTTTTCTCTGCAAATTCCTTCTCACTTCCTAGCTGAAAACTGTACTTTATGTCGGCTACAAAGCCCGTCCCTCCTTGAAGCCTTACTTGGGTTGGAGTGATTTCACTCTCGTGTGAAATAATGCCGTCAGACTCTGTGCTCTGGTAGCCTTTATATGGTAAATGCCTCTCTTGGATTTTCATTATATATATGACATTAGTGTTTTGCCTGCATGTATGCCTGTGTGAGGGTGTTGGATCCTCTGGAACAGGAGTTACAAAGAGTTGTGAGCTTCCATATGGGTGCTGGGAATTGAACCTGGGTCCTCTGGAAGAGCAGTCAGCATTCTTAACCATTGAGCCATCTCTCCAGCCCTCTCTTGGCACTATTGCTTCTGTGTTTGACCTACCTGAAGGAGAGTGTATTCATGTTTCCCAGGCACTAGCATTCCACTAGGTACTTACATAATGAAGAGTGAATATATACATAGTAATGGTTACTGACTTTTTCCCAGAACATTTTCATTTCTTTGCCAGAAACTCTTTGGTTGCTTTGAGAGCCCAAGTGATAGGAGCTGGGGAGACAGCTCCATGAGTAAAGTACTTGCTGCACAAGCAGAAGCTCTGCCTCAGTTGGGATTTCCAGAACCTACATAAAAAACTGCTCATGGCCTCACATGCTCATAACCCCAGTGCTGTGGATGGCAGGGACCAGAGAATTGATGGAACTTGCTGGTTAGCCACGCCTGAAAAGGTTCTAGCTCCAGGTTCCGTGAGAGACCCTGTCTCAAGGGGTATGGTGGAGAGTTGCAGAGGAGAACACCTCACACCCTCCTCTGACCTCATAGCACATAGGTTAGTGCATGCACCATGCATATGTGCCCTCACACACACACGCGTGCGCACACATGCACATGCTACATGCACACACATACATATGGACAGGCACACTCACAGGTACACAGACACATGCGTACACATGGACACACACATGTATGCTCACATGCTTGAATCTGAGGGATAAATCACTGAGTTTATATAAAGCAAGGTAAATTTTTTATACTTTGCATCTAATAACCATTCAGATAATCCAGCACTCAATTTGACTCTCAAACTTGAAGCAGCACATTGAGGTATTCTGAGAAAGCTTGAATCCTCCCCAGAATCACAACAGAGAGCTGCACTGGTCATCCTGAAACAGGGTGTCATCTGCCCTCACAGTTGTGTCACTCTGCTTTAGTCTAACATGAAAACAATTCTCTTCCATTCAGCAGGAAGACTGCACTGGGCACTCTTTCATGTGACAGATCTCAGAGACATGTCATCATTTGTGACATGGACCCAAACCTTCAGAAAAGGCAAAGGGAAATGAACATTGAGTTGATCTCATCCAATATCTCAAGTTGGCCTCAATTTCTGACCCCCAGCTGCAAAGCAGCACTGCAAACCACTACAGAGCTTGTAATGAGGATGGGCTAAGTTTTCCTGCCACACACACACACTCTGGGAAATTGTGTGCTTACACGCTGCTGGTGTACAGAATACTGAAAGGCGCAATCACAAGAAGTCGCCAGGCCTGGGAACTGCCATCCATGTCCAAAATCGTTCCTTTTAGAAGGCCTGAGGAGAGACGAACGGGAAATCAGGATGATCTAGGAATTACTGTCTGGTCGTACTGTAGGGTTGCCTAGAGATGTGTGCACTTTCCTCAAGACCACAGAGCCAGCCAAGTAAGGGCTCTGGCTCACTTTAGTCTCTGCTGTCTTCCTATAACATATGAGAAATTTTCTGTGTCATAGAGCTCAGGGCACCAAAGCTGTCACAGGAACAACAGAAAGCATAGGTAGATGCACAAAAGAGGAATCGGAGAGATGTCTACCAGGGCTGAGTCAGCATTTCTGGGGATCTTTGCTATCTGCATCACTCAGCAAGCCCATTGAGGACTTTCGACCAGCAGCTCCAGATTCAGCAATTTTGAGGGGGGGAAAAAACCAATGGAAGTTATGTCTTAGGTACTGTTCTATTGCTGTGAAGAGACACCATGACCACAGCAATTCATGAAATGAAATCATTTAATTAGGGGCTTGTTTGCAATTTCTAAGGATTGGCCTGTTATCATCATGGGAAGAGCATGGTGGCGTGCTTGACACTGGAGCAGAAGCTGAGAGCTACATCCTGATCCTCAAGGACTTTAGAAACCTCCAAGCCCATCCCCAGTGGCACACTTTCTCCAACAAAGCCACACTCCGCGTCCTCGTAATCCTTACAGACAGTTCACTCCCTGATGAGCAAACATTCAGATACAGGAGTTTATGGGGGTCATTCTCATTCAGACCACCACAAATAGTAAGGGAGGAAAACAGTGAGGAGATTAGTTCAGAGTCAAAGCCTGGCAGAGAAAAGTGGTGCTTACTGTCTAGAAAACAGAGTACCCACACAGGCCCTGGACATCCCCTGTTTGTTACCACATCGTTGCACCCTAATCGAAGTGTACGGATGAAAACCTCGGTCTTGTGGCACAGGAATATTAGCACCCTCACCAGGCAGGTGTAAGATTTGTGAGGAGCAATTTTAACTTGGCTTTCCAAGCCATGCTTTGGAAAGCCCTCGATTTCATTCGTTTAGCAAAGCTTAATGCCGTTGCCTCTCATGGCCCAAAAGGAACAGAAGACCAGCCACGTAAATAAGGAGATATTCTCTAATATTCCCATTTCAAAAACTGAACAGAAAGGAACAAAGGCATGTAGTTTAACCTAATTTATATGGAAAACTTTTTCAACATATAATTAATATAAAACTATTCATGAGATTTTCTTTACTTTTCTCTCCCTCCCTCTTTCACTCCCTCCCTCCCTCCCTCCCTCCCTTCCTCCCTTCCCCCCAACCCCCGTGTGTACTAAGAACAGGAAACCTGGGGTCTAGTTTGTGCTTTCAGCACTTCTCAGTGCAAACTGACCACATTTCAAATTCTGCCTAGCTGCCTATGACTGGCGGCTACTGTACAAAACAGTGATTTGATGGCGTGAGAATCTGTAAATTACGGTTCATCAGCAAGTCTTGGCTGCAGCTCACTTTTCATGAACCCCTGGTTAAGTAGAGTTTTTAAATGTTTAGTTTATTAAAAATATTGAAACAGTGATACTTTATATTAAGTAAAACTTATGCGAAATTTAGCTCTCAGGCCAACCAAGTTCCTTCAGATTGATATTCATTTGGGTACCACCTGTGTGCCTGTGACTGTTTTTGCACACCAGCACAGTTGAGCAGTTGTAACAAAGATCACACACACACACACTCACACTCCACAACATTTCACACATATATTTGGCTAATTGAACAAAAGTTTATAGACAGCTGCTCCTGGAATCCGCAGAGAAAGAAAAGCTGTGGCTCGGGAAGGGCTCCCTCCAGCCCCCAGTTAGACGCACATAAGCAGGATTGATCAATGTTGGCTTGGATAGGGTTGATTGAAAGACAAGGAGAAATGGGATTAGAAGTTTGAGGAGAGGAATAAATAACAACATAGAATACAACTGGAGATGCCTCAGCAAAGGGAAAAGTAGGCAGGACTAAAACAAGGGCTTGGGACAACACAACCATCTCTTGGTATCAAGAGACCAGGCAAGGCAGAAATGGTACCCTGCCCCACCCCAAGTGTTCTTTAAAAGTCTGACACACACAACCTGTTTAGAGTTCAGATTTGATCTTCGAGCGTGAGTAGCCACTGTTTGTCAGTTTACCTAATTACGTTCTTATCTGGTGATGAGTTTTCCAGCCTCTTTTAAGGTCCTTTCCTTCTGTCACATCAGGGCTAGCCCCCTGAACTCTGTACTGAGTTTTATTGGTCAATTGGTTTCCAGTTGCTCTCTCTGGGTGTTCAGGTGACTGAAGGGCAGCCTACCCCAGGCCGTGAGTTCAGGGACTCCGTCCAGGACTTTAATCACCTCGGAGATTTCATTTCATCAAAGGCCTGTTTTCATCTGTCAACCCATTGTCCTGGCCCAGCCCTTCCGGTTCCTGTAAGTTACATTTGGGCAAAATAAAGATAACATTTATTAATTTCTCTCTTTCAAATAATTTGGAAAATGTGACCAAGTCTTTGGAAGGAGGGAGAGCTCTTCCACTAATTGCTTCATGAGAGCTCTTCGTGAGTTATAATGAATTCCTGGTAGTATTTCCTTAATGGCGTAGCGTTTCTGTCATCTTTATTCCATATAGCTTCCTATTCTGCAGCAAGTCATTTCTGGTTTCAGGCATTTTTTAACCTTTTCACCCAGATTATTTCAAAATTCCCCTATTTTTATTTGATGAATATTGGTGCTTTGCCATTGCGTGTGTCTGTGTACCACGTGTCTTCTTATCTGGTGTGCAGCATCTATGGAGGCCAGAAGAGGGTTTCAGAGCTCCCAGAACTGGAATTACAGATAGCGTGAGCCATCATGTGGGTGCTAGGAATGGAAAAGCCTGGTCTCCTTGAAGCGCAACCACTGCTCTTAACTACTCAATTGTTTCTCTAGCCCTCAGATGTTTTTAATGATAACACCCCACACTATCGTGGTACATTTGCAGAAGCAAAGCCGTGTATTTCTATTAACCAGATGACATTCAGAGTCCAGTGCCTGGCCCCGGGACACAGTCTAGGGTGCTATATTGCAATAAGAACAGCTGTTTTAAATTAACACAACTATGCTGAGTCCATTGTCCATAAGACCATTGCCAAAAACTAAACGTGCCTTCCCCAAAATACCTAAGGGCTCTTGAAAATTATTTCTTTTCTTTTTGTAAGTTCTGTTTAAAAATGACTTTTACTGTAAATTTCATATCAAATATTATTTTGTAAAACCATTTTAGTGTAGCGTTTGATGCTATTAAATGCATTCACAATGTTGTTCTAGCATCATTTCCATAGCCCTTTCATCTTATAAATCAGACAAAACAGTAATTCCCATTTTCCCCAGCCCATCCTTGGCAACCACCATCCTACTTTCTGTATCTATGTTTGTGACTATTTAAACTGCACGTATTAATGCGCTATTTATTTTTTATGACTGGCTTGTTTCACTTAGCAGGGTGTTTTATCATTTGTTGCATATGTCAGAATCCATTTTTAAAAATTAAATTTATTTATTTTTATATTATGTGTAAGGGTGCTTGCCTTCATGTATTTCTGGGTGTGTGTGCCTGGCACCCATGGAGACCATTAGAGAGCATCCTATTCCCTTGAACTGGAGTTAGGAGAGTTATAAACCACCATATGTGTGTTGAGAATCAGATCTGGGTCCTCTACAAGAGTTGTCAGTGCCCTTAACTGCTGAGCCATCTTTCTGGCCCCAGAATCCATTATTTTTAAAGCTAAACTTCCAATGTGTGCTTGTAAGTGTGTGTGCGCACATAGTTGTACACACTCTTAGCTTATCTAGTCATCTACTAGTGGGCATTTAGATTGCACCCATCCTGCAGTTATTGTGAGTACCACAGCTAGGAGTATGGGAAAGCATTTGTTTCCGATCCTGCCTTGATTATTTGGGAAACACATCTACATGAGGAATCAATACACTCTACGGTACTTCTGGCTTTAGTTTTTAGGAAACTGTCATGTTGTCTTCACAGAAGCTATATTTTTACATCCCTCCCAGTTGGGTACACATCTTCTCTAATGTTTATTAATTATTTTTTCATCTTTCAAGTAGCAATTCTAAAGAATACATCTTCTTGTAGCATTGAGTTGAATTTTTTAAAGAATTAATGACATGGAACTTCTTTCCATGTGTTCATTGATCATTTTCATATTTTTTCCGGAAAATTTTCTAGCCTCTGCAAATGGTTTGAATGAAAATGTCTCCCATAGGCCCATAGGGAGTGGCACTATTAGGACGTATGGGCTTGTAGAGGAAGTGTGTCATTGGAAATGTGCTCTGAGGTTTCGGATGCTCAACTCAGGTCCGGTCTCCCCCTCTCTCCCTGCTGCCTGCCAATCCCGATGTAGAACTTTCAGCTCCCTCTCCAGCACCATATCTGCCTGTGTGCCACCATGCTTCTCACCATGATGATGATGGACTAAACCTCTGAACTGTAAGCCGGCCCCAGTTAAATGATTTCCTTTATCAGAGTTGCCATGGTCATGGTGTCTGCTTACAGCAATAGAACACTGACTAAGACATCCTCTTTTACTTGTTCAAATCAAACTGGGTTTTGCCACTGTCACTGCATCTAAGGAGCTCTCTATGCAGTGCAGGTATCAATCTGTACCAGATTTATCATTTTTAAACATTTTCTTACCTTCTCTAGTTGTTGGTTTTTTTTTTAACTGGGGTTGTTGTTTTGTTCTGTTTAACTTTATATGTATAAGTGACTTGCATGCATGTCTGTGTACTATGGAGACCTGACGAGGGTATCCCTGAAACTGAAGCTACAGACAGTTGTGATCAACTATATGGGTTCTAGAAACCAAATTTAGATCCTCTGGAAAAGAAGCCAGTGCTCTTAACCACTGAGTCATCTGCCATGCCCCTGGGTTGCCATTTTAAACTATGTGTTACAAAACACAGTTTCCAGGAAAGTGGGTTAAGACACAGGTGTTAAAAGGGAGGTAGAACAACACTTAAAGACAAGATATTAAAAGAGGGTGAAACAAAAGGATGTCCTGAGGTGGAAGCTCATTGAGACACAGGCTATTTACAGGGAGATAAAATGACAACAGTATGTCTTGGGGGAGATGAAACATTCCTTCCAGCAGGGAAGCCCCAGAGCTCAGGAAACAGACAACTCAGTGGCTTCAGAAGGCCACGAAACTGACCAGATTCACTATGCCTTACTCCTCAAGCATGCCCGAGAATAAGGACTGCCGAGAAATCTGTCAGACAGGCTGAGCCGCCTATAAATAAAGACCAGCTGGGCTTCCTGGAAGAGCCTCCGACCAAGCCAGCAACCTGGAAATGATACTCTCCAACCTGTGACGCTGGCGGCAGGCTGTTCCGTCTACTCTAGTCGTTCAGCTTTCATAAACTGTCATCCAGGCTGGGACAGGTTTTCCTTATGCTGCTGTCATTGAGTCATTTCTGGTCCTGTAAATAAACCATCATTCATATTCCCATAAGAAACCCCAGTAAAATTCCTTGGTTCACTGGACTTTGGTGGTATCTGCTCTTTGGTCTATCATTAGTTGTTGGGAGCAGTGAGCCCCCAGATCCTGAATTTCTTGTTTTCCCCTGATCTGAGTGCCTATAGCTGCTCTGAGCACGAGACCTTCAGGAGTTCCTGATGGCAGGAGAGTGGTTTCTGGTGGGTTTGGCTGGGGCGTGGCTATCTCTATATAATCTGCCCCTAAACACAATAAAGGGAGCATTCTTGGGGAATTCAAGGATGACCTGTGTCATTGTCTCTCTGTCTGTGTGCATCTGTGTATTTTAACCTCCAGCCCCCTTGCCCAAAACTCGCGAACTGTGTGCCAGCGCACAGAGCCCAGATACGGGGGCGCGCGGTGCACGGTAATTAGTTCCCTTTCTGAGCTGAATAGACATTTATTTGTGTCTCCCCAAAAATAGTGCCACTCAATATCATGTTGAAAGAATCTCTTCAGGCACAAAACTTTTTAAGTCAGTTTGTCTATACTGTTAAATTGTCTGTACCTTTGATGTCATGTTCAAGTAATCACTGTCAAATCCTGTAGTAAGGCTTTAATCCTGTTTCCTTGTATGAGTTTTATGATTTTAGGCCTTACATTTAGGTATTTGGTCATTTGAGGATTAATATTTGTATGTAATGTTAGATAAGGGTCAGCTTCAATCTTTGAAGGAGGATGTCCAGTTTTTCCAGTGCCATCTTTTGAAAAAACTGCCTTCTTCCCATTTAGTGCTCTTGACACTTGTGTCATAAACCATTTGACCTTATATATGAGGCTTTCTCTCTGGGATGTTTAGTTCATTCCTTGAACCATATACCTATCTTTATACCAGCACCATTTTGTTTTTGCTTAGTCTACATTTGTAGTAAATTTTGAAATCAATAAATGTGAGTTGTCTTAGTTAGGGTTTATATTACTGTGAAGAGACCCCATATCCATGGCAACTTTTACAAAGGAAACCATTTAACTGGGGTGGCTTATAATTTTAGAGGTTTAGTCCATGATCATCACAGCATGGCAAAGCGGTATGTAGGCAGACACGGTGCTAGAGAAGGAGCTGAGAGTTCTATATCTGCAAGCAATAGGAAGTGAACTGTGTCACTGGCATAGCTTGAGCATAGGAGACCACAAAGCTTACCTCCACAGTGACACACTTCCTCCAACAAGGCCACACCTCCTAATAGTACCACTCTCTATGGGGACCATTTTCTTTCAAACCATCACTTGAATCTTCTGGTTTTGACCATTTTCAAGATTATTGTGGCCATTCAGGTTACTATAAGAGTCCACATAAATTTAAGAATGCTCTTAACTGCTTCTGGGGGAAAAAAAATCTTGTAATTTTATGTGAATTACATTCATTTGTAATATTTTTATCTTGAGTAATATTGATTTGTTGAGTAATACTGGCATCTTAACAATATAACATCTAATACATGAAAACAGGATGCATTTCCATTTATTTGTTTTTAACTGTTTCAGCAACACTTTATTTAGCTGGGTCTTTTTTTAACTTTTTATTGACTCTTTAGGGGTTTCACAACCTGTATCCCAATTCTGTTCACCTTCTGTTCCCCCTATAATTCCCTCCTCATCCCTATTGCATTCGCCCATGAAACAAAAGAAAATAGAGTAAGCAAACAAAAGCAAGAACAACAACAAAAACACAACCCATAAATCAAAACAGACCAAAAGCTCCACACTTGAAACAGAAAAAAATCTCTGCTTCTCCTTCTCTCTTCACTCACTTCCCATCACCTCTTCATCTGTCCTGATGGCACTGGAGGCTTCAGTGCGTCATGTAGTTTGTACCATCAGCTTGACTGGCAATGGTTCATGGCAATGAGTTATTGGTCAGGTTCAAGGCCCCTGGTTTTTGGGACACCATCTTCACTGTCCTCACCAGAGCTCTTCTGGGGTGTCCTGTGTCTTGGAGATCTTGTGGGTCTCATCAGCAGGACCAGTTCCTTCATGAGCTCTAGCAGGACGTAGATGGGATAGATGCTAGCCGGTGGGTCAACCCAAGTCCCGGCTGTGGGCCTGGGTTTTAGCCAGGCAGGTCAGATGGAGCCACCGGGGCCACCCACCTTGGGTCCAGCATCAGAGTCAGCTCCTCTACATGCATACCCTCAGGGTAGGTTCATCCTCGCCTGTGGTTAGGGGTGGGGATCCTCTCTCCTGAGTGCTAGGGCCACTCTTTAGCTAGCTCTACTTTCTTTCAATATAAATGGTTTGATCCACCAAAATCTTTACTTTGATGTTTCCCTCACCAGGTACCCAAAGGAAATATGGCCTTTGTAAAACCGTGAGCCCAAATAGTCCGTTCTTTTTATTCAAGTTAATAGCCTCAGATGTTCCATTACAATAATACACTTGATTTACATAGCAAGTAAAATTGATTTCACAGTTTGTTTTTCAGATTATTTATTTTTAATGCTCAGAAATAAAACTGATCTTCATGAACAGATCTTGTATGTTGCTACCTTGCTAGGTTTTTCTATTCTCTATAGTATTCTTCTGTGGGACAGTTAGGGTTTTAAAGTTTGAAATAAGCTACAAAGTAATAATTTTATTTTTCTTGTCAATGTGGATATATTTTATTTATTATTTTATTTTTGTATAAGTTTTTTACCTATAAATTCCAGTGCAGAGGTGACTGAAAGTAGGCATCCTTGCCCTCTTTCGGTCTTTGAGAAAAAGCTTTCAGTCCTTGAAAATGATATTGCTGTGTGGATTTTAGTAGCTGGCTTTTACTATATTGATATAGTGTCTCTCTCTTCCTGCTTTGTTAAATATCTCTAACATGAAAGAGAGTTGACTTTTGTCAAATGGTGATTCTTCATTAAAAAGGTAGCTAAGTGGATTCTTTCTCATTCATTCTGCTGATATGGTCCACTACTAATTTGCATGACGAACTATTCTTGTACTAGAGAAAGAAATCCCAGTTCTCATGATCTTATTAATCTGCTATTGAGTTCGTATTGGAACATTTTGCTGTCAGCTTTCACATACATGTCGAAAGTGGGTGCTCAGTTTCCATGTATGGCTTTTATCTGGCCTTAGTATGGAGCAATGGTGGCCTCATGAACAAGTTAGAAAGTGTTCCTTTTTCCGTTTTTTGAACAACTTGAAAAGGATTGGTGTTAGTGTCACTTCAGTTTTTGGCAGAATACACCAGTAAAACTGTTGGGCCCAAAGCTTTCCACTGTGAAGAATTGTTTGGGTGTGAATCAGTGACCTTGCTCTTTGTTGTTCTACTCAGTTTTCAACATCAGGATTTACGTTTGGAGGCCTTATGCTTCTAGGAGTTTGTCCACTTCCAGGTTATCAGTTTGTTGGAATCCAGTTGCTCATAATCTTTATTTCTGGAAAATAATACTAATATCCACAATTTTATTTCTGATTTTAGTTATTTGAGTCTTCTTTTTCTTTTTACCTACAATTAAAGGTTTTCAATTCCACTCATCTTTTTCAAAGAACCAACTTTTAGTCTCACTGATTTTCTGTCTATCCATCCTCTGTTTTATTGACCTCTCATGGTGTCTTCTAGTTCCTTCCTTGGGCTGGCTTTGGATTTACTTTTTTTTTTCATTTTCCTAATTATTTTTGTTCTTTAAGTTATAGATCCAGATTGTTGATTTGAGGGTATTTGCTGCTATTTGTTTATTTTAATTTTGTTACATGTTGGAGGAAGGCTGCTACTTAGTTCCCAGCTTCTTAGCACAGAAATAATCGCACAAACTCTATTAATTAAATCACTGCTTGGCCTATTAGCTCTAGCTTCTTATTGGATAACTCTTACATATTAATATAATCCATTTCTATTAATCTGTGCATCACCACGTGGCTGTGGCTTACCGGGTAAAGTTCCATCTAGTTCCAACAGGGCTACATGGCTTCTCTCTGACTCCACCTCCTTTCTCCCAGCATTCAGTTTAGTTTTCTCTGTCTACCTCTATTCCCTGCACAGGCCCAAGATAGTTTCTTTATTCAATAATGGTAATCACGGCATACAGAGGGAAATCCCACATCAGTTACATGTATTTATTGTATGTCACAGTAAGCATGTGGAGGTCAGAGGTCAATTTATGAGAATTGGGTCTTTCCTTTTACCGTGTGGGTTTCAAGGATAGAACTCAAGTGGTCAGGCTTGGTGGGTGGTAAGTGCCTTTATCTACTGAGCCATCTAACCTGGTTTGTTTGTTTGGTTGTTTGTTGAGGCATAGTCTATGTAACAAAGGTTGGTGTAGAACTTAAGTTCTACCTAATCTTCCTGAGTGCTGGGATTGTAGGTCTGTAACTTATGCCAACCCTTCTGGTTTTCTCATATATATAAGAATTACACTATAAGTTTCCACTTAGCACTACATTTATTTTATTTCATAAGTTTTGTGTATTATATTTGTATCCTTATTATCTCTAAATATTTTCTAACTTATGTTTTGAATTCTTCTTTGATCTTTTGGTCGTTTAGGATTCTGTTGTTTAATTTCAACACATCTGTGAATTTTCTAATTTTTTTCTCCATCCATATTAACCATTAATCAAGAAAATGTACTACAGACTTGCCTCCAGATAAATTTTATGGAGGTATTTGTTCAGTTGGCGATCCCTCTTCCCAAATGACTTAAGCTTGTGCCAAACTGACGTAAGACTGACACAACTGACCCTGTGTCAACCTGGCAAAAATCGCGTAACTATTCAACCATAAACTTTCCTTTTTATCCCCAAGATCTCACATTAATATCACCATCACTATATAAAACATCCCAACTTTTAAAAGTCCCACACTCTCTAAATATGTAAACACTTTAGAAGGTCACTCTCATTAAACAATCCAGAGTCTCTTTAAAAGTTCAAAGACACTCTAAAATTCCAAAATCTATTAACTTTAGATACCTATAAAATAAGAAATAAGCTATATTTTCTTATGCCAAGAGGGAAGAATGGGACACAGTTACAGTCAGAGCAAAGCAAAACCAGAGTCCAACAGGGTAAAGTGCAGTCTCAGATAGCTGGGACCTGATCTTCTGGGCTTCACAGGACAAAGGCAGGTCTACTTCTCCGTCTCTGCCACTCCTAGCACATGGAACTTGTCTCATGGGATCAAAATGGCTCCCCTTCACACCTGCTTCCATCCTTGATGGTCATCCCATGGTACTGGCATCTTCAAAATTCTAGGGTCTCTGCTGCAAGTGGGCTGCACCTTCACCAAAGCCTCTCCTGGGCACTCTTCAGGGACTTCATAACCACGTATGTGGTGCCAAACTTTAACTTTTCTCTGTATACCCTTCACTTTTGTAGAATAATTTTTCTGTACACTTTGAAGATGTGTCACTCTGATTGGTTTGATAAATAGCTGAATGGCCAATACCTAGGCAGGGTTTTTCTGGCACATGGGATTCTGGAAAGAAGAAGACTGAGTTGCCAGCAGACAAGAGAAAATGAACATGCACGAGAAGAGGTAAAAGCCATGAGTCATGAATAGATGAATAGAAATGGGTTAATATGTCATAACAGCTAATTAGGAACAAGCTTAAGCTATTAGTCAAACTTTCATAATAAGTAATAAGTCTCCATGTCATAAATTGAGAGGTTGCTAGCGGGACAGATAAATCTACCTACCATTCTACCCTGGGACTTGTATTGCAACTAAGGCTATACCTTCAGCAATAAGCTTTCCTGACTTCTCATGCTGTCAATTCCCAGCTGCTGTCTGTGATTCCTTCATGTTTTCAAAACAAGCTCTGAGGTGGTTACAAAAACAAGTGCATGGAAGATTTGGTCATTCCCAACCTACTAATAAGCCTGGCCTATTTAGGTCAACCCTGTCTAAAATGACCCTGGATCATTTGGACAATGGTCATTTGGACCATTCTAATCAGCTCCCTGCAGCAAAATTTAAGAGGATATATTGCAGACAGCAGCTCACCCAGGGGTAGAGAGCTGGGTGAAAACAAATTCTTCTGTTCTTACAGTATAAATAGAAATTCAAGACTTGAGAACAGCAAGGACTGCTGGCCAGCGGGAGACAGGCACACGGCCAATGGTTCATGTTTGGATGACAGGAGAAGAAAGGCTAAAATGCAAGTGGAAAACAAGAACTCTCTCTTCAAACAGCTGGGAAACACCCTCTGCTTCCCTTCGCTTCCCAGCTGGGCAGGGCGGCAGCAACGGGACAAGAGGTCAGGAGGAAGCATTCAATCCTGCACGCCCTGCCTGCTACCAGGAGACCTGTTGGGGTGCATGCCACCAGGCCGGATGCCGGAAACGGGAGACACAGAGGATATGGTGCCCAGTCCCCACCGATGCCAGGGCCTGCCCTGAAGAATGGACGTCAGCAAACAGAAAGCCATTCATTCCCTGCAGTAGCACAGTTCCCATGGCAACCAACAATTTCCCCTGCAGCTCCACATCCCCTTCTTTTTCTTCTAACAAACTTTCCATTTGGATCCAGTCTACACTTGGACAAAATGTAGGTTGGTAATAGGTGCTGGGTGGGGGTGAAGATGGAAGAGGGTATTCAAGAATGTGAAGAAGGAACCCAGTTTTCACAGACTCTGAGAAATGAAGGCCAGAGTGTCTCAGGGAAATCTATAATCTGGCTGTGGGTTTGGGTTTGATTTTTGAGTCTTTCTTTCTAGTTCTGACATTTGTAGCCAAAGAGGCAAATGCTTCTGGTCACTTGTCCTTCCTGGCCCTTCCCTAGTCATCATTCTTCATGTCTGGGAGGCACACTACTCTGTCCCATACTGTTCCCAAGCCACTTAATGGCCCATCTCCCACATCAGAGCTGGCTCCAGTCCCTCTGCCCTTCCAGTGTCTGGCTGTTAAAGAGAGGGGACAGCACCCTGGGAATGCATGCTGATTCCTGGTCCTGTCTCCAGGATTTGTTGTCGTGAAGCCTTGAGTGGAGTTACAAAATCTATTTCACAATCACACTAATCTATTCAGGTTCGGACAGATGCAGCATCTGCTACTTCCGCAGTGACCAAAATACCCCAGTAAACAACTTAGAGGGAGAAAGATTTGTTCAAGGTCACAGTGTCAGAGTTTTTGAAACTCTCTGGCAAGGAAAGTGCAATGGGGGCAGTGTGCTCATGTCCCAAAAGGAACTATGCTAGTTAATAATCAGCCGGACAGAATCTAGAATCACCGGGGGGGGATGGGCCTCTGCACACACCTGTGGAAGATTATCTTGATTGCATCAATTGAAACGAGAAGACCTGCCCACCATGGGTGGCATCATCCCCTGCAGAAGTGGAGTCTGTGAGAGGAACAGCAACAGATATCCATCGCTCTCTGCTCCTGTGTTATGGATGTGACATGACTAGCTGCTTCAAGTTCCAATGACCTTGACTTCCCTCCCATAACAGACTTTACACTTGGTCTGTGAGCTGAAGTGAGCCCTTCCTCTCTTGAGTTGTTTTTACTTGGGTATTTGTCATATCAGGAGAAAAAGAAGCCAAGATAGCCAGGAAGCAGAGAAAACGAGCAAGGGTCTAGGGAAAGATACTTCCAGTGACATATGTCGTCCAGTTTGTCTCCTGTTCCTGATTTTCCCAGGACCTCCCAAAACAGCAGCACCAGTTGGTGACTAAGCTTTTAACACATCATCCATCGGGGCTTACCTAGCTCTGAATAAGCTACAGAATAAGCAGACTTCCAAGGGGATGTGGCTGGGATCACAGCTAGGTTGCCACCAGTCACATTGGACAACTGACTGTCTTGGGCAGGGGGGGGCATCTTTCCCAACCCCAAAGATGTATTCCTCTCAAGTGCTTCAGAACTGACAGGTACCCTCTGTCTCCCTTGACTGACACCACAATGTTCCATAAGGAGGAGGTTCCAGCTGCTTTTCCCCAGGGAAGTATAGGTTCTTCCTTCTTCCAAGATGACTACAAACAGTGGAGGTTGCTCCATGCTTGATTTCCAGTCACATTGCTTGTCGCTTATGACTCTTAACAAAGTGAGATCCAGGCAAAGACAGAAGTGGAGCAGAAAATGAGACTGACAAGAGACCGAGAGGAATGTCCCCATGCTGGGGGTGAAGTCCGGTCTCGTGATCCTGCCTGTTCTTCCTGGTGGGGATTACAGTTGGAATGGGGCAGTCTCTGTGTGCAGTGAAGCCTTTGACCCCAAACCTGATCTGATGTTGTTGCCCAATTAATGGCAAAGGATTTAAGAAAGAATGTTTTGATCTTCAAATAAATCGGGAGTGGGTACGATGGTCCAGGCCTGTGAGTTAAGCACTCCAGAGGTCAAGGCAGGAGAAATCAGGAGTTTGAGGTTAGCCTGGGCTATACAGCAAGACCTTGTCTAAAAATAATAATAAACAAAGCTTCTGTGGGGAAATGTGCCATTACCACATATAAAAATTAATTCAGAGCTGGGCTGAGGAGATGGTTTATTGCGTAAAGATCTCACTCAAGGACCTGATCCTGCATCCCTAGCAACCAAAGAAAAACATCAGCATGTGGTGATGATCACCTGTAATCCCATCATTGGAAAGGCAGAAACAGAAAAACACTGTAGATGTGTTGGCCAGGCAGTGAAGCCAACTGATGAGCTCCAGGCTCAATGGGAAACCCTATCTATAAACAAACAAACAAAAGTAAACAAGCAATCTGGAGAGTATATGTAACTATACCTGACATCAATCCTGACCTCTGACCTCTGCAAAGCTCTTGAACACACACACATACACAGAAAAACAGCAAAGTTAACACAGAGAGTCTCCTAAATAGACCATCACCCACTCAGTGTGCCCATGTTGAAAAACTAAGCACCTGCTTTTATAGGACTCTGTGTAGATCCCTAGGCTGTTTTGATCCATCATAATTTCCAGCATGGCACTAACCATTTAGTAGTTATTCAGATGATCAGTGATAATCAGAGGATTTTAAAAGGGAGTTTGTGATTATTTTTAATGTCAGTAGCTTTCGTCGGGCTAGCTGACTAAAGACTCTCTGTGTCTGTGACACAGGGACAAGGAAAGGTTTCTGCAGTGTTCCCCGGTGTAGCCCCAAGGAGCTCACCATCTTACTAATGCTCAGGAAGAACAAGCCCAAGACAGCCCTTCAGGCTTTTACAAGACTGAGATGACCACCGATTGGGTTTTCAGGCTTCCAGGTGGAAGAGCTAAGTGAATTGATTGAGTGGGGGGAGGAGCTCTGCAGGGCGGGCTCTGGACTCCAGCCCCTAAGCTGCAACCATGCATCTGTTAACTATGGGATTTCATTCAAAGTCCTAATCCTGCCATCGTTTATACAGCAAGGATCCCATAAAACCCTGAGACCCAAATGAGACAATGCATGCAAAGCCTCCAAGAAGAGCTCAACCCCCAATGTGGATACAGTTACATCACTGGGTAGTGAGCAGAGCTGGATTTATCCACAGCCCCACAGGCACACTCAGATGGGCTTCCCTCTCTCAGAACATAAACTGTCCAGGTCCCTCACACAGGCTGTTTTTAACAGCTGAATTTGTTACTAAATCAACAGGTATGACAGAAGATACCTAAGCAGGGTGCTTCTCTCTGTCTCATTTGGGACAATCCCATTCTGTATTATCACCTACTTCTCTGTCTCCCCAGGCCTCTCGGCCCTCTAGGATCTGAATAGTGAGGAAAGAGAATAGGTTGTAGCAAAAGCCTGTCATAAAATCACAGCTAGGATCCATTACAGAACAAGGGAATAGGTTCAAATGGTTAAACAAAGGCACCACACAGATGTGTTCTTGCAGCCCTAAGAAAGAGGAACCAATTTGTCTTCGAGGGATTCCAGGTCCCATGTTGGGGCCTATAAACCAAAAGCCTCAGCTTTTGAAATTTGGCATCTTACCGGGAGAAGAAAAAAAAAACTTGTTTTAACTTTTTAAAACTTCCAGCATTGGCAAAAGGAAGCCACTAAAGTCAATTACCAGATTGTTTTAGCTGCGGGATTTTAGATCCTCCCTTGCCAGCTCTTTTGGGGGCAATAATAACTTCCTAGCATTCTTCCCACCTGCTGGCATAAAGTGAGTAATCATATTTTCCAGAGAGAAAAAGGTTTTTTTTAAAAGGACATTTGAGTGCATACATGTTAGGAATATTATTTAATCCAGAGAAGAAATGCGATTCTGATCCATGTCATAGCACAGAGAAGCCTGGAGGGGGCAGCACTGAGGAACTAATCAGTCTCTGATTTCACTGACAGGAAGTCCCACAGAGATCAGAGTCACAGACACAGAAGTAGCATGGGGATTGCCGGGTTTGTGGGGAGGAAGAATAGACAGTTTCTGTTTAGGCAGTACTAAGTGTTGTTGCAGAATCTGAAAATGTCCTGGAGATGGTTGCCCACCAGCTTGAATGCACCTGAGACCACTGAACTGAGCATTTAAAGAGGGTTGAAATGTCCTGGAGATGGTTGCCCACCAGCTTGAATGCACCTGAGACCACTGAGCTGAGCATTTATAGAGGGTGGAAATGTCCTGGAGATGGTTGCCCACCAGCTTGAATGCACCTGAGACCACTGAGCTGAGCATTTAAAGAGGGTTGAAATGGCCTGGAGATGGTTGCCCACCAGCTTGAATGCACCTGAGACCACTGAGCTGAGCATTTATAGAGGGTGGAAATGTCCTGGAGATGGTTGCCCACCAGCTTGAATGCACTTGAGACCACTGAGCTGAACATTTAAAGAGGGTTGATGCAACAGTTGTGTTTCCTTTCCACTTGTGTCTCCTCAGAGAAAAGAAGATTTAGATCCAGCCATGGGTTTATACTTAGAGTTTTTATTCCCCTGTGTCTCTTCTTCACCCATACAGTGAACAGCCTCCTTCTACCACCATGGCGGCCACAGAATAGAACACTGGAGGCGTTTGAGGTGAACAACACAGTAGAGCGTGCGTGCCCTTTCCTCTTTATTCTTTCCTTTTAGAATCATCTGTTGTACTTATTTCAGAATGCTGATTTAAATTGAATACATTTGGACATAGCCAGTATTGGACATGAAAAGTGGTTATAACAGAATGGGCATCAGAAAAAGAGTAAAGCCACACTCATAATAACTAGGAAGTATTTTTCTGTCTGATCACCTTCATCAGAATCCTGAGAATGCTATTCATTGAACACACTTTCTACTTTGTGCCTGAAATTAGCTCAGAATGAATCCTTTAAAAAAACAAAATGTGGTGATTTCACCTACATAATAAACACAAGTTGCCTCGATCTTACAAAGGTTTTGAACAAATACATCAATTACAGGTCAGTGGCTCTTAAGAAAGAGTAGTGAGGCTCAGGGACACAGCGTCCCACACTTCCGGTAGGTTAGGGGTCTCCCTGGTAGATACCACTCCCTCTTTATCATTTATTTATTTGTCGATGTCTTCTGTTCCTCCAGAAATAGAGATTTCTGACTTGTATTTGAATGACACCACTCAAGTTTCACGCTTAAGCACCGCCTAGTAAGAGCTGCCAAAGAACTGTCGCCTGAATTTGAGAATAGTAAGACCATCTTCGCTTGTTTCCTGAACCTCCATACAACTCTGAGACCACTTCCACTTTTTCTAAAGTATTGGGCTTCTCTGAGTCTAGCACTTTCTCTTCCATGCTTTGGGGCTGCTGCACAGCTGCCTGCTCAGAGAGGCCTGACAGACACAGGATCCTGCTCAGCGTTCAGGAGAGCAGCCTAGACACAGGATCCATCCCCACACTCTGCCATTATTGGCAACTCTCCCAACCGAGCCACTCTCTTTCCTTAGCTGGCCTTTGGATCCATCAACTTCATGCTCTTCAATAAACCCAGACATCTGTAAAGGTCCAGGAAAGCCTGCAAGCCTGTTTATGCAATTAGACTGTTTTTAATTGGCAAAATGGTCCACATGGTAACTTTGATGCTGTGTGCTGTAGCACCTGCACTACGGGACAGTACACAAGCCAGGAACCAAGGCGGAGACTTAAAAATATATGCACACACAGACAGACAGAGACGCAGGGACACGGGTCATCCTTGATACAAGAGTGCCAAAAATGCCCACTTTGTTGTGCTCAGGGGCAGCTTATATGGGGCTCTGGCCACACCCCAGCTCCCGGGATCTTTCAGCTGCAGACTCACCAGAACCCACTCCCCTGCCATCAGGTCTCGTGCTCAGAACAGCTGCAGGCTGCTCAGAGCAGAGGAAAACAAGTTGTTTACAAGAAATTCTGGGTCTGGTGGTCCGCAGTCCCCAGCAGCATGCAACAAAAAAAGAATCTGAAATATCCAGAAAAGGGGTGCAAAGCAGTGGATGAAGTTTCTCTTCCTCTTTGCACAGGCTGCTCTGCTCTGGGGCCATAGCAGGCTGATGGCCCTTTCCGTGCATGTAAACAGACTTTACAGTAAGTATTTTTCATCCAAGCTTCGGGGCAGCTGCTTTGACGTTCCAGTTTCCTTTATTAATCACACTATCATGATTTCAGCTCCTCTTGACGATTCCCAAAGGAGGTGGGAAGAACCAAAGGAGGGGAAAGCGACTAAACAACCATGCCTATTCCTGAGTACCAAACGGAGTTACTTTCTACGTGATAGATGGGTTTTCAGAGTCAACAGGTTTATGCTGCAGCTCAAAACGTTTCTGTCAATGTATCTCAAGAACCAACATGCCTGCCATTTCCCAAAGATGGTTTTTAAAGATACTGACATGGAATTCCAATTTTATTCGTAGTGACTTTCAGCTATTTTTTAAAGACAGGGTCTCACTATGCAGGGTCTCGCAGCCTGCTGTGGAACCTGGGATCTTCTTGCCTTGATCCACGGAGCACTAGGCTCACGGGTGTGTGCCCACCACACTCCACTCACACTACTTTGAGTGCGGCTCACAGAAAGAAATAGTCTTTTATACCACAATATGGTGCACACTTTCATGTTGATGAATTCATAGAATTGAAGCAACAGCTGGCATCTCACTCAGAAATGCTTGTTCCAATCATGTATATGTACCTCTTCTATCTTACCTCCTTTTCTTACTCTGATTCTACCTTCAAGATGGTAGTTAGAGGTTAGGTGTGGTGGTACACATCTTTTACGACAGTACTCCGGAGGCAGAAGCAGGCGGATCTCTGGATCTCTGTGAGTTCAATACCAGTCAGTGAGACTGACTCAAAAAATGGTAGTTATAACCCATTAAATGTGTGCCAAGACCCCCTAATAGGTCTTACCATGAAGGCTAAAATGACTGTAGTGTTTCTGATACCCAGTTACTAAAACCCAAATCATTCATCCAGGTGACTGTCCTTCAGTACAAGAGTCCTTCTGCGAGAGGTAAGAGGGTCCAGGCAGATGGGTTTCTCACAGCCTCAGAGGGAAAGGGCCAGATGGGACAACACAGAACAGGCTTGGGAGATGTGTGGAAGAGCCTCAAGCCATGGGCAAAGCTCAGTAGAAGTGATGAGCCTGGCTGTCAGCAAAGCTTGCCCTTCTTGGATGTCACTGGAAAAAATAATCAAATCAAACCCAATTTGGGCAATTAGAAGAAGCAAAACCAGGAACCTCTGAGGTCCTGGTGAACATTTCTGCAAGGGGAGGAATCTGGATTTGTAACCACTTTCAGGAGAGAAACATGAGGAAATATTTATGCTCACACAAGACCTAACTTGTACTTGCCAGAGCCCACCTGGCCGGTGGTGGGTGGTCTCACAATAACTCGCTTTTTCTTGCCCTGTTGTCCCAGAAGCTGGGAAAGAAACTGCTGGAACCAGTAGTCTACTTCCTTGGCTATTGTTTTCTTTGCGTCTATCACAGAGGTCTGAAGGAAGATGCCCTCTTGGAGCCTGTGCTCACAGCTGTCCATGGTCAAAGCCAGGATGAAAGGGACCAATAACCACCGAGGTCATGGAGAGAAGCCCACACATCTCAGTGACAAATCCCATACACCGTCCAAACACCAGTGTCTTTCTGTAACTCATGCTGAAATAATTACATTTTCCAGGGTTCAGAAACCAAACTAAGAATCCACTTTCAAAGCAAAACAATGCCTGTCTATGCAGACTTCAGGACACTCCCTAATGTGATGGAGCTGTTAAGAGATTCGTTCAACAGCTTATCTAAGGCATCCTCTCCCCTTTAAGGCAAGGTTTCTCATGCGCCACTCCTCATCTCTCACAGATGAATCTCATGACAAGAAGGTGTGGCTCTCTCTCTCCTACCTCATGCAGGTACTCATGTAATAACAAGATAGTTGTTTCAGAATAAATAAGGAAGTAGCCACCACTGGGAACCATGGGATGTTCTATGGGTGCCAAACAGAACAGGTTACAATTGCCTTGAATTAAAAGACAGCATATTAGTCTGGGGGTAAGGTTTAAATATCACTTTTTTTAAAGTTCCCTCGACATATCTCAAGCTGAGGACAGTCTTTATTCCCAAGATCACCTCCTTTAAATAGCTCCATGCACTAGTTCATTTTCTATTGCTATGTTGAAACACTATGACCAATGCAACCTACGGAAGGCAGGGTTTACTTGGGGCTTATGGTTCCAGAAGGATATGGGTCCATCCCCATCATGGTGGGGAAACATGGCAGCAGACAGACCTGACAGTTGGAGCAGACGCTGAGAGCTCACATATTGAACTGCAAACAGGAAGTAGAAAGAATGTCTTGGCAACCTCACATGGCTTTTGAATCCTCAATTCTGTCTCAGGGATACAGTCCCTCCAACAAGTTCACACCTCCTAAGCATTCCCTTGCAGGGCTACCAACTGGGGACCAAGTGTTCAAATGCCTGAGTCTTGTGGAGAACATCTTCACACCATAGCACACCACTTCCTAGATCCAGAAAATAGTCTCCTCCCCATAGAGTCAACCGTTCAAGTCTCTGTGTTTTTTTCATGTGGATAACATTCTGTGTTTTTGAGCACACTGACTTTACATCCCCCACTTCTTCTTCACTAGCAGATAGGGTTGTACTCTAACTGCCAGCTCACTGATAACAGTCTTTACCTTGTGAACGTTCCTTCAGACAACAGGAGAACCAAGCTAAAGACAGTCTCCTAATCTTCTGAGTCAAACTTTAACTAGAATGGTGAAATATAAGTTTCTGAAAAGCAATCTTATCATGTGAATGAGACTTTGCTGAATTTTCTAAAAACCCTCCTGTGATTTGGAAACACAAGTTGGCAATGGCAGTTTCAACTGCCTGGGATTAAAACCTCTCCCTCCAGCAGCCTTAAATAACATGGACGTGTTGTCTTACGTACCCTGAAGTCGAGGGACAGTATAGGTTCCAGGAAAGATACGATTCAGTGAAACTCCATTATGTTCCCAAGGACACAGGTCTCTCTGCCTTCCATTCTGCTACCCTCGTCCCATCTTCATGGGAAGTCTCCTTCTCTTCGATGCACTAAGATTCATACCACTCGCATCAGGCCACACATTTCATGTTCACCCCTAGAAGGAAGTCACAAATGAAAATGGCCATTTCCAAAGCCCTCTTTTCCAACCTAGTTGGATCATTGTGCACCATGTGTTCATGGATGACATGGTAAGAGTTGTCAGAATTTCACAATACTAATTGCAGCAGCACTGTTGGTGTTTTCGGTGTTTTCAACTGGTGATTGTTTGTTAGCAATGGCTGTTTTGTAAACTGTAAGGTGTTTGTTAGCAATGGCTGTTTTGTAAACTGTAAGGTGTTTGGCATCCCCCTGCTTTTTAGCACAGAACCTTTACAAGTCATGAGATGTAAGACTGCCTCCAGCTCTTGCCAAAAGCTCCAAAGAAGAGGGGCAAAATCATTTCAATAAGATAGACTAGACAGGTTACTTACTGCCTCTTCTGTCATTTGTAAAATGAGAACATTAATAGGAGCCCTCTTGAATGAACATTATCAGAACTAGTAGTTAACTTCTGCAAACACATAGGGTATAGAAGGCAGATTATAAATGCCAACTGTCACTCTCGTCTACTAATTATTATCTGGAATATAGGATATACTAAATAAACTTTTTCCAAAAGAATTCAGTAGAAAATTATTTAGATCTGAGTGACCTCCTCCAGAGCAGGCCCAAGCCAGCAACCTCCACAGGAGCAAGCCGGAGCCAAGCACCTCTGCAGGACCAGGCCTGAACTAGCAAACTCCATGGAAGCAGGCCCAGGCCAGTGACCTCCAGGGGACTAGGCCTGAGACAGGGACACTGGCTGAGCAGACTCAAGCCAGTGACCTCTGCCGAAGTAGACCCAAGCCAGCAATGTCTACAGGACCAGGCCCAAGCCAGCAACCTCCCTGGGACCAGGCTCAGTCCAGCAACCTCTGTGGGAGCAGGCTGGAGCCAGGGACATCTGCAGGAGCAGGCCGGAGCAAGCAACCTCTGCCAGAGCCAGGGACCTCCAAGGGATCAAGCAGGAGAAAGAAATGATTAAAGACTTGAAAACTGAAATAGAGACAATAAAGAAAACACAAAACAAGGGAATTCTGGAAGTGGAAAATACAGAAAAAAGATCAGGAACCACAAATTCAAGCATAAACAGCAGAATACAAGAAATGGAAGAGAGCATCTCAAGCACTGAAGATACAATAGAGGAAATAGACTCATCAGTCGAAGAAAACATTAAATCTAACAAAAGCTTAACACAAAATATCCAGGAAATATGGGACACCATGAAAAGATCAAACCTAAGAATAGTAGGGATAGAAGAAGGAGAAGAAGTTCAACTAAAAAGAACAGAAAATATATTCAATAAAATCATAGAAGAAAACTTTTCCAACTTAAGAAAGATATGAAGATACAAGAAGTTTACAGAATGGGAAAAGATCTTTACCAATCCCATATCAAACAGAGCATTGATTGATGTGGGAAGTTTTTCTTTACATGTGTTGCTTTTATTGGTTAATGATTAAAGAAGCTGCTTTGGCCTGTGATAGGGAAGAGTAGAGTTGCGGAGGAAACTAAACTGAATGCTGGGAGAAAGAAGGCAGAGTCAGTGAGAAGCCATGTAGCTGCCAGAGGAGACAGACTCTCAGCCGGAGCATGTGGAAACTTTGCTGGTAGGCCACAATCTCATGGTAATACACAAATTAATGGAGATGAGTTAGTTTGGGATATAAGAGACAGATAGAAATATTCTTAAGCTATTGGCCAAACAGTATTGCAAATAATATAGTTTCTGTGTGATTATTTCATGGTCTGGGAATCTGGGAACAAACTAACAGCTACCAACAACAGTTGATCTCCAAAATATACAAAGAACTCAAGAAATAGGTCATCAAAGGAACAAATAATCCAATAAAAATAAATGAGGTACAGACTTAAACAGAGAACTCTCAACAGATGATTCTAAAATGGCTGAAAGACACTTAAGGAAATGCTCAACATCCTTAGCCATCAGAGAAATGTAAATCAAAACAACTCTGAGATTCCATCTTACACCTGTAAGAATGACCAAGATCAAAAACACTGATGACAACTTATGCTGGAGAGGATGTGGGGTAAAGGGAACACTCCTCCATTGCTGATGGCCATGCAAACTGTTATGGTCGCTTCAGAAATCAGTGTGGTGATTTCTCAGAAAATTAGGAAACAGCCTACCTCAAGACCCAGCAATACCTCTTTTGGGTATATACCCAAAGGATGCTCTATCATACCACAAGGACATGTATTCAACTATGTTCATAGCAGCATTATTTGTCAAGGTCAAATTTATTTTTTATTTATTTATTTATGTATTATTTATTATTTTTTATAATGCCCCTTGACCAAAAAAGAATGGATGAAGAAAATGTGGTACATTTACACAATGGAGTACTACACAGTGGGAAAAAATGACATCTTGAAATTTGTGGGCAAATGGATGGATCTAGAAAACATCATATTAAGTGAGATAACCCAGACCCAGAAAGACAAATATTGTATATACTCACTCATGAGTGACTGTTGTATATAAAGCAATGAAATCCTAGCCTACAATTCACAATCCCAGAGAACCTTGACAACAAAGAGGACCCTAAGAGAGACATGCATGGATTTAATCTACATTATGAAGGTATGGAACATTTTATTTCTTTTCTTGAGAAGATATCTGCTGTCCTCACTGGAATGTAAGTCAGATATAGAGATGGATAGATAGATAGATAGATAGATAGATAGATAGATAGATAGATAGATGGATGGATGGATGGATGGATGGATGGATGGGCAGGCAGATAGACAGATTGATGATAGATAGGTAGATAGATAGATACATTGATTGGTACATAGATAGATAAATAGATAAACAGATATATGATAGATAGATAGATAGATAGATAGATAGATAGATAGGCAGATTGATTGATGATAGATAGGTAGATAGATAGATACATTGATTGGTACATAGATAAACAGATATATGATAGATAGATAGATAGATAGATAGATAGATAGATAGATAGATAGATACATTGATTGGTACATAGATAAACAGATATATGATAGATAGATAGATAGATAGATAGATAGATAGATAGATAGATAGATGATAGATAGATAGATGCATAGACAGACAGATTTTTTTATTATCCTTTTGTTTTATTTTATTGAGCTATATATTTTTCTCTGCTTCCCTCCCTGCCTCTCCCTTCCCCTTCAACCCTCTCCCATGGTCCCCATGCTCCCAATTTCCACAGGAGATCTTCAGACAGATTCCAAAGTGCATTTAAAATCTGCAGGACCACTACAGAACAAAAAGTAGTGCTGGGAACTGAGGACCTGAGTGAGTCGGCTCTGCCCTGTATCCTGGCTCCAGAAGATGTTCCTTAGCTGAATGCCATAGAATTAGAAATGCGGCCTTAAGTCCAACAGATCAGTTCATCCATCGGCCAAGTTCAGGGCCTAAAAATATCACAGGTGGCAAGGTGACTGTCCAGTGTCAGTGCTCCTCAGACAGCACCAACGGCACTGAGGTACAGGGAGGGCAGATTCCCGAACTCTGTTCTATGCTTGAGCCTTCCTTTCCTTGTGCATCACGAGATACCCACTTGGGCCCTCCTTGCCTGATGCTTAGCTCATCTCCAGATGTGTGGTCAGCACAGATAATTTGTAATGAATGAAGCAGTAGGCAGTTTCTAATGTCTTTGAACCTTTTAATTATGTACAGGCTAAAATGCAACATTCCACTTTTAACTATATGCTTAGAAGAGCCAAGTTCTTACTCAGGCTTGTCTTAGAGTTGCGTCTGTATGCCTAGAGAAATCATGTGCTTCTCCAAGTGCCCACCAACCTCCACTTTTGTACCTCTGAAGATTTTGGATCGACTTGAATTTCCTTTGATGAGTGGAAGTATGTATTCTAAGGTAATATCATCAAGTTATTTTTCAACGAAACCCTTCCCTTGCTCTCAAGATAAATAAAAACAAAAACAAAAAACAGGTAAACCTCAGTGTACAATTTTGAAAGAATATTTCTTTATAACAAGGAAACTTAGAAGGTAAACAGGCCAGTAGTCATATTTGACTCTGTTCTTTTACATGTGTTGTTTCTGGGCCTTGCTTTTATATTCTTTACATATTAAGTTCATATATGTGTTTCATACTAAGCAGTTCCCACTCTTGGTGTAAGGAATTGGCTTTTAGGCCTTGACTTCTGCTGCAAAGCAGACTTATGTTCTTTCAGTTGAGAAGACAGAAGACAAGATACCAGAGTACAGCTACTTCATTGAGAATTGATGGAGTTAGAAAACTATGTTGTCAACAGAAAAAAAAAGTTGTAAACCTGCTCATTTATACAACAATGGGTAAAAGGGAAGCCTGAAATTCTCCTACACAATGAATAGCTCCATTTTTTAATGAGACTCATACACAATTTGAAAAAGCCACTCTTGTCTGGTAGTTTTCGACAGCCCCCACCCCCCCCCCCTCTCTCTCTCTCCTTGTTAAGTCTTACTGCATAGGACTTGCGTTACTCCCCGCTCCCTCCCTTGTTAGAAGAGACCAAACAGTGGAGGTATGGAGTAATGGTAGCACTACTTGTCAATGTGATAAAGTGCTTTTTATGCTTTTTTTAAAAACTGGAATATTCTTTCTCTGATCTTTGACCATAGACGATCTTATTTGTTGATCATGAGCAAGTTTTTGGACTGCCAGACCCTGGCCTCTGGCCATCTTAAAGTGACAATATGTGCCTGCAGGGTTTTTGAAAATGGTTTGGAGTGACACTGGGTTATACCAAGAACTCACCTCAGCAGCATCCCACGCCGCTCTTATTTGTCCATGATAGCGTAAGCAAAGAGGGAAAAGCTCACAGACAACTTCTCCTTCCATGATGGCTTGTGTTGGCTTAGTGTCTGTGACCCTGGTAGTGCCCAGTGTGGTCACGAGAAACTGAAATATCCATGTGTTTCTGGGCAGCTTTTCTGCTCAGCATGATCCTGAGATGGCTCCCTGTCACCCAGGATGTGGTCCCTGGCCGCCTCCTTCTCCTGCTCTGCAAGCCCAAGTTGGCTTCCCTGCAGCCGGGGCTAATCCTGGGGTGTGTGTGTCTGTCTGCACATGCAATATGCACATGAAAGAGTGCTTACCAACCCAGGAACTGCCTCCTCCCTGCCTGGCTGGTGGTGGGTGTGTCAGAAATGCCTCCCACCCCCTGCTGGTGCCAGCAAGGCCCAATGAGTGACTGATTCCACTCACTGGGCTTCTGGGCCACTTCTTCCCCTATAGACATGGGCTTGCGGCCTTTGGCCAGCTTCCCTGGTGGAGGAGAGCAATGGATTATGGGCAATGTTTTAATCATTTTGCCATTACTTACACACAGATGACCAAAAGCTATTATGGGTGATGAGATGAATATTCCTAGGACTACTTTACGAAATGATCTCTCAATTGTTTCCTAATAAAGGAGATGACAGGTTATAGTTTTGGCAAAGCACCAATAAAATAAAGGTACATTGTCAATTAAAATTACTTCTACAAAGGCTTTTGTTTTAAAAATTTTTAAATGGTTAAACATTTCAGTAACTCATAGCTACCATACAAATTGGTAAGCCTGACCAGAAGGCACTTACTGTTAAGCCAGAGGAGAAGGAATTTTGTTCAGCACTAATCTAATTGAGTCCTGTCAGATAGTCGGGCTGGGTGTGATAGCCTTAAAGGGGCAGCATCCACCCCAACTCTTACTGTGACTTAGCTGCCCTCCATGTGGCATGGCAGGAGCAGTTCACTGAGCATGGGAGAACATAACTTATATTAGTTATTATTATGTTTCTAAACAGGACATATCCACTTTCTGATTGACTTCTGCTAAGAACCGTAGGTAAGACTGGAAAGCTGGACCCAAACTGAGAAATTTTATGTTCAGAGCCTGCTCTCTTACCTGCATTTTCAGCAAAATGAAAGGTAATGTCCTTGCTTTGGTTTTCTTTGGTAATTTGGAACGCTGTAGTTTGTAAAAATAGGAACCATTGTTCTGACAGGGATGGCAGCTGTAGCCACAACTTTATTAAGCTGAAAACGCTGTAGATGCTTTTCCCAGCATATCTGGAAGTCTTCATCATTGTTCACACTGGGGATAAGGGTAACTAGGCTAGCAGTTCTAATGCAACATTCTTTAATCCTATCGTAAGATAGTATTTAAGTAAATGGTCTCATTTCTACGTGATTATTGCACCGAACTGTCTTTTTTTTTAAGGTGTTTAAATAAGCTCAGCTAATTGAGTACACTGTAGGCAACTGTGCATCAGTGTGCTTGACTCTAGCAGCATTATTTATGAACAAAAATATATAAATATGAAGTACCTCATGTTGAATGTTATTGTACTGTATTTTTAATGTAACAGTGCAGATCTTGTTAGACACATGAGTGTGTATAACCATATTAAATGCAAATAAAATAAAACTGGTTCATAAAAAAAAATCACAGGTGGAGAAGTGGTGTGATCATTACAAAGCCTTTCGGGCAAGAAAGGCGTTGGCGCCAGTGCTACTTCCTGGCCATCTCAGTGAGTGAGCAAAACAGAAGAAGGGAGTAGCTGGGCAGACAAGGCAGCAGAGATATACCATAAGAACATTCTTGAACTCTGGTTAGGCATGGTGGTTAGGACACGCAAGCACTATTTAAACTCCATTCTCTGTTCTGGAAAAAGATTTTGTTGCTGTTTGTGAAAAGGTCTCCCTCTGCTCAAGGATAGCCTAGCACCCAGTATATAAGCCAGACTGGCCTTAAGTTTGTGGCAATCTTCTTACTTCAGCATGCTGAGTTCTAGGACTATGGTCATGAGCCCCCACACCTGGCTTAAGGTTTTAAAATTAAACACTGTACACATAAATCTTTAAGAACCAAACAAAAATGAGACGGGAGGAGTCACTAGGTAAGCAGTATAAGAATCAGGAGAAAATGACGAGCTGAATAGTTTGAGGAGGGGCATGGGAAAAAGCAAAGTTCTTTTCACAACAGAAAGCTGCATTAATCGGTGCCATAACAAAGCCCCACAGTGTGTGGCCTTGGCAACAGAAATGGGTTTTCTCACAAATCTGCAAGGCGGGAGCTCTGGCTCCAGGTGCTGGATGTTTGGGTGTCTGGGAGGACTTTCTTCACATCCTAAGGAGCTGCCCTTAGCACCCATTCTGGGGTGTCTCCTTTTCCTCCTCCTACAAAGAAACTGGTTTTATAGGATGGTGGTCCTACCCCCATGACCTTGTGACCTGACTCCCAAGTCAAAGGCATGGACTCCAAACACAGCCATATTGGAGGACTGGGGCTTCTGCTAATATGTACAAATTTTGAAGTTTATGATTCTACCACTTTATAATGGAAATCATTGAAAGAGATTCCAAAATGCCAAAATGAAATGATACATTGTTTTAAAGTCAGGTGACAGAATTTCAGAAGAAATTGCCAAGAGCAAGACAGGAGCTGGGAACAGTGATCTGACAGGAGCTGGTATTTATTCTGCTGAATGCCTTGGATATAGTCCTACTGGCCTTTAAAATTCATGAAATACATTGCTTTGTTTAAAATACAAATTTTATTGACTTTAAAATAAGTGACTCCTAACAAGTATTTTCTGCCTATACAACTCAACTCCTCCATGAAGTTTGATCAAGGCTGGAAAGAAGAGAAATAAATGGGGTGTCTTGTCGTTTATTGTCTCACCCAGAGCACTTTTGAGAAGGAATAGAAGTGCCATTCGCAATGACATGAACTAATAGGCCTGGAAAGATCGGTCCCAGATACACAGGGGTTTGCATCCAGTCTCCTGAGGAGATAACCAAGGTTTGATCCTGTAGAATAAATCATGATAAAGGAAGACCTCAGTGATCACAGTGTAAGAATTGGCCTCCCTTTCAGTCTGTGGAATGGCAGATACACAGATAATTGCAAGTGACGTTCACAAGAGACCAAAGCAATAGAAGACCCTTGACAAGTCCACTAAACATTTCCAGCAGGATTCTTCATCCCTCCGATCTTCCTTTCATCCCTTAAAGATGTTTACTGAAGAGCTCAGCACATTCTTCTGACATCAAGGTTTAAGGGCAAGCAGCAAATCAGGCAAAAGTCAACGTCCACAGAGTAGAGCAAACTAAATTCTTATCTTTTGATTCCTAACAAAAAGTGGGATTTCAGCTTTAAAAAATATAGCTGAGTGTAAAATTATTCTACAAACAAGAACTGAATCCACAAGGCCTATTGAAAATGTTTAGCCTTATTAGCAGCTTCTTCCAGCACAGATCCTAATGGGTGCAATTTAATTCACTGCAACAAACAACTATGAACCATTGATGATTTACCAGGCCAAGGCCAGATACTAGGGATATTGAGATAAAGAAGACAACACAGGTCTCTGACGCACAAACAGCCTGGATACTTCTGTGACCCACAAAGCCATCATCTTTACTTGGAGAGTTGGTAATCTTGTAGAAAGGGCAGTATATGAAAACCTATCCAATTACCCAGTGCTTGATCCCAGTATCCTTACTCGTCAACACCGTCTGCTATAGAGAAAAGGGCAGTTTCTCCCAGTTGTCACCCGACCAGCTGGGAGCTGAGCTTGTGGCTTCCCAGCATTGCAAGGAAATATCATACTACACACTGCTAGCCTTTCTTTCTCAAATACGTTGTGGGTGTGCGTCACAAGTGCGGAGGTTGGAGGACAGATAATCTGTAGGAGTCAATTCTCTTCCCTCCTTGTGGGTCCCAGGATCAAAGTTGGCTTGATCGATGTGGCAGCAGGTGCTCTTGCCTACTGAGTCATCTCACGGACCCCAGAGTACACTTTCCATTGAATGTCTTATCTACTATGTTAGCTAGTTTTAAGTCAACTTGACCCAAGCTATAGTCATCTGAGAGGAGGGACTCTCGAGTGAGACGGTGCCTCCAAAAATCAGGCTGTAGACATACCTGTAGGTCATTTCTCTTGAGTAGTGATTGGTGGAGAAGGACCCAGCCCACGGTAGGTGGGGCCATCCCTGGGCTGGTGGTCCTGGCTTCTGTAAGAAAGCAGTTTGAGCAAGTCATAAGGATCAAGTCAGTAACCCTCAATGGCCTCTGCATTAGATCCTGCCTCCAGGTTCCTGCCCTGTTTGAGCTCCTGTCCTGGCTTCCTTCAGCAATGAACAATGATGCAGAAGTGTAGGTCAATAAACTCTTTCCTCCCAAAGCTGCCTTTGGTTGTGCTGTTTCATTACAGTAATAGTAACTCTAACTAGGAGACTTATACATTGCTATAAAGCCAAGCATCCTAGGCTGAAACCTCCTTAGTTGGGACTCTTCTGTATTTGCTTTTGGAGCATTCCCCCATTCTGCTCCATTTGTCGCCTCTCCTTTTCCAGAGTCACATAGCAAATCCACTCGTGCCGCTGTGGGGTTCCTGCCTGGGTGTGCCTCTGATGACTCTGAGCAGCAGAATGAATTTAGGGACATCACAGGCAAATGTAACCTTAGGACTCATCTGAACTGCATGTGAGTGGAACAGTCATGTGTTCAAAACAGAGCAACTGGAGAGAATGCCTTTCCTCCTGCAGTGTTTAATCTTGTGTGCCAACTTGACCACATCTGGAGTCAACTAAAACCCAGGCATCTGGGAATGTCTATGAGAGGCTGTTTTGATTGGATCATTTGAGGTAGAATGTTGTAGGGAGAGCCGGTCCTTTCGTTTCATCCCACCCACCCTGCTAGCTTACACCCAAAATAATCACACAGAAACTGTATTCATTTAAACACTGCCTGGCCCATTATCTCTAGCCTGTTATTGGCTAACTCTCACATATTAGTTTAGCCCATCTCCATTAATGTGTATCACGACTTAATTGTGGCTTACCAGCATGGGTCTAACCAGCGTCCATCTCAGGCAGGAGAACCATGGCATCTGCCTGTCTCTGCTTTCTTCCTCCCAGAATTCCATTCTGTCAACTCCGCCTACCTAAGTGCTGTCCTATCAAAAGGCCAAGGCAGTTTCTTTATTCAACCAATGAAAGCAACATATAGACAAAAGAACCTCCTACACCATTTCTCCTTTTTCTGTTTAAACAAAAAAGAAAGGCTTTCATTTTAACATAGTAAAATTACATATAACAAAACAGTCATCAAGCAAAAATTACAGTTACAATATTTATATCTATTTTATCTTTTATCATAAAAAAGGAAAACTTTAACTATCAATTTTTCAACTCCATCAAAGACTCCAGAAGGATATAATATTACCTAAGTAAATGAGAAGTAAGCAACTTCCAAAACTCTAGAAATGACAGAGACATCTCGCTGCCTGTACAGTCACCCAAAGTTCTTCTGTACCATTGGAGTATCCATCTTCAGCCTACAGGCCCATAGTATCCAGAAGACATTTCCATGAAGGAGGAAATTTCAAAGACAGTTCAGTCACTTTCTTCTGTATCCAGCAGAATGTCTGGCAGACTCTTTCATGAAACAGGAATCCCAAACGATCATCTCACCTTTAGGCAAGTTCAGCAGTCCTCTTTCTGTGGGTTCTTTATGACCAGTTTATGCAACAGTCCAAGCAAGAGCAGTTTCTTAATCATCTAAAGAGAACAGTTTTGGCAATGTGCCCAAATGCAGAGACAAATAGGAGGTGAACAACCTTGAAGTCAAGTCCCTAAGTTGACACCACAAGCACATGTTCCGGTGTCCATGTCCTTGTTCCATGAACTTTCAGAAGCATGGGCTCCTTGGGACAGACTGCTGCAGAATCTATGTGAAGGACAGGGTAGAACAGTTGCTCATGACCATCAACTTGATGAGACTTACTTATTGACTGATTTTTAAATAAAATGTATTTATTTTTATTTTTTTTTAAAAAAAGAGCAGTTTCTTGCTCAAATGGCTATCAAATTCCATAAGGAGCCTCTTCGATGCCCATCTTCGTCTTGGAGTAGATTGGTGCTGCCAGGAGCAGATGTGTCTCATTGTCATGAAAAGCCCTAAGTTATTAAAACATCTTAAATGCCATATTCTGTAGTCTTTGGAAGATATGAAGAATGCCTATCTGAAATATATCTATGCACATCTAGAAAATCTAACTAACATGACTACAAACTTGACTATTATAGATGATTATCCATTAACAACCTACACTTCCTAATTATACATTACATTTTTTAAATGAGCTACACAATCACAATACCTTAATCAAGATCAGAAACACATATACATATAACAAAACTAACCTTAAACTTGTATCAATAAATCAAGATTTATACCAATGTAAATTATTCATCTCTATATCAGTAGAAGACTCACCCTAAATCTGGGCTACACCTTCTGGTGGCAGCCCACATAAAAAGATGTAGAAGGAGGAAGCATTTCATTTTTGCCTGCTTACCTTCACTCTCCTTGACAAGTTCTTCTATCCTGATGTTGAGGAATTCCTTTGCTGGCATTAGAGTCTTCCTCTTCAAGATTCCAGCAAATACTAAAGACCAGTTTAGACATTCAGCTTCATGGACTGAATAGCTCTTAAATTCTTGGCCTTTCTGTTGGGAGACAGCCATTGTTGGACTAGAAGGACCACGACCACAGCCTGTAAGCTACTCTAATAAATCCCCTTTTAATAAATATAGATTTGTTCTGTCAATTCTGTTCCTCTAGAGAACCCTGACTAATGCACCTCCCAGACCTGCCAGCTATGACTCACTCTCTTCACTTAATCTACAGCAATCAGATGTGACCGGAAAGCCAGAAAACCTTATACAATCTGAGAGGATAGCAGCACTAAATGACACCATTTGTGAGCCAAGATACAGGAAGCACATTTTTAAGAAGACAGTACTCTTTTTCAAAGTCTTTTCCACATTCTTTTCTAGATTAAAACTATGAAAACTAGTGTCCTATTTTATACACAGAAAACTAAGCACAGAAAAGTTAAGCAGCCAGTACAAAATTACTAAGTAATTGTAGGTGGCACAGTTTGGACATTAGAAGCTTGGCACCCAAGATACTACTTTGTCACTAAAACTGGAAATCACAGCTGGTTAGTAAGAGAGCCAGAGGACTACCTGAAAGATCCTGCTTCACCATTTAGGGGCCTGGCTGTGCATCACCTCCAGCTCCTAAGATAACACAGGCATGATCTGCAGGAGCATTGTCTTCACAACGGCGTGGCTGCCAGTGCCTGTATGTATGTCACTAGTTTCTATATCTTTGAATACCTCTGTGTATGTGTGCATCCGCACATGTGTGTGCACATGCATCTGTTCTCACAACCCATGGAGACCAGTCTCTGGCATTCATTCTGAAGCTGACAGTTTCCAAAGATGTCACCCCACGTCCTCTGCATCTTGCTCCACATACTGATCAATCAGTTGCTTTTGTTCTTTACCAAAGTGACCCACATACTGGAGATACAAATAGTGCTCAAATCTTTGGTTCTAAAAGAAGAACACTGGGCCATTCTGTTCATAATTTGACAGCAGCTTAAAGAGAAAGAACACTAATTTCACATGGTTAATATAGTTCGGCTTTAGAAAAATAATGCTTCCCACAGAGAAAAAGAGCAGTGTGTTGAGAGAGAAACCATACCATCAGGTGCAAAAGTTCAAAGGACCTCCACGACACAGGAAGTTAACATCCCAGGACTGGCAAGGCTTGTGTCACTACAGTGGGTGATTAAACTCCATGGGCCTCAATGTAGACAGAGGTTTCCCTCTCACCTGATCCCATAGCCATTCAGTCCCAAATAAACACATGAAGGCTTATATTAATTATAAACTGTTCGGCCTATAGCTCAGGCTTGTGATATAACAAATTGTTAGTTTTCATGCTAGAATTATGGTATTGACCAGTGAGTATTTGTAACTCCTTTAGTTCACCATAAAATGTTAAAAATAAAAGTTTAACATTTCCTATGAGTACTTGGACTTAACATATTTGATAAAAAAAAATTTAGATTTTGATACAGTAAAAAATTGTTAAAAAGCACCCTAGACCAACTGAAGAGGACATTCCCAACCCTGGGGATCCCTCCTTTCCTTGGATTAGGAGACTGTAGCCATTAGGAGCATAACTATTCACAAAACATTATCTGATTGCACGTAAACTCTCTTGACAAAAAATTGGCTCAGAGACACAGAGTCCAAAAGTATTTCTCTCATTTAACCCTATGTTTACAAAGGTCAGCAGTCAATGATGGGTTTGATCCTTTCTCCCCCAGGTGCCTAAGATGTGAACTTGCATAATTAGAACACATGTTTCAAAGATAGGTAAGTCTGGAAAACAGGGATGTGTTCACCTAAGACAGATGTGATTATCTATCCTGTTGCAAAAGCACAGACTTTATTAAAATTGATTTTAAAAAAAAACGGGAGAAATTGTGGAAGCCAAAAAATGCAGGCTCACTTCCACCTTGTCTGCCAGTCAGAGAATTCAAAGATTGACAGGCATAATTGTACCTCCTAACTCAGAAGGTGGTTGCCTGGCTCTTTTCAAATTAAGATAATTTAATAACATCCTGACAGGTGGTGAGGATATGCAAATGTACTTCTGCTCCTTCTACTGTAACTGTGAGGTCACCTAGGGAAGGGTGGTCTTCAGCGTACATGACCTAAAGCACCTTAGCTACCTAGATGACAGAATGGTAAGGATTTGATATCTCAGAGTGATAAAGCCATTGACTGTATGAGTTATCCTTTTGTATCATGTTCATAGTTTTGTGTTACCTTCTCCTCAGTTTACATTGGGTATAAAAGCTGTGAAAAAATAAAACATGATTCATCTCAAAATCTCAGGATTTCAGTCACTAAAATGACCTCCCAATACTTTGTTTTCTGTCTCATTATTTTTATGTGTCTTCATATTCTTTACTCATATTTCTTCAATTCCCATACCTCTATCCTGATAAAAAGTATTTTTGTCAAGGCCAGGCCTCAACAAGTACCTCTTACAACTTAAATTAACCCATAACTCTTATTTATGTTTAGCTGGGTGGCTTGGTACTTTTTCTCAGTGAGGCATTCTCATCTTGCTAGCTGGTGACTGCATCTCTGCCTTTCCTCTTCCCAGAATTCTCCAAGTCTGGCTGCCCCAAATATACTCCCTACCTGGCTACTGGCCAATCAGTCTTTTATTAAACCAAACCAAGTGACAAATCTTTATAGGGTACAAGAGACAGTATGTCGATTTCCTTGTATGTGAAATAGATCTATCGTCAGTATAGTCTTTGCCTCAGCTTGTTTTCTTCTAGCTCATAGCTAGGGAAAGGAATGGCCAAAAGAAGAGGTTTTCTCTTGTGGTCTTTCCACTCATCAACTCACTCAACCACGGCTTTAGCATCTATCAGCAGGAGATAGAGATAAATGAGGATATAAGACTGTGAATGCCTAGAAAGAGTCACAGAATGTTAGCAACGTCCCTGGCTTTGCACAGAGCATCAGAACACATTAGGAAGTTCCAGGGTGAAACAATTGACTGGTGTGCATGAGAACCTAGATTTGATCCCCAAGACCTCAATGAAATTAAAGTTGGCAGGGTGTGTTGGTGTATATTTTTAATCCCAGCTCTTGGGAGGCTGAGACAGGAGGATCTCTGATTTCAAGGCCAACCTGGTCTATATTTCAGGTTTCAGAACAGGCAGGGATACATAAAGAGACCCTGTCTCAAAAATTAAATAGACAAACAATTTAAAGTTGAAAATGATAAGAACTTTAGAATAAAACATTTACTCAAATTCTAACCACTTGGGAGTAACCAGCATTTTTTAAAACTCAAATATAATGAAGTAAATGAAAATTTTAATTAGTTAGATACTGTGAAAATTTAAAAAAAATCCATTCCCTACAAGTAACATCAATAAGAAAATGAGAAAGTAAGCAGATAATTGGAGAAAATAGTCTTGATTCCCTTATTGGAAAAGAATTTGTATCCACTTAAGCAAGCACCCAGCAGTTCCACTTCTAAAGGTTTATCCAAGAGAAATCAAAACATACATCCATACAGACTTAAACATACAGTCAGGTCGATCATAGACACCATTTATGGACAACTCAAATTTACATCTAAATAGATAAATGAAACTTTTGGAGGCACATACATATAATCCCAGCATTTGAGAAGCTGAGACAGGAGGATAGATGTGGGTTCAATCTAGGATAGATATTGAATTCCCTCAAAAACCTATAAACTTGTAAACATATGATAAAATATTATTCAGTTGTGAAAACAAACAAACAATGGGTACATGCAGCAACATGGATGTGGGAAATACCATTTAGAAGAGTACAGAGTAGATGATGTCATTCATATAAAATTCTTCAATAGAAAAAAGTTACTCTACAGTGAGAGAAAGCAGATCTAGAGGGGTTGCCTATAATGAAAAAGTATTAAGAAACCTTTAGGTGTGATAAAATGTATAATATTTTGATTGGTAGTAGTTTTTATGCACATTCGTTTGTCAAAACCACTGCACTCCTCTCAATAAGTGAAGCATTTTATTTTACATTATTTGTATTTAAATAAAGCTACTTAATTCTTTTTCTGAGAAGTATGTTCCCTACCCTCTTGAAGGAGGCTGATTTGCTTCTGGAATTTCTTCTTGTTTTACAAGACTCACTGTAGTAGCCATTAGGCACCATTTTCTCTTAACCTTTCTCTCATTTAGGATAGAGAACAGCCCCGTGAAGTCTGCAGTGAAAGAGATATCTGAGCTGGGTGGTGGTGGTGTGATCCCAGCACTGGGGAGGCAGAGGCAGGCGTATCTCTGTGGGTTAAAGGCCAGCCTGGTCTACAAGAGCTAGTTCCAGGGCAAGCTCTAAAGTTACAGAGAAACCCAGTTTCAAAAAGCCAGAGAGAAAGAAAGAAAGAAGGAAGGAAGGAAGGAAGGAAGGAAGGAAGGAAGGAAGGAAGGAAGGAAGGAAGGAAGGAAGGAAGGAAAAGATATCTGTATTCATTACAGTGTTGTAATGTAAGTGTCCACTAACAGATGAACAGGTAAGGAAAATGGATAAATTTGCACAATATAATTCTACTCAACAGAGAGAATAATAAAATTCTATAATTAGAATTATCATGAATATTATTGTGCTAAGTGAAAAAAGCCAAGCTTGGAGACAATTTTAGGATCTCACTCATACACAAATATATGCTAATCTCATGGAGGTAGGAAACAGAATGGTAGTTATCAGGTAATGTGTAGTGATATTTTGTTTGTGTTTTAACAAATGTAGTTTGCCTGAAGATCAGAGTGCAGCACTAAACCACTAGAGGCCAGGCAGTGGTGGCTCACACCGTTAATCCCAGTATTTGGAAACCACATACCTTTAATCCTAGCACCAGGGAGGTGGAGACAGGAAGAGGTATGGTTGGGAGGAAAGAGGAATATAAAGCAAGAGGAGACAGGAGCTCAGATGCAGTCTGAGGCAGCAGTCTGAAGCAGTCCGTCTGAGATGCAGTCTGAAGATACAGCCTGAGCATGCAGTCTGAGGATTAGTAGAGACGAGACAGGAGATCGCCCCTTCAGTCTGAGGATTTGGTGGAGGTAAAAGGTCTCTCTAGTGGCTGGCCACACTGCTCTGATCTCTCAGCCTTCACCCACTAATATCTAACTCTGGGCTTTTATTACTAACAGCAATTAGGATCCATGCTACAGTACTAGGAAAAAGATGTTGCCCAAAATCACAGTTTCAGTTAGGCATGATTAAGTCCTGGAGATCTGCTGTGCAACGTGGTGGTATAATAAATGAAGTATTGAACACTTGCGGACTGCTGAGTAGCTAGAGTGTTCTTGCCACAGCAAAGTAAAAAGTATATGTGGTAGGTAACTTGACTTAATCATATATGTGTTCGCATTGCGTATCATAAGTGTATAAACTCCTGTCAATTATTGCTTAATAAAGCTGTGAGAAATTAACATAGCAACAATCATGGAGTTTTTAATAACATCCAGCCAGGAATAAGTCCCTTGGGACAATCATTGCAGGGGCTCCCACAAACCATGGGCTTTGTGCATGCCCATTTAAGTACACGACCACTCAGGAAAGAGGCCTAAACTGCCTTCCTTTGGATAAGTGACTAGGCCAACACAAAATGGCTGGGCTGAAATATGATCACAGGCTTGGAAGGAAGCTACAAACTGCCTCTTTTATTCTACTTTCTCTAAGTCAGTGGTTCTCAACCTTCCTAATACTGCAACCCTTTAGCATAGTTCCTCATGTCGTAGGGATCCCCAACCATAAAGTTATTCCATTGCAACTTCATAACTGTAATTTTGCCTCTCTTATGAATCGTAATATAAATATCTGATATGCTACCCCAAGGGGGTCGCAACGCACAGGTTGAGAACCTCTGGTCTAAATTCAACCCCATTTCTATCAACCAGAAACCTTTTCAGAGTGCTGTGTGTTGTGCCTGGAGCCACTCAGACGGCCAGTTCTCAGTTACCCAGCACTTACTGCCACCTGGGGCTTCATGTGTGGTATACATAAACATAAATTAATCATATACCCTTTGAGAGGGTACTATTGCTATCTCCATCTCCATTCTCTGGGTGGCAAACTGAAGGGCAGAATGGCTAGGTGACTTCCTTATTGTCACAGAACCCATGGTTGTAGGACCCCAGAGACATTACACCTTTATCACAGATGGCTGATCCCTGTTTTGGGTAGGATGACAAAGAAGTTCGAGACTAGTCATGCAGGGAAGCAGGCTCCAGCTCATTTGAAGAGGCTTTGAGAAAAAAACATCCCCTTTATACTCTTCTGTCCTACCTGAGAACAGCTGGATCTTTGTGATTAGCATGTTTCCCACCAAAGGAGCCTCATTAAATCCCTGACTCCTGCTTTACAGAGGGAACATGAGTGGATGTTTCGTAGAGTTCCTGGAGGAAGAAGCAAGAACTTGATGGTCATTCCCTATTTCTCTTCTATTTCCTTAGAATTCAGGCAAGCCATCTAGAGCCGGTACTTCATGAAGCATCATGCTGGGAAGGGTCAGAGCCCATTCTCAGTGCTGAGTTCCGGTAATCACCATAATCACCACTTCCTAGTTGTTGGCGAATTCCACTTCCTGGCGTTGAGCATACATTCTAGCAGCGGCTGGCCCTGTCCTTCCTGGTGGGGAGCCTTCATTCCATCAGCAGCTGGCCCTGCCCCTGAGATGCCTAGAGCTGCTTCCCTGATGGGTGGAGCGTGGTTCTCTTGAGGGGGGTGCGGGGGTGTGAAGCAGGGGGGGTCCAAATCATCATGCAGGAAAGAACCAGTCCCCCCTTTCCTGTTCTCCTCCACCCATCTCTGTGTGCTAGAAGGAAATGGTGAAATTATGGGCTGGGTCTCACCCCAGGGACCCTTAGCAAACTGTTCCTCCACACCCCTCTTGCTTGCTAATGGAAAGAAAAGGGGTGGGGTAGACATCTTGCACAATCTGAAAACAGAATTGGGTTCAGTTCTGTAAAATAGACTCTAAGTTTATATCATAAATAATGGCATAGGAACACAGATATTGAAGCCAAAGAGACGCGAACAGCATGTTCCTCAACGTCCTGGAGTGTGAGCCAGAATGAACACGTGAGTTGTTGGGCTTCCCTAAGCTGAGAGACCACACACCCCTGAAGAGGAAGAAACTCTGGAAAGGTAAGACTTGTCTTGGGTCTATACCGAGTCTTACACACAGCATCCACAGTTCCCATAGAGGCTCACATCTGTCTTGCGTGGTAACTTAGGGTAGTTACACAGTGTCCCCCGCTCTCAGAACAGTGCTGGGTACCGAGGAAGCTCTTCAGGTGATTCTGAACAAGAGAATAAAGGAAGTGACGCTGAGACCTTTGTGTCACAAGGGACTGTGCCTCTTTATCCAAATCCAGATCCTGACGGTCTCAGTCCTCAATGCGTAATTGACTAACCGAGAACCGTGTCTATCTAATCAGAGTAGTGGGCCGTTAAGAAGCACCTGGGCATTGTCGGCATTCTAATCCAATCAGAGGGCAGTCATTTGGCCCCAGAACAGTCCAACTATTTTTCACTCTTTTGAAAACTGCTTGTTAAAGCATGTTTCAGCGTAATCCTGGCCCTTGTGGGCTCTGAAGCCATCTTCAGTATCTGCAATCATACCGTGCGTTTGTCTTTTTGTCTTTTCCCTTTGTCCTCTTTGGCTTCGTCCATGTTGAGTTACTTATAAACTTAAGGTGGTGACATTGTGTGGAGCGAGTCTATTGGCACTGTTCTTCCAAAGGTTCAGAGGGGCGCACACATTTTTGTGAACTGAAGCCTGTGTTAGTTATTTTCCTCGTGGCTGTCACCAAATGCTTGACAGAGAAAGCAAACCACCATGGTGGGAAGGCAGGGCGGTGGGAGAGCCTCAGTCCACATTGCCAGAAGGGTGAGGTGCTCACCAGGAAGCAAAGAGCTCGGGTTGGAACCAGAAGTAGACACATCGTTAAGCGTCACACCCAGGGATTTACTTCTGCTAGTGAGACCACACTGGCCAAAGGTTCCATAACCTCCTAGAACTGAGGGTCAAGTGTTGAAGTCCTTGGGCCTATAGCAGAAATTATAGATTCAAGTCACAGCAAGGTGGTTTTAAGAGGCATATCACTTATATAGAATACCTTTGTAGATTTCATAAGCACCGCATAGGGTAAGCAAAGCTTGTTTATGCCTTGGGAACAGAAGTCACATAACTACGTTCCTCGTTTTATTGTCCTGAAGTGCCCCTGAACAGCGCCAAGCGGGATGGTAGAACGACGACCCATTCCATTAAACAGCCCTCCCTCAAAGACTCCCTGGATTCAGCTCCAGACAGCTGAAATAGAACAGACACTGCAATAAAGGGAGCAAAACACAACAGAGGAAGAGCTGGATTTCCACCTAAGTCTTTGCCTAGTCCCCCTCCAGTGCCCCCCAGTCCCCCAGCCCCACCCCAAAATTCCCCAGCCCACCCCCAGTTCTCCAGCCCCATACCATACATGCAGTATCATCTAATCTTCAACGTGACACTAGTTACCTGTCAGAGCAAAGCTTTCTTTAAAGGGCCTCCATAGCAGGCCAGGCCAAGGCTTTGTTTGGACAGGAGCTGTACCTCTGAGTGAAGCTGCCTATGTCCTTGGCTTTAGCTCTTCCTCGTATGACTCACCAAAACCTCCACTTCTCTGATGTAACAAGCTTTAGGAAGTTCTGTTGAACAGACAAATACGTCCCAGGACAACCGAGGTGCTCAGACAATAGACAACATGCAGACTGACAGACATCAGGTTAAACCAGCAGATGTAGAAAATCTGGATTAAAAAAAAAAAAAAGCCTGCCTAGGGCGTGCTTTGACAGCTTTCTGGGGCTTTGTGTTTCTGTCGTCCTGAGTCTTCAAGCTACTAACATAAGCACAAGAACCACGGTGCAGCAACAAGCATGAAGGAAAAACAAGCCGCAGCAAGAGAGCTAACACACCCTGAACGGTTGGCAGAAACTCCCTAGGACCCAAGGTTGCATAAAAGTCAATGAAAAACCCAACCTACCCCCCTACACACACTTCTTCTCTACTGCAGAGTTTTATAATCTTTGAAACCATCGGTTGCTGCTTGTGAAGTCAACCCTCCATGAAGATGTTTCCGTTTTCATTGGTACATGAAACTATTCCTTGGGAGATAATTAGAGATTAGAAGTATGTGTTCCAAAACCTTCTGCCCTGAGCTTTAAGCCAAAAAACCCCAAATAACATATTCCTAATCAACTAAGGTCAGAGGTTAGGGTATGTGTTCACACTATGGGGAAATATACTTATATATGTATTATGTATTTTATCAAAGAACCCGTCCTTGAATGCAACAGGAGTGGTGCTGCCTCCTAGTGGGCGCAAAGGGAAAATCAAGAGATATAGTCCTTTACTACAAGCCACCTCTATATTAAAATGAAAGGAAAACTCCAATCTCTCGGCTTAGAGGCCTGATTCTGTAAGGTTTTCTCAAAGTCTTTTTCTAAAGGTCTGTACCTCTCCCTTGGTATCCCAGTAAAAACTACCAACCACCATGTCTCTGATAACTTCCTGCGTGCGGGAACAGGTGTAGAGGAACACAGGCAATGCTAGGTAGGATTTCTCCCAGAGTGTGTATAACTCACTAGGGAAGACCAATGAGTACATTAAAAGCAATCCAGAACAGTCAAATCTCCATCTGCATGGCTCACTCTATTGTATGGACTCCACCAGGCGCATAATCTCTTGGACTCTGCCCAAGGAAGCCAGCTCAGACTCACTTTGGTTTTCAAAGGTTTGCCAAATCTCTTGCTGCTTCTCCATCACGTTCTGTTTAACCACAGTTTTAGAGCAATCCTCCAGTCTCAGGCAAATCACTAGAGAGCTAGGTCAGCATAGAGAACAACGTTGTCAGTCGTCCCCCCCCCCCACCCCCCTGGAAAGCATCTTAAGCGAGTTCCTCATCAGGGTGACTGTCGCTGTGATGAAACACAATGACTAAAAGCAGCCTGGGGAGGAAAGGGTTATGTGGCTCACACTTCCAGAGCACTGTTTATCGCTGGAGGAAGTCAGGACAGGAACTCAAGCAGGGCAGGAACCTGGAGGCAGGAGCGGATACAGAGGCCATAGAGGAGTGCTCCTCGTGACTTGCTCAGCCTGCTTTCTTTAAACCCCAGAGCCACTAGCCCAGGGATCGACACCACGCCTGTTAACAACTGATTAAGAAAATGCCTTACAGGTATGTATACAGCCCAATCTTATGGAGGCATTTTCTCAATTATCCCAGGTGACTATAGTTTGTGTCAAGTTGGCATAAAACTGGCTGGCGCATATAAACTGACTGCTTTAGAAACCATGAAACATTCTCAGGAGAATGGGGCCACCTACCTGAGTGACTTAGCTTGAATGAACTAAAAGGCTGACTGGCCTGGGAAAATCAGAACACCTGCACATTGTATGGACACGCCTTCCACCATCGTAGCAGCCAGCTTCCAATCGGAACAAAACTAGACAAACTCGGTTACCAAGGAACAACTAACTTCAAACCAGCCCAGGGTGGACTGCGGTCCATGGAGCTGTCTGTTCTTCTCTGGGTTTCCTGAGCTCTCTCGTGCCTTGCGAAATTCTGAGACCACCCCACTGATATCCTATACCGAGTTTTGATCATCTTAGAACTCAGTGGAAACTATTTCTTCCTCCTTAGAATCTTTCCTATCTCCCTACTTCGCATTGTTGCAGGCTGGCTGTTAAGTGTCGAGCTTTCATGTTCCTGCCTTGGGTGGCATGCGTCTCTAACTGCACTCTAATAAACTGTTGATTCCCTCTCTGCCTCCCCCATACCTCCACCAGGGTGGAAACCGGCTAATGCGTGCAGTTTGTGTCTTAATTGTGAACTCCAGCAACTCTCCTAGCTGCTCTCTCTCTCTCTCTCTCTCTCTCTCTCTCTCTCTCTCTCTCTCTCTCTCTGTGTGTGTGTGTGTGTGTGTGTGTGTGTGTGTGTGTGTGTGTGTGTGTGTGTGTAAATATGTCACTGTTTTAAGGTGAGAGAAAGAATCACAAAAAACACCTGAGCAGGCTGGGTTAAGAAGGGACAGTGGGGTGCAGGGGAGACTTTCCTGCCAGGACAATTGTGAGCCACAAACAAACAAACAAAATGTGACACAAACAGTGAAGGACACACGCCTAACCACGGGAAGCAAACATTCTCCTCCACATCTAATCAAGGTGGAACAAAGCCCATCCTCAGCTTTCTTTTGTCCTTCCCAGAATGCCAAAGGGGGAAGGAACATGCCATAACATCTGGAACTTGTGAACAGTCAAAAAGAGCTCTGAAATCAAGTTTTCGGGGGCTTCATGGATTCAAAGCACAAGATAGCATCCTTCTCCCCCAACTTCCTACAGAAGTTCCTATACCCAGTGTCCTGCACACAGGACGATCAGGGTGAGGTTAGAGCAGCTAGACTTTAGCTCAAATATCCTTGACCTCTGTAATTGCAGCATCTAGCATGGGCCTCAGCTTCCTGTTGTGGTCTGTTCCTTGAGTTCTAGGCTGAAGATCATGTTGTAAACAGTGTAGGGTTGCATTTAGGAATGGCGGTCCGGGTTGTTATCCGGTCAGGGTGGGGGAGAGTGGAAAGTGGTGAGCAATAGCCTTTTCTCCGGACAGTTATTCGGAAACAACGGCATTCTAGCCAGAGTGGTGTTTTGTTTTTGTCTTTTATTTTAAGAGGTAGACTCGGGGAGAGAATGGAGGACTCTCAGGAGGATGAGTCAAAGGATAAAGATGGCGATGTCATAGAGACTTTTTCTGGGTAAACAACTTTAAGATCATATTTCAAGACAGAAGACATCATACTACACTCTTAAGCTGTTTCCCATGCATCTGCAAAGCATAGGCTGATGTTTCTAGAATCTTCCTGCTGGGGCTGGCGATATGGCTCAGTAGTTAAGAGTTCTTATTGCTTTGATTCCCAGCACCCATGTCTGGTGGGTTAATGATGCTCTCTTCTGGCCTCCATAGCACAGACACCTCAACTTGGGTGCATCTTCCCAGCCCTCCAAACATGTAACTTAAAATAATAACAATAAATAATCCTAGTTTTCAAAAAAAAGACAATAAAATTAATAAGAGACCTAAAAGTAAAAGCTACCAGTATAAAACTTCTAAAAGAAAACACAGGAGGAAATCTCTCTACCATGGGTTTGCCGCTGTTACTTAGATTCCACACTGAAAAGAGAAACCATAAACAGAATTTCATCCAAATTAAAATCTAGTCAATCACAGTGGTTAACACTTTTAATCCCAACACTCAAAAGACTGAAGCAGGAGGTCTACAGGTTTGAGACTAGTTGAGACTACATAGAAAATCACAGACCAACCTGAGCTATATAATGAGACCCCACCTCAAAAACAGCAAACCAATGACGAAATTTTATAGCTACTCTATTTAGAATACATTGATTAATTGATTCTAAATATTCTCTGCCCAACATGTGTCACCTCCCTGCTAGGTATTAGATCATGGCACCTAATTGGATTCTCTATTACAGTGTATTGAAACAAGGATATAAACTGTCTTAGGTTCCCAGCAGAGATCAGCACAGAGCTAGCCCTGGTAGTAGGTATAAGTCTGCAATCCTAGCACTCAGGAGTGGAGCAGGAGGATTGATCGGGAGGGCAAGGCTAGCACCGCTAGATGACAAGTTGGAGACAGCATGGGCTATGTGAGATCCTGTGTGAAAAGAAGAAAGGGTGGGCGAGACAAAGCATAGAAACAAATTTTAATCAAGATGTCTCTGAATTTTTTCCAATGAAATTCATAGATAAAAATCTCATACCTGGAAATTCTATTCAAGTGCCGAGAAGTCAGGATGTATATATCTCTTACTTAATCTTCATTGACCCTTACACTGTTTGCAAAAGAACTCCAAGGATGTGGATCTGGGATAAAGAATCTAAGTTAGTGCTTTGAAGGGAGACTTCAACTGTATTCCACTTTAAACAACTGTACTGGGGCATTTTCATTGGAGACAGGGTTTCATTGTTGTAGCTCTGACTGGCTTGGAACTTACTCTGTAGACTAGACTGGCCTCAAGCTCACAAAGATCTTCCTGACTGTTTCCGGAGTGCTAGCATTAAAGGTGTACTCAGCTGTACCTGACTGTACTGGCCATGCAGACCCAAATTTGAAGACCACTTTCTATGAAAATCTTTTCCATCTCAGACACTGATGAAAGCATCTAACACAAAGTGTTATAAAGATTTATGAAATAAATACCTATAAAGTATAAGACACATAACTGGGCCTCGGCAGATGGAAATGACGATGATGATGATGAAGAGGAGGAGGATGAGAAGCAGGAAGATGAGAAGGAGGAAGAGGAGGAAAATAAGGAGGAGCAGGGGGGAAAATCCAAATCAGATTCCAAAAGCTGGGGCTAGAAGATAACCCCGAGGCAGGGTGCCACAAAGTATGTACGAAGTCCTTCAATCTCTAGTACAGAATAAAAAAATTAATAAACAGAAACAAACAGTTTTAAAAATGATTTAAAAAAAATTGAGCAGGACCAGGCAAATTGTGTGCTATTTATTCTTGGGAAACCTGCTTCCTCACCTAAGATAAAATTTGAGTCTAAAGGGAAAAAGGGGGTACTTCAATTCCTCCCCACATCGGGTGCCAGGGATAGATGACATTGACCAACCTACCCCAGCACTGTGACCTGGGCCTTGAGTCCCTCTATAGACGGTGATACCTAATCCATTTGAAGTTGGCCCTGGAAATAAAATTTGCCTGCTATTCTTGACTTAAAGATTTGACATCCCCTCCAGACCAGAAAAAATGGCTCTAGCAAGCTGCAAGTCGAAGCACAGTCTGGATAGAAATGACTGTGGTGTCCTAACTGGTCAGTCCCTGGGGGAATTGGTTTTTATTTGGTTTAACCCTGCTCTACTGTTTCGTTTCCATCGGAAAGTAAACTATTAATCTTTAACTCACTTCACAGCGGGGTTTTGACTTCCCAGACCCTGGGGTCACATACTCTCTTTACCGCCTTATAATTAAAGATGGTCTAGCAAAAGTTTGCCAAGTCACTAGTCTGGGGTTCTGATTCAGCTAAAGCTAATGAACAAACTCAGCTTAGACCGCCTGAAAGCTTGATAACAGGCAATCCCCCTGACCAATTACTTCAGAATCTATGTAGAGGGCATCAGATCAGAACTAGAGGAGATAAGGTCCCTTATGCTATTTTAATGTGGGGCCAAGAATGATAACCTCCGACCTAATATTAAGTTAAAAGAGACTCTGTTAATGGACAAAGTATCCCTGCTGTTTTGTCACTGAGGCAGAGGTGTCATTTGTGTGTTTGTGACCGGGAAATGGAGTAGGTGTAGGTTTAATGCTGTCCCATGCCTGCCCAGTTCCCTCACAATGAAAATGCATCCTGCTTTCTGATTGTCTACCTGAACAGTAATACACTTGTATATTACTACCTTTGAGTTCAGACTGGGGTCCATCTTATTCATAACCACACAGCATGTTGCATGATTCAGTTACTATGCATGAGATTTTCTCAGAATGGAAACACTATATACAAACTGTGTCTCACTCTGTCTGGGGATGGCTCAGCTGTTCAGATAGTCCCATCCCTAATAATGTTAGTACTACTTGCAGTATTTGAGCAAATTACACTGACAAATAATGACTTTCACTGGTAATTCATGTGTGTGTGCACATGTGCTCACGTGTGTGTGTAGGGTGTGTTTGTGATATGTATGTGCATATTCGTGTGTGTGAGTGCAGGAAGCACACCACAGACAGTTTGTGAAGGTCAGAGGTCAACCTCAGGTATTGGTCTTTCCTTTCCAGCGGGTATGAGACAGGATCGCTCCTTTGCTGTCCCCACTGTGGCGGCAGGCTGACAGGCCAAGAGATCTAAGACTCTCGGGCCCCTGCCTCCCAGTCATAGCGGGAACAGTGGGACTGCAGACACGTGCTATGTTGTCCAGCTCTTATGCATGTTCTGAGGATGTGAATTCAGGTCCTCATTCTTGTATGGCCAATGTTGTAACTGCTCAGCCCTTTATTGATCATTCTGTATGCTTTATTGATCAATCTCATGTGCTTGAGTATTTACTTATCAAATACACATTCCTTTTTTTAAAAAACGTGCATTTTATGTTTCTTTATGATAAAATATTACTTTTCTAACACTGTCATTCTATAGGTATATGATTCTTGAACTTCATCTGGTATTATGAAATGTTTCTTATAAAAGAATCTTTGGAGTTTCCATAGGGCCAAGGATTTCGTGTCTAGGGATCCCTTCCTGGTTTGTACAAGGCAGTCTCGGTTTTCGTTTCTGTGTGTTGAGCATGGCAGTTCCAGCAGGGCCATTGGCAAGGGTGTTAACTCTTAGTCACTTGTTTATTGTTGTGAGCCTCAGTTTCTTCATCTGTAAGGATAGATTAACCACAGTCCTTTCCTCACGGCTGTCCAGAGAATCAAATGAGATCAGCTGTGACAAGCGAGTCCGTGGCATTCAGGAAGAGTGGAACAAAAGGCACCTGTTTTGGTGACGACAATGGGAGCAGCGATGACAATGGTGATGACAAATGAGGTGGCGCCGTCACAAAGAGAAGACTCTTTAATCCTGTCCTCCGCCAACTATGTCATTTCTACCCTTTGCTGCTTCTCCCGAGGTTGGAAACCAGCCAGAGCACATACCTAGAGTGCCAGTCCAGGGGGCAGCCACGTTCATGGTCTCTGCTTCTGAATCCATTCCTAGAGGCATGCTATGAGCTGTCATGTCAGACATCACCTTTTTCTGTAGTTTTGGGATTACCCCATTTCCTCATTTGTCCTGTTTTCTTTTCAACTTGGTGAATGCCTGCCTTCTCCAAGAAGAATGAGAATCTGGCATCTAAGGAACAACTAACACCCTTTTCAGAGGCCAGTGGGTAATCTCAGCTCACATTATAGCCTCACACCCAACTCTTACAGCTTCCCTCACCTCCGGTCATGGCAGTGAGAGACGGTCTCGCCATTCAGGAAGGATGCTTGCTGTCTTTTCACTGCCAGATTCCAGCATCGCCTATGCCACATTGGCTGCCAAGTTTTATGGGCAGAACAAACCAGTCGCTGTCCAGGAGCAGATTGTACATCACCTTGTCTTTCACTGTGAGGACCTGGAGTAACATGGTGTTGAGGAGAGCCCAGAGCCACTCATGGGTTTCCAGTTGAGAGAGCAGAAAATGTAAGCACCCCATCTTTGTAAAAAGTCCTTATAGATAAAAAAATCAATCTAAACATTACAGAGCCTTAGAACCAGATTTCACACACATACCTAAAACCATCTAGCAACAATCTTTTCGTTGTGCTGCTTATTAAAGACTTTTTTTTAACTTTTAAGACTTATTTTAGAGAGGGAAATCAGAGAAGCATCACCTTTCATGATAACCACAAATAGCATAAAATATCTTGGGGTAACTCTGACCAAGGAAGTGAAAGATCTATTTCACAAGAACTTTAAGTATTTGAAGAAAGAAATTGAAGAGGACACCAGAAAATGGAAGGACCTCCCTTGCTCTTGCATTGGGAGGATCAACATAGTAAAAATGGCAATTCTACCAAAAGCAATCTATAGATTCAAGCAATCCCCATCAAACTCCCATCAAAATTCTTCACAGACCTGGAGAAGACAATAATCAACTTCATATGGAAAAACAAAAAACCTAGGATAGCTAAAACAATCCTATACAATAAAGGGTTGTCTGGAGGCATTACCATCCCTGACTTCAAACTCTATTACAGAGCTACAGTACTGAAAACAGCTTGGTATAGGCATAAAAACAGAGAAGTCGACCAATGGAATCGAAGAGAAGACCCGGACTTTAACCCACAAACCTATGAACACCTGATTTTCGATAAAGGAGCTAAAAGTATATAATGGAAAATAGAAAGCATCTTCAACAAATGGTGCTGGCAAAACTGGATGTCAATCTGTAGAAGAATGAAAATAGATCCATATCTATCACCATGAACAAAACTCAAGTCCAAATGGATTAAAGACCTCAATATCAGTCCGAACACACTGAACCTGATAGAAGAGAAAGTGGGAAGTACTCTACAACACATGGGCACAGGAGACCACTTCCTACGTATAACCCCAGCAGCACAGACATTAAGGGCCTCATTGAATAAATGGGACCTCCTGAGACTGAGAAGCTTCTGTAGAGCAAAGGACACTGTCACTAAGACAAAAAGGCAACCCACTTACTGGGAGAAGATCTTCACCAACCCCACAACTGACAAAGGTCTGATCTCCAAAATATATAAAGAACTCAAGAAACTAGACCGTAAAAGGCTAATCAACCCAATTATAAAATGGAGCACTGAGCTGAACAGAGAATTCTCAACAGAAGAAGTTCAAATGGCCAAAAGACACTTAAGGTCATGCTCAACTTCCCTAGCGATCAGGGAAATGCAAATCAAGACAACTTTAAGATACCATCTTACACTTGTCAGAATGGCTAAAATAAAAAACACCAATGATAGCCTTTACTGGAGAGGTTGTGGAGAAAGGAGTACACTCATCCATTGCTGGTGGGAATGCAAACTTGTGCAACCACTTTGGAAAGCAGTGTGGCGGTTTCTCAGGAAATTCGGGATCAACCTACCCCTGGACCCAGCAATACCACTCTTGGGAATATACCCAAGAGATGCCCTATCATACAACAAAAGTATATGCTCGACTATGTTCATAGCAGCATTGTTTGTAATAGCCAGAACCTGGAAACAACCTAGATGCCCTTCAATGGAAGAATGGATGAAGAAAGTATGGAATATATACATATTAGAGTACTACTCAGCAGTAAAAAACAATGACTTCTTGAATTTTGCATGCAAATGGATGGAAATAGAAAACACTATTTTGAGTGAGGTAAGCAGACCCAAAAAGAGGAACATGGGATGTACTCACTCATAATTGGTTTCTAGCCATAAATAAAGGACATTGAGCCTATAATTCATGATCCTAGAGAAGCTAAATAAGAAGGTGAACCCAAAGAAAAACATATAGGCATCCTCCTGAATATTAACCTTCATCAGGCGATGAAAGGAGACAGAAACAGAGACCCACATTGGAGCACCAGACAGAAATCTCAAGGTCCAAATCAGGAGCAGAAGGAGAGAGAGCACGAGCAAGGAACTCAGGACCGCGAGGGGTGCACCCACACACTGAGACAATAGGGATGTTCTATCGGGAACCCACTAAGGCCAGCTGGCCTGGGTCTGAAAAAGCATGGGATAAAACCGGACTAGCTGAACATAGCGGACAATGAGGACTACTGAGAACTCAAGAACAATGGCAATGGGTTTTTGATCCTACTGCACATACTGGCTTTGTGGGAGCCTAGGCAGTTTGGATGCTCACCTTACTAGACCTGGATGGAGGTGGGTGGTCCTTGGACTTCCCACAGGTCAGGGAACCCTGATAGCTCTTCGAGCTGATGAGGGAGGGGGACTGGATGGGGGAGGGGGAGGGAAATGGGAGGCGGTGGAAGGGAGGAGGCAGAAATCTTTAATAAATAAATAAATTTAAAAAAATAAAATAAAATATTAGAAATTTTTAAAAAGACTTATTTTATTTATGGAGGGGGGCTTTCTTTTGTTTGTTTAATTATTGGGTTTTTTTTGTACATCTGGACCAATGTTTCCCCTCCCTCCTCTCGACCTAGTTCCTCCTCCTGCCTCCCCCCACACCCACTTCTTCTCCTCTGTTTATTTACAGAAAAGGGCAGGCCTCCCATGAGTATCAACCAGCCATGGTATATCAAGTTGCAGTGAGACTAGGTACCTCCTCTTCTATTAGGGCTTGATGAGGCAATCAGGAAGGAGGAAATTGTCCCAAAGTGGGTAGGAGGAAAGAGTCCCCAAAGCAGACAGGCCCTGCTCCCATGGTTAGGAATCCCACAAGAAGACCAAGTTATATTTCTGTAACATACAGGCAGAAGGCCTAGGTCAACCCCATGCAGGGTCCCTGGTTCTCCACTTAGTCTCTGTGAGCCCCAACGAGCCTAGGTTAGTTGGTTCTGTGGGTTTTCTTGTGGTGCCCTTGACCTCACCTCACTGGCTCCTATAATCCTTCCTTCCCCTCTTCCGCAGAATTGCGGGATGTTTGACTGTGGTCTCTACATCTGATTTCATCTCAGAGGCAGCATAGCCCAGAGGCCTAGGATACAGCCAAACACCACAACTGGGAAAAACAAACAAACAAAAATCAATGAGATGATTCCTAATGATATTCTGCTATACTCATAGATTGACACCTAGCTGTCATCAGACACTTAATATTTTTATTTTATGTGTATGAGTATTTTTTGTTTGATTGGTTGGTTGGTTTGCTTTGGTTTATGTTTTTTTTTGAGACAGGGTTTCTTTGTAGCTTTGGAGCCTGTCCTGGAACTAGCTCTCGTAAACCAGGCTAGCCTTGAACTCACAGATATCCACCTGCCTCTGCCTCTGCTGGGATTAAAGGTGTGTGCCACCACCACCCGGCTGTGTACGAGTATTTTACAAGCACATATGCTAATGTACTGCATGTATGCCTGATACTTTTGGAAGCCAAAAGAGGGCAGTGTCTCCTATGGAACTGCAGTCACTGGTGACTACAAGCTGCCATGTAAGTGCTGGGAACCAAACCAAAAACTGGGTCCTCTCCAAGAGCAGTAAATGCTCTTAACTATTGAGACATCTTTCCAACACCCCAAAATATCCTCTTACTTAAGAAGACTTAATGATTGGGTGGAGTGCACAACTCTAAACCCAGAACTGAGGCCTTGTGACTCACTGTGAATTCAAGGCCATCCTGAACACAGTTCCAAGATGGCCAGAGCTATACACATGTCTCACAAAAAAGAAATTTATTGGCTAGTTCCTAATAGCACAAAATTTTATTTACAATTATATTCTTTTTTTTTCTTTCTTTGGAGCCTTTCTTTCTTTGGAACTAGCTGTTGTAGACCAGGCTGGCCTCCAACTCACAGAGATTTGCCTGCCTCTGCCTCCTGAGTGCTGGGATTATAAAGGCATCCGCCACCACAGCCTGACTTACAAATTATTTTCTTCATGAACAAAACCCCTATTTGGGTTAAAATCTGAGATAATCTCAGTTTATAGATGAGAGAGTTAGGAAAGCTCAGGGGCATGGTGCTGTTTGGTGTGCTCAAGGCCCTAGACTCAATCCACAGCACAGAGAAGCAATGACAGGCAGGGGGAAGGGAGGGAGGGAGATTTCTATGCTTTCCTTCAAGAGTTCTGGATCCAGTAAGTCTGGAGGGGTGCTGATACTGCAGGTAAGGGGACCACATTTTGATAATTGAGTGTCAACTTAAATTATCCATATAACATTCGGTGGCGAGAACAATTTTGGCTGGGGATTAGGCCCCAGCTGGCAGAGTCTGCCTAGCATGCCTAGAACCCTGGATTCAATCCCACTGTGTAAATCTGGGTATGGTGCCACATGACTGTAATCCCAGCATTGGAAAGTAGAGGCAGGAAGATCAGAAGTTCTAGGTCATCCTCAGCTACATAGTAAGTCCAGCCTGAGCTACATGAAACCCGGTAAGCAAGCACTTTAGCAACTGAACCATCTCCCGCTCCTCAAATATGACTTTTAAATGATTGATTTTTAAATGTATCTTGGTCTTTCTCTCTTACCTCTCCCCTTTATTTCCTTCTAGCACAGAAAGAATGAGGTGATTGTGCCTGAGACTGGGTGGGGGAAAGTAAGGGGTTTAGAAGGCTGAGGCAGAAAGGGAAGCAGGACTATTGTAGATCCCCAGAGTTCCGGTGGTGGAGCATCACGTGAGCTGGGTGCTCAGGGAGAAAGAGGCAGCGGAGCCACCACAGGTCTCCTCTATTGGGCAAAAACTCGAGGCACCTCATTCCCTTCAGCTGGGCACAGAGGCATCTTATGCAGAGATTGTTCTCTTTGATTTTTGAAGAGGGAGAAAACCACGATCCGTCTGTATGCGAAGACAGACAGACACAAGCCATAGCAGAAGCTTTGGCCGTCAGGATTTGTTTCGTTCCCTCCCTGCCGATGTGCAGGTGTTTTTTATCTCTAATATTGCAGGCCATGGGGATTTTGAAAAGAGAGGCGTGAGACTTGCTGAGTTGCAAGCAGCTGGGAATTTGGAATGTGTCTCTGGAGATACACACTGAGCCTGGCTCGGAACTTCCAAGAAAACTCAGTGGGAGGGGAGGAAAAACAGCGCAATGACATGAAGCCTTGCAGGGCCCGCCTTGGCCTCACTGGACTGCCCAGAGCTCACATTCCAGTTGTACTGCAGTGACCCAATGTTCCAGTAAACAAGGAGGGGACAGGATGGGAAGAAATCAGATCAGGCTACCTCTAGAGCTTTGAAATAGACGCAGGAGGCCTGAGGTGGGGAGGATAGGAATGAGGTAGTATTTGTGCAGATCCTGGATCAGCAAGATGTATCCGCAACACCCCCTGGACACATCCAGTCATACACATTTCCAGCGGGGCTTGAACAGACACCATCACTCAGATGTCCTAACCTTTCAAAGGTCAGAAAGTGATCTCCCTTAGGACCCTCCCCGAGAAGCCCAGGTCACATGGGTGTGCAAAGGGCGAAGTAAGGAGACACTGACTCAGGCTGAGCCTTGACTAATGGTGTCCACTCTACTTCCGCCTCCCGGAAAGACAGAGCTGCAGCAGACAGCCCCGGCCCTTCAGTTCCTGTCTCCATCTGACTTCATAGTATCAAGCCACTGACTACTCATTGCTACTCTACCCGTTTCCCTCTGGCTCCACTTCCATTGCATCAGGCAATAGATGAGTCTAAGTAATGATCAGAGGGGCTTAGTCAAAGTCTGAGGGGGAGTGTGCTGACTTACAATGCAAAGTTCTGGAAGTTTCTTCTCAAGAATGTCCTACTGCTTGGGATAATTGAGGGCTTTGTAGCTCAGACAGACTATATAGTTTCCCCTTCCCAAAAAAGGGTGTGATGTTCTGTATGGCTATATTTTATATTCTGTGAGACTAAATGGCTCAAGACATTATCACCTTAGACAACAATGCAGACACTAAGAGAGACTTACATAGATCTAATCTACATGGGAAGTAGAAAGTAGAAAAAGACAAGATCTTTCCTGAGTAAATTGGGAGCATGGGGTCCTTGGGGGAGGGTTGAAGCGGGGAGGGGAGCAGAGAAAAATGTAGAGCTCAATAAATATCATTTAAAAATTTTTAAAAAGACATCATCACCTTCACGTAGCATGACCGAACAGTGTGCCATTGGAAATAATTCCTGGACAAAGCCATCAATCAGAGCATGAGACCCATCTGCTGAATAACGGACCTCAAGTTCCTCCCACCTTTCACAGCCTACCCTGCTTCTCGGGTGATTTTCTTTGCTGTGACTGATTTATCTTGACATTTTACTGATCTTAAGTATTCATTCCTTCATTTCCTTATAGACGATTCAGATTCAGACAATACCTGTGTGTATCTTTTGAAGCAGGAAAAAGGCAGGGTTTGGATTTCCCTACGTAAATGGCTGGATGACTCCTCCGCTGGGATTCTGAGTGGTGCGTTCTGGCAGCTTCAGGAGCTGATCTGCCATCCCAGAGACACAGTGGCCAGTGGATACTGTCAGCTTTGACTCACCAAATGGCCACACCCTGGTTTGGGGACAAGCATAACAGCAAGAAAAATGATGACGTGTGTGTGTGTGTGTATCCATGGCAACAGTTGCACACTACTTCCCTTCCATCCCTTCGATGTGCTCTTAGTACTACGCCTACTTTTGATGATATTTGGTGCTACCCTACAAGGTTCCAGTCACCCCTCTCTCTTTTTTATTTTTAATTGATTGAGGCCATGTTAAAGGCCAGACTACAACACACCAAAGTATTGTCCAAACCCACATCTGTGTGCTCCTTTGTAAAACCACATCTGTCTGCTCTTTTGTAAAACTACCTGAATATGGTGGGCCCTTGATATTCAACAGGGACATTTTCTTTCCCATTGGCTGTGCTCTTCCATCAGGGCTGGTGATAATTTCACATTCCAGCAAGACTTCTCTCTTATATACCAAGACATCGTACCTCATAAACTCTGGACACAAATTCTCTGACTGGAATTTTGATAGGTTATCTAAACTAAGGTTCAGAGAAATCAAAAACTATGGACCTAATTAAGAGAGAAGGTCATGTGGTTTAGTGCCTTGGGAATTAAACAGCTCCCATGAACAAGACTAGGTGCCGAGCTTCCCGTTAGACTCCCCGTCTGAGTAGACAGCCTGTTCCCCTGACGAGTACAGCTGGGAGGCCGAGGGCTCCACTCACCTTCGCCTCCCCAACATCCCGTCATTTCAGCCTCCCTACCTCCAACCACTTTTTCACATTCACACATTTTGTCTGACTCTAATTTTTTTCCTTCTTGGATTTTAATTTTTGTTATTAATTGCACTTATTTTAGCTGATGCATAAAACCATGAAAATTGATGGTGCCTATGAGATGTCATGTTTGTTTTCCTATACCCATATATGATCATTTCTGACAGTACCTGCCTTCTGTCCTTCCCTCCCAAGCCTGACATGGTGGACACGTGGACATGGATTTGGGAAGCGGATCCTTCTAGGTTGTATCTTATTTGCTGCGTCACTCAGGCTATGTTTTTTGAACTTGTCAGCTACAAAATGTGATAATAATCAGACCTTTATAGTCTTGTCACAAGGATTAAAATAAGATTATAACCCACTGCATATAGAGCTGGTACTCGACTAATGTGCCTGGTTGAAGGTAGGTCTGATGCTGGATACTGGCACATCCTTCTCCAAAGTGGTTGATTCTTGGTCTGTTGCTGGATACTAGCACATCCTTCTCTGGAGTGAGCTAGTCCCATGGAAGTGGGAATAGAATGTCAGAGGCAGAACCCTCAGGCCTCCACCAAACCCCACTTCTTCATTTTGGAAGGAACGGGGCTCAGAGGAGGTTAACTGGCTTGTCCAAAGTCATATGCCCTACTGATTCCTAGTGTCGAATAAGAAAATTAATTGGATGCAGCAGGAAGTGTTGGCTCTGAAGTCAGATATGTGTGACCTGCCAGTATGGCAGCTTCAGACATATGACTGATCTGATTCTGCTTCTCTTCCTCATGCAGAGCATTGGGATAATGGAGCCAGAGAGACAGGAACTGCATGTCACGTGGGAGGGGGTGCTGTTCTAAACGGAATTAGGCACATCAGGAATCCAGGGAGCCCCTGTCACTTGCTGGGGTTCCCGATGGTTCATGCTGTCATTAAAACATCCCAGAGCTGGTTAAAACAGGAGGAAACCGTTGGAGGAAACGGGTAGATTTTTACAGATATAATGAGCAACGCCTGCATGCTGAAATAGGGACATTTAGGGATAACTTTTGCTTACCAGTCTCCTAATGAGAGCTCCACAACAGCGCTGGATGCATCGAGCGGAGAAGCATTCTTAGTAAGTGAGAGACAGACCACGTGAGTACGCTCCTGGGGTGGGGAATAGGCAGGCGAGATGATCTTGAAGGTTTTTTTTAATGACCTTTTACAATATAGTGCCGAACAATTTCAAAATCGTCCTCATTTCTAGGCACAAATATACTCTGAGTTGGCAGCCCAAAGTGGGAGGTGGCTCTGAGACGCAATACTATTTTTCAGATGCGAGCCTGCAATGCTTTTGAAATAAGGGGCATAGGCAAGTTTTGCAACGAACAGTGAGTTCTAGTGTCTAATTTTTCCCCCAAAATGGGCAAGAGTGATGAGACACCCCACAGCAGGCTCAGCCTTGCCTGAATGATCCAATTACAGGTTCTGAAATTCAGGGACAGAATTTAGAAGTCTGAAATGGAAAAACAAAGGAGACACAATTCTGCAACTGAGCAAATGACTGACTCCAGAATGTTCCCCGGAGAGAGAAGCAAGTTTAGAAAATATTGCGTGGGCAGTTTCCAAATGTCCCAGGGGAAATAGGAGTGACATTTCTAGACATAATTAGGGTCAAGTGGATTGGGGTTTGTCTTAGCCTGTTTTTAATTTATAATGAACAGAAAAGTATTTCTTATTGTTTGGGGGCTTGGGAAGTGCAACCTCGAGGAGTTAGCAGGTTTCATATCTGGGGACCAGGTCTTTGCTGCCAGTGTAGAACCTTGACTACAGTACTGTCCATAGGATAATAACACCATCCCTCCCATGACAGAAGAGAAGCAGAGAAAGCTCACTTGTACAAGCCACTTTGCATAGTGACACCAGTCTATTTGTGAGACCACAGCTCTCATGGCCTCAGCATTATACCCCCAACACCCCACACAGGCACACTGGGATGGTTCTCACCCCATGAACTCTGGAGAGGAGTCAAGCTATGGCCAGGCCAGGGGAGGGGGAGGAGCTACAGAACTCCATTTGCTATTAACCCAGATCCATGGGCAACCTGTACAAGAGAGCATAATGCCTAGCTAGTGTGCTTGGCGGAAATAGAGGATGCAGCCTGGGGTAACAAACGCAACAGCTAAGAAATGTATTCAAAGCTGTGAGTTGGGCCAGAGAAGATGGCTCTGCCGGTAAGGGCACCTGCTGCTGCCAGAGTGACAGTCTGAATTTGGTGCCAAGGACCACAGGGTGGAAGGAGGGAACTGATTCCCAAAAGTTGTCCTTTGCCTGCCACACACACACTGTGGCACAGACGTGCTTGCATATTCACACATGCACACACACACAAACACACACAAACACACACTAATAAGTATCTACAATTAAAGCTTAAAAACACTACGAGATTCTTAAGATTGAGGCCACAGTTTATTTTTGTTGTTGTTGTTGTTGTTGTTGTTTTTTCTTGTCTAAGAATTTTTGCTGGGCAGTGCTTGTGTATGCGTTTAATCCCAGCACTCTGGAGGCAGAGGCAGGTGGATCTCTGAGAGCGAAGCTAGCCCACTCTACAGAGTGAGTTCCAAGACAGCCAGAGCTACACAGAGAAACTCTGTCTTGAAAAATCCAAAAATAAATAAATAATAAATAAACTTTATACGTGTAAGTAATGCATTTTGATCAAATCCAGGTCTCTTTCCCTCCGCCACCACTTTTTCCTCACAGCCTTATACATTCATGCTCTTTTTTTGTTTTAAACCCACTGAGTCCCCTTAGTGTTGACTCCACATGAACAGGTGTAGAAGCACCAACTAGAACATGGGTAGCCTTTCAGAGGCCAAATCCCCGGAGAAAATCGACTCTCCTTTCCCCATCAGCCCCTCCCCATCCCACACCGGAATTCTGGCTGATTTGATCTTGTGTAGGTCTTGCTGTTGCAGTCACAGCCTCTGTGGGTTCCTGTGTGAGGCAACGGTGTCTTGTTTCTCCACAGAGGCCTTCACTTCTTACAGTCTGCACACACTTGCCTTCCATGATGACCTCTGAACCTTGAGGGGAGGGGCTGCAATACAGCTGTCTTATTCAGAAGCAAGCACTCTGCAGTCTTATTCTTTGCACTTTGACCAATGACAGGTATCTTTATTAAATGCATCCACTGAAGGAAAAGGCTACTCTAATAAGGACTGAAAGATGCACTACTCTCGTGATATAAAGGTAAAAACTGGGATTGGAGAGATGGTTCCCCAGTTAAGTACACATATTGCTTTCCCAGAGGACGCAAGTTTGTTTTATATAGCACCCATGTCAGGGGCTAACAACCATATGCAACTTTAGCTCCAGGAGATCCACCACCCTCTTTTGGCCTCCTGGGACATGATGCTCAAGTATAGAAACATACACAGGCACACATATACACATGCACATAATTAAAAATACAAATAAATATTTTAATGATGAGAAGTTAGGGAACCACTAGCAGATTGAAAGCATTAGATTACTCTGGAAGACTATGTCCTAGCTACTCACAGGTCTTAGGCCCAGTTAATGGTACCAGGCATGAATTCCATCTTGAGGATCAGGACTTAAATCCAATGGGAAAAGTGGCTGTTTACTCCCATAGCATCCATGCCTCTATTGCACCCACGAGCCTATCTCTTCAGATCACTTGCTGTCATTCCCTGGGTTCACAGTGGAATAAAACGGTGGATCATTTTTCTCCCTCAGGAGCATGCTCAGTACCTTTTAACACTTTTACAGCAAGCCAATAGAGATGAAACTTTCAAGTCAGTATCATCTTGATTTATCCATATCCTTTGAGTCTAATGTGTGTTGGTTTTAACAATAGAATCTTACCATCAAAGAGGGGTAATCAAGAGCAATAGCAATAGGCTGTAGTGTGTGTGTATGGGGGTGCTCTATAAGACTCCACTGACAACTAAAAAAGTGGTAACTCATTTATTTGATAGCTTATGATGTCTGGGAGGAATGCTGTCCCCCCATTATAGAGTTTTTAAGTAGAAAATAGCCCTTATATATGTATATGTATAAATTTTTTTTCTTTTTTTTATTTTTTTTTCTTTTTTCTTTTTTGGTTTTTTTCGAGACAGGGTTTCTCTGTGGCTTTGGAACCTGTCCTGGAACTAGCTCTGTAGACCAGGCTGGTCTCGAACTCACAGAGATCCGCCTGCCTCTGCCTCCCTAGTGCTGGGATTAGAGGCGTGCGCCACCACCGCCCGGCCTTCTTTTTTTTTATTGAGAAAAGGAAAAAAAAACAAGTTTCCACCTCCTTCCAACCTCCCATTTCCCTCCCCCTCCTCCCACCCTTCTCCCCCTCCCCCCACTCCTCTCCTCCTCCCTCTCCAGTCCAAAGAGCAGTCAGGGTTCCCTGCCCTGTGGTAAGTCCTAGGTCCTCCCCCCTCTGTCCATGTCTAGGAAGGTGAACATCCAAACTGGCTAGGCTCCCACAAAGCCAGCACATTAAGTAGGATCAAAACCCCGTGCCATTGTCCTTGGCTTCTCATCATCCCTCATTGTTCGCCGTGTTCAGAGAGTCCGGCCCTATCCCAAGCTTTTTCAGTCACAGTCCAGCTGGCCTTGGTGAGCTCCCAATAGATCAGCTCCACTGTCTCAGTGGGTGGGTGCACCCCTCGCGGTCCCGACTTCTCTGCTCATGTTCTCCCTCCTTCTGCTCCTCATTGGGACCTTGGGAGCTCAGTCCAGTGCTCCAGTGTGGGTCTTTGTCTCTATCTCCATCCATCACCAGATGAAGGTTCTATGGTGATATGCAAGATATTCGTCAGTATTACTATAGGATAGGTTCATTTCAGGTTCCCTATCCTCAGCTGCCCAAGGAACTAACTGGGGACATCGCCTTGGGCTCCTGGGAGCCACTCTAGGTTCAAGTCTCTTGCCAACCCCAGGGTGGCTCCCTTAACTAAGAATTGTGGTTCCGTGCTCCCCTATCCAACCTTCCTTTATCCCATTCATCCTTTTTCCCCAAGTTCCCCCCCATCCTCCCCTTCTCCCTTTTCTCTCCCCATCTCCCCTTACCCCATACCACCCCACCCCCAAGATCCCAATTTTCTCCCCGGCAATTTTGTCTACTTCCCATAGCCAAGAGGATAACTATATGTTTTTCCTTGGGTTCACCTTCTTACTCAGCTTCTTTAGGTTCACCAATTGTAGACTCCGTGACCCTTATTTATGGCTAGAAACCAATTATGAGTGAGCATATCCCATGTTCATCTTTTTGGGTCTGGGTTGCCTCACTCAGTATAGTGTTTTCTATTTCCATCCATTTGCATGCAAAATTCGAGAAGTCATTGTTTTTTACCACAGCGTAGTACTCTAATGTGTATATATTCCACACTTTCTTCATCCATTCTTCCATTGAAGGGCATCTAGGTTGTTTCCAGGTTCTGGCTATTACAAATAATACTGCTATGAACATAGTTGAACAAATGCTCTTCACCAACCCCGCAACAGACAAAGATCTGATCTCCAAAATACATAGAGAACTCAGGAAACTAGACTTTAAAATGCTAATTAACCCAATTAAAAAATGGGGCACTGAACTGAACAGAGAATTCTCAACAGAAGAAGTACAAATGGCTAAAAGACACTTAAGGTCATGCTCAACCTCCTTAGCGATCAGGGAAATGCAAATCAAAACAACTTTGAGATATCATCTTACACCTGTCAGAATGGCTAAAATAAAAAACTCCAATGATAGCCTTTGCTGGAGAGGCTGTGGAGGAAGGGGTACCCTCATCCATTGCTGGTGGGAATGCAATCTTGTGCAACCACTTTGGAAATCAATGTTTCGATTTCTCAGGAAATTCGGGATCAACCTACCCCTGGACCCAGCAATACCACTCCTGGGAATATACCCAAGAGATGCCCTATCGTATATGTATAAATTTTAGGAAGGTTCTAGAGCAGCTGATTTTCATATAACTTTTTCAAAGGTCTTCCGTGTTAGTTATCTCTCCCCATACTGCCTCCTCTACCCTGCCCTCCAATTCCCTACCCCACTAAGTTCTTCCTCTTCCATTATTCCCCTTCCCTCTTCATACCACCTACATTCTATCCACTTTCCCTAGAACATCCCCCCACCCCAGGCTCCCTACTAATTCACCACCTCCTGTGGGTCCTCCAACTTAAACACACATATATAAAGTTTCAAATCTAGCACTCACATATGAGAGAGAACATCTGGCATTTGTCTTCCTCAACCTGGATTACCTCATTCGGAAGGATTATCTCTAGCTTCATCCATTTACCTGAAAATTTCATAGTTTTGTTTTTCTTTAAAGATGAATAATGTTCTATTATGTATATTACATTTTCATTACTCACTAAGCCATTGATAGACATCTAGGTTGTTTCCACTTCCTGGCTATTGTGACTGCAGCAACAGTGACCATGGGTAAGCAAATACATTGGCAATAGGATAGTCTTTTGGGACCATGCCCAGGAGCTGGTTCATATGATAGGTCTATTTCTAGCATTTTAAGAGGCGGCCACATTGTTTCCATTGTGGCTATATCAGTTTGCATTCCCTTCTACCGTAAATAAGCATTTCCCTTTCCCCACACCCAAGCCAGCATGTGTTGTTATTTTTTAAAGTCTTATCCATTCTGATATCCACTCTGACTTGGATAAGATGAAATCTCAAAGTAGTTTTAATTTGTATTTTCCTGTTGGGAAAGGATGTTGAACATTATTTAAAAAAAAATACATCTTGGCCATTTGCATCTTTTCTTTTGAGAATTCTCCATAATTCCTTGCCCAATTTTTAAATGGTTTGTTTGTTTTCTTGGTGTTTATTGGGACAAGATTTTTGTCACACTGTATTCTAGTAATTAATGTAGAGAATATATTCAAAGTTAATAATTTGGTTTTTCTTCTAGGATTAAAAACAAAGTATTTAACACAGAAGATATTGAAACAGTAGCTCCTTGGCAGGAACCATGTAGAAGTTTTGAAGAATCTTTGGGATGTGATTGATTTAGTTGTAGTGATTTGACAGAGATATTTGCCCCCTAATCTTGGCATTTTAACAATTGCTGGCACTGTTCAGGTGGTGTGGCTTTTGCTGAAAGAAGTATGTTATGGGCAGGGGGTGAACTTGAGAATAAAAATCTCAAACCACTTCTAGTTCACTCTACCTCCTTCTCACTGGAGTTTCAAAGTAAGCGCCCAGTGCCCTGCTCCTCCTGCCATGTCTACCACCTACTGCCATGGTTCCCCACCATGATGGACTCCTGTAAGCCCAAATAAACTCTTCCTTCTATGAGTTTCTTCAGGTCATGGTGTTTTATCACAGAACTAGAAAAGTAACTAAGACACCCTACGATCATGGGCATCAAACTCAGCAAATTGGCTGTGGGAAATAGGTGGATCCGATTTCTATATTAGAGTAAACAATAATAATGGAAACAAATGCAAGTCAAAGTTGTCTGTTGGGAAGAATGGTCATGGAAACCTTGGCTTTATCCTCTAAGTCTGTAGTCTAAAAAGCTTCTTGAAGATAGACTAACTTTTTTCTTTTATAGAGTCTCTATCATAGGCTGTTGGCCTTGAACTCCTACGTAGTCAGGATGATGGTGAAGTTCTGATCCCCTGGTTCCACCTTACAAACAGGATCAGAGTCTTGTGCCCCATGTTTCATTGCATAGTATCAGGATCCAACCCAAGGTCTTCTGCATGCCAAGCAAGGACTCTACCGGCTGAGCCATGTCCCCAGTCCCTAGGCAGGGTTAATTTGACACTATCAGCACCATTGGATACTGCTATCATTACAGAATGTTCTACCTGTCCTCCCATGTTCTCTATCGGCAAAACCACAGGCTGATCATAGCTTCATTCCTCTTTTCTGGGCAATCAGAATTCACACCTCCCAGTCTGATGTTGAACACAAATTCAAACCAATGAAATACAATTAGACATGATTCGTGCCATTTCTGGGCCTGTGACAAAAGCATCCCACTTGAAATCTCCCATGCTCTTTCTCCTGCATACTCGTGATGGCAGCCATGAAACAAAGAAGGCGGAGCCTACCACTCCTCAGTTTCCCCATTCCTTGACATAGAAACAAACTTTATTATACTAAGTTGTTACAGTAGCTTACACAGCTAATGCATTCATCTTCTTTTGTCTCCATCTCTTATTTTTCACCTCTGCTCTTTATTCTCTGAAGTGATAAAGGTCAGAGAGAGAGAGAAGGAGCAAGAGAGAGAGAGAGAGAGAGAGAGAGAGAGAGAGAGAGAGAGAGAGAGAGAGAGAGAGATAATGTGACATGTGACATAGTCTGGAGAGATGTTGTGTAGGTGAAGACAGAACTCTCAAGTGACTATAGTGGCTTCCTTCTATGCAGCCTCCTGCCTTTCCCTGAACACCAGCTCTTCTGCCATTTTCACAGCTGATAAAAAGTGTGGAAGGAGGCTTGGATGCCCTTTTTGGACTACAACCATGGATCTAAATTCTTTATTCTGTTCCTCTCATCTCCCTTGTCTGACGAGCAACCTCATCCAGAGATGACAATGTGAGGAACCTCAAGGTGTAAGCCACACACAGGAAAGCAAATTGTGGGCAACTAGTTTACTCAAAAGCGGCTTTCATTCCCTTAGTTTTTTCCTCACTTTACTTAGATTTTCTTGGTTCTGGATCATCTCTGCTAAAAACCATGCTTCATTGTTTCCTAGCGTCTTCTGTCACACCTTGTCCCCTAAGTTTATATGAAACTCTAAGAGTTTCCCTTTACTCTTTTTGTTAACCACGCCTTTCCCTTTCATACCAAACTGAAGCCTCTCTTTCCATAAGACTCCCAGCGAGCCGATTGCCCTATTGTGCTTGAGCTACATTACAGCACAAGCTGACGTAATGATCACTGTTCTATTTCCAGAACTCTGAGTGGCTCCACGGGGCAGGGCTTCTCCCTAATCAGCACTTCTCAGGAACTCCACTCTGGCAGGGCCTTTCTAGAGAGCCACTAACATCTGCTCTCTTACTCTGCAGAGGAGGGGATGTGGAAGCCATCTAACAAATGTATGTAGCAGCTGTCCTTCCCCAGCTGGGCTGGCAACAAGGCCAAGTTCTCACTAGTGCAGTTAAGCAATGATCCACTATTTGGGAACAGGCTGCAGCCTAGGCAACAGACACCATGCCAGGCAGGGTATTCTAGAAGGAGTTTCTTCCCTCTGTTCGAGTCACGGCCGTCATTCCACATCTCCACTTGAGAGAAAAGCACATGTCTGTCACCGTGACTTAGGGTTTTCTATCACCTAATTAATCCTACTCAGTCTTTTAGCTTCTGGCTTGTCCTCCCTGCTTTACAGTTGGCTTCCTTACCTTCATTCTTGTTCCCCTTTTAGAACCATACTGCTCTAAAACACCTTGGATCTGAGTGGTTATCCTACCCACACCCTGCATTTCACAGTGAGGAAATGGAGGATCCAGTAAGTGGAAGGGACTGGACCCGGAGGACCTAAGCCAAGGACCCAAACCTGTCCCTTGACACTCTAGCCCTGAGCTCCCCCTCACCCACTCACCTCTAAACCAGATCAGCCCCATCTCGGAATCTTACCACAAGCACACAGTTCCTTTCCTTCTAGATTAGTCTATGCACAAAAATAAAATAGCATTCATTCTTTGTGAAATTCAGAGTTGGTAGACAAACAGGAAGATGATAGCTTTAAATTGTTTTGTTTTCCCATTGGTGTGAAAATCAATTATACTATTCATTACCAGGTTTCCATACTACTTGATTTTTTTTTCTTCTTCTCGGGGGAAGAGGGAGATACTGAATACTACTCCATAGGGAGCCCACGGGCCTGGAGAATCTAAGCAGGACTCGGTTTTCCGAACTGGCCTAATACCCTGCCGCTATAAACCTCCATCCACTCAGTAACTCCTTACTGAATTGTTGCCATATGGGCACTGGGCTCTGAGCAAAACAGGCCTCTGACTTCCTGGAACTTGTCATCCACTGATAAACTGTAATTACTCAAACAGATGTCACAATTAAAACGACGAGAGTAAAGGCAATAAAGGAAAAGTGGGGTTTGGAAAGAGAGCCTATGGAGAATCGAACTGGGGTAGGAAAGGGTTAGGAAGGGACTTAACTTAAGACCACAAAGACAGGAATTAGCCAGGCCTTGGACATTCTGAACAGAAGGAATAGCTGAGGTAAAGCTCTTTGGTAGGGAAGAAGATGAGATTCCAGTATAGCAGATAGAATGGCGAGATACACAGGATGGCCAAACTACACAAGCCCAAGGGGTCCAGTAAAAAACTTTAGTTTCACTGAAGAATAGTGAGAAGGCATGAAACAGTCTTGATTGAATACCTTTCTGCTATAACTTACACTGTGAAAGATCCCCAGGGGGAGTTAATTTTAAATGTCAACTTAATTGGATTAAGAAATGCCTGGGATATTCCCGATCCTTGCCTTCGGGTATGTCTGAGATGATTAACCGAGTGGGGAAAACCCATAGGGAATGTGAGTGTCACCATCTCACACTGAATTTAAAAGTGGAAGAGGAGAAAGCCAGCTAGTAGTCCCCTTCCTGTGCATCATCCTCTACTAAGATATGAGCAAGCAGTATGCTACCTACCGTGTATAAGAACTGGATCCTCCCCAATGCTTCCCCACAAAGATGAACTGAACCCAAACCCCTCCCCCTTTAAGTTGCTTGTGTCTGATGTTCAGTCACAGTGATGAGACGTGACCAGTGCATCCACAAGACCAGCTTCCTCTGAACCTAAACTCTCTAATTTACACAATCAGGCGATCAATCAATCAAGAATATCCTTTAAAGCCTTTTGTAAGTCTAGCTAATGGGGAGAATAAATCCTTCCCATTCATCGGGTATGCAAGCTAAGCTGTACAAGAATTTCATGTCGGCCCCCTGGATAGAACCGCAAAATCTTCATTCTAAGTCCACAGCTAAAACCCAGCAGGGAGGAGAGGTTTCTGCAAATACCAGGTCTTGATTCTAAGGAATCAGTCTGAGTGCACATGCACTTGGGTGCACAGCACTGCCCAGAAAAAGAGATTGATATTAGCGGCAATCAAACAAAGGAAACTGAATGAACGGAACATCGAAGATGTGTTGGTCAGTATGCATAGCTCTTTATGGTGGGCAATGCTTACAGCTTCCTGGGCATTCATTTGCAGCTGCTTTAGTCCAGGGGCCCAGGAAGAAGCCATGACCTCTTAGAACTAGACTGTCCTCCCAGATCCCTCAGAGGTTTCTCTCCGGTTGCCATGACACAACTTGAAATATTCATATTGTTCTCGCTGGGGTGAATTTTGGAGCCTCCATTAAGCACAGATTCTAATGGATTGCTTACACTTGGGAGAGGCATGCTTTTCTCCCTTGTTATATCATTCATAGCCTTCTCGGTTGCTACAGGAAACCTTGACCTCCCGGCTCCCAAGCCATATGCATCTCTTTCTTAACGAAAGAGAACACCTTTCTGAGAGTCCAGCATCATCCAGCAACTCCCATGAGAAACCCAACTGAGAGTTATTATAGTTTGTGTTTAGTTAAAAGTCCACAATGTCAGTGGAAGCCCCTGCTCTTATCAACAGTCATGCCAGTTCCCAGAACCCCAGGGAAGCCCCTGCCTGCAGATTGCCAATGCTCCCTCAGAGCCTGCCCAGCCTCCTCTCAATAGCCCCATCCCCTCATCACCATATGATGTTGCTGGACCACAACTCCAGCCAGAGCCCCCTGCTTTACCAGAGATCATCACACAAGTTCCCAGAACCCCAAAGGTCATGTAGGCCACCAGAACCCCAGCGGAGGCACCCTATTTGACCAGAACACTCTTTGGCGACCAGAACCACAGGCCAAGAGATCAGAGAGGAAAGAGAAACCAGGAGGAAAAAACACCCATCCAAAAAAGACAAACTGAGAAATCTGAACCTAAATCTATAATTACCCCAAACCCAGAAGCCTAGAAGCCAGCATAAGAACACAGTCAACAAGAGCCAGGGTAACATGGCACCAACAGAGCCCAGCTATCCTACTACAGCAAGACCTAAATATCCCAACACAGCTAAAGCACAAGAAAACAACCTTAAAATCAACTTTATGAGGATGACAGAGGTCCTTAAAAAGGAAACGAGTAGATTCCTTAGAGAAATCCAGGAAAATACAAACAAGCAATAGGAGAAATGAATAAATCCCTTAAGTAAAGCCAAGAAAAAAATCAAAAAACAAGTGAAGGAAATGAATAAAGCCACTCAAAACCTGAAAATGGAAATAGAAGCAATAAAGAAAATATAAATTGAGAGTATCTTGGAGATGGAAAACCTAGGTAAGTGAACAGGAACTACAGAGGCAAGCCATCACCAACAGAATATAAGAGATGGAAGAGAGAATCTCAGACATAGAAGATAAGGTAGAATAAATGGATACGTCCATAAAAGAAAATGTTAAATCTAAAACCTTCCTGACACAAAACATCCAGGAAATTTGGAACACTATGAAAAAAAAAAACCTGAACCTAAGAATAATAGGAATAGAAGAACTCAGCCAGTAAATGACTATAAAGATACAATAAACTTTCAGAACACCAAATACATTGGACCAGAAAAGAAAGTCCTCTTAACACTTAGTAATAAAAACACTACACATACAGAACAAAAAAGGAATTATTAAAAGCTTCAAGGGAGAAAGGTCAAGTAATATATAAAGATTGACCTATTAGAATTACACCTGACTTCTCAACGGAGACTCTAAAAACTGGAAGGGAATAGACAGATATCCTGCAGACTCTGAGACCATAGATACTATCCCAGACTACTATACCCAGCAAAACTTTTAATCACCATAGACAGATGGAGAAAATAAGATATTCCATCTATAATAAGTCAAATTTAAATAGTATCTATCCACAAATCCAGCCTTATAGAAAATACTACAGTGAAAACTCCAACCCAAGGAGGTTAACTACACTATGAAAACACAGGAAATAAATAATCTAACACAAGCAAAACCAAAATGAAGGGAAACACACACACTACCACTACCACCAACAACAACAAAATAACAAGAATTAGCGATTATTGGTCATTGACACACATTGATATCTCTCAATATCAATGGACACAATAAAAAGACACAAATAGGCTGGGAAAGAGATCCAGGAAGCAACACCCTTCACAATAGCCACAAATGTAAAATATCTTGGGGTAACTCTGACTAAGCAAATGAAAGACTTGTATGATAAAATCTGTTAGAAGAAAATAACAGGAGATGGAAAGAACTCCTATGCTCATGGATTGGTAGGATTAACAGTATAAATAGCAATCCTACCAAAAGCAATCTACATATGAAATGCAATCCCCATCAAAATTCCAATAAAATTCTTTATAGACCTTGAAAGGACAATACTCAACTTCATATAGAAAAACAAAAAATCCAGGATAGCTAAAACAATCCTATACAATAAAAGAACATCTAGAGGTATCACCATCCCTAATTCCAAGCTGTACAATGGAGCTATAGAAATAAGAACCCCATGGTATTGGAATAAAAACTGACAGGTAGATAAATGGAAACCACACACCCATGAACACCTGAGTTTTTATGAAGAAGCCAGAAATACACAAAGCTTCAACAAATGGTGCTGGTCCAACTGGATGTTGATGAGTAGAAGACTGCAAATTGATCCAAGTCTATCACCTACACAAAACTCAAGTCCAAGTAGATCAAAGACCTTGACATATAACCAGGTACACTGAATCTAATAGAAGAGAAAGTGCGGAATAGACTTGACCTTATTGGCACACGAGATGATTTCCTGAACACAACATGACTTCCTCAACAGCACTGGCACTAAGATCAACAACCAATAAATGGGACCTCATGAAACTGAGACGAAATAGAAAGGCAAAGGACATTGTCAAAAGGACAAAATGGTAGCTACAGAATGGGAAAAAGATTTTTACCAACCCTACATCTGACAGAGGGCTGATTTCCAAAATATATAAAGAACTCAAAAAAACCTAGACATTGACAAACCAAATAATCCAATTAAAAAGTGAGGTACAGTCCAGACACTGAAGAAGGAAGATGTGACCTGCCCCGATGAAAAAGATACTGAGCCATGTGGCTAACATATGCTAGAGTAATGGGATAATATAAGTTATAAGAGCTAATAAGAAGCTTGAGCTAATGGGCCAATCGGTTTATAAAATATAGACCTCTGTGTGAATTTCTCTGGAACTAAACGGCTGGGGGACCAGGTGGGACAGAAACCCCAATAAACAGCCCCTTATGTTACAAACGGTGCCAACGTGTGGAGACAACTGCATCCACATAAAGCCTGAGACAGCTTGGGAAGTAATTCTAGAACAAAATAACAGCACTACGCATGGTTTCTTGGTAGCAGCAATTTCTCAGGTCTGCTCTGCTTGCTAGAAGCAAGCGCTCTCATTTAAGAGAGGCTTCCTGACTCAGCTTTAGCTCTAAAATCTTGTAGCTTGTGGGAGTGGCCTACCCATGACTGCTCCAACTTGTGGCCCACACCAGGAGAGGAAGCCCATACTGACACTGCCTGAATGACCAGGAACCAGAGGCAGGACAGCCTAGAGACCCAGGAAAGAACCAAGCATGACTGGACCAAAAAACTTTAAAACAAAATAAAAAGTCAATAAAATGACTCCTAATGTTACTCTGCTCTAGTAGTCCAATTGTCACCAAAGAGGCATCATCCAGCAACCAATGGGGATTGGAGCAGATGCAGACATCCGCAGCCAAACACTAGATGGAGCCAGGGGAACCCCACAGAAGAGAAAGAGGAAGGATTTTAGGAGCAAGAGGGGTCAAGGGCACCAGAAGAACATAGTCCACAGAATCAACTAAGCAGGGCTCACGGGGCTCACAGAGAGCGAAGTGACTAACACAGGTCCTGTATGGGTCTGAGTAGAACCTCTGCTTATACCTAATGGTTGTGTAGCTTGGTGTTCTTGTGGGATTCCCAACAATGGGACTGAGGGGGGTGTCTCTGATTCTTAGATTGCACTTGGGACCCTTTTTCTCCTACTGGGTTGTAACAACCAGCCATGGTATGAGGGTTTGTGCTCAGTCTTACTGTATCTTCTTACGTCATGTTTAATGGATATCCCTGGATGTCCTACTCTTTTTATTTTTTTGAAATGGAGGAGGACTTGATATGAGGGGAGAGAGCAGATGGGGAAGGACTGGGAGGAGCAGAGGGAGAGGAAGCTGCTGTCAGGATATAATTCATGAAAGAAGAATAAAAATTTAAAAAAAGAAAAGTAATTGAAGTCTACTAACTGAAAAAAGTCTAGCAGACATAATAGCTCCAAATGCTCCAGTTTTTATTACCAAATTATGTGAATTACCAAAAGTCTGTGTATGTTATCACATGACCATCTCAAGAAAATATTTTTTCATTCATCCATCTTTAAAGAAAAAAAAACTGTATCCAAAATTGACATGAGAACTAGCCTTATCAATTCCATCCATTATTCACTGTGAGACTGATAAAGAATTCTCCTTTATCCATAGGTTATGCTCCAAGACCTCAGAGGATGCTCTGAATTCCAGATGGTGACAACGCCTGTATGTACTATCTTCCCCCTAAACAGTCACATATAAATCCATCTTTCCCATCTCCACTACGCACTTATCCCACACTATGACAATTAAAATCAATATTCTTTTATCTGAAGGTTTGTATTCCCTTTAATATATTATTAAAAAACAAGGAAAATGGAATTTGAGCATTGACTCAGAATTAAAGCCAAGATGGGGAGATAAAGAGTTGGTTCAGCAATTAGGAGCACATCCTGCTCTGGCAGAGGATCAAAGTTCAGTTTCTAGCACCCACATCCAATGGGTGATAGCCACCTATAGCTCAGGTCCAGACGGATTGGAGCATTTGACCTTCGAGGTCACCTGCACATACACACACACACACACACACACACACACACACACAGAAAGACATAAAGTATGCCTTTTACTAAAATGGAATAAAACAGAATAAAAGATTAAAAGTCAAGAGAGCAGTTACTTGGGGTTTTAGGTTAAGTCAAAGATGTGGGAATATTACTTTAACTATATAAAAATCTGTTCCATTTGTTTATGCTGTGTAATATTATGTTAACCATGTAAAGATGTGTTACATTTGATTCTGTTGCTTTGCCTACTTTAAGGCACCTGAGGCTGGTCTATTAAAAAGCTAAATGACCAATAGCTGGGCAGTAGAGGGATAGGCAGGACTGGCAGGTAGAGAGAATATGTAGCAAGAGGAATCTAGGCTTGGGAAGAGAAAAGATAATCAAAAATGAGGGAGAGAAGAGGAAGACACCTGGAGTGAGCCAGCCAGGCAGCTGCCAGCCAGCAAGACGCAGAGAAGGACGTACAGTCTGAAAGGTAAAAAGCCCTGAGGCAAAATGTAGATGAAGAGAAACAGTTTAAATTAAGTCATAAGAGCTAGTGGGACAAGCATAAGATAAGGCCGAGCGCTAACAACTGATAATAAGTCTCCGTGTCATGATTTGGGAGCTGGTTGGTGACACAAAGCAAAGCCTGCTATGCAAAGAAATGTAAAAAAGGTGACCTAATAGCACACTGTTAGTGTTTCCCTGATTTTCTTACTTCTGCCAAGCACCTAAACAAAGGAACCGCAGTTCTGCACAGTTCTGGAATAGTATAGAGGAGCAGGATGCAGGAATGGTACAGATGGGATGTCCAAGTAGGACATCTATATCACCCCCTTTCAGGCATAGGACCCATCACACAAGAGAGGGCAGGAAGATGATGGATACGGAGGATGGGAGGGGGTCTACAGCATGCTGTCTTCCGGATGGGACTCAACTGTTGCAGTCATGAACAGACACAACCAACCATGGCTACTTGCACAAATTTTGGCTCTCTCTCTCTCTCTCTCTCTCTCTCTCTCTCTCTCTCTCTCTCTCTCACACACACACACACACACACACACATGCACGCACACACATGCGATGTGGAAGTAGGAGAGGGACTAGCTATAAAGAAGAAGGGGTCATCAGGCACAGGAACAGGATTATGAGAAGGTAACGGGGAAAGCATATGATGGCAATATGGTGAGTACATGCATTCAATTGTCAAAAAGAAAAGGAAAACTGGTAGGATTCTTACTTTGTTATTCACCTAGCCATTTGCCCTAATAGTAAAATTAATAAGAACATATTTATAATATTTAAAGTTGGGTAGTGGTGTTGCACGCCTTTAACCCCAGCACTTGGGAGGCAGAGGCAAGTGGATCTCAGTGAGTTCGAGGCCAGCCTGGTCTACAATGCAAGTTCCAGAGCAGCCAGGACTGTTACACAGAGAAACCCTGTCTCGGCAAAACAAAACAAAAAACAAAAAATATAGTTATAATATTTACAATACAAAGAAAAATAAAGCAGTTCAGTGATGACTGGAAAGATGGCCTAACTGGGAAAGCGCCTGCCACGCAAGCATTTGGACCTGGGCTCAGATCCCATCACGTATAAAATAAGCTGGCACTGGCTTTGAAGGTTCTCTACACTGCATAGCTCTCAAAATACCAAAAGATGATATTCCAGATGCTTGGAGAGAAAGTTATTAACAGTCTTAGCCAGTTAGAAACCCTACAAGTTAGCTGGTACTCAGGTTTAATAAAGGCATGAATGTTTCAGCAGTAGCCAATCACTTTCTGATCACAGCCTGTTTCACAGAAGGAAATAGATGCTTGATACTGCAAATCTGGCCAAAAACCCATGCCAGGGAGCCCATAAGCCACAGGAAAGGACCTTTACTGCGATTATTTCGCCAAACGGACATAATATCAAGCTACCTTCTAAATTTGCATCTCTCTACCCATACACTGGTGTCTCTCTCAGTCCTCAGTAGAGAGGTTACTCTGTGTTGTTTATTTAGAGACTCCCGACTGGTTATGGTGCAGAGAATAAGTGTTTGTGTAGTGTTCAGCCACAAATGGAGCACGCGTGTCACACTTCCTTCCATCAAGTCTTGGGGAACATTGTGAAGGAAGGGACAGAAGGATTGTGAGAGACAGATCAGGGAGAAGTGATGTTAAGAGGTGCCTTCTGGACATGCCAGAGCCAAGCACCATGAACTCACTGCGCCATGGTTGGCTGAGCAAGATCAAACTAGTCAACATTCCTTCATACACAGAGGAGGCACACACAAGCCTCCACACCTAGTTGAGGAGCTATTGACAGTCGTGGCTGCTGGGGAGGGACAGTCAGTTTTCTTTAGGGGTGTGTTCCCTTGTAAGTTGACCATGCTCGATTAGGTGTCCCCACACCTACGGGCACAGACAGCACCACTTAGAAAGTTATTTTAAAAACAGTGGGAGTACATAAGTTGACAGAGGGAACCAAGCAAAGTTGGGGATAAAGAGAGGGTGCATATGATAACAATACATTACATATACATGTATGAAATTATCAAAGAGTAAGTTTAAAACTACACTTAAATAAATAAATAACTAGTCGAGAACGGAGGACCTCGCCTGCAACCTCAGCCCTTGGGGAGCAGAGACAGACAGATCCCTGAGGCTCACTGGCCCGCTGAATGGACACTGTCTCAAAAACATAAGAATGGAGCGAGTGGCTGGATGATACTTGACAACCAGGCGGTGGTGGCGCACGCCTTTAATCCCAGCACTTGGGAGGCAGAGGCAGGTGGATCTTTGTGAGTTTGAGACCAGCCTGGTCTACAGAGTGAGTTCCAGGACAGGTTCCAAAGCAACACAGAGAAACCCTATCTCAAAAAAAAAAAAATCCCCACAAAACCACAACAAAAAAAAATACCTGACATTGACCTCTGACCCCCACATTCTGTGTGCACATACATGAACAATAAATAAATAAATGTAACTTAAGAAACAGTTAAGTGTTTCAGCATCCTTGCAGAGGACCTGATTTCAGTCCCTGGTACTCATACCACATGTGGATGTGGCCAGCCTGTAACTGTAGCTCCCAAGGACCCAGGGAGAGCTCTGGCTTCCATGGGCAGTGCTAACGTTCACAGCTCCTTCCTTCCGTAGCCATAAATCAAATTAATGTCTTCCTCTTTTTTTGTTTTGCTTTGTTTTTTTAGAGACAAGGTTTCCTTGTGTAGTCCTGGCTGTCCTGGAACTAACTCTGTAGACCAGGCTGTCCTAGAACTCACTCTGTAGACCAGGCTGGCTTCTACCTCAGAGATCCGCCTGCCTCTGCTTCCCGAGTACTGAGTGTTGGAATTGAAGGTATGTACCTCTACCACTCCATTTAAAAATAAAGTATTTTTAAAGATAAAAAATAAAATAATTATAAAAAGTGATTTCTGCCATAGTTTGGATGTGTGCTGCATGGCAGAGCCTCCATTACCCAAAGTCATCCCGATTAACTAAAATTGCAATGGAAACATGATAATATAGGAGAGTGTTCTCTCCAGCTCTAGAGATGTCAATAACACAGACGCCAGGAAGTCTTAGAGGGGATTAATGGGCGGAATCGTTAGATTCTGGGAAGCACTTGTGGATGTGGGAGACGTTTTACAAATATAGATCATTGTGAAATGCTACTACCAGCTCTGGCCTGACGGGAGACACTAGAGACAGGGTCCCCTTCCTTTAGCTACCAGTATTGAAACACTAATACTGGCATTTCCCCAGGAGTCCCATGCTAAAGGAAAGGGAAGGCTGAAGCCCCGATGCCAGCTAGATGAGGAACTTGTCTCCCAGGAAGAGGATTTACACAATTCTGACAACTTCTGCAACCAACTTGCAGGAAAGATTTCGTCTAAACAAAGATGGGTCAATGGGTAGGACCTCGCCTTGACCCAGACTGCTCCATCCTGCATACTTCCTGCACCCTGTTTAAGCCCAAGCTTCATATCAATACTCGAAAGATGGCTGGGGGGGTCCCTGAATCGCTTTATCTGACCCTCTTTCCAATACGGCCACATTGAGTACACCCCCTTTCTCTATTTTGCACTATTGTTTGTCTTTTGTATTGGTGTGTTGAGGACGGGTATCTGAGAACAGCTCGGTAGGGTTGCCAGAGTTTAGGCTTTTACACGAAAAGTCTCCAATAATATAACAGCTATGGTGAAGGGATTCCATCTGAACACCAGGAAGCCCGAGTCTCCAAGAATAGTCTGGCAAACACCTTCCCGAAAGAAGCAGAAGTTAGCTTGAGGAAATGAGGCCCTCATTGGACAGAGCAGCAGTCAAGAGTCATATAATAAAGACAGAAAATAAGTAATCATTTCACTCATGTGTGCAAGAATCATCAAACAAAGGCAGCTTCTATTTGCTGAGCCCATAACACGCTTGAGCACAGTAAGAAATAATTATAAAAATGGCGGTGCTCACAGCGTGCTGGGAATTACTTCAGCTCTCCAACAGTCCTAAGGATTCACTCCCCTTCTAAACGGTGAAGAAAAACTGAAGGGTGAGCAGGAGAACTAATTCAAGGTAAAAGCAGGTGATAAAGAACCCAAAAGCCTAAGCCAATTTATCTGACTCCAAAACCCACCAGTTAGTTGAGCTTCTTCTTCCTCTGCTTACTTATTTTGAGAGAGAGAAGGGGGGGGGGGACAGTCACAGTACAATTTGCATGAGTTAACTCTCTTTTTCTCTACAGTGTTATTTTGAAGTAATTTTTTTTTTGAGGTAGAGTTTCTCTGTAGCTTTGGCTGTCCTGGAACTCATTCTGTAGACCAGGCTGGCCTCCAACTCAGACCTGGGATGGGATTAAAGGTGTGCGCCACCACCTCCCAGCTTTGAAGCAATATTTTTAATAAAGAATAAAAAATTAAGCCGGGCTGTGGTGGCACCCACCTTTAATCCCAGCCTTTAATCCAAAGGCAGTAGATCTCTGTGAGTTCAAGGCCAACCTGGTCAACAAGAGATAGTTCCAGGACAGGCTCTAAAACTACAGCAAAACCCTGTCTCAAAAAAAAAAAGATTAAAAAAATTACTCAAAGATCTCCAACAAATGAAAAACTGTTGTTGGAAAGTATCTTGCTAGTTTTGCATTGATATAACAAGAGTACCTGAGATAAGCAACTTAAAAGGAATGTGTGCTGTGGGGGTTGTAGCTACAGAAGAGAGCTAGCAGATGGGGATTTTAAAATAGTGATCACACATGAAGAGAAGGGACTGGGCTGTCTCTAAAAGGCTTACAGAAAGCCCCCTCCATGCCACGCGGGCAGGTCAGAGTCCTATGGTACAAACTAGCCCCTGGGGTACCTTTCAGGAGGGAATAAGGGGATGGTTGTTCTTTAGAAGTGACTGTGGGATAAAAACCCTAAAATATCTCACTATATATAGAGAACTTGTGACTTTGGCCTAGGGCTTTGACTGACCATGGCTGAAGCCTCAGGCAGGTCTGAAACTGGCCAGGGTTGAATGGAAGTTAATCTGCACATGACTAAAGAGATTGCTGGGAACAAGAGTTAAAGTCCCCATTCCCCATTAGATGCCCACTCTTTTAGTTACTGGTGGAACAGCCAGTCAAACATTTACCTGCTGGTGAGGCTGTGCAGAAGCCAGTCACTTAAAATCACTGATGGGCACGCTCAGTGATACAGAAAACCACATAAAACCCAGCAATTTCATGCTTGGGCATCCATCTCAGAAACCTATAAAATAACCGATTTGTTTTTAACAATCAAAAACCGGAAATAAAGCCTGAAATTGTGGCACAGGTCTACTACAGTCTAGCTACTTGGGAGGCTGAGGCAGAAGGATCATAAATCTAAGGTTTGCCTGAACTACACGAAGAGATCAAAGCCAGCTGGTACAATTTAACACACCCTTGACTTAAACACAAATATTGAAGAGGGCTGATGACTGGTAGGGAACTTGTCTGGCATGTGTACGGTCGTGGATTTGATCGCCAGCACTGAAAAGCACAGTAAAACTAGATACAACCCAGGCATCCTGTGAGGAAAGAATGATCCCACATGCTGTGCTGTGGCCACACCACGGAACACTAGCCAGTGAGAAGTCAAACCATTTCCACAAATCCCCCAAGGATTAGAGAATTATTCAGAGTACAAAAGCCAATCCAAAGGTCACATAATAGATTATTCTATTGGTGTCATTTTTCTTGACATGATAAATTTTTAGAAACAAAGAATAAAATAGTAACTTCCATAGTTCATGAACTGGGGGTAAGAGTCTATTAAGAGACATGAGTGGAGAGATACCTCAGTAGTTAAGAGTGCTTCTCGCTCATCCAGAGGACCTGAGTTCAGTTCTCTATCACTTGTAGCTGTACAGGACTGCAATTATCTTGAAATGAAAAGGGTTTTAATTTTTTTCCAAGCTGGAGGTGGGGAGATAAAGGTGGGAAACTGGGAGAACAGTGGACAATCCAGTTCAACTCCCCCAGGAAGTCATGTCCCAATGAAGAAGAATCTAGGGACACAGACAATGACCAGTCAGAGCTTTAGATCCAAAAGAGCAGGAACTGCATGTACCTAGTGTGTGACTGGGTCCTTGCTGTCTCAGCCACGCTGCTTGGCATAGCAGGGTACTTGGAACTGGGGGTCACCTCCATCTAAATAGAGCATGTACATATTGAGGAACTATCAGCTCCCCAACATGCTTACTTGATCAGCTTTGTATACAAGCGATTTATCCAAAAATTCTCTTGACTCCATTTTGCTCTTGAGTTCAATTTAACAGGAGGGTCCTTGGCTACACAGAGCTTAAAGTCAACCTTGAGAGAGTTGAGAACACTCTTTCAAAACTAAAAAAAAAAAGAAAGAAAAATTTAGCTGGGTGTGATAGTGCATATCTTTAATTTAATGCCAGCACTCAGAAGGCAGAGGTAGGCATATCTCTGTGAGTTCCAGGCTAACCCGGTTTACAAAGGAAGTTGTAGGACAGCCAAGGTTATTACATAGAGAAACCTTGTCTTGAGGGAAAAAAAGAAATAAAGGAAGGAAGGAAGGAAGGAAGGAAGGAAGGAAGGAAGGAAGGAAGGAAGGAAGGAAGGAAGGAAAGGAGGGAGGGAGGGAGGGAGGGAGGGAGGGAGGGAGGAAGGAAGGAAGGAAGGAAGGAAGGAAGGAAGGAAGGAAGGAAGGAAAGAAAAATCAAGCTTCTGCTTTTTCAAGTTATAAAATGTCACATGACCCAAAACCTGAAAATTAGGAGGTGGTAGTGAAGCCAAAAGAGGGGATTAGAGTGAGATCCCACATCCTCAAGGGACCCTGCTTCTCCCACCCCTACTGATACCACAGGTGGCCCTAGGCTCTTCGTGCAGCCTAGGAAAACAACACTGGCTCCTCACTCATGTTCGAGGTAGGTAGAGGATGAGAAGAGAGAAATGCCTGTGAACTTTATTCCAGTAGCTCTAAGAAGGAAAACTGGGAGATGTCACATACATTGAGAATCTGGGAGATGTGCCCATTACCAATCATGGTTGCCCAGATCAGGAACTCTGGCTACAACCTACTCCTATGATTAAAATAAAGTTTAATTAATTAATTAATTAAGTGTGTGTGTGTGTGTGTGTGTGTGTGTGTGTGTGTGTGTGTAGACAGATTTCTTGTATTTGTCTCATGCTAGCTCAGAGCTGTCAGGTCCAAAGGAAATTCCAAAAGGCAGAAGGGGCAAATGGCTATCTGTAGTGCCTATTAGATATCAAAACACATGCTGGCCTCTAGTCTCCCTCAGTCTCACAAGTATCTGCTGTGGGGGCTCCTTCTGCTCCTTCAGCCAATAGCCTTTAAGATACCAGCCCACCTGAGCATGGTCTCTTATACTACAAATGCAGCTGTAAAGCCTGTGTTAGTTCTCTTGCTTCGGGCCACTAGACTCTGTTCCTGTTCCCCATTTGTGCAAAGGATCTTGATCTAGGACAGTGATCTGTAAGTCTCCCCTAAATAAATAAACCTTTATTATGAGTAATTCTGAACTAGTGTGGGATTATTTTATATCTTCTGCCATCAAGTACCAGATACAAGATTTCAAATACCAGGCTAGCATCCTAGCTCTTCTCACCTCCTCCCCTACCCTAAACTCCCCCAGCTACTTCTCCTATAACCCTACTATTTGATGCTCACTCCGTCTTTTGCTCTGTCTCCCTCCCCTCTCTGCTCTCCCATATTCTCTTCCTCCTTTCATCCGATCCTCAGCCCAGTCTTTGTTCCTACTTTCCTGTTTCTCTCATGACTGTGTCCAGTCTCCTACTTTCTCTCTCTCCTCTAGACTCTTCTAGATGCCTCTGGCTGTTCTCTCTCATATCTACATTAAAAACCTCCCCTTAACAAAACCATGAAGTAGACATGTCGTCAGTTTAAACAATAACCAAGAATGACCTTGAACTTTTTCAAAAAAAAGTTTATTCATTTTGAAAACTTCATTCATGAGCACTGCATCCACATCACTCTTGACCTTTGGCTTTGAACTTTTAATTCTGACTCCACGTCCTAAGTGTTAAGATTATAGGCATGTAAAGTCAAAAACACCAAGGATAGCCTTTGCTGGAGAGGCTGTGGAGGAAGGGGTACCCTCATCCATTGCTGGTGGGAATGCAATCTTGTGCAACCACTGTGGAAGTCAGTGTTTCGGTTTCTCAGGAAATTCGGGATCAACCTACCCCTGGACCCAGCAATACCACTCTTGGGAATTTACCCAAGAGATGTTCTATCACATGTCAAAAGCATTTGTTCAACTATGTTCATAGCAGTATTATTTGTAATAGCCAGAACCTGGAAACAACCTAGATGCCCTTCAATGGAAGAATGGATGAAGAAAATATGGAATATATACACACTAGAGTACTACGCTGCGGTAAAAAACAATGACTTCTCGAATTTTGCATGCAAATGGATGGAAATAGAAAACACTATCCTGAGTGAGGTATCCCAGACCCAAAAAGAAGAACATGGGATGTACTCACTCATAATTGGTTTCTAGCCATAAATAGGGGTCACAGAATCTACAATTGGCGAACCTAAAGAAGCTAAGTAAGAAGGTGAACACAAGGAAAAACATATCGTTATCCTCTTGGATAAGGGAAGTAGACAAAATTGCCGGGGAGAAAATTGGGATCTTGGGGGTGGGGTGGGAAGGGGGTAAGGGGAGGTGGGGAGAGAAAAGGTAGAAGGGAAGGAGGGTGGACTTGGGGAAACAGGAGGATCGGGATAAAGGAAGGTTGGATAGGGGAGCACGGAACCACAATTCTTAGTTAAGGGACCCACTTTAGGGTGGGCAGGAGAATTGACCCTAGAGGGGCTCCCAGGTGCCCAAGCTGAGGTCCCCAGTTAGTTCCTTGGGCAGCTGAGGATAGGGAACCTGAAATGACCCCATCCTAGCGCAATACTGACGAATATCTTGCATATCATCTTAGAACTTTCATCTGGTGATGGATGGAGATAGAGACAGAGACCGTGACCCACACTGGAGCACTGGACTGAGCTCCCAAGGTCCCAATGAGGAGCAGAAGGAGGGAGAACATGAGCAAGGAAGTCGGGACCGCGAGGGGTGCACCCACCCACTGAGACAGTGGAGCTGATCTACTGGGAGCTCACCAACGCCAGCTGGACTATTACCAAAAAAAGCATGGGATAAAACTGAACTCTCTGATCATGACGAACAATGAGGGCTGATGAGAAGCCAAGGACAATGGCACGCAGTTTTGATCCTACGCAATCTGCTGGCTTGGTGGGAGCCTAGCCAGTTTGGATGTTCACCTTCCTAGATATGGACGGAGGGGGGAGGACCTAGGACTTACCACAGGGCAGGGAACCCTGACTGCTCTTTGGACTGGAGAGGGAGGGGGAGAGGAGTGGGAAGAAGGGGAGAGGGGTGGGAGGAGGGGGAGAAGAGTGGGAGGAGGGGGAGGGAAAGGGGAGGCTGGGAGGAGGTGGAAATTTGTTTTTTTTTTCCTTTATTCTTTTATCAATAAAAAAAATAATCAAAAAAAAAAAAAAGAAAAAAAAAAAAAAGATTATAGGCATGGCTTCAGGGAGCCAGTGAAGTCCTGAGTGAATGGGTGTTCTTTGATATGGGCACTGTCTTGTCAAAGACCACAATACCTCAGCCCTATAGGCGTGGCAAAGCCCCTGCTGGGCTCAGAAATGGCCAAGTCTTCCCTGCTGGCCTGAGTAGAAATAGTGACAGTATGTACAGAACATGTCCACCAAAGCTTTCTCCCCCAAGCTCTTTATAGCCTGAAGACTGCTCCCCTACAGAGACTGTCCCTACTGAGATGAGCTAAATCCACCTCCTTGTCCAGCTGTGCAATAACTCTGCCTCCCCAACCAAACTGTGGAACTGGAGAGATAGCTCAGCAGGTGAGAACACGTGTTTCGCAAGCAGGAGGCTCAGTGTGACAAGTCAGCTGCGGTTACAGGAGAACCTGGTCACAGAGCTGGGACAGGGTGGAAGAGACAAGAGGACCCCAGGGCTTGCAGGCTGCTGCCTAGCTCCAGGTTCAATGAGAGACTGTCTCCAGGGAATAAAGTTGGAAAGTGATAGAACAGGGGACACATGACATCCTCCTCTGGCTTTGCCCTCTGCACATGGATACACACCCCCAAACACACATGAGTGCACACACCCCAACCCCAGGCTTGCACATCTTTCTTTGAGTAGAGAAGATGTTTTCTTTCTAGCACCTTGACTACAGAGGACTCTGGGAGGCACACTGCTCCCAGTCTCTTCTCCCTCAGAAGGAGCGTGGGTCCAGTAAGACAATCCACACACTGAATTAAAGGTTGTGCCCTAAGGATTCAGCTATGAACTCTGTGCCAAGTTTGCTGCCCAGCACTCAGTGAGGCAGGTGCAAGCGAGGAAGCAAAGCCCAAAGAAAGGTCCTAAGTATCCCAGTCACAGAGTAAGGAGTGAGACTGGATGAGCACAGGTTCTATCTTATTCTGAGTCAAGCTCTCAACCGTCAGTCACCTCCTCTTCCCGCAACTAACCTAGGGTATGGCCACATCTCCCGGTGGTTACTGGAGGAGCTCACTTATGGGATTAGACAGAGAGCTAAACCTAGAACGCTTTGGTCTCACCACTGACTGCCTCGCCTTCTGCGTCAGGAGGTAGGAAGCTGACGGCCCAGGGGAAGGCATGCTCACTGCGCAGGGTGAGGCAGAGCCGTGTGTACACAACAAGTCGGAGCTGTGGCTAGAATCTAGGGGAAAGGGCACTTTGCTGATTTGGATCTGTGCCAGCTCTTCCTACTCCTACAAAAAGGCTGACAGCATTGATGCAGACTGCCCTCACGAGGAAAAGGACTGACTGATCCACCCAAGAAACACATCTTTCTTCAGTAGACAATACAAACACATCCTAGAGAAAAAACGCATACCCTGTTAAGTCGAGCGCGCTGTGGCCTGCGATAATGGCTTTTGAGTGTGCTGACAGCTGATAACCGCAGACGCTGGGCTCGGCAGAAGCAGCATGTCACCACCACCCCCCACACAGCACACAGTACTGTGCAGGTTCTCAGACATCTAGCAGGGAAAGTGCTTTGCCCACTCTGTCTTAGATGCTGGGCGCAATCTCAGAAGCTCCTGGGAAATCTCACTTTCTAGAATGTTACTGAGGCCTGAATTTGGACTGGAGACACTAGAGTTGGTAAACATGCACACAGTACACACACACACACACTTGCACACACAGAGACCATGTAAACACTGGCAAAAACAGAAATATATTCACCACAGATATACATACCACACACACAGTAACACTCACTCCACACAGAAACATGAACACACAAATGTACAGTCATAGACCACACCATAGAAAAACATAATATTACACATATAACACATATATGCTGTTTGCATCACATACATATACCACAGAGACACACAGATAAATATTTCACACATGTCATATACACTACATCACCACAAAATACACTGTACACACCCTCATAGAAAACATATAGAGACAAAATGTCTCATAGTAACATACCATATGACACAAAGCTTTGGTTTGTGAGCTATGAATATAGGAGATAAGTGTAAAAAAACAGTAAAAGAAATTAAAATAAGGCAAAAATGTTATAAACATGCCGGGCAGTGGTGGTGCAGGCTTGTAATCCTAGCACTCAGGAAACAGAGACAAGCATAACTCTGTGAGTCCAAGGCCAGCCTGGTCTACAAGAGCTTCTTCCAGGATAGCCAGGGCTGTTACACAGAAAAACCCTGTCTCGGAAAACATATATATATACATATATTCCAAGGAATAGACCTGTAATGAGTGTCCTGTTCTAACAGTGATATGTTGTTGTTTTTCCAAGACAGGGTATCTCTGTGTAGCCCTGGATGTCCTTGAATTTGCCAGGTAGTTCTGGCTAGCCTTGAACTCAGAGATCCGACTGCTTCTACCTCTGGAGTGCTGGGATTAAAGACCTGCGCCACCACCACCTGGCTCTAACAGTAACTTTTTTTTTTTAAACGATGGTTTTTCAGTTCTGGTACACTCGCTGCGGGGCTGAATTTTTCATGCTGGACCGTATCTGCGGAGTCTCTAGCGTTATCTCCCACCCCGCAATCTAACCCTAAGTATCCCTTAAAGAAGCAGCCCTGCCTAGCCTCTGTAGTGCCTACTTGGACAGAGTTTGCCACCTCCTCCCGTTTCCCCCTCCTGCACCCTCTCTGCCCAAGTCAGGAAAGTCCCGCGGTGCTTGCCTCATAGTAGGAACAGGGAAGTTCAAGGACCTGCTGCTGACCATAGACATCAACTTCCCAGAATCCTGAGTCAGTCCAAGCACGTCACAGTTTAGCTCTACGTGCCTAGGGGGCGCTCCGGCCCAGGAATTGAAAAATCTTGCCTGTTCCCTTTCAAGATCAGGAACAGAAGGGCTAGAAATTAAAATTAAAGGAGCCAGCAGGTGAGATTGATAGCTGGAGGCTATTAATCAAGAGGGGGTGGGTTGGTTGTGAATATACCTCCAAAATCTACTGTCTTTCTGAATTTTAAAGCTAGAAGAGACCACAGGGGACATCAGGTACACTATCCCTGTCTCCTAGATGCTGAATCCGACATCAGAAGATGGAAGTCATATACTTACAGTCCAAACTACTTTGAAGCAATTGTGTGACCGCAAATGTCGAAGTCACCCTTTGATGGAGCAGTGGGTACCATTTTGATCTTCCTGTCGCTTCGTACTTTTCCACTAGTTCAAGATTGGGGATAGTTTTCTGAAGATGACATTTTACTGGAGAATTAAGGACTTTGTATTCTATTAAAAGGATGTGGAAGGACACACAAAAGGCATATGATGCTCCATACAAGTGTGCATTCCCTTAAGAGCTCTAAAAGTGAAAAATTCCAAATTTAAAAACGCATTACAATGGGATTGCTTCCTTAAAAAATGTGTCCTTGGGGGAGTTTTGGGTTTTTATTTGTCTGGTTGGTTGGTTGGTTTGGTTTGATCTGATTTTTTAAAACAGGTTTCTCTGTGTAGTCCTAGCTGTCCTGGATCTAGCTCTATAGACCAGGCTAACCTGGAACTCAGAGATCCACCTGCCCCTGCCTCCCCAGTGCTGGGATTAAAAGTGTGTGCCACCATACCCAGCTTCTCACGACATTTTTCCACTCTGAATTTTTCATGAAAAAATAAAAGTGAAACTCACAAAAAATGATGCCGATTGTGTATGAATTTATGCATCCTTTTGGCACCCTCATAATTTACAAACTATGTGTGTTAATGTTTTTGTTCATTCGTTTATTTATTTAAACAGTGACAAGTAGAGATATTCATGGAACAGTATTATTGAATCAGTCCTATGTTTCATTCTAGTTCCTAGTGCGTAAGAGTCCCTGAGCTAAGCTGGGCAATGGTGGTGCAGGCCTTTCATCCCAGCTTTTGGGAAGCAGAGGTATGTGGATCTCTGTAAGTTCTAGGCCAGTCTGTTCTACAGAGAGAGTTCAAGGACAGCCTAAAGCTACACAGAGGAAACCCTGTCTCAAAAACAAACAAACAAAAACTTACTTTAAAAAAAAGAAAGAAAGAAAGAGAAAAAGAGAGAGAGTCCATGAGCCTCTGTGAGCCCCTGTCTCCTCTTCTAGACACTAAAAGGTCTGGACCTGATGGGTTGTGGACTCTGCCAGCACTGAGATGCACAGTGGGAATACTGAAACCCCATGGTGCGGAAGTCACCCTAGGCTGAACAGGCTTGCTGCCACCTTCCTCTTTGGGGCCAGATTACTCTCCTTCTCAGGGGCACAGTTCTATAGAATAGAATAGAATAAAATAGAATAGAATAGAATAGAATAGAATAGAATAGAATAGAATAGAATAGAATAGAATAGAATAGAATAGAATACTATTCATCATTTAGGTGCACTGGCATATTAAATAAAACAAGAAATACAATGTGTCTTGCCATTACCCATTCCATCACAGTGCTGGATTGTCCTCACTGTCCCTGCTTCCAGCATTGCTGTTGGCCCCTTTGACACCTGCATTCACATTATAGAGAACTCCCCAACTGAGCCTAGTGGCATCCACCTGGACTGTCGCACCTGGAAGGCTTTGAGAACAACCTGAGCTACATAGTGGGTCCTTGCCTTAAAATGAATGAATGAATGAATGAATGAATAGAAATACACAGCATCCTTCTGCCCCAAGCTATCAGCCTGGGGATGTGGAGTGGAGGACTGCGGCTCCTGCAGCCACAGAAAGTCTTTTAGCTTTCTTGTGGCTGGAGCCAGGATGCTAGAGAGGCCCTGCGCACACGCTCCAACCTCTGGTGGTGGCTCTCAGGAGCAGGTTTTCACCCGACTGTCCCTGGGTTTGATTTTGTTTTGTTTCTTCTGTCTTTATCTTTGCTCTTTTGTATTCATTCATCGCTTCAGTTCTCAGCCCAATTCCCTTGGCTGCCTCTCCCTTCACTCGTGCTACCGTTTCCTGCCTAAGAGTCCCTCAGCTCCCCACCCCACCCCTGCCTCTGGGTAATCCCTCAGGGGGCTCAGCTGTCCTCATGGAAATTTTTCTAACCCTTGACCATTATTGCTATTTGTTTTCATAACACCTTGTGCTTCGCCTTCCTCGAACTTACAATACCATTACACAACGCTTCTGTGGCCTGCTAGGCTGCCTCCCTCTCCAGGCTGAAAGCTCCTGGAAGCAGCAAGTTTTCTTTATGTGGTTCCATAGCAATCACAGGGCTCTGCGAATGGTAACAATGCAGTAAATGAGTGGGTAATGAAGGAATAAATGACTCCTAGAGGTCACCGCCATCTCTGCGAAGTGACGTGAGTGGCAAGTCTGTTCTTTCCATGCGGAGTTTCACCATTGCTCTTTTCTATGGGATTCCTCCAAATTTTCTTTCCTCTGCATGCCTAAAGGAATGAATTGGTTTATTAACAGTCCTGATTCAAACTCTAGCTTACACAGTCATCATGCACAATGCCCTCGGTGTCCTCCCAGAGTGCACCCCATCTACTTTAGAGCATCCTATACAATTGTCAAAGGAGCAGAAGCTGATGATAATCAGCTCAGGGGAGGGTCTGCGGTGGCAATCTTTTCAGGCAACAAATCACATTTAATAAGCTCCCGTATTCACCCTGTCGGGGTCCCCTTTGCCCTGGTTGAGCCCCCAGTTAATCCAGTGAACAGGTAGCCAGGCATGAAGTCTTTAATCCCAACTCATGCTTAACTAGATCATTCTCTTTCACTTCGATGGCTTCTGCTCTTCGAGCTAGAAAAACAAAGTGCAGAACTGTGGGCTCCTCCTGAATTGGGGTCAGCCCACTTTCCTTACTCTTCTGTTTGCATGGGTCTTCTTAATGGAAGACCAGCACAAAGGCCACTCGCCTGGGCGATCAGTACTTTTCCTCTTCCAGGCCCGGCTGACTAAGAATCGGGTTGAATAGCCACAGGCAGTTGTATAGGAAATATTTTCCAAAATAATCTTCTGAGTTCTGCTGAGTTTGGGTCAGCCCTCAGGCTTCCTGACAATGCAGCTTTGTTCCCATTTCCTCCTGATACCTGATCGGCGCTGTGCGATTGTGCTGAGCAGACGCCCTGGTCCACTCTGCAAACCCCCAGAGGTATACCATCATTATGAAGAAAACAATGGCCCAGCCTCATGTGTGGAGGGTATATATTCAAGGATACAGTGTTTAATTCCCCTGCTTCCATGAATAGTCTTCAAGATGAATGGCTTCAACATTCCCGATTCTCTTTTTTTCCTCCCTTAAATAGCATATCAAAGTCCTCCCACTTCAGCCCAAGTAGTGCTCATTACAGGAATTCAGATGTCTCGGGGAGGGGTTGTGACTGAAAGCTGGGGCAAGAGTCACTTGAGAAGGAGATTTTGGAGGCAGCATAGATCTTTCCACAGAACAGAGGCCAGTTTCCCAGACATCGGCAAAGCCCTCCCCTAGTCCCAGGGAAAGAGAGCTTCTGACTGCAGGTACAAGAACCCGTTGTTGTCCAGAAGCCACAGGGGATATTAACTGTGTGACCAATGGACACCAGGTGGCAAAGGGTGGCTGACACAAGGAAGAAGTCCTGTCCCTCTGTATTAGTGTCGCGGCATTGAGGCATACCGAGCTCTGAGACCAACTTCTCGTGGATCTGTTGCTTGGGGACAGTGGCACTGGCAGACAACTGCGCCATCAGGAATGATATTGGCAACAGCGCTGTTAGGGACCCTTAAGTGACTTCTTGGGCAGTGAATGTCAATAAGAGAGGCATAGTGAAAGAGGAAATATTGCAGAGGCCATTTGGGGTCACATGAGCACAAGTAAGGGTTCCTCGAGGAGTTCTAGAAATGAATTGAGCAGAGGAATCTCACAGCAGTGGTGGAGGATCATAGGAACACAAACCAGCAAATGCCAGGGTTAGTGTGACTCTGTTGGAACCCAAATCAGCTGTGGAACCGACAGGACACAGGCCATAAGATGCCAGTGCCAAGAAGGATCTCAGAGTTTATCTAGGCAAAAATCCCAGATGGTTCAAGTACAGATAACAAGAACAAAACAGGTTTAGCTACCTGCTCTGGTTTCCTGGCCAGTCAACAATCTCAGGAGGGTGGGGAGCGGTGAACACCTGACTTTCCATAAAATGTCCATAAGGTACTGAGGCCCTCTGCTCTCTGTGGGAAGGAGAGGTCCTCCAGCTGTACATCACTCGGAAGAAAGTCCAGGACACCTTCAGTCGAATGGCACCATAACAGAGTCTGCAGAGCCGCACACCTTCGGAAGGGGTTTGGGGGTAGATCCTGCTCACACACATTTCCAGAAGGTAGATTTCAACTGCAAGGCTGGACAGGAAGATGTGGAGTCTCATAGAAAAAGAATATTATGGAGCCGGAGAGACAGATTGGTCGGTGAAGCGCCTGCTGCCCGATCACAAGGGTCTGAGCTTGATCCCAGCACCCATGTAATAAACTGTGCCTGGTGGCTCACTCTGACGGTGGCTCCCACTGATAATTCCAGCACAGGCAGCTGGGAATAAGTGGATCTCTGAGGATTGCCAATAGCCGCCTAGCCTAATTGATGAGTTACAGGACCCATGGAAAAACATCTGTCCACCAACAAGACAGATAGCTCTTAGAGAATGACGCCTGAGACTGACCTCTGGTTGGCACAGGCATACGCACACATAGGTATGCCCATCTATACATAAATGTACTGCACACAAACATTGCATACATGTACACACATACATATATGAATATTAGCTGGACTGGTGTCCAATCTATTCACCTATATGTTCTTATCTCCACAAGCAAAGTTGAGTCTCCATATAATACTAAGTAGAATCTGTCAGAAACTAGAGCATCAGACACATCTCTCTCTCTCTCTCTTTCTCTCTCTCACACACACACACAATCAATAAATGGTTTGTTTGGGTCTTACAGGGGTTGTTGTTTGTTAGTTGGTTTGGTTTGTTTTTGTTTGTTTGTCTGTTTGTCTTAATAAAAGAAAAATATCTTCTCTGCCCGTTGTATTCATTTACTTTTGCCATTGTCTGAGGAAACTTGAAGCTGTGTGGTTCGGTTGTTTAATGTTGCAATCTGTCGGCTCTAGCTTCCCCAAGGTGAAACGAACTGACCCCTTATCCACCAGCTCTTAACAGTAGAAGTAAGATAACCTTTTATCAGGCCATGTTCCAGCAAAGGAGAGGAACACAATGTCCCTCCCTCATGTCCTCACGTGAGAGCCTAGATCTTCAAAGCTCAAGCTTCCTGTGGGAGGCCACGCTGACCGCATGGGAAACAGACTCTTCAGGGCCACAACTCTGCCGAGATCGGGCAGGGATGAGAGAAAGCAAAAGTCTTCCCAGCCACCCCCGAGCCCCCACCCACCTGCCCCCCATTCAAAGCAGGGCAGAAAACTTGGTGAGGGCTCAGCCTTCAAGGCTGTAGAAATGTCCAGGAGAGCACTTGGTCTTACAGCAGATCACAGAGCCCTCTCTCAGACCTCTCTGTAGTTTGGGGCTGCTGCACTTTATCAGGTTTTATACTTTAAAGTGTTAATAAGGGGCTGGGGGTAAAAGGCTTGGTGTGCAAAGGGCTTGCTGCACAGTGTGGGTGCCTGAATGCCCATCGCCAGCAAGAACAGCAAACCCTAACACCAGCTATGGACAGTGAAGGCAAGTGGCTGGGGGAGCAGACCTCCCTGGACAGCTAGTCGAGCTGAAATGACGAGCTCCAGGGTCATTGAGAGACACCATCTCCAAAATAATAATAACAACGTGTTGCGGGGTGCTGTTGGGGAGAGGTTTCAGCAGGCAAAAGGCCTTGCTTCACACAACTGCATTCTGTCTCAAGAAACAAGGTTTTAAAAGGGCAGATGTGGTAGTGTACATCAGCCATCCCAGCACTCCGACGGTGAGACGGGAGGTGGAGACAAGAGGATTGGGAAGACGCACAGAGGCCAGCTAGCCCGAGGTTTGTAGCTACCGCCAGGCAGCAACAGACAGACAGCCTCGACAAGGTAGGAGAAGAGAACCAGCTGCCTGAAGTTGTCCTCTGCCCTCCACATGCATGCCACAGCACACATGCACCCCATAACATACCAGTAGTACATTTTAATTAAAAAGAATAGGCAGTGCTCATTTGGCAGCACATAATACTAACATTGAACAATGCAGAGAATATTAACATGGTCCCTCCTCAAGGATGACACCCAAGTTTATACACGCGTCCCGTATGAAAAAGAAAAAGGTGGATATCAATAGAAAAGGATGCAGGCATGGATCATGTCACAGGTAAACACACACACAATATCTACACGAGAGAGAGAGAGAGAGAGAGAGAGAGAGAGAGAGAGAGAGAGGTGAGCTTTGGGCCACATCTACATGGAAATAATGAGAGTTGGAGTCTGAGGGAAGAAGAGTGAAATCTAAATCTGAAGCACAGAGGGAGCTGCAGAAATCAAGGGCATTTTCAGGCCAACGGGAGAACTGAAGAGCACTGTTAAACATAAGGATAATTCATTAGCCTGGGTACCATCAGGAAGGTTTTCTCTGTCTTGATCATATGTACGTATGTGTATACACACACACACACACACACACACACACACACACACATACATCATTTTGGGTACATTTCCCTATATTTAAATTATCAAAATGATACTCCCCCCCTTTTGCAGAAGAATAACAACATCGAAAGGGAATTCTTTGGAATGTTAATAAATATTTGGATTTAATTTTGTTGTTGTTTTGTTTCATTTTTTTCAAAGGATTTATTTACCTATTATGTATATGGTGTTCTGCCTGCACATATGCCTGCAGGCCAGAAGAGGGCACCAGATCTCATTGTAAATGGTTGTGAGCCACCATGTGGTTGCTGGGGATTGAACTCTGGACCTCCGGACAAGCAGTGCTCTTAACCTTTGAGCCATCTCTCCAGCCCCTGTTTTGTTTCATTTTAAAACCAGTGTTTTCTATTTTCCCAGTGCCTGTTTTCCCAAGATGTCTTTCTGTTTCTCTTTAATGCTTTTTTTTTCAATGTTCCCACCAAAATGGAATTGCAACTGCCCCATACTGAGTACCTGGAGTACTTGCAGATACTATTTAAGTACTCTGCCAAAACAATGCAAAGACCCCTGCATCTCTAACACGGTACCTGCTCTGTCTTCTCCGGAGGACCACAGCCAAGCACATCATCTGGCAGTTAGTAAACAGTGGACTATTTGTCCACTGAACAGTCCCGGGCACTCCCTCAATAGGGTAACCATTCGCTGAACATTCAAGTTAGACTGACATTTTAAGGCGAGCAATGGAAAAGGAGCAGTGAGGTTTTCTGTCTTTAAAAATGTCACTATGGCAGCCCAGCTAGCTCAGTCGGTAGAGCATGAGACTCTTAAAAATGTCCCTAAAGCAACGTTGCTAAGTTTCAGCCCGCAGATTTATAACTTCTGAAAGATAGTGTGGTACAGTTAATCCCAGTTGCCATACAAGAAGCAAGACTGATGTTGCAGATACACAGAAGTCAACTGCTGGCTCAGGACGAGCCCAGGTACCCTCCCAAGTAGACAGCTGTTTCCAAAAAACTCCGACAATACAGAGTGGGCAGTCAGTGGGCTGTGAGGGGTATGCCACGGAACTTTCCTGAATGTCTTACTTCGTTTTGCATAACTAAACTAGAATACCTGAGACTAGGTGATGTATAATGAGATTTTCTTTTTTTTCTCCCCCTTCTGTCTAGAGACAGAAGACCCAAGGCCAGGGCATTGGTCTCAGGCAATAGGCTTGCTGTGTTATCCTGTGGTGGAAGGCTGAAGGGCAGAAGAAAAAGGAGAGATAAAGTAGGAATGAGCACTATCATTTTTATAAGGAACCCACGTTCTGCAGTAGCATCATTCAAGAGGGTGATGCCCTCAGGATGCAGACAGCACTCATTAGACCCTGCCGTGTCGAGGACCGCTGAGGACCAGATCAAAGGCACATGACTTCGGGGGGGGGGGGGGAATACATTCAAAGCATTCAAACCAAACTAGGGACTGTGGATGTCCTTCCTCACCACCCCATCCATCCTGCCTCTCTGCACGCCCCACTGACCAATACTGACACCTCTCCTATGGTCCAGCGAGTGGGAGCCACCCTGATGGAGTGGGAAGAGAAATGTAAACAAGAAAGGCTGCATACAAGGCTGGGAGTGAAGCAGATGAGAGGAAGTGTGCCAGAGAGGCAGAGCTCTTTGTAGTTCTCAGATTTCACAGGGGCGACGGGAACCTGGGAACCGTTAGCATTTTAATCAGCCAGCCTTGGCTCCACTCCGTGGGATGTTCACTCGGGGTCTGCCAGGACTCCTTTAGTACATCTCCCCCTCAGACGGGGATCTGTAGTTCTCGGGTCCTGCTATTAATTTGGAGCAGGAAGACTGTCTGTATCGCTATCGCGGACATCGTCATCACTATCACCGCAAACATGAGCATCGCCCAGTGGCTGGCACTTCAGAGTTTGCACATTGTGTTCATAACCACTTCTCATTCATGCCCACACCAGTGACCTCTCCGTTGCTGGGCTGCTGTGCAGTGAAATGACTACATTTGCCTTGGGCCCTGGGAGTGGAAATTTTTAATCGGGTGAGAATAAAGATGAGGCCAGACAGAATACTGTTGTGTACCCTGGGAAAGAGAGACCCCCTCGGAGATTTGTCTTAGTTTTCTCAGGCCACTTTGTTGACATTTCTGCGATCATCTTGCTACTGAGATAAGAATGGTAACCGAAATAAAAATACGGATACTCGTAATGAAGATAATAATAATTTGCTAAATTTTCCCTTTGTTAAATAGAAGTGAGACCTGTGGGTCAAATTACATATGAAATGAATGAAACAGACAGCAAGAGCCATAAGATAAATGTTTTAGCTCTTTGAAAAATGCTTTTATCTAAATTCGCATCATAAATGTTTTCGGGTTATTAAAATAATTATTATTATATTCTTTTAAAATTATTCTTTGTGTGTGTGTGTGTGCCACAGTGCACAGGTGGGGGTCAGAGATAACTTCCAGGAGTACAGACCCTCTACTTCCAACACGGGAAGGTCCCAAGGAAGGAACTCAGATTACTATCCTCAGTAACTTGTACTTTTAACCCCTGAGCCGGTCTCTATTATGCCCACTTTAAAGTTAAAAATTTCTCAGGTAATATAGTTAAGAATAAAGTTGAAAGCTTCTCACTGGCATCAGAGACAAGAACAAGGCAAACGCCTTGGTCACCACTTTGGAGCAACATGAAATCCCAGGTGCCTTAGAGGCCCTCTGTACAAGAGTCAATAAAATGGGACAATAGCCTTTTCTGTCTGGCACACTCAATAATTCTAATTTACAGAGTTAAAGTGAAAGGCAGTACAAAATGGTAACCGTACCTTTAGAAACCAATTATCCAATAAACAATTGGACAGCTACATTTGAAACATGGATTTTTATTCAGTAACATATTTTGAAAAGCTCTTTCAGAGTACACTCCTGGTCTGTCATTGACAAGTCTTTAGTTAGCCCGGTTCATGCAGAACTCTTATTTATGATTCTTTTAGCATGCCCTCCATATACACACAGTGAATATTCTTCTGTGGGGATAAGATCAAACAGTAGAAGGTCAAGATACTTTCACACCCAGATTGCCCTTTAAATTTCCATGGGTCTCCCTGAAATTACAAGATATTCCTTTCCTAGAATCATGAATCTGCATCTTGGGCAGTGGGGGGGGGGGGGATGTGGGTGAATGAGAACAACGTATAAGGACTCATGGATGAAGTCCTTATGATGAACCTTATTACTTTTTTAACCTAGAACATTGTTTTTAAAAACTCTTAATTTCACTAGGCAGTGGTGGCACACGGCTTTAATCCCAACACTTGGAAGGTAGAGGTAGATGGAGTTTTTGTGAGTATGAGGCCAGCCTGGTCTACAGAGCTAGTTCCAGGATGGCGAAAGATGTTGCCCAGAGAAACCTTGTCTTGAAAAACTAAACAAGAAAAAAAAAGTCTTAACCTCTATGATTGTCATCAGCATTCTTGCATATTTTGTGCCAATTTTTCAATTTTGTCAGACTTTTAAACTACACTATAAATATCTACTGTAATTTCTCAACTGTGGAAAGACGGGCAAGAATGATTTAACGCCGGTGCAGGCCTTAACTTGGGGTGGAGTGAATCTCAGCCTGCTTCTGTTAACAGTCTGGGGAGTTGTAGGGCAAAAGGGGTGGGGTGGGGAGTTGGAAACTTTCCTTTCTGACTCACAGCTGGCCATTGCGAGGATACCCAGTTCAGGAATGTTAGGTGATCAATAAGCACCTTTCCTAGGGGTCCCTAGGGCAGAGAAATCAAGAATCTGGAGAAATGAGTTAACTTACTTCTATGAACCAAATTCCTGTAATTACTGGCACTGTCGCAGTTCAACCAAATTGAAGGAGTTCACAAAATGCTGTAGCCCCAACTGCCATCCTGACCTTGTATTATTAGCTAGGTGACGTCATAGTCGTCATTTTCTCAGCTCCTCCCTGCTAAACAAGGGCAATGTCCTCCTCTGGTATCAGAGATTTGGAGGGGGAAATACTGTAAGGGCAAGGTCTGTCCTCAATGGCTTCCAAGTCCGCTAACACCTGCCTGGCTATCTAACGTTCTCCTCTCAAGAGCTGAGACCATAAAACCACTAAGAGATGGACCTCAAGTCAATTTGACTGCTTCTGGCTGAACTTGGGGATACAGAGGAGATTAGGGTTTCCACCATTGCTGATGTTAAGACATCGGAAGCAATCAAGGAATTATGATAGACAGATGCTAGATCATCAAAAGACCATCAGAGTGTGGATCAACAGGAAATGGAAAACCATAGCAGCTGAGTACACGAGGTCCAAATTAAGAACGTCGCTACTGAGAGCGTAATAGATTCGAACCATTTTTGCTATAAAGACCCAGAGACCCAATTTTAAAGTTATTCACCAACGGAACAGTGGTATTCAGTGTGGGCTCCATCCGATCTGTAGACCTTGTAGAGCAAAGGAGGTAAGAGCTTTCATAGGGACTTGGTGACCTTGAGAAAGAGAGGAAGAAGTCACTGCTTTCTAGTCCAGGTTTGCTTTTTGTGACAAGAAGTGACACTTCCTGGAGGTGCAGCAATTGCTCAGTGATTAAGAGCACTGATTGCTCTTCCAGAGGACCTGGGTTCAGTTCCCAGCACTCACAGGGTGGCTCACAATCATCTGGAGTTCTGTTACAGTTGATCCAATGCCCTCTTCTGCCTCTTTGGGCACTGCACACACATGGCACACATACACACATGCAAGCACAAACATTTACAAACATAAAAATAAATAAAAAGTAGTAAGAGAGAAATGACCCTTCCCTGTTAAGCAGTTCCTTAGAATATCTCAGCATAACTGTTCACCACCAACAATATGACTAAGACCTAAATTATAAGCTAACATATCTAATAACTGAATCTCTGCTTTCTACCCCCAATGCTCCCCCATATCCTCAAGTGTATTTACAATGGCTCTGTATTATTTTTAGCTAATCCTGGTACAGAAAATCACATGGCCTTTGATCAGCTTCGCAGAAGTCCGTGCCAGGCGGGGCCCTTACCCAGAGCAAGGGATGGAGTTTCTGAGGGATTTGTTTTGGCACATTCTCCACGTGGACTATGCGTTCTGCATCCTGGAGAGGGTGGGCTTGCAATGCCGGTGATGGGGTCTAAATGAGCCAAATCAGTCCTGGAAAGTAAAGCTGACCCCAAAGAATGAAGCTTGTCCTCTGCCAATTAAAATCCTGAACCTCTGATTTGTAAGGCTGGGTGAGACGTGAGAGCCGGGTTCTTCAAGAACCTTGCTCCACCAAGTCTACAGACATCCTAACCTGCTTTTCTCTCTGCAGGAACTTAGGGCCACACCCGGGTGCAAAACTCTGCATTGGGATCTTTTTTCCAGCCTTGAAAGTGTTACACAGTGGCAATATCATCACAGCAGACAATAGATTGGATATCATCTAGAAATGTATTGATCATAGGCAAAGACCGAAAACTATTTGTTGCTGCTGTTTACTCGGTGTTTTATTAGCATTGCCAATTATACATAATAATGTGTTTCATTATACATCTTTATAAGGAAACATACTTCCAACACATTCCCCTTCGCCCCTTATCTTCTTCTGTGCCCCCCTACTCCTTTGAAACTTTTTATTTTACTCAGGATCTCTTGCAATTTTGTTCCTATTTATAAGAAGACCTTAAGCAAAACAACAAAGTAACATTTAATGAGAGCCAAAGTTTATAAAGATTTTTAAAAAATCTGAGTCCGTAGGTTATATACACATGTGCATATATATGGACTAGCAGTCATTAAAGAAGACTTCATGAATTTGGGAAGTGGAACATGTGAGGAGCTGGAGGGGACCTAGGGGAGGGGTGGGAGTCGTGTGCATGTACAATTCATGTATAAAGTTCTAAAAAAATATTTTCAAAAAGAATTTAAATAAATAACAACAAAAAATGTATCTGAACATCCTGGAGACAAACCTCCCTAGGCAGGTTCCTGTGTGTTTCCTGTTTCCCTGGATGGCGGCGCTCAGCCTTCCTCCAGAGAGACTTAGTGATGAAAACCCTGTGCTCCCTGCCCAGCAGAGGCTGAACATCGCCTCTTCTCTTAAACACGTGGGTCACAGCCAGCGGTTAGCAGAGTACAGTTTAAAGGCAGATTTGACTAGATGAGGCAAACTGGCATCTCACTGAAGAATTGCTGTCCGCGGGAGCTTGACTGAAGATGGGAGATCTTCTGGGCTCTAGCAACTAGGTCTGGCCCAGTGATTTGGCACAACAGAGTCAAACCACCCCAAGTTTCCAATTCTTGCTTGAGCTGTGTGGTCAGACACAGCACAAAACAAAAACTGGGCACTGTAGCTGGGCTTGTGGCTGGGGGAACTGAGGCCCGCCGACCATTATTCCTTGGTCTGGTCTTTCTATGTTGGCTTCCATGTAGTACTTCCAAGCTAACCCTGCAAAGAGCAGTCATGAGTCTAGCAGTGACTTGCTTTATCAGAAAACATTTCCCATAGAAGGAGCAGAATAAATCTTTCTAAATGTCTGTCTGTCTGTCTATATAATAGAAATACAGATATCTGTCTCTATCTACTTAATTTCTCTCGCTTTTCCTCCCTTCTTCCCCCAAACATTCTCCTTTCTTCTTCCCTCCCTCCTTTCTCCTCCTCCTCCTCCTCCTCCTCCTTTTCCTCTCTCTCTCTTTCTCTCAGAGATGAAGCGTTTGGCTGTCTGGTGATTTGACGTCATGGTGTCAGCATCTTTGTCCAGAAGCTTATAGTCACATGTCACCAGTTAGCTAAATTACCCCCAAATGCAAGACAAGGGTCACAAAGCCCCATCCCTGAGCCTTCCAAACAAGTCAGTTCTGGCCTTTCACCTAACTGCTCCCCCTTCCCTCTCATGATCAGCAGATCCTTTGCACCACAAAGCCTGCCCTTCCTCTCTCAGCGACTTCTCAAGGGCTTGGTGGCACTGTCTGACAGATCTGGCTAGGGAAGCACTAGCAGAGAAAGTACATTCGGTTTCCTTTCGCTGCCAACATTAGCTACCAGGTTCCCTGGGCTTCAAGCTATAAAACAAGAACTGTCTCAACCTGCCCCCAACCCACTCACAATAGCCACAGGCTGTGGCTGGACCCTTGACAGTTCTGCCTGGCAGCTACTGCACCAGTTGTGAATGAGTCTCAGACAGTTGAAAGCCAGGGGTCTGCTCCAGCAGCCTCCGGCAAGACTTAGACGTGTCGACCCTGTGAGTCTGCAGAACAGGCTGGAGAGTGTTCACCCACAGGCCATCTCATGGGATTTCCTGTGCTTCCTGCTTCCTGCTGCTGCCCAGGCCACATGTCCCAAGGAGAGAAAGCCTTTCTCATGCCAGGTCAGCACTTACACTGCCAGCTGTGGCAGAGGCCAGATGGAAGGGGTGTGAACGGGACTATGCCCTCCAGTTTTTTTTTCTTGGTTCTGTTTTTGAGTTGCCTAGGGTTTAATTTTGGGGAGTTGTTCTCTCTGCTTTTCTGAGGGAATATGAGAAGAGGAAGTGCTAGGTAAAGAGACAACGAACTGAAATATTACTAAGTCAGCTCATGTAACATTCGCAAAGAGAGTTCATGGTGAGCCACAAGCAGCCAATGTCACTGTTGAACTGGTGATCATATGACAGCTATCGAAGTCATGCATTTAAGTGGTGGAGGAAGCACAGCCTAGAGTAAGCACTGGGGAAATTAAGATTGTCCATCACGATCTCGAAGACCTGTTTTCTTAAAAGGAAGGAAATGAACAACTTGATGATGCTTTGCTATTCTCTTAGGAGCCAGCCTCTACCTGAACCCCACCCCACCCCCAGTATCCTGAGCTTTGTCTCTCAGTGAATAGAATCCACCCCCTAAGAAGGGGACACCATGTACTTCGCATCCTCCACCAATAGAATCTATCCTTATACTTAGCATTGATCCTTCCTCTAGACTCTGGCCCTGAGCTCTGTTTAGCAGCCACTTATTGTAAAGGTCACAGGTACCTTGTTACCTTGCTAGGGAGTTTCTATGCAGAGATGCCTAAAGCTTTGTTGTGATAACTGTTGTAAATGGAGGTTTCTCTGTCTTGCTCTATCCCATAGCTACTTCTGAATAACCACTCAGAAGCTTATATTAATTATTAATGTTTAACTAATAGCTCAGTCTTATTACTAGCTAACTCTGACATTTAAATTAACCCATATTTCATCATTTTGCCACATGGCTTAAGGCTTGTTACCCCATTTTCTACACATCCTGCTTGTTAGGTGGCTGGCTGACAGGCATCTCTCCCAACACCGCCTCTCCTCATTTGAGTTCTCAGTTTGATTGTTCCACCTAACCGTATCCTGCCTGGCTATTGGTCAACAGCTTTTATTAACCAATGAGAGGAATACATATCCAGAGCTTATAAAAAGATCATTCCACAGCAAGCTGTCACATGGAAACCACTTCCCAAAGTTTTACTACATTTAAATGTGTAAGACAAATAAACCAGAAGGTCAGACTCTGGATATCTTTGACCCAGCTCCTGCAAAGAAGGTACTGACTCAAGTTTCATTCTTCACCTCTCTCAGATTGTCTCCCCAATAGCCATGAGGCTTGTGGCGTCAGCCAAAATGTGATAATATTGATCCAGTCAAGACATGATACCCAAGCTCTTACCCTGAGTTCACGTATTCCCAGGTCATCATTCATGAGTAAGACCATTCCAAGAGAAAACCACCAAATACAGAGTTGAATGTTCTGGAAGTTGAAAAGCATTTGTTGTTCGTTTGTCCCAATGTCTATAAAAGTGTGCTCACTGGATACTTAAGTAAATGGATGGAGGCAATTTGGGTTGAGATGAAAATTAAAAGGACACTTATGTTAAACAAAACAGGTATGCTACTTTAGGGCCCATTAAACAATTGCTGGCCTTTCTCTTTATCCACAGCCCTAAAAAGAACTCAGGTGAGTCCCTCCCACTCTATTCCAATCACACACTCAGACACAGAGTAAACATTTGGGGGCTGGAGAGATGGTTCAGCAGTTAAGAGCACTGACTGCTCTTCCAGGGGACCTTGTTTGAATCCTTGTACTCATATTGTGACTAACAGCAACCCATAAACTCCAGTCCCAAGGGATATATTGCCCTATTCTGGCCCTTGTGGGCACTGCATTCATGTGGTACACAGGTATACATATAGGTAAAACACACACACACACAAAAGAAAAAAAAGTATTTAGTAAAGAAAATTATGAGTGAGTAGCATACAAACTGATCACACAATCTTTTTGATAAAGTCAGTGTTAGTTAGCCTCGTCTTGTGTTCTAGATGCTTCGTGCCCTCCACAAAGCCTTCTCTGTACGCACATGCAACTGTGTGCCCTCCACAAAAGGTTCTCTGGATACACATGCATCCGTGTGTCCTCTACAAAAGGTTCTATGTATATACATGCAACTATATCCCTAAAGATCAGCTATTAAGAGTGTAACAGATCATGTGTCTTACTTATAAAGCTAGAGCATTCCAACATCAATCTCTAGTATCTCTTATTTTTATTCATTTTCCAGTTATGAAAAGTGATGGGTTTCATTTTGGCACTTTGTTCATCCTTCTCCTCCCTGCCTTCCCCCATCTCTCTGCCTCACCTCATGTTAGTCTCCTTTCTTTCCCAAGGTAGACATTGAGCACTTTCACTTGCTGAGCCAGAGCATGTAAAATAAATGGAAAGTTGTTCGGGGCTTGAGAGATGGCTCAGTGGTTAAGAGCGCTTGTTGCTCTTGCAGAGGACCCAGGTTCATCCCAGAAGCCACATGAAGGTTCAAAACTATCTGTAAATCCAGTTCCAGGGGATCTGATGCCTTCTTCTGACCTCCAAAGGTACCAAACATTCAGATGGTGCATATACATGCATTCAGGTAAAAGATTCATACATAAAATTAAGAGGAGGGAAAAAATTAAGAGAAGGAGGCAGAGGAGGAGAAAGAGGAGAAGAAGAAGAAGAGAAGGAAGAAAGAAAAGAGAGAAAGAAAGAAAGAAAGATGATAGATAGATAGATAGATAGATAGATAGATAGATAGATAGATAGATAGACAGACAGACTGATTTTCCCCTTAGAGGTTTGAAATTCTTCAACTGCAGAATCCTACCTTTACTTAAGAACTTGCAGCAGCTCTCAGAGTTTGTTCAAGGAAAACCAGTGGAGGACACATGCACAGGAAACTACAAACCTGTCAAAAGAATGAAGAGTCCGGGGTCCAACTAGGAATGTTTTGGAAGTCCAATTGTCCGTGTTGGGGTTGCTCCGTCTGTCCCCAGCTACACCCTAGTCTCTCATCCCCTGCTTCCATCACTCCACCACCCTAACGTGGGCTGCAATCTGGCTTGAAGATTTTGAGCAGGTAAGAGAAAGGAAAATAGATTAAAGTACACAGTTCATGAGGCTCATGAGGCAAATACGACAATTGTTCATTCAGAACTAACCAGAGATTTGTAAGCTCTGGATGATTCTGTATGCACTCAGAAGGCCTGCAAGTCCTTGCTGGTCACCTGAACTTCATCAGTGGAACCTCCCTGCCTCTTCAAAGAGCTCCTAGCGTCCTTTACATTCCTCAATCAAGCCAAGGTCACTCAAAGTCACCTAGATACTCTGTAGGGTCCTTTACCATATTTCTTTATCCTTCTAGAATGTTTTTCCCTCTGATATTTGCATGTCTAACTTGTTCTCCACTTTCAGGCTTCAGTAAGAAGTTCCACCTTCAAAGAAATCCTTTCTGCTTGCTTTCCTCAGTATTTACTTTGCTTACTCTTTTTCTCATAGTACATAATGACTACATGGAACATTTTTATTCCGATACCTGACCATTTTTCTTTTTTTTAAATATTTATTTTATGTACATTTGTGTTTTGCCATGGGTGTCAAGTCCCCTGGAACTGAAATTATAGACAGTTGTGAGACATGGGTGCTGGGAATTGAACCTGGGTCCTCTAGAAGAACAGTCAGTGCTCTTAACCACTGAGCCATCTCTCCAGCCCCCGAAATATTTATTTATTATGTATACAATATTCTGTTTGTGTGTATGCCTGCAGGCCAGAAGAGGGCACCAGACCCCATTACAGATGGTTGTGAGCTACCATGTGGTTGCTGGGAATTGAACTCAGGACCTTTAGAAGAGCAGGCAATGCTCTTAACCTCTGAGCCATCTCTCCAGCCCTCTGACCATTTTTCTATTATGCATCCATCGCATATGTAAGATCCATGAGCACAAAAGCCCGGCTGTACCTCTTGGAACTACGTCTGGAAGACACTTGAAGCTTCAATAACTAGGTGCCCGATGACTGAGCAACAGCTGGTACTCGCCCAGAGGAAGCTTCTCTGAAGGGTCCTCACTAAAGATGCTAACTGACTTAACTTGTTTGCCCTCAGCAGCATCCTTACAGAAAACACAGAAGGCAGTCCACAAAGACTCAATGTCACGTGACTCGGAACGGGATACTCTGGGGATCCTGTGAGGGTTCTATGTGCACTTTCTCCCAGTTCTGAATCCTCTCTCTGCACAGAGATGGTGCCGTGCTTTCAGTCAGAGACAAGACTCCACACCTCTCCCTACCAACACATGCTTCTCCTCCAGCTGTGAAACGTAGAGCTGAAAAAGCCTCACAGTGTGCTCGGGACCAACTGGAGCCTGGTGTCTTCCCTTCTGCTTAGTGATGCGATTCTTCATTTAGGAGGAGGAACTTGATTCAGTCTATTACCTTTTAGTCATTCTGCCTTCTCAGCCTCTGCAGCTCTAAGCCACCTAGACCACACTGGGTGTCTAACTGTGACCCATCGTTTTCGCAGCATGCACACAAAGGGGTCATTACTATCCATGATCTGTGTGACCTGCTCCCCATTCAGTTACCTCACTGAATCATTTACTGGCTGTCTCCTCTCTCACTGGGTTCCCGGCACACCGGTGGCTGGCTAGCTGTAGGTCAGGACCAGTTTGCACCTGCCTCAGGACCTCTGCACTGGTTGCTCTGTCGGCCACTCTTTTCTCTGGGCAGCTAGATCGCTTGATCCCTCCCTTCCTCCAGTCCTGTACTCAGAGGCATCCTCTCAGTGGGGTCTCCCCTGGACAGGCCACCTAAAACACCCAACCTCTCTACCCTAGCATTCCACATACCTTTGGCCCATTCTCTTCCTCCCCTGCTGTTTTTACTTGGAACTTTCAAAATCTATCAGAAGGTGGAAAGGAAAACAATGACTAAGAAAATAACACCGAGAACAAAAGCAGACGGCCTGGCAGGGAGTTAAATGTTCTAACCTGAAATTACCAAGAAGTGGAGAAATTCTGGCCAAAGACAGGGTGAATCCAGACAAACCCAGGAAGCAAGTGACAGAAAAGATGCTGATTTGTACAATAAAAAAAAAAAAAATCTGGTGGTATCTGGAGAGTGAGGTGAACCCCCAGGTAACAGTGCGAATGATAATAGGCTGTTAAGAGTGGCAAGCAGGGCATGGCAGCGCATGCCTGTAATCCTAAAATACTACAGGTCAAGTGCCATGGGTTTGTGGCCAACCTGGGCTACAGGGTGATGCTCTGTCTCCAAACAACAAGAAATACCACAGAAAACAGCTAAGGATGCAGAAAGCGCAACTAAATTCCATAGCAATACTAAAGATTAAAAAATAAAGTAGGCAGTAAATTTTTACATAAGAGTGTAAACACAACCCTAAGCATTTTCCAAAGGCGTAGTAAATGCTGTCTGTGACGGTCACACACACACACACACACCCAGGAATTGTGTCGTACTTTGCAGATTTGCTGGACACAGTGGGGTCTTGACGACCTATGAACTCAGGATGGAAGCCCAGAGGAGAAGCCAGCAGCAGCAAACACAGCTGGAAGGCGAACCATGGCTAACACAACAGAGAAGGTGTGGGTGTGGCCATGGCTAACAGATCAGAGGTGTGGGTGTGGAGAGAAGTTCTTTCCAGAGTCTGAAAATCTGCTATGGGTCTCATTTTTCTTCTATAAACAACTTCTCTAAATTCTTCTCTTGCTTGCAGAACACAGAATTCAGGAAGCAATAAAGGGACTCTAGGCTTTTGGAGGGGATGTTTGCTTGCTTGCTTGAGACTGAGTCTCACTAAATAGCTTTGGCTGGTGTCCAACTCACTATGTAGCCCATAGTCTGTATGTATGGCCTTGATCTCAGACATCTACCTGCCCTGGCTCCAGAGTACCAGGGTTAAGGGCATGTGCCACCACCCTTGACTTTAAGGCTCACTTTTGATCAAGTAAAATCATCAGGAAATGAAGGGAGGTTTAGGGAAAAATAGCTATTATAGGGCAAACTCCCAAGAGCCCAACAAAGGCTGGGATGTAGCCTGGTTTATAGAGTACTTACATGGCATGCACAAAGCCCTGGCTTCAGTCCACAGCACTACATGACCAGGCATGGTGGCATGCATCTCTGACCCTGACACTCAGGAGGCGGTGGTAAGAAGAATGGAAGTTTCAGATTATCCTCAGCTACACAGTGAGTTCCTAGCCATCTTTGGACATATGATACCCTATCAATAAATAAATGAGTAAATAAATAGCCAAACAAGTAAATGGCAATTTTCCCCTCCACCTGTAGGGCAGATTAAAGTTCAGAGACAAATACCTATTGAGCAGGGCATAAAGACACACACCTTTAGTTCCAACGCTGGGGAGGCAGAGGCGGATTGTTCTTTGTGAGTTTGAAGCTAGCCTGGTCTGTTGAAAGAGTTCCAGGCCTGCGCTACATAGTGAGAGCCTGTCTAGGAAAAATAAAACAAAGAAACAAAACAACAACAAAAACCTCAGTTCTGTGGTTAGAACTGACCTGACCAAATTGATTTTATAACTAGGAAAACAACAAACTTCCTGTCCCCAGGGAATTTGCAGGGTAGTTGGGGGAGGGAAGAAAGAAAGAAGAAAAAGCAAATCATATAATACCAGTACTGATAAGCAGTATTAAAAAGTGGAACGAACTCTTTGGAGAAATGGCTGCTTATGACTCCAGCAGGAAATCAAAACATCTTGAGTGCTAGAAAGTAAGGAAGTATTCAAAACTAAGAAAGGAGTGGGGGACAACTTTACCGATAGAAGTAGGCCAAAGAAACAAGGGTGAGGTGAAAAGGCTGCCCTGGGCAGCTCTGGGAGCATCAGGGCAGTAAAGGGAAGACGCTTCCATCAAACCAACGCACACAATAAATCCCAATGCCCTCTCAGGGAGATGGAGTCCGCACTCTCCATTGTGGGCCACACCTAGCGACTCTTTCAAAGACAACAGGACGGAAAGGATGGGGAAAGCAGTCAGAGTGATCAGACCACAGGGGAACCTGGCAAAGACTCCCTCGGGCAGATGAGAGAGCTTAAATCCACTGTGAGCAGCTATAGGACAAGTTAGGGTCTTGGATCTGACGTGATGAAGGTGGCACTCTGTCATCTTCATCCAAACAGAAGTCTAATCATGAGAAAGCAGAGCAATCGCAACAAGAGTCATTTCACAAAGCACCTGCTGGGAAAGACAGCTCAGTACCTGAGAGCACTCGGTTTGATTCCCAGCAATCCCACGGCGGCTCACAGTCATTCATAACTCTCTAGTTCCAGAGGACCCAATGCCACAGAGATACTGGCACATCCGTGCTGATACATGGCTATTCACAACAGCCGCATCTGGAGCCATCCCAGCTGCCCATCAATAAAAGAATCTGTAGGAAGAATGTGTGTATATGCAACATGGGATTTCATTCAGCTACAAAGAGGAACAAACCATACTGTCTGCAGGAGAAATGCTCATTATGTCAAGTGAAATAAACTACACTCATATTTTTATTTTATATGTGGTCAGAAAAGTAAAACAGGGGTTTGGCAGTGGTAGCTCATGATTTCAGTCCCAGCACTGTGGTAAGGCAGATTCAGGAGGAGCTCTGAGTTTGAGGTCTATAGTTTGGTTTATAGTGTGAGTTCCAGAACAGCCAGGGTTACAGAGTGAAACCCTGTCTCAAAAGAAAAGCATTCTAGATGCAGAAAAGAGAGAGCAGGGAATAGAGGAGAGGGTGATGGTCAGAGCACCTCATACACACATATGGAAATGTCATCATGAAAGCTAGTACTTTGTATAATTAATACACGCTGGTAAAAGATCCGAAGATCAGTACTCAGCTCACGCTGAGCACCAAGAAAACATTCCTCAGTTTTTTGGTTTAGTTTTCCTGTTGAGAGGTATTAAGAAACATTAAGAATGGGGCTGGAAAGATGGTTCAGCAGTTGAGAGCCAGAAGCCCAGAAGACCTGTGTTTGGTTCCCAGCACCCATATGGCAGCTCACACCTGTCCGTAACTTCAGTTCCAGGGCTTCTGACACCCTCACACAGACACACGTGCAGGTGAAACATCAATGCTCAGAAAATAAAAATAAATTCCATAAACCGGGCGGTGGTGGCACACGCCTTTAATCCCAGCAGTCTAGAGGCAGAGGCAGGCGGGTCTCTGTGAGTTCAAGGTCAGCCTGGTCTATAAAGTGAATTCCAGAACAGGCTCCAAAGCTACACAAAGAAACCCTGTCTCAAAATATGAAAATTAAAAATTTTTACATATATATATATAATATTAAAAAAGGAAAACTCAGGTGATACAATACTCTCAAAAATTCAACCCTGGTGATGCAGTTGTTGCAGTTGACGGGGAAACAGCGTAACAGCTGAAGAAGCAGGTACAGTCACAGGACTGGAGTGCAGTGCAGTCACAGCTGAAGAAGCAGGTACAGTCACAGGACTGGAGTGCAGTGCAGTCACAGGGATCCTTGCAAGTCAGAAATAGATGTGATGACAGGGAGCTACAGGCATGCTGCACCAAGCTGGGCTTCCTGGTTTGGACATTGTGAGCTGGGGACCGAGGAAAGGACACAGGTGACTTCTTTGCATCATTGTTGTAAGTTCATTAAATAAATATGTTACTGTTTCAAAGTCAAAACTATTTTTTTTGTTTTTGTTTTTCAAGACAGTGTTTCTCTGTGTAACAGCCCTCGCTGTCCTGGAACTCACTCTGTAGACCAGGTAGGCCTCGAACTCACAAAGATTCGCCTGGCTCTGTCTCCCGAGTGCTGGGATTAAAGGCCTGTGCCACCACCACCCGGTCCAAGTAAAAAGTCATTTTCAAGTCAGTTTCTCTGCAGGAGGACAAAATGACTGCCAACCTTTCACAGAGTGCAGATGACAGAAGTGGCGTGACTTAAGACTGTGATCTGGTTGCCACACGCGTGCAGCTAGGAATGGGAGCCATGGAAGTTCCACCTCTGAAGGAGGTGGTTCACTTCCGGGGGGCCACCGTTGCAGGCTGACAAGCGTGCTGGATGATAACAAAGTGAGACCCTCAGAACTGAGCCATACTGTGACACAGAAGTCACTATGAGGAGACGACGTTTAGCTAGAAATGCTGAAGGCATTCGAGACAGAAGAGTTCTCTTCAAACCTTTGACAGCTATCCCTTGGAAATAAAATTATACTTTCACAAAACGCCACAAGTATTTTCTTAACGAACATGGAAACAGTCTGGGCTATGTTCAGGCCTCTGATACTAAAACTTTCGGATGCACCAGAAACATCAAAATGTTCTCACGTGGAATCGTTACTATCTCTTTAACTCTCCTTTCACTTGGCCTTAGATTGAGCCACGATGGTTAAGAAGGCTTCGTTTATTACCACCACCTTCAGCCATCTCTTTCTGACCCTATCCCAGCAGCTAATTCAATAGATCTATCGTGTATGCTTAAGAATGAAATGGTAAGCCGGGCGGTGGTGGCGCATGCCTTTAATCCCAGCACTTGGGAGGCAGAGGCAGGCGGATCTCTGTGAGTTCGAGACCAGCCTGGTCTACAAGAGCTAGTTCCAGGACAGGCTCCAAAACCACACAGAAACCCTGTCTCGAAAAACCAAAAAAAAAAAAAAAAATGAAATGGTTATCAGCTCCTAAGCTACTTGATTCTCAACAAAGGGGCCACAAACCTTACACTGGAGAAAAGGCAGCCTTGCTAATAAAGGCACTGACCCCGGCCCAAAAAGCCACATCTATGGTGCTGAACGAGATATGATCTGTCAATGCATGCCAACATTATTTCAAAACAGATCAAAGACTTTAGTGTAGAGCCTGAAATTCTACAACTACTAGGGAGGGAAAACAAAGACCATGTAAGGGAACAGCTCAAGATCTGTGAAGCCTGGGCTTTCTGGATCTCAGGAGGCAGCAACACGAGTTGGCGCATGGGACGCATTGCATCAGAAAGTTTCTGGGCAACAAATGAAACAATCAACAGAGTGAAGACACAGCTACAGACAGGACGAATTTCCCAGAAAAGACAAGGAATTCCAAAAAACTAAACACCCAAAGAACAAGTAAAGCACTGCATATATGGACAGACGAACTGAACGACCACTTTTCTGGAAAAGTACAGACAGCCGGGCGGTGGTGGCCCACGCCTTTAATCCCAGTAGCACTCGGGAGGCAGAGGCAGGCGGATCTCTTTTTGAGTTTGAGGCCAGCCTGGTCTACAAGAGCTAGTTCCAGGACAGGCTCCAAAGCTACACAGAGAAACCCTGTCTTGGAAAGAAATGAAGGAAGGAAGGAAGGAAGGAAGGAAGGAAGGAAGGAAGGAAGGAAGGAAGGAAGGAAGGAAGGAAGAGGGAGGGAGGAAGGGAGAGAGAGAGAGAGGGAGGGAGGGAGGGAAGAAAAGTACTGATGGCCAATAGATATGTTAAAAACTGCTCATTATTCTTGTCATCAGGAAAATGAAAAGCACAGCTTCGCTGGGACCCATCTCATCCCGTCAGAATGGCTCATCCAGAAACAAACAGCAAGAACAAAACAGTGAATTTGGCCAGGATGGAGAGGAAAATGAGGAGCCCTTATAAGCAGTAGATATAAATTAGGGACACTACTTTGATTATAAGTACATAGCTTTCACAATTAAGAATAGAACTGTCATATGACTCAGCTATACCACTCCTGGGTACTCAGCAGGCATGTAACCTGATTCCTACATGGACAAGTAGCTCAGCCTAGGTGCCCATCAACAGACAGATGGGTAAATAGGAGAGAGAAATAGGCTATTATTCATCCATAAAGAAGAGAGTGGGGTAATAAAACAGGTTAGGGAGGAGTGGATATGAGCCATGTTTGTTACGTAGACACACGGAAATGACACGATAGGACCTGCAAACAGGCAACTAACAACTATTCCTAAGAACTGAAAAGAGTATGCAAGAAACACACGCGAAGTTCTTAGCAAGCGTGAGAGAGCTCCTGGAGCCGAAGGAGATGCGGCATCTTCCGTCATTCCATTCTGATCCTTAAAGGGTGAAAAACAGAGACTCAAACAGGGCCTCATGAAAGGATGCCACCCTCCAAGGACCAACGTAGTCTCCAACAAAGGGGTTGGAGAGAGTGTAGTGGTTGCCCCGCGATGTGAGAGTTCAGGCTCTAACCTGGCATCTTGCAGCCTAAGCTTTCTGCTATGCTGTGTCTGGGCGACCGACTGCTGGACAGCCAGTCCTCATGGCCGCTTTTGCCTGAGAGGCTTCAACAGCAGCTGTAAATGAACGCAAGAGGGAATGAGACGGAGTAGAGCTTTTGTTCTTGTCTTTCACTAGGCAGACCCAAACCCTTCTCCAGAAGACACACTGCACGGCCAGGATTGAGACGTCTGCCTTGCCTTCTTATTTTATCGGGGGCAGAGAAGAGTCACGGCCAGAATAACCACTTTCCTATTGGTACTGAGTGGCCACAACAGTCCCTTAGCAGCCTAGCCACTCTGCTATAAACAATAGCAGAGTTCCTGCACCTATCCACTGGTTTATTCATCAATTCAGTAAATACCAAATAATTAACAGAGAGCCTTCATGTGTCAAGCATTGTTCCAGGGACTAGAGATACAGCAAAGCACAAATATGATTACAAAAAAGAAAAAAACAAACAAACAAAGAAACAAACACCTGCCCCTGTACAACTCCCCTTACTATTCCCTACCCTCCCACTCCCCCTTCCAGGCAGCTGTCCTCTCTACCCCTGCCTCCAGGCAACTCTCCCTCCTGCCTCCTACAGTTCCCTCACTGGAGGAGACAATAAACAAAGTAAGTCAGAAGAAGATGTAGGTGTGGAAAATACTGTGGGGGGGAGGGGAGGGAAAAAAACATGGGAAACAGCAGGATAAAGATGAAAGGGGGAAATGGGAGAGCTCACAGAAACTTGAGAAAAGTGGCCCAGGACACGTCTGGGGTCTGAGCTGGGAGTTGACCTGGCATAGTCTCAGAGCAGAAAGAGGTGGGTGGAGCTTTATCAGTGAGACACGTCAGAGACAATGAGCAGGAAGCCAGACATAAAAGAAGCTCTTAGATGGTTGAAAGGCTTCTACACTCTGAGTAGGATGGGGAGTTGCTGGAAGTTTGAAACAGAAACAGATAAAATTACAATTTTACAGGCTGAGATTAGATTAACAAGAAGAGACGACACAAGGGCCGGAGAGATGGCTCAGCAGTCATACAGACCTCGGTCTGGGTCCAAGCATCCACATCACAAGCCCCATATACCTGTGACTCCAACTCCAAAGGGATCCAGCACCCTCTTCTGGTCTCAGCAGGTCCACCTGCACGCGCGCACACACACACACACACACACACACACACACACACTTACACTCATTCAGACATGAATTGATAACAATATTCTTTAATTAACAGAACAGAAAGAAGTCTGGGGGTGGTGGCTCAGGCCTTTAATCCCAGCACTCAGGAGGCAGAGCAGGAGGATCTTGAGGTCAGCCTGGTCTACAAAGTAAGTTCCAGGACAGGCTCCAAAACTACACAGAGAAACCTGTTTAACAAAAAAAAAAAAAAAAAAAAAAAAAAAAAAAAAAAAAAAAAAAAAAACAACACAGAAAGAGAAGTTGGAAGTTGCAGAAGTAGACACAGCAGTCAAGAGGCTGTTGTAATATTTAGCTAAGAGCTAATGGTTTCTCCAAACAAGGAACAAAATCGCTGAGGTGAGAAGGAACATTTGGGACTGAGATTCATTTAAAGTCAAACCGTGCTGGGAGAGTAAGGAAGTGAAGAACCATGAAGCTGCCATTAAGCACTGTATCTTAGTTGGGTTTACCACTGCTGTGAAGAGACACTATGGCCACCGCAACCGTTATAAAGAAAACATTTCATTGAGGGTGGCTCACTTACAGTTTCAGAGGTTCAGTCCGTTATGATCATGAAGGGGAGCATGGCAGCGTGCAGGCAGCCGTGGTGCTGGAGCTGAAGCTGAGAGTGCTACATCTTACAGGCAACAGGAAGTGGACTGACTATCACACTGAGTGAAGCTTGAGAAGAGACCTCAAAGCCCGCCCCCATAGTGATATACTTCCTCCAACAAGGCCACACCTCCTGATTGGCCGCACTCCTTGAGGGCCATTTTCTTTCAAACCACCATATGGTAAGATAGCTGTTCTCTGTTGCTGCGATAAAATACTGTGATAAAAAGGGACTCATAGAAGAACACGCTTGGGACCAGAGAAATGGCTCCCTGAGAGCACTTACTGCCTTTGTACGGGACTCCAGCTCCATTTCCCAGCACCCATATGGTAGCTAACAATGTTCTGCAGTCTCCAATGCCCTCCACAGACACTGTATGCATGTGGTACACAGACACAGGCAAAACACTCATATACATAAAATAAAAAGAAATGAATATTTTAAAAAAATAAAAATAAAACCAAGAACTTACAGTTCCAGAGGGATAGGGCCCATAAAGACATGGGAGGCACAGAAGCAGAAGCCCAGAGCAGGAAGCTGAGAGATCAAATCTCAATCACACACAGGAAGCAACAAGTGGACTAGAAGCAGGGGTGACTATAAACCCTCAAAGTCCCTTTCCAGAGCTGTGCTGCCTCCAGCAAGGCTGACCGCCCTAAGATTCTATAACCTCCCCAAACTGCACGATCCACGGGAGAACAAGCATGCAAATACCTGAGCCCCCGGTTCTTATTCAAACCACTACACGCAGGGATGAGGGGGACTGAAAGCGCAGGTGGACAGGATCCAGGAAATCATGAGCTTATTTAGGGATGCTTAGCTTCATAGACCCTTGACGGCTAGCTGGAAATGGTAAGCAAGAAGCTGGATACAGGAGGCGGGAGTTCCGGACCTGGATATGGTGTACGGTGTGGATTGGGAAAGGACCTAGTACCTGCTGGACTGAAGAGAATATTGAGAGTGGGCGCAGATGAGAGGGACAGAGCCATGGAGCCAGGGATCGTTAGCTATCAAAGCTGAGGAAGGCATAAGGGATGAAGGGAGAAGAGGCAAGCCACCAGCAAGCCACCAGCCTGGGTGCTCCGTCCTCCCCCGCCGCTGCTGTTTTCCTCATTCACATGATCCTCCACCAGTGTCATTCCACCTCTGTCAGCTTTACTCGTAAGTAAATAAAGACAATTTTTATCAAAGTGCATGAGCCAAAATAGATATTTACTATGCAAACACCATCCTTTTAATTGAGTGATTCTTTTAAACCTGCAGGGTAATAGTTACAATTCGTGAATCTACCAGGACACCAAGTCACCCAGCTTTTCTCTTGATGGGGGTGTGTATGGGGGCTGCAGATTTTCTTTCTGTGATTGTTCTTGTCCATGGAGGGTGTCGGGCTCCTCGCAGTACCCCTTCTGCCTCCCCTCCCGAGCGCCCAGCCTCCTAACCCAAGAGCGATGAATGCTCACACCATTTCACTTTGGTCCAGCTGCCAGGCTGGGGAACAGATGTTGCATTGTTAACACAAAGGAGAAAACAAACAGCTTGGCTCTCTCCAGCCCTCCCGCCCTCCACCCCCGCACTGGGAGCCCCCTGGTGAAGGGCCCCAGACCGTGGCGTTCTCCTGGCGCTGTTTACAGAGGACACGGGTTGTGTCAGCTGAGCGGGGCTGGTGTCCGGAAGATGCCCTCACTGTGGCCAGCTTTGAGGACAATGGCTCCTCTTCTGCATGGAGCCCCAATAAGGAACCTACCTACATGTTAGGAGCAAAAATTATGACTGAAGACAAGCCTGGGGCAAAAGGAAACTTGTTTCTAGGTTTCGTATTTACCTGTGTGTAAACAGGAACCAGATTCTAGCGCTTCTGAAGGTCCAAGGTCCAGGGTTTGTATCTGGGGTGGGTCTTCTTTCTGTGGAGACCCGATGTGCCAGGACAGCAGGAGGCGGCACACATGCACTACACACATGTATCTTATCTGGTCTCTTCTTTTGTCCTTTTGAAGCAGTAGTTCTCAACCTATGGGTCGTGACCCATTTGGGGGCCTAACGACCCTTTCACAGGGGTCGCCTAAGACCTTCAAGAAAACATGGCTATTTGCATTAAGATTCATAACAGTAGCAAAATTACATTTAGGAAGTAGCAGTGAAAATAATTTTATGGTTGAGGTCACCACGCTGTGAGGAACTGTATTGAAGAGTCACAGCACTAGGAAGACTGAGAACCACTGTTTTAAAGTCACTAGTGACTCTGCTCTGACGACTTTTATCTAATGCTAGACCCCTCCTAAAGGTCCTGTCTCTAAACGCCATGGTCAGATCAACTCTGTCCTCTTAATGCTCTGCGGCGTGGATTGCATTCTCACATCCGTTTCGAAGATGAGAAACGAAGCACATGGACAACAACTAGGCCGGAGAGGCGGGAGGGTCCCTTCCTTTCTGGACCTCACAGGTTCAGCATCTCCTGCCTTCTTTTCCTCCTCATACACTATCTCCCTAGCTCTCCATGGAGACAGGAGTACAGGGTGAGGCTCACACAGGATAGAGTAAGCAAGGGAGATCTTGAAGGAGGAGGCTCTATGTGAAGCAGGCCCAAAGAGGTGGGGGTACCAACTTAGGAGAGGCTGGACACATAGGCTAGGTGGCTGGACTTTCTTGATCTTACCAAGTGGCGCTGGAGAGAGTTCAGGAAGAAGCGTGACACCCAGGAACACACCACAGCTTTGTGGAGGATGAATGGCAAGGGAGAGCCGGCTAAGACATTACTCCAGCAATTTAGGCTGCAGACAGAAAAGCGCAGAGAGAACATGAGAAATGGTTCGATTGTTATCAATGATGCAAAATCAACAGGGCTTAGGAAACCAACTGAGCCTGGAGAAAAGGTGACAGAGAGTGCCGGGGCTGTGAGCACATCAATGGATCTGTCCCTGAGACGGTTATAGCCATCCTCTCTCCTGCATATACCATCCAAAATACAAGTAATATTAAATCATAATACAGATATTAGAAAGTGCAAATGTTGGGGCTGGAGAGATGGCTCAGTGGTTAAGAGCATTGCCTGCTCTTCCAAAGGTCCTGAGTTCAATTCCCAGCAACCATATGGTGGCTCACAACCATCTGTAATGGAGTCTGGTGCCCTCTTCTGGCCTACAGGCACACAGACAGAATATTGTATACATAATAAGTAAATAAATAAATATTTTTAAAAAAAAGAAAGAGCAAATGTTTCTGGTTTTTCATGTATGGCCACCACTCTGACCTTTTTTTCTTCTCTTCTCTCTCTCTGTTTTTTTTTTAAGGCACTGCATTTTAAAAATATTTTCTCGGCACCATGGTTTTGTTTTCTTAGTATTCCAAGCCTCTGTTTGCCTGTTCGTGTTTCTAGTGAAATCCAACAGCGGACTGGAGATACAGAGTTCACATTTAGGCCACTAGGTGGGTGCTGGTGCCTTTCCGAAAGAGGAGGCACAAGAGCTAGAATGGCGGGATGAGCTCAGCTTTGGATGCCTGCACTTGGAGGCATCAATGGAGACAGACACTGCCAGAAGGCAGCTGATGAGATGAGTCTGGAGCCGGCGCGGAGACGGGACCTGGACAACATCAGTGCTCATGTGGGAGAGAGTCATGAGAGGGGGGAAAGGTCACCCAGGGTGAGAGTGTGGAGGAAGAGGGGAGAGAGCCTGGCATGGTACTGGCAGAAAGGCGTCGGGGAAAGGCTGAGCAGGAACAAGAGCCTGGGGGGCCACCAGAAAGGCTGGAGAGAAGGCAGGAGGTACTCAAGCCACTAAGATCAAGGAAAGTGGGAATGGGAATGGGAATTCCCAGGAGGTAGTACTCAGAAGCATAGACTGACTCACAGTTCAGAGGATGGTCACGACAAACTTGTATTCAACAGGAGGTCACTGGCGGACCTGCTGAGGGTGACTTTTGGAAAAGAGGATGTGTGGGAGGACAGACGAAGCAGATGAGATGATTAAGAAGAGGTAGCAGGCTTATGCACTGTTAGTGGAAGCTATAAAGACCAGGGCAGAAGGATCACGTGTTCAAGGCCAGCCTGGGCTATCTAATGGCAAGGCAAAGCAAAAAGATAACCCTGAATCCCACAAGGTGGCAGGAGCGAACTCTCAGGAGATAATGCCTGAGCACTGTCCTCTGACCTACACACACACACACACACACACACCATAGCCTATACAAGAGCACAATCAATTAAATAAATTAAATAAAACAAAAGTAATTCTGTCATTCATAGACACCTGATTTCACCACTTGAAAATGCATATAGCAAGGGTGATGAACACGGCAGGGGGATTTAGCTATAGATTCCAATAAATTAAAGACAAAAGTAAGCAATCATTAATTATCAGATTGTAGTCCGTTGCTTAACTGGGCATAAAATCCTTCACTGGTCTCCATAAGGTAAACAGCGAGGAAGATTTTCATTATCTCCCCAAGAAATGGGAAATGTGTGAGCACAAAAAGGCAGTGATTGACATTCAAAACTTCCTCTGAAATCAAACAGAAGATCAAACTAGAAAGCAAGAGTAGTGTGTGCAAATTATTCTGCATAAGAATGGGCGCACAAACAGGCTTAGAGAATGGGATGTTCAGAGGGCACTCCACCCTCAGCACTGAACTATATACCCTAAAGAGACATGGGCAGAAGGGAGTCATTGCCCCTTGCCCCCAACTGTGCCCCCCCCTGGTGACCTCACCAGGTTCCGTTAGATAGCGCCAATCCAATGGTCACAAAATGACCCTGATTAAAATAAAATGGGTCACAAAACAAACCCTACAATCATGAATCTGGGAAAGAGACTGGTAGGGAGGAGGAGCTGGTAAGGATGGGAAGGGGCAAGAGAGGGTAGGAAGAGAGAGCATGATCAGAATGGAATATATATGTGTGTGTATGTCTGTATGTGTATATAATTGTCAGAGAACACATTTTAAATGCATAAAAATTCTATGTAAAGTTGAGAGAGGGGTACAGTATTAGAGACAAAGCTGTAGAGAAACAGAATGAAATCTGCTAAAATGCTGAAGATGACAGCATCATCTCAGCAAAAACTATCAGCTAAGTAGTCTAGAAAGTGTTCCTACCCAGAAGGGCTGGAATCTTCCATTGGAGGGTAAGCTCAGAGGACCTGAGACACCGTCCAGTGCAAGCACCTCCAGAGGCTGAGAGGGCGGAGGGTCTTGCCCCAGACTAGATCTAGAATTCTGACTGGGACTGCACCTTGCTTCCCTCAGTTCGCCCTATAATCTTCCTGTAGACAAAAGGATGTTAGAGGAGGAAGCCTGGATGGTGGTCTCAAGTCTTGAGACACTCCCGCCACTCCAAGTGACCTCACAAGGCAGCAAAGGCAAAGAGGGACTGTAGAAGGAACAATCCAGAGGCTTTCCAGGGCCTGAGATGTCAGCCTTTGAGTTACAAATTGACCTCCTCCAAGTTGAACGAATCGTAAATTTTCCACTGTGTCTCCAGACTCCCAGTAGAGGTGTCTGGTGAAGATGCAGGTGTTGGATCTGCAAAAAGAGATCTCAGAATGATTGACAATCACTGTCACACTGGAGAATGAGAGTTCCCAGGGAGAATGAGATTTCCCAGCAAGAATGAGGTCCCTGGGACAAGAAAATGCCCAGGACACAGCTATAAGGAAACAAATGTTAAAATGGGAAGAGCAAAGGAAACTAAGCGACTTCCCGGACAGGCACCATCTCTGAGTGCTTCTTGAATGTCTGGACCTGAGAATGAGTTCTCACTGCTTGCTGAGGATACTGAATATGTTATAGGAAGTAAATGCTCAGAGTGACTGAAGGAAGGGGGAGGAGTTAACGGGTGGAAGGGGAAGCAGTTAGTTAAGGGTGGAGAAAGGCTCCTACAGTTATCTAGGGCCACTTCCTGATTTACAGGGGAAACACAATTTTCTGTCTCCTTTGCCCCATCCTATCACTGTTCCCCATTAACACAGGTCCCAGGAGAACCCGGGCAATTCAAGTGGTCCCAGGAGAACCCGGGCAATACAAGTGCTTCCAGGAAGGGTCAGTAGAAGGCCACCTACCCCTCTGCTAAGTGGACTTAGTCCAGAGTAGAGTGTGTGTTGCTCCGAGCAATGTGGCATAAAGGCTGGACAAATATGCTCTTTCCCGGTGCTGAGGGCAAAGGTCAAGGGGCCTGGGCACTGAGCAGAAAGGTAAATTTAGCAGAAATGCTAAAAGCAAAGAGAACAGGCTGTGGCATCCCCTTTTACCTACCAAGTGTAGTCAACAGTGGTTAGTCATTTAGAAGAAATAAAATTTTCCTGTAGCAAAGTACCAAGCTGGCTCCGAGGAGGGTGTTAATGGATTGTTAGCTTTTGATTGGTCCAAAATCTAGGAGGTCTTACCAGCAAGAAACCCCCTCCTCTCCCCAGTATCCTGGTTACATTAGGCTTTCTGTAGATTCGTTCTGAATGGGATTTCACGCCTAGGAAGAATGGAGAGAACCCAGGACCCAGGAAGTACGCAGGCTTTGGAGTTGGCAGCCACACTTGAGCCCATATCATCTGTGTAATATTTCAAAAGTTACATAAACGCCATGCTTATCAGTTTCCTCATCTGTGTTTTGGAGATGATGCTAACCTCCAAGGGCTGAGTGGCTATTTCTAAAGGGTACCAATAGCTACCCAGCAAGTATTCTCAGCTCTTGCTTTCTGTTGCCCATATTAATCCTGAGAGCCACCTTCAAGCCACCTTCATTATGGCTTTTCCCAACTCTTCGCCCCTTAGACACGTTGTCCAGATAAACAGCGAGCTTTCCTTTGTGGTCCGTTGGTAGATGGTATTCTGCTATCGCACTACCAAGCTATTGCACACTGGAAATTGCTTGCTCAGACCCTTGGGGACACGCTGACGTGCTTTTGTAACTCTCAGCCCTTCACCCAGTTCTTGGAGAAAACGTCACATTTCTCAGTTTCTCAGCAAGCACAAGAGCTTGATATGATTCCTGATGGAAATCTCCAGGAGGAATCAAGAGCCTCAGTGTAAAGACGCATGCGCACACGCACCCCGGGTGCTGTACTGTGACCAGGTAGCAGTTACAGCTGGAGCCGCTGTGAGCCGACAGTCTCCTTCAGCTGCTGGTAATCGCCAGCCATGGTACTGTTTTCTGTCTAGCTCCTTGGCACAGTGAGTGGTTCATCATTTGCCCTTTCTCTTTGAAGTTCATGCCCTCAGGCACCTGGCTAAATTTAGCTCTTTTCGGGTACCTTTCCTAACTGACCCACAGCTGTGGTAGTTTTGGCCATTCCCCAGACGGGCTCACTCCCCTCACACAGAGGTCTCTTCGGGTGCTGCTGGCTGCCCTGACTGCCCCGCCGCTTGCATAATTGATCCCTTCAGTGTTTGCTTTGAGAATCAATTTGTGCTCTTGGAAGCTAAAGCCCTTCATTCTAGCTCCTGACCCTTTGGCCCTCCTTGGTCATCTCTTCCTTGTTCTGCATCATCGGCTCATAGCTCTTTCTCCTTCCCGCTACAGCTGGGAGAGAAACAGTAAGTAATAACTCTGAAGTATTTCCCAGACTTTTCTCCAGGGACAAGGCCTCAGATCCTGGAAGATCCAGCATAGTGAGGTGTTCTTCCTTTTTTTCTTTCCTTTCTTCCTTTCTTCCTCCCTCCCTTTCTTTCTTTCTTTCTCTTTCTCCTTCTTTCTTTCTATTAAGGTATAAGGTATTTATTTTAGGTGGGTATAGTGGTACATACTTTTAAATCCAGCACTTACTTGGGAGGCACAGGCAGGTGGATCTCTGTGAGTTCGAGGCCAGCCTGGTCTACAAAGAGTTCCAGGACAGCCTGGTCTACAGAATCCAGGACAGCTAAGGTTGTGAGAACCTATCTCAAAAACAGAAAAAAAAAATTATTTTATTTTATGTTTGTATGCGCGAGTGTGTGAATGTTCATCGCAGACACTCAGGAGCCTGTAGAGGTAAGAAGCGGGCATCAGCTCTCCTGGAACAGGAGTTACAGGTGGTTGTAAGCCACATGTGGGTGTTGGAAACCGAACCCAGGTCCTCTATAAGTCTGTGAGTGCTTTTAACTACTGAGCCATCTCTCCAGCCCCGGTTAGGTGCTACTGGTTCTTGAGCCCCACAGAGGCTCAAGCCTGAATCCCTTGGCAGGCAGTTAAATGACAGGAATGCATGTAAAGGCTTTGATAGATTTGTATGTGCGCATTTCCAAAGGCCCGGAATAAAGATCATACTCAGCCTTTTTTCATTTTGCTTATTTGCTTATTATTTTCTTCTTTTTAATATAAGTTATAAATAAATCAACCAGGCAGCAAGCACGCATGGATCTCTGTCTTCATTCAGCCGGCTGGGAGCCCTTCAGAAGTGACCAAAAGAATGACGCAAGAGCCAGCACAGGAAATGAAAGCTATCTTAGGGGTTGGGGGAACACTTGAAGAGGATTCAATGGGGCCTCTGTCTTCCTAGAATTTGAAGACTATGTGGGAAAGCCAAACTGACCCACATAAAACAAGATCAGAGCTAGCACTAAATGTGAGGAACATTCTGGAGAGACTTTGCAGAGGTGGGAGGTTTGTGCTGACCTCAAGGGACAGGAAGCTTTGAATAGATATGGGAGAAGGGAGAGACTTATCAGCAGGAAAGAATACAATGAGCAGAGGCCAGAGGAGGCAGCTGGTACTCGGTCTGCACGTGTGTGGCACAGAGGTGGTGGTAAAGAGCTGACCACATTCCGGTGGGAAACGTATGTCAGGGAGAGGAGCAGACCAGATGTGGTCCACATCTGCAGGGCCTTGAGAGTCAGTCAAACTCCCAGCCACAGACACCTAGTAAGAGAGGGCTCTGTTAAAGAAAAGTGGGGGGGGGGGGGGTGAACATCTTGTCCTTTTTTTTTTTCTTCTAGGAACCACAACAAAAGACCTCTTTCTTAAATTCGCTCTCATCCTCATTAGCTGCATGTCTTTTCTCCCCAGAGAAGCATGTCAAGAGGCACCTGGAAGACCAAGGCAAGGGACAACGGGCTAGTGAGACCACGGTGTGCATGTCCTGCCGTGAAGGGCTCTAGTCGTATCTGGGGGCAGATACTCATGAGAAGAGTGGTTGGGGTCATCGAAGAATATGAATCGACAAGATCCTGAGAAGAAAAGTGATGCTCTGGATTGGAAGAGAACATGGAGAGTCCTGAGTGGCCACTGTCCTGACTCGTGACGAGGGCCCATGACTCTGGTGTCGTTGACACACTTGCTGACCACAGAGGAGGAGATCGGGCCGATTTTAGGTATTTGGCTGGCGGGTCACGTGAAGAAACTGCTCCTTTCCACCAGCTCTTTACAAGGGAAGCAAAGCTCCCTGCAGAACTGAAGGTTAGTATAGGATCCCCAGTAACTCTTTAAACCAAAGCAAACACGCAGGCAGCCCTTGTTTGTTCTGCACAGGGCTGGTCTCCTGCCCTTAGTCACCTGATTTTCAAGGCTCCTGGTTGATTTCCTCCTGGGGTCAAAGATGAGAACAGACAGCAAAAAAAAAAAAAAAAAAAAAAAAAAGACATAGCTGAGGATGCTAGACAATCAGAGGAGTACGGGATACACGGCAGGTCTCTCTTTAAAGAGCAAGATTTTGGTTGGTTTGGAAATGTCAAGATGCTTGATGAGGGACTGGAGAGATGGATCACCATTTGGAAGCACTGGTTTCTCTTCCAAAGGACCATAGTTTGGATCCCAGCACCCACATAAGGTGGCTCACACTGCCTGTGACTCCAGCTGCATAGGACTTGTGGTCCTCTTCTGACCTCAGCAGGCAACCCCTCCACTCTAAGATTCTCATACTCATAAAGAAATAATAAACTAAATCTTTGAAAGAGAAAGAGAGAAAGAAGGGAGAAAGGGAAGGAGAGAAGGAGGGAGGGAGGGAGGGAGGGAGGGAGGGAGGGAGGGAGGGAGGAAGGGTGGGTTAATCAGGCTGGGATGTAGTTCAGTTGGAAGAATGTTTGCCTAGCAGGCACAAAGCCCTGACACCACGTATAACTGGGTGTGTAATTCCAGCACTTAAGAAATAGAAACAACCAGGCAGTGATATGCATCTTTAAACCCAGCTCTATCAGGGAGGCAAAGGCGGGCAGACCTCTGTGATTTCAAGGCCAGCCTGGTCTACAGAACTAGTTCCAGGATGACCAGGGCTATGTATGCAAAGAAGCCCTGTCTCAAGGGAAAGAAAAAGAAAGATGCGGAGACCAAGTCAGGCATGGCGGTGCATGTCTTTAATCCCAGTACTTTCTGAGGCTGAAGCAGAATCTGTGTGTTCAAGGTCAGCCTGACAAATAAAAAAAGAAAGAGTGAGCTGGGCAGTGGTGGCACACACCTTTAATCCCAGCACTCATGAGGCAGAGGCAGGCAGACCTCCGTGGGTTTGAGGCCAGCCTGGTTTACAAAGCAAGTTCCAGAGAAACCTTATCTTAAAAAACAAAAATAAAGAAGGAAGGAAAGGAAAGAGAGAGAGAGAGAGAGAGAGAGAGAGAGAGAGAGAGAGAGAGAGAGAGAGAGAGAGAAACAAAGACAGAATCAATCAGGAATTCAAGTTTGTCCTTAGCTACACACCAAGTTTGAAACCAGTCTGTACTATAAGTGATTCTTCTAAAAACAAACAAAAGGAAAAACAAACAAGCAAGCAAGACAAACAACAGCAACAAAAACCCACTTGATCAGGAAAAAACCCACAGAATGTAAAACTGGAACACCTAGAGTCTTCAGCAGAAGTATGTCTCTTCTTCCTCTATTTGAGGGCCCTGTGTTAGTAGATGGGAGATGATACCAGGACTACCTTAGAGGCCCCGACATCCAGCACATGAAAATCAGTCCTGTCTAGCTTTGAGGTAGAGACAGGGTCGTGACTGGGACTTCCTTCAGGCAGTCAGAACAAGCTCCTAACCTCTCAATGGATAGTTTTCAATCTTCCTTACCTTCCAGCCTCTAAGGTAGGCTGCCTCCACTCCGTCATGTCAGTTTTCATAACCCCTAAGTTTTCTGCCTATGGAATACGCAGTCTTGCTTAGGGCACCGTATGGGCATGACACATAGGTACAGCAAAGAAACGCGTGCAGGCTGTATACTAATGCTAAATAGTGGTATTTTAAAGATGCAGGATCGCTGCAGAGCAAGAGGAGCAAGCAAGCAGGTCTCAGAACTCACAGTGAAAGAGACTTTGCCTGTAATGGAATCTGAAGTCCTTAGCCTAGCACTTTCCCGAACCTGAATGCACCATCTTTTCCAGCCTTACCTCCCAGGATTCCTTAGCATAGACTAACTGGATCACCACGCTCCGCCCATGTTTCTCTTACTCCACAGCTGGTTTTCTGTTTGTTTTGTTTTGCTTGCCTTTGACAGTCTCTTGTCTTCTCTGCCTCTTGAAATCCTAACCATGTTTCAGATATGACTTATGTTTCTTCTGTTTCTCAAAACCTTCCCCGCCCATGCCAGCCTCCCATGTCCTCACCCTGCCCAAACTCACAGCACTCTGTGTCCCAGAACTCATGGCCTGGAAGGTCATCATCTTTCCATTCATGTCCATTCTTGTAACAGTTTCTTTTTTAAAAAAGATTTATTTTATTTTGATTTTATGTGGATTGGTGTTTTGTCTGCATTAATTTGACCATGTGCAAGCCTGTTCCCTCAGAGGCTGGAAGAGGGCATCAGATCTCTTGGAACTGGAGTTACAGTTGGTTGTGAGCTGCCATATGGGTGCCAGAGCTGGAAGAGGAGCAAGTGCTCTTGACCACTGAGTTGTCTCTCCAGGTCCTTTTGATAGTTTCTTCACTTGGACCCTTACTGACTTTTGATCTTGCTATGTAGCATCCCCCCAACTACTTCCTGCTCTCTATGAAAGATGACATTTCATAAATCCTGCAGCATCTAGCTCAGGTCTAACATATGGTCAATGATGATCAATAGATATTCGTCAAAGGAATGTCACTAGAAAACTTCCTGTGACTATACTCTATCACGAAAATTAAACATTCCCATTTCCGAGTCTCACGGCCCACCTTTCACATAATCCAAAAGGAGGGGCATTCTGAATGGATTATTCTTAGGAAAAACATTGTTACTAGGAATGCCCTGTCTACCATCCCTTTTAAGGTGACCTTGTTTGCCACAATTATAACATTTTTAACATTTTGATTTTTCCTCAAACCTCTCCTATCCATGCATCATCATGTTCATGAGATTTAATATTAATTCCTGCAAAGGTGCTGACCTTGCCTTTAATGGCCTAACTATCTTTTGCATGGAGAATTGGCATTTTTAAAAGCCAGAGATTTAATTGTTATTTGTCTGGCTTCTGAGTTTACTATCATTCTGTTTACTGCTGATGTCAATCTTTGTAATAAATCCATAAAGGCTTCCTTTGGGCCTTGTAAAACTTTAGTAAATGACTCAATTTTCTTTCCAACTTCTCCAATTCTGTTCCAAGCATTCAAAGCTGCTGTGCAGCATAAATCCGGGGTGTGATCGTCATATATAGCCTGGCTGTCTATAGCAGTGTAGTTTCCTTCTCAAAGAATTTGATCTTGGTACAGTCATGTACCACATAAATGATGTATCTGTCAATCATGAACCATGTATTCATTGGTGGTGGTGTAAAATGGAGCTTGAGAGGTCTTGGCGGGTCAAGGGACCATGTGGCGGGTGAGAGACAAATACACCTGTAGGCAAAACTTAAGTGAGAATTTTATTGAGGGAAGGGTAAAGGAGAGGGAAAAGAGAAAGAGAAATACAGAGAGAAAGGAAGAAGAGGCAAGGATCAGCCTGCCTCTTTAGAAGAACAGCAGGAAAAGAGAGAGAGAGCAGGAGTGGGCAGAACCTGTCTCTTAAAGGGACCTTTTGTAACTCTGTACAGTCATAGTTCCTTAGGAGATTTCCCTACCTCTAGCTTTACTCCATTGTTCAATAATCTTAGCCTCTCCTATGAACCAGGTACTTCACTGTAATTGATGGAGACATGTTTCCTGTTCTCTTGAAGGCAGGCAGTAATAAAGGAATGACATCTAGAAGCCAGCCCTACAGACATATCAAATCTGCATGCTGCCCTCTCTCAACAGTACTCAAGACTAAGATTATCTATACATCTATGGGGTTTTTTTTTAGAAGCCATCACGTGGGCAAAAATTCAAAGAACAAGGTTTTTGCTGCATCCCACACTGAAGGCAGAGCCTGGGCTCCAGTTCTATGCTCTGAGTTCTTTGCAAAGACCTAAAACACAGCAGACATTTAATGCCCGTCGTGAGTGGAAACTTTCTCGCTTTTCTTATTCTTTTCTACTTCTCCATCTTGCTCTGTTTCTTTGATGTCCTTTCTGTCTTTCTCTTTGCCCATTCATGACCTATTGAGGTGCCTACTACTAGAAGTCATCAGGCCCTAACTAACCAAGGGGAAGGAACCCTTTACTCTCTATTCTTTCTGATCTTTCTTGCTTCTGCCTCAGGAAATCCATGGGCTGGTCTTTGACCATTATTAAATCCTAGCTATCAAAACCCAAGAGTTTCATTGTTTATTGGATGATTTACTGTAGCATGAGTTCTAATGGGTCTTAATAATAAAAGCCCAGAGTCAGATATTGGGGAAAATGAGGATGAAGGAGCAAAACCTTGACCACCTTATCTCTCAACTTCCCAGCCAAAGGGAGACTGAGTTCCTGTTTCCTCCCACCTTATCACTTCCTCTCTCAGCCATATCACTTCCTGTCTGTCTGTACAGACCTCCTGACCTCTATGGCTAGGTAGTGGCTAGCTCTGCCCTCTGATGTTCAGGCAATTATTTGTATAAACAAGATATCCCCACAATCTACAATTGATGGACTACATCATTGGGTTAGTCAGGACCGCTCCTGTTCCCTTGCCTTTAATTTCATTTTTCTTGTCACCTCTTTCCTGTTTGAAATACTCTCAGTCCTTCCAGAGTCCAGCTGGTAAACCCCAAATCTTAGACACCTGACTCTTGAGCCCTTTCCTTCAGAACAGCCATGGCCAGTCTTCTCACTGATACTCCCGCTCTTCTGCTTGGTGCTATCCCTACCATGAAGTCTGCCTCTGGGAAGTGGGCAGCACACTACTATAGGAGTCGCCTTCGGATTGGGCCGGCCACACATCTCTGTAGAAAAGGCTCTACAGAGCTTGTGCAAGATCAAGCACAGCCCAGGGAGTTGGGAAAATAAGTGATGATGTGGAAGGACATTGGAACTCTCGGGAATACTGACAAAATCTCTTGTCTGATTCAGTTTGGTATTTTGCAGAGCTCATGTTGAACCATTTGTTTTCTTTAGTATCAAAAATATGTCTAAACCAGGTATGGAACACATGCACTTAGGAGGCAGAGGTGGGCATGGCTCTATGAGTTCTAGGCCAGTCTGGTCTACATAGTGAGTTCCAGGCCATCCAGGACTACATAGAAAAACCTTGTCTCCAAAGCAAATAGTTCATACATCCACATAGTTTTAGGCCTTGGTACCAATTTTCAGGTAACTAGCTGATACTCTCTCCAACAGGAAGCTTCCTGGCCAAGGGCGGGGACAGATCTAGACAGACAATGAGAAGATAAAGAGCATCCTTCTGTGCTCACCTATCCCCCCCAGGTATCCTGGTCTGCACTGTGCCTACAGATCTCAACTGGGGAGTTTGTTCCTCAATAGGGGGATGCCTGTTCCCACTGCCTTTCTGATGTGTGGGTCGGTGAGGTGTGAGTGAGGAGGCAACTGTTCTCAGTGCTAACTAATAACTAGTTCTAAATAAGAAGCTTGCCTGAGTCTTGTAAGGCAAATGTCTACAGTTTGTGAAATGTTAGCGCTGCTTTTGAAGATGATTTTTATGAGAAATACTCATAAGGGAATGCAATGGATTGGTTATCAAATAATAGATGCCGTATGTCAAGGGCAATGACAGAGAAAAAACAGATGGAATAGACACTAAAGAAAGAGCAAAGAAAATTCGGCAAGATGCCAGAGAGGTTGTCTCTAAGCTGCAGAATTGGGGCCCCTTTTCCTTGTTTCTGGGCTGTCCAGTTCTTTAATATGAGTAAGTGTAGATCTTAACATAAATGGGAGGAATCACGGTTCAAATCTGTGTTCCAGATGAAGAATATGTTTCCTCACATCAGCACATCAGGAAATCTCTGAGATCTAAGTGCCAGATATAATGACTCATATCTGAAATTCCAGTGCTTGGAAGGCTGAGGCGGGAGGATTGCCATAAATTCTAGGCCAACTTGGGCTACATAGTGGGGTCCAGAGAAGCTTGGGCTATGTAATAAGACTCTGTCTCAAAATAAAACCTAATAAAATATAACAAAATGAAGAAGAAGAAGAAGAAGAAGAAGAAGAAGAAGAAGAAGAAGAGGAGGAGGAGGAGGAGGAGGAGGAGGAGGAGGAAAAGGATGAGGACGAGGAGGAAGGGAGGGAAAGAGGGAGAGGAGGAGAAGCAGAGGAGGAGGAGGAGGAGGAAGAGGAAGAGGAAAAAGAAACTGGAAAGTTTGTGCAAAGGCCTTCAGCCACTGCTACCCTGAGACACAGGCGCTCCTTCCTGTTGTCCAACAGTGTGCAGTGAAGGCCTTCACTTTGTCTGAGGACACAGGGAGAGTTGAAAGTCACATGGGAGATATTGTTTAGACACTCAGGCCCAAAGGAAGCAAGCTCAGAGACAGACCCAAGTTGCTAAGAGCTCCACAAGTACAGGTTAATGTTAGGTATTTCTCTTAAACAATCCTCTCCACTGATGCAAATAATTCCAATGAAACCAAATCAGACCGAATAAAAGATGCCCATGTTTAATAAAATGCTCCCTGTTGAAATAGGAGTGGGCTGTGTCCCGCCACCCGGCTGGCTTTACCCTAAATAATTACACAGAAACTGTATTCTTTTAAACACTGCCTGGCCCATTAGTTCCAGCCTCTTATTGGCTAGCTCTTACATATTGATCTAACCCATTTCTAATAATCTGTGTAGCCCACGAAGTGGCTTACCAGGGAAGATCTTAACCTGTGTTTGTGTTGGGTGGGAGAATCATGGCGACTGCCTGATTCAGCTTCTTTCTCCCAGCATTCTGTTTACTCCGCCTATCTAAATTCTACTCTATCAGAGGGCCAAGCAGTTTCTTTATTTAACCAATGAAATTAACACAAAACAGAAGACTCTCCCCCTTTAGCTCCCAAGTGGTCCCAGGAAAGCATGGAAAGGGGAAGAGAAGAAAAGGGAGACCACATGTACATTCTCTGGGGGGCAGTTTAAATAGCCTGTGGGAGTAGTCTTGACCTTCCCTGGGGAGGGGTTATCATTTGGTGGGCCTTCTTGACCTTCACTGGGGAGGGGCCACCGTTTGGTGGGCTTTCTCTTTTGGAGGTGTAGTTTGGACAGAGGCAACTCCCAGGGGAGGAGGCTTATGCTAGGAGCTGGGGTGAAGCCCCTCAGCCAAACAGTTACCCCAGAGCACGTTCCAGAGATGCTTAGGAAGTCAGAAGGAAGCCAAGAAGGAACTATCTAATACAGCATGGAAGCTGTCCCCATGCGGGGATTGGCAGGTTGCCAAGGCAGGAAGGAAGGTCTAGGAGAGCAGGCCAGGTCAGGCCCCAGCTCAGCTCAAAGACTCCAACTCCTCTAACAGCTCCAAGCTTTCTGCTAAGGAGCTTCTGCTTCTGTCTTTCTGTTTCTCTTACCTCCCTCACCAACCTCCAGCCCCTCCCCCCACCCCACAGCACCTTACTTGCATCACCCTCAACTGAGCTTGTTCTCCCCCCCACCCAGGGGGGGTTTGCAGCTGCTGCTGGGTTGCCCTGGTGACAGTCACAATCCAGTTTTGGAAAGGGAACTAACTTACGAGGTCAGGGAGGAAGCTAGGGTGGGGTATGGTGGGGACAGAACAGAGATGTGGAGCTTGTGCTAGACTCCCTGGAGCTGCAGAAAGCGACTGCCACCCCAGTGCCACCCACATCCGCATTTGACTGAGTGTCTTGAGCAACCCTCACATAGGGCCTGAGAGGTTTGGTTTCTGAGGAGAGAAACTGTCTGGACAGAGGTGAGCGAAGGGCAGGGATAGAAGGGTGGTAACAGGCTAAGCCTAGAGCTGGGGAGACAGAGGCAGACGGAGCTCTGTAAATTTCAGGCCAGCTAGGGCTACATAGTGAGACCCATCTCAAAATAAACAAATAATGTGGCTAATTCCAAGGAGAGACCTCCCCACTCTTTCCCATCATTCTACAGAGTCCTCAGGAAATGAGAGAGAATACTGAAAAATAGGTTTAAGAAATTTAGCTGCACACCTAAGAGCTAAGAGATAACGAGTGGGGGGGGGGGAGTCTTTTGAACAGGGTCTTTCAGGCAGGCGGTGGTGCACACCTTTAGTTCCAACACTCGGGAGGAATGGATAGGTGACCTCTGAGTTAGAGGCCTGCCTGGTCTACAGAGTGAGTTCCAGGACAGCCAGTGCTACACAGAGAAACCCTGTCTCAAAAGACAAACAGAAAAAGAAAGAAAGAAAGAAAGAAAGAAAGAAAGAAAGAAAGAAAGAAAGAAAGAAAAGAGGGAGGGAGGGAGGGAGGGAGGGAGGGAGGGAGGGAGGGAGGGAGGGAGGACCAAATAACAAAAACACACAAAAATAAGGTCTTCTATGTATGTACCCTAGGCTGACCCACCCTTGCAGTGACTCCCCTACCCCCTACACACACACACACCCGCTCTCTCTGGAATCACTAGGGATTGAAGCCAAGGCCTTATGATGTGTGCAGTGTGTGTAAGAGCACGAGTTTGAGAATACACGCATGCACACACGTGTAGAAAGTGCAGCGGGTGCTGTGCGAAGGTGAATTCTTCCTGGAGAATGAGATTACTGCCTTCTCAGGAGGGAAAGAGCTTGTTTAATCCCAGCTCCTTGGGAGGCTGAGGCAAAAGTATTAAAATCAAAAACAAACAAACAAACAAAAAGTCAAGTTCTCCCTGGGTTGTACAGTGAAGCCAGGCAACCTAAGGTGAGCCTGTCTCAAAACAAAGGCACAAGTGGACTGGGGATGTAGCTCAGTGCTCAAGTGCTTGCCTAGCGCCTGTGAGAGCTTAAGTTCAAGATATAGAAACTATCCACCTAACGAATTAAAGTTTAAGAATTCAGGAAAGTTCAGCAAATCCTGGAGCAGTGGTTCTCGGCCCTCCTAAGGCTGCAACCCTTTAATACAGCTCCTCCTCCTGTGCTGACCCCCAACCATAAAGCATTTTGTTGCTATTTCATAACTGCAATTTTGCTACTGTCATGAACCATAATGCAAATATCTGATACTCAGGATTTTTGATATTTGACCCCCCCCAAGGGGGTCGCGACCCTCAGGTTGAGAACTGCTGTCTTAGAATTGTCTGAGCCGTGATGATTTTCAGCTGGATATGATACGCTCTGCTCTTTGGTCCTCTTTGTCTCCAAATTTGAAAATTTGACCCATATCTGATAAAATACAACCTGTCACACACCATTTCCATGGCAACGACACATTTGCTATGGCAGTACGAATACAAACCAGAACCAGGAACTTGGCAAAAGCCTGGCATGAGTTTTAGCTGGGCAAACATCTGCAAAGCAGGCGGCCCTGCCCCCCATGCCCAGCTCTTGTGAGAAACACCAAGAGGGTCTCCAACCCTGGCTGAAGCCGAATGCCTGGCCTCACTTGACCCTCAATAGGTGTTCTTGCTGGCTTTGTGTCAGCTCGACATAAACCGAGACAAACCTGGGAAGAAGGCTCTTAGTGAAGAAGGTGCCTCCATACAATTGACTTGTAGGCAGGTCTAGAGGGCATTTTCTTAGCTAGTGATTGAGGTAGGAGGACCCAGCCCACTGTGGGCAGTGCCACCCCTACACAGGTCCTGGTGTGTATAAGAAAACAGGTTGAGCAAGCTATAAGGAACAAGCCAATAAGCAGCACCCCTCCATGGCCTCTGTGTCAGTTCCTACCTCCAGGTTTTGGCCTTGCTTGAGTTCCTCCCCTGACTTCCCTGGATGATGGAGTACAAACTGTAAGAAAGAAATAAACCCTTTGCTCCCCACGTTGCTTCTGGTCACGGTGTTCTACTCCAACATCAGTAGATGCAGGCTGCTTGCTGTGAGCCTATCAGGAGTCAGCACCCTCTACCGTCATATATCCCAAATATAGCTATTCTAAATGGCAGGGTATCTACGTGTGTGTCACCCCGAATGAGCCCAGGTCTATCTGATCTCAGAAGCACTAGTGTTGCGATAAATGACCTCGGAACAGTCAGAACTATGGTATGGACTGTGGGTCAAATGCTACCACCTGCCCACTGGGAGTGATTCTCAGTCTTAACCCTTTTTGGTGGAGGGCAAGGTCTGTAATTCCACTCAGAAAACGTAGCCAGCAAGATTAGAAGTTCAAGGTCAACCTCAGCTATAGGTTGACTTTCAAGCCAGCCTGGGCTAAGTGGGATTCTGTCTCAAATAAACAAACAACAGTAACAAAATCCAAATAAAACACGTATGTCTCAGATTTCAGTGTCTGCCCACCATTTTCCTGAAAGGCGGCCACACTCATTCACTGATTGACAGGTCTTCCAAAAAGTCCTCAGCAGCACACACACACTCCCGCACTCACTCATCAGTATGTTCACACCCGCTGGCTTCCACTTTAGAAAGCCTAAGACAGGATTAGGCCATAAAGTATGACTGTTATTTTCTGAGCAAGCACTCGGGGGTGGTGCAATTCCAGTCAGCCCCACAGAAAACCGCTCAATGTGCCCTTTGTTCTCCCAGCCCTTGATCTTCCATTCTTATGACAACTTCTCAGGGCCTGCTGTGTCCTATTTGAACTGGCTCAGCTGAAGAAAAGAAAGAAGAAAAAAAATGAGCAGGCTTGTCCACACCTTCAATCAGACCGGAGAGTGCTCAAAAAACAGAAAATGAGGACGCAGCAGGGTTAAAATGTATACTTACTTAGCGTTTTCTGTTAAGAAAATATGGGAATTGTGCTAGTTAGGCTTACTATTGCTGCGATAAAACACTATGACCAAAGGCAAGTTGGGGAGGAAAGGATTTATTTGGCTGTTCATCAACAAAGTAAGTCAGGACAGGAACTCAAGCAGGGCAGGATCCTGGAGGCAGGAGCTGATGCAGAGACCATGAAGGGGTCCTGCTTACTGGCTTGTTCCCCATGGCTTGCTCAGTCTACTTTCTTATAAAACCCAAAACCACCAGGCCAAGGATGACCCCACCCAGAGTAGGTTGGGCCCTCCCCTATCAATAACTAATTAAGAAAATGCTTTACTGGCTTGCCATCAGCCTGATCTATGGAAGCATTTTCTCAGCTGAGGCTCCCTCCTCTCTGATGACTCTAGCTTGTGTCAAGTTGACATTCTAGCACAGTAATGGATAAGGAAAAGTCCCTAAGAGAGCAGAAGAGAAAAAGGAAAAGATTTTATAAAACAATGCAGTGAGCCAGGTGGTGGTGGCGGCAGAGGTGCACGCCTTTAATCCCTTTAACTAGCACTCGGGAGGCAGAGGCAGGCAGATCTCTGGGAGTTCAAGGCCAGCATGGTCTACAAGAGCTAGTTCCAGGACAGCTAGATCTATTACACACTGAAATCCCATCTCAAAAGAAGAAAACAGTTCAATGAATGCTATAATAGAAGTATGAACAGCATGAAGGAGGGACATTAGAAGAAATCATAGGAAGGTCCCAAGGGACTCCGAATAAAGGAGAAGCTGCTGAGGAGAGGGCCAAAGACCTCACAGTCCACGGAGCAGACCTGATCAAAGGGACATTTGATCAGGAGGGCTGGCAGGAGTGGACTCCAAGAAATAAGCCAGGACTACATTGTAAAGGACTTTCTGTGCCTCTGTCTAGGAGCAAAGCTCTACTACTCTACGTGAGATAAGTCTTCAAAGATTTGAAGAGAAGAGAGAGAACCGAATGTGAGCTTTCAAGGTGATTGTCACTTGCAACCTGGAGGTACTCTCTGGCTTGGAGAAAGCTTGGATTTAAATAAACAGATGGGGGCTGGAGAGAGAGAAGCTTCCTGCTTTTCCAGAGGACCCGAGTTCAGTTCCCAGAAGCCACGTTAGGCAGCTCACAACCACCTGGATCTCCAGCTCCTCTTGACTTCATGGGCACCTGCACACACATGGCATTTACTCTCACAAACATACACACATATGGAAAATAAAAGCAAATCTGGAAAAGCAAACAGATCATGAATGACAGAGAAGGTTAGTAAGCAGAAAGATCATGATATAGAGTTAATAAGACTTTATGATTTTTTTTGTTTTATGAGGGACTTTATGATATATTACTTTTAGATAAAGGAAAAGAAAGAGAACCAGGGTGAAGCCCGACCTCTGAAATGGGCATCTAGACAGATATTGGCCCCAGCTTTGGAAAGAGTAAATGACAGAAGGGCAGTATTTCAACTGGGAACGGAAAAGTACTGGGTGTGGTGGATTTGGTAGTTGACTTGCAGCATGAGAGTTTGGGGTTACACAGATCTAGTAGAGAGTTACTGATAGTGTGGGGTACCGGCCCAGAAATGTAGGTGTTGCAGGCATGAATTTAAGAATTATTAGGAAGCGGGGAGACTAGAGAGATGGCTCAATAGTCAAAGGCACCAGCTGCTCTTCGGGTTCCATTCCTAGCATCCATATGGCAATTCATGATCATCTGTAACTCCAGTTCCAGGGGATCTGATTCTCTGTACTGGATTCTGTGGGCACAAGGCATGAATGGGGTGCACAGACACATATGCACGCAAAAGACCCATAAACATAAAATAAAGTTTAACAAAAAATAAAGGAAAAGAATTGCTGGGGGCCAGGCATAGTGGCCATGCCTTTAATCTCAGAGTTTGAAAGGCAGAGGTAAGTGGATATCTATGAGCTGCAGGCCGACCAGAAGGTGGACTGAATGAGAATAGCTCTCATAAACTCATATGTTTGAATATTCTGTACCTAGTTGGTGGGACTATTTGGGAAGAATTCAGAGGTGTGGCCATTTTAAAGGAAGCAAGTCACTGGGGCAGACTTTGAGGTTCCAAAAGCTTCATGCCTTCCCCAGTGCGCTCTCTGCCTCCTGCCTGTGTTTGGAGACGTGAGCTCCCAGTGTTCCTGCCACCCTGCCTTCCCTCCACCATGATGGACTCTAACTCTGGATCCCAAAGCCCAGTTTTATTTTATAAGTTACCTTGGTCATAGGGTTTTATCACAGCAATACAAATGTAACTAATGCACAGGGTTACATAGAGTCTTAAAATGATAATAGTAGTAGTCATAGTAACCGGCCAACAAGGATTAAAGATTTGCTTCACATGTCTGACCACCTGAGTTCAATCCCCAGAACCCATAAGTCTTAGCTGAAACTCTATTACTGTGAAAAGACACCATGATCATCACGCCTCTTACAAAGGGAGGTATTTAATTGGGGCTGGCTTGCCATTTCAGAGGGTTATTAGTCCATGATCAGCATGGCAGGAGGCATGGTGGCACAGAGACAGACATGGTGCTAGAGGAGCTGAGAGATCCACATTCGGATCTGCAGGCAACAGGAAAGAGGAAGACACCAGGCCCGGCTTGAGCATTTAAAGTCCCATTGCCCATCCCCGGTGACACATTTCCTCTAGCAAGGCCACACCTCCTAATCCCTAACAAGTAGTGCCACTTCCTAATGACCAAGCAGTCAAAGCTATGATCCTGTGAGGGCCATTCCTATGCAAACCACCACAAGTGATGTAAAGCAGAACCCAGAAGGAAGGGGCACCAATGCTGTAGAGAACAGACCACACGCTCTCTTCCAGAGAGAAGGAGCAGAGGAATAAAATGCAAAGATCAAAACTCCTGACACCGTGGATACCCACAAGGTCTGCTTGGAGAGTCATAAAAACCCACTGGTGTTTTTCCAGAACACAGGCCAGGGCTAGTGACCCAGGAAGCCAGATGATTTAGAGTCAGGTGGCTGGTTTTATGTGTGTGAAGAAGACCCTGCTCTACTGCAGAAGGAGGACCATCTCAACAGGGGCAGAATGGAGCAGCGGGAACAGGAAAACTTGTACGGCTCCCAGACTGGGTTTGAAGAGCTGGAAGCAGAGACAAGGGCACACACAAAAAGCAGCATTTCTGCAGTTTCTTCCTTTCTTTGCTTTTTCATCCCCCCCCCCTTTTTTTTTCTTTTTTGCTTTTTCAAGACAGGGTTTCTCTGTGGGCCTCCATTCCCTTCTCTCTTTTGTCAACATCAGTTGTCTTCCTTGGAAAACATCTATGTGCTGAGCTCTGGAAACAGGCCAGTTGGTTCTTGTAACTCTCCAAGGTGTGGCATTGGGTTCTCATAAAATCCGAGTTAGTCTCACGGAAGTGTGTGATTTGCAGGGTTTCCACTGTCGCAGAACTGTTCCTCCACTAAGCACCCTGCTGTGGACAGGACTTAAGCCATAAACCCCATGGCACTCATTTCTCTATAAAGAGGTCTGCCATGAGCTGGGTAAGAGCTGGCTCTCTTCTCTCTGCAGCACATGGCATGGTGCCACCAAAGCAGGAAAACAGTGGCTAAACTCCCAAGCATCACTTCTAATACAAGCTCTCATTTTGCCTTAGCTTGAGCCAAACAGTAAGGAGTTCAGAGGGAAAAAAAGGATGCCAGGCCACTAACAAGCTGGGATCTACTTCCAGGTCTACAAATCATACCTGAGTCCTACCAAATAGAGAGAGATTTTCACACTCCATTTTACTTCCTTATAATACTAACAAGATTAACTTGTTTAACTTGACCTACTTGTATTTCACAGAACTATATAGAATTTAAGTATGCTAGACTCCATGAATATTATCCCATAAAAATATGCAAATGACTTAAATAGAAAATTAATATACAATGACTTAAAACTATAAGCCTGCTGCACCAAAACCCTCATAATAGAAGGAGAGAACCAGTCTTGGTGCCACAAGCCCTCATTATAGCTTTATAAAATCATAAGAATAAATATTAAAACTTAACATTCTGCTCATCAAAGGAGAGCATTAAAGACTGAGAAAGCAAACCAGAATTCTTTGAGATCTCTTAGACATCAGTAAGAAAAACAAGAAGCAAAATAGTGCAAACTAGGCCAAAAACTAGGGATCTGGAGAGATGGCTTGGTGATTGAGAGCGCTGGCTGCTTTTGTGGAGGACTCAGGTTCGATTCGAGCACCCACATGAAAGCTCAGAACCACTTGTAATTCCTGTTCCAGGGAATATCTCTGGCCTCTGTAGGCATAAGGCATGGTTATGTTGCAATCATACATGTAGGCAAAACACCTTCACATATAAAATATTTCATAATAATAAAACTTAGAACTACACCTTCTTTATTAGCGGTAGTATTGTGACACATTGTATACGCTTTGTTCGTCTGTTGCTTATTTTTCTAGACAGAGTCTTGTCATGGCTCCCAGGCTAGTCTTGAACTCTGAGCTCAAATGACCCTTCGACCTCAGTCTCCGGTGCTGGTATTTCAGTCACATACCACCAGCACTAGAACTAGAATATTTTTGCTGGATTTTTTTTCTCTCTAATAAGGGTATTCCCTCATGTCAAGTTTACTGTTTTTAATCCTAGCATGACTTTTGACATAAATGAGATTGCAAATTGTGTGTGTGTGTGTGTGTGTGTATAATTCTTTTGAACCATAGTTGATTCTGTTTTGATTTTAGAAAATATTGTCACAATGACTTCATCTGGTCTAGCTCTCCACCCACCCAAGTCTCTGTGTGATGACTGAGCCTCATTCTTAGGACTTGCAAGTGCCCCAACAGAAACGTGACAGGAATGATTGCTACCTCTACTTCAACCCTTCAGCAAAGTTCACAGCCTCATTTTATTTCATCCCGCTGGGACTACCTCAGCAAGCTGATCTTTGCCCAAGCTAGACAGGCTTCTCTTCCTGCACACATCACATTCTTTGAAACTCTTCAAAGTTCCCAGGCGTGGACCGAAGAAGCTCTTAAGGCAAAAAGGAACCTTCTCATGGAGCCAAGGAAGTAGGCCAGTAGGAACAATCAGAGAGGCACCAAAGCTCTCTTATCACAGAAATAAGGACTTCCAGTCGGTCTCCTGGGGACTGGATCACACACAGTTTAGGGCTGAGGATCTAAGAATATTCCATTTCTCTCATTCCACCTTACTTAAGAAAAAAGTATTTAGAACTTGTATCGAAGGCTGGCAAGGCAGCTCAGGAGCCACAAAGGAACTTTGCTGCCAAGCCTGCTAATCAGAGTTCAATCCCTGGAAGCCACGTGACTGAAAGAGAGAGCCAACTCCTGAACATTTTCCTGTGAGCTCCACATGTGTGCTGTGGCACACACACCCCCTTCCACACTAAACAATTCATTTCATTTTTAAAAACCACATTGAGCTATTGCTTCACCAAGCCCTCAATGACCTGAAAGACGATGGAGAAGCCAATGTTGAAGAAAGATATAAAAACCCAGATATCTCCTGAGTACCTGCCAGAGGCCAGGTAGTAGTCTAGATAGTGCGTAAGTCATTGCCTTAAAGGGCTTACAGTCTACTGGGGACAAGCAGTAACAGCTATTGCCAGGTGTGGTGTGCCACCTTTAATCTCAACCCTCAGGAGACAGAGAGGGATCTCTGTGAGTTGAGGCCAGCCTGGCATACCTGTGAGTTCCAGGACAATCAGAGCTACAAAGTGATGAGACCCTGTTTCAAAAAACTGGGGGAAAAAAGGTTTTAATAACAAATTCACTTGTTTAATGCTAGAATTCCACGAGACATGTGCAAAGCATTTTAACATATATGTTCAATATGTTTTAACAGCAACAATATATGATACTATATTAAATAATATGTATTTTATTGCACTGACATCTTAATGTCACAGCACATTTATGAGGAAGATATTGCATCTTCCCTCTTTTATAAATGAGTAAATTGAGGCGTTGAGAAGTTAAGTATCCTGCCCTATGAACACAAAGAAGGAATGAAAACTAAAGCAAAGGGTCCCACGTGTGTAGCTTAGACAGCGTGCTACACAGGCAACACCCTGGAGCTGGAAAGTTGGTTTAGCAGTTAAGAGCGTGTGTTGTTCTTTTTTTTTTTTTTTTTTTTTTTTTTTTTTTTTTTTTTTTTTTTTTGGTTTGTCGAGACAGGGTTTCTCTGTGGCTTTGGAGCCTATCCTGGAACTAGCTCTGTAGACCAGGCTGGTCTCGAACTCACAGAGATCCGCCTGCCTCTGCCTCCCGAGTGCTGGGATTAAAGGCGTGCGCCACCATCGCCCGGCTGTGTGTTGTTCTTATAGAAGATGCCAGTTGGGTGTGCATGCATGTGATGCACACACATACATGCAGGCAAAACACTCATACACATAAAATAAATAAATATCTAAAAGAAAGAAAGAAGAGAGGAAGGAAGGAGAGAGAGAGAGGGAGGGAGGGAAGGAGGGAGGGAGGAAGGAAGGAAGGAAGGAAGGAAGGAAGGAAGGAAGGAAGGAAAAAGAAATACAAGGAAGAATGCTGGAGAGCCTGGAAAAGTACAAAGATCCAAGAAGGAGCCGCTATCTGAGCCATCCTGAAGGTCAGGCTGTCAGGTTCTGGGTAGAAAGGTGAGAAACTGAAAAGCATTCCAATCAGGGGTTCTAAGGCTTGAGAAGATATAGGCTGTCTGTGTCACTGGGGACACACGTAGGAGACAGAGCCAGAGGGGAGGGAAGGTCCATTCCATCCAAGGAATGTGAAGATGAGGGATCCTGAGCAGTTTGCAGCCAGGAACTGACAAGGTGGGGTGTGGACAGCAGAGGTCTGGGAAGCCAAGGGAAGGAGCAGGAAGCCTCTTGACTTAACTCAGAATCCCACTCCCATGAGAGCTGGCTACTTCCTAAGGCATGCAAGACCTGGCCACCACTGTCCATGGCTGAGGCAATCGTGACGGCCTGCAAAAGCCATCTCTTATTCTCACCTGGCCCAGGACATCAGACTTTTTTCCTGGGACTATTATCCGTTCCACCTCACCCCTGGGAGTATTGGCGTTGGCCTCTGAAATTTCCTTTTATCCTGTATGTGTGTTGGTACACATGTGTGCCGTGGCACATGCGTGATGATCAAAATAAAACTTGAGGGTGTTATTCCTCTTCTTTCCTAAGTCGGGTCTGGTGATGAAACTGAGGTCAGGCTTGGTGGCAAGTACCTTGAATTGCTCAGCCACTTCGCAAACAGACCAAGTTTTGTTGAAAAGTAATTCACGTATCATGAAATGCACTTTTTGAAGCATGCTCTTCAGTAGCTGTTAGTGTTTCGGGAGTATCGTTTGATATATTTGTGTGTCCACCGAACTAACCACTCTTAGAATATTTTTATGATATCCAAAAAGAACATCCCACTCTTTAGCCGTCATCCTCCCCCACTGTCCTTTGTCTAGGCTGTCTCTAGAGGATTGGATGTTATGCACATTTCCTATAGATGGAATCATAGCGTATGGGCGCCATACAAATGGAGTCTTTAACTTAGCGTGCTTTTAAGTGTGTGTGTCATAGCTTGGATCGATAATCATCTACTTTTTATTGCTAGATGAATTCAGTCTTTTAGACACTTCATCCACCCTTTTGTCAGGGGGGTGGGGGGCGAATCCGGCATAAGGGTTCCAGTTCTACCTCAGCTCTGAGGTAAGTACCGAGATTACAGCACGCACCACCAAACCTGACTTGGAACATCCATTTCAAAGGTCATCCAAAGAAAGTTAAAGATTTTAAGATTTATTTATCTCAGGGGTTGGAGAGATGACTGAGATACTGTTCTTCTTGAGGACCGGAGTTCAATTCCCAGAACCCATGCCAAGCAGTTTACAACTGCCTGTAACCCCAGCCCCAGGGGTGATGGAGGAAGGTCATTGGTTAATTATAATAAAGAAACTGCTTGGCTCTCATAGGTTAAAACATAGGTGGGTGGAGTAAACAGAACAGAATGCTGGGAGAAAGAGGAAGTGAGCTCAGACTCGACAGCTCTGCTCTCTGGAGCAGATGCCATGCTCCTCTCTCCCGGGCGCATGTGATGAAGCTCCGGCCCAGGATGGACGTAGGCTAGAATCTCCCTGGTAAGCCACCTCGTGGGCTACACAGATTATTAGAAATGGGCTAGTCCAGGTGCGAGAGTTAGCCGAGAAGAGGCTAGATATAATGGGCCAAGCAGTGTTTAAAAGAATACAATTTGTGTGTTGTTATTTCGGGGCATAAGCTAGCCAGGCGGCCGGGGTGCTGGGGATGCAGCCCCGCCGCTCCTATTACAACACAGGGGATCTGACACCTCTGACTTGCATTCATGTGCAAACACCCCACACATACATATAATTAAAATACTAGAAATATTTTTTAAAAAAGAAAGGAGAGGGGAATATTTTTTAAACAATTTGTTTTTATTGTATGTGTATGGGTCTTTCTCCTGCATGTAAATCTGTGCACCACATTTGTGCCTAGTGCCCACAAAAGCTAGACAAGGGTATTATGTCCCTAGAACTGGAGTTGTAGACTCTTGTAAGCTGCCATGTGGGCTCTGAGAATAAAACCCAGGTCCTCTGGAAGAGCAGCCAGTGTTCTTAACTGCTGAGTCACCCCTCCAGCCCAAGAAGTTAAGGTTTTTAAAGGACAAAGAGCCAAAAATATGGGAGAAGAACCAAGGAAGAGAAGTGCAGCCCTCCCAGACATACACACGAAGAAGAAGAAGAAGAAGAAGAAGAAGAAGAAGAAGAAGAAGAAGAAGAAGAAGAAGAAGAAGAAGAAGAAGAAGAAGAAGAAAAGAGAAATTTAAGAGAAGACAATATTCCACAGATGCAGGAAGCTATGGGTTTGGCAATATGGAGGTCTCCATGGAAGTTTCAGCTTAAGTGATATCAGCATACCTCAGGAGGACACAGTGTATGGATGGAAGAAGAGGAAGATCCACCCAGCTGGTCCCTGAAATGAGGTACCCTCTTCCTTGATTAGAGATCTGCAGTATCTGTGGTTCCAGCTCCTTCTGAGCCCCACAACTAGCCTGGCTTCTAAGAAACTGCCTGTATGTTCCTAGTGATGGACCACCTCCACTTCCCTGCCATTCAGAACAGTCCTTGGCTTTATGTAGATTAAATACCACAGACAAAGTAACTGAGACCCAGGTGTCTTCCTAAAAACAGGCAACTAAGGGACAGTATCAAAACGGTAACCCCAGGCAACTTACCTTTGGGAAGCCCACACCCTTTGATGTCTCTTCTTCTTTCTTAGAGTCCATTTCTATTAACCCTTACACAAATCTCAGTTTAAATTTTTTCTCTTAATAAATTCCAACTCCTTTTTATATGGGGGGGGGACAAACTCACAAGTTCATCCCAGAGCATCTTGTCTTGAAGACCTTGAAGAAAAGGGCAGCTATGCATGTATTAGTCAGTTTGTGTTACTAAAACAAAAACACTCGAGGCAGCTAACTTACAGAAATAAAAGGGTTACTTAGTTTACAACTTTGCAAGTTCAGAGACTAAGGGTGGCAGGTCACCACTGATTTGACCTGATGCAAGCAGAACTACCTTCCAACCTGAGTCCCTTCCTTTCCACCTCTCTCCCAAAGAGGCAGCTTCTGCCTTTCTCCATTCTCCCCACTTTTCCCCTTCCCCCTCTCTCCTCTTCTCCCCTTCCCCCTCCTTTCTCTCTCTCCTTCTCTTTCTCTCTCTCCCTCTCCCCCGCTCTCTGACTCTCTCCCTGCTCTTCTCCCTTCTCCCCTTCCCTCCTTTCCTTTTCCCCTCCAAAACCCACTAAATAAATACACACTTTCGTGGGACTGGCTGCCCCACCAAAGTCTCTCACCTGCCACATGACTCCCTGCCTGGAACCAGCTGCCTTTGTGGCCTGCCATGGTCTTGTGCCCGCTGCCCACTGCCACTGCTTGGGGACCTGTGGCATTTTATTTTTGCCATAACACTAAAATGTGCAAATGTTCACTCTTTGCGCTTCCACTAGAATGTGAGTTTCAAGAAGCCGGCACTTTTACACACCTGGTTCAACACTGGAGTCCATTACTGGTGCTGACGAAGGCCTGGCCACGTCTCTGTAATGAAGAGATGCTGGGGTGGAGAGAAAACAGCCAGAGTAGAAGGCTCAGATCTGCACCCCTGTGGAGCACTGCGGCAGCTCCACCCTGACCCTGGGCTCCTGTACTCCCTAACCAAGTCAGTTCCGAGCCTTATCTCAGCACCTCCCCCGTCCCACTGCCCTAGCCCAGGAATTTGAAGGTGAGGCCTTGGGTTTATAAAACTCTCAGTAAATTTTATTGTATGAAACTGTGAGCCATGATCCCCAGGATGAATTCAATGAAACCAGCGAAGGAGTTTGTTAATAATCTCTTTCTCCCTCCTTGTTTGATATTTTAATCCTTTAAGAAAACTGGGAAAGACAGATCATTAGGGTCTTTCCCAGCTCCTAAGTTACTCCCCTTGTCCTTGAGCAGAAAGTTTGTCAGGGGGATGGAGGCTGAAGAGATGTACCCTTCAGGAAGTCTCCACATAAACTGTGGTAAAATGTGAGTACCACACCAAGACTGGCCTGGACCAGATCCTAGCATGCAGTCTCTTATCTTGTTTTCTTAAAGTATTGCGTTCTGTCAGGACCATTCTGGGAATGTGGTTTAGGTCACCTCCTAGCCCTAAGGACAGATCTCTCTGCCTACTAAGAAATAGCTGACTCTCCTGCCCCTCTTCAGGTCACCCTCCCGCTCCCAGCCCGCCTCTCTTGCCTCCCTAGCTTTCCGAAGAAGGTCTTGAAGTCTTGGGGGATTTCTTTTGTTGACCTTGGCGGTAGAGGTGGTGGTATTGAGTTTTGCTTTGTTTTTCTTCTGATTCAAAACAGATGGAACCAAGAAAGAACAGTTTAAAAATTCTAAAAGCTACTTACCTTTGGCATATTGCAAAGGGAAAACAGAAAGGACTAGAATATTGGTTCTGTAAACAAGCGTGAATGCACGTGGCAAGTGTCTTGGATGATCATGAGCGGCCCTGTCCAGCACAAATATGAATCCACGCCTGGGACTTGAAATTTCTAAGACACCCACTTAAAACAAATTTGTTGTTGTTGTTGTTTGTTTTTTGAGACAGGGTGTTTCTTTTTGAGACAAGGTTCTCTGTAGCTTTGGAGCCTGTCCTAGAACTAGCTCTTGTAGACCAGGCTGGCCTCAAACTCACAGAGTTCTGCCTCCCAAGTACTAGGATTAAAGGCGTGCGCCACCACTGCCCGACAAAACTCTTTCAAAGATGTTCTTTTCATGTCTCTAAAATCTGATATATATTTTCTTTTTATAGTACGTTTCAATTCAGACCTACCACATTTCAAGCTCGCATTATTTACGTGTGATTCTCATGGCTCCCATAGTGGGCAGCACAGCCTTACCCAGGAATCTACCACGTTGGGCATGTAAGTACCAGCACTTGGAGCACAGAGGCCAGCAGAACAAAAGTTCAAGGTCACCCTCAACTATGTAATGAGTTTAGCTGCAAGAAACCCTGTTTCAATGTTTAAAAAGATACACCGAAACTAATTGGAGGAGGTCCTCTGGTTGTTTAGGTAAACCACCGCAGAAACACGGTGGCCATAGGAAGGGCAGAAAGAAGAAAGAGACAGCAGGGCATGCTGTGAAGGACCAATCAGACTTCATGGCAGATTGGTAAAGGAGAAAGAAAACAGGAGGGGTGGAGATTCAAAGACGCCAGCTTTGAGGTGGGCTTAAGCATGGCTACTATCTTTCTGTCTAACCCAAAGTTGTTGTTCCGCTCTGTTCAGGGCTGTGGCCAGAAAACTAGCTTTCCGGGTCTTCAGCAGGAATTTGTCTCCTGTGTTTCAAGGCAGCACTGCCGCCCTTGACTCTGGCTGTCTGTAGTTACTCATTCCTGGAATCTGTAACGATTCAAGTCTACATGCCCAAGGAGAACGTTCTGGTGTATTTAGGCCAAAGAAGCATGGAGAAGGTGGCCTGGCTCAGATCACCGGCAGGGATAAGCAGGTACATTTGGCATGCACGTTTGCCTCGCTGACTGCGGAAAGGCTTAGACATTTATCCTCAGTGTGAGTGTACTCTAGCAAGGCATTCAAAACCAGGATCAGAAGGGCAAGGCTGCTTCTGTCATGAACATGGCTGAAACAACAGAAGGCAGCAGTCCAGCTAAAGACATAAACAAGATGCTAAAGGAGCCCTAACAGCACTGCCTTGTTTCCCCTAGGCAAATGTTGAGCTTTAGTGCACACTTGATACAATGACTAGACTGTATAGGAAAATTCACATAGGCGTTTCAATCATGTCTTTGAAGAGTCAGGAAGGGATCTGGTGTGTGGTAGGGTGGATTGAAGCAAGAGCAGACCGCACAAAAAGGGTGTTTTTTTGTGGTGATGACAGCCTGGCCCCCTACCCATGCCTCTTGTGGTCTAGGATGAGAAGGGACGGCAGCCAGGCACTAGCAATCACACTAAAATAGAATTAGTAGTAGTTTTACTGCCCAGAAAGAAAGTCCCCCAGATAGATGGCATTTCCCAGAAGAAATGAATCTGGAGCTGAATAGACCTGAGCTTAAATCCAGGAACAGGACAGATCACATTAACTATGAAGCCTCCTGTTGAGTCTTACCAAGTGCCAACTGCCCTTTGCCTAAACCAGAGACCAGCATTACCCGGGCTCTGGAGATAGAAGGACACAGACTAATATATTTGAATATAGACCACAAGAACAACTCAGCAATGAGCATAAAATCCTGGACTTGAAATCCCATAAATGTTTAATGGATCCCTGGGAAGCAAGCCTGACCTCTCTAGTTCAGGCTTTTTCCTTTTCTGACATTTCCCAGGCAATTGCTGGGGGACTGCCAGAGATGTGTTATCTGAGGAGGATCCCACTACCAATTCATTCCCAACATTTGCAGACTCTGACCTGAGGTCTACCCCAAGGGGACTTGCAGGAGAAGAGGATGCCACCTCTCCACCAAGGCCAAGATAAGAAAGAAGGGGACAGGGAAGGGGGGTGACAGGTTATGCAAATAGGAGCCAACATGTAACCAAGTCAGAAGCCCCTGAACAGCCAATAGGATTCCTGACAGCCTTTTAGGGCATACACCACACCTGGCCATCTGAGATCTTTAATTATTATTTATTACTGTTGTTTTTATTTATTTAGTTAGTTAGTTAGTTATTTTGAGAAAGGGTCTCACTATGTAGAGTTCCCAGTTGGTTTGGAATTCACTATGTAGACCAGTCAGGCCTCAAACTCAAAGGTCCCCTGCCTCTGCCTCCTGAGTCCTGAGGTTAAGGGCATGTGCTACCACATCTGGATAACTTTTTTAATTACTGATTTTTATTTTATGATTCTCCCTCCAAATGATACCTAAGACCTGAAGTTGAAAATCTTTTCTAAAATTTCATTTATTTGAGTTTTCATCCCAAACTGTTACTATACCTTCTTATTCAACTGAAGGACGTGCTTTTCTCTAAGTCACAACTGGCCTCAACAGGAAGGATGTGACACTCCCTAGAACTAGCAACAGAAAGTTCTGGTCAGCTGGAGGTCTAGGTATCCCGATAGGACCGCCTGCATACACCATATCAATCTGGTGCCAGGAGAGCAATGACCCAGTTATAGATTTGAATGTCGGCTTTGCTATTGAGTTGTAAAATTTTCAACAAGCCATCCCTTCTTTGCACTGCCCACTCCCATAGGTAAATCTAGGACAAGACGAATTCAAAACTAGGAGCAGCTCCGCTTGCACAATGCCGCCTTGTTCTGGAGCATAAGGACTGGAGCCGGGGATTGTGTAAATCGCTTCCAGTTTTGAACAACAGATATGCACGTAGGAGAATCCACAAACCAAAGTCGGGTCTCAGATAAAACCCTGAGCAATAAATATCCTACTGGTGATTTACTAATCTTAAAAGAGTTCCCAGTTTGCTTTGCCCTGTGCCTTTCTGGCACTTCCAGGGTGCAGGGTCTTGCACAAGGAGCTGATTCGCAGGGAGACTGTAAATGGGAAAGAAAGCACACTTGGCCAGACAGATGAACTTTTTGTTTCTAGAGAACTGGCAGTATCCTACCGCTGGGAACTAGAAAGGAGGGACCATTCCCTCTATTCAGTATCTGAGTGTGTAGAACCTGTTAAGGTGGGGAAGAAGCAGAGGCCTTGAGACTTTGAGTAACTCTAGGCTGCAAATATCAGTCTTGATGTCTGCTTTGAAGAAGGTAATGTGCCCAGAGAGACAGAGGGAAAAGCCCAGAGAGAGCTGTGTAGAGTCTAGTCTAATTAGATCACCAGTTCTTTCTTTTTTCTTTTCTTCCTTCCTTCCTTCCTTCCTTCCTTTCCTTCCTTCCTTCTTTCTTTCTGTGTGTACATAACATTCGTTTATTTATCTTTGTGTCTGTGAAAAAGTCTCACTGGAGTATCCAGATGGCTCAGAGGGTCAGGACACCTACTACCAAGCCTGATGACCTGAGTTCAAATCCCAGAACCCATATGGTAAAAGAAGAGAACTGAGTCCAGCAAATTGTCCTCTAACCTCTACACTCGCATCATGACACACCCACCCATCATGTGCACACATAATAATCTGAAAAATAAAATGGAATTAAAAGAAAAAATCTCACTATATATCCCAAGCTGACCTAAAACTCACTGTGTAGCCCTCAGACTTGGATTACGAGTGTGTTGCAACACCAGCAATCAGTGGTGTAGATGGGGGAGGGTTGCATGCATGCACTTGGTTGATTTTGTTGCTATTTTTTAAGATCTATTTTTTATTTTATGTGTACTCTTAACCACTGTTTTCTTTCACTAGAGTGTGAGTGCTGTAAGGGTTATATGTGTTTTATTTATATTCTCTAAGCCTAGTAGAATAATTTTCAGTGAATTAGTAATCAAATCTTTGTTGGAAGGAAACGAATGAATGAATGACTTTAGCTCTTTCTAGTTTCTGAATGCCTGGGCTGCTGCCCAGGACTATGTCTGGGTCCATGGTCCTACCACAACCAGGATCTGTATTGATATCCATAGCCCAGGCTGCCACCAAAGGCTGCATAGATGCCTGAAGTCTGGGCTACAAGCTGTGGCCATGAGGACATCCATGGGTCATGTTGCCACCAGGGACATCCTGATGTGAGTGTCCTGTGCTGTCAGCTGGGCCAGGGATGCTTCAGAGGGCCATATCTGTGTCCATGGCCTGACAGAAGTCAGGGCCTGAGTTGATGTCTGGGGTTCTTGTTGTCACAAAGGGTCACTAAGACTGGGGTCTGGTCAGTCTCCTGGGACCATGTTGGTGCCCAGGCACTATGCTGCCACAGGAGCCATGTTTATCTGGATTGCCTGTGATGCCACTGGGGCCATGTTTGCATTCAACCTGAGCTATGAGCTCGGGGTCATTGGAACCACTCTATGTGAGCCAGTCCCATGCTTCACTGGACCTGGGATAACTGGCCCTGCCCCTTACTGGATACTGCAGCAGGTGAGCTGCTCTTACTCCTCAGGGGAGAGCTAGCCCCCGGTCCAATGTACCAGAAAGATATCCCCAACGTCACCATAGGAGCGCACATCACCTGAGTCACATAGTAGCTGACCCTGTGGTCAAGGAAGCAGGTGAGCCAACCCGAGGGCATGAGAGCTGATTCCATTACCCCTCGTCTGTCACGTGGTAGCATTAGTGAGGGAAAGATGGCCTCCCCCTCTTAACCATGTGGCATGTGAGAGACCTTGCCCTAGGGTCACAGAGCGAGAGAACTAGCCCTGGCCCTCACCAGCTACAACACGTGGGAGAACAGGCCCTGCACCCCACCTGGGCAGCACACCAGAGCTGACCCCGCTGTCAGAGGGTACAAGTGAGCCCGTCCTAGGGCATGAGAGCCCCATCTGTAAGCCCCTTGCCCAAGGACAGATAGTTCCTAACATGCTGTTAGGAACTTTTATAAGAAATAACAAGCCAAGCCGGGCGATGGTGGTGCACGCCTTTAATCCCAGCACTAGGGAGGCAGAGGCAGGCGGATCTCTGTGAGTTTGAGACCAGCCTGGTCTACAGAGCTAGTTCCAGGACAGGCTCCAAAGCCACAGAGAAACCCTGTCTCGAAAAAACAAAATAATAATAATAATAATAAAATTTAAAAAAAGAAATAACAAGCCAATGTTTTTCACTACCTTTATGAAGTTTGTTTGACCCATCTGTACAAGATGTGCTTGATCACACGTGGGCTGGAGGTTCTTAGGCATGAAATACATCAGGATGGACACTTGCCTCTGATAGGCTGGAGGTCTGTCAGGATGTGTGCTTGCCTCTGATTGGACCTGATGGGAAATATTTAAGCTGCTGTAAATGGATACTTGAGGCTGGAAACCAAGAGATATACCTATTCACCTAGCCAGTATTTAGGTTTTTTTTTTTTTTTGATTTTTCGAGACAGGGTTTCTCCATAGCTTTTGGTTCCTGTCCTGGAACTAGCTCTTGTAGACCAGGCTGGCCTCGAACTCAGAGATCCACCTGCCTCTAGCCAGTATTTAGTTAAAGCTTGCTTCAAATGTGGCTTTTAAATTGTGGTAGCTGTTTTATTCTCCATTGGTGGGATTTACACCACTCAGGTCCAGAACCAGGTATATGAGTTGGCCCACCCTAACATCCATCAAGTTTATGGACTGTTGGAGCATGTGAAGGGGATGAATCTACAGATCCAGAACAGCAGGATCTCCATGACATGAGACAACAGCAGAATATCCAAGAGGAACCCTAGGGAAAGCCCATTATTGGTGGTGTAGCAGAAACCTCTAGCCAGACCAATGACTCGTGGCAATGAACACTTGCAAGTAAAGATGAATGGACTGTTGGCAGAGTTTTCCATTCCCCCAGCCAGCTCCCAAATAATCACACCTTTTTTTAATTACAAAAGCTTGGTGGATAGCTTAAACGTGTTCATTTGTGTTCTTCTATGTAGTTTTTACCTCTATTCCATCTTGTGTGTCTGACTTGCTCTGCATCTGTGTGGCTTCTCTGTGCTCCTTCTTCCCAGCATTCTTTCTGGCCCCAAAATTCTGCCTAGCTACTGGCCATTTAGCTTTTTATTAAACCAATCGCAGTGACATGTCTTCACACAGGGTAAAGGAATATTCCGTAACAGTGGACTAAAGGGTATACTCTGTGACTCGGTGGGCCACACTACAGTTACCATGATAATAGTCTACTTTTTTTATATTTTTATTTTTGTTTTATCTCTTTGTTTTGTTTAGATTTTGGTTTTCCTTTTAACCATTTTTTTTTTTTTGATTTGGAGTTAAGGTTGCAAGGGCACAGAGTTAAGATTGCAAGAAGACAGGGTTATGATTTAAAAAACTCAACTGAGAAACATTCCTTCCTTCCATTTATATATGTTCAATTACATGTATGCTTACTATAAAGATAGTAATATATTATTTATGTATAAGTATATTTCTATATAATTAATATAAACATTAATATTGTAAATATATAAAACAGATTACATATAAATTTGTATTTACTTATATATAGCTATAAAATTACTACACTACATATTTAGACTTATTATTATACTCCATAATTCATAAATTTATAAACAAATCCTTCATGCAAATGCCTCACATCCCAAAGGACATCACCTGCTATCTAACTACAGAGCACTTTGCTCAAGCTCTGCTGTCACCACCTCCTCCAGGGGGCGCTCTGAAGGAGACCAACACTGGGACTCAGGATCTCTCTCTCAGGTTGAAATATACAAAATTGGCCGTGGGAGATGGTGCGATGATCCTCCGTCACGAGAACAGTAGCAAGAGATCTTCCACAAAAGAAAACAGGAAAAAAAAATGTATCACTCGGAAAATCTGAGTTCAAACTTGGTTCCAAAATATGATAATTTGTGAAAGAGGACAATAGAGCAGCAGGCAGGCCTCTCGGTGCAACAGATGGTCCTGCCGAGTTAAAGAGCGTCTTTGAGTAAGATGCCAGGAAATCCTCAGACATTGGGTGAAGTGTGGGGGTGGCTGGAAGCCCTCTCTAAAGGTGAGTCATGATGCCCGCGGACACGGCCCCAGCGATCTGCACTGTGTCACGTCAATGCTTCAGTAAACAACAGTGATCCCACAACGTTATAAAGGGAAGCCAGGTGTGGCGGCACGCACCTCTAATCCCAGCTCTTGAGACAGACAGGAAGGAAGATGAGGCTCTCAGGATCATTCCAGCTGCATAGGGAGATGGAAGCCAGGAGGAGGGGTGGGGATGTAGCTGGTTGGTACTTTCCCAGCATGCATGGAGCTCTGGACTCGATCCCCAGCAGTAAAAAGATGGGAATAGTATGCCCTTAACCCACCGTACAGGAGGAAGAAACAGAAGGATTAGGTGTCCCAGGTCTTCCTTGGCTTCATTTCCTGTTTGAGGGCAGCCTGGGATATATGAGACCTTGTCTCAAGTAAATAAATCAATAAAACCCCCAAAGAAAAGAAAATAAAAGAGGAAGAAATCCCATCACCCAATGCCATAGGACAAGATATTGCCCCAAATTTATTTAGTTATTTTTTGAGATAGGGATTTTCTGTGTAGCCCTGACTATCCTGGATCTTCATATATTAGGCTGGCCTCGAACTCACAGAGATCTGCCTACCTCTGCCTCCCGAGTGCTGGGATGCACGCACCACCACCACCTGGCTTTGTCCCAAATTTCTTTTTTTTTTTAAATGTTTTTTGAGCCTAGAATTTTTTTTAAACTTTTATTTATTTATTTAACTTTATTATGTTCGTTGGTGTGAAGGTGTCAGATCTCATGGAACTGCATTTTCAGACAGTTGTGAGCTGCCATGTGGGTGCTGGGAATCGAACCCGGGTCCTCTGGAAGAGCAGTCAGTGCTCTTAACCACTGAGCCATCTCTCCAGCCCTGTCCCAAATTTCTAATGATGATGGCACTACAAACAAATCTGCTGTAATGCAGCTGTCTAAACCTGCAGCACAGGTAGAGAATCATATTCAACAACAGTAAATGGCAGTGTTACTGATCTATGCGGTTAGTATACAATCGTTTATAATTTTTACAGTGTGTTCCTTTTATATATTAAAAAGTTTTCTGTAAATGCCATGCCAAGACAGTAGCACTCCCAGACACCTTGTTCTTGGTTTTTGGTTCTTGGTTCTGAGGAAGAGAAAGGGTCTCTCTGTGGAGCCCAGGCTGGCCTCAAACTCTCAACCTTCCTTCTCTAGCCTCGAGGGCTGGGATTGCAGCTATGGGCCACACACACCTGGCCCTTTGTCTCTTGGTTGCATCAGTTCTTCCTCCGTGTGCTTGATTTACACTGAGGTCGGCGTTGTTTGAGCATTTTCTATACAAGTACTGTATTCACGGCACCTACCCCCACCTCCCTCGAACTCCTCCCAAGCCACCCCCTTCTCAAACTCCTGACCTCTTCTTGTTATTGTTACATATCTCCACGTATATGTGTTTATAAAGACAGGCTGCCAAGTTCATTTAGCGCTGCTCCTCTGCAAGGCTGATCTTTTGGGATTGGCTAACCTAATGTGGGGCTCGTCCCTGGAGAAGACTGACTCTCTCTGAGCAGCCGACATTGGCCTGTAGCTCTTCACCTAGGAGCAGAGCCTTGTGAGAAGGCTGTCTTGTTCCTTGTGACCATGGGAACAATAGGCCACACCATGTGTCTATAGACACATAAAATACCACATAGTCTCAGTGTGCTGCAGGCTGTACAACTGGAGTTTGTGTAAATGTGACCTATGATATTTGCATAAGGCAGAAACTGCTTAAGGATAAATTTCTCAGAATGTATCCCTGACAGTCAGCCCATGTCTACCTGGGCTGGGAAGGGATTCTCACATTAGATCGCCTCCAAAATCCACCCACTCTTTTTAAACTGAAGAAACACTCTCTGGTTAGGTGCCTTCAAATGCTCTTCTTTCACACGGTTCTTTAACACAAAGAAGCCTGAAGCCGGGCACGGTGACTCATGAGGCTTGGCACATTTTAACCACTCTTATCCATGAGTTCAGATTGTAAATTCAGAGCTAGTGTGGGCTTCTTAGAAAGAAAAAAATCAATGATGCCTATAGGAAGGTTGGCTGAGCACTTGGTAGCCTTCTTCATTGAATATATTACTTAATTTTAGAACAACCCCGTCGTTATTTTTTCAGATAATGAGTTTACAGACCAATGAACCAAGACACAGGAACGAAAAGTAATCTGCTAAGGAGGGAGTAGAAGGAAAAGGCAAAATAGGAGAGGGGGGGGACAGGTCTGTTTATTGTTAGTTTGCTTCTTTTTTGTTTTTTGTTTGTTTGTTTTTAGATAGTCTCACTACATAGTCTTAGTTGGCCTGGTGCTCACTGAACCAAGCTGGCCTCAAACTCACAGACATCTGCCTGCCTCTGCCTCCTAAGTGCTGGGATTAATGGCGTGCATCACCAGTACAGCCCTCATTATTATTGTTGTTTAGCAGTCTGTTTGTTTATTGTTATTGTTTTGAGACAAAATCTCAGGTATCCCAAGCTGGTCTCAGAGTCACTAAGTAGCTGCATTTGAACTCCTATTCCTCTTCCTCCCCAAGGGCTAGGATTATAGGCGTGCACCGTCAGGCCTGGTTCGTACTGTGTCGTCCATCAAACCCAGCCAAGCGCGGAACCAGCTGAACTACACCTCTGGCCCTAAAGGCAGAATATAAAATCAGTTCTAGGGCCCAATACGGTTCAGAGGATAAAGGCTGCCAAGCCCAGTGCCCTTAATACCACCTCTAAAGCATTCTCTGCTGGTCTTCTTCAGCTACTGGGGATTCACCTGAAAAATGCAGGGTTTTGATCCAAATCTATACTGAGAATTATAACTAAGTCTGGGCTGGGCATGGTGGCACATTTGCCTATTTATTTGTTTGTTTGTTTGGTTGGTTGGTTGGTTGGTTGGTTGGTTGGTTTTTCTAGGCAGGGTTTCTCTGTAGTTTTGGAACCTGTCCTGGAACTAGCTCTTGTAGACCAGGCTGGTCTCAAACTCACAGAGATCCACCTGCCTCTGCCTCCCGAGTACTGGGATTAAAGGCATGTGCCACCACCTTCGGCACATCTGCCCTTTTAATCCCATCGCTTGGGAGATGGAAGCAGGAACCAAGGTTTCAAAGTTGAAACTCAATGAAAAATACATTTTGTACTAATTATAATATTGAGTTGGAAGTGTCACCACAGCCCCTGGCCTGGGAATTGCCAAGCATTTGGACTCCAATTCCCAGCCTGCCAAGTGCTGACCCTTCCCTGGGGAGGGTCAGGACCACTCCCACGTGGTATTTAGGCTGGGAGGGGGGAGCACAGACACACGTGGCTTCAGATTTTGCATGTGCTCTCCCTCTCTGCCACCCCTCCCTGCCTTGCTCCTGGCCATCCCAGAGAGCTGCTTTCATTAAACATTGTCATTTTTGATTAGGTCCAATCTGGTTTGATTGGAGTTCTTTGCGACAGCGGAGAGGCTCAGTTAGGAAATATTCCTAACACTAACATTAGTTTCAAGTCAAGCATAGTGGTTTCTTCTGATTCAGTAATCAAGACAGGGAGTTAAAGGCCAACCTACAGCAATGGAAGATTCTGTCTCAAAACTCGAATTATTAGACCAAAAATGGCCTGTTTCAATTGCTCCAAACATCTGATAGCCTGAATTTCAGTCCCCAGACTCCATGCTGAAAGAAGAGAACTGACTCCAGAAAATAGTCTCAGCAGTTGAGAGGCTGAGGCAGGAGGATAAGGAATCTAGGACTAGCCTGGACTACATAATGAGACTTTGTATCTTCTGTGTTACTGTTGTTTTGGGGTTTGTTGAGTTTTGCCTCGTTTTCTTGGGGGACAGGAGGGACATGGTAAGTAACTCAGGTTGCCTTAGTTTGATAGGAAACTTTCTCCCATAGCGGCACTGGGGTGGTGCACACCTTTAATCCCAGTACTCGGCAGGCAGATGCAGGCGAATCTGTGAGTTGGAGGCCTGCCTGGGCAACAATAGCGAGTTCCAGGACAGGCTCCAAAGCTACACAGAGAAACCCTGTCTCCAAAGACCAAAAAAAAAAAAAAACAAACCAGTCCCTTCTTTCATTTTCCCTATGGACAAAGGAAGAAAGTAGCCGGGAGGGGCAGGAAGCCTTTGGAAATAGACACATTTAAAAAAACAAAGTTGCATTTTCTAGAATTGGTTGATTGCCGAAAGTAGGAGTAAAACTTCTCTGCGGTACAGGAAATGGACAATTCCATCCCTGCCCACTCTGCCACACCCCATATCACCCCAACCCACCCCATGTCACCTCTCCCCACCCTACCATCTCACCTCTCCCTGTCCTACTACTTCTTCCCAACCCCATCTAAAGACAAGGACTCTGCCCCCACACGGTTATCAGACCTAACTTGTAATAAAAGAAATACGTGGGGCCTGGACACATAGCCTGGTGGCAAGGTTTCTGATGCATCAGGAGACAAGATACCACCATCTTCCCAGTCCCTGCTCCCCAAGGGTTCTTTAACTGCTCATCTTGCCTTCTCACTAAAACCTGTCTCTGTTGCTAAGGACGAGATGCTCACTGGCTCAAAGTGGCTGTTTACCAAAGCATTATTTTATTGTTGAAAGGCAGAACAATCCTCCCCACCCAGAGAGGGCTAAGGAGCTTGGGCAGGGGCATCCTTGCTTCTATCCCCATAGATAAACCTCCTATGTTAGCGATGCAACAGCGGTAATCATTACTGTACAGAAAGACACAAGTCATTTAGCCCTGGAATCTGGGTGGTCGGGGGTGGTACATTCAAAAGGATTTCTGGAGAGAAATTTGTACTCTGCTACCTGGGGCACCACTTTCCTGGCAGCCTATTGTCACCCCCATGCTTTCTATCCCTCCCCCCTCCCTGCCACTCCCTCACTGCCACTGAGCAGACCCCATGCAGACAGCAAGAATGTCACACTTCAGGAAGGCTTCCATTTTTGGAAGCTGAGGGAAATTCAAGGGTCATTCCCAACACTTTCTTGCCTGCCTATCTGGGGAGTATGTGTGTGTTCATGTCCAGACACGTGCATCTGCATGTCTGTATGTGTTCTCAAACACCTACATGAAATTTCCAGGCAGGGGAAAAAAAAAAGCACAGAAGTTTTCCAAAGGCAGATTATTCCCTGTGGCTCTCAGAATATGTATTAGGAGCCAAAGGTTCTTTGGTCCAGTTCCCAACGACTGTCATTAATGATCTTGTACTCATTTCTGGACTATGAGGCCAGGTGTGTACTGTGAGACTGAGAAGACGTGGCTTTCCGCATCCCCAGTCTCTTCCAGACCAGGGAACTATTCCATCATGGGCACTTTTAAAACCTAAGTATCTTCCTTTGTTTTTTGGTTTTTTTGTATATTTTGGTTGGTTGCTTGTTTTGGCTTTGGGATTGTTTGTTTTATTTTGTTTTGTTTTGTTTCAAGACAGGGTGTCTCAGTGTAGCCCTAACTGTCCTAGAACTCACTCTGTGGACCAGGCTGGCCTCAAACTCAGAGATCCACCTGCCTCTGCCCCACCCTCCCCAAGAGCTAGGATTAAAGGCGTGTACCTCCGACTGGTTTAGAGCCTAAATTTCATCAGAAAATGCTTTAGGGAAAGCTGCCTTTGGGAGAAGATAAGAATCTCCCTCTCCTTTTCCCACTCTGAATCTCTGATTTAGATGGTTTAGATTTATGGAAGACAGAAGACAGTCTGGTCACTTCTACAACACAAGGCAACGCAAGGATACCCTGGGTATTATTTTTTGAGCAATCTCTTAGCTTTGCTTCTGGCCTCCAAGAAAGCAGAAAGAAAGAGACCTCAACCTTGTCCCAGAGCTCTTTACCTCCCTCTGGGGTCAGACTGTCTTCACTCCTCCCCCTTAGCCTGAAAGCCCTTCCCTTGGGCTCTTCTTGACTTACTTAGACAGGAATCACTAAACGGGGTATCTGAAAACTGCATCCTCATTGTGGTATAGGTGTGGGCAATGGAGTCTGCTTACACACACCTAGATGCTAGAGCCAGGTGCACACGGGCTATACAGCTAATATATACATACATATATACATGTATATGTCATTTAGCCTACTCTTTCTAAGGTTGTGATAAAGGAAACATGATTATATCAAGCACAAGCCAGCTGTGGTGACAAATGCCTGGACTAAATAGTGAGACCTTGTAACAACAAACCTGTCTCAGTTACTTCTTTATTACCATGGCAAAATGCCAAGGCAACTTATAAAAGAAAGCATTTAGTTTTGTGGTCACCTATCCAGAGGGTTGAAGATCACGACCACCATGACAGGGAACATGGTGACAGGCAGGCAAGCAGAGCACTGAGCACTGGAGCAGTAACTGAGAGCTTGTACATTGTGATACAGTCAAGAGGCAGAGAGAGAGAGAGAGAGAGAGAGAGAGAGCGCTAATCCTTTCCAAAGGTCCACCAACAAATATATAAGCCTATAGGGGCCAGCCTTATTCAAACCATCATACCCCCTAAACAATAAAAACAAAGAAATTCAGATTTGGCAGCATATGCCTGTAATCTCACCGCTTGGGAGACAGAGATTGGGGGATCAAGAGTTTGAAACCATCCTCCACTTTATAATGAGTCTGAGGCCAGCATGGACTAGATGAGATTGTCTCAAAAATGCAAATACAAATAAATCAAGCACAAGAGAAAATAACTTCCAAGCAAGAGCACACCCAGTAAACACAAGGTAAAAGAGGTGCTATTGATCAGACACAATGTATTATTTTATAGTAGTCATTAAAAATACATATAGGAAGCCGGGCGGTGGTGGCGCACGCCTTTAATCCCAGCACTCGGGAGGCAGAGGCAGGCGGATCTCTGTGAGTTCGAGACCAGCCTGGTCTACAAGAGCTAGTTCCAGGACAGGCTCCAAAACCACAGAGAAACCCTGTCTCGAAAAACCAAAAAAAAAAAAAAAAAAAAAAAAAAAAAAAAAAAAAAATACATATAGGAGTACACACTATAAATCTATGGTAATGATTCATGTGTGAGCAAGCAACACGGACTTGTGTTAGTACCTTAACTAAACATTCTGTATTTTTTGTGCAACCGGCTGAACAGTGGACTTGTTCACACATCACTATCACAAGAACACAAGAAATGCATTGGATCCCACACTATGAGGACAGTAATGTCACTAAGCAATAGGGATCTCTCAGACCAACAGGCCACCATCATCACATAAGCCATCATCCTTCACTGACCAAACCATGGAGCATGATGGTATATTAGTGTGGTGCTGATGGGATTTTCTGCAGGAAGTGGCTCTCAGGTACATTTGCATAAGGAGCATCTGGAACCTGGTAGACATGCTCCTCTCCCAAATAAGAATCAAGTGCTCTCAAAATGAAGATTAAGTAAATGTTTATAGGTTCCTGGGATGATTTGATCAAATACTATAGATTGAATACCCCAGGTCTTAAATCTTTGCACATTCATTTGTGTAACTGGAGGTTTCCCTCCTACCCACCGGTTCCTGAATAACCACTCTGAGGCTTAATATTAATTATAAACTGTTTGGCCTATTAGCTCAGGCTTATTATTAACTAGCTCTTACAAGTTAAATTAACCTATTTCTATTATTCTATATTTTATCATGAGCCTCAAGGCGTGTTACCTCACATCTTGCTTCCCCAGGGCTTTCTGGTGGCTCCCTGACTCTGCCTTCTTTTTCCCTGTATCTTTGCTTGGATTTCCTGCCTGGGTCTATTCTGCCTGGCTATTAGTTAAATCAATTTCTTTATTAACCGATGGTAATAAAACATATTCACAGCATATAGAAGGGCAGCCCAGATCACATTTGTTCTACAAATACTTGCTAAGTACTGGCTTATGTAGTGCTCAACACCACAAGGTCCTTAGCTGGCGGGAATTTGCAATAAATAATAAATATATGCATAAATCATTGAAGTTAGAGTGGTAGAAAAATAAATAAGAAAGGACAGGTCAGAAAGAGAAGAAAACAAAAGTTTCTCTGAGGAGAGAGGGAGTTGCCTTTATTTTATTTATTTATTTATTTTCATTTTTTCGAGACAGGGTTTCTCTGTGGCTTTGGAGCCTGTCCTGGAACTAGCTCTTGTAGACCAGGCTGGTCTCGAACTCACAGAGATCCGCCTGCTTCTGCCTCCCAAGTGCTGGGATTAAAGGTGTGCGCCACCACGGCCCGGCTGAGTGAGAGTTGCCTTTATAAAGAGCCAGAGAAAGGACATTCTGATAGAAGGAAATCTAAGGAAAGACTCCCAGGGACAATCTGAAACCAATCCCTGCTGCACCCTTCCTTAGTGGCCTTTTGAGCTCTCAACACCGTCCATGAACTTTACCACTGGGCTTCCCCGAGGACGGCAGTGTGGTGAAGCCCTGTACCTCCCGTCATTTGTCCAGAGAGAATTCTGCATGCAAAACACTGTGATTTTAGACTCCTCCTTGGGCTGACAAGCAAAATAACAAGCAGAGTGGACTATAGCCAACATGGTCTCAAAGAGGGACAGACTGTAGCCTCCTCGGAGCCTAGGGTGTGAGGAAGAGGATGGTTATATCCTGAGCTTCTAGGAGCTGGGGACCCTTGTCCTTTAGCAGGTGTTCCATAAATACAAGGCAATTCTTGATATAAAAAGGGTGCAAAGGATGTGTGCATCTCTGAGAGCATCTCTCTATACAGACTGGATCCCGGATTGTCAGGTCTTTAAAGGGACCATAACTTTTACTTGGCCAATATGTCCTCCACCCCCTCCTTATAGGGACCCTAACACTGAGCTCCTGTATGACTTAAATGGTTCTAATATGCTTGTCAGACGCTAGGCTGTTATGTGGGGATAGGAGATGGGGCAAAGTTCAAAGATGGCATTTGCTTTGTTTATATTAAGCCTGATTGCTGTGTTGCACCGTGTACTTTCTAATGCATTTTTGCTTCTGTTGTCTCCCACCCCTTCCAGATGCTGCCTCACATTGTGGATAGAGGTTTTTCAATCAGAGTTTTTCCTCCAAGTCGTTGTCCATACTGTTTATCTCCCATGGAGCACTTACCACAGTTAGTAGTTATCCGCTATCCCCATGTTGCTCCTCTCTTTGCCTTGCATAGTTCTGTGCAGACAAGATTGCTCCTATCTCATCGTATCCCACTGGCAGCAAGAGCCTGCATAAAGTAGGGGCTTGGCACTTGGTGTTAATGAACGAAATGAACAACCATTCTCAGGCAGATGTGGGTCAGGTGACCCATAAGACACAGGTCCTCCGTGCCTGGGCAGTGGGAGAACCTCTTCCAGGGCCTTATAGTCTCCGTTCTAGAAAAGAGAAAAGAGGATGAGGAAGGCCTGGGATGAGTCCGAAGTCAACCACGGTCTGTCCTTGCTATCACCAGTGCTCCTGAATAATGCCTTTACTCTGTGGGGAGGAGAGAGTTTGTGTCCAGGCTGAGCGGCAGTCTGTACGTCCTTCCACACCAGACTCACTTCCTGCCTGAGCATAGTTGGTTCAGGCCCTTCCAACAAAATGCCATAGACTGTGCGGCCTGGACAACAGACCTGGGGAGGTGGGATGTTTGAGGGCTGGCACGCCATTGGCTGTGTGGCCTACTACAGGAGACTTCCTGTGTTTCATACTGTATCTCTTTCCCTTCTACTGTGTCTCATACTTTCTTCCTATGAAGACACCAACCCCATCCCGGGTGCTCCACCCTCATTGACCTCTTTGAACCCAGTCGTCTCCCAAAGGTCCCATCTTCTGATACCATCACCTTGGGAATAATGGCTTCAGTATATGAAGTTGAAAATGGGAGATAAAAAATATTCTTCCCATAGCTGGGACTCTCAAAAGAGCAGGCCCGGGGCAAAGCAGAACTGAATCAGAACCTTTCTGATCCTCAGCCAAAGGTGAGAAGGGAAAGAGGAACCAGGGAATGAGCAGGAATCTGGAGAATTCCACTGGCCTGGCAGTTCCCTGAGCTCAGAGGATTTGCCAGGCTGGCTGAGAAAGGGAGGCTCTCAGCTGGACCCCATTAGCAGGACTTGTTTTCATTCCAGTTTCTCTGCTGCCTGGGGCTGGGGAAAAGCAGGGCATCACCTTGGTGCTGAGTCACCCCATTCAGTGATGGGAAACTTACATAACCAGACAGATTCTGTGGGTTTGCACATGGGGCTCAGGCTACAGGACCAGGAAGGAAAGAGATGAGGCTGGGATCACTGGGAGGGAATGGCAGGTAGTGGCCATAGGGTCCCGGGAACAAAGTCTGTTTATACCAGGAAGTCACTATGGACCCAGGAGACTAGGGAGGCTCACAACATGGCAGCGTGTCTAGAAATTATAGACACTGAAGAAAGAAAACAACTTAAAACTTGCTTGTAGTCAGGGCTTCATATCTTGGTGCTTTGTACCTGTGTTCCGAGGTTTGGGGAACACTACACTCGGGGGGCATATGAGGAAGGACTGAGACCACCATGAACTCCTGAACTAAGGATGTCTACAAGGTATTGTCGCCTGCACTGGTGACACAAACTAGAGTCGTCAGAGAGGAAGGAGCCTCAGCTGAGAAAATACCTCCTTGAGATCCAGCTGTAAGGCATTTTCTCATCTACTGATCAATGAGAGAGGGCCCAACCCAAGGTGGGCGGCGCCATCCCTGGGTTGGTGGTCTTGAGTTCTATAAGAAAGAAGGCCAGTAAGCAGCACTCCTCAATGGCCTCTGCATCAGCTCCTGCCTTCAGGCCCCTGCCCTGTCTGAGTTCCCGTCCTGACTCCCTTCAATAGTGAACAGCAATATGGACATGTGAGCTTTTGGGTCGTGGTGTTTAGCTGCAGCCGTAGAAGCTCTGAGACTCCGCTGTGAGAGACAGCACTGCAGGGAGTGACGCACAAGGATGTTTGCAAGGTAGGGGAACCGTCTCTGCGGGTGAGAAAAATGCAAGCAGTGTCTACCTTGACTGCACGGCCAAGCTCCTTCCTTTGCAGGTGTAACAAGGAGTGTGTAGGGAAACAGCTGTTCCTAGGTTTGCTGCAAAGGGGGAATTCCCTTTGTAGGAACCTGTTCTCGGAGCCTTTAGTGGCCGCCAAGGGACTGGTGCCCAAAGGAAAGTTGTTTGCCGATAGCCTGAGCCCTTCTTTCCTACCATATGAACAGTTTCAGCGTATTTTTCCCCCATAAACCTACATTTTCATGGCATCTTGGTACAGACAGAGTGGCAGCATGCTGCATTGGTTCAGCCCTGTGCAGAGAGAGAAAGAATGGCTGTCAAGGGAGGAAAAAGTGAAACAGAGCCCTCCCCTGCCTTGGCTTATCTCCTTCTGTTTACCTCTCTGAGACTCAGTTTCCTTCTCTGAGAAATAGGATAATCAGCCACCCGTCCTCAATTTGTCAATGAAATAGACTAGAAATAGCGCAAAATAGAGGAAAGTTTTATTCAATGTGGCCATGTTAGGAAGAAGAATAAGCAGAGAGGTTTGGCAGCCCCACCTCCATCTTTAGGGTACTGCCATGAGGTTTGGGTTTAAATAGAGGGCAAGAGGTATGCATAGGCAAGCAGTCCTGTCAAGTGTGGGCCTGATCATCGCTGACCCATCCTTGTCTGGAATCTAGTCTGTCCGACAAGGTGTTCTAACAAGCTGCCAGTTCTCTGAAATCTCTTTCTGAGAGACAAGTTCCTCCTCCTGCTGATGGCACTGGGCTTCAGGCGGTCTCTTCTCCCAGAATGAGCTCTTTTGGAGAATTCCACATCCTCAGAGTCCATTGCTTCAACATTCAGATGAGAGAGGAGGGATGGGCACAAGCGTCCAGGGTATCTCTGCTTCTGCCAGGACAGTTACCGTTGTACCTAGTCTCAAAGGGTCTGGGGAAAGCTGAAAGAGGTTGAAGGATTGGTTACTCTCAAGCCCTGGCAAACACCTTCAAGTCTTTTCTGTACGACTTTGCTTTGTTTTCGCAGTTGTTTTGTAGTTTACTGATCTGCTTTATGTGTCTTTGTGTATCAGTGTGGACATGCATGTCACATCACATGTATGGAGGTCAGGGCACAACTTTTGGAAGGGGGTTCTCTCCTTTCACCATATGAGTTCTGGGGATCGTATTCACTCAGGTCTATGGGCTTGGCAGTCCATCCTTACCTGCTGAGCCATCTTGTTGATCCTGTTTTGGTTTTGCTGAGAAGTTCTCTCCAAATAGCCCCAGATTGGGCTGGAATGCATGATTCTCCTGCCTCAGCCTCCAATGTGATGAAATGGACAAAGATGCGCTCAAATGTAAGGGGGGGGGGAGGATGTTTCTGAAGGTGTCACAACAGGCAGCAAAATGACCCTTGAAGAGGTGAGATCAAACTGTGGGAGTCTGGTGCCAGGCGGTTATTGCCAGCATATTTAAACACAGTAAAATCTGGGAAAAGTTTCCTGGCATAATACAATCTTCACATAATTACACTAAAACTCAAAGTTATATTTCTTCCAAGAACATGGGTTCTAGAGACAGGCTACCTGTACTAACTTAAGGGACTAGGGAAGGACCTGGCTTGGTCTCAGGCATACAGGTATTGGCATACAGAGGAAATCTGGGCTATTTATTAGCCACCTCTGGTCCTGGTTGTGGGAGTTTAGGGGAGCCCCTGGCTATACAGACAATGTAAGGGCAATTTAGACTATTAGCCACCTCTGGTCCTGGTTGTGGGAATGTGATATCGCCTGGCCCTTCAGATAATACAGATCACCAGGCTGTTAATCACCTCCAGTTCCCAGTCTTCTGGACAGAAAAACAGGTTATACATCCTTTCAACTGAGAGGGCAATTGTGCCTGCTTAACATTCCTGGTTTCCCTGGAGAGCTGTGGGTGCGAGGACCTTCCCAATATTTAGGTTTTTTGTTTTTCTTTTATTGTTGTTGTTGTTCTTTTATGTTTGGTAATTATAACTGACACCTGAAAAAGTAAAAGTAGCAGAAAGTAAAAAGGGAAATATTGTCTCTTGTCAGGCTAATGAAAGTTTGGGTGTTTTTATTAGTACTTCATGGGCACACACACACACACACACAACAGTGTAAAGATATTGGTTTGGGCTAGAGAGATTGCTCAATGGTTAAGAGCCAGGCTTGAATCCCAGCACCCACAGCCAGCTCACAACCATCTGTACTCCCGCTCCAAGGGATCTGGATCTGGTCGGCATGAGCACCAAGCACACTTGTGGGGGTGTGATTTTTCTCAAGTAAAAAAAAAAAAAATCAAAAAGCTACTGGCAGCTCTCCAGAGAAAAAGGAAAGAGCATGCTCACTGAATATTGACCCAAGGATGACTCTTTAGAAGACTGAAAGTTTACCCTGTCTAGTGTGAGTGTAGAGGTGAAATGGAACTGTCCACTCCTCCAAGCTCCAGGTTCACTGGATGGCTGCACCTTCCTCCCCATTAACAGGAGGGTCTGTCCAGACAGGCGGCTGAGCTCTGTGCACAGGGTGCCGAGAGCCCAGACTCAGTACCCCAAAAGGAGCAAAGCAGACACAGGCAATGCTTCCCTCACCTGCGCCCCTACTTCACCTTCTCTAGGAATGATCCAGAAGCTACAGGTGAGCTCTAGTGAATTCTCACATATACTTATGCCTTGGAGCCCAGTCCAGGCCCAGGAAAGAGTTGTAAGACCTGATCCAAAATAAGAGTAGGAGCCTCTATCATAGAAATTGAGAGGACCCCTCTTCCTCCAGGTTTCTCCCTCAGTGCTCAGCGGCTCACAGGTGACTGATAGGAATCCGCTGTAGCCAAGTGATTGAGACGTGTGGGAATAACCATCCCACCATCCGAGGAAACACCTCCATCACCAACAGAGCTATCAGCCTGAGCTTATTCTTAAATAAGACCCGAGAGAGACCCTTGTTTGCCAGAGACTGAGCTTCCAGCTCTAGATCTGTGGTTGACTGCTTCTGCTGAGTACCAGGGTTTTTTTTTCTGACATCCTTCTCCCAGTGCTAGTTAAAAATATATGCAGTGGCCAGCGAGACGCCTGGTAGACATGTTTACCACCAAGCCTGGAGACCTGAGTTCAAGCTACAGGACCTGCCTGGAGGGTGGGAGCCAGGTTCTATAGTTCGAACTTCCACATGTATGCCACGGCAAGGGCATGCCTACGTGCCTGCACCCACAAGCACACTATAGGAATGAATGGGACTGTAATATCAACTTTGATAAGCACGTGAATCATTGGTGAAAAGGCCAAAGAGGGCCGTGTCCAAGGAGCTCCCATGAATCCAATACGATCTGGCTTATATTATCTAAAGGATAGACTTGCAGGGTCCAGGCTGAGAAATGGGATTCAGGACAGGAAGTCGAGACTGGGAACAAAGCCAGACACCGAATGTAGCCTGAAAAGCGAGTTGGGTAAGACTCCTAAATTCAACAGGCAGGACCCGAGCTGTCTGCACTGAACTGAGTAGGACCCCCTGGCATTATCACCCGCTGGCACCTCTAAGAGGGAGCCTATCTGGAAGTGTGATCTTTGTGAACTTAATTAGTTCAAGATGAGTTCATAGTGGTCTCACTTAGACCCTACATCCAATGTGACCATTGTCCTTACAAGAAGGGCATTTGGACTGGGCATGGTGGCATACACCTTTAACCTTTAATCCCAGGGTTTGGGAAGCAGAGGCAGGCAGAGCTCTGTGAGGCCTAGGTCAGTCTGGTTAGTATAGTGTGTCCCAGGTAAATCAGAGTTAGACATCTTCAAAAAAATTTTAAGTCATTTAGACACACATCAGCCCAGGGAAATGCCACCCAGCATTGGAGAGAGACCCTGAGCTTCAGAAGATGCATCTACAAAGCAAGGGATTCCAAGAATTGCCAGAAACTAGGAGAAACCTGGGGAAAAGCATGAAACAGATGGCTCTCCCGAGCTTCCAGAAGGAACTAATCTCACCAACACCTTGGTTTCAGACTTCTAATCCCCCGAACTGTGAGAATGTTTGAAATAACCCGTCGTGTGGCACTCCCTTACAGCATCCCTGGGAAGCCATCTGAAGCCTTTGATGATGTCTCATCGTGTTAAATCCAAAGGTACCAGGCTCCCCCTGAACACTTGGTGACCTAGAGCCAGAAGCTCTGAAGCTAAGGCATCCTTGCCACGTAGTGAGTTTGAGGCCAACCTGGGCTCCATGAAACCTTGTGTCTACACAAACAGAAAAATGGGCAAACAAATAAAAATCATTCTAAAATAAGTATAATTTAATTTTTTAAAAAAATATTTATTCCTGTGCCGTTTATGCAAGTGTGCAGTCAGAAGACTACCGGCAGGCGTCGGCTCCCTCCTACTATGTGGGTGGGGGATCAGCTAAACTCAAGTTGTCAAGTTTAGTGCAACTGCCTGGACCCTCTAAGCGACCTTGCTGACCTGAAAGGCTTAATATTTTGAAAGGTGTTAAATGCAAAGTAAAGCATTTGCCTAGAATGTGAGGCCGGTGGTTCAGTCCCCAGTAACACACACATACACAACTCCTCAGGAAAAGAAAGCAGAGCATGGGGCAAAGCCGATCGAGGAGGCTGTAGATCCTATATCCTTCTTCTGGGATGGCACATAAGCACATAAGCACCATGACTAGTTACCAAAAAAAAAAAACTGTCTTCTTCTTGACAGAACACAAGACATGAAGATGGGAATAGCAAGTCTTCTTTGTTCGCCATGTATCTTATGCGGACAGAATGGGGTCTGAGAGACATAACTGCTGAGTAACTGCATGAATGAGTGAACGGAGCGGCTAAGACAGCCCCTGGAAAGTCCCTTCAGTGACGTCACTGTGTCCGTCTTCCCCTGCTCAGGTCTCTCCCATGGTATGGACTGCAAACTTCTTGCTAAACGAGTACTGAGCATCACCCGGCACTGTTTGTCATGAGCCTCCCTGATTCCCAGAAAGTAGCAAGTGTCAGAGACACTCTTTCTTGGCCATTGGAGTTCGGCCCAAGCCATAAATAGCACCCGCCATGTGCCTCCTAGCATCTCGGTGCATCTCCTCCACATCCCCTAAAACTGAAAAGAGCCCCAAGAGCTGAAAACAGAGGCAACCTCAGGCCTTGGCAATGGACTGATGGTGGGGTGAAGACAAGATGGGGTGCTGGGCTTTAAGGGAGGCCTGTTTGTGTGTCCCTATCTCCAGCTCCCTTCCTGACTGTAGTTTATTTGATTCCCAGCTTAGCCCTGGGGAACTGATGACCCTCTGCCCATCTTCTAGCAGCTAGAGTCTAGCTGCTCTATCATAGACCATGAGGTCAGGAGTGAGCACGCAGGCCCTGGGTTCTCCAATTTTATCTTCTGAGCAAAACCAGTAATCCTCAGGTGTAGGGTCCCTTCCTTACTTCCCTCAGGGCCCTGCACAGAGCATCTTCTCCTGAATTCTAGTTCACTTTGAAGAGTGTTGCCTGAGTTCACATGCCTATAGAACCACTGTCCAAACAGAATGCTGTAAGCCTGTTGCTGAGGCTGAGGAAACCAGATAAAAGGCAAAATTTCAGAACCTTACCTGCTTTACGCTTAGAATGTTCAGCTCTTTTCTTCAGTTCCTTTTTTAAAAAATTATTTATCTTTTGAAATTATAATTATATCATTGCCCCCTTCCCTTTCCTCTCTCTAAACAGCAATTCTCAATCTGTGGTCTTGATCCCTTTGGGGGGGTCAAATGACCGTTTCACAGGGGTTGCCTAAGACCATCAAAAAACACAGATATTTATTTACCTTATACTTTATAACAGTAGCAAACTTACAGTTACAAAGTAGCAACGAAAATAATTTTATGGTTGTGGTCACCACAACATGAGGAACTGTATTAAAAGGTCACAACGTTAGGAATATTGAGCCGGGCAGTGGTGGCGCACGCCTTTAATCCCAGCACTCGGGAGGCAGAGGCAGGCAGATCTCTGTGAGTTCTAGGCCAGCCTGGTCTACAAGAGCTAGTGCCAGGACAGGCTCCAAAGCTACAGAGAAACCCTGTCTCGAAAAACTTAAAAAAAAAAAAATAATAAAGGAATATTGAGAACCACTGCTCTAAACCCTTCCATGTACCTTTTTCAAACTCATGGTTTCTTTTTTTCATTAATTGTTGTTACATACATGTGTGTGCATATACATATGCTTAGAATATTATTTTAAGGTGTATTGCATTTGTTTATGCTGTGGAACATTCATTTAATGATGCAAACAATGTATTACATTCTTTTTATGTTGCATTTGTTTAATTCTGTAAAGCTGTGATTCTTTACTTGTCTAAAACACCTGATGGTCTAATAAAGAGCTGAATGGCCAATAGCAGAACAGGAGAAAGGATAAGTAGGGCTGGCAGGCAGAGAGAATAAATAGGAGGAGAAAAGAAGGAGAGGAGGACATCAGGGGGCAGTCATCCAGCTAGCTACACAGCAAGCCATGGAGAAAGAAGTAAAGAAAAATATACAAAATAGAGAAAGTCCAGAGGCAAAAGATAGATGGGATAATTTAAGTTAAGAAAAGCTGGGTAGAAATAAGCCAAACTGAGATCTGGCATTTATAACAAAGAATAAGACTCTGTGTGTGATATTTTTTTAAAATATTTATTTATTTATTATGTATTCAATATTCTGTCTGTATGCCTGAAGGCCAGAAGAGGGCACCAGACCTCATTACAGATGGTTGTGAGCTACCATGTGGTTGCTGGGAATTGAACTCAGGACCTTTGAAAGAGCAGGCAATGCTCTTAACCTCTGAGTCATCTCTCCAGCCCCCTGTGTGTGATATTTTGACATATACCTCTAAATACATAAATACAACTGCTCCGTCTGTATGATCTTACTTGCATGTATGTTTTCAGGGCTGACCATTTGGTACTGGATGACAGTTTGGTATGCTTCTCCCTGGGGAAGACGATTTCTCCCACTCTCAGCATTCCTTAATTGACTGTAGCTCTTTGTGTAGGTCTGAGGCCTCAAGGGCTTTCCCCATCCATGGTAACATGTCTATTGTCCTTGTTCCACTCACGTTTAGGAATCCGTGTTGGTGAGCCTTTATGGGTGTCACTTCTGACATCCCTAGGAGCCAGCAAACTCCCTGATCCTCTGTGAGGATCTTTGTCTTCCACAATGATCCCTGAACCTTGGGTATGGGACTTGTATTGGAGATGCATCCATCGGGGCTAGGTACCACAGCTCTGCATTTGGATTTGTTGTGGTTTTCTGTCATGTGTTTTCTATCAATTGCAAAGAGAAGCATTCCTGAGATGGAATAAGGACTACTGTAACCACAGCAAGCAAGATTAGCTCTACTTGAACCGTCTTAGATAGCCCTGTATTGGTGGATCCTCCCCACCATTTCCAAGCCGCCATGAGAAGCATGTTCCCCTCCTCCCTCTTGTCTTGGTACTGGAGACTGAACCTAGGACCATGCTCATGTAAGACAAATGCTCTACCACTAAGTTACATTCCCAGCTGATTTCCCTCCATTTTTAATTTTTTGAGACAAGGTTTCTCTGTGTAACATTACTAGCCATCCTGGAACTCATTTTGTAGACCTGGCTGGCCTCAAACTTACAGAGATCTGCCTGCCTCTGCTAGGATTAAAGGCATGCGCCACCACCACCCTATATTTTGCCTCCCTTCTTATTTTCAGGTGGTGAATGGGGTATTCTTTGAGCAGTCAAAATGAGTGGGCACCATGTCTCTCAACTAAGAAGAGTCAAGGATTCCCAAACTTACCTTCGGGATATCTAGATGTCTACAGTTTTCCTATACTTGGGCTAAATATTTAGTGCCTTCCCCCAACACCAGCCAGCAGCATCCCCAGTCTAGCTGAAAAAGGAATACTATATAGGCCTGGTGATGTGGTTGGCTCTTGCCTAGCATGCACATACAAAACCTTGTTTTGATCCTTTGCTAAGGATCAAAACAGACATGGAGGTTTGCACCTATAATTCCAACACTTGGGAAGCAGAGGTAAATGGTTGGGAGTTCATCCTTAGTTATATAGTGAATTTGAGGATATCTAGGATACATGAGATCCTGCCATGAGAGAGAGAGGAAAGAACGAGAGAGAGAAGGGAGGGAGGGAAATAAGGAGAGAGGGGGGAAAGGAAAAGAAGAAATACAAATAAAGGAATAAAGAAAAAGGAGGGAGAGATGGGAAGAGGAAGAGAAGGGGAGGAAGAGATGGAGCAAAAGCAAAGAGCTAGCTGTAGTAGCTATGATATTTCTAGGTGGGCTGTCGGAGCAGGGCCCGCTTGTTTATTCCCCCCTACCCGGCTAGCTTACACCTGAAATAACCACACAGAAACTGTATTAATTAAATATTAATTAAATTAATGCTTGGCCCATTAGCTCTAACTTCTTACTGGCTAACTCTTACATCTTAATTTAACCCATTTCTAGTAATCTGTGTATTGCCACATGGCTTACAGGCAAAGATTCAATATGTCTGACTCTGGCGGCTCCATGGTTTCTCTCTCCAACTCCGCCTTTCTTCCTCCTAGCATTCAGTTCCATCTTCCCCACCTACCTAAGCTCTGCCCTATCAACAGGCCAAGGCGGTTTCTTTATTCATTAATGGTAATCACAGCACATAGAGGGGATTCCCACATTAGTGGGCCACTGAGGTAAACATCATTTTTTTAGATGAGGGAACAGAGCTCAGTGAGGTTGAGTACTTATGCAAGGTTATCCAGTCTGGAAAAGGCCTCCTCAGTTTTTACTACTTCAAGAAGCCTTTTTCCAGCAGTGAGCCTCCTCATCTCTGAGATTCTGACAGGCTATGAATCAAGTCCTCAAATTAAATCATGCATCACTGTTTCCCCGGGAGAGTTCCAGTTGCACCTTCTATGTCCATGTGACTTTTAATAGTGCCACATTCTTAAAATCATCTGAGAAAAAGTTGCTCAAGGGCCAGCTCAGAAAACCTGCTTATGGTTTTGATACTGTCCAGGCTGGCCCCACCCCAGCTGTCCCTGCTAGTTTGTCTCAGATGTTCCCTTCCAAATTGTTCCTGCCTTTCCTTGCACAACGCCAGAGCCATGAGCACAGGACAGAAGGAAATGAGATTGGACAGGGCCAGAGGGTTCTTCCTACCCCAGATGACTCTTGTAGTAGGTCTCTGCTTTGCTGTAAACTAACTCCAGAACATCCTCCAAACTCTAGCAGTTCATGAACTCTGGGGTGGAGGAGAAATCTAAAAGCCAACCAACACCAGGGTTCCAGTGTCCTGTTAGGAAAGAAAGTGACAATGGTCAACATTTTTTTTTCATCTGTTTGTTTGTTTGTTTAGGTTTTATAGTGGTGTATTATTTGTGTTTTAATAAATAAAGCTTACCTTAAGATCAGTAGGCAAAGCAGCCATACTAGTCAGCTTTACAGGCCAGGGAGTGGTGGCACATGCCTTTAATCCCAGAACTGGGGAGACAGAGGTGGAAGGATCTCTGTGAGGTCAAGGCCACCCTGGGTTACACTAGACTGAATTTGTCTAAAAGAGAAATAGAACTCACACAAAAGTGATCCCAGCATTTGGGATCACATGCCTTTAATCCCAGCACTACAGAGGTGGAGACAGGAGCTGTATGGCTGGACAGAGAGAGGAATATAAGGGGTACTCTCAGTGGAGTGTGGAGTGTGGAACCCTCAGGATACATAGAGATAGGATGATGTAGGATTCCCTGCTGCATGCTGTAAATATCTTGTTTTATCTTTGGTTAATAGAGAAGCTGCTTTGACCTGTGGCAAGGCAGAATAGAGCTAGGCAGGAACACTAAACTGAATTCTGGGAGAAAGAAGACAAAGTTAGAGAGATGCCATGTAGCTGCTGAAGGAGACAGATGCCAGTAAACCATAAGCTTGCGGTAATATACAAAATAATGGAAATGGGTTAATTTAAGATATAAGAGCTAGCTAGCAATACATTTAAGTGATTGGCCAAGCAGTGTTTTAATTACTATGGTTTCTGTGTGATTATTTTTGTGTCTGGGCAGCCAGACAGGAACAAACGAGCAGCCTCCATCTATAATAGAATTTCTCCCGTTTTTGGTCTGAGCTAGAGGTAAGAGTTAGTGACTGACTGCTTTGCTTGTCTGATCTTCAGGTTGAACTCCAATATCGGTCTCTGGGATTTTTTATTTGTGCTACAGGGTATAATTTAATTTGATTTAATGTTGTTAAGGCAGGATCTCGTGAAGCCCAGTATGCCTCTAAGTATGCAGCCAAAGCTGACCTCCTGATCCTCCTGCCTCTGCCACCCTGTACCATATGCACCATCATGTCTTGCTATGACTAAAGCTTTTGTTTTATCTTGAAGTGTCCCCATGACTCTCCTGTATGTTGTAGTGTAATACACATTGGGGGAAATATTTGAACTCAGAAAGCCAAGATGATATTTTAGTTTTCTTACTAGTTGGGTGATTTTAGGTAGGATTCTCAACTTATGTGAGCTTCCACTTTGTAGTTCATGTTAGAAGTACATTTAAGAACAAAAACACTCGGCTGGGTGGTGCTGGCGGACACCTTTAATCCCAGCACTTGGGAGGCAGAGGCAGGCGGATCTCTGTGAGTTCGAGGCCAGCCTGGTCTACAAGAGCTAGTTTCAGGACAGGCTCTATAAGAGCTACAGAGAAACCCTGTCTCAATAAATAAACAAACAAACAAATAAATAAATAATAAAGAACAGAAATACTCCCTCAGGAGCACTTAATGCTCTTGCAGAGGGACCAAAGTTCAGTTCCCAGAATCCACATCAGGTGGCACACACACACATTTAAAAGAATGTCTTGTTTATGAACTAGGTATGAGTAGAGCACCTGTCAGCACAAATCCATGTTCTGGGTTGACACACTTCAGTTAACAAGAACAGTTAGCCAGAAGCAGAACTACAGAAGCCAAAAATCAAGGTTAGTACATTTAGAGACTTTCCCAGAACTCTGCTGTTTGATGGATTAGGCATCTGTTTTAGTTCTAGCAGGTGAGTTTTATGACCTGAATGGTACTTTCATCATGGAGTCAATTGTGCTGAGATCTAGGGGTCTGTTACCACATCAGGTTCACTACCACCTGTAACTCCGGCCCAAGGGATTCAACACACCAGTACACACACACACACACACACACACACACACACACACACACAACTAAAAAATAAATAAATCTCCAAAAAAAAAAGATTAAATCTAATGAACTCCAAGTTGAAACCACCTCTCTTTTCTGATTAGTGAAATTATTATCTGGAATCAGATATGTCCAACCTTTAAAAAAAATTAGACAGGACCTCACTATGTCACCTTAGGAAGTGTGGAACTCCCTATGTAGACCAGGCTGGCCTCAAACTCAGAGATCTGCCTGCCTCTGCCTCCTGAGTGCTGGGTTAAAGGTGGTACCACCCCCACCAGGGAATGCTCAACCTTGTCACATAGCAGCTGACATTGTTGTGTACAAAGCTCATGTTCAGAAGCAACACAGTTGAGTTACAAAAGAAATTACAAAATTCTTAAGATGTTTTACTGAAATTTACTATTTTTTTTCTGGGTTCAATTCATGGCTATCATTGGCTGAATATATCCAAATATGGCCCACACTGCAAGTTGAACAAACCTGATAGATGCATACATACATAAAGCTATTCCCCATTATTAAAAATAATTTTACCACAGAGACAACTTAATCATCCACCCACAGAACCCTGGTCAAATAAATTATGATTCCAAACATGGTAGTGACTGCCTGTAGTCTTAGTATTTGGAAGGAAGAGGCAGGAGGATGTGGGGGGGGGGGGGTTCAAGGCCAACTTGGACTATAGAGGCCCTGTCTCTCTTTTTTTTTTCTTTTTCGAAAAGGCCCTGTCTCAAAAGACAAACTAACCACCAGGCATGACCGTGCACACCTTAATCCCAGTGCTCAGAAGGTAGGGACCAGCAGATCTCTATGAGTTCAAGCCCAGTCTAGTCTAAATAGCAGGTTCCAGGCCAGTCAGGATTGTATAGTGAGACCCTCTCTAAAAACAAACAAACAAACAAAAACAAGAATCAACAAACACAAACAAAATATCAAACAAATTAATGTGGTGCATGTCTTTGCATAAGAAAACGTGTGACCATTGGAAATGAAGAGGTGAGTGTGGCGATAAAAGCCTGGGATCCCATCTTTGGGAGGCTGAAGCCGAAGCCTACAAGTCTGAAACCAGCCTGGATACATGTACAAGGAAAGAAACAATTCATACATGACATCTACCCTGGGGCTGTGGCATGCATGCACCACACACAAGCATAAACAAATAAGTAAATAAATGAATAAATATTTTAAACTAAAGCAACAAAAATAATGAAAAATTAGTCATGCCTAGTGCTACATGCCTGTAACCCCACTGTTTACAGGGCAGGATGATAATAGGGTGATCAGAGCTCAAGGTCAACCCCCGCTGCTTACGGAGTTCAAGTTCTGCTCAGGCTGCCTGAGACTTTCTGTTCAACAAATAAGAAATGAAGATCGGCAGTGGGACTCAGTGAAAAGTCATCACACGCGTAAGCTGCTTCTTATAAGTAAAGCAATTCTAAGCTGGTTCAGTTAGTTCCCTGGGGCCTTGTAGAGGAGTCAGGATCAGAAAAGATGAGAGCTGTGTGGTGGTGGTGGTACACACCTTTAATCCCAGCACTCGAGAGGCAGACTCAACCAGATCTGTGTGAGTTCAAGGCCAGCCTGGTCTACAGAGGGAGTTCCAGGACAGGCTCCAAAGCTACACAGAGAAACTCTGTCTTGAAAAACAAAAACAAAACAAAAAGTGAGAGAAAAGAATGGGCACAAGACTTTTCAGGGTCTACCTGCCTTAGTGTTCGATTGCTGTGAAGAGACACCATGACCACAGCAACTCTGATGAAGAAAAGCGTCTAATTGGGGCTGGCTTTCAGTTTCAGAGCGTTAGACTATTATCATTTTGACAGGGAGCATGGTGGCATGCAGGCAGACATGGTGCTGAAGAAGTAGCTGAGAGTTCTACATCCAGATCTTCAGGCAGCAGGAAGAGAGCAAGCCAAGGGGCCTGGCTTGGACTTCTGAAATCCCAGAGCTCACTCCCAGTGATTTACTTACTACTCCAACAGGCCACACCTCCTAATCTCTCTCAAGCGGTGCTGCTAAACATTCAAATAGATGAGCCAATGGGGGCCATTCTTACTCAACTTCCACACTACCTACTTATAATTTTCATTCTAATTTACTTAATTTAGTTTTTGAGACAGGGTCTCATATAGGCCAGGCTGGCTTCAAATTTTATATATGGCTGAGGATGATCACGAGTGAACTTCAGATTCTGCAGCCTCCGCATCCCAAAGGCTGGGATTACAGGTGTGTGCCTGCACTTTGGCTCTTGGCTTTGGTTTTGAGGGACTTGTTTTATTTATTTGTTTATGAAACAGGATATTAATAATAGCCCAGACTGAAACTTTACCTTTGTCCTCTTTGGAAGGCTTACAAGTGTGTGCTGTTTTGATCCAGTTCATTAAGGAATCTCTACACTGACCTACACGACCATGACCCACGGTCATTGACATTCTCAGTGTTTCCCTAGTGATTAGGGATGGTAAGCCTTTCTCTCATGTCTTGTTGGCTAGTGAATACATTTTTATATCATATTACATTCATTCATTTAGTATGAGTGTGAGTTCACATAGATGCATATTCAATGTTTCATGTGACGTGGAGGCCCAAGGACAGCCTGCAGGAGTCTCTTCTCCCCTTCTACCACCTGGGTCCAGGGAATCGAACTTGGGCCATCAGAACACATTATAATCATCACAGACTTATATTGTGGCTCAGGCCTGTAATCCCAAGCACTTGAGAAGCTAAGGCAGAAGGATTGCTGTGAGATTCAGGCCAGCCTGAGCTACAGTATGAGACTTTGCCTCAGAAATGTCTAAATAAAAATTAGCATGTCCTAGGTGGGAAGGGGGACAAATCGTTGTTCACATGCCTACCCTGGGAACAAACTATCACTCTCCTCACATCCCAACCTTGAAAAGAACTTCAGCTGCTTTCACAGAAATTATCTCATTTATCTCCACACAAACACTGAACAATCAAACGAGGGCGGTGGGGGTGGAGGCAGGAATCTGAGCTCGTTATAGGGTTGGCACAGTGTGCGAAGTAGGAATAAAATTTGTTCTCTCTGGTCCTAAGGGTGGTGAAGGCACTGAATACAAGGGTTAGGAGGAGAGCGTATTAGAGTCAGCAACAGAGGGAATTTCCAAAATCAGAAAACAGTGTAAGATGGGCCGGATGGTGCAGGCCTGCAATCCTAGCTGCTAGGGAGGCTCACAGGCCGGAGGATCACAAGATTCATTCCTTCACGGGCTGTAGAGCGAGTTCACAACTCACCCGGCCAACTTAGTGAGTACCTACCTCAAAAAGAAAAAAAGGAAGGAGAGGCCTGGGCAACATGAGTCACATACTATATTCCAGCACTTGGGAGGTGAAGGCAGAATTGGTAGTTTAAGGCTAGCCTTAGCTACCTGTGATTCTGTCTTATTTGTTTGTTTGTTTGGTTGGTTGTTTTTTGGTTTTGTTTTTTGTTTTTTGTTTTTTTTGGTTTTTCGAGACAGGGTTTCTCTGTGGTTTTGGAGCCTGTCCTGGAACTAGCTCTTGTAGACCAGGCTGGTCTCGAACTCATAGAGATCCACCTGCCTCTGCCTCCCAAGTGCTGGGATTAAAGGCGTGCGCCACCACCACCCGGTTGGTTGTTTTTTGAAACAGGGTTTGTCTGTGTAGCCTTGGCTCTTCTTAAATTCAAGCTGTAGACCAGGCTGGCCTTGAACTCAGAGATTTGCTTGCCTCCCAAGTTCCGGAATTAAAGGCATGTACTACCACACCCAGCTAGAGATTATGTCTCAAAAAATAAAAATGACTGGGCTTGGAGGTGCCTGCCTTTAATCTCAGTACTCAGGAAGCAGAGACAGTGTGGACTCTTAACTGCTATGCTGTACAATGTATAGGTTTATAGCAACAGTCAGGACTTAGAAATGTTTGTGTACTTGACTGGGGATGCTCTGAGAAGTCTCTGTATGGTAGGAATGGGAAACCACCTTGAAGAGAGCATGCAAACGCACTTTGGCTGAAGAACTGCCATTTTAACTTCAGACTCCATTTTAGCAGCAGAGTGAAATAAAGTTCAGGTTCCCAAGCCCTAGGGGAGCTGAGATCTTTCCAAGGGCTGACCAATCTCTTCCCTCAACCATAGAGATAGTCATTATGCACCTTTAGTTCTTTAGAAACATTATGGCTATTCCTAATGATCAAATTGTGCTTGATCCGCCCCGTGGGAGGATCTTTCAGAGTGCATCACCCCTGTCTCATGCTTGCGTGCAGGGCAGGCAGTATCCTGTCCCTTTAGAAGGAGAAACTCCAAGCCAGGTGGTGGTGGCACACAACTTTAATCCCAGCACTTGGGTGGCAGAGGCATGCAGATCTCTGTGAGTTCAAGACCAGCCTGGTCTACAAGAGCTAGTTCCAGTGGCTGGAGAGATGGCTCAGTGGTTAAGAGCAGTATCTGCTCTTCCAGAGGTCCTGAGTTCAATTCCCGGCAACCACATGGTGGCTCACAACCATCTGTAATGAGGTCTGGTGCCCTCTTCTGGCCTGCAGACGTACACACAGACAGAATATTGTATGCATAATAAATAAATTTTTTTTTTAAAAAAAGAGCTAGTTCCAGGACTACAGAGAAATTCTGTCTTGAAAAACAAAAAAATAGAAGAAGAAGAAGAAGAAGAAGAAGAAGAAGAAGAAGAAGAAGAAGAAGAAGAAGAAGAAGAAGAAGAAGAAGAAGAACTCTGCCTACTTCTACCTGTTCTTCTTTCTCTGTGTGTGTGTCTCTCTCTCTGTCTTTTCTCTTCTGCCATTCCTGTCCCCAGAGGTCAATCTCTTCCCTTCCCTCCCCCCTTTTCCATTCCCTTTCTCTTGATAAACCTTCCAAGTAAGCTCCTTCTGCAGGCCTGTCTGCAAGTGTTTCTCAACCTCTGTGGTTTGAACCCAGAGGTCAAGGCCTCTCTCCCACAGAATCATCACAAATGAATCTGATTAGTTGGACTAAAAGGCTTGCATTTTTTGTCAGTTGACAATGATGGAACAGACAAGGAAAGCACCTAATCTTTGATTTCTGATTGGTGGAAATTGTGACTATAACTTGGCAACAAATGTTTGTTTATGAAATTTATGCTTATAAACCCCACTTCTGTCCTTGCTCAAAGCTGTCAGGAGAAACAAGGCTTCCTGAGTCCTTGTCCTGCAGCCCCGATGGATCAGTGGCCCTCTCATGTGGTGACTTAATAAAATCTTTGGAACCCATAAGTGTCATCTCTCTCCTTCCTTGTGGCACATAACGAGCTATATATAACACCCTACAAGGTATTAATCTTCCATTTCCTTTACATAGAGAGAACCCTGACTTGTCTCCACGTGGCAGAGTCAAAGGTGAGGCTTCTTGACCATCTCCTTCACAAGTAGCCAGGTGACAAAGCTCTGGTCAATGAGCTTCTAGGGAAGCCCCTTAAAGGGACAAGTATAGCTGGTAAGTGAACTTGAGCCCCTTGTCCTTCACCATAGATCCCTATGGTGTGCCTAGAATACAGGAAAGATGCCAAGAAATGTCAAAGCCTTTATTTTTATTTTCCAAGACAGTTTCTTGTTTCTCTGTGAAGCAGTTCTGGATGTACTAGGAGTCACTCTGTAGACCAGGCTGGCCTCGAACTCTCTACTTCCTGAGTGCTGGGATTAAAGGCACGCACCACCACTCCTAGGGCAGAAGCATTCACTAAGAACGCTGAAGCAAGCAAACGAGCAAGCAAACAAATGTTTGGCACATAAATGGCATCTGGGTGCTAACGCTACCCTCCAGATGATTCTGATGGGAGGGGGGCGTCTATTTTCTTAAGCCCAAGGTCAGATTCCATGCAGTGCTAGCGCGTGGGGCTTAATGAGCTTGTTGGGGCTGGGCTATACAGCCTCACAGTTAGGAAAGAGCAGGAAGGCCTTACTCTAGTCTAACTTTGAACAGAGAAAGAAAGAGTCTGCTACTTCACTCCAAGTATCCCTAGGATTTCCATCTCGGAGCATGTTATTAGTCACATGACCCACAATACAGCTACAGCCTCTAACACACAGGAAAATATAGAATAGAGCTGGGGGGGTCTATGGGATTTCAGATCTTCCTAAGTTATAATATAGGGGAGCTAAGTGTAATGCCACACACATGTAATTCCTGGTACTCAGGAGGCAGAGGCCGGAGCAGCGGGGATGCAAGTCTACCCTTGGCTATAAAGCAAATTCCAGCTCAGCTTACGTGAGACTGCATCTCAAAAAAACAACAACAACAACAAAATAAAACCCACCACCAGCAACAACAAAAACCCTGCAGAGCTGAGAGCTGGCAGAGAGGAGAGCTTGTGGGTTGGGTTAAGCATGGGTAATTTAACTCCGGTGTTCGGGGCTATAGATGCCAGTCTACTTATAGCACTGGCAAGTGTGGGGTCGGGAGGGGGGGGGGGAAGCTGCTCTTCACAGCTGTTTATCAAGCCTACCTCGGCAGCTCCCTGCACATTTGTGTAACAGGCAAGCCCATTGGCTTAGGCTCAGCTAGCTAGCTTCTACAGTCCAGGACCAGCTGCTTAGGACCCCAGGAAGTCCCATAGTCCCACAGGACCCCCGCCCTGCATCAGGTGGCAATCAATACACCTACAGGTCAATCTGAGGCAGTTCTTCCATTGAGGTTCCCTTTTCCCAGGTGACTTTCTTTATGTGTCAAGTTTACAATTAAAAAGTAACCAAGACAAAAGTCAAAGTGGGAGTGGTGGACAAAGTTAGAAGGAGAACCTATGAGAGTCCAGAGCGACAGTTATATGTTAAAGGGAAAGAGCATTTGGGGAAGTGAGCCAGCCACATTCTTTGTGAGGGCAGGGAGGATTGGGATGAGTCGGCTTCCCAGATAGGTATGTAAGTAGCTGTGTTTGTCTGTCTGTCCTTTCTTCCTTTTTTGCTTTTTGTTTTTGTGAGGTAGGGGGAATGGGAGTGTTTCTGAGACAGGGTTTCACTTTATAGTTCTGGTTGTCCTGGAACTCACTCTGTAGACCAGCCTGGCCTCGAACCAGCTTCTGAGAGTGCCGGGGATTAAAGACGTGCACCACCACTATCTGGCTGTCCACCTTTCCTGAAGCCTTTGGTGAACAGAGGGTAAATACACGAACAGCTTAACAATGGTGACATTAGGAGAAAAGGAAGGTAGGGCTTGTCTAGGTGAAAGCAGCCTGTTTGACACCAGCTTACTGGAAATTCCGTGTTTGTGACAGGCCACACCACGTCCCCCTGCTACTCCACCTTAAAGGTAGGGGTGTCCTTGCTTCTCTTTTGCTCAGAGTCCATTCATCTTTTTTTTATTTTATTTTATGGTCCCCCAGAAGATATGAACTTCAGTTGGATACCCTTTAAAAAGCTAAAGCCACCACAGAAAGGGGAAAATGTACACAAAGTCCTACTCCTAACCAAGAAGCTATATACAATTGCTGCCTGCTGGGACAGAAACAATCAACGTTCTCCGGTAGAGAAGCACTGGGTATATCAGCCACACTCCAGGAGTAGCAGTTAACCAGCACAAAACACACTCTCTGTTTTTGTGTGTTTTTTATTTTGTCTTGTTTTATTTTGTTATATTTTTTTGAGTTAATGGTTGTTATTTGTTTGGATTTTGTTTTTTTGTTTTTGTTTTTTTTTTTGGTTTTTCGAGACAGGGTTTCTCTGTGGCTTTGGAGCCTGTCCTGGCACTAGCTCTTGTAGACCAGGCTGGTCTCGAACTCACAGAGATCCACCTGCCTCTGCCTCCCAAGTGCTGGGATTAAAGGCGTGCGCCACCACTGCCCGGCTTTGTTTGGATTTTGTGAGTGGGGGCATTTTAGAGGAGTTGGGGCATGGGAAAATACATAAAATATGATAAAAATTAAATTAAGAACTTCTTAGTTAAAGAAAATGACTGTTAACAAAATACATAGTATTTTTTTTTTTTTGATTTTTCGAGACAGGGTTTCTCTGTGGTTTTGGAGCCTGTCCTGGAACTAGCTCTTGTAGACCAGGCTGATCTCGAACTCACAGAGATCCGCCTGCCTCTGCCTCCCGAGTGCTGGGATTAAAGGCGTGCGCCACCACCGCCCGGCTTTTTGATTGTTTTAAACATTGACGTTTGAAATAAAAAGTGGCTTCGCAAACAGAAAAAAAAAAGCTGAAACCATGTGTAATGTCCAAAGACACAAACTCATAATGGTAGATGCCAAGTGACCAGATTAATGTGACCATTTAAATTATACAGCAGACTGGGGTTCAATCCCCAGCAACTCAGAATAAATTAAATTAATTTTATTGTACAGGCAACACTGTATCGCCAGACCTCTATAGAAACTTGAGTGTTTTCCAATAAGAGGCTGGAAACCCAGAACTTGAATGTTGGAAAGAACTTGTGTAGTGGGCTTTTTTGGATCACCAGTCCCCAAATCACTACACAGAGAATTATAATAATTATGAAAGCTCAGCCTTCGATGGTGGCGTACGCCTTTAATCCCAGCACTCGGGAGGCAGAGGCAGGCGGATCTCTGTGAGTTCGAGACCAGCCTGGTCTACAGAGCTAGTTCCAGGACAGGCTCCAAAGCCACAGAGAAACCCTGTCTCGAAAAATCAAAAAATAAAATAAATAAATAAAAGAAAGCTCAGCCTTAGTTAGTTCCTAACTAACTCTTATAACTTAATTAACCCGGCCGGGTGGTGGTGGCGCACGCCTTTAATCCCAGCACTCGGGAGGCAGAGGCAGGCGGATCTCTGGGAGTTCGAGGCCAGCCTGGTCTACAAGAGCTAGTTCCAGGACAGGCACCAAAGCTACAGAGAAACCCTGTCTCGAAAAACCAAAAAAAAAAAAAAACTTAATTAACCCATTTCTATTAATCTGCATGCTTCTGTGTGGCTCATGGCTTTTACCTCTCTTCCTGCATATCCGACTTCCTCTGCATCCAGCTGGAGACCTCACGTTTTTTCTTCCCTGAGACTTCTTTTTCCCCAGAAGTCCCGCGTAACTTCTTCCTGTCTAACTATTGAACTTTCAACTCTTTATTAAACCACTGACACATCTTCACACAGTGTAAAGGAATATTCCTCAACAAACTTGGGCTGTCCAATTCAACCCTCTTAACTTCTATAAAACCGAAGGTCAGAGAGGAAGTGAGTGACCCAAGATGCAGAGCCGGTTTGAGGTTGTAAAAGCAAACACAGGGTGTGTATACCTTCGCTGTACATGTCACGTCATAAGCTCCTAGGATGCACATTCTCTGATAGGCTGAGAAATTCCCATAACTCGAGGCAGGGCTGAGACTTGATGGTGAATAATCTGGCTTCAGAGCTTTGCCTGGGTCTTCAGTAGCTTTTTCTCCTCTGTCTAGCCGCAGCAAGAGGGAGGAGTAAGAAGGAGGAAGGAGTAAACAGGAGGGTGGAGTTAGCAAGAAGGTGGAGTTAGCAAGGGGGTGGAGTTAGCAGGAGCTGTGGTCTCAACCCAGACTCTGCCTCTTACTGAGTTGCAGGAACAGGATAAAACCGGCTGTGAGTGACTCAAGCCAGGTTAGCGCCCAGCCCTCCTTCAGAGATTCACTCTCTGCAGAATCCAGGAAGACCATTACTTCAGCCTTAGGCCATGGTTTTGAGTCAGTGCAAAAGCCACAAAAGCTAGGTGATAGCAGCTGGTGGTAGGGAAGCCTCAGCATTTGACTTGAAGCTAGGCTGACAAAGCAAGCACACTTTGCCAGTGCTCTTTAATTTGCTCGGAAACTTATCGCTATTTAAAAGGAGTGGCAGCACACACCTTTTATGCAAACACTTCGGAGGCAGGCCGGTGGATCTCTGAGTTCCAGGCCAGCCTGGTCTACAGGGCGATGGCCAGGACAGCCAGGGTTATGTATAGAAGCACTGTCTCACAACCAAAACAGAAATCTTACCAGATGTGACAACCAGCACCCTGACAGGGCCTTTGGGGGAGATGAACTATCTTTGTCATTCGGTCCAGTCTGAGGGGTGTAGACAGAGCTCAGCTGCGGGAGGGGGAAGGGCTTTCCTCCCCTATGTTTGATCTTCAGGACTTGGGGGAAGACTTTCTTTTCCCATAAAACTTTCTATTAAGAAGTGCATTTTTTTGAGCTGGGCCGTGGTGGCACGTGCCTTTAATCCCAGCAGAGGCAGAGGCAGGTGAATCCCTGTGCGTTAAAGGCCAACCTGGTTTATATGGGGAGTTCCAAGACACTGAGACCCTGTCTGGAAGAGACAGAGAGAGACAGAGAGAGAGAGACAGAGAGAGAGAGATAAATTTTAAGTATTTTCATTATAAAATAATGTTTTTAAAACTTTTAGAAAATGATAAAATAAATTGTAGTTCTAGAATTTAATTTTAACATTTACTTTAATTTTTTTTCTAGCTTTACCATACTTTTCTTTGTCTTAACTTTGGTAAGAGGTCCACTAAAGCACGCAGGCGCACACACACACTTCTGGAGCTGGAAAGATGGCTCAGCAGCTGTCTTAGTCACTGTTCTATTGCTGTGACGAGACAGCATGACCAAGGCATCTCTATAAATGAAACATTTCACTGGGAGCGGGCTTACAGTGTCAGGGTGTTAGTACATAATCATCATGACGGGAAGCAGCCAGACATGGAACTGGAATAGTAACTGAGAACCATCCTGATCCACAGGCAGCAGGTAGAGGGAAACAGACCTGTGGCAGAATTTGAAATCTCAAAACCCACCTCCAGTGACACACCTCCTCCAGAGGCCCACCTATTCCAAAAAGGTCAGACCTCTCAATCTTCCCAAACATTTCCATCACTCAAACTCGTGAGCCCATGGGAGCCATTCTCATTCAAAGCCTCACACTCTACTCTCGGCCCCCCAAGGGCTTGGAGCCATTCCATTTGCAAAATGCAGTCAGTAGAACTTCAAAAGTCCTCATAATTTTTTCAGTCTCAAGATTGTTTGTTTAAAAGTCCAAAATCTCTTGAGACTCAAGATAATCTCTTAACTGTAACCGGCTGTAAGAACAAAAATCAAGTTACATACTTCCAACATGCAATGGCATGGAATACCAATTAGTATTGTAAAAGAGGGAAAGGAAACAGAGTTAGGAAATACTGGACCTAATCCAGACCAAAACCCAGCAGGGCAAACTTCAAATCCTGTATCTCTATGTCTGATGGAAAGGACTTAGATGACCCCCCTCACTCCAGCTTTGTTGACTGCAACACACTTCTCTCTCTCAGTCTGGTTCCATGCCCGGTCTGCAGCTCTCCTTGGCAGGTATCCCACATCTCTGGCATCTCTAACAGCTTAGGTCCTTAACACAATCCAGGCTTCACCTTCACAGCTTGACATAGTGGCTTCTCTTGGCCTCTATGCAGGACGTCCCTGATACAAGCCTGGCCTTGGTGGCTTTCCTTAACCTTGGAGGAAGATTCCACAACCCTTTTCTTGCGTCATTCTTGACTTTCAATCCATCCAGAACCATGTAGCCAAAATTGCCAACTTCTTCTGCTTGCTGGGATCATTCTCATTCAAACTCTTGTAGACTAGGCTGGCCTTGATCTCACAGAGATCTGCCTGCCTCTGCCTCCCGAGTGCTGTCAACCAACCTTCTAACTACAAAATCCAAGCACAGTAGTGCACATCTGTAATCCTAGTATTCAAAGATGGAGGCAGGAAAAGAGTTTGTGCCTGGTCTATATAGCAATGTGGTGGTAGTAGGGGAGGGTCAGTGAGGGGGAGGGACAGAATTCACATTTGATCAGTTTTTTTTATTTAATCACAGAATAGAATTTTAAGTGTGAATACATGGTGTATTCTTTGATTCTCTGAGAAGAGAAAACGAAATTGATAGCATGGAAATATACACATACACTTCTGACAAGAGAAAAGGGAAATTTGTATTAAGAAACTGCGAAGGGCTAGCTCTGGGTTCATTAGCAGAGTATTTGCCAGCATGTGTGATGGTTTGAGACTCAGTGCCATAAAAGAAATCTGGGGGTGGGGATGGGAGAAAAGAATGGGCTCATGTATGTGTGGAGGCTGTGTGAATCCAGGCTCTGATGGGTAAACTAGTTGGCTGCAGACTCTGGGAAGAGGAGTGGTCATCTGGGTCTGAAGGTAACAGCATCCCTTCTCACTGTGGAGATCAGGGTTTGGTTTGAGTTTTGTGTTTGTTATTTTTTTGGGGGGGGGTGTGGAGTTGTAATGATCTGTCTTGTCCCTTTAAGAGACAAGCCTTATCAGTACTTGCATCCAGCTTTGGAGAAACCATCTGAGGTGTCCGGGTTCCAGCTCTCTGAAGGAGGAGTTTCCTAGCTGTTGTAGTGTATATAAGAAGTGGTTTTATCGGGGGAGAAAGCACATTGTTTGTGGGATTTTTGTCACTGTTGTTGTTTCCAGTCTGCAGTACAAGGAACTGAACCTGGAGCCTTGGACAGAGCTAAACTACGTAATTTTCTTTGCTGTGCAACTGGGAGTTGAAGCCAAGGCCTCAGTGCATAAGGCAAGCCCTCTCCCATTGGATTAGATCCCTAGCCATACACCTCCTTGTTGGTTTTGTTTTGTTTTGTTTTGTTGTTTTTGTTACTGTTTGGGATTTGTTTGGTTTTGGTTTTTCTTTTTTTGTTGTTTTGTTTTGTTTTGTTTTGTTTTTGTTTTTCGAGGCAGGGTTTCTCTGTGGCTTTGGAGCCTGTCCTAGAACTAGCTCTGTAGACCAGGCTGGTCTCGAACTCTCAGAGATCCGCCTGCCTCTGCCTCCAGGATTTCTCTTTTTAGCAACTCTGGCTGTCCTGGAACTCCTTCTGTAGACCAGGCTGTCCTTGAACTCACAGAGATCCTTCTGCCTCTGCCTCCCAAGTGCTGGGATTAAAGGTGTGTGCCACTGCCTCCCAGCTGTTTGTTTGTACATCCTAGGCCAGGTTAGAATTTGCTTTGTAGCAGAAGATGACTTGGAATTTTGGATTCTCCTTGCATGATGAAATTGCAGGCGTGTACCACCTTACCTTAGTTCAGGTGATGAGAGAGAGACAAATAATATTCCCAGCCCTAACCATTAGCCCTTTTCTAAATTCTGTTTGGAGACAATCCTGCCACATTGCACAGGCTGGCCTCCAACTCTCTTAATCCTTCTGCCTCAGCCTCCCAGACACGCACCACTGTGTTTGGTTAAACACTGGATTTGTTTAAAGTATTTGATGCTGGTTCGGTGTGTCAAGGTGAGAACATGGTGAGGGTTACAGAACCCTGGATTTCCCAGGGATGCTAGCATTTGGGGGTAAGAGCAGAAGGTCTGAAGACCAAGGTCATTTTCAGATATGTAGCATTTAAGGGCACTCTGCACTACATAAAACCATGCCCAAAGTAAACAGAACGCCAGCCCTTCTTCTGAGGGTATCCCTGAGTTTGCAGGATCCTGACAAGGAAATGGGCTCCTGACAGTGCCTCCAAAGCAAATGATAAAACAATTCTTCCAGATTCACATCTTCTGGAATGCCCGTCTGCCAGCCCAAAGCTGCTTCTCCGACAAGGCTCTGTGACCCTCAGGAAAGGGCTCAAGACATCAGCAGGAAACCAAAGCTCTAGCTACACTGGACCAAAGGGAGGAGGGAGCCTGGAATCCCACACTGCTATTTCTGTCTCCCCCAAGATTGCTGGCAGGCAGGCCTCTCCAACAAGAGAAATCTGCAGCACCCAGGAGCCAGAAGATCACATGGGTCTGACAAATAGAGAGCCCCACCCCTGCCCCACCTCCCAACACACCCCCAGGAACCTCTGTCGTAGGCCATCTTCGTCATCACCGGCCTAAGATAGAGGCTTCTGGAGTGGTTACAGGAAAGATCAGTTGACTTAAAATAGCTGTCACTGAAGCGACGACTTTCCTGGCTGGAGGAAAGAAACCCAAGTCATGAAAGATGAGGCGCCATGGGGCTCTACCCACCTCTGGGGTAGGGGAGCAGAGGACAGAAAAAGAGACTAACAAGATTTGTCCGACATCTGCTATGTTCCTGACACAGTACTTTGGCACAGCCACAGAGTGGCCTTACTTAGTCCTGAGGGAGGACTGTAGGTCGACATAAGCACTTCAGAGGTGATGAAACTGAAATCTCAGAGAGATTAATGACGTGACCTACCCCAAAGGTAACAGGATCAGACGCTCTTCTCTATCCCCGAGTGTCCCAGAATCTCAACACTATTTTCTGAGACAGTCATAAATCTGTGATCTTAGAATCTCCCCACTGTAGAGAGAGACACAAACAATTCTTTTCCATCCTTGTCTCCAGGTTCTCTCCTCAGAATGTCATGGCTATCAGTAATCATTATTTTGCTTTTCGTTTTTTGGTGATTTAAGACAGGAGTTCATGTAGGCCAGGCTCATCTGGAACTCCCTACATAGCTGAAAATGGCCTTAAACTGCTGATCCTCTTGTTCCACTTCCCCAGTGTTGGGATTAGAAGCCTGTGTCTTGGTTTTTTGTTTTGATTTGTCTACTTGACACACCTTAGAGTTACCTTGGAAAAGGAACCCCAGCTGAGAAAGGCTTCCATCAGATTGGCCTGTAGACAGGTCTGTTGGGCTTTTCTTAATCACTGATGGTTTGGGGAGGGTCCAGCTCACGGTGTGTGATGCTATCCCTGGGCAGGTGGACCTGATGGTATCAGAAAGGAGGTTGAGTCACGGTGGACAAATTGGTAGGCGGCATTACTCCACGGTCTCTGCTTTAGTTTCTGCCTCCGGGTTCCTGCCCTGACTTCCCTTCTCTTCAAACAGAGCACGACTCTAAGCTGAAAGAAACCCTTTCCCCCTGGAAGTCACTTTTGGTTGTAGTGTTTGTCACAGCAATAGAAACCTAACGACAACAACATGTGCTACCGTGGGCAGGTGTTGTCATAACTGTACATCTCCCAGGGATAATCTATGAATAAAAGCATACATTATGTGATTGATATCTGTACACGAGTGTGCATAGATATCTATCTATTTGTATACTACAGAATATATTTATGTATAAATAGATGTTATAACACATCTAAATTCTCTCGTATATAAATAAATACATGCCTCTGCACCCCCCCACACACAATTGCTCCCTTATTCAAAGTCTCAGTCAGTTCAGGGTGACCTACATCTGAAAAAAAGCTAAGTGAAAAACCCCTGGCTGTGAAGGTAGGTCAGAAGTAGGGTGCTTGCTTAGCTGGAGCGAAGCCCAAGGTTTGGCCCTCTCCATCCAAAGACAAACAACTCCTAAGCTTTAAATTGTACACAAGGCATTCTGAGTAGTAATAGCCATCCTCCTCTGCCCTGCCTGGGTTGTGAATCACCCTTTGTTCAGTATTTACGCTAGCAATGCTAAGCAGCGACTGGGTAGCAGCCTCTATCTTGGGATCACGGTGCTTGTGTTAAGTACCCCGCGTTAATTACCCCGATATATCTAAGAGAAGCCTCGGACTGCTCTACGTGGCAAGATGAAAGTTCTCCAATAACTAATGACAGAAAAAAATATACCAAGCGCTGAAAATGCTAAAACGCATGGTTAAAAACACGTCGCCTGGCTGTAAAATAGGACCGGCAAAAGAAGTGTGTGCTCTTCTGACTATGAGGCCTCAAGCTGTGAGTGGTTCAGGCCAGAGCAGGGTAGGCAGTTATGAAAGGCAGCCTGGCCTAGGGGCTCACACCTGAAAGGCCAGTTTTTGACAGCCCACAGGGAGAGCGCCTCTGGTTTGAGTCCCAGAGGGGTGAGTTTTATTTCCCAAGGATTTATTTTTAATTCTGGGGAGCGGGCAAGTCCACCTTCTGAACAAGCCAGAAGGAGTGGGTTCCCTGGAGCTAGAGTTACAGGTGGTTGTGAGCTGCCCCAGGTGGGTGCTAGGAACTGAATTTAGGGCTTCTTGCAAGAGCAGTGTGTGCGCTTAACCACTGAAACATCTTCTGGGTCCCTGAGCTTTTAGTTGTATATGAGACCTTATTAAGAGAGAGAAAGAGAGACAAAGACAGAAACACAGAGAATGAATAAACCTGTGTGTGATTAAGAAAAAACGTGGCATTTATGGCATTCATTCCTATCTGAATTTTCTTTCTTTTTCCTTTTCCCTTCCTTCCTTCCTTCCTTCCTTCCTTCCTTCCTTCCTTCCTTCCTTCCTTCCTTCCTTCCTTTTTTTCTCCCTTTCTTTTCCCTTTTGGTTTTTCGAGACAGAGTGTAGTTGTCCCGAAACTCACTTTGTAGGTCCTTCTGGCCTCGAACTCACAGAGATCCTCCTACCTCACCCTCCCAAGTGGCATGTGCTACCGAAGCTGGCTCCTATCTGAAATTCTGAAAGCCTCTAGCATCATGGGATGCACCCCCTTTAGATAAGAGGCTGCTTAGCTGTACCGCCATTGCTCCCTAATAAGTTTATCTGTATTGGCAATCAAGAGTGGCCTTGTCCTTAACCTGGAGTGTCCCGGGACTCTGAGGACAGGTTCTGTCAGCTTGAGAGCAGATTCTATCTGGGAATTCCTAGGCTGTCTGGACCTGCCAGAGCTGGAACTAAACAGCTACCTGGGGAGGTGATAAGTGGCTTCTGCTGCAGGGGTCCCACCACTGATCTGGCTTGCTCAGTGCTCTCTCTGCTCCTGCCCCTTCGAGTAAATCCTACAATCCTTCCCTTAGGAGGGTCCATTGTCCTCCTATCTCACCCGGCAAAACTTGTCTACACCCTTTCCGCTGTGAAAAACTTCTTAGATGCCCCTTCCCATTGTTTCCTTGTTTGTGCTTTCTCTAGGGACTGCTGGAGGGAGGTTTTGCAGCAGTCTCCTGCATCCACCTAGCCCCCTTAACTGCTAGCAGGGTTGGGGGTGTGGGGCTGCTGATGTCTTTCTGGGGCCATCTTTAGTAAACTTGGTGGTGACACCAAGAACAGAATCTTGGCCAGGGTACAATGCACTGGGTGTGTGGTAATAACCTGGTCATCTCCAAACAGGCCGATAAAGGGACGCCATGATAGCGCCTGGCTGCGTTTTCGCTTTGTTATTTTTTGTTTCTCTTCTCCTTTTTTTTTCTCTCTTCTCCTTTTCCCCCCATTTTTTGGTTTTTTTGTTTGTTTGTTTTTGAGACAGGGTTTGCTTGTCTCTTCTAACCCTGGCTGTCCTGAAACTCCCTCTGTAGACCAAACTGGTCTCGAATCCAGAGATAGGCCTGCCTCTGCCTTCTGAGTGCACCACCACCGCTACGTTTTATTTGTTTCTTAATCTGGGTAACTTTAAACATTTATTTGTTTACATACACATTGTCTGTCTGTGTCCTCCAAAGTCAGTAGAGAGCCTCGAATGGATTTCCAGTCAGTTTGAGGATGCGAACTGAAGGCAGGATGCCTGGAGGACTAGGGAGCATTCTTAACCACGGAGCCACCTCTCTAACTCCTTTGTTTTATTTTGAAAGATCAATTTATTTTTATGTTATATGCATGAGTGTTGTGCCTGCTTGTCCGTTTGGGTACCACATGAGTGTCTAGTGCCCATGGATGACAAAAGAGGGTGCAGGATCGCCTGCAACCCAAGCTTTAGAAGGTTGGGAGCCATCATGTGGGTGAACAAAATGTGTCCTCAGCTACGCCCCACACAGCCCACCAACAACAGACCAAAGGAACTCTTGCCCATAAGTCTGGCCCAGGGAACCAGCGCGCTGAGTGGGCTTGCAGGAGCATGGGAAGCATGTCAGTGTCCCAGTAGCTGCCCAGATGGAACTCTGATAAGAGCTAATGGTTGTCATGCCAGGAGGACAGCATTCCACAATACCAGGCCTGTTTATGTCCTGCCAGAACCAGGCATGATGTATCCTATCAGCCAGCCATTGTCTCCAATAAGGACAGTCATTGGAACAGACCCTGGGGTGATACCCACAGGCTGCTGGTATGTGGTTCAGTCCTTCAGAGTGAGAGCTGGAAGATGACCCAATGTCTAGATAACATGGAGAGAGGGAGAGAGTGCTTTTCAGGATATGTGCTGTCCCTCGGGACCAAGAGCTATGAACAGGCAGCAAATATTAAATAATCTCACCCATTTCCACTCTCACCTCTTTCCCCCTCCCTTCTTACTACCTTTCGTCATTTTCTCCGCACTTTCATGACCATCCTTTCTCCCTTTCCCTCCTGATGTGACCTCTAGGTTGGCTCAAAGCCACTGTTCAAGATGTTTATGTAACATGGCTTATAAAAGCAAAATAACCTGCTGTGGCCCCGTCCTGCCAGGTTGTGAAGCCCAGTGCAGGGAGGGAGTGTGGGGCTTCTGTGGGGGTTGCTGAGGCTGGAGAGAGGACTTACAGGTTCTGCCTGTGTTAGTCTCTTTCTCCCTCCCCCTCCTTTTCCCTCTCCCTCCTTTCTTCCCTCTCTCCCCCTTCCTCTCCTCCCTCTTCCTCCTTTCTTTCCTCCCACCCCCTCCCTCTCCTTCCCCCTTCCTCTTCCTCTCCTTCTCCCTCCCCCTCTCTCCTTCCTTCACTCCTTCTCTCTCTCCCTCCCTCTCCCCAGGGTTTCAGGTATCCCAGGCTGGCCAGCTCACTTCTGATCCTCGGACTTCCACCCCTGCCAAGTGCTAAAACCACAAGTGTGTGACGACACCAAACCTGATTTATGGTGCAGTGCTGGGGATCAGACCCAAGGCCTTGTGTGTGCTAGGCGGACACCTACCAAAGCAGTTACAGGCCCAGTTCTCAGTCTCTTTTAAAAGGCACTCTGCTAGATTTTCAGAGAGGGAGCCTATCAGAGATAGGAGACAGTGAAGTAAAGAGAAGCTGGGGACCAAGCAAGGCAAGAACTAGGGTAGAATCTTGGACTCAGGCCGTCCTGTCACAAGCTGTGGAGTTCTTCTACGAACTTTGCGTGACTCACATTAGCTCAGAAGCACCTAGAAGTTTCGTGTGCAGCCCCCTGTGTGTGTGTTTATATGTATGTGTGTTTATATGTATGTTTCGTGTATACCCTGTGTCTGTGTTTATATGTATGTTTAACTTTCTGTGTGCTAGGCAAGCACTTCACCACGAAGCTATCCTTGTGGTGGTGGTTCTCTGAGTAAAAGGGCAGAACCTCAGCAATATTTACAGATTCCCAGGAGGGATTTTCAGTAACCTTGTCCCCTGGGGGATGTCCATGGCTCCCAGATTCTGGTTATTCAAACGGAAATATCTGCTTAAATAAACCCCAGTAAGAGTCACTCCTGATAACAGGTCAGTAAAACCATAACAAAATTTTGCAGCTTCTGGGGGTTTATTTATTTATTATTTCTGTTGAGGATTTAACTGTCTTCTTTGAGGACCCGGAGAAAGAGTGACCCATAGAGTCACTTGGCCCAGGGTACCAAAGGAATTAATGTATATGTTTCTATAATTAAAAAGAAGTATTTTTTTTCTCAATTTTTGAAACAAGGTGAAACGCCTTATCTGTCTACTTTTTGTTTGTTTTTTTTTTTTTTGAGATAAAAATTTGCTCTGTAGAACGTTCTGGAAATTGCTGTATAGCACAAGCTGGTGTCAAGCTTGCAGCAAACATCTTGCTTTAGTTTTCTGGGTTCTGGATTATAGACATGAGCCCCTGTCCTCAGTCAATCTAAATATTTTAATATGGGTGAAGTCTGATGATGACTATTATGAAAGGAGTCTTCGAAGCTAGCTCTCGGAAGAATGTGCAGTTGTGGGCTTGAGATCAGGCTAACTATACAAACAGTGCAACTGGATTTGTAAAGTGTAAGGACCTAGTTAGTCTGCTAATTCTCTCCAGTGCATACATACTTTGTAGGGTTTATGTGCCTGTGGATATTGTCTCTTTATTCTTCCTCACTCCACGTGTGTTAAGAAGCTTCTAGAGGGCTCTCGCTGTCTGAGGGTGGAAAAGTAGACAGGAGAAATCGACATTCTCTGTGTAGACACGCACCTGGAAATGCTTTCTCTCTGTGTGGTGCTGGGTGCCTGACAATCAGAAGCCCTGAACTGGGTATCCTTGATGCCATTCTCCAACAGACAAGAGGACATAATTAAATGAATTATGGATTAAGGAATTAAAGGCATCAAAAGAAACCCAACACCTTAAATAAAAGACTTTCTCTCTGGGTAACATTTTAACCTGGATTGTAGTCTCAGGGCCAAGCTGCCTGTTGTAAATGGGAAGATAAGTTCACAAATTCTTTGATAGGCCTTCTGAATGAAAATGAGGCCGTGACTCTCCGAGGCATGGTCTCATAGAAGGGTTTTAACTGTAGATACGAGGGAGAGTTCAGACAGAGGCTTCTGGAAGGGTCCAGACTGAACCAGACCATGAGAGGAGTGATGGGGCATTGTGGGGACGTGGGGAGAGAGGTGATGAGAGGAGAGGAGAAGAAAGGAGAGAGCAAGTGGACCAAGAGAGGAGCTGAAGACCAAAGGAGAGCATGGCCAAAACGGCAGGTTTATGTAGGAAAGAAACTGGGGGAAGAGAAACCCAGCCTCTGGGCTAGAAACATTTAGGGTAGGGGTGGGGAGGGAAGTTCTGGGAGAAGCCACAGGTACTGAGGTGAGACTTGTCCCAGGTTTCTTTGGGGCCTGACACCTTCCATCTCAAGGTGGAGTTTTCCTTTCAGCTTCCATGAACTGAATTTAGCCTTTCATCCTCTCTCTGATCACCAGTCTGGACAGAAACTTATCAGGGGATAGTACCATGGAGGGGCCCCTGTAGCAAGGAACTGAACCTGGTCTACCTAGGCAGAGTTCATGCCCCACCCCAGATGGAGACCCCAAGGCAGAGCCACTGAGCAAAGCACTTGCACATTCCCCATCCCCAGAAGCAGTATCCTGATGCGCCTTTGCTGCATTAAGCTGCCTGGCATAGCTTGATATGCAGTGATGGAGAACACATATGATTCAATCAAAGATGTAGATCCCTTGGGGATGGGTTAGCTGGGTTAGCTCTCAAGCTAATTAGAGATTTTTAAAGAGTTTAAGAACTCCTATAGCATCAGTACATAAAGGTAGAGTTCTTTTTTTTTTTTTTTTTTTTTTTTTTTTTTTTTTTTTTAGACAGCGTTTCTCTGTGTAGTTTTGGAGCCTGCCTGTCCTGGAACTATTTCTTGTAGACCAGGCTGGTCTTGAACTCACAGAGATCCTCCTTCCTGCCTCTGCCTCCCGAGTGCTGGGATTAAAGGCGTGCGCCACCACCACCCAGCAAAAGATTTTTTTTTTTTTTTTGGTTTTTCGAGACAGGGTTTCTCTGTGATTTTGGAGCCTGTCCTGGAACTAGCTCTTGTAGACCAGGCTGGTCTCGAACTCACAGAGATCCGCCTGCCTCTGCCTCCCGAGTGCTGGGATTAAAGGCGTGTGCCACCACCGTCCAGCCGAGGTAGAGTTCTCAGAAAAAAATGGACCTCCCTGAAAGAAGCGGGTTAAAGTGCCCATAGTCACCCCTTTTCCGGCTAATGGAAGATACTGGCTCTTTTTTCCCCCCAAAGAAATACAGTCTTATAAATTGGAAAAGCACTCTTACCCTCCAAAATACAAATTTGACTCAACCGTTTTTTGTTTTTTTTCCATGTGGGTGTGATGGTTCATGGAATGGAATTGTAAATCTAGAAGGAATTTGGGGGCTGTACAGGCTTATCACAGTCAAATTCCAGAGGATGTTATCAGTTCCTGTGGAAGTTAATCATTTAATAGATCACTAGCCACGTTTGGAATCAGGGAGAAGAAAAGTGGTTCCGGACAAGGTACCTGACGTTAAGTGTGACAGCTCACATAAGTCAGTAATACCCGAGACTAAAGTTATCTGCCCCCCATGCACCCCTACCCTGCTTAGTACATATACTTCCAGGAGTCCCGGCAATAACTTTCCTCTTTAGTTCAAGTTACTAAAGATTTTCTTGGCTAAGTAATGGCCCCAAGTGTATTTATAGAAACATTGATAGGCTGGTAGTTTCTAGACCCTAAATTCGCTTAGAAATGAGCTTGCTTGGGAAGGTGAGTTGTTTTACAAGGGAATTCTGATTGGATACTCCTACTGAATTGTGTCCTTAAAGTTAGCTCCTAATTAGATCACAAGTTCCTTCTCAGAAACGAGTTGTGTTGACTTCTATGTAAAATTCCCTCCCTTCCCCAACATATTGCACTACTTTTTATAGCATTATTTGAGTAGTTACCGAAACAGCCCACACGATCATTCGAAAATTAGCTTGTTGGCTGGGCGCACACCTTTAATCCCAGCACATGGGAGGCAGAGGCAGGTGGATCTTTGTGAGTTCGAAGCCAGCCTGGTCTACAAGAGCTAGTTCAGGACAGGCTCCAAAACTGCAGAGAAGCCGGGCGGTGGTGGCACATGCCTTTAATCCCAGCACTCAGGAGGCAGAGGCAGGTGGATCTCTGTGAGTTCGAGGCCAGCCTGGTCTACAAGAGCTAGTTCCAGGACAATCCAAAAAAAAAAAAAAAGCTACAGAGAAACCCTGTCTCGACAAACAAAAAAAACATTAAAAAAAAAAAGATTAGCTTGTATACATAGCAGAAAGTTCCAGAGCCCCAACACTGCTTGGTAGTCCCAATGAAACATGCATACCCTAAGAACAGACCTAGGAGGAAGAGGAAGTAAAGAAGAGGAAGAAAGAGAAACACCCCCACCCCTTAGTCACAAGCTTGTATCCCAACATCAGCTGGTGCCCATTAGTGCCCCAGTTTGCTCTCACGTTCATTTGCTTGGTTGTAGCCCAGGCTGACGTCAAACTGGCTACATAGCGGAAGATGGACTTGATTCTGCCCCTTCTGTCTACATCCTGAGTGCTGGAATCAGGCATTTCACAGAACTTAATTTCTTTTTAATGTGCTGTCCAGGGCCTCTTGCACGCTGGAGAAATATAAACTGGGTTATGTTGTAGAATATTGTTTTAAAAGGTGTATCACTTTTGTTTATACCACATTTGTTTAACCCTGTGAAGCTCTGGTTCTTTGCCTGTCTGAAACCCCTGATGGTCAAATAAAGAGCTGAACCTCCAATAATGAGGCAGGAGCAAGGATAGGTGGGGCTGGCAGGCAGAGAGGATAAACAGAAGGGGAAACCTGGGAAAAGGAGGAGGAAGGACCAATGAGAGAACAAGGAGAGGAGGATAACTAGGGGCCAGCCACCCAGTCACCCAGTCACCCAGCCACCCAGCCACCCAGCCACCCAGCCACCCAGCCACCCAGCCACCCAGCCACCCAGCCACCCAGTCACCCAGCCACCCAGCCACCCAGCCACCCAGCCACCCAGCCACCCAGCCACCCAGCCACCCAGTCACCCAGTCACCCAGCCACCCAGCCACCCAGCCACCCAGCCACCCAGCCACCCAGCCACCCAGCCACCCAGTCACCCAGTCACCCAGCCACTCAGCCACCCAGCCACCCAGTCACCCAGCCACCCAGCCACCCAGCCACCCAGTCACCCAGTCACCCAGCCAGCCACAGAGCAAGAGTGAAAGTAAGATATACAAAGTAAGAAAGGAAAATGCCCAGAGGCAAAAAGTAGTCAGGATAATTTAAGAAAAACTGATTAGAAACAAGCTAAGGTAAGGTAAGGTAAGAATAAGTCTCTGTGTGTATTTATTTGGCAGCTGGGTGGCAGCTCCCCATTCCCCCCCCAAAAAAAACAAAAACAGCTAACAACAGGGTTATATTCCCACCCCCACCCACCCCGTTTACTTATTAAATCTTCCACAGTATCTTTTTTTTTTTTTTTTTTTTGGTTTTTCGAGACAGGGTTTCTCTGTGGTTTTGGAGCCTGTCCTGGAACTAGCTCTTGTAGACCAGGCTGGTCTCAAACTCACAGAGATCCGCCTGCCTCTGCCTCCCAAGTGCTGGGATTAAAGGCGTGTGCCACCACCGCCCAGCTTTCCACAGTATCTTGACTGCCTCTTTGGTTTAGCATCCTAAGGAAGAATGATGGAGTCACAATGAGGAGTTATCCTAAACTTTAACTGGAGAGCAGAGGCAGGGAGCCCTCAACACAGATACAGTGACTGAGTGTCCACTGAGTTCAAGCACCGGATCTGCCTCCGCAGCAGAGGAGCTAGCCAAGCCAAGCCAATGCGATCCCAAAACAACCCAAAGAACTTGCTGGGTGACAATGCTCCCAGAAGAGCAAATCATAGAATGACAATAGGAAGTAGAATACTTCTGTCACGTGGGACTGAGCCACCAGTCTCTTCCTTCGTGGGGAGCCACACTGCAGACACATCTGTTGATTGGACAGGAGGGAGGAGTTTGGAGCCTTGCTACAAGAATGATTAGAATGTTGGGCATGGTAATACAGTCTGTATATTCCCAGCACTCAGAAGGCCAAGGCAGGAGGATTACTATAGATTTGAGTCCAGCCTGGGTGATATAGCAAAATCTCAAAATAATTTTTTTGTTTGTTTGTTTTTTGAGACAGGGTTTCTCTGTAGCTTTGGAGCCTGTTTTGGTTTTTTTGTTTGTTTGTTTGTTTTTTTTGGAACTAGCTCTGTAGACCAGGCTGGCCTCGAACTCAGAGATCCACCAGCCTCTGCCTCCCAAGTGCTGGGAATAAAGGTGTGTCACCACCACCGGCTTAAAATAAATTTTAAAAATTCAGTTTGTCTTTCCAGTTTTTCAACTCAGCCAATTTCTGAAAGATAAATTCCCAAGCCCCTTGCCTCCTTTAAAGATGTTGTCCTGCCGGGAGGCAGAGACAGGCTTATCTTTGTGAGCTCAAGGCCAGCCTGGTCTACTGAGCTAGTTCCAGGACAGGCTCCAAAACCTGAGAAACCCTGTCTCAAAAAAAAAAAACAAACAAACAAAAATAAAATAAAAGATGCTGTCTCTTGGCGGGAGGGCTCCTAAATAGGATCAGTACCGGATATGTAATGTGTGCACATGTATGCTCTTACAAACTTGATGCTGTGCATATACTTCTGCATATGTGGACTGTGAGTTATCTTTATTCTTCACATATTTTCAGTACTTATACTTTTATTGCTGGTGATTAAGCCAAGGCTATAAAGTATAGAGGCTCTATCTGCTCACTTTGTTGACAGTAGCAATTTACTTCAAGCCTTTGGGGGTTATATGAGGAATAGCCACTTTTTTAAAATTTTTTTTGTTTGTTTTTCAAGACAGGGTTTCTCTGTGGCTTTGGAGCCTGTCCTGGAACTAGCTTTGTAGACCAGGCTGGTCTCAAACTCACAGAGATCCGCCTGCCTCTGCCTCCCAAGTGCTGGGATTAAAGGCGTGCGCCACCATCGCCCGGCCTAATTTTATTTTTTTAATTAACTTATTTATTGATTAAAGATTTCTGCCTCCTCCCCGCCACCGCCTTCCATTTCTCTCCCCCTCCCCCGATCAAGTCAGCCTCCCTCATCAGCTCGAAGAGCAATCAGGGTTCCCTGACGTGTGGGAAGTCCAAGGACCACCCACCTCCGTCCAGGTCTAGTAAGGTGGGCATCCAAACTGCTTAGGCTCCCCGAGGAATAGCCACTTTATACTAGTTATAACCCTTATAGTAACATGAAGCTCACAATTTCATTCCAGCCAGAATGAAGAGCAGGCAGGCATTCTTTCTCTCCACACATGCTTACCCAGGCTGCAGCAGGGTATTGACGTTCAAAATGAAAAATAACATGTTCAATTCTTTATCCAGCCCTGGACAACCAGGGCCTCATAGATTTGACAACCATCCAGGAGAGTTGTATGTAGGCTTAAAGCTCACAAAACTGACCAACCCTTAAACAGAAATCATTACAAGGAGCGGTGCAGGCCACGCGACTGGTCTGGGGACACGGTGGTGAGCTAGGAAAGCAAGTCCCTGCTTACGTGATGTTTGCAACGGAAAAGTCCTGAGCGAAGCATCCGTTTTCTCTGGGTTAGCACGTTATTCTCTAGACTTTGCACCGTGCTGGAACGGGGGCAAGTGGTAGCTGGACTTGTGAAACTTTGGGTGAGCTATTTGGAGCACCAGCACCAAGCACCAGGTCAGACTCGTCCATCCGCGAGTGCCATTATACCTAGACAGAGAGTCCTGACTTTCTTTCTTTTTTTTTTTTGTTGTTTTTTTCTAGACAGGGTTTCTCTGTAGCTTTGGAGCCTGTCCTGAAACTCCCTTTGTAGACCAGGCTGGCCTCGAATTCACAGAGATCCACCTGCCTCTGCCTCCCAAGTGCTGGGATTACAGGCGTGGGCCACCACCGCCTGGCCAGAGCCCTGACTTTCACATGGTAAGGAACTCCTGAAAACCCTGGTAACCTGAGATGCCTTTCAGCCCTTACTCGCTAACTGACAGGATACTAATCATGGTTTGGTTTGTTTGTTTCTTTGCTTTTGTTTTCTGAGAGTGAATGTCTCAGGTAGCCCAGGCTGGCCTCAAGCTGGCTATGTAGTGGAGACCGACCCTAAAATGAAATTGTGATCCTCCTCTGTTTCTGCTGGGCTTACAGGCATGCACCACCACACATGGCTGCCTACTTGCTAGCAAGCATTCACCCGCCTAGCTCCAGCTCTGGCCTGGGACTTCAGGAATAAAGTTTGTGAAGCATTTTGATCGAACACCTCACAGTACTGACAGAACTGGGGCCTCACACTCTCCACGGAGCCAGAGCCATAGTCTGTCTCTTTAAAGGCTGAAGGCTTGGCAAACATTGTTTAATACAGCCCCTCATTCTGTTTAATCTATCCCCGATAAAGTTATCGTGTAACTGCACCTGTTAAATGAGAAAGAAAAAAACAAAAAAAAAAAAAACAAAAAAAACCCTTAGAAATACAAGGGGATTGGACCATGACCTGGATGTCAAATCTAAGTCTAGCGTTCAGGATGGAGGAAGGAAATCCTGATCCTATTAAGTTAGAATTCCTTTCCAAGTCATCTTGAGGACTGGTTACAATCAAACCTGTCCTTTAGTCCACCTGGGGCTACAGCTGGGTGGGGGAAGTAGAGGGAAGGGCTGTTACTTTTACCATGAAGACCAGAAAAATGCTAAGGCAGAGAGGGCACTTAAAAAAAAATGTGTATGAGTGTTAGCACGCATGTGTATGCAGCATTTTACATGCCCAGCACCCAGGAAACCCAGAAAATGGGTACCAAATCTCCTGGGATTGGAGTTGAGTGGTGAGCTGTCTGATCTCTGAACTGGCGTCCCCACAAGAGCATCAGGTGCTTTTACCTGATGAGTCGTCTGTCCAGCATCAGGGCGCTCAGTCATTCCAGGCTAACAGGTGGCAAACTGGGGCCATGCTCAGTAAACGACTAGATTGCTATCTACTTTGTAACATGAACGAGAGAACACTTATCTGAGAAAACAGTCAGTTTAGGAACCGTTGCAGCAGGCCTCTAACTCCTAACTCATACTACGTAGTAGTATGTACCACCCTTAAGTGAATACTGCCCATGGCAGTTAATAGTGCAACTCAGAGTATAAGCATGGCACAGTGTGGTGCCCTTGGGAGAAAACTGACAAACCTCTGAGACTAGCCTGGTCTCCAAGAGCTCCAGGCCAGCCAGGCATACACAGCGGAGACCCTCAAAACCCAAACACACCAAGCAGAAACAGTGGAGCTAATAGGCTAGTAGCCAGCCACCTTTTCCTATCTGGGCATGTGCAGAGCGCCGTGGTGAAGAGGGCTCCTTTTATTTTTAGCCTAGTGAGGAAAAGTGCTTAAATAGCAACAGGGCAGACTAAGTCAGAGGGATTAGCTGGGCTTGGTGCCATACTGTGGGGACAAGATCAAGGCTTTCCGGACCCCTGGATTAATGAGTTCCAAACTGGAACCTTCAGAGGTGTAAACACGGGAGGTTGGAATCGAGGCTCAGTGGTACACATCTGTAGTCTCGGCTGCTGAAGGCTTGGAGCCCAGGATTTTCAAACCAGGCTGGGGACCTTGAGACTCCAACTCACAACAAAGTAGGACAAAACGTCAGAGAACTGCAAGTTCACTGGCTAGTGCTTGGCCAATTAAAACCTAGGAAAAGCTAATATGCCAGGAGCACACCAGCCTCCAGCACGTTTACTGTGTAGGTGGCTCATGGCAGCTGGATCCAGGAAGTTCCCGACAACAGGGGCAGTAAGACAGTTTACCACACTTTATTAAATAATCTCATAAACTGGGGCTGGTTCGTGGACCAGGAAATCCTAGCATATCCAACCTGCAGGGGCACGTTGAGTCGTGGACAGTTGTGCAAGTGGCCAGGCCCAACACAGCCGTGTTTAAAATGTTCCTTAGGTTTATGTGCAGCTTGCTTGCATTGATTCTGAAACCTGCATTCTGCAGATGACAACACTGCTTTGATGAAACAGGGAACTAGGGATTGCCAGGACTCAATCTATAAACCTTAGTTGGAAGCAGAATTGCAAGTCAGAAGCCAGCCTCGTCTACCAGAGTGAACTCCAGGTCAGCAATGGATTGCACTAAAACCCTGCCGCCAAAAAAAAAAAAAAAAAAAAAAAGAAAAGAAAAGAAAAGAAAGAAATGAAACTAAGAACTCTCACTTTACCCCAGATTATAGGTACAAGAAAAAAACTGGCCAACGCACGACTCCATTTTAAAAACTAAAAAGCAGATAAACAAGCTTACTTTGTCAAACAAGACAGAACCACCTCCTCCTCTTTCGGCAGGAAAGGAAAGACCAAAATATTGCACGTTGGTTTTTTTTTTTTCTTCCCCAACCACAAAGAAACAAGTCAGAGGAAATCTTATAAACGTTAGGTTGATTTATAAGTACTGCTCTGGCAGCAACAGCCTGTTTACAATGAGGAGTTATCTAACTGAACATACTGTACATGGCAATTAGAAGTCGTCACGGCAAGAGAAAACCACAGGCAGCCAGCCTGCTGCGGACGGCACACAAGCAACCAGAGCACAGCAGGGCAAGCTGGGGTGGAGGTGGGGTATGTTTATTATAAAAGGAAAAAAACAAAACTCCATAGGACTCCTAAGGAGGGAAGGAATATTCTGCTGGGAGAGGAGACACTAGGAGACAACATGACAAATGGTTTAACTCCAGGCCTGTCCTCAGTTCCTCCCAGAGCAAACTGAAGGAGACACTGACGCAAACAGGCAGTTCTGCAAAGTTAGAAACCCTACCCTACAGAGTTGATTAAAAGCTGAACTTGTTTTGCTTTACAAAATTTAATTATCAAAAGGCCTGCTTTAGTGACATGCTAGTCCCACCGAGAAATAATCCCCACCCACCCCCCGTCAGTAACAATGTTCAAGTTGACCAGCCAACTCATACCTCTAACTCGTGTGTGGATACATATGCATCTTAGCCTAAGCATGGGATCAGGTGGTGGCAAACACTGGCATCCCACCTGCTACCTGTCCAGCATCTGCTCCTGCAGAGTGGGCAGGGAAACCCTATGTAGTAATGAAGCCGAGCCCCAGACAACCAGCATTCCTGGTACTTCATCCCCATCCCTGCTCAAGAGATCCTTCCTTCCAACCAAGTTCTTCACTTAAACTTGGCAAACGCAGGGATGAGGGTGGTTTTCTCAATTAGAAAGACACATATATCCACACATCCATATATATAACTTTTTTGTTTTTACATTTAAATATAAAAATACTACTCTGCTCTTTGTTATAAATGGAGGACCAAGAACTAAGGACCTTCTTTACTGTTACAGCAGGGCTGTCCCTCAGGTGACACACTGAGCTGTCTTCATGGAGGGCATAAACTCCCCCAAGCAAGGGAAACACAGTACAAGGGAGCACCCTCCAACTGCTCCTCACCTAACTTCCACTGGGAACAGAAAGTCGGTTTAACCGGAAGAACTAACAGCTCTCCACCAACAGGGAATCGTCAATCCAAGCAGTGGACCCATGCTTTCAACTATTCTGAAGAAAAATTCCTCCTCTCACAAATATACCCGCTCTGTGACAGCTATACCTACTGGACATGCATTCCTGATGAGATGAAGCAGTGGTTACCTTCCCTTCCCCCTCCCCCACTAAAAAGCTAGATAGAAAAAAAAAAGATGAGGGTTGGGTATGCAGAGATTAAGAACTTGACCCCTCTATTCTGACCAATGAAAGCAAGATTAACTGGGCATGAGGAATAAAGAGACCTTGATATTCCATCCTTTGAGTTACAGTGGGGGCAGAGCTGGGACAGGAAAGAGTTGGAGTGGGATGATTAGGAAGGGCTCAGGATCACTCAAAGCCTAGTCCACTTAGTTCTTGTATTGGAACGGCTCATCGCCAGTCTCGTTGAGAAGGCAAGTGCGGACAATGGCCTCTGTCACGGCAAAGGGGTCACAGTTGGCAGAAGGGCGACGGTCTTCAAAGTAGCCCCTCTTCTCCTGGCCGACAGTCCGGGGAATGCGGATGCTGGCACTGCGGTTGGCAACGCCAGCAGAAAAGTCGTTGATGTTGGAGGTTTCATGGAATCCAGTCAGGCGCCGGGCATTGTCCAGGCCCCCCTTGGGATCGTAGGCGCGAATGTGGTACTGGTGCCGCTTGCTTAGTTTCTCAATGGCCTCCTCGATGTACCTAGTGGAAGCGGTAAAGATGAGGGTCTTGACTGTCACTAGAAACCTGACCTTCAAGGGCAGGGGCAGATATGAACCCCGAAAGAAATCAATAAATACTCCATGCAGGCTGCGTCTGCCTTGTGACCCGAGTCGCGGTGTCTCAGACCAGTCCTTAACATGCAGTACAGAGGTCTGCTGGACGGGAAGACCGCCATCACCTGCCTCTTCCCACCGCTAAGAATTAAGTTACCCACTTGCTTGTATTTTTACTCAAGACTTTCAAATGCCTGAACCCACGTGACAACTTTTCCGTATCACAGTTGTAATTCTATTCCTAGGAGTGTCACTTCTCTAACAGGTACGATGACAGACTTACGACAAATATGGTAAATGACACGTATTGCCGTGTGAGGAATCCAACTTTCCCAACCCTAACACAAAGCCCCTCCACGCCATGAGAATAAAAAAGACGGCTCCAGAGGAAGGCACTCACTTCAGACCGTTCTCCTCCCGCATGGCCTTGGTGCTAAAGTTGGTATGGCAGCCGGCACCGTTCCAGTTCCCAGGGATGGGCTTGGGATCAAAGGTTGCTATCACCCCGAAGTCTTCACAGACACGATGCAAGATGAAACGGGCCACCCAGAGATGATCTCCCATGCGGATTCCTTCACAGGGTCCTATTTGGAATTCCCACTAGAAAGAAAGCGTTGACCTTTAGAATAAGTCCGCTCAAGCTCTGAGCTTGTTCTACTACCTCTACCCCGAACCACTCTTACGTTACCCTTGCTAGCCAAAGTCCCCATGTGCCAAGTTTTCAGAGGGGAGGAAAGTGACAGAATAGTGCCATTTACCTGGGCAGGCATGACCTCAGCATTTGTTCCTGTAATCTTAACTCCAGCATACAAGCAGGCCCGGTAGTGAGCCTCCACGATGTCCCTGCCATAGGCTTTGTCTGCTCCCACACCACAGTAGTATGGACCTGAAGGAGAATCAAGACCCATACTCAGGGAAGAGTCAGAGAATCCATAAACCCCCAAAGCCAGAAAATTCGAAGGTTCTACCCCTTGTTTCCGGAGTCACTTAGTCCCGCCTTCACCTGCAGGGGGGAGAAAGGCTTTTCCTCTGCCACAGCCTCAGCAGAGCGGCTGCCCACTCTGAATTGTTTCTCACACTTTGTGTGTACACGCATGTGCAGTCTGGTCAGAGGATAAACTGAGGGGGTCATTCCTTGCTGTCTATCTAACCATAGTGGGTCTCAGGGATAAGACATGGGCTGTCAAGCCTGGTGGCAAGCACTGCTACCCACCAAACCATCCCCTCCTGCGCCTTCCTGTCACTTTAGATTCTAACTACCTCTGGATGTGAGGGATGCAAGGGCAGTCTACCGTTAGTTCCCACTGCCCGTCTCTGTGTTTTCTGATTCGGGAGTTGCTCTTGTCTCTAGAGAAGGGGGGGTTTCCTGGACGTAAGAACTTAGGGGAGGAAGCTTTTCTTTCACCCAGGGGAACTTACCTTGGGGCCCAGGGAAGCCATTAGAAGGCCAACCAAAAGGGTGTCCGTCTGTTCCCATGAGAGTATATTCCTGCTCCATTCCAAACCAGGGGTGCTGGTTGCTCACCATGTCCATTATCCGTTTACAGGTGTGTCTTAGGTTGGTCTCTAGAATAAAGCATCAGCGTGCTATAAGGAGTGGTGCCCTTGTAACCTCTCACACAACTGAAGTTATCATAGGCTGGACTGACCCAGGCCCAGCCACTGTGTGCTATCACCGAGGGAGATGGAAGAAGCGGTAATTGCAAATCTGCAGCAAAAGGCTGAGAGACTCTTTATAATTAAAGTCAGCTATGAAATCTCATGGGAATGGAGCGAGAACAAAACAAGAGCTCGCCCTATCTGCATGCTGGCCACGTTCCAAGCACCACACGCCAGACACTAACACCCTCTGTTCACAAGACAGCTGCTTCTAGTTGTCAAGTGGATTCCCTGGTTTCTCAGGCACTTAAGGCCAGATCTGTCATTTTATTGAGAATAATTTGTCCATTAGGGCGTCCATTCCAGGTGAGTTTAAGTGCTCAGTTACACAGTATTGTCTGGTACAAAAAGAGAGAGAAAGACGGAGAGAGGCGAGTAACTGGAAGCCATTCCCAAGCTAGGAAAAGGTTAACCATTTAAGCGAGTCCGCGGGGAGTACTAGCAGTCTTCCATTTTCTCAGCTGAGAACACGAAGCCCCAGGTGTCAGGTGACACGCCCAGGTTAAAGGCAAGCAGCAGAGCCAGGAAGCCCATGGCTACCACGTTCAGGGTGCACGCCCTTTACCAAGAATATTTCCTTTCAAAACAGAGGCCCTGAAGGTGCAGGGCTATCAAGGCAGTGCTGGAAGAGACTTTGCAGAAGTGAAGTCTTTAAGAAATGATGTAAAAACTGAGTAGGGACAGCATGGCACAAACACGTGCAGGTGGAGTAAGCCTCACGGGGAGACAACTTCTGGAACCCCAGTGCTCACAGTCATGGGCAGACAGCATCAATATGCTGTCTGAGAACAGCGCTCCAGATGATGCGCACGTAATAATTCATTTGATCTTGCAAATGGCTTTGAGACGGACTTCATCTTTAAAAGGATCAGCAGCTGCCACACAACCCTGACAACCTGAGTTCCACCTCCAGAACACCCAGATACAGGCAGGAGAGAACCGATTCCATGAGTTGTCAGTTGACTCCCACACCCCCGGCACGGTGTGCCCTCCCCTCGAGCACAAAACCACGCACAATTCAGCAAAAACAGAAACACAGGGGAAAAGTATGCCAAGGGCACTGGCAATAAACAGCAGATCTGGTATTTAAACCAAAACTCATCCAAACTATTAAGTGTGGAATACAGGTTCTTAAATGTATACGCAGGTCAAGACTCACTGGGGACACCTATCAGCTAACAGATGGAAGAAGAGTTCCACCGTTTATGCAACCAATACAAGGGACCATGAAAGGGTGGACCACACTTGTTTTTTTCAGCAGGAGAGTTCAGGGTAGGATGGACATTCAATTAGCTCTAGATTCTTAAAATACTTTCTAAAGGGCAGTCCCTGCCTTTTCAGAAATCAAAAGCCCGGACTAGGACAGCTACACCCACCCCATACACACCTGCAGGCTTCCGGTTGTACTTGAAAACTTCACAGAACACCAGCTTGTTGGGCTCCTTGCGGAAGGGGTCCCGGAACATGGCGACCGGCCTGAGATACATGTCACTGTTGGAGCCCTCAGACTGAAAGGTACTGGAGCCGTCGAAATTCCACTCGGGTAGTTCTGGGCCAAAGAAAGAGGAGAGATTAAGTTTTAAGGAGACACATTCATTTTTTATGTGTATGGGTATTTTGCTTGCATGGATATCTGTGCTGGTGTGTGTGTGCCTGGAGCCTGCAGAAGTCACAAGAGGGACACACATACACACAGGCAAACACACACACAGGCAAAACATTCATACACACAAAGTAAGTCTCTAGTGTACACACAAAGATGTGAATGCATCCTCGTTAGGGACAAACTGCCGCCTCTGCCCACCTATCCCTGGGTTCCTCCTCATCTGAGATTCCCAAGGGCAGCGCATCACCAGACCCCCCTGAGCAACTCCCCTCCTTTCTCTAAGTCTACAGCGCACCAGCTATTCAGATACCACTTACAGTGAGCGAGGCACTGAAGACACAGGACAAAAGCTGACTCCTTCACTAGGCCGCATCATCTCCCTTCTCTCACCCGTCCCTGGGCTTGGACTGCAGCAACACAGGCTGTGCTCTTACAGATGAGGCAAAGGCTGGGTCCCTACCACGCTTCCTATCGCTACTGTTTTAATGGCTGGTTTCTCTCTCCAGTTCTTGAAGGCAGAGACCAAATTCTGCTAAGTGCCAAGTGCACTATACACGCTGTCACCTAGTCACTCAGACAGCACCATCTCTAGAAGAGGAACTCATCCTACACTAGGTAGGTGACAGCTGCCCAGTCCCTTTCCTGAAAAACAAAGGGTTTCTATGTATAAGAGTCCTCGCTGTACTCGAACTTGCTTTGCAGACCAGGCTGGCTTCGAACTCACACAAGCCCACCTGCTTCTACATCCCGAGTGCTGTGATTAAAGGCGTGCACCACCACCACCAGGCCATTTGCGTTTTTTTGTCTTTTTTTGTTTTTTTTTTTGGTTTTTCGAGACAGGGTTTCTCTGTGGCTTTGGAGCCTGTCCTGGAACTAGCTCTGTAGACCAGGCTGGTCTCGAACTCACGCCATTTGCGATTTTAAAACACCCCCAAATAAAAACGGCCAGACCAAGAAAAACTACTTTGGAGTATGTGTTTTGCATCCAGATTCCACTGATCAGTACTATACACAGCACTCTAAAAGGGTCTGTAACAATGTTTCTCAACCTGGGGCTCACAATCCTTTGAGAGTCGTCTAAACCTTTTCACAGGGGTCTCTTAAGACCATGTGAAACCACAGACGTTTATGTTATGATACATAACAATAGTGAAATTACAGTTAGGAAGTTAGCAGTGGTTGGGGGGGGGTCACCAGCACATGAGGAATTGTATTAAAATGTCAAAGCATTAGAAAGGTTGAGAACCACGGCTCTATATAAACTAGACAGCACATATATCCCAGTTACAACGGTTCCTTCAAACTAGGTTCCTGGGTTTGGCCAGGTTAGAGGTACTCCAACCTCCCACCCCCTACAGATAAGACCCAATATTTTCCTTCAGTGTATCAGCACACACGCGATTTCTAGCTAAATAAAGGCCTCCATTGTTGCTATGACTCCAGACTGCTCAGCAGCTTACGGGTAACTGACTGAGGTCTCAAGAACCCTGCTTTTGAAAGGCTTTGCAAACAAAAACAGAAGGAAGGTCAACTCTCCGGCTTCTCGTCCACTTCCAGGTGCGCGGCGCGCTCACCTTCGACGCACTTGGGCTCGCAGTCCAGGGTGCGGGTCTTGCAGCGCAGCCCTTCGCCGGTCCCATCAACCCAGATATACATGGCCTGGACTTTCTCACCCTGGGGCAGGGACATGTACATTTGCTTGATGCTTTTGTTCAGGTGGGAACTTGCTGAGGTGGCCATGGTGGAAGGTGTTCTGGGGAGACAAAAAGCATTTTATTAACATCTACCCCAAAGAGGGTCTCCCGCAGGAATGGCTGAAGAGGCACGAGGATCAGAGCGTGTGGCTGATGTCTCCTTTGGAAGTCCACACACCCAAGGGTGCAGTATTCACTCTGCTTTCAAGAATTAAAAGTTTATAATTAGACGAACATCATCCCCCTCAGGGTGGGCTAGTTAAGGGATCTTAATATCCCTCGACTTTGAGAAAGGTGACAGGAGGGGACAGTAAGATGACAAAAAGTTCATTAATAGAATGTCTTATTCCACCCAATACAACAATAAATTACTGCCATTAAGAACTACGTAATTGACATTGGTTTAACGAACATACACCCCCCCCCACACACACCTTCTAAGTTCCTGCATCTAGATTATTTGAGACAAGATCTCACTGTGTAGCCCTGGAACTTGCTGTGCACACCGGGACAGCTTCCAACTCAGAGATCTGCCAGCCTCAGCTTCCTGAATGCTAGGATGAAATAAAGGTGTGCTGCCCCCATGCCTTGACTCCATAGTTAGATTTAAAGATGAAACAAGGGGACTAAGATTTAAAAGGCTAACATTCCTGGGAGGAAATTAACAAAAGATCTGTACTATTTGCTATCATCAGGGTGGTAAAGAGGAAAGCCATAGCCCAAGGACCACACCGCTGGTTTTTTTTTTTTTTTTTTTTTTTGGAGACAGCGAGTCTCTACCTTGCCCTGGCTGTCGTGGTACTGACTATGTAGACCACGGGTGGATCATAGAGATCCACCCGTGTTTGCCTCCCTAGCCCTGGGATTAAAGGTGTGTTCCTCCATGCCAGGTCTCAATTGCTGACTTTTCGCTGGTGTGACAAAGTCATTAGTCCACAGACAACTCTGACTTCAATGTAAAAACGACCATATTTGAAGATTTCACTAGATAGTATGTAAGTAGAAATTTCCCAGTTCAAATGACGATGTGGGGGAAAATCTGCTCTAAGAATCTTAAGGTACAAAACCAGCTTCAACACAAGAGGAAATGTCCCTCCCCCCTAATCGCCCAGGATGGCTGGAAAGGGAACATATTGTTCTCCAATGACTTGGGCAACTTTCTGAAGTACAGTGGCAAAGTTTCTACGGGCAACTGTCCATGTTTGCCCAAGTGAAAACAACTGCTTCTCCCTCCAAAAGCCTCACCCTTCCCCTGGGGAACAGAAGAAGCTCCGTGGTCAAGTCCTACACAGAACTAAAACCTCTGCCTACACCACCCTTAGAGACCAGGATTGCGATTCTACATGGCCTTGGGTTACACATCCAACATTAATCAAATGTTAGGTGAACCTGGCTTCCTCCTCCAGTCCTTCTTCGAGACCAGCTGGGTGCCAGCTACCTAGTATATGTTGTACCAACTGGCGCCAAGTTCACATGGAATGGGTTCTGAAGCTCTGAGTAGTTTCTGCAGTCGCCAGATGTACCGGGGTCCTTCTCCCTGCCCTCTTACTCACCCCAGCCACAGAGTATTAATTGTACTGTTGGGGTTGCCCTCTCTAGCCCTCCTCTTTTTAGAGCTGTGTTCGTGTCTCTCCTCCGACTCAGTATCTTGCTGGTCCAAACAACGGAGCTTTCTGGGCGAGGGCGATGGAGTGGGGGACCCAGACCGTTCGGAGGGGGAGGTGTAGGAATAAGTATGCTGGTGGGATTTAACCCGCGATCTCTCCCCGGCGTTCACAGAGTAGGCAACGAAGCCAAAGCAATTGGCAGGGGACTCTGAGGACCGATAATCTCCATCATCTTCTTCTTCTTCTTCTATCGAGGGTTTCCTTGAAGATTTGCGGCTGGGGGAGGATCCCCGCTTCCCGCCCCCGGAGGAGTTGGGGTAATCCACTTTGAGAGCAGCCCTTTCCCACTGAAATGTCCGGAAAGTTGGCGCCCCGACCCTCGGGCCCGCGTTGACCTCAAGGCCTCTCCCAGGGGGCCATACCCCGAGAGGGCAGAGGCCGGGTGGAGAGAGTGGGGCGACCGCGGGAGGCACCGCGCGCCGCTGCTGCCTCCTCCCGGCCCGGTCTCTCCACTGCGGAGCCCTCCGGCCACACCAAGGTCCTGGCTCTCCATTGTTCGGTCATACTGTAAAGCCGCCAGGACCCCCGCGTAGGGGAAGCCGGCAAGCGGCGCCACCACTCGAGACCACCGGCCTCAATCAGACCACCCATAGCGCAACGCCCCCCCACCCACCCAAAACCGCGCCGCCCAGGAAGAGAGGATCGAGGCGCCTGAGCCCACCTAAGGCGTGAGTGCACTCCCGCAGGGACCACCCGGTCTCACGAGCCGGAGCCTCCGCCAACCCCGGGACGCCCGCCTCCCGGGGCGGCGCCTCAGGCTGCAAGTGGAGAGCAGATCAAAACAACCCGCGACCCCGCCCTTCCCGGAGCCTGGCCCGGAGCTCGCCCCACAACAGCCCAGCAGAACCCGTCCGTCCGCACGCTACAAGCACGCGGGAAGCACGAGCGCAGCATCCCCGGCCCCGTAGCTGCGGACAGGAGATGGGAGATAGAGTGCGGGTATTACAGCCCGGGCCACCGTGCAATGCACTCTCCGTGCGCTTACCTTAGTGGTGGCCGGCGGGATGATGGATGGGGTGGGCAGGCAACGAGAGCGAGGCGAAGAGTGCGGAGAGGAGATCGGTGCGGGGCTCAGTCTGTGCTCTCAACTCCCATTCTCGGCTCTGCAGGGACGCAGCCCGCTCAGTACTTTTTATTGGCAGCTCAGGCCCGCCCCCGGCGCCCTGATTGGCTGGCGTCGGCCAGGAAACCCGCGCCCATCAGCTGCTGTGCGCCGGGTGCTCGAGGCCATTGGCCGAGTAGCTTTGCGGGAATCGCGGGGTGGAGCCAGCGAGCCCGAGAAGAAAGAAAGAGAAAGGGAAGTGGGGGAGGGGAAACAGCGGCGGTCGAGGAGGGCTGGGGGCCGAAGGTGCCGGAATCTTTTGCAGGCTCCATTCTTTAGCGACCTCTGGACCCTCCGACCCGGGCTAAGGCTTTCTCAGAGTCACTCTGGCCTTGGCTCTTGCTGCCTAACAGTGCAAAGATTTTCGAAGAGAGTTGCTGGTGAAAATCCAGAACCGAATTTTTACCCTTTGTTGTGCGAGATCTGGGGGAGGTGGGTTGGGGAGTTGGACCCTGATCAGGCCTGGAGAGAGACACGGCTCCAAAGCCTAGACAAGTCTATCCTCCTGGCTTGCTGAGTGGGTCTGGGGAAGTGGTCAGAACTGTGATTTCATGGTTTAAATACAAGTGTGATGTTCCTATAATTCCATGGAGAGGATTTTGGAGATCCATAGACAGGAGACCTGTTTGATGTCGCCTCGTTCCTGCCATAGGCAAGTCTTAGCCTTTCAACGTCTGGGCTCCTAGGATCTGCAAAGTAAAGCAGATGGAAGGACTTTCAGAGCTGTTTACCAGCCTTGAAGTTAGGGTGCACACTGTTCGCTAAAGAAAAGCTGTTCTTCCCAGGAACCCCTTGAAAGTTGGGATTCACCAAATATTTAAGGTTCCCTAAAGAAATATTAGCTGGCTGGTAGTAGCGCTGGTCTTTAATCCAGGAGTCAGAGGCCAGAACAATCAGGGTTACAAAGAGAAACCCCTGCTTTATTTTAAGACAGGAAAAATGAGTGTCTTTTCCCTCTTTTAACCCTGCCGTGATGGCTGAGATAATGTGTGGATACTGTAAAATGTTGATACTGATTACATGCGCAGAAACTACTTGTAAGAATGGCCCAATACTGTTATTAGTACTATGTCCTGAGCATCCTGTTTCCAGTGCATGGAATCCACCTGGGCTTTATTAATCTTTCTGGAGCCTTGGTATTTGGGATGGAGATTTCCTGCTTAAATACCAGAAATCCATGCCCTAGGTGCCTTTTGGAAGAGAAAGGGAAGAAGTTTGTTCTGGTTATGTTTTGTGCCACAAGTATGTGACCACACACACATAACTTGGCTTCTTGGGTCAACCTCCGTCTATTTCCTGTAAGAGTGTCTAACACTGTGGCACACAGAAACAGCATTCATCTCAGCTGGGGTTTGGGTATGCTTTGGGCTGGAAAGGCACCTTGCAAAGTCCGTGGCATGCTCAGTGCCCCGTTAAGTGTGGAGCATTTTATGGTGATGGTCACTACAAGTGAGTCTTCAGATCAGATAAACCCAGGACCAGATCTGAACCTCAGTTCCTAAACTCCTTGATTAATAGCCAAATCACTTAGCCACAAAAGCCTCAGTTTTAGCAAATATAGGAGGGATTACAGAGGGACCAGGAACATGAGGAGTGTTTAGGAAACACCGTTTTATAGGTCAGTATAACGGGAAAAGATTGGACCATTCCTTTCTCCATAAATACTGTGTCATTGTGTGTGGAGCCCAGAGGCGGGTGTCTTCCTCTGTCACCTCTACTCTTTTTTTTTTTTTTTGAACAGGGTCTTTCACAGACTTAGCTAGACTTGCTAGCCAACAAATCCCAGGTCTCCTTCTGTATGTACCTCCCCAGAGCTTGAATTAGTTACCTACCATTGCACCTGACTTGTTACTTGGTTGCTGGGGATCGAACTCGGGTCCTCCACCCGTTAAGCCCTCTCACCACCCCTGCATGACCGCTCCTGCAGTGCAACTTGCTGTCTCCATATCACGTTGCCCCTTGCTTTAATAAAGGACATTGTTAGATTTAGTCCCAGCTACAAGGTCAGCTGTCTTTCTGTCGCTTTCTTTTAACTCTTCGGCTTAGGTGGTTGGAAAAGGGATCAGGCAAAGGGAGAGGCGATATTCTTATTTTAGAAAACGGTGAATCCGAGATACCAGGTGCCCAAGTATCAACCAGCGCCTTCAGCACTCTTCAGCGCTGCCCAGAGTGGGCACAGTGAACAGAACAGAAAGTGCAACATTCAGAGCAAATGTGTTGTTTTCCTTAGGTTTCTTGCAGTTCTGCCGTGGGAGTGACTACTGCCCTTGCTAGGCGTATGAACCACCTTTGCTGCTTACCCACTTCCATTGTCCCCAATCGTGTCAGACCGAGGGTTCAATAAACATGTATCGACCACACAGAAATGTCAGCGGCAGCATCAAGAGAGCATGTGCCCTGCTTCCAAGAATAGAAGTGGATTTGCTTTGATCTTTCATGTGACCAGGGCCATCTCACGTGACCACCCACTTTCAGGGGGTAAACAAGAGGCTTTGCCCCCTTGGTCAGCCCCACATATGTCTAAACCAACCAAAGTAGAACCCGGACAAGCCCAAGGACCAGCCTGGGGGAACTTAGAGTGGACTGTGGGAGAAAAAGCAGAACAGGGTCCCTCAATCAGTTTGACCTCAGAAAAGCGACCTGTGCTTTTAGAGAAGTTGAAAGAACAGCCTGTTTCAGCTCCTTTGACTTTGCTGTGTCTCTGTCCTTTGTTCTTCCCTAAATTGCCACCCTCACCCCCATTTTCTGCCCCTTCCATGAAAGCAGTAAGATGGTTGAACCCATGAACTTTTCAGTCTAGGCCCACACAGTATCGAAGCTAACCGGGAGGGGTGGGGTGTCTGATGGCAAGTGCTTTGAAGTTGAGGTGCTTGCTGAGTGGAGTTCCTTTGTCCCTGGGGTGGGTGGAGTGGGAGAGCAATGTTGCAGGGAGACTTTTGACCAAATTTGCGGAACTAACCCCATCTCATCAGTGGTGTTTGGCCGCCTACACTGATGGCCTTGTTTTGGGCAGACCTTTCCTATTTATGAGTTCTTACAGTGTCTTCCTCTGCATGTCTGAAGCACTTGTTCTAGAGGCATGGGTACAGCCTGCCTGATTGCCTTGCATTCACAATGCCAAGTTTAGGATATGGCTCCAGTGAGCCCAAACCCTCAACTATAACACACACATGCAGTTGGGAAATGGAGTTTGCTTGCAAGTATGTGGCTGACTTTAGTGGGCAAGTCGTGAAAACTTTAAACCAAGCTGAAGAAATACGGTGGGGACTCAGAGTTGCAATCACCCTGAAAACCAAGCCCAGAATGTAACCTGTTTTGTTTTTTAGAAACCCAAATTAGTTCTGACCCCCCCCCCCCGTCCCCAAAACAGAGCCTAACAGATGTCAAGCCAAGCCCAAACAAAAAAGTAAAGGAGGGGCACTGGAGGTGGATAGCATTCCTGGACCCTGTAAAGTGAGCTTTTCTGGAAAGTTGTATTTAGTCCGCCTTTCAAATTCCACTCTATCCAATGAAAGCAGGAAAGAGCAGATTGCACTTGAACTCAGTCACCTAAGACTGGGCAGGAGAAAGAGCTGGCCTTACCTAGCTTAGTTCTTTGAAACCCCTTAGTTCCAGAGAAGAAATCCAGAGTTGGAGTATCATTGTCTTTCTCCCTGATTGGAGTTTTGCCAAATGCTCAGTGAAGACATTCACAGAGATGGAAGAAGCGCCCCGTTTCTCAACCTGCGCATTAGCGTGGAAGGTTTGCATCTGCTTGGGCTCCACCTCAAATCTTACCTCTGCTAGGAAGAACCAAGTTCATCTGTCTGACAGCGTGGGAAAGCAAATCCTATTGAGACTAGAAAAACCATAAATACAACTCTAGAATTGTACCTTCATGTCTTGCTAACATACTTGGTAGGCTTTGATGTTGTTGTTGTTATTTTGTTTTGTTTATTGGATTTTTTTTTTAAGTCTGAAGTGAATCCAGGGCCTTGGGCATGCTAGACAAGTGCTCTGTTGTTGAGCTGTATTCCCAGCCCATTGTTGTTTTTTTGTTATTTATTTTTATTCTTACGTGCATTGCTGTTTCCCCCATGTGTATGGGTGTCAGGTTCCCAGGAACTATAGTTACAGACAGTTGGGAGCTGTCATGCAGGTGTGGGGAATTGAACCCGGTCCTCTGGAAGAGCTGTCAGTGTTCTTAATCTCTGAGCCATCTCTCCAACCCTGTTTGTTTGTTTGTTTTTGAAACAGGATTTCTGTTTAGCTCTGGCTGGCCTGGAACTCAGAGATCTGCCTGCTGCCTCTGCCTCCCAAATGCTGGGTTTAAAGGTTTATGCCACCACCACCAGCTTAGAGAAAGAATGGATTTTGAGCAAGTTTTCTTTTACAACAACCTGTCACTAATTAAATCTAATTAATGTCACTAATTAACGATTTCCTCTCTCTCTCTCTCTCTCTCTCTCTCTCTCTCTCTCTCTCTCTCTCTCTCTCTGTGTGTGTGTGTGTGTGTGTGTAATGAGGGGTGCACACGTGTGCATGTGTGGAAGGCGGGGGAACCTTTCAGGAGTCCGTTTTCTCTGTCCACCATAGGTTCTGGGCCTAAACTCAAGCTTCGTGGTTGAACAGTGAATGCTTTTATCGGTCTCCCTGCCCCCCCCCCCCCATACATAGCTCTTTCTTCTCTAGATAGCTTGGAACCTATTAAAGCTTACTTGAAAGTTTATTTGTTTTTGGTTTTTTTTTTTTTTTGGTTTTTTTTGAGACAGGGTTTATCTGTGGTTTTGGAGCCTGTCCTGGAACTAGCTCTTGTAGACCAGGCTGGTCTCGAACTCACAGAGAACCGCCTGCCTCTGCCTCCCGAGTGCTGGGATTAAAGGCGTGCGCCACCACCGCCCGGCTTACTTGAAAGTTTAGAAAAAGTTGTTCTGTGGTGGAAACATTACTCGGATCAAAATGTGTCTTTTAGTTTTCTCACAGGACTCCTCAGCTGGATCTACACAGCCTTTTTATCCCTAACCCCTGGCCCCATTAGCTGTTTTGGATCCCAGTTTATTTCATGTTTGTCAACTTTTAACAGAAAACACATAGCCTTATGGCATGTATTTTGGATTCTTGGGCAACATTTTGCCTGCTTCTGGACTTTTTCTATCCTTTTTTTTTTTTCTTCCTCATTTCTTTTTAAACTGATTCTTATGAGACTTGTTTCCTGGAACTGCAGAACTAGGTGCTTGGTCGGGTGATGGTGACCTAGCGCCCTCTGGTGGAGTTTTGTGGTAATTTTAAACTTCTCCCCAGAAGGCTTGAGTGTGAAGGTCTTTCTTAACTTGCTTCTGTTACAGAGTATATATAATAAATTATCAATGCCCAATGCTTTCCCTACAATGACTGCTTGAGAGATACTGTATTCATATTATGGACCCACTACCAGAGGTTTATCAAAATTAATCTTCAGATACCCAGAAACGGGCAGCCAACTCTACTTGCGCCTCACCCCACATCAGTGTGCGAGGAAGGGGGAGAGAAAAGGCCTCTGCAAAAGCAACTGAGAAGGGCCTAGGGACCAAGAATAAATGGGAAATGGATTTGAAGACTTGATCGTGAACGTGTCGGACCCTCAGCCCTCACTCGGCTCTGAGCCCAGAAACTTAAACCAAGACAACAGTTGAGAGAGAGCGTAATGCCAGACTCTCTTCTCAGGGCAATCAGAGTTGGGTAGAAAGTCTAGCATAAACTAGGCCTTTAGGGATGTCTGGGGTATTTACACTGTGCCATTTCCTCTACCAGGACTCTGTTGGTCCTGCCTCTGCACCCGCCCCCCCTTCAGGCTTCGTTTAATCCCAGGATCACTTCCTTGTCCATTGCCATTAGAGAGGTCTCTGTAGCCTGGGTGACACCGTCACAGACTTGAGTCTGACACAGGGCTGAAATTGCTGGCTTTTCTCGTCTCCAGCAAGTGGACCTTCAATGGAGCCAGCTTTCTAGACTTTCCGTGCAGAAGCACGTAAGACCATAGTGATGATAATGAGAGCTGGGACTTAGGACTAAACACAACCAGAGCACCACCGCTAACATCAGAAGACAAAACAATTTGGGAATGGATCTGGGGGTTTTACTCTCCCTGAGAACAAAGAGAGCAGGGCATGAGCAAGAAGATGACATCAGGCTTTAGGATGGTTGGAATTGCCCAGCGGCTGGCAGAGCCTCTTACCTGTTGAGCAACATGTTTAGAGGAAAGGAGTGGTGGGGTGGGCAGTGGGACCAGATGAGCCTCCAGTAACCATTAGCGGTCACACAGTTGGAATACACAGGAGGAATTGTGTAACTTGGATACCACAAAGTCCTTCTTCTTCCGAAACCTACATATTAGCTGGTGAGGAAAAACTGCCCAAGGGAAATGATTTCAAAACCAGGACAAAGCCAGATGTGCCAGCTGTTTTTGGAAAATTAAGGCAGATTTTTCTGTAACAAAGAAGTCTATCTGAGCTCTCAGGAAAAAGCGCCTTGTGGGTGCTCACGGCCTCGGCGGTGGAAGGGGTTACAGTCTGTGTATCTAGTGAGAGGCAAAATTGTGGCTGTGGAATGTGAGCTGCAAGGGGGAAAAGTTGCAAAACCCAAGGATTATGTGTAATAAGTTCCACATGTAAGGGGGTAAAGCAAGCTTCGGAAAAGTAGGCACGCTAAAACACGGAGTTGGGAAAGTATCAAGCATGGACACTCCATAAAACTTGGATTATGCAAATTTATGGTATTATTAAATTTCTTTTTAAAAATGACTGTAAAGTTTAAAATGAAGGCAATCATCCAGGCACGCCCTTAATCCAAGCACTCGGGAGGCAGAGGCAGGTGGATCTCTGTGAGTTCAAGGCTAGCCTGGTCTACAAGAGCTAGTTCCAGGACAGGCTCTAAAGCTACAGAGAAACCCTGTCTCGAAAAACAAAACAAAAAACCAACAACAACAAAAACCATCTAAAATGAAGCCAATCATTAAAGATCAAGGATGGGTGTTTTTTTAAAGATGAGATTTATGAGGTTTAATAATTTATTTCTGAAATAGGAATTACTCCGGCTGGTCTAAAATTCAATATGTAACCAAGTATGATCTTGAACTCTTGATCCTCCTGCCTCCATCTAAAGGACTAGGATTGCAAGTATGCCCCACCATGCCTGGTTTTTGTGGTCCTGGGGTTTGAACCTAGGGCTATGGGCATGCTAGGCAAGTGTTCTGTCAACAGAGCTCCAATACCAGCCCAAAAGAATATGATCTCAACCTGTGTCTTTCCCACCTTTAATCCCTCACTCGGGAAGCAGAGGCAGACAGACCTCTGAGTTTGAGGCTAGCCTGGTCTACATATATATTGAGTTCCAGGCCAGCCAGGGCAATGGCATGAGATCTTGTCTGAAAAATAAAATAATCAGAAGAGTCAATCTCCTTTACAGAATGAGACAACTGATTACAGTTTTGAGCTGTGAGGAATCTTTATTCGCGTGGGTGAAGGCAATCAGTGGTGCCCAGAGAAACAGCTCTGACCCTAGAATTCTGGGCTGTGGTGGAGACCCTCCCCTCTAAGCCATTCTGTTGCATTCTCTTCCCCTGGCTTGGCTTCCTCCCTCCCTCTCTACAAGTCCCATCAGCGTCTCTGTTGTGCCATAGGGTCATTACCTTCACCAAGGGAAAAAGTGCCCAAGAGCGCCCAAAGATGGAAGATGGAGTGACCTGTATGCTCAGATATTCTAGGCCCTGTCCGTGGGAGAGCTCCTTGAAGGGACAAGAGCGTGGTCATCCTTGTCCTGCTGCTCTGCATCCTGCAGCAGCCTGTAGAATGTTCCCGAAGAGCTCTCGTGGTACAGCGCTTCCTTGGACACCATCAGCCTCAAGCTGGGGCTGTAACAATGATGCCAAAAGGAAGAGATGCCGTAGATTCCCAACAGGCATAGGGCATTGATCATCACATGCCAACAGAAGAAGGTGGTGACGAACATGATGTCACTGATGTCATCATCCTCCCATGGGAAGCCAGAGACGGGTCTAAACAGAATGAAGCCTGCCTGAATTAGCCACGAGCCCATCACCAGGAACAGGAAGGTCTCTATCATCCAGAGGTGAAACATCTCAGGAGCCCACAGCCCTGCCGTCAACACCAGCATCAACAGGAACACCACCAAGATGAGGAGAGAGTGAACCTGGAGCTCCACCCCGGATGAATCCTTAACGTGGGACACCAGCAGCAACAGCAGCACATAGACGCCCAGGGCCGTGGAACCTCTTTCTAGGGTCACCCACCTCTGCCGCAGCATGCTCTTGCTCACAGTTTCTACACAACCGTCAAGGGTGAGGAGGGTGAACATGGTGAGGTGCTGCCACTCCTTGGGGTACATAAACCTTGGTGGCATCCCTTTGCTCATAAATTTCAGCCCTCCTTCAATACAGTTGACCTCATAAACTATTAAGAGGGAACCAGTCACTGTCTTCAACCAGCCTGTATGGGCTAGTTGCCACAGCCTGGCCCATCTTCCCTTATTCGTAGGGTTGTGGGAAGGATGCAGAAGAGAGTCATTGAATATCACAGCCCTGGAGACGACTATTGCTCGATACAGTCCATATAAGACCAGAAACAAGCCCGGACATACATGACCGATAAAGTCTCCCATTGAGATTCTAATCTAACAAAATGCAAAACTCAGGTGGAGGCCCTTCAGGTTCTAGGCTTGGGGAAGAACTGTCTCTCAGTTCGTTTTATCATCTCACGTCACCCACTGCTCCCCACAGAGAGGAAACATTTCTTGAGACAAGCCTACACATTTGGTGGAAAAACGGTCTCATTAGGCCGTTCCACTCTGGCGCACCGGGGACTGAGCGCCACAGCTTCTGAGGGGCTTTGGCTCGTACTCAGCCCTGGCTCCAGTTCCTTCCTCTCATCCAGCCTGGTACTCAAGTGGAAAGGCGGGGAGGGAGATGGTGGGGTGGATTGCAGTGGTGTTCAGCAAAAGCCTGTGCTCCCAATCATCTTTGGAGTAATTCTCAGATCTGACTCCAGTCTATTTACAAAGGCCTTCGTTCTGGGCACAGACGTTTTAACATTTAGGTGGGAGACCATATAATAGCATCCACCTGACTTTTCTAGTCTTCTGTAGGAAACGTATCTTAAAGACCACAGAGAAGTTTCTACTCTTTCCCTCCTTCCACCCTCCTCCACCTTTCCCTGACTTCCACCAACCCATCGCCATCTTTGTGGGCTGTAGACAAACATGCAGAAGGTGCATTTTGAGATTTTTTTTTTAAGGGACAGTGGTAGCGTACCTGTGCCAGCAAAACTAAGTTTGAATGATGTTTCCCAGAATTCCTTTCCCCACATGGCTCCAAGCAAAGGTCGTGGACGGGGAAAGTTTCACAAGAGTCATTTACAGTGTATCAGGAAGTAGTTCACCGGCTCCATTTCTCTCCGATGCTGGTTAGCAGCCAATGAGCATGCGCAGAGGGGATTGTGGCGAGCAAGGTACAGGAAACAGAATGTATGTGCGCAGCGCACGAATGGTTCTGGATTTATTGCTGTCGCCAGAACCCATGAAAAGTCCAGTTATGGTGGCACGGGCATGCAACCCAGATACTGTGGAAGCAGAAGCAGGCAGATCCCTGGGGCTCACTGGCCAGTCAGCCTATCCTACTCGGTGAACTTCAGGTCAGTAAAAGAGAATGGATGGATGGTGACTGAGGAGCAGCACCCAATATGGCCGCCACATGCACATCCACATGAACACCACATGCACATCCACATGAACACCACATGCACATCCACATGAACACCACATGCACATCCACATGAACACCACACACACCCGTGCACACGTCCCACAGAACATCGGAGCAACAAAGTGCCCTGTAGGTACCATTGTTTGGCCTTGTGATCTCAAGCTGACTAGAGCTGGGGGTCTTCCCAGTGCTGGCAAAAATCCTAAAACAGGGCTGGAGAGATGGCTCAGAGGTTAAGAGCATTGCCTGCTCTTCCAAAGGTCCTGAGTTCAATTCCCAGCAACCACATGGTGGCTCACAACCATCTGTAATGGGGTCTGGTGCCCTCTTCTGGCCTGCAGGCATACACACAGACAGAATATTGTATACATAATAAATAAATAAATATTTAAAAAAAATCCTAAAACAAGCCATTCTAGGCCAGCACCTCTGTAATCTGTTCTTTCTCAGGGAGGCTTAACACCAGAAAACTGAACCATCTCCCTCTGCCCTTAAAAATGGCAGTAATTCAGATTGCTCCTGGCTGCTGAGAAATTTGGTAGGCTGTGGAATGAGTGTGAAGACAAACTGGGAAAATAAAGCTTCATTCTGCCTTCTAAATGAACCTCTCTTGCTTATTTGAATTTAAAATTGCGTAGTGTGCAATCGCTGTAGGGAAATCGTGGAAACTGTATAAGCAAAAAGAACATTGCAAATCGCCCATAGGCAACCCTTTTTTTCATCAGCCCCCCCCCTTCCTGGTTATAGGGAATTGTTTATTCTCAAAACACTTTTCTTGCTTTCTTTTCAAAAAAAATAAAGATCACCAGCAATCTTACAACCTAGTTGTGACCATTGTCACCAACGAGGTGGTGATTCGGACTTAAGAGCACAAGCAAGGGGAAAATACATTTATGTATTTGTCTGAAGTTGGAATTTGGATACTACCACTAGCTCATGTCTGACAGGGTCCTACTGTGTAGCTCTGGCTAGCCTGGAACTCAATATGTAGACCAGGGTAGCCTTGAACTCACAGAGATCTGTCCGTCTCTGCCTTCCAAGGGCTGAGATGGAAGAGGAGGAGGTGGATGGGACTTAATTTCCTGTAAAGTGGAAGTAAGAAGGTATGGGTGCTGCTATGTAGAGGTGAGCCCTGATTTCTCCCTTTTGGTGAATTAGTAAAATATCAAGCCTGGTAGAGCTGAATGTTCTGCAGGAGGCTATTCAAAGGGGAGAATCTATAGTGACATTAACGGGCGGGGTGGGGTGACTCTGGGGCTCTCTTCAGCTCTTGGATTCACCCTGGACGAGATATAGGACTCATTGGTCTACATGTCATGGGCCTGTGGGGGTAGAGTCCAGACTTGCCTCAAACTCCAAACATGATGAAGAATGACCTTGGACTTCTGATCCCTCTGCCTCCCTCCTGTATATTGGGATTGCAGGCATGCACGGCCATGCCAGGTTTATATGGAAAGCAAACACTGGGCTTCATGAATGTCAGGGAAGCGGTTTCCTAACTGAGGAATATGCCCAGCCCTGAATGTTGCTTCTCATCCGCTAGGGCTGTGGCAAGGTGGGAGTGTCAGAGCTGGCCCCGTCCTGCCCTCATTTGTCCGACTATGCCTGGCAGCTGTGAGCTGAGCATCAGTGGTCAGAGGAGGATGAAGAGCAGCTCTGGCCTCACAGCAATGAGAGGCTCGAACTGACATGTGTGCAGGGCACATCGCTCTCTGAGGCTCCCATCTGGGGTGATCAGATCCCCACCTTGCCCAACATCGGAGGATACATGCATGAGCGTCCTGATCTCAGGGCTTCAAAGAGAGGACTTGTCCATCCGAAACCAGACCTGCCCACGGTCGTGCCGAAGGAAGCCAAACATGGTGAATGATTAGCAGAACTTCCAGACAGCTCCGCAGTCTGGGAACACAGAGTAACTGAGAAGTTGTTCAGCTGGGGGAAACTCGGCTTAATCACGGAAACCCACGAAGGTCTGTCATGGCCTGGCTGCTCCACGCTCAGGCTCACCCCAGACCCAACTTTTCTACCAGCCGGGCTCCACTTCTGAGAGTCCCTCAAGAGCCTGGTGCCGTTTGTACTAACTACATCATGAGATTCCAGAGTGAGCAAGCAGGCACTCAGGAATTGCTGACCGCTGGAATTCTGCTGTGTACGTGAGGGCATGTCAAGAACTGGGCGACATAGTTCTTACCCCAGCGAGCTTACAGTTCACCTGTGTGTACCCTAACACCGTCTAAACCACCTCTACACCGTAGACTTAAAATTAACTTTCTCACTACCGTATTAGATAAATATGAGAGGTAGTGGGATATTGTAATCGTTTTACTTTATTTAAATTTTTTTTAAAAAAATTTATGTATTTTGATCATGTTTTCTCCATCCCCGAATTCCTCCCAGATCCTATCCTTTTCACCTCCCTGTCCACTCAATTTCTCTCTCTCTCTTCCCCTAAACACACACACACACACACACACACACACACACACACACACACAAAACCCTTATAAAACACATGGAGTGTGTTTGTGGTGCCTGACTGTTCCTAGGTATGGAGCCTGCTCTGCAGTGTTGTTGATATACCCAGTGACACGTCATTAGAGAAAACTGACTTTTCCTTTATCAGCAACTATCAATTGCAATAGGTTCTTGGTTGTGGGGGAGTGGGACCTCCATATCTACTTCCCCTTCTCGGTGCAGGGACCCCATCTGGCGTAAACCTGTGGAGGTCCTCTGTGTGCTGCCTCAGTCTCTGTGAGTTCGTATGTCTATCAGTCCTGTGGTGTCTGGAAGACTTTGTTTCCCTGAAATTATTCATCGCCTCTGGCTCCTAACCTTCTAGTCTCCTCTTCTGCACAGATCCCTGAGCCTTGAGTTGCGGGACTGATAAGGTCTCTCTGCTCCTTGTCCAGTTGGGGGTCTCTGTGTTAATTCCCATCTTCTGTGATGAGGATCGGTCCACGCACGGAGCTGTGGGTTTAGCACTATGCTACGGGATGTATTGATCATATATTTCATTACAAAACATTATTTCAACAAGTATTTTTTCTATATAAATTAAGAACTGGTTAATGCCAAGCTTCTGAGCTCCAGAACTTCCATTTCCTTCTCCTCACATGTCTCTAGACAGGTTAGGTCATAGTATTCCAGTCTCATGTGTCTATGTGACTATGCTCACGCGCTAGTGACCAATACGTATCCTTTGATGTCTGGCCAAAGTGGGGATCTGATCTCTCTAGACAACAGACTCAGAGTGTGACGTGCCCTGCACACATGCCAGTTCCAGCCTCTCACTGATGTGAGGTCAGGGTTGTTCTTCCCCTGCTGACCCTTGATGCTCAGCTCGCAGATGCCAGGCCGGGCTCAGGGAAAGGAGGGCAGGACAGGGATAAGCTCTGTTACCACCAGTTCATGTGAACCATGGCCTGGAAGACTAGAAGCAGTATTAAGAGTGGTTGCTATAATGGGTTGTACACATTAGACAGAATAACATATTATATGAAATGTGTGTTTTAAATTTTTAGTTAATGAGGCGGGGTATGGAGGTGCACGCCTTTAAACTCAGCACTAAGGAAGCAGAGGCAGGCAGTTCTCTGAGTTCAAGGCCAGCCTGGTCTACACTAGGAGTTCCAGGACACCAGAGCTATATAGAGAGACCCTGTCTCAATAAACAAAGTCACACAAAACAACAACAAAAATAAGAAACAAAACCCAAAACTTTTTAGTTAGTAGGGCTGGGCGTATGGCACAATTGGCAGTGTTTGTCTACCATGAAGGCCTGAGTTCTGTTCCTAGCATCTCATAAACTGGGCATTTGTTGTGCATACCTGTAACCCTAGCACGGGAGAAACAGAAGCAAGAGGATCCCAAGTGTAAGGCCATCCTCTGCTACACAGCGAGGTCTAGACCAGGATGCCCTGCATAAGACCGTGCCTCACAAAACAGCAAAGACAAAAACAACAGCCAAGATTTTAGTAAGGACCAGTTCATTGGAAAGGCAGAAGTGTGATCAGAAATGGCATCTTGAGAACTGAATATAAGCTCAATGAATGTGGGATTCTAGTATGTTCCCTAAAATAAATTTTAATTTAACCCCTTTCTGGTTAGGAGGTACATCTTTATTTAAAAAAAAATGATTGCAATTCAGCATGCTACAAGGCAGAAATACACCCCTGGGGAAAAAAAAGCAAAAGATGCACACTTGAGAGGGTCATGAAAGGTAGAGGCCAGGCGGTGGTGGCGCATGCCTTTAATCCCAGCACCAGGGAGGCAGAGGCAGGCGGATCTCTGTGAGTTCGAGGCCAGCCTGGTCTACAAGAGCTAGTTCCGGGACAGGCACCAAAGCTACAGAGAAATCCTGTCTTGAAAAACCAAAAAAAAAAAAAAAAATCATCACACGGTCTGATAAACTGTTATTTCAAGTGAGGGTTACTAGGCTGTGAGGTTCATTACTGGCCTAGCAGACCAAGGCTCACAGAGGTAGGAAACAACGTTCTAACTTCCCAGTTCCACAGGACCTACAGCTTTGGTTCCCCACAATACACCAGCTCAAAACTCTCTCCACTTTTCTGTGCAAGCCTGTGAGGCCTTGCATAACCGTGACTTAGGCCGTTTGCCCACCTGCCATTGATCTCAGGTACCTCCCAACTATTTCAACAGATGCAACTTTCTTCTTCTCCTGGAAATCAGGAGCTCATACTCCCTGGTGCCTCCCCCATATGCCTGCTTTTCCCAATCCTGCATCATCCCCACACATACCAGGATACAGCAGGGTGTGCACCCCGTGTTAGGAGTTAACCAGGATACAGCAGGGTATGCACCCTGTGTTAGGAGTTAACCAGGATACAGCAGGGTGTGCACCCTGTGTTAGGAGTTAACCAGGATACAGCAGGGTATGCACCCCGTGTTAGGAGTTAACCAGGATATAGCAGGGTGTGCACCCCGTGTTAGGAGTTAACCAGGATATAGCAGGGTATGCACCCTGTGTTAGGAGTTAACCAGGATACAGCAGGGTGTGCACCCCTATGTTAGGAGTTAACCAGGATACAGCAGGGTATGCACCCCGTGTTAGGAGTTAACCAGGATACAGCAGGGTGTGCACCCCTATGTTAGGAGTTAACCAGGATACAGCAGGGTATGCACCCCGTGTTAGGAGTTAACCAGGATACAGCAGGGTATGCACCCCGTGTTAGGAGTTAACCAGGATATAGCAGGGTATGCACCCCGTGTTAGGAGTTAACCAGGATACAGCAGGGTATGCACCCCGTGTTAGGAGTTAACCAGGATACAGCAGGGTGTGCACCCCGTGTTAGGAGTTAACCAGGATACAGCAGGGTATGCACCCCGTGTTAGGAGTTAACCAGGATATAGCAGGGTATGCACCCTGTGTTAGGAGTTAACCAGGATATAGCAGGGTATGCACCCCTATGTTAGGAGTTAACCAGGATATAGCAGGGTGTGCACCCCGTGTTAGGAGTTAACCAGGATATAGCAGGGTATGCACCCTGTGTTAGGAGTTAACCAGGATATAGCAGGGTATGCACCCCTGTGTTAGGAGTTAACCAGGATACAGCAGGGTATGCACCCCGTGTTAGGAGTTAACCAGGATATAGCAGGGTGTGCACCCCGTGTTAGGAGTTAACCAGGATATAGCAGGGTATGCACCCCGTGTTAGGAGTTAACCAGGATATAGCAGGGTATGCACCCCGTGTTAGGAGTTAACCAGGATATAGCAGGGTATGCACCCTGTGTTAGGAGTTAACCAGGATATAGCAGGGTATGCACCCCTGTGTTAAGAGTTAACCAGGATATAGCAGGGTATGCACCCCATGTTAGGAGTTAACCAGGATATAGCAGGGTATGCACCCCTGTGTTAAGAGTTAACCAGTATATTGCATGGTGTGCACCCCTATGTTAGGAGTTAACCAGGATATAGCAGGGTATGCACCCCTGTGTTAAGAGTTAACCAGTATATTGCATGGTATGCGCCCCTATGTTAGGAGTTAACCTTTGTTTCTTTAGTTTAGAATTCCTTTTGGTTTTGTCATATTTAGGTTCTTAAGAAAGAGTTTGATGTAGGCTAGCCTCTTTTTTTTTCTCCCTTGAGACAGGGTCTCTCTTAAGTATTTCTGGCTGCCCTGGAACCCATTATGTAAACCAGACTGGCCCCAAACTCACAGAAATTCACAGGCTTCCGCTTCCCATGTGCTGGTATTAAAGGCATGTGTCAACATATCCAGCTAGCCTCAAACTTCTTATTTTCTGCCTAGCATTGGAGTTACAGGCATGTACCACCACGCCTGACTTTCATTTATTTATTTATGTATTTATGTATGTATGTATGTATGTATTTATTTATTTATTTATTTATTATGTATACAATGTTCTGCCCGCATGACAGAAGAGGGCTCCAGATTTCACTGTGAATGGTTGTGAGCCATCATGTGGTTACTGGGAATTGAACTCAGGACCTCTGGAAGAACAACCAGTGTTCTTAACCTCTGAGCCATCTCTCCAGTCTGACTTTCTTTTTCTATTCAATTTTTAAATTATTAAAAAAGCAACAAAAAATTGGAAGAAAAATAGTTTTAAATCACAAAATAAAAAGTAAACATGTATTCCATATCTTATTAGTTTTTCAATCCCCAAGCTGAAACACGTTGTTTTAAAAAGTAGTCAATCACTCAAAATGGTGTTAGTAACAGGAATATGGATCAACAGCACAACCCCAACATAGCAAAGCCTACTCCTGTTACCATGGCAACACTGCAGCATTCTTTTCTATTGGGTTTGGCATGTCTTTTGAACCAGCCAGATTTAGTCCGCTAAACTGCCAACATAGATTTGTTACTGATTTATGCTACCGGTCCTGATCCATGACTGCCTGCCCCAGCACCAATTCAGAGGCCAGGGACCTTTATAGGAGTCTTAATTCTTCAACTTGGGAACCCTAAACTTTAAACTTCATGATGGAACTATATTCCTCTGCCCACCAAAGATTCTCAGTCCTCCCACAAGGTGCTATTATTACTGGGAAGCAGGGACATAAACAGGGATTGTGCCTCCCAAACTCCCAGTGACAAACTTTGAGCCACCCAGGAATCTCCCACTAATCCAGAGTCTACTACTTATAGGAGTGATGCTCCAGGCCATGGGGATGAAGTGGGGACTTTTCTGTGACTGCCTTACCATGTGGAATGAAGCTTTAGAATTGTTTTTAAAAAAGGATTTGGAAAATTTTAAAGATAAAGGCTAGATAATCTCAGAACACATTTAGCTTGACTTAATGGGCAATTCTAGTGGGAGCTGAGAGGCCAAGAATACAGATAACAATATGAAGCACTCATGGATTACATACGGGCATGAGGACTCTACTGTAGACAGGACTAGAGGCCATTCATGCTACACCGTGGCAAGAAACCTGGATATTTTTTGTATGTCATTTATTTGCCTTTTGAGATGGCTCTCAGCTAGCCTAGGCTGCCCTTGACCTCACAATGTAGTCAAGGCTAGGATTAAAAGTGTGTGCCATCATACCTGGATTCTCTTCTTTTAAGAGAAAGCTGGTGGACAGATATCATTTAAACTTTCCTAGGGAAACTGTTTTGGTGACCATTCTGCTGCACGCCTTGGTGTTTTCGTGTATTACTGGAGTAGGTATGTTAAGGTTATCAGCTACAGACAACAAGAATCTATCCTGGCTACTGTAAGAGAACAGGAGTTTATTAAACGGGTTCATTAACAACGTCACTGTGAGGGCTGATAAATGTTCCAGGTTAAGTTCGAAAGACCCATGTCTAGCACCTCACTAGAGAATGCGCTTAAGATGACTCCTCTGCAGGCCCCATGGACCAGTATGCACAGTGGACAAAGCACCTTGATGAGAGAGAACCTCTGAACGCTGCCGTCTTTGCTGCTTCTTGTATAGCAGAATGGAAATTCCATGCTGATTCAGTTTCCTCATTTGAAGTCTTCAGTAGATTGTATGAGTGGATTGGTCATATGTCTCTATGCTAGCTAAAAATAATTTTATTTTATTAAAAATAAAATTCTGTCAATGCATTCCTTTCCCTTTTTCTGTCCAAATACCTGACAGAACAGCTTGAAGGAGGACAGCTTTTATTTTGGTATTAGAGGCTTCGGTCCATGGTTGCTTGGCCTTTATGCACATGGACAGAACACATGGGAACACACAGTCAAAGAAGGCTATTCACAACACAATGGCCAGAAAGCAGACAGTCAGACAGGAGCCAAAGGTCGGATATAACCTTCAGAAGCACGCCACACTTTTCTACTTTCTGCACTGAGGCTCCACTGCCTTAAAAATTTCCCAACTCCCAAAACAGAGTCACTTAAATACATGATCCTTGGCAGATAGATCATAGTCAAACCATAGCACTGGAAAAGGGGACCTGACAGTATGGAACTGGTAACAAAATGAAATTGTTTGCTCAAAAGGTATTATTTGTGCCTAACATTTTGACCTGCTGTCACGCCGACCTCACAAAACGTAGACCACTTTCCTTTGCTACCTATACTGTATGAGTCCCTCCCCCTACATCTTCTCCCATGATAAATTCAATTTCTCTGGTATTTTGACAATGTGATAGGGAAAAAGAGATCTCAGTTTATTAGAATCTGTTTTTTCCCCAAATGAATTAATTTAAAATTATTATTCTTAGCCAGGCTTGTGTTATCAGTTGTTCCAGAGACTGAGGCAGGAAAATCACAAGTTAAGGCAAGCCCTTTAGGGTAAGGGCAAGGCCAAGCTAGGCAATTTAGTGAGAGCCTAACAACAACAACAACAACAAGATTAAAAGTAATGGGGATGAGGGTAGCTGGGAGAGATAACTTTAGTGGCTAATGCCTTGTTCTGATCTTACAGAAGATCCAAGTTTGTCTCTCAGCATCCATGTCAGCCATGGGCTTCTGAGCTCATGTGTACATAACCCCATACAGATATATACACATCCATATTCTTAAAATAAAAAAAAAACTTCAGAAAAGTAATGGGAAGAGCTGGGCGTGTACCTCCGTGATGGAGTGCTTACGAACCTGCAGCGCCCCATCCACGTCTGTGCTCTATGCGCTACCATACAGTTCATGAGCTTCGGGCAAGGGGCTGGAGATTGAAACAAAGACACACAGACAGAGGGACAGAGACACGGACCTCTAGTCATTGGTAAGAAGCCCTTTATCCAATAGCACCATGGAGGCTTATATATACCCAACAGTCAAGTGGGCCAACAGGTGAAAACCTTATCCTCTGATCCTCAAGGCCAAGGCAACACGTGCTCGTGAAGCAGAGCTGGTAAACAACTTTGACACAGCTTTCAGTAACTCAGATCAGAAGGAAAGTAAAGATCTCTAGCAGGGAAGAGCAGCTGGAGGCCAGGACTCCAAACGGTCCCAACACGAACCTAACGTGCACAGAGTCCTGGGTTGATTTTCCCCATCCCCATAACAGAAGGAGCATTGAAGGTTATTGTTCCTGTGACACAGCTACTTACATCCTCTTCTTTCTTAGATTGCTATTCTTATTGTTAATATTTGAACACATACACACACACACACATTCTGAAAATCTTGTTTTGCCTACTGTGTACGGTGAAAATACTTCTTCACAGTGCCCCTCTTATCTTTTCATTGCGAGGCAGGATCACATTATACAGCATAGGTGTCCCACTCCCCATGTAATCCAGGCTGTCCTCAACCTGCAAGCTTTCTGCTCTGTGTCCCAAGTATTATAATTGCAAACATGTGCTGCCACACCCAGCTCTGACCGCAGGAGGTTTAAATAAAGTTTTTAAAATCATTTTTGTGATTATTATATATATTGTACAGTTACATATATTCACCAAACTCATACAATTTATCTTTAAAATACATTTATTCTTTGGCTGTTGTATACATGTATGTAATGTGTTTTGATTATAGTTATATATCCTGATTGCCTTCTTTTATGCCCCTCCAACTGCCTTTTGGACCCTTTTCAATACATTCAGTATGTTTGCCTGGAGTAGGGGGTAAAAAATAAGAACTATGGTAGGGGTTCATGAAAATTTGGTTCATGTAAACTTTAAAAAAAATGAGATACTTACTTTATTTGTATTTGAAACAATGCACACATTAAATTATACATACACGGGATTCTTATTCCATCCAAATGGAGTAGTGAATTTACTGTATATGTTATGCAGTTTCCACACAGTACCACTTTAGTTGTCAGCAGGGGCACCCACACTCCTTTTTCCATTTGTGGGAAGTCTTTATTCTCACACTTAGAGAAGCGTTTTCATGGTAGCATCCTTACTGAACTCTGCCCCTCCTTCAGAGGTTCCCTGCCCTTTCCTTCCCACTGTGGGTAGTTCTTGTGGCCCACTCTTCTCAGCCCTCTTAGTCCACTTTGTCTTCCCACTTCTCCTGACCAGTATAATCTAAGCTATGCCACTTTTCCAGGTAATCCTTTTCCCTCCTCAACAGTATAGAGTCAATGACAGGCTTTATAGTTGGGACTAACTACCATCCTCCAGAGCCATTACCTTTGCTGAGGAAGAAGGGATGCATTACAAGTACCCGAGAGCCCACAGAAGAAAGATGGGGTGGTGTGTATATTCTAGGCCCTGTCAATGGGAGAGCTCTTTGAAGGGAGAAGAGCTTGGTCACCCTTGTCCTGCTGCTCTGCATCCTGAAGCAGCCTGTAGAAAGTTCCTGAAGAACTCTCGTGATACAGTGCTTCCTTGGAACCCATAAGCCTCAAGCTGGGGCTGTAACAATGGTACCAAGATGAAGATAAACTGTAGACTCCCAACAGGCATAAGGCATTGATTATTACATGCCAGCAGAAGAAGGTGGTGGCAAACATGACATCTTCATCCTTCCATGGGTAGCCAGAGACCGGTCTAAACAGAATGAAGGCTGTGTTCATCAGCCACGAGCCCATCATCAGGAATAGAAAGTTCTTGATCAGCTGAAGGCGAAAGGACCCAGCAGCCCACAGCTCTGCTGTCAACACCAGCATCAACAGGAACACCACCAGGATGAGGAGGGAGTGGACATACAGCTCCACCCTGGATGAGACCTGAACATGCGACAGCAGCAGCAGCAGCAGCACATAGATGCCCAGGGCCATGGAGCCTCTTTCTAAGGCCACACACCTCTGCCGCAGCATGTTCTTGCTCATGACGTCTACACAACCGTCGAGGGTGAGGAGGATGAACATGGTGAGGTGCTGCCACTCTTGAGGGTACATAAACCTTGGAGGCGTCTCTTTGTTGATCAGCTCCATCCCATCATCAAGACAGAAGACCACATAAAATGTTAAGAGGGAGCCGGTCACTATCTTCAGCCAGCCCCCAAAGGCTATTTTCCACACCTTGGAAGTGCTCTTCTGATTCTTGGGAAGGGATGAAAGATACGTGGGAGAGTCATTAGCCCTCATGGCCTTGAAGACAACTGTTGCCTGATACAGTCCATACAAGAAAATGTATAACCCTGGGTAGAAATGGCCGCCAAACTTTCCATTCCCCATGAAATAACAGATCTATTTGTATAAAAAGTAAAGAACAGAACTGGAGACTTTTCAGCCTTCTTCTTCCTCGCGGGCCCATCAAGTTTTGGTTGTATACACAGAGATAATATCTACCTATTTTTATCATCTCCTTCAGCCCACTTCTCTCTCCCACAGAATAGAAAATTCTGGACAGGAGCCCTACACCTTGGGTGAGGGGCATCTCATTGTCTCATTCCCTCCCAGTGCAAAGTGAATTGACTGATTGCTGCCAAAGGAGGGGGCGTGAATGTTTCCGAAAGTGCACCTGCAGGGTTGTGTGCTCTCACCAGCTCTGCTTTGGGGCCCGGCTGGAGCCTCTGCTCAACCCCATCCCCTCTCCTGAGCCTGTCTAGTTCCTGGAGCGAGGCAGTACCTGAGCATATGGAGTATCTAGGAAAGAACTGGCTAACTCATAACTCTGTGTGCATCCCTAAACACTCCTGCTCACTTACCGGCTCATATATTCTGAGGGCAAATATTTGTGGTTTTGTCGATTGGTGTAGGCCTTGCTATGTACCCAGACTAGCCTCTAACTCATGAATTTCCTGCCTTAGTCTCTCCAGTACTGGGATTGTAGGTGCACACTACCACAGCCCGGAGATATCTGGGTTTGTACTCACACGTGTAAAGCTCCTACTGAGCTTCTGCTTGGCTTCGTTGCTCTTTTGCAACAGGAAGCTTAAGGGCCACCAGGAAAGCCTCTCACCTGCCCTTTAGTGGTTCTTAGTTGGATAATAGATGAACACACAAAGCCAGCTTCTGAGATCAGTTTTGGAACACTATGGAGAATATTTTAGTAAAATCAGATACCATTGTCTTGAGACATATGACTCTGATCAGCTGTTTATATTTTGATGAGAGTTATCACCTCAACTTCATTCTCTCTTTATAATTGTTATGTGTCTGATAACATAATGGCAGAAAGAGCCCTGCGCACTAGATGTCCGCTAGCTGCATGCATGAGATTCAACAGAGCTGAGAGTCTTCATACTTTTTGTTTTATTTTGTTCTTGACTACTGATGCCACTCACTGCCTCCCCTCCTAAGTGCTGCGGTGACAGGCACACACCACCATGCATGCACAGATGTGTGTTTGTATAAATTAAGGCATACAATCTATTGACTTGATGTACAGAGACCTTATGGCATGTTTACTATCATCAAAATAATTAACCTGTCCATCAGCTCACATAGTGACATTTGTTTGTGGCCAGACTACAAGTTACACTCAGCCGGTTTCAAATGCGTGCTATAATGTTAGGGGCTAGAATCCGTATGCTGTATATTAGAACTCTAGAACTTACCCGTCCCACAATACTGAAGTTTACAGCTTGACCAATATCTCCCTGTTTCTGAACCCTCCCCACTGTTCCTAGGAACTGTCATTTTTTTCTCTGCTCCTATAAATTCAACTTCTTAAAAGATTCCACATATAATGAGATAATGCAGCATTTGCCTTTGTCTTAACTATTTGATTTAACTTAGGGCATTCTGTGTTCATCTGTGTTGTGAGTGTATACAGAGTGTATGTGACCATAGAACCCAGAGGCATTGGGTCCCCTGGGGCTGGAGTTACAGATGGTTGTGAGCCGTCTGACATAGCTCCTCTACTGGGAACCACACTTGGGCCCTCTAGGAAATCTGCAAGTGCGTTAACCACTGAGCCATCTCTCTAGCCCCATACTTAAAAAGCGTGTTGGGGGCGGTTCAGACACACAGTTCAGATGTACACGGGTACTGGGAGGGTAACTTACAGTCTCCTCCCACCTCATCAGTTCCAGGGACTGAACTCAGAGGTGGCAACAGCCATCTTTATCTAGTGGGCCATCTGGCAGACCCCAGGATTTCTTTTCTCCCTTTGTATATTGACCACATCCCCTCCCCTTTGCAGTGAGAAGTATTCTCATCACTGAGTTCCTGCCAACAGAATGTGAATGTGAGCGAATGATGCGTATCACTGTCTGGTAAAATCTTCCCTCACAGTCCACGGCACTTCCCTTTCTTTTAGCTTTAGACCAAGTGCCTCGTCTTACTTAAGAGTTAAATGTTGAGCTCAGCGTGGTGGTGCACATGTTTGTTCCCAGCATTTGCGAGGCAGAAGCAGTGGCTTCAAAGCCAGTCTGGTCGACATAGTAAGTTCAAGCCAAACCAGAACTACATAGTGAGACCTTGCCTCAAATTAATAACAATAATATAGTGAGTTCTGTGTTTCTGAGGATGAGAACAGAAGCACTCATATTTATATATGATGTGATGGTTAATCTTGATTGTCAACTACATTGATCTGAGAGATGCTTAGGTGATCAGTGAAGTGTGTCTGTAGTTTGTGGTAACATTTCTAATATTCAGCAGTTAGTGAGTGTGTGCATGTGTGTCTGTGTGCGGACGTATGAGTGTCATGGCATGCATGTGGATGTCACAGGACAGCTTGAAAGAGTCAGTTCCCTCTTTTTATCCTGTGGGTCCTAGGGATTAAACTCAGGTATTCGTCTTAGGCACCATGGCCTTTACCGCTGTACCATCTCACTGTCCCTGTGGTGACATTTCCAGTAACAATTAGGCCAGGAGAACGCTAACCTAGTCAATGATTTAGTTCACTGCTAGATTTTAAAATATGGATAGAATTGTTGGGCAGGGTGGGACCACACTGAAGGAAGTGGGTCCCTGGGGCCGATCTTCCGGTGGCTCTCTTGTCTCTAGTCCTTTCCTTTTATTCCCCTTTCCTCCTGAGGTATGAGGTGAACAACTTTTTCTACCATCCATTCCCATTGACACATAGTCTGCCTCACCTCTGTCAAGTCAAACTTAGGCACAAACCTCTGAAAACATGATCTACAATAAAATAAAATAAAATGTTTTCTCCTTTAAATTGTTTATCTCGGGTGTTTCCCATAACAATAGGGAGTCTTATGAATGCATGTAAATGAGAGTTTTTGTTGGGATTGATAAGGAAATTACCCCTTTGTTAGTATAAAACTGATACAGTCTTCTAGAAAAATCTGAACAGGTGCACAAGCAAAATGGGATTAAAAGTAAGCATCTGTAATATTATTGCTGATGATAACCAGTGTTAGTCTTTTGTTGTAGGAATCTAGTTTTAGGGTAGCAGGGCTGTGGATGAAAAAAATAAAATAAATGACTGGAAATTAAGATCAAGGTTTCAATCCCAATTTCTCCTAGATTGCTGCTGCTTCCTCCTCTTCTTCTTCTTCTTCTTCTTCTTCTTCTTCTTCTTCTTCTTCTTCTTCTTCTTCTTCTTCTTCTTCTTCTTCTTCCTCTTCCTCTTCCTCTTCCTCTTCCTCTTCCTCTTCCTCTTCCTCTTCCTCTTCCTCTTCCTCTTCTTCTTCTTCTTCTTCTTCTTCTTCTCCTTCTTTTAAATCTTTTTTAAAAGATGCTGCTTCTTTACCATAGACAGTTAAGAGTTTTGACAACTGTGTTCTATAAATAAGAAAAAGTGTAAATTTTGTTTTGTATTGTAGCAGGATCTAACTGTCCTGGATAGCCTAGAATTCACTGGGTAGACAAACCTGCTGCCACATTCCTGCTCGCAGAAATCTGCCTGTCTTTGCCCTCTGAGTGCCAGAATTAAAGGTGTATACCATCATACCCAGCTATATATATCTATATATCTATCTATATCTATCTATCTATCTATCTATCTATCTATCTATCTATCTATCTATATCTATCTATCTATCTATATATATATATATATATATATATATATATATAGAGAGAGAGAGAGAGAGAGAGAGAGAGAGAGAGAGACAAGTTTTCTTTTCTTAGCCAATAAAAAAGATATAAGGAAAACCTTATGATCATAATAGCCAAAAAGCTCCAAAGGATGTACCAAGACAGAAGAGGTACAAAGGGAAGCTGTGAAGATGATGACAGAGGGGACCAGAGATGACCGTTCCCTGGCAGTTACCTTTGTTCTGGGAAATCCTGAACTACTCTGGGTAAACTTGGTCCTTTGTCGTCAAGTCTGCCATCCCACTGAGTCTTTTTCATGACCAGACATGCTTCAGTGTATTCCGCCTCTACCTGGGTCAGGTTGTAACCTGAGGAATGGCAGTGTTTTCCATTAGCAATGGCCTTGGGGCTGTAGGGTCTAGGGACACAATGAATGTGGGGGCACAAGCAAATGCCATCCATCTCTTGACCACCACTTTTATCTCTTAACTTCCTGGAAATGGAGATGGGGGTGTCAGCAGTCAACAGAGGAGAACAGAACAGAACATTTACCAGGACACCTGAAGTTCAAGGTTGACAGCGGCGCGGAGGTAGAGCAAGTGAGCCCACATAATGTTCCGTTTGTGAAATTTAGCCTGCATACTGGCTTAACATCAAGGCTGGGTGCTGTTCATTAAAACATGAGCATTCTGATCTTAGGACTTTGAAGATAGGAATCACTCATCCCAAACCAGACACTACCCACAGAAGCTGAGGAGGAAGCCAAACATGGTGAATGATTAGCAAAACGGCCAGACAGCTCCAAAATCTGGGGATGGAGAGTACATGGAAGGTTATCTTAAGAGGGAAAAAAAAGCCTGACCACAGAAACCCATGGAAGTCCTTCACTCCTCTTAGGCCTGCCTCGCTCATCTGGGGATCCCCTATATTTCCGAGTACCCCAGGCATAGCCAACGCCATTTGTCTGACTCCATTAGGTGATAAAAATAGGGAAAGTTCCTCAGAATTCATTTCAAATGAGTTTGTTAACTGCGGTGAAACACTCCTCACAGAGCTTAAAAATATAGTGTATACACACACACGCACACACACACACACACACCTCACAAATGTCCTTTAACAATGAATCTTTAGAATTAGAGAATAGTGAGCCCGGTGTGGGGACGTGTGTGTTTATCCCATCCCAGCACTTGAGAGGCTGAGGCAGCAAGAATGTCCTAAGTCTGAAGACAAGTTGAGCTATGTAATGAGGTCTAGGCTAACATTAAGCGGGGAGAGGAGTGGGGGGAAGCAAAAACAAAACAGACAGGGAAAGGAGGGCAATCAGAAAATGTCCCGAGTGCTGTCTAGAATGTATTTGAAGAGATGCCCCTGGCCAGAGTTATCAGGGGAGAGACACAGGGTAGACTAGCTGCGCTTGAAAGTGGTGCATACAGGGGGCGCTGACGTGGAAGAAAGTTTCCGAATCGGCTTTTAGTCTGTCTTTGGCGACTTGGGTTGCCACCATTATCATCCCCATCTCCATCAGTGTTTGTAAGCCATTTTGTTTCTTCTTCCAATGGGAAGAAGACAGGTTGTGTGGCCAAGGCTTAGTTAGGGACCCACAGGAGGCATTTGGGTGAGGATTCTAAGTTTAGAATTTTCTTACACAAAAGCATGAGGGCTGTCTTGTTTACTATTCTAGAACCCTCTCCACCCTATCTGCCTGCTTCTGTACCTCAAGAGTCGGGGCTTATGGGCAGTAGCGGAGACCTTCACTTTGCTTCTGCTTGGGTTTGCTGATGAGCGGAACAGCAGAACTCTGGTGAGCAGTCTTTCCCTGGAGCCCCTCATGGTAGGTTGGTTGTTCCATTACAGAAGGCCATAGATAGCTCCAACAGCGGGGCTAACTCCCATAGCTCAAGCTGCCTGTTTCCCTGGACATCAGGTAGATGTAGTTAATAGCTCTCCACCACTGCTAACTCTTGAGTGCTCTTAGCATCCAGGCCAGCGTGCCTTAAGTGGTTCTTTAGTTATGTATTTAATACTTTTACCCCGCTGGAGCATGGGATTCTGCATCAGTGGATGATACAGTAGTAGATATCAAGAATGGCCTCAGGAGTGCCCTCAGGATGGAATTTTGGACAAGATCCTTGTCTTAGGGTTACAGTTGCTGTGATGAAACACCGTGACCAGGCAACCTGGAGAGGAGAGGGGTTATGTGGCTTGAACTGCCACATCAGAGTTCATCACTGAAGGAAGTCAGGATAGGAACTCAAACAGGGAAGAAACCTGGAGGCAGGAGCTGATGCAGAGGCCCTGGAGAAATATTGCTTACTGCCTTTTGCCTCACGGCTTGTTCACCTGCTTTCTTAAAGAACCCAGGACCATCAGTCCAGGGATGGCCCCACCCGCAATAGGCTGGGCCCTCCCTGCATCAATCACTAATTAAGAAAATGTCCTACTTAGTTGCCTACAGCCAATCTTTTTTTTTTTTTTTTGGATTTTTGAGACAGGGTTTCTCCGTAGCTTTTGGTTCCTATCCTGGAACTAGCTCTTCTAGACCAGGCTGGCCTCGAACTCGCAGAGATCCGCCTGCCTCTGCCTCCCGAGTGCTGGGATTAAAGGCGTGCACCACCACTGCCAGGCTCCTACAGCCAATCTTATGGAGGCATTTTTTTTTCTTAATTGAGGCTCCCTCATCTCTGATGACTCTAGCTTGTGTCACATTGACATAAAACTAGCCACTACAGTCCCTCGTGTATTTGAGAAACACACGTGTAATCAATCTTCGCAGAGAGAAATGAGACATTTCAGTTTAACACACAGTGACCTCACAGTTCCCCCTAGATGCGTTGCTTGAGTTGCAAATGGGAGAACTGAGGGTTGAGAGGAAATGGCTCCAGCAATCTGATGCTGCGTTAGCAATAGGGATTGTAACCATCTGGGGCCAGCTGCTGGTGCTCAGCAGGGGTGCTGTCCAGTAGACACTGACTGTGACTATTTACATTAAAGTTAATTAAAATAAAAAATATATGAGGAAGGAGGATGACTTAGAACAAAGTGTAATGATGCCAATGTATAAAAATATCAGAATGAAATCCTTTACTTTGTGTGTTAACCTAAAATATTTATCTGGAGCTGGTGAGATGGCTCAGCGGGTGGATGCACTTGCTATGCCAACTCAGTGACCTGAGTTCCATCCACAGAAGCCTCAGAGAAAGGCAAGAAGTAGCTCTTGGAAGTTGTCCTCTAGCTTCCATATACAAGTAAATACAAAATTCTAAATTAACTTAAATGTGAAGTAAAGATACAAATCAGCTTCTTTAGTGACGGATGTTCAAGTGAGCACCATGCTCACTTGACACAGAGAGCATCTTTTATTGCAAAGACTCACGCTGAAAAATACAACCCAAGACAGTGCCTTGAGCAAGGGGACAAGGTGAGAGCCTCAAACACACAACTCAGAAGATAAGCACAGAATCAAAATGAATGTGTGCCTCTCTCAAAGGAATTGCTCACTTCTTGGAGTTGGAGGGCAGATATGGTAAAATATGATGTCATGCTTTATGGGATCTATACAGGGGATTCAGTTAGTGCTTGGCTCTGCTACTCTAATATTAAGTCAAGGGTGCTGGTCTGATGGAAGAGGAAAGAAATCCTAAAATACATGAAAGGGGAGAACAAATTAGGTTAAAACTTTGGTTTGGTTCTTTTTTGTTTGTTTGTTTGTTTGTTTTTGAGAGAGGATTTCTCTGTAGCTTTGAAGCCTGCCTGGAACTAGCTCTTGTAGACCAGGCTGGCCTCGAACTCACAGAGATCCTCCTGCCTCTAGTACCTTGTCTCCTTGCTCTAGCACTTTAATCCTGAGTGCTGGGATTAAAGGCATGCACCACCACCACCCGGCTGAGGTTAGGACTTTGACTTTCCCTATTTCCCCACGTCCTCTCTTTCTATTTGAGAACACCCTCCCACCAGAGAAAGAAAGCCTCCCTCCAGTTAAACCCCTCCCGGCAGCTGTAGATGGGAGGGTGACACCCAGAGGATGTAACCAGAGGCAGGAGCCTCTGATCACCTCCAGGTCTGTAGCAATAGGTTCTAGCAAGGCCCAGGAGATGATGTACAAGGCCTGGTCTGCAGTAGGATAGGAAATCAATACACCAAAGTAATTAGACCTTCTTGGTCAGTGTTGGCCACTGTGGACAGCATGGATGCAAATAACTTCTACAATGTTTGACCATGTACGGTGAAACTGAGGAGTTGGTGGGACCACAGTTATCAACATGAGGCTATTTTTCTAACACTCTGGATTTCATATGTTTAGACATCTAAGAGTGATGTAAGTCATCTGTTGAGTGAACCAGTTAAAAGCTAGGTATCGCTGGTTGGTGGTGGTGCACACTTGTAATCCCAGCCCTCTGAAGTGAGTTCAAGGCCAGCCTGGTCAAGGACAACCAGGGCTGTTACAAAGAGAAATCCTGTCTCAGAAAACAAACAAAAGGAGGAGGAGGAGGAAGAGGAGGAAGAAGAAAGAAGAACAACTCGCTATCTACGTTTACTGACACTGGCATGTCAGAACTGCCTTGGTCGCTCTTGTCAGATTAAATTTTCTGCAGAGATGGAAATTTTTCTAGTATTTATACTGTTCCAAATTTTGTAGCTATCGTGGGCATTGAACAAGTAAAAAACAATCATCACAACTAAGGGATAGAGTTTTACATTTTATTTCATCTTAATAAATTTGCTTAACACCTGTGTCTAGAAGCTACTCTGCTGGAGAGTGACGCTCTGGTTTAAGGACTGGGAAGGTTCAGGAGAATGGACCTATCTATATGAAATAAGCTGCCTAGTCATCCCTCTTCCCAATCATAGGGACTTTTAGTACTTTTTCCTCTGACCCCCCTCTGCCAGGCTGATTCTTGTTATTTTTGTTTTAATTTCTTATAAAGAACCTGTAAACAAAAAAAATACACAGCAAAATTAATCAGACCCTAGGTATGTGCATCTCAATAAACTACTATACAGTCAGAATAGCCATTTTGTGGGCATGGAGGTTTTGATATATGGAGTTATTATCCTTCTTTTGGGAGGGGTAGTTTTTCCATTTCTGTTTGTATTTTCTTGTTAACCCCCAAACTATCTACAAGAACATCTTTTCTTAAATTACAGTTCTTTAGTGTGTGTGTGTGTGTGTGTGTGTATGTATGTATGTGTGTGTGTACGGGGTGTGCACATGCACACATGTATGTACATTCTACAGATCATATGTGGAGGTCAAAGGACATCTTGAGGGACTTGGTTCTTCTTTAACCATGAGGGGGCTCAGGGATCAAACTTAGGTGTTCAGACTTGATAGCTAGTACCTTTACCCACTGAGGCATCTCACTGCTCCTAGAAAGATATCTTTTAATTTCAAAATAAATTGTAGTTGTTTTTATATTGATGCCATTGCTTCAGTTTTTTGAAATATCCATATTGCTTTTCATTATATCTGTTCCTTGAGTAATATTCAAATCATCTATATTCATACTGATTTTAACCTGATATATTTAAGTCTAGGTGGGTACGTTCTGCTCTTTGACTATGGCTCTGGGTTATTACCTTCTCTTTCTATTTTTTGCCATTTTTATTTTCTGCGTAGATATGCATTTGTACTCAAATATCACATCACATTGTCAATTTATTAAGGTTAATAATTGTTATACTTTCTTGGCAAGTGAACGTAATAGAAAAAGACAATGTCTTTGTCCCTCTTTGTTGTCAATGTCCTGACCTTGCATTTTCTTTGGTCTTATAGTACTATTACGGCAACCTCTTTATTTTTCATTAAGGCCTACATTTCTCCTTTTTTGTGTGTGTTCCTTTGTTTTAAGCATGTGCCTCACAAGTAGTTTGACTTAGAATTTTACCTTCTTCTAAACAATTGTGTTACTTTGGCAAAATTTAAGGTACTTAAATTTATTATGCTTATTGATGCATTTGGATTTACTGCTGAATTTTAAGCCCTAATTTTCCTTTAAAAACTGGTTGGAAACCACATAGGGCATGGTAGTTCATGCCTTTAATTCCAGCAATGGGAGGTAGAGACAGGCCGACCTCTGTGAGTTTTTAAGGCCAGCCTGATCTGATCTACCTAGCAGTTTCAGGACAGCACAGCCAGAGTTACACACACACACACACACACACACACACACACACACACACACACACACAAGGTTTAGATTAGTTACATGTATTTCATTTTTATGTTCCTCACCTCTCATCTGTGTAAAACTGTCATTCGAGATTATATGACGTGTCACATAGGCAGAGCTAGCCTTCGCTTCTCAGAACACTAGTAATTTGTGTGACAGTCTCTGTTATTTTGCTCCTCAAATAAATGCAGTTTTAGAGACTTGAGAAATGGTTCAGCAGGCATAAGAGTTGATATGCAAATGTGAGTTCAAATCCCAGCTCCCCTGTGAAAAAGCCAGGACAGTTTGGAGTCAGGGGAAGGGAGACAAGATCTCTGCTTGCTAGATACCAGCCTAGCTCCAGATTCAGATCCTGCCTCCAGGAAATAAGCTGGTGAGTGAGAGAGCAGGACACTGGACATGCTTTCACACACTTAACAATATTTACAAGATTTTAAACAGTGAAATTAAATAAAAGGTTATGTCACCTCCGAGCAACAGCACAAATACAGACATGACTAGTTAATGTCTTTCCTGTCACTAAGAAAGACTGAAATGCTTTTAGACACCCTAAGAAGCAGTGGAATGAGGTGGTGAGTTATGTACACTCTGAGAGTCTGCCCAGATGCTGGAATCCCACTCCTATCATGGAAACACTGTTAAAACAAAACAAAAACCGCTCATAGCTCATATCAAGAACTCTGGAAACGGCGGCTGATAGTACCACTAAGCACAAACATATTAGCCCAAGCCCAGGATGCTGGACACGACCATTTTCACAGAAGTTCCCCAAGAAGGACAGCTATGGGACTCCTTGAAAACCAATAGTATCTCTGTGAAGACACAAGTATGTCTCTCAGTGTCCTCAGCATCCCCGAAGATGCAGTCTTTGAACAGAGGGCCTGGGCTTAACCAGGTGCCTGCTATTGTGACTAGCTTTCTGCTTGCAACTTTTGCCCCATTTTTACCTGTTTTGTCTGCAGTAGCTGAGTTAGGAAGACCTGGCCATAATGAAATATTCAGCCCTGGATCTTTTCATGTCCCAAATTAACTTTAATGAGCAAACAAAGAAAGATCAAGAGGACCGCGGCTGGGACTTGGGGGACCTTTGAAGCAGAAGCCAGGATGGGGTAGATGCCCTCTGGCAACTGACCAGCGTTTGCTTTTGATGACAGCGAACCCTCAGATCTTGTCCATCTAAGCTGAAAACAAGGGGCTGTAGTACCAGAATACTGGATTCCACCTTTTGCAATGCCTCTCTGTGCCACATTCAACAAACAAGAGCCAGACATCTGCTTGAAGCAAGAAACTTCATCTAATGGCCCTACTACATGAATCCCATGCTCAGGAAAGACAGTAGGGTGTGCACAAATAGCACATAGTTCCCCCCAAAAGAGGGGACTGTGGTGTGCTTTAAACAAGATTCGAGCTTCCATCCGGTAGAGGAATGCACAGTTGCACCCCCTTAGGGGGACTGGGGAAGTTCTATGCAGGAAGTCAGATAGGAACTACCTCTTAAGAATGCAGAATCTGAGCCAGTGTGCCAGGCAAAGTACATGATATGAGCACTGCCTCAGGAGTCCAGAGGATGCTCTGCACACGAGGAGTGGTACCATCCCAGATTCTCCTAGCGTTGCTTCTTGGTGGTGGTGGTGGTGGTGGTGGTGGTGGTGTGTGTGTGTGTATGTGTGTGTGTGTTTAGAGTCAGGGTCTTGCTCCTTGGATCAGGTTGGCTACAAACTCACCATTTTCCTACTTTCAAATGCTGAGATTATAAGTGTGCACCACCATACCTTGGTTTATGTGTGGTTTTAAAATACTTTTGGTGTAGATATGAATAGGTATGGTATATGTATGTGTGATATGTGTGCATATGTTTGCACGAACAGAGGTCAGAGAAGGATATTCTCTCTCCTAACCCACCATTCTCTTTAATTCCTTTGAGATAGGGTCTCTCACTGAACCTCCAGAGACCCTCAAGTGTCTCTCAGTGATCCTCAAGTTGGATGACAGCTAGCAAGACCCAAAATCCTTCTGTCTCCTCTGGCACCACCGCTATAGTCTTGGGGTTGCAGGCACTCGGGCAGCCATGCTGAGTTTTTTAATGGGGTCGGGGGGGGGGGTTGAACTCAGCTTCACTCACTCAGACAGCAAGTGCTCTTATGCACTGTGCAATTTCCCCAGACCCTTACTGATGTTTTTATAGGAAAATTTGCTCAGGCATGCTTATCTTTGGTTTCCTTATAAGTAAGGTGGGGCCAGGCCAGTCTTTACTGTAAAGATCAAATGATCAATAATGTGATAGGCAAGGTGGAAGGGTGTTGATAACAAAATGTAAGCAACCAGAGGCCCTCTTTTGGCCTTGCAGGCACCAGGCATACAGGTGGTACACAGACACACATGCAGACAGAACACTCATACACACAAGATAAAACATAATTATGTCTAAAAAATTATATTTAGTGTTTTTAAAGTAAGTCAGGGAGGAAACAGGGAGACCAGTTAGGGATGGTTGGCAATTATCTAGAAGGGGACTGGGGGTGGCAAGAACCAAGATGAGGGAAATGAGGAAAAGAAGTGCTTAAATTCTGTGTAGTTTTGAGGGCAGCGTCCAGAGGACTTGAAGACGAATTGGGTGTTTGACATGGGAGACAGAGCACATAAGGGAAACTGGCAAAGCCTTTAGGGCAAGAAATTGGAGAGATGAACCTACATTTGGTTGAAATGGACAAAGACAGAATAATAAGATTTGGGGGGTTATCAAATGGACCAGTTCACCTAAGACTGACATATAGGTTTTGATGGCAATCTGCTATTAATCCCTGGAATGTGGGAACAGATATACTAAGCTAGACTTCGGGGAGTTAACTCTACTTCTGATGAGTCCTTTTTGTTCGTTCATTTGTTTATTGGATTTTGACTTTTTGAGCAAGGTCTTGAAATATAGGCCACACTGGCCTCTACCTTGCATTGATCTGCCAGTTTGTGTCTCCTGGGTACTAGGATTGCAGGTGTGAGCCACCACAGCTGGCTCTGCAGATGTTCAAGGGGGCAGTTGTCAGGAACTGTAAAAGAATATGGCAACTGTCTGTAAACTGAAAATTAGCCCTGCTGTCTTGGGTGTGGTTGTAGGCAGCAAGAGGCTCCTGGTTTACAAACTACAAGCTTTATTTATGTCAATAGCAGAAACCAGAGCGCCCGTGCTTTCTGGCCCCTCTTCCCAGCCTCAGTTCTCAGGGGAAGTGGGAAGAGCATCAGAAGACTCTCAGCCACACAAGAGGCTGCACAGAGGAAGGAACTCCAAGCTTAGCAAGACTGGAGCCTTTGCAAGAGCAAGCACCATACTTCCTTTGGCTCTGAGGTCACTATCTCCAAACCCAAAGCTGTTTGCCTTTCAAACGCCCTTGAAAAAAAGTCCAAGCTGAAGCCAATCAGTATGGATTAGAACTATTTAAAAAGTGTTTTCAGAGAAGCATGGTAATACACGCTTTGATGTGGGATTTCCCTCTGTATGCTATGAATACAGAAATCGCCTTGGCCTGTTGATAGGGCAGAACTTAGGTACGTCGGGAAAACTAAACAGAACGCTAGGAGAAAGGAGGCAGAGTCAGAGGGAAGCCATGTAGCCCTGCTGGAGACAGACACCAGAACTTTCCCTGGTAAGCCACTGCCACATGGCGATACACAGATTAATAGAAATGGGTTAAATTAATATGTAGGAGTTAGCCAATAAGAAGCTAGAGCTAATGGGCCAAGCAGTGATTTAAATAATATGGTTTCTGTGTGATTATTTTGGTTTCTGGGCAGCCGGGAAACAAACAAGTGGCCTCCTTCTACATTTGAACACAGCACTTGGGCAACAGAGGCAGGCAGATCTTTATGAGTTCAAGGCCAGCCTGGTCTATATATGACTTCTAAGCCAGCAAGGGCTACATAGTGAGATCTTGTCTCAAAAAATAAAATGTTTTAGCTGAGAGTAGTGGTGCACACCTTTAATCCCAGCACTCAGGAAGTGGAAACAGGCAGATCTCAAGGTCAGAGATCTCTTTGAGGTCAGCCTGTTCTACGGACAAAGTTCCAGGGCAGCCAGGGCTGCACAGAGAAACCCTGCCTTGAAAGTAAATAAACAAATGAACAGAATGACAGTAAAAAGCTTCTGTACAGGAAAGGAGAGAATCACCTCATTAAAAGGTCACAGCCAGAGGGTGAAAGGAGAGAACCAACGCCCTCCAGTTGTCCTTTGACCCCCACCTGCACACAACTCCCCACAAAACAAATAAATGTGATGACAAACATTTTTAAAAGAAAAATGAAATCATGGTATTTGTAGGAAAATAGATAGAACTGGATTATATTCTGATTATATTAAGTAAAATAAGTCAGACACAGGGTGACAGTCTGACAGATGGAACCTATATTTGCATATATATGTGTGTGTCTAAACATTTATATATAAACATTTATGTATATATATATACATATATCATTTTGTTATACAGTGTGTGTGTGTGTGTGTGTTTAAAAAAGAAATAAAAGCTCCATGAGGAATTGTCTCCCAACATTTTGATGGTAGCATTATCCTTGGGAACCCTCTGAAAGCTTTAAGGGTCATTTTCAGTTTCATAATGATAAGAAATGTTATTGCTGTTACATGGTCCAAGGCTAGAGATCTTGAACATTCCGTAATGTATGAGACAGTCCACAAGGTTTGAATGTTCCGTTGGGCATTTGTTTAAATGAAAAGCAGAGGCAGGGCTCACAGTGCCGTACAGCTCTATAGACAACAGCTATACAGCAATGGCAGTTGTCTGACTCAGACATTGTCGTCATCACTAATGCACTAATACACATGCGCAAAATACAATGGAGTAGTTGTGAACTGCCCATCATGGGGGCTGGGACTCAAGCTCCGGTCCTCTGCAAGAGCAGCAAGCATTCTTAACCGCTGAGCCTTCTCTACACCCACCCTGCTTAGTCCTTTTAATTTTAGATGTCATGCCCCGTCTACCCACAGTACAGACCGGAAGCAGTGCAGCTGGAGTGTTTCTTTCTGTAAGCGCACAGCTCACAGAGGTACCAAGAGGTGAGCACGGCATCTTTACCAAGCTTTTATAAGTTTTCACAACGCGAGTCCGGTTTTATCCAGGGCTTTTTCAGACCCAGGCCAGCTGGCCTTGGTGAGTTCCCGATAGAACATCCCCATTGTCTCAGTGTGTGGGTGCACCCCTCGCGGTCCTGAGTTCCTTGCTCGTGCTCTCTCTCCTTCTGCTCCTGATTTGGACCTTGAAATTTCTGTCCGGACTCGCTGAACATAGCGGACAGTGAGGACTACTGAGAACTCAAGAACAATGGCAATGGGTTTTTGATCCTACTGCACGTACTGGCTTTGGGGGAGCCTAGGCAGTTTGGATGCTCACCTTACTAGACCGGGATGGAGGTGGGGATTCCTTGGACTTCCCACAGGGCAGGGAACCCTGATTGCTCTTTGGGCTGACGAGGGAGGGGGACTTGATTGGGGGAGGGGGAGGGAAATGGGAGGCGGTGGCGGAGAAGAGACAGAAATCTTTAATAAATAAATAAACAAAAAAAAAGTTTTCACAACGCCCTAGTGACTAAGCCCTAGTGACTCTTTTTAAATGGTGGTGACCATGACATTCAGATCAGCTATGTTGCTTTCCGAGGATGTAGTGAAAAAAGATTAGGAATTACATTTGAAAGCCAATCTTATGATGTCAACGTGATAGAGAAGGCTTGGGGCAGTGTTAGGTGGAAGATGGGGTACACGCAAAGGGGAAATGAAAAGGTGCCCCAAATGTGTACTCGTGCACTTAGAATTAGATGTTAAATAGTAGGACATGTGAGGAAAAGTGCTGTTGTCTGCTACTGTGAGCTGATAGGTCACTTATAGGAAACTAGACTATTGAAGATGTTCATAAAGGGCAGAAGGTCACCCTTACAAATGTCTAAAGGGAGTCTGGACTGACTGTAAGCCATAAGTATGAAACTCACAAAGATAACCACATAGCTTACAGTCAGTCCAGACTCCCTTTAGACAGTCTTAACCAGTTAGTCAACTAATTCCTTTCCCAGATGGGGGGGGGGTTGCAAGATGCATATATAATCACCCCGAAGAGCAGTCAGGGTTCCCTGCCCTGTGGGGAGTCCAAGGACCTCCCACCTCCTTCCAGGTCTAGTAAGGTGAGCATCCAAACTGCCTAGGCTCCTACAAAGCCAGAACATGAAGTAGGATCAAAACTCAGTGCCATTGTTCTTGAGTTCTCAGCAGTCCTCATTTTCCGCTATATTCATAGAGTCCGGTTTTATCCCATGCTTTTTCAGATCCAGTCCAGCTGGCCTTGGTGAGTTCCCAATAGAATATCCCCATTGTCTCAGTGTGTGGGTGCACCCCTCGTGGTCCTGAGTTCCTTGCTCGTGCTCTCTTCTCGGAGACTTTTTAAGGAACAGGAGTGAGCACACACTTACCCTTCCCTTGCAGGAGAAAGTGCATGGAGGATTAGCTGAGGTCGGAGCGGTGCTCACAAGTGGGATGGGCCTCTTAACCATGATCATTAGCAGTTTACAGGGTTCACCTGACACAGCCAAGCTGGCTCTAATGCTGACTTCGTTAGCAGCTTGGACATTCTGGTCTTGGTTCCTTAGGCATTCCTCCCAAGGGAGGCGGTACAGAAATCCTCTATAGGTGACCTGGAACTCCGTCGCTGGCATCAATGTTCCCTGACTCCCTGAGTACTGAAGGCCTGTGATGGAAGTGTGGGAGGGACTTCTGACCCCAAAGCAGCTTCTTCCAGACTGTGAAGCACCCACAGGCTTTGCCCTGAGAAGAAAGAAGAGACCCATATAAATGTGAAGCCCGCCCAACCCAACACCTCCATTCTCCCTAGGAAACAAGACCCTCTTTAAGTCCCGTTCCCAAGGACCTATGCTGACTGATCTAACCTGCTACCTCTCACTCCTTCAGGAAAAGACATGGTAGACTGAAAAAAAAATAAGAAAGAGTAGGAAAATTAGGTTTTATTCAAAAATCAAAAGAAAACCCCAATCCTCAGGTGATAAAATATTAAATACTACTAATAATTAGATGTCAATCTCATGGGTTGATTCTGAGGCAAAACAGGTGGGAATGGACCCACATATGGGAATTTAATGCTGGTGGGTAGGAGGTAGAGTCTCAGTGAATGGGAACAAAGGCTGGGTTTGGAAGCTTAAAAGTATGGGCTGATCAGCATGAAAAAGACTAAATAAACCCACATGCTCACAAAAGACAAGGAAGCTGCTTTCTTCTAGTTCAAGTTGGAAAATGAAACAAGGAACTGGGTGTTGGTAGTTTGCTTATTCAGTATGCATGAAGCCCTGGGTTCCATCCCCAGCACCACAGACAATCCGGCAAGTGACACACACCTATAATTCCAGCACTATGGAGGTGGAGGCAGGAGGACCAGAAGTTCAAAGTCATCCATGGAAACACAGCAAGATCAAAGAGGGAGAAACATGAAACAAACAAAGCAGGCTTCTGTGAGAATCTGGAACTTCTCCAAATTCATGCTATTCCAGTTTAGGCAGCACAAAAATCCCAACCGAGATACTGATGTAAAATCTGACAATATAAAAATCTAATCAGTGAGATTTTGGGGTGCCCTGCAGAAGCAGAGGAGGCTCCCAAACAAAACATCCTGAGCTGCTGTGGATTCTTGATGAACTACACAACTCTGACCTCTGAGTCTGCTAGGGCTGCTGTCAGAAAGTCTTTCATAAAGACAGAATGTCCTAGCAACAGGAAGTGACCGTTAGTTCTAGAGGCAAAGAGTAAGAGAGCAAGGCATCAGCACACCCATTCCTGAAGGCTACAGAAAGTTACCCGGATTGTTTGTGTGCTGGTCGACACGTCCTGGATGTGTGTCCAAATCTTCTCTTTTAATAAGGATACCTGTTATATTGGATCGGGGCCCACTCTCCCCCAGTAGGACCTCAACTTAGACAATCCCATCTGCAACAGTCTTTTTTTTTTCCAAATAAGATTATCTTCTGCAGTGCTGGAGACTTCAGTATATGAATATACAGCTCACCCCACAACAGAACCCACACACAAGGAGGGTCGGCTGGTATATGCTCACTATGGAAAAGAACTCTCCAGTCAAGAAAGGCAGCAGTGTGAACAGGGAAAGCCTCTGACGCTCAGGCTCAGACTCAGTTTCCTCAGCTGTTACAGAGAGGGAGCATCCTTCACTCAACAACAGAGTTGTTACAAAGATCAGACTTGACAAGATCCATGCCAGCACCTTGAAAACTGTGTTATTCTGTGCAAGATCTTAATTTTAGTTTTTAATTTTAATTTTAGTTCATTCAAAATAATTCCCACTTTCTTAGCACTGTGATGACCCTACATATCATGGTAAGGAGGGATCTCACCCAGTCAGCTGTGCGATTTCCCTTGCTGGTGATGAATTCAGGGACAGGAGTAAAATGGAGATTCTGTCAGATAAAAGGTAGTTTGCTAAAGAACCTCCGGGTGAGGTCTTCCCTGTCGTATATGAGGAACATGAAGAAAAGTGCGTCTATATAAAGACAGCTTAACATACCTGAAATAAAACTATGAGCTGGTGATGTCTAGAAGTGTGGTGGCCGTCTTGAAACTCTAATGCCTGCCGACCTGAGGACCAAGGCCAGTAGGAATGACTGAGAGAAAAACTAGAAATACCTTGGATCCTAATCGCTTCTTCCACCTGATTAACCAGCTCAGGAGGTATATTCCCGCTAGAATTCTTGTAAGATTAAAGTAAATGTTTTGTTTTTTAAAAAAATTCTCACAGGGCTGTGTGGCCCATACTTTTAATCCCCCAAGAGGCAAAGCCAGCTGAATCTCTGAGTTTGAGGCCAATCAGAGCGAGTTCCAGGATATAGAGGGACCCTGTTTTAAAAAAAAAAAATCTTCCAGTCAGTGAAATCAGAGTTTCCTATTATTTATAGCCCAAATCTTCCAAAATGAGTTATCTCATAGATTTGTGTGGAACAAATGAAGTATTTCCTATAAACTGTTTAGCTTTGCAAAATGTTAAAATTATTAATAAAACACTTTATTGTGGAACTTTTCATTGCTTCTTTACTAATAAGTATCAGACTCTCCGAAAAACATGCATTGGGACACTTGGCCAGAACATACTTTCTAAACAAGACGGTAGATTTTTTTTTAATTTTATGAAGAAAAGTGATATATTTGCTCACAAGATAGTAATACCAAGCATATCATTAACCAATAGACTTTTCCCCCAGAGGCAACCATGATGGACACCCAGTGCAAACACTGCCCTTGTGATGTGGATGGAGATCGTGTTCCTGAGAAGAATGTTTTGATTTTGATACTTGTAAAGGAATTCAAAGGAAATACAAGTACTTTGAAAAAGAGACTGGTCCAAAATAGTCTAGATGATACCAGAACTCTAGGCTCTCGGGCCTGGAAGGGACACAGGAGCCCAGGCAAGCGTTCCTTTCCCATAGTTTTTCACTACTTTTCCACTTTCTCTAGAGCCAGCTTCCCTTATGATCTTCTCCCCGTAGCTGTTTGGATTGCCTGGAATGCATGTGAATCCTGCACCCACATCTTTTTTTTAACTTCTTTTTTAAATTGATTTTATTGAGCTCTACATTTTTCTCTGCTCCCCTCCCTGCCTCTCCCCTCCCCTTCAGCCCTCTCCCATGGTCCCCATGCTCCCAATTTACTCAGGAGATCTTGTCTTTTTCTACTTCCTATGTAGATTAGATCTATGTGTGTCTCTCTTAGTGTCCTCATTGTTGTCTAGGTTCTCTGGGATTGTGATTTGTAGGCTGGTTTTCTTTGCTTTATGTTTAAAAACCACTTATGAGTGAGTACATGTGATAATTGTCTTTCTAAGTCCAGGTTACCTCACTCAAAATGATGCTTTCTAGCTCCATCCATTTGCCCCACACCCACATCTTACCATATCTTTAGAGTTGCTGCCAGAGACCAGATGGCTTGGCATGAGATCTGAGACTTGGTACCCTTAACTGATGGTAAACATTAGCCCCTTATCCTCAAGGGGTCACCGAAGGTGAGGAGCTGGGAGGTTTCTCCTTGTCCACACGCTAGTGGGCAACAAGAGAGGAAGTCGGGTGACAGGGGTCTGGAGTGACTTATCACATAGGTTAGTGCCAACAATATATGGGCAGGTTGGGCAGGGCTATCTAGGCCAGAGAGTGATTGGGAAGCTCTTGAAAGACATTTGTCCTATTCTGCCAATGTGACCTGTTGCCCCTGCACCACCCCCAACAACTCTTGCCACCAGAACCCCCCTGCCCTAACTGTTCCCCTCTTACCAGATACCCATCTATTCAACTCCAACTTCAAAACAAATGTCAAATGGTTTGTAAGGATCATCTTAAGTCCGCCCATCAGAATTAATCACAGTTATATGTTCTGACTATACCAGCATAGAAAATCTAAATCTAGACTAATTTAGTTAAACATAAACCAATGCTTTTCAAATTTATTATGCATCTGAATCAATTGGAGAGCTTGGTCAACTGTGGGTCTAGAGTCAGTCATCTGTGATTCTGCATATGCCACACATCCTACGTGAAATTGACACTGGGGGCCTGTGGACCACTTTGTGTGGTGAGGTCATAGCTTTTGAGTTCTGTTACGGGCAAGTGGAACATCATCTGTATCGATCACCACCTGCCATCACAGCGCTGGCTTATGACAGGTGACTCACACACCTTTGTGGAGTTGCAATCCCCCCATGATGTGGGGATGTTCCTTTTTAAAGAAAAGAATATTATTTGGACAGTATCAGAGTGTTCTTACAGCTGAGGTGGCAGAAAGACAGACCGAGGGCTAGATAGGGTTTAAAAGAGCAAGGATAAATTTTAAGCAAAATCAGCACAGTTGCTTAACAGATTTGGAAACCCTACCCCATTGCTCTATTTATATTCCAAAGAGACTGGGTGATACTCGACTGTAAACCACAACGCCAGCTTATCAGTCAAACTTTAAGAATGCTTTTCCAGTGGCTGAATACTCGTGCTTAGGAGAACTCCTGTCTTCTGTACCCATACACTTTCAGGCTCCTCAAACCCTGGGTCAAGGCTACTACTGTTAAGTATAATGTATAGGAGGCCACTGGTTTGGACTGACCTAGTATGAAAGGTCCAACAGACCTAACCAAAATGGAGTCAACTCATACTGAAGTCCCATGCCATCAAGTCTGATATGCCAAGAGATCTAGAGAGATAGTTGCCAAGTGTTGCCAACTTAAGCCAACAACATGATGAATGTTTTTCTCTCTGAAGATGACAAAGAAGTAAACTATGCAGTGACCGATCCCATTTTATTCTGTCTCTGCTGTCCTCAGCCCTGTCATCTGCTCCGTTCACCGGCATACTCATCTGACATTATAGAACGGGATGTTCCCTGATTCTAAACTCACAAAAGCTGAATGAGATAGTTAAGTTCATTTTAACTTGGTCCTTTTGACAGTAGGGATAATTTAAACAGTCCCATCCACCAACATTGCCTTGGAACATAAAAAGTGGATGGCCCTGTGGAAGGGCTACAGGAGATGAAGGAACAGCTTGATAATTTGTCTCTTTTGTGAAAAGAGCTCACTTCTGTGGTTCAGAATTTACTTCCTCCTGAATAAAGCATTTATTTCTGCTTGGGCAGCACCAAGTTCTTGCTTTTTAAGTATCTGTGTTTCTGGACTGCTGTTAGCCAACATCACCACTTCCGTGTCTGTGTGCCTGTATCTTTTTTTGTCTTTATAACTGCGTTAGGAGGTATTTTGTGGTAGAGACAATGTGTTCACACCTTGATGAACTTACATCATTCATGAGCACCTCCAGACTTAGATTAGATTCTAAAAAGCCCAAGAGGATAAACACACACAGTCTCGAAAGATTTCCCAGTAAATAAACAGGTATGAAATGGTGAGACCAAGGCCATGATATAGACATCTATAATTTGCACAGAGATGGCCACTGTCCATCTGGGAGGAGGTGGAACTTAAGTTGAGCCTTGAGGAACAAAGGAGAAAGAGGAACTTCACAGATGCAGAATGAATTGGGTACAGAAGTAAACAAGCCAACCTAGAACTTTAGAGACACATGAAAAGGGACTGGAAACGAGACCGGCTGAAGCCCCAGGTGCCTTGAAGCTTATTCAAGAGTGGATCTTACCTGTGAAGCCATAGGATACCACTGGAGAATCCAAACCAGCTGCTGGCATGAGAGGCTTTCTTCCCTCCAAGCTCACCTGGTGGCAGAAGAGGTGAGAATAAAGGAGGCTTTGAATCTGACTGAGAGACATTTAATAATACAGAATTGTTGATGCTGAAACAAGGGAAGTACGTGAGGATGAAGCAGAAGAAAGTGACTAGAAAGTTATTTGGAAAGGAAAATATGTTGATTAATAAGCTGTGAGGGGCTGGGCAAGATGGCGCCTGCATCTTGTAAATCCAGCATGTAAGTATCGACAACAGATCCACCAAGAAAGAGTTCAAGGCCAATCTGGGCTAACATCAAGACTGAAGTGGAAAAAGAAACATTGACAAAAGAGTGACCAGCAAGCTGCCAACACTTTCCTCAATCAATATTGGCTAAAGCGATCCCATTCAAGCAGCAGAAGGCATTGAATTCTTGGGCTGGGCGTGTAGCTCAGCGGTAGAGCATTTGCTTAGCATGTGGTAAGCAGCGGGATGAGCGGTGGGTAGGAGGAAAATTCTATTTATCACGGTTCTTTTTCCAATACAGTATATGGATGAATAATAGGAAAAGAGAGAGAGAGAAAGCCTACCACCAATGATATAGGAACAGCTGGTGCCTTAGAACAAAACTCATTTTGATATTTGGAGGGAGAAGACTTCTTTCTCTCAGTTGCTCTCAAGTAGATCAATTAGATATTAACTATTGCTTACACATATAATACTACTTCATTTTCTTTCTAATTTTTTAAAAATATTGAGTAGATATAAAATAACACTTTTAGGATGTATATAAACTATCCAGTTGTGGCCCAATCCAGACACTCACTTTCCCCACTAGTCTAAGAACAGGAAGATATTGTCATTTTCAATGGCCGTTGTGTCCCTCTCAAATCTCTCATTTTTTTTTTTTACCTTTCAGAGGCAACCATGTCCTTGAGTTTTGATTGCAAATGTTTTTCATGTTACTTATCTTTATGCAGTTTTTGAATGTTACCTATGGAATCGCACAAGGTACAAAGGAGAGACAAAAATACCCCTAAAATGAGATGCATTTTATTCTTTGAAGATGATATGATTATACTAAATCATTGAAAATTAGAACAGTGGCAATTCAACAAGAGACGTAAGATGAGGATCAATACAAAATTATAGTTTTCATATCAGTAATAATTACCAGATAGAATGTTCTCTCTCTGTCTATCATATCTGTCTGTCTGTCTGTCTACCTATCTGACAGAGTTTCTCTGTGTAGCCCTGGCTGTCCTGGCACCTGTTTCGGCCTCCTGAGTGCTGGTATTAAAGGTGTGTGCCACCACTACCTGGCTAAAATGGAACATTCTTAATAGCAGCAAAATACAGTCTATCAACAGATAAGTCAAAAGGGAATCAAAAACAAAACTTGAGACACACCCAGTATTTAGTTTTCTGATATTAAGGGTCACATGACCACCAAATTCTAAATGAATGTTAACTTTATGAAAACATTTCACAGTAAATTCGTACTAAGTTATTAGCTTGAAGGGTTTCATGCCTACTAAGCAAGCACTGTGTCCTCTGAGCGACAACCTCAGCCCTTCATCAGGAATCTCAAGGAACATATACCATATTGTATGCTTTCTCTGAGTTCTTTATAGTCTGTGAGTTTAGAGATGTCACGGGCAGAAGTTTGTGCCCCTTAAAATTCATGTGTCGCAAGAGTGAGCCTGTCAACAACCTGTCTCAGAAGAGGGAGGACTCACAAGGTTCCACCCCTCCTTGAAGGTTTATGTGGGTTATAGGTTAATGGTGGAGAAAGAGACCTTTTCTTCAGTGTTATAGCTACTGACAAGTGCCCATTCTCCTGTGGAGAATCCCCATGCGCTTATAAACAATCTTAATGGAACTCACTGGATTGCACACACAAATAGATGAGAAATGAGGCTAGCTGGGAAAAAGGAAGATTGGCTCAAGTGAGAGGAAGTCAGAAGAGAACTATGGGGTTAACATGATTGAAATGTTGTGTGCATGTATGAAGATTTTGTAATGAAACACATTACTATGTACAATTATTTTGTGCTAATAAAACATTTTTTAAAATTCTTATTTTAAAATAATATGATGGTATCGGGAAGTGAGGCCTCTGTGGAGGTAATTAGGTCATAAGGGCAAAGCCTTTATAAATGGTATAGGCACCCCAATTAAAGAGACCCCAGAGAGCAGGCTTGATGCTTGGGAAATGAGAGAACACAGTGAGAAAGTATTGTCTGTGGGAAAGCATGCCTCACCAGAGAACGAATCTTCTAGCATCTTCATTCCGAGCATCCAGCCTCCAGAAATCAGATGCTTTCTGCTGTTTATTAGCCACATGGTCAATGAGGGTGTTAGTCACAGTATTTGGCATTCTGAATGGACCGAGACAGGAAGAAAGAGAGGAAAGTAGCAAAGGGACCGAGGAACAGGTAGGCAGAGGGACAGGAGGCCCAGGTCATAGGATGTGCGGACAGCTGATACCCAAGCGTTGTGCTGGAGACATGTTGATTTCATTGTTCGCCAGTGGTTAGCTGGTTATCAGTGAACCAGAGCAGAAGACTGTAACGGAAACCATGACACCCACCCCACCCTAGGTTTGGGTTTCCTCCAAAACCATTTCCCTCCTTCAAGTGGATGCAGTGGGATGGCTCGAGGTTATAAGTTGATCTTCAGTGGGCTCCCTCTGTGTCCCAGAGCCCTGAGCGAAAGTCTATTCGCTTTTGCTTCTGCCTTTGATCACACCTACTTTGGAACCCATGGGAGGGTTTGAGGGGCATCTGTACCCCGGCTTGTCCTTATTCCTCTATGGACTTTATCACGCAGGACTTCTCTCTAGGGCTGTGATATGCAACTCCCCTGTCCAATATCCACCACGCCCTCCTTGGAGCAAAGGAAGATGGGCAAGGTTCCGGCAAATGTATTATGTTGGCTTTCTGAAGATCCTGAGTTCCTGCATTTTAGTAGTGCAAGAGTTGCACAGCATTCATTGGCGGTTGATGCTCATCAGCAAGATGTATCATCAGAGAACCTTCATGTACCGCAAACAGTGGCAGCATCTCACGCTCTATGCGGCCTTCTTTCTGAGTGGGTGTGTGGATGTGGTCAGCCAGAACCTGCTGCCCAAGAGGTGCATAGTTCTGGAGCAAGGTGCCCAGGCGTTGAGCATGTGTCTCCTTCTGCCCCTGATGGTGTCTCATTTGCAGGACACAGAAGGGGTGGAGCTCCACACACACTTGCTGCTCATCCAGGCCCTGTTTCTGCTGACCTTGGTGCTGACGGTCGAGCTGTGGGCTCCCAACGTGCTGCTGATCTGGATGCTGAAGGCCTTTCTGTACCTTGTCACGGGCTCCTGGCTGATGCAGATAGCCTTCATGCTGTACAGACCAGTCTCTGGCTATATGTGGATGGACGATGACAAACATGACATAACGTTTGCCACCACTTTCTTCTGCTGGCATGTGGCCTTCGGTGCCTTCTTGATGATCTGGATCTACGGCTGCTCCGTTGTGTGGCATTGTTACCTCATCGCTGATGACTGAACCTGGGCAGACCTACGTGCTTTGATGTCCCTGCATGCTCCCAAGACATCTAAATGACAAGTGGTGAGAGGAAAGTGCTGGAAAAGAGGCTCGGGCACCCTTCAGAGGTGCCCCACCTTGAGACAGCAGGCTGGTGGGATGGGTATACCTCTGGCTTCTCTTCATCTCTAATTTTCTGAGTGTGCAAAGAAGAGGAATAAAGCAAGAAAGACTCTCTTTGACCTTCACTCTTAGCTTCCTGCATCCCTCTCCTGTTCCCACCTCCAACCACAGCACCTGCTTGTCCAGCACCTCTTTATACCCCCTCTTCCCCCTCACTCCCCACCCATGAGAACATAAAAAATGTATGATATCCTGCCTTTGGAACCTTTGGTAAATATCTTTTACTTCATCACATAGAACATTAATCAGAAGTCACACTTGGCACCTCCTTGCTCAACCATCATAATAACCATCTCCTCATTGTTTCTTGTTCTGGACTTCTGTGAGGCTCATTTCGGATCCAGGCTGTCGCTTTGATAGTGTGAAGCTCAGAACTGGTCCTGGTTCTTTCCTCTGACCGCTTTGTGATTTGTCTGACTAGAAGTCAGACCCTTGTGAACATCGTCTTCCTCTGCAGGGTCTGGTAGAATGCAGTGACCCCCAACAGCCACAGGGGACTCCCCAAGCATGGTCAGGTTCTCCTCCTCAGCATCTTCTCCCATTGCCTTGGATTCATCTCCATCAGTTTCCAAATAGCCGACTTGCCCGACCCTAGCCCTCTCTGGTTCCCATGGATAATAAAATCTAATGGCTTGCTTGTTTGGCCTCGCAGCAGTCCTGCTGGTGAATGTTATTTAAAGGGCTAAGGCAGCTACATGCTTAGCTAAGGCACTAGGAGCCTACGATGTGAAGAATGTCCACCAGTCCAGATAGAGTAAACGTCTAGTCAGGACAAAGTGGGCTTGGAGCAAGGCATTCGAGTCTTTCTCCTGATTAGTTATTTATATTAGTCTAGTTTCTAGGAGAACTAGATGTGTCCTCTGTTTCTGACCCATCCTTTCTTGTTAATTTTCCTGTTTGGAAGTCAAAGTGTGACTGTTATCAGATGGTCAGGAACCCCCTCCTTCTGTTTGGGGGTGTGTGGGAAGTCTGAACCATTGCCAAGAGGGGAGGTGATTTCCAGAATCACATAGACTTCTCACACATGGCCAGCAGCACACAGTGGCTTTTCCTGCATCGGTAGAACCATTAGGTCGAATGTTCCTCTCCACTGGAGGTGAGGGGCCCTGGTGTGAATGTAAGGTATGCCTTAGGGAACTCAGTTTCCTAGCTTCCTCCTAACCTTGGGACCATTGGGACGTTACAGGGTCCTTAGAAGGTTCTGCATCTTCCTGCCTGCCACAGCCAAGTCCAAGCCCCTTGTTGCTCCTCCACACCATGGATGTCTTTCCCAGCTTTGTCTCAGGATTTGAGCCTCCTCTGGTGTCTTGAGACTCAGGACCTGTAGTTGGGAGCCACCTGATGTAGGTGCTGGGTACTGAATTTCGGTCCTTTAGAAAAACACTAAGTCACCCTAACCATCGAGCCATCTTCCCGTTCCTGACAAGGATCTTCTTGTACTCCCCTTTTCACGGTCACTAAGAGCACTAACGAATCCTAATCAATGCTGAAAGCAAAACTCTAAATTATAGGTTTCAAGATAACAGTGTAATGTTTCTTATTTTCCACCAGAGGGCACCATCTTCACGTGAGCCAGAAAGGCACTTGCTCTCCAATTGGTATTGAACCACCTAACAGTGATGGGGGAGGGGTTTCTGACTCTTTTGCCTGCTTTTGGAACCCTTTTCCTCCTTCTGGGTTGTGTGGTCCAGCCCTATTATGAGGGGATGTGCCTAGTTTTATTATAACTTGACATGCCAAGTTTAGTTGATATCCCAGGGAGGCCTGGCCTTTTCTGAAGGGAAAAGAGGAGGAGTGGATCTGAGGGAGAGGGAAGGGGAAAATGCTGCTGTCTGGGGAAAATATATGAGAGAAGAATAAATGAAAGAGGGAGGGAAAGGAAGGAGGGAGAGGGAGGGAGGGAAGGAAGGACGGATGGACAGACAGGAAGACACCAGGAAAGACACACAGTCAAATGTGAACAAATGCAGAAACCTGGTGTTGATCTGTTTCCTGATAGATGTGTAGACACAAATAAGCAGAGAATTCAACAGATAAGGGGTGCTTGTGTGTGTGTGCATGCATGTGCATGAGTGTGTATGTGTGAGTGTGTGTGAAGTCAACAGATAAGGTAGGGGTGTGTGTGTGAAGTCAACAGATAAGGTAGGTGTGTGTGTGTGTGTGTGTGAAGTCAACAGATAAGGTGTGTGTGTGTATGTGTGTGTGTGTGAGTGTGTGTGAAGTCAACAGATAAGGTAGGTGTGTGTGTGTGTGTGTGTGTGAGAGAGAGAGAGAGAGAGAGAGAGAGAGAGAGAGAGAGAGAGAGAGAGAGGGAGAGACGCAGAAACCTCTTGGTCATTTAGTCTCTGAAAGTCCCTTCTAATTCGTGTGAAAAATAGTTGGATGAGTTTTTAAAGAATTGTTTCATGCTGGAGGTAAGGGGGCAGGGAATCAGTCATTTTCTCTCAGCCCAAGCAGTGAGGGTTTGGACAAGGACATCTATCCTAGACCCAGAAACCATTGTCACAGTGGAGACCATGTGGTTGGTGCCATTAGCAATGAACACTCATTGGCACTGAGCTCGCAGCAGGAGGAGTCAGGGGACAGACTGGGGAAATATGCGGTAATTGAAAACTAACTTTGATGTCTATGGAAAGGTGGGGCAAACGGCCCAAAACAAAAGCATGTGATTATAGGAAGAAGCAGCTAAGCACTGTAGGCATGAGAACGATCCAGCCAAGTAGTATTTTAGTGATGACTGCTCATGGAGTTTCCTTGGGGTGGAAATGGCATGATTGGTCCAATAAAATTATTATAGATAATATAGCACCGTGATGGGAGAACTCTTGACTCTTCTTTTTTCATTGGTGCATCCAAATCTGTGGGGAAGCTTCTGTCAGATGGAGTGCTCAATAGATACACGCTGAACGAGTGAACTGACAGGCCAAAAGCTAACAGGAGCCGCCCCGAAGAGGGCCAGAGTCACGGCTCTCATCCAGTTTGCAGCCTTGACTCAGACTTTAGATAAAGATATTATTCCCTTTTGCAAAAGGCTTGCGGTATTTTGTCAAGCATCTGTTATGAATTTTCTTCTTAATATTTAGTGACGCCCTACTGTTATCTCCAGGGTCAGTGTGCGCAGGGTGAAGACGACACCCAGACTGCAGGAAAGCATTGTGTGTAGGACCTGGTACAAAGCGCACCCAGCAAGCAGCAGAGCTGAGACGTGACCTCAGCTTTTTAATTTATTCACCAGTGTTTCCCATATTTGCCGGACGGCAGTAATTACCCAGGGTATTTGTGAATAATATAGACCCCTGGGTCTCATCCCAACCCTTATCATCAAAATTACCAGGGTAAAGTCCTGGTGCTGATGAGTGAGAACAGGCAGGAGAAACCGCACAGGTAGGGCAGGGACCCTGGAGCAACAATTCCACAAAAGTCCTTGCATGGAGGTCAGGACTGCTGGAAAAGGGCTCTGGTTCCACAGCCCTTGAGATCTCTTCCAGGGAGTAAGCATTTCCGGCCTAGAGGCTAAATGTGGGGGCTCTGGTGAAGAGCTTTAGAATTGTGTCTCTATGGAGATAGTGGATTATACCCATTCCCTAATTTCAACCCTTTTTATAAATGACGGCATGGTTACCTCTTCAGAAGGGGCAATATCATTGTAGCCTTGATATAGGCCTCTGTTGAGGCCATTAAAGCCATGTAAGCCACTAAAGCCAGGGTCCAAAGGAACCCAAGTTTTATCTTTGGCCTTGGATAGAGTCCTAACACAAGAGTTGATAAAGCTGCACTTGTCAATCACCCAGCAGAGACCACCCCTCAGGAAGGCCGATGCTCCTGAAGCCCTGCTGAAGAGATGGCAGGAATGACCACCCCTTTAAGTGAGATGACGGACTTTCCTCCCCAAACCCAGCTCCCAGCGAGTTACATATTTTTTTTTCTTCTTCTCTGTCACTTTGCTTTAGACTCTAGCCAAAGCCCCAGAATGTGTTCTTTGGTCTTTTGGTCTTTCTCTTCTCTCGCTGAAGCTCCCTCCCATTTGCTGTGAGCCAAAACTTCATGCCGAACTAAGAAAGGTGTGGCTTTTTCTCTTCTTCCCCATCTCCCTCCTCCAGGAAAATGCTGAGATTTCTAGCTTGCCTGAACTATGCTTTTTCTTTTAAACATGAAAATCATTGTCCCTGGGCTTCCGTCTGTGTCTGTTTTTAAATTCCTTAATTGATGGAACTAAGCATCTTGAGAGGGATTCCAGTTTCCCTGGTAACATGTGGTATCCCAGTGGGCTCCATAAATTTTCTACCAATAGTAATTTATGTTTTCAATTAAAAAATATGTGTGTGTCTTCCTGTGTCCCTGGGATGTGGGACTCAGAAGTCCTACTTCAGTGTCCTTCCCCTGGAGTTTACTACTCCTATTTAGATGGGATCTTACTATGTAGCCTCACCTGGCCTGCAACTGAAGACCTAAAACTCCCAACAATGCCAAATATTTTAGCTCTTGAAATTTCTCTTAGGTGTGATACTGAGCAATGCTGTTCTCGGGATTTCAGAGGATGTTCTTAGCTAAGTCGTTGATATATATAGGCCTGAGGGTCTTTCATGTTAACGTCCCATTTCTATCAGAAAAGGAGAGAAAAATAACTTAAAAGGACAGAGAAACAAACAATTGACAATAAAAACTAAGTACTTTCAGAGATGGGAATTCAAGACATCAGACGCTTGATGCTTTAAGTCAGCGTTTCTCAACCTCCAGGTCACAACCCCTTCACAGGGGTCTCATATCAAATATCCTGAATATCAGACATCGACACTACGATTCACAACAGTAGCAAAATTAGAGTTATGAAGTACGAAAATAACGTATGCTTGTTGGTCACCACAACATAAGGACACTACACCATACAGGCTCGCAGCACCAGAACCACTGTTCTAAGTGGGCCAAAGGCTGAATGAAGGGTGCAGCCATGTCCAGCAATATGACAGCTCAGCTGGCTGTAGGGGACCCTAGACAGACCTGGAAGAAGCTTTCAACACACAGAGAGTGGCTAAGTATAGGATGGTCTGGTTTGTTCAAGGCGATCCAGAGATGGAATAAGGTAGATTTACTTTACACTGAGGGCTGCGCCAGAGAGGAGTGGAATAGAATGGAATCGAGATGGAACCCTGCAGAGGGCTCACTGTGTGCTCACGTTCTGTTTCTGGCCAATCCGTGGCAGGGAGGGCATGGCAACATGAGCAATGCTGGTGAGTCTCTGGGAGATAGCGGTGGGTGGATGAACCCAAGGCCTGAGCCCTCCTCTAGGGCAGACAGCTCACCCTCCCTCCTCTAGAGCAGACAGCTCACCCTCCCTCCTCTAGAGCAGACAGCTCACCCTCCCTCCTCTAGAGCAGACAGCTCACCCTCCCTCCTCTAGAGCAGACAGCTCACCCTCCCTCCTCTAGAGCAAACCATTCACCCTCCCTCCTCCAGAGCAAACCGCTCACCTTCCCTCCTCTAGAGCAGACCACTCGCCCTCCCTCTTCCAGAGCAGACAGCTCACCCTCCCTCCTCCAGAGCAAACCGCTCACCCTCCCTCCTCTAGAGCAGACCACTCGCCCTCCCTCCTCCAGAGCAAACTGCTCACCCTCCCTCCTCTAGAACAGACCACTCACCCTCCCTCTAAACATCAATCCTTGGGCTTTGTTTTCTGTTTCTCTTCCCTTCCTCACTCCTGCCATCACACCTTTAAGGATGGGACAGGAAGGCTTTGATCATAAGACAAAGCAAGAGGGACAGAGGTCAAATGTAGGTCCAGCCACCATGTGCCTTACCTCCTCCAGGAAGAAGGCCCTCGTGGGTTCAGGGTTATCCAGGGATTTCTCCTCGTGTCAATTTTATCTTGCTGGGGTGTGGGATGAGCCCAGTTGGAGGCAGACTGGGGTGGGGGTGTGAGAAAACAGAAACGTGGAAATGTCAGCTCTAAGAAGGGGCTGTCTTGCCTGCTGCAGGGAATGGGGAACTTTGCTGAGCCTCACTTTCCTGCACTCAGTCAGTTCCCATGACATTCTCATGCAATAAACAGCTGCTTAATCAGTAAGAAATGATTAGTATAAACAATTGACAAACAGACGAACCAAAACTGTATTACTGTGTGTGCGCATGCACATGCGCATTCGTGCTAGTCAGAGGGACAACTTTTGGGAGCCTGCATTAGCCTTTATCTTGGGGCAGCATCTCTCTTCTTTCTGTGAATTTTAGGATCTCTGGGCGGATGTTCTTGTCTCTTGCTTCCATTTCTCCCTAGATGCTCTGGGACCCTAAATGGATGTTTCCTTATCTAGTTTTATTTATTTATTTATTTATTTATTTATTTATTTATTTAAGATTTCTGCCTCCTATCCTCCACTGCCTCCCATTTTCCTCCCCCTCCCCCAATCAAGTCCCCCTCCCTCATCAGCCCAAAGAGCAATCAGGGTTCCCTGCCCTGTGGGAAGTCCAAGGACCACCCACCTCCATCCAGGTCTAGTAAGGTGAGCATCCAAACTGCCTAGGCTCCCACAAAGCCAGTACGTGCAGTAGGATCAAAAACCCATTGCCATTGTTCTTGAGTTATCAGTAGTCCTCATTGTCCGCTATGTTCAGCGAGTCCGGTTTTATCCCATGCTTTTTCAGACCCAGGCCAGCTGGCCTTGGTGAATTCCCAATAGAACATCCCCATTGTCTCAGTGTGTGGGTGCACCCCTTGCGGTCCTGAGTTCCTTGCTCGTGCTCTCTCTCCTTCTGCTCCTGATTTGGACCTTGAGATTTCTGTCCGGTGCTCCAATGTGGGTCTCTGTCTCTGTCTCCTTTCATCGCCTAATGAAGGTTAATATTCAGGAGGATGCCTATATGTTTTTTTTTGGGTTCACCTTCTTATTTAGCTTCTCTAGGATCACGAATTATAGGCTCAATGTCCTTTATTTATGGCTAGAAACCAAATATGAGTGAGTATATTCCATGTTCCTCTTTTTGGGTCTGGCTTACCTCACTCAGGATAGTGTTTTCTATTTCCATCCATTTGCATGCAAAATTCAAGAAGTCATTGTTTTTTACTGCTGAGTAGTACTCTAATATGTATATGTTCCATACTTTCTTCATCCATTCTTCCATTGAAGGGCATCTAGGTTGTTTCCAGGTTCTGGCTATTACAAACAATGCTGCTATGAACATAGTTGAGCATATACTTTTGTTGTATGATAGGGCATCTTTTGGGTATATTCCCAAGAGTGGTATTGCTGGGTCCAGGGGTAGGTTGATCCCGAATTTCCTGAGAAACCACCACACTGCTTTCCAAAGTGGTTGCACAAGTTTGCATTCCCACCAGCAATGGATGAGGGTACCCCTTTCTCCACAACCTCTCCAGCAAAGGCTATCATTGGTGTTTCTGATTTTAGCCATTCTGACAGGTGTAAGATGGTATCTTCCTTATCTAGTTTTTATGTGGGTTCTGGGGATGGAGGTTGGGTTTTCAGGCTTGTGAAGAAGCACTTTTACCAGAGGAGGCATTTTCTCAGTCCAAAGCAGAAAATTAAGGACCATCTTTGGTAAAAAAAAAAAAAACAAGAGGGCTAGAGAGATGGCTCAGTGGTTAAGAGCATTGCCTGCTCTTCCAAAGGTCCTGAGTTCAATTCCCGGCAACCACATGGTGGCTCATAACCATCTGTAATGAGGTCTGGTGCCCTCTTCTGGCCTGTAGACATACACACAGAATATTGTATACATAATAAATAAATAAATAAATATTTTTTAAAAAAAAACAAAAACAAAAATCATTTATGGGACGGGAGAGATGTCTCTGAAGTTAAGAACATGTCATGATCTTCCAGAGGATGTGAATTAAGTTCACAGCATCCATATCAGGTAGCTCGCAGCTGTCTGTACCCCTACTGTCAGGGGATATGAATACCTTGTCTAGTCTCCATGGACAAGGACATATCACAACATGTGTGTGCATGTGTGCACACACACAAATATTTTTTAAAAATCATACATCTGTGACAGATCTTATATAAACAAGTACTGTTCATGCCTAGGGGTAGAGGATGAGAATACCCAACCCCCTTACCCTAAAGCTCAACCCAGTGAAAAAACTGTATACATCAATGGAGGAAAATAGGACCCATTCCCTGCAATAATGGAAAGCATATTTGATAGTGCAGAGGAGGAGTGAGCCCCTGTACCATCTGTGGGAAGATGAGCCAGTCCTTGATGCTAGCTAGTGATTTGTGATGCCCTGTGCGTTGAGAGGGTATTTTGGGCAATGAGACTCTGTAGCAAAGTCAGGGTATTTAAGTGAGTCTACAGCATGCTTGGGAAGCAACAGTGGCTTGCTTTGAACTTCTTTTTTTTTTAAGAGTTTATTTATTATGTATACAACATTCTGTCTCCATGTATGCCCACATGCCAGAAGAGGGCGCCAGATCTCAGTACAGATGGTTGTGAGCCACCATGTGGTTGCTGGGAATTGAACTCAGGACCTTTGGAAGAGCAGCCAGTGCTCCTAACCACTGAGCCATCTCTCCAGCCCCCTGCTTTGGACTTCTAAAAGGGGGTGGGCATGCTGGAAAGTGATGGGAGGCAAACAGCAGGCAAAACTCAGCCTGTGAGACCATGGGACACTGAGGATCTGTGAAGGGGTCTAACCAATAACAACGCTAACACACTCTGGTGACCATGTGAGGGCACGTGCAGGGAAGACCCTGGAACCAGAGAGATCATTTAATGAACCAATGTCGTGATATAGAAGACAGATGGTGGGGCCTGAAATGAGAGAAGGACTCAGTGTGGATGGAGAAGAGGGAGATGATGGCAGAAATATGGAAAAGGGAGAAGCCACGTATCCTGGTCGACTAATGCCTATGGGAGGCACAGTAGAGGGAGACACACAGGAATAGTCGGGGGAGGCGGAAAGAGAAGGTTTTCTGGATTAGATTATTAATGTTCATTGGATTATTTGAACTAGATAACTAGATTTTAGGGCTGGGATTATAGTTCTATTGGTAGAGCGCACATGAAGCCCTGAGTTCGAGTCTCAACAGCATATAGAGGGCACATATACACCACACTCATACACATAGGGAAAGCACTGATTAGACCGGGGAGTTCTTAACAACAGCAAAAAGGGAGACATGAAGTTGGGGCGGGAGGGGTACTCGGGGATCTGGAGGGAGGTCGTAGTAGATAGAAACGATCAAAATACAATATATAAATATATGACGTCTCCAAAACATAAAAAGTATTATTTCAAAAATTAATTAATTTAAGCAATGAAGCAGGCATCCATGCCTTTAATCCCAGCACTAGGGAGGTGGAGGCAGGAGGATCAGAACTTCAAGGTCATCCTCAAGCAACGGGCAAGCAACGACCGAAACTTTAAACCACGTTGAGCTACCAGGGATTCTGCAGGGAAGTAGGAGGAAGAGGAAGATGAGGAGGAGGAGGAAGAAATAAAAATAAGACAAAACAAAGAAAGAGAGAAAGAAAAAATGGAAGAAAAGAAAAGAAAAAAAGAAAAGGGAGATACCTGGTCTGAAAACAGATCTTGTGATGGGCTGTGTGTTGTTTATTTAACAAGTCGGGAGTTCTCAGGAAAAGCAGAGAGGGCCTCATGGGTGATACAGGCAAACACTGGGGAAGAGTCCACTGCTCAGGAAAAGATGTGTCTGGGATAGAAGACAAGGGTCGGTGATGGCTCTGCTGCACACGGCCATGCGTGATAGGTTTCTAATTCTGTTACTCAAAGGCAAACATTTCCTGGTTTTAATCATGAGAGAAGATGCCAGAGGCTATCTCTCAGTTAGTTATTTATTTATTTAGTTTTTTTGAGACAGGGTTTCTCTGTAGCTTTGGAGCCTGTCCTGAAACTAGCTCTTGTAGACCAGGCTGGCTTTGAACTCAGAGATCCGCCTGCCTCTGCCTCCCAAGTGCTGGGATTAAAGGCGTGCGCCACCACTGCCCGGCCTATTTTTGCTTTTTCAAGACAGAGTTTCTCTACATTGCCCTGGCTGCTTTGAAAACTGCTCTGTACTCTCGGTTGGTCTCAGACTTAGAGATCTGCCTGCCTCTGCCTCCTAAGTAACTGGGATTAAAGGCATGGGCTACCATGCCAAGCTACTTTATTTTTAAATTACATTATTATTATTTTATTTTTGGAGAAAGGATCGTATGTAGTCTAAGCTGGCCTCAAACTTGCTCTGTAGATAAAGGTGGCCTTGAACTTCTGACTCTCGTGCCTGGTCTACCAAAGGCATACACCATCATGCCTGGTTTAGCAGGGCTGGGGATTGAACCCAGGACTTCTCGACTATCAGGCGAGCACTCTACCAGCTGAGCTACAACTTTCGTTCTTAGCGTTCTTATGTTAACAAAACTGCATTTCGATGACATTAATTTTTTTTTCATCAGATGTTTAACTATACTGAGACAAAAGGCTCAGTTTATTTATTGGGTTATTTAGATTATTCTTTGACCATCTTATTAGTTTGCTATTCACTAAACCTTAAGGTCTAAAAAAAGCATAGATAAGTCTCACACCCATAATCCGAGTACTTGAGAAGCTGAGGCAGAATTATTGTGAGTTTTATTCCTCTTTCTTCCTCTTTCTTTCTTTCTTTCTTTCTTTCTTTCTTTCTTTCTTTCTTTCTTTCTTTCTTTCTTTTTTTGAGACAGGGTTTCTCTGAGCAGCTCTGGCCTTCCTGGAATTTAATCTATAAATCTGTAGTTCATGCTGGCTGCAAACTCAGAAATCCATCTGCCTCTGACTCCTGACTACTGGGATTAAAGGTGTGTACCATCACCACTTGATTTATTATTATTATTTGAGGCTGCTCTGGGCTACATAGTGAGTTCTAGGCCAATCTGAGCTAGATAGCAAAAATCAGTCAAAAATCAATCAGTCATTAGCTTAGTGAGTTGGAACAACCTTAAAGGGATCATCTAGCCTCATGCTAGGCTTTATAACATTTAGCATTTATTTTATTATTTTGTATTTTTTATTTATTCAGTGTGTTGCACACATGAGGACAACTTGCAGGAGTTCCCTCTTTCCATCGACTCAGGTCATCAGGCTTGGTAGTAGGAGTCTTTACCCACTGAACTACCTCACCAGCCTGCATTTAGCATCTGTATCTTCTGATTCATTTGAACAAGACAATTCTCATACCTAAACCAAGGAACAAATGATCCACAATTGCAAGTCAGTATCTATGAAAGCTGGAATGCTAGACTTAAATTACCCAGGTGAAATTCTTTTGGGATACACACAAATTCCTTCCCTTGTTTTTCTAAAGAGCAACAGATTAAAGATGGTGGCGGTGATTAGTGTCATGTGAGAGCCCCCAAAAGGGAACCCTGATTCAGGACACACTTGATTCATATCACAAGCTTACACATAGGCAGCTGTTGTGCACACCACCCTGGGAAGCATTTCCGGTGCTTGGTATATTGGAGTAGCTCCAGCCAAAAAAAGAGGAAGTGAGTAAGAAAAGAGACCTTCATGAGAGAAGATGAGTGGAAGGCCGGGGAAGGGGGTGGGGAGCTCTGAAAGGCTGGAGTCCTGTCCTGTGTAAGGGGACCTGGGTGAATCCTGCTGCACTGCAGAGGGCAGAATGCGCCCAAGCAGAAGGCAAAGGCAGAGCACAGGAAGACAGAAACTCTTGGTTTTCATCTCTTCATAAGCGGACTAGGCTGTGTGAGGCAGTGAGTTCCCCACAGCTAGGAGTATGTAAGAGAGCAACAATGACAAAAAGGCCCTGGAGGAGGGACACAGGGTCAGATCTAAGGGCCACTGCCTTGAGACCTGGCATGTCAGTTGTCTGTCCAGCGGCTTTGTTTCCTCCATCAGACATAACTCCATCATGGCTGTTTTGTTTTCTCCACATGCAGAGATCATCGGTTCTACAAATCTCATTATTCTTTTGGAGGATGAAGTCTTTGCTGATTTTTTCAACACATTTCTTTCTCTCCCGGTAAGCATTCTTAGCTCTGAATCCAAGTGTTCCATTGATATGTCTAAGTGTCTGTTGTTTTTTGTATTAATTTTTTTTCAAATTGAGAATTTTTCTGCGTTTGAATTTATTATATTTGTGTGTGTGTGTGTGTGTCATGTAAGCACCATGGTACATGTGTGGACATGAAAATAAAACTTGTGAGAGTCAGTGCTGTCCCCCCACTATGTCAGATTCAGGTCATGAGGCTTTGGATGACAGTCATGAGGTGGATGGCATTGTTACCTGCTGAGCCACCTCGATGGACAGGAACCAGAACCAGCTGTGACATCTCCAGGAACCTCCCAATCACATCATAACTCCGAAGCCTGCCTTTCCTGTTCAGAATTGTTCCGTGCTTCTGACACTGTCTCGGTTCTCAGGAGCTATTTTAAGACTTTAGTCATCCAATTCACTAATATACGCACTTCACAGTGATGCTCTAGAAGCAGTGATATGGGAAGGTGGCATTCTAGTCAGAGGTATGCGTAGATATAAAAGCTATTTCTTATTAGAAAAAGGTTCAGACCTTTGTTTTCTCTCTCTTAGGTTGACGAGAAGGTAAATATTGCAATGCATTGGCAAATAGTTCAACTATTAAGAGTCTTAGTTTTTACATACAAGCAAGATAGTTTCAAGGTCTACATGGGGTATATCCAAATGAAAAGTGAACCTCAGAATTAAGTCATCTTAATGTTCTTAGTAAAGAAGGCTGTTCAAGTGGAAAAAAATCTTAAAATCATTGTCTCTTGAAATAACAACGTCGGGGAGTCTCTCTTCCCCCATGGCTGCAATGAAACTTGTTCTATGTGTGAGGATTTCTTCTGGCTGCTTTCAGACTCATGAGATGAAACACCATGACCAAGGCAACTTAAGAAAGAAAAAAATTATTGAGTGGTGGTGGCTCACACCATTAATCCCAGCACTTGGGAGGCAGAGGCAGGAGGATCTCTGCGAGTTCAAGGCCAACCTGGTCTACAGTCAAGTTCTAGGACAGTTAGGACTACACAGAGAAACCTTGTCTCAAAAAAAAGAAAGGAAGGAAGGAAGGAAGGAAGGAGGGAAGGAAGGAAGGAGGGAAGGAAGGAAGAGAAATCTCGTTTTGACTAATGATTCCAAAGGAATAAGAGTTCATGATGGTGGAGCAGAGACAGCAAGTGGCAGGCATGGCAGCTGGGGCAGAAGATGAGGGCTCATATCCTGAACCACAAACACAGGAGAGAGAGAGAGAGAGAGAGAGAGAGAGAGAGAGAGAGAGAGAGAGAGAGAGAGAGAGAGAGAGAGAGAGAGAGCGCGCTGGGAGTTATGCACGGTTTTGAAACATCAAAGCCCACATTCAGTGACATACTTCCTTTAACAAGGCCACACCCTCTAAACCTACCCAAACAGGACCACCTAACAGTGCCACCAAACAGTACCAAAAAGATATCCTCCATAGGCTCAGATATTTGAATGTTTGCCAGAGACAAAATATTCAAATATCTGAGCCTATGGAGGAAATGCTTTTGCTGTTCTTGTTGAGATTGTGTTTCAATTATGGTATTTCTCCCTTCCCTTTCCTAACTCCAAACTCTTCCATAAACCCCTGCCTACCCTCCTTCAAATTCATGGCTTCTTTTTTTTAAAAAAAAAAACTAATAGTTATTGCATACATATGTGTGTTTGTATATACACACATATTCCTAAATATAGCCCTTTGATCCATATAATGTTCCTTGGATGTATATTTTCAGGGCTGATCATTTGGCACTGGACAACCATTTGGTTATGCTCTTCCCCGAGCTGGCTACTTCTCTCGCTACCAGCGTTAACAAGATGCCTCTAGTTCTTTGTGTGGGTTGAAGCCTTGCGCCTTGGTTTGCCCCCATCCTTCTTTGGCATGTTCATTGCTGTCCTCCTCGTTCAGCGCACATATGGGCAGTCATGTTGGTGAGACTTTACGAGTCTAACTTCTGATGTGACAGTCTCACAGCAAAGTCCCTCCTCCTCTGGCTCTTACAATCTTCTTGTCCCTTCTTACGCAGTGACTCCTGAGCCTTATGTGTGGGAGTGCTTTGTAGATGTATCCACTGGGACCGTACTTACGGAGGATATTCTTATCCCGATCATCACGTTTTCTTTCACAGGTCTTTGGTCAGACACCATTTTATAATATTGAAAATTCACAGTGGAGCTTGTGGCCAGAAATACCTTACGACTTGGTAAGATTCTTGAATGGCAAAAGATTCAGGGCAGAGGGAGGGAGTGTATTTGAAGAATTTGGAGATGGGGAGGAAGAAGGCATCTAGGGGTGGCAGTGGAGGAAAGTGTGAAGCAGCTGAGGGGAGAAGTAGCTTTAAGCCAGGGAGACAGTTGGCAGGTTACCCACCGCGGGACAAGCAATTGCTGCTCAATTCTCTCCTTATATTTTAGTCAACAGTTAGGAAATCTCTCCTGTCTGTTGTCATGGTTGGGCAGGAGATGCTTGGACACTATGCCGAGAAGAAGCCTAAGGGCACGCACCTAAGCAAGAAAGAACCTAAGACTTAGCTGACAGTGTGAAGTGGGAAACGTGGGCCATAGATGTGATCAGTGTGCACTGCTCTCTTCTGAAAGCATGCCTTTCTCTTACTTTCTCTACCTTATAAGTTGTTCTTCTCCTCTTCCATTATGTGGACTTTCGACCTGCTGGTGACTTTCTGTGCAGTGCTGGTGATGTGTGTCACTGCACTGGTCACACTGAGCCTCCCTCAGGAAGGAGTGTTTCCTCTGAGCTCCAGAGACCTAAGAGAACCATCCTGCTTCAACTGTTGCATTGAGTTTCTCCACTATTACTTGAAACTTTGCTTCCCCTCCCCTGTCTCTTAGGATCCTCCCTCTTCTCTAAATGGTGGTGTGTGTTTTTTTTTCTATGCATTTGTGTAGTTATTGGAAGAGGAACTTGCTACATAGCTCAGGCTAGGCCAGAACTCATGATTCTCCTGCTAGGAGCTAGTAAAAGGTATGTACCTTCGCATTCAGCTTCTTTGTGCAGTTGACGTGGGTTGGAGTTTTATGAGAAATCATTTTGAAAAAGAGAAACAAGATAGTCGAGTTGTACCTGAAATCTCAGAACAACACTTTTTTTTAATGTTCGTTGCAGTGCTATTTTCATGCTTCTTAAAATTGATTTTTATGGAACTCTACATTTTTCTCTGCTCCCCTCCCTTGGCGCCCAATGTGGGGCTTGAACCCACGACCCTGAGATTAAGAGTCTCATGCTCTACCGACTGAGCTAGCCAGGTGGGCGCCAAAATGTAGCGGCGTAAACGAATGCAGACAGATTGTAACAATATATATAGCTTTAATGTAGAAATAGACTTACAGAACCACCATTCCAGTGGAGACCAGGAAAGCAGAAGCAAAGGCTGGGAGCACGCTCCCCAAATTTATAGGCAGACATTAGCCCGAGGCGAACACGCCCCCTAAGGGGCGGGACTTATCCCTACACTCCCTGCTTCTCCTGTCCCCTTCTACCCTATCCCAAGATCCCCATGCTCCCAATTTACTCAGGAGATCTTGTCTTTATCTATTTCCCATGTAGATTAGATCCATGTATGTCTCGCTTAGAGTCCTCATTGTTGTCTAGGTTCTCTGGGATTGTGATTTGTAGGCTTGTTTTCTTTGCTTTATGTTTAAAAACCACTTATGAGTGAGTACATATGATAATTGTCTTTCTGGGTCTGGGTGACCTCACTCAAAATGATGTTTTCTAGCTCCATCTATTTGCCTGCAAATTTCAAGCTGTCATTATTTTTTTTCTGCTGTGTATACTCCATTGTGTAAATGTACCATTTCTTCAGTTGAGGGGCATTTAGGTTGTTTCCAGGTTCTGGCTATGACAAACAATGCTGCTATGAACACAGTTGAGCACATGTCCTTTTGGTACGATAAAGCATCCTTTGGATATATACCCAAAAGTGGTATTACTGGGTCTTGAGGAAGGTTGTTTCCTAATTTTCTGAGAAATTGCCACACTAATATCCAAAGGGGCTGTACCAGCTTGCACTCCCACTAGCACTGCAGGAGTGTTCCCTTTACCCTACAACCTCTCCAGCATAAGTTGTCATCACTATTTTTGATCTTAGCCATTCTTACAGATGTAAGATAGGATCTCAAAGTCATTTTGATATGCATTACAGAACAAGATTTTTGCTACTCTTTATTATTATTATTTTGGTCAAACAAAAATTTATCTGTTTTTCTTAAACAAACTCGGGAATAAGGAAAACTTTCTGAAGATTTGTCATGTTGGGATTTTGTTTTGTATGGGTGTGTGTGTTTTAATTTTTTATTTTCAACTTAACAACTTTCATCTTTGGGAACCTCAGTTCGAGTCTCCACTCCCCTTAGGCACAACTTTTAACCAGCACTTCCAGCCAGATGATGCAAAGGCAACGTGACTTGATATCCCTTTCTTTTCCTTTCTTTTCTTTCCATTCTTCCTTTCTCCCTTTCTCCCTTCCTTCCTTCCTTCCTTCCTTCCTTCCTTCCTTCCTTCCTTCCTTCCTTTTTTTGTTTGCTTTTTTGAGACAGGGTTTCTCTGTGAAACAGTTCTGGATTTTGGAACTTACTCTGTCGCCCAGGTTGAACTTGAATTCACAGAGATCCACCTGCCTCTGCCTCTGCCTTCTGAGTGCTGGGATTAAAGCTGTGCACCACCATGGTCCAACTTGATGCTCCTTTCTGTGCTGGATTTCTGCAGGGTTCAGTTCCATTTATCTTTCTGCTATTTTGTTTGGGCTCTAGGTTGCCAAGTACAAAGGATTATTGACCTGGTTGGAAAAATACCGGTTACCTTTCTTCTGCCAAACAGACTTGTGTTTCCACTACATTCTCTGTCAGGAGCTCATCAGCTTTATCAAATCCCCAGAAGGAGGTAAGCATAGGTGTGAGAGCGTGTGGAGAAATATGGGAAGCCAGACTGCATAATGATGCTATGCATATCAGTTCTATGGTATGATCCAAATCCTGCCTGCATTTGTAGCCATGGAAGAAGTTTAACACCTGTTGCATCAAAAGGTGACACTCCTGGCATCCAGGGACATCTGCCTTCACGTGCATGTACCCACACAGAGATACATACATATACACAAGCAAAAATGATAATAATAAACCCTTTTGAAATTTTAATTCTTTTAGGGAAGACAGTACAAACGGGAGCATAGGGAGACAGGTTGTGAAATGCCACCTTTAGGTGTGGCACAGCTATTACATTATGGACCTCAGCTACCTGATCCAGATGTGTGCAGTACTGATCCTGTCAACGATCAATTATGGATGGAAGAAGGGCTCATGAGGCCTTGCTCCTAAATTATTGAATACTGACAAATTACGGGAAAGGGGGAAATTGTTTTCAATTGGGTACTCACTTCTGACCTCACCAGGCTCTCCAGTAGGTCAGTCCAAAACTGTGTGGACACACCAGAGATGCGCCTGGTTACACTGGGGGTGGGGGTCACAAAACAAAACAAGTAGATGGAAATGTGAGAAAGATCTGTAGGGAAGGGTGGGGGAAGGGTGAGAAGAAAATGAAAGAGAATGGAGGGGGTGAGAGTAATCACTATGTAGTATACACATGCATGAAATTGTCCAAAAGCGAGTTTAACTGATAATGATAATCCTTTCAGATACACATGATTGAAAGTGATTGGATGGAGCCTTTCTAGTGCCGTCCTAGTTATGACACATCCTCACAATCCTGGATATTGGGTGGTTAGGGTTTTTTTTTTGTTGTTGTTGTTTGTTTGTTTTTTGGATACTGATCTCAGGATCAGTTAGCACCAGACCTGAAAACAGAAATGGAGTCCGTGACCTTTGAAGTGTGATTATGAACACCACCCTGGAGGAATGGGCTTTCCAGGATCATTCTAAAGGAGCCCCACTGAAATGTGATACAGAAAACCTTTGGGATCCTAGATATTATTCAAAAAATACAGGAGGACCAGAATGCTGAAGACAATGGCAACAATTCAAGGGAAATCAAGACATCGAATTGTAGAGAGATTATGTGAACATAACGGAGATAGTCAATGGGGAGAAATTCAGCTGCGTTCTAGATCCTCTTATGAACAAAAGTAACCCTTGTGAAGTAGAACCATGTAGAACGGAGGTGTGTGGAGATGTCCTCAGTGTTCACTTGTTCCCGGTGCTCACGTCACATCTGAGGGTGGATGCGAACAAGATGAGTATCAGGGATAAGAGGAGGTGCTATAAAAGTAAGGAATGAGGAGACTTCCTCAGTTGTCCCCAGTGATTTAAGAGTCATGTGAAGATTCACACTGGAGAAAACCCCAGATGCAAACAATGTAGAAAACCCTCCGGTATGCATAGCTGTGTTCACAGAAATCCTGCTGGGGAGAAATCTTATGGCAGGAGCCATGTGATACACAACAGAGTCGGATCACACAAACACCGGTGTGCGATCAGTTTCGCTTTCACTCAGGAAAGAAGGTGCAGCGAAAAAGAACTTCATAGGAAAGCCTTCGCGTATCCTTTCTCACTTTAGAGCTTTGAACGGAATCGCTAAAGAGAAGCCCGATGAATAGGCGCAGTGTGGGGGAAGCATTCACTTGCTCCATTTCCTTCTGATGCCAAAAGAAAAAGCCACAGTGAAGAGAAAACGTATGAATGCAAGCAATGTGGTAAAGCCTTCCCTTTATTTCAGTTTACTTCATTGCTATCAAGGAGTCTACAACAGAGAGAATATTTGTCACCCCTATATATGTCACGAATGCGGGAAAGCCTTTGGTGACGACACTTAACCTTCCACACCTATGGTGGTTTCTATGCGATTGGCCTCCATAAACTCATATATTTGCATGCTTGGTCACCAGTTGACCTGTTTGACCAGATGAGGAGGTGTGGAGTGGGTGTGGCCTTGTTGAAGGAGGTGTGTCACTGGGAGTAGGCCTTGAGGTTTCAAAAGCCCACACCAGGTCTGCTGTCTTTCTCTACCTGTGGATCAAGATATAAAGCTCTTAGCTATTGCTCCTGTGCCTGCCTGTGTGCCACCATGCTCCCCTCTGTGATGACAATGGACAAAGCCTCTGAAACTGTAAGCTAGCCCCCCAGTTAACTGTTTTCTTTTATCAGAGTTATCTCGGTCATCTGTCTCTTCACAGCAATAGAACGGTGACTAAGACAATACCACAGGATTCACAGTGGACTCAAACACCCCATGTGTGTAAGCATTGTGGTAAAGCCTTTTACAAATTGCAGTTCCCCCTGATACCATGAAAAGATTCACAGGAGAGAAATGTTATGTATCTAACCAATGTGGGGAAGCCTCACTTAGCACAGTTGCCTTAGATGCCACAAAAAGATTTGCAAAGGCGAGGAGCCCTATATGTAAATGTAGGAAAACACTCATCTTTTTCTATTTTCTTCAATATCATAGAATGATTCAGTGTAGGGAACAGTGTTATGTCATGTGGGAAAACCTTCACTTATCCCGGTTCCCTTCGGTTCCAGGAAGGGTTTCAGAGTGGAGAAAATCCTTAGGGTGTAAGCTATGTGCCAAAGCCTTATATCCTTGGGGTAAATTGTGAGCACATGAATATAAGTATGCTGCATATAAACAACACGGATGTCAGAAATGTGGGCATGCCTTCTCTTACTCGGCTCCCTTTGAAAACATGTAAAAAGTCACAACTGAGAGAATCTCTAAATATACTATGTAGCTAGGTGCCATTGCCACAACGTATTTATGGCAAGCATGACTATGCATGATGAAGAAAACTCATATCAACATAAAACGTTTAGGAGGATCTCTACCAACTCAGTTTAAATGCAAATATGAAAGAGCAGAGTCTGGTGAAAATCTAGAAGTACAAGTCTTTAGTTTGCCCATATATGAGATACACACTAAGTCGGGACTTTGTAAATATGAACAAGAAATATGTCTATTATATCAAACAGTTTCATAGATTTGAAGAAAAACCTTCTGTAGTGGAATAGTATCAGTATAAGTAATACAAAAAACCTTATTCAAAATAATTTGTTTAGAATGCTCTAGAAATTAACTTTCATTCCAGTGCTCCAGTGTAGGTCTCTGTCTCTATCTCCATCCATCACCAGATGAAGGTTCTATGATGATATGCAAGATATTCGTCAGTGTTGCTATAGGATAGGGTCATTTCAGGTTGCCTATCCCCAGCTGCCCAAGGAATTTACTGGGGACCTCGGCTTGGGCACCTGGGAGCCATTCTAGGTTCAAATCTCTTGCCAACCCTAAGGTGGCTCCCTTAACTAAGAATTGTGCTTCCGTGCTCCCCTATCCAACCTTCCTTTATCCCAATCCTCCTTTTTTTCCAAGTTCCCCCCTTCCTCCCCTTCTCCCTTTTCTCTCCCCATCTCCCCTTACCCCCATCCCACCCCACCCCCAAGATCTCAATTTTCTCTCCGGCAGCTTTGTCTACTTCCCATAGCCAAGAGGATAGCTATATGTTTTTCCTTTGGTTCACCTTCTTAATTAGCTTCTTTAGGATCACCAATTGTAGGCTCCGTGTCCCTTATTTATGGCTAGAAACCCCCAAGGTCCGAATGAGGAGCAGAAGGAGGGAGAACAAGAGCAAAGAAGTCGGGACCACGAGGGGTGCACCCACCCACTGAGACAGTGGAGCTGATGTATTGGGAGCTCACCAAGGCCAGCTGGACTGTGACTGATAAAGCATGGGATAAAACTGGACTCTCTGAACATGGCGAACAATGAGAGCTGATGAGACGCCAAGGACAATGGCAAAGGGTTTTTTTGTTTTTTTGTTTTTTGTTTTTTTTTTTTTTCGAGGCAAGGGGTTTTGATCCTACGTAATGTGCTGGCTTTGTGGGAGCCTACCCAGTTTGGATGTTCACCTTCCTAGATATGGACGGAGGGGGGAGGACCTAGGACTTACTACAGGGCAGGGAACCCTGACAGCTCTTTGGACTGGAAAGGGAGGGGGAAAGGAGTGGGGGGAGGGGGAGAAGGGTGGGAGGAGGGGGAGAAGGGTGGGAGAAGGGGGAGGGAAATGGGAGGCTGGGAGGAGGTGGAAACTTGTTTTTTTTTCTCATTTTCTCAATAAAAAAAAAGATAAAAAAAAAGAAATTAACTTTCATAAGTTTTCTGAAAACTTTAAATATGTCTGTCATTCATTCATTCCTAAGGTAGGTAGTGGGACTATGCAGTCTAGTTTCGTTCCTGAAAATAAATGTTGAAGTAAAACAGTTCTATAAGCATATTGAAATATCTACCATACTGAGAGACTTTATTTTTATGTAGCTTTTAAGCAATTGATTAAAGGGCATTTGATTGGGCTCACGTAATAGGCATTTATCTTTTATACATATACATATACATATATATTCTCCATAAACAAGTGAACAAGAAATCACAAAACAATCCAATTTATAAGATATTAAAAATAATAAAAAGTAAATATTTAGGAATTAACTTAGTCAAACAGGTAAATTTTGTACAATGAAAATTACAAAACATTGCAGAAACAAACTAAAAAATAAATTAATAGAAATACCTCCTATGTCCATAGTTTGGAAAACAAATATTGCTAAGACATTAGTACTCCTTAAAACACAGAGTCCTGAAATCCCAATAGCTTCTTTTACAAAAATAAGAAAGTCAGTCCTAAAATTCATATAGCAACTCAATGGATCCTGAGTAGCTATAACAATTTTGAAATTGGAGAGAAAAATGGGGGTCTCATACATCCTAATTTTAAAACTTAGTACAAGACTATAATAATCAAAAGAGTTTAGTACTAGCATAATGCCAAATCTTAAGACCATTGAAAAACAACATAAAGCCCAGAAATAAACACCAAGCATACAATGAAATGACTTTTGAGAAGAGTGCCAAAATTATTCTGTGGAAGAATAGTCTCCAATAGGCAATGCTGAGTGCTGGGGAAATGGCTTAGTCAGTAAGATGCTTGCCTTACAAGGGGGAGGACCCGAGTTTAATCACAGAGACAGCTGGCTTAGTGCCATTCACTTGAAATCCTAGCATTAGGGGGCTGGAGACTAGTGGATTTCTGGGGAACACTCCACTCAGTCAGCCTGTCCCATTAGGTAAGTTCCAGTTTCAGTGAAAGGTCCTGACCCAAGAGTAAAGGTGGATGGCCCCTGACGGCAGCCCTGACGGCAGCCCTGACGGCAGCCCTGACGGCAGCCCCTGACGGCAGCCCTGACGGCAACCCCTGACGGCAGCCCCTGACGGGAGCCCCTGATGGCAGCCCCTGACGGCAGCCCTGACAGCAGCCCCTGACGGCAGCCCCTGACGGGAGCCCCTGACGGCAGCCCTGACGGCAGCCCCTGAGGGCAGCCCTGACGGCAGCCCTGACGGCAGCCCTGACGGCAGCCCCTGATGGCAGCCCCTATGGCACCAGAGGTCATCCTCTGGTTTCCACAAACACATGTATATGCATAAATCCAGAGAGACAGAGAGGGGGAGAGAGAGAGAGAGAGAGAGAGAGAGAGAGAGAGAGAGAGAGAGAGAGAGAGAGAGAGGCACAAAAGAAAACAAGATGCTGGAACAAATCAAAGTCTAGATATAAGAGAAAGAAGTTTACCTCTATAACACATGATAGATAATAATGAACATAAATCAAAGACCTAATTATTAGATCTAAAACTGCAAAACCAATAGAAAGTCCAGGCCCAGGGTTTCACATCATTGGATTTGGCAGTAATTTCTTAACTGTGGCATCAGTGCAGAGTTAACCTTAGAATTTAGACCTCAGAGGAAACTACCAACAGAAAAAAAAAGGAACAGCATAGAATGGAAGAAAATATTTGAAAGGTATATAATTTGAAAGAGGAGATCCATAATATATAAATAACTCTTAAAACTCAACAACAACAAAAAATATAAAATGAAAATACGCAAAGAATGCAAAGCCATTTGAAAAAAATATTTGAAAGGTATATTATTTGAAAGAGGAGATCCATAATGTATAAATAACAAAACTCAACAACAACAAAAATACAAAATGAAAATAAGCAAAAAAAATGCAAAACCACTTCTTCTGCAGAAGATGAACAGATATCTAATAAGCACATAGAAAGATACCTAGTTCACTAGTTGTAAGGGAAATACAAGCCAAAACTGAACTGAGATACAACCTCACATCCATTACCATGTCTACTGCACAATGATAACCGTTGGGGAGGATTTGAGAAACTTGGAACTCTTACACGTGGTTGGTAGCAATGTTAAATGACAGAGTCACCACAGAAAGCAGTACAGCAATTCCTGAAGAACAAACAAGCAAACACAGAATTACCACACTGTCCCGTAGTTTTACTTCGAGGTGTATATTAAAAGGAATTGAATATAGAGTCCCAAAGAGTTCTTTGGGCACCCATGTTCCCAATGGCATTATTCACACAGCTAAGCTGAAGAAGCAACCCACGTCCATCAACAAATCAGTAGCTAAGCAAAACATCACCATACATTCAATGGATTGCTATGCTGCCGTGAAAAGGAAATGTTGGCATTTGCTACAACATGGGGCAAGTTCGAAGAGACTGTACTATGTGAAATGAGCAATTAGAAAGGGGAAAAATACTGTGTGTTCCATTTGTATGAAGTGTTTAGAGTCAAAAATCACAGAAAGAGAAGTGTGTTGGTAACTGCCAGGAGCTGGTGGGACTGAGAAATGAGGGTTATTATGTAATGGTACGATTTCGGTTTAACCTGAAAAAGAAAGCATTTTGGAGACGCACAGTCATTTTAGTTGCACATTACAAATGTATCTAATGGGGCTAAATTGTACGCTAAAAATAGTTAAAACAGTAATTTTTAAAGTGTATTTTAACACAATACAAACGGGGCAATGTAATTCGGATCAGACACACATCTGCTCAATGCCTTTGTGCCCCGCCCCCCAGCATCTACCCGCACTCACCAACGGTTCTTGTCTCTGTACAAATCCAGCACCCCTGCACCCCCCGAGGGGCTCTACAGACCAGTCTCCCTTTCCTTTTAGGTCCCATCACTTCTCCCTGCCCCCACTCACTCCAGTCCAGCCTCACTGACTCCCAGTTCATCAAGCATGCTGGATACCTTCCCACCGCTCTGTTCTGTACTAGCTGTTCCTCAGCCTGGAATGCTCTCCCCAGACATCCACAGGGCTCTCCCTGCCACCTCAAATGCCCATGCAAACCCCACCTTCAGTGAAAGCTGTTCCAATGATCTCATGGAATCCTGCCCATCCGCTCACCCAGAACTCCCGGCATGCTTTGCTTTGCTCTACCGCATTTTGTAGTTCTTACCACCACTTTCAGTCTTATTGAATAATGTACTCTTCATTATACATGGTTTTGGCACATCCCTTTCACAGGAATTGAATATAAACCCCTCAGGGGCAGGAATTTTTGTTTGACATCCAAGGCATGGAACAAGGCGTGGCATCTAGTAGCCATGTAATCAGTATTTGTTGAATGAGTGGACAAAATTTCCGTGTAGAGTTGAATTGGCAACTTTTGACTCACTAGCCAAAGGAAGCTACAATCAGGGGCATCTGTGGAGCCAAATATCATACCAAGCCCCTGCTATACTCAACTACCACTTTGATTACATTTTACACACACACACACACAGAGAGAGATAGAGAGAGAGAGAGAGAGAGAAAGAGAGAGAGAGAGAGAGAGAGAGAGAGAGAGAGAGAGAGAGAGAGAGAGAGAGGAGGGGAAGACAGAAGGAGAGAGAGTCAAACCGCTTTTAAGTTTTTTTTTGTTTTTTTTTTGTTTTTTTTATAAATTTATTTATTAAAGATTTCTGTCTCTTCCCCGCCACCACCTCCCATTTCCCTCCCCCTCCCCCAATTAAGTCCCCCCCAGCCCGAAAAGCAATCAGGGTTCCCTGTCCTGTGGGAGGTCCAAGGAACCCCCACCTCCATTCAGGTCTAGTAAGTTGAGCATCCAAACTGCCTAGGCTCCCACAAAGCCAGTGCATGCAGTAGGATCAGAAACCCATTGCCATTGTTCTTGAGTTCTCATTAGTCCTCATTGTCCGCTATGTTCAGAGAGTCCGGTTTTATCCCAGGCTTTTCCAGACCCAGGCCAGCTGGCCTTGGTGAGTTCCCAATAGAACATCCCCATTGTCTCAGTGTGTGGGTGCACGCTTTTAAGTTTTAAGGACAGTATCATTGCCAGGTAGGGACTGTAGAGGGGGGAGAGGGTATTTTTGAGGTATGGATTATATGCACACATGAAGACCCCGCATGCGCCCTGACACATGTTACCAGATGCCTAGTTTCAAAGGCACCACAGTCAGGACCCCATTCATCTAACCGACTCACACTGGATGAGCGGGGTTTGGTTGTGTGCAGGGCTGAAAGAAGGGCAAAGGGAAGAGTTCACATTCCCTTTCTCATTGACTTTCCTGGCAGCCAAGATGATGAGATGGAAAATGGCAGACCAATGGCTCCTGGAAAAATGCATCGCTGGGGTCAGAGGAATGTGGCGTTTCTGCTCCTACCTCATGGGCAGTGCAGGTGGGTTTCTGAAGAAGCCCTTAGCAGTTTCCAGGGTGTCCAAACCTCAGATGGCAGTTATGTGCATCAGTGGAAAATCTAGATATATTTAACAGTGCAGTATGGGTGAAAGATCGCTAAGTTACAGTAAAAGCAATCCAAATCCCTCTCAGTCATCCATATAAGCAGTATTTGCCAAGCACGTCTGTGTGGTAGCCACTATGCTAGTAGGATGGAGTACAACGATGCACAGGGGTTGTACGTTCCTTCTCTGGGTTTTGGAAACAGGGTTTATCTGTGTAGCCGACTGTCCTGGAACTCACTCTTGTAGATCAGGCTAGCCTCGAACTCAGATCCACCTGCTTCTACCTCCCAAGTGCTGGGACTAAAAGACACTCCTCCCCATCACCCCATAAGTTCCTGTTTCCTAAAGCTTCCACTCTGGTAAGAAACAGACCTGTAACCTGTTTTGAGAGTAGGAAACACCACTCTCTGTTCCGTTGGGTCTAGTAGTGCCAGGGTGCTGGGAGGCTACTGGCTGGCTCAGGATGACACTCCAGCCCAGCACACTGAGTTTCATTCCGTGCCCTAGTTTTAAGGATGAGACCCTGGGTCTCTGGGCAGCAGTAAGAATTAGGCAGGCTGCATCTTTCAGTTTACTGTTTGGGGTTGGCAAAGTTATAAAATGGGGAACGTGGTCTTTGGTACCTCTGGACTGTAACCCATCTATAGGCTGCTCGGGGTCCATGATCTAGGGAATACTCTTTCTCCCAGAGGTCTTTTGTTTTTCCTTCTTTTTCTGGCAACACACAATATTCTGTGATTTGTAACGTCACAGTTTCCCTTAAAGTGACTTTATTTTTAAAAGCATACCCAAAGAAAGACACAAAGGACCCTTTTCTATTTAAGTCCATTTCCCCCCTGCTTCCCATCCTCACACACAGGACACTTTCTGAAGACACTAACTTAACTGGAAGTTGGCTGGTGATGGTGTTTGGTGCAGCAGAACAGGCCTTGGGAGGGCCTGAGCAGCGGCACCAAGATACATTCACCAAAGGTTGAGCAGCTGCACCCAGATACGTTCATCAAAGGGGCGGGATTCGAGTGCGACCCTGAGTCTCTCCTGTCTGACCTGTAGGTGAAGAGTTGCTGGATTTCTGGATCCTTGCTGAGAAGATCCTGAGCATAGACGAGACAGATAAGTACGTGAGAGACTACTACCTGTCCCTGCTGCTGAGGCTCAAGGCCACTCACCTGCAGGAAGGCTCCCACGTGGTGACTCTCTGCAACATGAACATCAGTAAGAGTTACAGAGCCTGTGCTAAATGGCGTTCTGGTGGGACTGATGTAGCCAGCAGCGCAGTCTGGTATCTGCTATCCCGCATCTTTTGCTTTCCACACTGTTCTTTTCTTCATCTGCTCTGTGCCAGGGGTGCAAGCGGAACTCACAACCTGTAACAGAGAAAGGGCTGAAAGACAGCAGCTATGCCCAGGGTGGTGCCCAGGCTTTCCTGAGATCAGCCGGCCGGTGCAGGTTGATCGGAAGAAGAGAACAAGAATTGGGACAGTATAGTTTGGAAATTACTGTATCTTCCGAGTCTGCGTGGCTCTGTTATATTTTTGTGTTAATGAGATTCTCTAGAACAAACAACAGCCCGTGAACTCAAGGTAGTATTCGTGACCTTTGCAAGCAAACTGTTTTGAAGTTTTAGAGTTCAACAGAAATTATTTATGGTTTACAAAGCTTAAAATACTTACTGTCTGGCCTATCTGAGACATTATCTAATCTCTTTCTCTTGACTCTCGGGTTCTATTAGTCTGAATGGAAAATGAAGCGGCATTTTGAACACAGTATCTCTGTGTTCCATAAGATATGCTGTTTAAGATCAGACAGTCTTCTCATTCCTAGCGATAATTAAAAATTGATGACATTATCTGTGCATGGGTGCATATGACCATAATCTCAGTACTTGGGGAGTGGAGACAAGACGATCAGGAATTTAAGGCCATCTTGACTACATAGTGAGGGCAGCCTGGGCTAATATGAAACTTTTTTAAAAAAATTGATAACATTGACTCCAGAACTAGCAATGACTGGATATTATTCAAAGGCTTTGACTCTTTGGGATTATCCAGCCCCAATTCTTTGGTCATTGTTTAGAACCATGAGTCTCATTCTTGTGTGCATAATCTCATTTTTATCATGTTTTCTTGTATCTTTTGCCTTTGTTTACAATACAATCTAAAACAGGCTCAAGAAATCCCACAAAAAAAACTGGGTTGCTTCCATGTGAAAGAAGAAAGTCATGAGAGAAAAGCAATTACTGTGTGCTAAGAAGACATCAAAAGCATGCCACTGTGTTCTGCATGCTTCTGTCCTTAGGGTTTCACACAGGACTAGCAACACACTAGACACAAAGACATTCAGAAACTCTCCAGATTCCTTTTCACCATGCTGGCTGTCACCACCTCGTCTCATCCTTTCTCTCTCTCCTTTCAGAGTCCCTCCTGAACCTCTCCATCTGGCATCCCAACCAGTCCACCACCAGAAGGGAGATCCTAAGCCACATGCAGAAAGTGGCTCTCTTTAAAATCCAGAGCTACTGGCTCCCCAACTTTTACACCCATGCCAAGATGACAATGGCCAACGAGGAAGCGTGTCAAGGCCTGATGCAGGAATATGAGACTCGCCTGTGCAGTGTCTGCTGCACGCATGAAGGAGGGCTCCCTCTAATTATGAGCATCAAAAAATCCCACCATTCCCAAAAGAAGTACTCAAGCAGGAAGGCCAAGAAGAAGTTGTGGCAGCTGATCAATCCTATCTTATGGTCTCTGGAAACAGACCCCAAGCCGGAAGTCATCATTGATCCCCAAGGGACTAGTCTTCTAGAAAAGGCAGTTTTACAAAAGCCTTTTCTGGGAGTAGATTCTTCACAGGAGGCAATAAGCCATTTCCTGAACAAAGATACTCATCACGCCAAGAAACCCACTGTGAAGAAAAAGTCCAAGAGCCAACTCCACATGGAGGGCCTCTTTGAGACAACGTACGCTAACCACCTGAGAACATCCACTCCCATCATCAACCACACTGCCCCGCTGGTAGTCAAGAAGTCCCTTAAGCAAGGCATCTCCTTTGGCTACACTCACTGGGCCCTGTGTGCCGATGCCTGTGCAGGGGGGCCCTTCCGGCATTTCCTGAAGAAGATGAACATGAAGGTGGAGGTAAAACTCCTGGACCTTTGGCAGGACCTGCAGCATTTCCTCAGCGTTCTGATGAGCAACAGGATGAGTGGGAACGCGCTCTTCCGTCACATGCTTGGTAACAGAATCTGTGAGCTCTACCTGAATGAGCAGATCGGGCCACCCTTACCACTCAAACCTCAGATCATTCAGGGCCTGAAGAAGCTCCTGCCTTCTGGAGATGTAAATCCCTGGATCCCCAAAGCCCAGAAGGAGATCTGTAAGGTAGGCCGTGTTTCAAAACAACAAGTTAGCATCAGGCAGATTAGGTCAAGGCCTGGAAATAATGCTGTCTGATCGTTTATACTCACTTTGTTAAAGGTAGAATTATCCACACAAACCTTAAAACACTAGGGATCTGGTTAATTTTTTTATAATTTATTTATTTATTAAAGATTTCAGTCTCCTCCCTGCCACCGCCTCCCATTTCCCTCCCCCTCCCCCAACCAACTCCCTCTCTCTCATCAGCCCAAGAGCAGTCAGGGTTCCCTGCCCTGTGGGGAGTCCAAGGACCTCCCACTTCCTTCCAGGTCTAGTAAGGTGAACATCCAAACAGCCTAGGCTCCCACAAAGCCAGTATGTGCAGTAGGATCAAAACCCAGTGCCATTGTTCTTGACTTCTCAGCAGTCCTCATTGTCCGCTATGTTCAGCGAGTCTGGTTTTATCCCATGCTTTTTCAGACCCAGGCCAGCTGGCCTTGGTGAGTTCCCAATAGAACATCCCCATTGTCTCAGTGTGTGGGTGCACCCCTCGCGGTCCTGAGTTCCTTGCTCGTGCTCTCTCTCCTTCTGCTCCTGATTTGGACCTTGGGGTTTCAGTCCAGTGCTCCAATGTGGGTCTCTGTCTCTGTCTCCTTTCATCGCCTGATGAAGGTTAATATCCAGGAGGATGACTATATGTTTTTCTTTGGGTTCATCTGGTTAATTTTTTAAGGTAGAAGTTGTGTGATTCCCTGAAACAATCAAAAACTCCAAAGTTGAATGGCTGAGTGTGTGGTTGATACCCATCTCCCACGGCTTTTCACTCCTACCTCAAGTACAGCCTCCCCAAACCACAAAATTCAGAGGATTGTGCTGAAGGAAGTTTTAAGAACTCTCAGGCACTGGGAAGTAAAGTCTCCTTATTCTAATTTTATTTTTGCTGCTGTTATAAAATACCCTGACAGTAGGCAACACAGGAGGAAAATATTTATTTGGCTTAAAGTTTTAGATTGTAGTTCATTACTTTAGGAAAGTCAAGACGAGGCCTTAAAGCCTCACATCCACATTCGAGAGCAGAGAGAACAAATGTACCCATGCTGCCTGCTTGCTTTCGGGAGCAAGCCCCAGCAGAGCCCACTCCTGGAACTTGTTCTTTGAGGCCAGGACTTTCAACCGGACCCAGAGTTCACAGACTGAGTTACTCTTCGCTGATAGAGCTATTCCTGATAGCCAGCTGCTTCAGAGTGTCCCTAGACTCCATCGTCCAAGGCTGGAATTACAGGTCATCCGTCACACCTTCCTGGCATTTGTGTGGGTGCCAGAGATCCAGACTCTGGTCCTGGTCCCTTTGATAGCAGTGGCAAGCGCTTTAACCACTGGGCCATTTCCCACCCTGCTCTACAGAGGTCATCAAGCAGTTTTTCGGAAACACCATGGGCACCTCACTGTTTGCAAAATAATGCCCACATTGCTCCCCCAGTCGTTGGACCCCCTCATAGAGAGCGCTAGCCCATTTTCTCTCCCCATCTCTTGCCAAGCCTCCATCTCCAAGGTCTTCCTCAGAAGAGGAGTATTTCAGGGAGTACCCATTGTCTTCCAGCACACCCTTTCTCCACTCTGTGGCTTTGCCCAAGCATCTCCTACTGCTTGGAGTGCCCTCTCCTTGGCTTCCCTCTGGTAAATTCCTGCTTCTCCTGAAAGGGAAATGAGTTTACCCTTGATTGCCTTCATAAACTTCTCTTGGGTTTTCCTGACTCGATCAGATACAACTCTTGGCCTTTCTCTCTTCCCAGAGAGCTCTGTCTGCATGTCTGCCACACACAAACTACAAGGACCTCAGTGCTGCTTTCCCTGCTGGGAGGTGGGCTCCTTGGAACAAGCCTCGGGCCAGCCATTTGCACAGTGCCTGGCACATGGGAGGCACTTGGAAAATATTTGCCAAGTAAAGAAGAATGTGGGTAAATTCAGCCCAGCACCTATTCATAGGTTTCGTTTGCCCTGATGTCTGAAACAGCACTTTCAGTCATGAGAGGTCTCCACGTTGGGGAGGGGGGAGCAGACTCACTTGGTTTTCAAAGCCATTTTGAGAAGCAGAGACAGAGCTTTGGGAAGGCACTGGGCAGCGTGCAGGATGCTTGCTGATTTAAGTGCTCTGACCTAATCTCCTTTGCCCTTTCAGTACAAATGTGTTGCTATTCTCTGACACAGAGAGGCCATGAGAGCTGCTATGGAAATGTCCACTGGATGCTGTAGCTGATGTTGGCCACTTCCCTGGATCTCCCAGTGAGAGCCAGACCCTGCAGTCTACTGTGTCAGGTGGCCACAAGCTGGGAAGCTGTAGCCAGCTGAGGACCCATCTCATAATGTTCACACTGTGCTTGGATTTCAGATACTCAGTCCCTGGTATGATGAATTCCTGAGCGAAGAGGACTACTGGTTTCTCGTTTTCACAGTAGGAGCGACTTTGGGTTGTGGAGGGTTTGGGAGGGAAGGGGGAAGTCCTTATGTTTTAGAGACTTAAATAAAATTAGGACTTTTTCCTGGAGGCAGCTGGAGGGAGACACGATCCCTGATATTCTAAAGAATATAGACCTAAGGGGCTGGAGAGAGGGCTTGGAGGTTTAGAGCACTTGCTGTTCTTCCAGAGGACTCACGCTGCCAAGACCTACATTGGACAGCCCATAACTTTGTATAACTCCAGCTCCAAAGTTTCCGATGCCTTCTTCTATCTTTGAACACATACATACATGCACTGCACACACACACACACACACACACACACACACACACACAAACACACACACACACACACACACACAGAGAGAGAGAGAGAGAGAGAGAGAGAGAGAGAGAGAGAGAGAGAGAAATACATTTTTTTTAAAAAAGAACATAAAGCTCTCAAGGAAAAATACTACATAGCTAACTCTAAGGAATTTATACTCAAATATTCTGTCTTAGAAAAAAATGAGTTGGATTATGGGGTGAGGGGGGCATAGTATATAGCTCTAAAGGCCACGAGGCAAAGTCTATGTGACCAGAAGGCATGGATGTGGAGGACTGAGTTGTCACAAATCTCTTGCTTTTGGCTGACTCCCACAACCACTGACTCTTGCCTCTTCTCCCCCAACTCCTCTCAGACTCAAACACGCTTCATCAAAGCCCGGTGGCATAAAAGAGAAGCGACAAGCAAAGAAGAGAACATTCATCTTTATAAAAGGATTCAGGAATCACTGGTGTTAGGCCAGGGTTTGGCTAACTTACAGAAAATGGATCCTATGCAGTGGCAAAAAGTGGCTACTGAGAACCTGAGGCAGGGCGGCTCTCTCCAGGTAGAAATGATGGCATCTCCAGTGTTCTTAGAAGGTAAGGGCAGCTGGGCTGTAGTGGCCCATGCCTTTAATCCCAGCACTTGGGAGGCAGAGGCAGGCGGATCTCTGTGAGTTCGAGGCCAGCCTGGTCTACAGAGCTAGTTCCAGGACAGACTCCAAAGCTATGGAGAGAAATCATGTCTCGAAATAAAAAAAAAAAAAAGAGTAAGGGCAATCACATTTTTTCTTTTCTTTTTTTTTTAAATCTTTACATTTAGAGAACTTGAAAATATAAAACTTACTTTCTCAGTGATCATTTATTATGAATCAGCACTGTGCACTACAAAGATTACTTCACTTGATCTTCATAGTTACACATTAAGCTCCGTACAACTAATAACCAAGGCCCAGACAATGCCACCCTCCAAGGCTACACTGAAAATGACTGTCACGATCTGAATGCAGGCAAACTTACTGTGTTCTTGACTGGCCCTGGAAGCCATGGCACTGGAGTTGGAAACCATGCCCACCGAAGCATTGCCGTGGTTAGCACTGAACAATCCATGATGGAGAAGCCCCACAAAAGACCACCACCCACGTATGCAATCAGCAAGAGCATTTATTATCTCGAGAGTGTGAGTGCAGGCATGCTGGAATCACACATCCAACACACAGGCAAAATGGCAGTCTGGAGAGAAGCTTACAGACTTCTACACAGCTAAAGGAATTCTAGAAGCAGTTAGGTCATCCTGTTTATGATTGGTGTACACGAGTGGCAATCATATTAGCATGTTCTAATTGGCTAGGGCTAGGAGGAACTGGTGAAAGCTACAGCTTTTCCATTTGGAGGCAAGTCTGGACAAGTCCCAGGTTCTGTCCTTTTTTTTGTGAGGGTTGTGATGTTGTGAGGGCTGGCTCAGGCCTGCTACATGCCATCTCTCTCATTGTCCTTTTAGGAAACTGAAACTCAGGTCCAGCTGGGGAAAGTCTAGACCTTTCACATCATGTGACACCCATCTGATGTTCCACTTCCTGCTTCCAAAGAACAAGGATTTGCATTTATTGGTGGTAGTTCTGAGACAAGAGCTATTTCACAGTAAAGGAGAGGCACTCCTGTCAAAAAGTACAAGTTTTGCACATACTCTACAGTAGGGATGGATGCTGTGGCAAAGAAGGGACTATGAGGCTTAAGACAGTGACGCCATAGCACTAAGGATGAGAGACAGAGATGCTTCCAGTGGAATATAAGATGGACCTGGTAAGAGGTGGCCAGGCTTTAAGAAGCAAGGCTAGTGATGGCAGACTGACGGGGTAGCTTTTAAGAGACCTTTTCTCATTGGGAGGCCCATCCTAGGCACTATCACTTATTACATAGCCTTGCTTTTAACATGGTGCTTCTAATGGAGCTAATTGTCATAGTTTAAGGAACCTGCTCCCATCTCAGGAAGAGACTCCAGACCATTCTATACACAAAGAAATGACCATGAACATTGCAGCTACTTCTTGGTAACTGCAAGAACAAAGGGAGCTTAGACTGTTAGCAGCATTTGGGACACTCAAAAGGTTAAGCTAGCCACATCAGCTATTAACTCATGCCCAGTAAGGTCAATGACTGTTGTTAAATAATAAAATCTCTCTGGGCTCTGGGGTCCCCCCGCCCGCAGCAAACTCCGGCGGGTCACAGCAGTGCCGGGCGCCAGCTCCAGGGTCCGGCACCCGAGCAAGCGGCCACAGCTTCTCACCAGCGGGAGGGCACACACGCGGCGGGTCCCCGCCAGCGGGTCCTGGCGGCTGCAGCGGTGGCGGTGGCGGTGGGTCAGACATATAAACACAGGAAATAGCTATATAAGAATTTATTAACAAGGAGAGAAAGAAATAAAGGGAGAGAGAGAGAGAGAGAGAGAGAGAGAGAGAGAGAGAGAGAGAGAGAGAGAGAAGGGGGGAGAGAGAGAGAGAGAGGAGAGAGAGAGAGCAAAAGCCCCGTGTGAGAGGAAAAGCAGAAAGAGAGCGATGTCAGGGCGGGGTCAGGAGTTAAAAGGGGTGGGCGTGGCTGGGGCAGGGACCAAAGGAACAACAATGACTAACAAAGCCAGAGAGCTTAGCATAATCAATAGCAAGATACCTACAAGGTCAGAAGTTGCCATTGTTCTTGCTTCAATCTTTTGATGTCTGTAGCAAATAATTTGTTAAGGCTATCTTTGCTCTGAGCTTTGATTTTTGTGAACTCATTTCAGAACTAGTTGCTCATAGACCAGGATGTTGTGGGGCTTTTGAGAGTGGTAGGACTTGGCCAAGTGTCCAACAGCTAGCCTATAGCCAAGGTCAATCGCTAAGAAAGCCAGCATTGGAGATGGGTAAAGAAGGCTTCAAACATCCCTAACTGAGTGAGAAACATATGCCCAAAGCAAACTAGCTCCCTGGGTGGGGTAGAGGCATAAACATACATAGAGCACATGGACCCTCTACTGTCTCAGCCCATGACAGCCCATAGATAATCACAGCCTTTGTTCAGTTTTTATTATTGTCCTACAAAAGCCTTGGATGTAGAAAACCTAATCATTCCTCCACACTTTGTGAACCTCTCCCATTTTCTGAAGTTCCACTCACTTTTCCTCAATGTTTTGCTGTCCTGTAATGATTCTTTATAAAGCCTTATCTGCTTTGTTCACTTTCCACAAGAGTCTGTCTTTAACTTTCATCGGCAGGAGACAACGAGCCATTCATCCAGGCTAATCTTCCATGACTGCTCAGTATCCAGCATCTTAGGTCCTTGGGTCATGCATAACTGGACCATGAAAGGTCCTGTCACTCTCAAAAAACCTACATAATCCTGACCTCTGAGCTGCTAGTTCTGAGACTAATTCACCAAAAGTCAAAGCCAAACCAAGAAAAACCCTAACAAATTCTTGGACATGCATGTAAAAAAAGTTAATGCAATAGGAAAATATTTGAAATTCACTTGCATCACCTCCTGAAAGGTGGCTTCAAGGGATCAAAAATCATCTAGATGAACGAGTTACTACTCATATTGAATTGTCAATAGTTTCTTCAGTGTCGTATCCCTGTACTAGCAGAGAAGGCCGACCTCTCATTCTAGAATGGAAGGGAGTCTATGCTTCTTTGATTCTAATTTAGCTTACAAGATTTGCATTCTTTATGCAAGTAGCCTATTTAAACACCATTGTCTAATTCAAATAACATTTTAAAGGCAATGTCTTCAAGAAACGTACATGGATATTTGACCCTAAAATGGACAGCTATGCTCTGCCTTTATTTTTCCTTCACAGATGTAAACAAAATGACCTTTGAGGAGCTCTCTTACAAGTACCCAAAATTGGCCATAGAAAAGATCAGTGAAGACTACAAAATATACTGTGAAAAGGCACCTCCAAAAGGCAAGTGTTCAAGGTGTAAGGCAAGGTTTGTTGTTGTTGTTTTCAAATTTAAGAATTCCCGTACTCTAGAGGCCTAAGGCAAAAGAGGAACCATACCTTGTTTGCAAGGAGATATTATGTTGTCGGAGGCTGATTGTTCATTCCCGGCTGCCAGGAACAGAAATAATCACACAGAAATCTGCGTTAATTGTAATACTGTTTGGCCAATAGCTTAAGCATATTTCAGGCTAGCTCTTATATCTTAAATTAAACCACTTCTACTAATCTGTGTATCGCCACATGGCTGTGGCTTACCAGCAAGGTTCCGATGGGCCCTGGTGGAGACATCTGTCTCCTGCGGGCAGCTACATGGCTTCTTTCTGACTCCGCCTATTCTCTACATATATCTCTTTCAGTCTGGCTTTATTCTGTTAAGCCGTTGGCTGAAAGCAGTTTCTTTATTAACCAACGGCAATAAAGCATATTCACAACATACATCACTTCCACGTCAGTAATACTCCAGAGATAATCACCATGTGTTTCCACTCCTACAGAGTCCTAAAGGATGTGATGGAAATCAAAGGCAATTATAAAACATTGGAGATGATGAAAATTAAGATCACTTGAGGGGGTCCCTGCAGGTGTCATACAGGGAAGCAAACCATACAAAGAGATAAGAATAAAAACCTGAGCCGGGCAGTGATGCACATGCCTTTAATCCCAGCATTTGAGACGCAGAGGCAGGCAGATCTCTGTGTGTTCAAGGCCAGCCTGGTCTACAAGAGCTAGTTCAGACAGGCTCCAAAGCTACAGAGAAACCCTGTTTTGAACACCACCTCCCCCCCCCAAAAAAAAAACCTAAAAAAACAAGAATGAAAACCTGATGCAGGTTGACTTTGTCGATCTGGATCAGACTTCAGGGAATCTAATAATAGGCAGTTTATACCCAATGTTTTTAAGCCCAATACAATTTGAAAAAAGTTTCCTAGTGTAATACAATCCCTGACATACAAAGAAGCATGATTAAATTAAAATTCAACTCTGGGTACATATCATTTCCTCCAAGAAGATGGATTCTGGAGATAGGCTACCTGTACTAGCTTAAGTCCCTAAGGGTCTGTTCTGGTCTCAGTCACACAGACAGAATGAAGGTCATTTGGGCTATTAGCCACCTCTGATCCTGATTGTGGGAGCTTGGGGGCCTGGCTATCAGGGTCCTTCAAATAATGAGCCACCCCTTATCCTGGTTGTAGGAACTTGGTATGGCTTGGCCCAACAGATAACGTAGATCACCCGGCTGCTAATCCCGTCCAATTATCAGCCTTCTGGATAAAAACAGATTTTTCCTGTTTCCCATTGGAAAGGCAATCCCGTGTGCTTAACATTCCTGGTCTCTCTGGAGCTCTGTAGGTTCAAGGACCTTCATGCTAGGCTCCCAGCAATCGTTCATTTCTTTTTTATTATTATCTAATAGACATTTTAAGATAATGTGACTTCATCTTCTGCCAAGTTTCCTGGAGCCATTTTGTTGGTGTTTCTTTTTGAAGCCAAGGATTTGTGGAAGTGTGTTTGTTAGGATGGACTCTTAGTGAGGAAAGCTTTGAGGCTTTGACAGAGGAACTCTCCAGACACCGGGGGAAGCTCAGGAGTTAGAATGGCCCTCTAGAGTTGTCTCTCACTGAAGGAAGGTACCTAGGCTTCTGTACTGTCACCCTGGCTGAGATGGAATGTGTTTGCCTGGGGCAGAGGGATGAGGGTGGGTAGACTACAACAGAGGTTCATTCAGGAAACAGAGGGAGCAGTGAGCTATCGGTAGCCAGCACTGCTGGGAGAATGAGTGCTTTGCTCCCAAAGGGGAGATTCAGGCAGCACCCACTGCGCCCACTTGCTTCACATAGAAATTCAATTGTGTCTTGAAGCAGCTTTTCCAGAGATCAGTTTGGTTTCTTGGAGACTGTATTCTAGAAGGACAATCGCACCTCTGTGACATGTATGGAAAGGAAGGTTTCTCCTCCCCCCCCCCGCCCCGCCTTCTTTGCTCCCCATGCTGGGCTCTCATTCCTTTTAGCTGGTACCTCTGCTGGACTTGGAGAACCTGCCAGGCAGGGCTGAACACCCTAGACCATCATCCCTGATGTATCTGAGATCCACTTCGTCATGAGTTCCCAGGCTGCTGCTGCTCCATTTGATGACATATCATTGCTGAGCTGAGCAAAGAGCAACACGGAAATTGTCCCTTTACCTTTACTGTCCCCAAATGCTGTGCTCATTCTATTTTTCTCCTTTTCCATGTTTATGCTTACCCTCTCTGATCATGGGAAGCCTGATTTCCATTGTCTTAAATTCACTCATATTTTTTATAGCCCCATCATACGAGTAGTCGGTCTTCACCACCACCCCTTTGTTCTCACAAATGCCCGTCTCACCGCTTCTGGTCTTCAGTGCTTTGCCCCAGCACCTCCATGCCTGAGCAACTTCTTACTTTGCTAGAACTCCACAGTTGTCTCAGGGTCATCCTTTGAGGGAAAACCTTCCTCATCCTGCTCTCTCTTATTGACCTAAACTGGCAGGAATAAGGGTCCCAAAAGCTGAGGTGTCAAGGGGAAGCACCAAGGATGAGAAATAAAGATAAAGGCAACAGCAGGGACCAGGATGCCTTGCGTAAGCTGATGATGTAGGCGTAGACTGCTCTTTTGTTTCCCAGCCACCCTGACCCAAATAATCACACAGAAACTATATTTATTACAATGCTGTTCTGCCGATGACTCAGGCATATTTCAAGCTAGCTCTTACATCTTGAATTAACCCATTAATATTAGTCTGTGTATCTCCACGGGACTGTGGCATACTGGCAAGGTTCCAACATGGCAGCTTCACAGCATCTTTTTGACTTCACCTTCTCTCTCTCTCTCTCTCTCTCTCTCTCTCTATCTCTGTACTGATTTTCCACCTGATTTTATTCTGCTAAGCCTTTGGCCAAAGCAGGTTCTTTATTAACCAATGGTAATAAAACATATTCACAGCATACAGAGGGGATTCCCACATCATGGTGACTCCTGCCAAGCAAGTTTACTGGGAATTAGAGTATCGTACATACTATTTGCAAGGGGTGAAATGACCAAGGTCAGCAGGGAGTTAGGTCAGACAATGTTAGCAAAGAGAATATGGGATACCTCAGACACAGCTGTCGAAGGGCTGATAACCATAGCCCAGGAGGGAGAATTGGGTCTCCAGAAACCACAACTTTGAGTCCCACAAGGCAGTGGTTCCAGCCCAGCCCCAGCCTTTGTCCTTTCATGAGGGCCTCTGAGGCCTCTCGGGCCACTCTGGCTCTCCATATCTAACAATCTGTGTTGGGCCATCACCACATGTGGTCACTCTTCCTGCCACTCAGGCTCTGGCCTTCAACCCAGCTCTCCCTTCATGTGGATGGATGTATTCCTCATCTTTGTTAGGTGCCTTGTTAGCCTCTGGCTGGGCTCTCTCCTCATCTTGCCTGGACTTTCTTAGCCCACATACGATGATCCCTTACCACGAATATCCTCAGTTTGCTCAGCTTCTGATGTCCTGTGTGGGCCACATCTAAGGGGATCGTCATTTTCAGGCTACCTAAGCTTGTCGACTTAGGCAGAGTGTTGGTCCATGTTGGCTTGCTTTCTTTCCTTTAGTATGAACATTCTTTCTCAACCCACATGAACTCCTCACACTGTGCCAGTGTTTTGGTATATCCTCCAGTTTCTGCTTCTGTTCCGAATTCTCCAGCTTTGTGGCCCTTCTGCTTCTGCTCACCATTAGGGAAGTTCCTCTTACTCTGCCAGGTCCTGGTATCCCACTGAATCATTGTGGCTCATTTCTCCTTTTGGTGTTAGCTTTTTATCTACCTTGTTCTTGATTTTACTCCTAATTATTACATAATTTAATTGTTAAGAATATGAAGCCAGGGCTGGAGAGATGGCTGAGGGGTGAAAAGCACTTGCTACTCTAGGAGAAAACTTGGGTTCTGTCCTCAGCACCTATGTGGCCCCTCACAACTGTTTCACATCTGTCCCCCTCAATGGGCATTACACACACATGTCCATACATCCATTCAGGCAAAATGTCATGATACACATAAATAAAGAGAAATCTTTGTTTTTTAAAGAATACAAAGCCATAACTTAAGGGTTTGTTTGTTTGTTTTGTTTTGTTTTTTCGAGACAGGGTTTCTCTGTAGCTTTGGAGCCTGTTCTGGAACTCCCTTTGTAGACCAGGCTGGCCTCGAACTCACAGAGATCCGCCTGCCTCTGCCTCCATTATGTAAATGTATCACATTTTCTTTATCCGTTCTTTGGCTGAAGTGCTGGGATTAAAGGCGTGAGCCACCACCGCCCGGCTTCATAACTTAAGTTTTAAAAGTTTTTTGAAGCATTTCCTGGTATCTCTCAATATTTTAGGATACAGTATTTGTTCTTATATTATCATCCTGACGGGGAGGATATGCTCCAGGGAATTTTGATTGTTCGTTTTTGCTCTCGCAGCATTCCTCAGACCAGAGAAGCGATGTGGCTAACCTTCTGATTGCCACATAACCCCATTCTAAGTAAATGCTTTAGGAACTGGAGAAATGACTTTTATATAGGACTGTGGGCCCAGTAGACCCAGTGTGACCTGGACCTGGTCCAAGACTCCATCTAAACACTAATTCTAATGAGTATCTTCCCTAGTGAGAGTCTGAGGGGTTGGTTGTTTTCACTCTTTGGCTCTCTGGCTTTTCATTCCTTGGGGTCCCGCCACCCAGCTCCCACACAAATCACACTTGGAGGCTTATTCTTACTTATAAGGGCCGGGCCTTAGCGTGGCTTATTTCCAGCCATCTTTTCTTTTTTAATTAATTAATTAATTTGTTTATTTTTTACATACCAATCCCAGTTCCCCCTTCCTCCTCTCCTCCTGCTCCCCTCACCTTTCCCCCACCCTGCCTCCCATCCACCTCTCAGTGAGGGTAAGGCCTCCCCTGGGAAGTCAATTACGTTTGTCCCATCACCTCGTTGAAGGGGGCCCAAGTCCCTCCCCTGCCATCTCGTGCCTAGGCTGATCAAGGTATCTCTCCACAAAGTCAATTCATATTTTAGAGTTAGATCCTGGTCCCACTGCCAGTGACTGCATACACTGCCCAGGCTACACCATTGTCACCTATATTCAGGGGGCCTAGTTCTGTTCTATGCAGGTTCCCCAGTTGTTAGTCTGGAATCTCCTACTAGTTCAGGTCAGCTGATCTTGTGGGTTTCCCCATTATGGTCTTGACCCTTTTGTTTATATTATTGTTCCTTCCTCACTTTCTTTTGTACTCAAGGAGTTCAGCCCATTAGTTAGTTGTGGCTCTCTGTATCTGCTTCCATCTGTTTCTGGAAGAGAGTTCTAGCTTCTCTTGGGTTGTGGACTGTGGGCTGGTTATCCTTTGCTTTATGTCTGGTATCCACTTATGAGTGAGTAAATATTATATTTGTAGCCTCTTATGAGTGACTACATATGATATTTGTCTTTCTGTGTCTGGGTTACCTTATTCAAGATGTGTTTCTCTAGATCTGTCCATTTGCCTGCAAATTTAAAGATGTCATAGGTTTTTTTTTGTTTTTTTTTAACCACTGAGTAATACTCCATTATGTAAATGTATCACATTTTCTTTATCCATTCTTTGGCTGAAGGGCATCTAGGTTGTTTTCAAGTTCCTAGCCAGCCTTTCTTAAATTATCCCATCTATCTTTTGCCTATGGACTTTATCTTTATTTCTGTATACTTTTCTTACTTCTTACTCTGTGACTTGCTGTGTAGCTGGGTGGTTGGTTCCTGATGTCTTCCTTCTTTTCTTACTCCTTGATCGCCAATTCTCTCTTCCCAGATTTCTCCTCTTATTTAGTCTTTCTACCTGCACGCCCCTTATTCTTTCTCCTGCCCAGCTGTTGGCCAATCAGCTCTTTATTAGACCAATCAGGTGTTTTAGACAGGCAAAGTAACCCAGCACCACAGAGATAAACAAATGCAGAATAAAAGAATGCAACACATCTTTGCATCATTAAAGAAATATTCCACAGCATAAACAATTGTAACACATCTTAAAACAATATTCCATGACAAGTCCGTGAAGACATTCTGGATATCCAGGCAACAGCACTGACTGGATATCACCTTTCTAGAGATGATTCGGTTTCCTTTCCAGCTGTCATGATAAAATACCTGACAGGAGCAGCTCTAAAGGAGAAAAGGGTTCTTGGACTTTCAATCCAGGTAGAACCAAAACAGGAACTCGAGGAACGAGTCACGCCTACAGGGAAGAGTCTTTCAGTTTCTGAAGTTTCTGGCATTTACAAAATTGCCAGCTATCTTAAGAAAAATATAAGGTGGGAAGTCTTTCTAATTTTTCAAGTCCTGGGCTTTTGTTTATGTTCACTGTGGCTTAAACATTGAAAATTATTATTTTGACATAGTCTTCCTGTTTTCACAATCTTTTCTCTAATCTTCATATTTTAACCAAATTTCTTATTGGCTTATTTATGACTTTGAGATGTTGTTGGTTTTTTTTTTAACCCAACATTTTAAGTGTTTGGTCCTAGGAAGGATTTTGCTTTTGGAACTTGATGGATTTTCTTTTTCTTTTGTATCAAGACTTCTACAGTCTGGTTTTCATTTTTTAAATCAACCCAGTTGCATTTATTTAGAACATATATATATGTATGGCTTTCAATCATTGTTGTATGCTGCCAATCAGACACACTATTAAATCACACAAAATACCCTGCAGGTACACATTCTATTTAATATGCATCTTAAGCCAGTGACTGTATAACCGGATCATATTCTGATCTTGAGCAATGAAATGACTCTCTTCCTACCTTTGATGATCTTATTGTCAGTGTTTTTCTTCTATAAAATTAAAGGGTTTTTGGTAGTTAAGGTTATCCTCAGACTGGATTTGTAATCATTCAGACACAATGCATGTGCTCTATCTTTGTTGACACCTTGGCTGTCCTTTCAAAGGACCCGTGGAGTGTTTCTGAGAGGACAGCCAAGGTGTCAACAAAGATAGAGCACATGCATTGTGTCTGAATGAAAGAATCAGATTGGAAGGCAGGTGGCTCTCATCTTCAGTAATGTACCTAGGAGAATAGTGGACTTGGTCTCAGCAGTCTCTAAAGAAGGTAGGCTCTAGGCATGATGGTCCATGTCTTTAAGGAAGGTGGACTGAAGGCCTGATGGCCAATGTCTCTAAGGAAGGTAGGCTCTATCCCTGATGGCCAACATTCATGAGTAACATACCCTGACCTGATGACAGTGTCCAGGTGTTCAGTGACCGGACACAATACTTGTAGTCAATGCCTGATAAATGTCCGTTCTTACTCTCTCTTTATAAAATATTGTTACCTAACTTTGTGGTCCTTTTCAGGCTATTCATCAGGAATTCGTAAGCAGCAAAAACACGTGGGCTCACAAAGGAAAACATCCTTTGTTAAAAAGTCTGTCACAAGGAAGCCTTCCATGAGACCAAGGTAAGATGGGGGATCCAGCTATAGCAACATCTTTAGGCACAGAATCTTTTCTGTGTGGAGGTCCCCAGACCTTTTTCTGTAGCTCTTATGCATATGGACAAGACGCTCTGCATGTTATGTTGCTTATTTATGTATTACCAAATAACTTCTTAAAACTTAAATTATTACAGAAAACTTTTTAAAAATTTTGTTTGTATATATAATTATACCATATATATAATTATACCAAATACATATGCTATATATAATATATATAATATACATAATATAGATTATTCCCTACTCATCAAAACTGTTCTGCTTAACTTAGTCTTCTCTACTTTCATTGTTTTACCTTTGTGTAAATATATATGCTATATATAATATATATACACATATATATAATATACATAATATAGATTATTCCCTACTCATCAAAATTGTTCTGCTTAACTTAGTCTTCTCTACTTTCATTTTTTTACCTTTGTGTGTGTGTGTGATCCAATACACTTAATTAGGTTTACTTGCATGAGAACAGTTAAGAGTCATTTACCTGTGCAAGGGCAAAGCACCAATGGCTAGACCACTGGGGACTATGACTCCTCTTCCCTCAACAACTGTTAACTGCCTGCAGCTCCCCAGGGAGGGGTGGAGCCTTACTAGCCCCTACCCCATCCGTGATGGCATGTTGAAGGACTGGGTCTCTTAGAGGTCTTGTGCAGGTCTGATTGATCTGTGAGTGCACAGGCGCAACAGCCATGTCATGTTCAAATCCCAGCACTTCACAGTGCTCCTCATCCTGCACCTCCCACAATTCTTTCTGTCTTCTCTTCCAAGATGTTCCCTGAGCCTAGGAGAGGATTGATGTAGATGGCCCATTTCAGGCTAAGCACGCACCAGTGGCTTGTTCTGAATATTTTGACCAGTTGTGAGTCTCCACATTAACTAGCACTGTCATGGACACCCTTCTACATAGGCTGCATAGAGCTACTGACTTCCAAGCTGTGGATGAAGCATGTTTTGCTCAGTCCTATCCTTCCTCTAGGCATTCATTCACACTGCCTTTTATCTTTCACTGCTGTCAATAGCACATGTAGGTCAATTCGTTTAGGAACTTTAGGTTCCACACTACTAAGGTGGTCTCATGACTGGTCTCTTCCTTCCTGTGGCTCCACTTTCTAATCTGTCTCCACTGGGAGAAAAGTCTATGACATTTCCTGAGGAGGCAACAATTGTCTTTCTTTCCAATTCCCTTTGTAGATGTAAGTTTCTCTCCTGTCTGCTCCCGCAGCTGTTCAGTCCCAACAAAACACAGAGAGGCTTATATTAATTATAAACTGGTTGGCCTATTAGCTCAGGCTTATTATTAACTTGTTCTTGCAACTTAAATTAGCCCATTATTCTTATCTATGTTTAGCCAGGTGACTTGGTACCTTTTCTCAGTGCAATATTTTCGTCTTGTTTCCTCTGTGTCTGGCTGATGACTGCAGACTGAGCCTTTCCTTTTCCTAGAATTCTCCTAGTCTGGTTGCCCCAACTATACTTCCTGCCTGGCTACTGGCCAATTAGTGTTTTATTAAACCAATACAAATGATAAATCTTTACAGGGTACAAGAGCATTATCCCTCAGCACCCTTATCACAAATGTCACTTAGACATGAAAAGTTCCCCAAGTGTTACATCTGCTATAATTCCCTGCTCTGAGCCTGCACCCCCAGAGGCCGCCACCAATTCCACGTGCTACTTTTTAGTGCTTTGTACTTTTGGCATGATTCCTTCTTTCTTGGCTAATTTTCTCTGAGGCCAATTTGTTCATTTTATTCCATTTTTTCTAATTACTAGCTACAAGAAGAGTTCATCTGTAGAAAATATATTATATTTCATCTGTATGAAAATATAGTAGTATACAAAGAGACAATCAAATCTCTGGGGAAATATTTTGTATAGAAAAAAAATGCCCACAAGAAATCTTCTGTTTCTGTAGCACCTTCTGTCTGTTCCAAACACTCAGAATAAATCTCCCCTGCCCTTAGATGATGGAAACTGGTTCCCGGAATGCAATCACCATTCCTCTTGCTGCTCTAGTCTGTGTCATCGCTGGTCTCTATTCAGGCCACAGAAACAGTTCCAACTTCATTGACCATGGATAATACAAGTCTTTTCTAAATCGTATAAGTCATACAGCATGACTTAAGATCATAGCCAGGGGCAGAGACACCACAGTTGCAGGTCTTCTAAGCTTGTCTCTAACCCCCATTCAGTGTGAGTTATTATTGATCATACGCTAGTCTCAGCCATTCTAATGATATAGATGATAATGCTATCTATATAATACATCTCGTACTAATAAGGCAATTCTTGTCACTTTCTACTTGTTGTTTGTTTGCTTTTTGGGTTTCTCATGACAGGGTCTGATGTAGCTCTGACTCTCCTGGAACTCATTATGCAGACCAGGCTGGCCTTGAACTCAGAGATTCACCTGCCTCTGCCTCCCCAGTGCTGGGATTAAAAGCTTTTGCCATAATACCATAATAATAAGAGTTCTTGCTCTTAATCTAAGACAACTAAGAACTCAAGATGACTTTGAAGTGTTGTGATCAAGTTTTGTGTGATTCACACATCAGAAAGAGAAAGAAATATTTTGAGTACAGATTTTAAAAAGTTAGGCTGTAAGAAGAACTCCTAAGCTGCATGTAGGATTTCAACTGCACAGAAATGTTGTCATGAATATGTTTGCAGTCCCAGACAGAACAAAGATGGGCCGAGTTAGCTACTTTTCTTGGCTTTCCATAAGGCCTTAAAATTATAATTAAAAACAAAAAGAGCAGTGCCTACAGAGATGGCTCAGTGGTTAAGAGAATTTGTTGCTTTTGCAGACGATGCCCGTTCAATACCTAACACCTGTGTGATGCTAACAGTCACTAGTTTCAGGGCTCCAACACCTTGTTCTGGTCTTTGCTGGCACAAGACATACAGGTGTTACACAGACAAGCAGGCAAAACACTCATACATATAAAGCAACAATGAATATATCCTTTAAAATATTTCTGTGATGGATAAGTGCACAAAAATATATTCAATAGCAAAAGTTTAAAATGCAATGTGAAACTCCACAGCTTCCATTTTGAATTATTATTTGAACTGTGACATACAGTCTTCGAAGGGTCTGGTGAATTTCAGTGTGTGATTTTTTTTATTTGCATCATTTTTATTATAACATTATAAAATAAAATAAAAAGAATGAAAAAAAAACTTTAAGAAAAAGCAGAGCAGGCACCTTGTGGAAACACACTGTGGGGACCAATGCTCCCTAGAATTTGACCCTGTGAGTCAGTTAGAGAAAAATAAACTAGAGAAAAGCAAATCAAACCATCAACAGCAACAACTTGAGGAAAATGAAGAGCGAGAGGGAGTGGGCTCCACCTCCACAGGTGCTACATGGTCGTACAAACCAGCCAGGGAAGCACAGAATGGATGTGGTATGTCGGACAGGCAGCAGAGGGGAACTGGTTCCCATCTGAACTTGGCCAAAACATCTAAGAAACTATTCAACAAACTAAAGGAAATTATGTTTAAAGAACTAAAGGAATGTATGATAACAATCATTAATCAACTAGAGAAAATCAATAATGAGACCAATTATAAAACAACTAAATTCAGATCTGCGGTAGAAAAAGCGTAACAACTGCATGAAAAGCTTGCTAGACGGAATTAGCAGATTTAATCTGGAGGAGGAGCCAGGGAACTGGAAGATGGTTCAATAGACATTATCTGTCTAGAGGAGCAGGAGCCACACAGTAGAGGATCCAAACCCTCTATATGTGTACCACGAAACACACCACATAGGTAGAAAGACACAAACACGCAAATATACAAACACACAAAAGAAATATAACTTAAATGTGTTTAAATTTTTTTAAAAAAATGATAAGGACTGTGCAGAAATTGAGATTGTTAAAAAAATGAAGGATCAGATTCAACAACTTAATGTACTATACCTATAGAAATGCCCAAATTTCTAAAAGCAGACTCAAGGACAAGTTGAAAGTGTTGGTAAATCTACAGAAACAACAACAAAATTTTAAAAATACCCCCCAAAAGTAGTGATTAAAAACTGGGTCTCCTTCGAGCAGCATCAAAAAGTCGTGGTTTTGCCAGGTGTGATGGCACACGTCTTTAATCCCAACATTTGGGAGGCAGAGGCAGGTAGATCTTTGGGAGTTAAAGGCCAACCTGGTCAACAAAACAATTTCCAGGCCAGCCAGAGCTACACAGTTAGACCCAATCTCAAAAAAGAATAGTAGGTGTTTAATAATTTAATATTTTTCATATAAGGAGCCTGGGCTGTCGCACTGGAAAACTCTGTGAGATATTTAAAGCAAAGACAGTACCAACACTGCAGTCGCTTTTCGAAAAAATAGAAGTAACTCTTACTTGTCCAATGAGGCCAGTGTCAATCATTCTGAGTCCCCAAAGAGGCATCATTAAAAAACAGAGACTAGTACTTCTCTTTGAATCTAGACATACAAATCCTCAACAAATAGCAAACTAGATCCAGTAACAAATAAAAGTCATTTTGCATAACCAACTGGAATTTATCCAAGTAACACACAGTTAACATCCAAACATCGAAATAATATTCTGTATTAGAATGGGTGTTATGTTAAAAACAGGTTTCCTAGATTGCCTTATACAGTAAAGCCAGAGTAGTGTAGCAATGTCGTCTCATCCTGGAGAGGTGGAGAACCCAGGAGGTGAGGCCCAGTCTGGTGTTGAAGACAGGGCAGATTCCTGGAGAACCACTGGTCCTCACTTCACGTGTTAACTTGAAGAAGCTGACTCTAATATCGAGGAAGAAACGCAGCGGCGCCTGCGTGGTTGAACTTGCCAGTGAGAGTGAAGGAGGTGAGACCAAAGCTTGTCTTCCGTGTCCCTTCTTCTGGGCCGACACTGAGAAGTGCCACCTGGATTCAGGGTGGGCCTTCCCACCTCCAACAATCTGACCAAGAAAACTTCTCATAGTGACCTACCTTTTAGTCAATTCCAGATCAGTCTGATGATCAGAATTAACCACCACATATACCACAATAAATGAGGGAGAAAACTCACAGGACTATCTCAACAATTGATACAAAGTCTCTTACACCTATGCATGATTTAAAAAAAAAACTTTCAAAATGAGAATAGAAAAAAAGATATCTCATCCTGATAAAGGATATCTATCAAAAACCTATAGCTAATTTCCAACAAAACGGCATATGTACATAATAGATGGGTAATTTGGTCAAAAGATGTAGAGAGCTATGAATGATAACTGTGACATAAAGTGAGATTAAACAGCCAATTAAAATCAGAGAGTGGAGCAAATAGAGATGTCAGTGACAATGAATCCCTAGAGTGAGTACAGCCTTCTTAGATAGACTGGGAGTAAAGGAAAGAGGATTATGTGGGAAACATTAGCGCTAACTCCGTTCAAGGAGCAGCCAGCAGTTGGCGCACATTTAATCCCAGCACCGGGAGGCAAAGGCAGGCGGATCTCACAGGCCTAGAGGAGACGCTGTGACCCGTGCCCGGCTTTTTCTACTCGGAACAGTCGCCATGATCTTTATCCTTCCTCTCTACCAGCGGTGCTCTGTTTTCCAGGAACTTGACAGAAATCCTCCTAAATTCTCAACACCTGGAGTGCTTCCGGGAATTCCTCAGAGACCGGAAGGCTGAAAACCCGCTGTTGTTCCTGATAGCCGTGCAGAAGATCACGATGGAGACCAATGAAAAGACTTACAAGGCCGCTTTGGATAATATAACCAAGACTTACTTATACAGCAAGGTCCCTCCCGGTACGCCTTTTCCTCCGGATTCCCACTTCAGTTTCTTGGGTAGAAGAGTCTGGGAAACAGCCTGGCTCCATGAAAACCCCAAGAGAGCAGAGCAGGGGAGTCTCTGTAATACTCCACGGGAGCAATATTAAGACTGTGAGAATGAATGCGGAGAACAATATTTAAGCCCAAAGCCATAATATCGGTAAAAGGAGCCACGTGTAAGATGCATTCATATGCACGTTCATTTCACTTCATGTTGAAAATCGAAACTTAATCCCTGTAAGGTAGGGACAAAGAGCTGCGTTTTCTAAACAAAGAAAATAGAATACTTTGAAGTTAACTAGCTTATCTGATCGTGAAATCAGCTAGCACGGGGCTAACTCTAAGCAAACGGGCGTTTTCCTCCATGCCCAGATGTGAAAAGTTGAGCCTGGGCGGAGAATGGTCTGTCTGGAAATCGTTCATGAACCGTCTTGTTTTCCTGTCCGATGTGGTGTTACACTTGACCCATGGAAATTCCTCTTAGCTAGTGGCAACAAATAAAGTATTAGCTTACAGCCCTAGCAAAAGAGGGTGCACAAGTGCGCCCCTGGAGGCGGACAAGCTGCAGCAAGGCCACAGAGCGGAGCTTTCTGCCTGTCTCAGAGGAGCAGGTGGAGCTTGTGTGGGTGGGGAGGGGGCTTGTTTGTTTGCTGGGTTTTGTTTGTTTGCTTGCTTTGGTTTTGTTTATAGTTATCTAAGACAAGGGTATAAGTACAAAAGTAGAAAAAGTTCAAAGTTAACAAATCTCTCTAGTTCATTTGTTTTGAAACAGGGTATTGCCACATATTCCACACTGGCCTGAAACTCACTATGCAGCCCAGACTGGCCTAAAATGCTGACACCTCCTACTTGTGCCTGCCATGTGCAAGAATTCACAGACATGTCCCAGCCCAGTGTGTCACGGTTTGTAGGTGCAATTCGAACATTGTAACAATGAACTCAGAATCACCGATACTGCGCTGGTGTCACACTGAGGAATTAGAAGAAGTTATAAAGCACTAACCCTGGGTGTCACTTAAACAAGAGGGAGCCCAGATTTGAATTCTTTAATTTTTCCCTGTGCCTCCCATTGTCCTCTGTCTATCCGTATGAGTCTGAATCTGTGCCTGCCTACATGCTGTCTTGTGAATCTGCCCCTGTGTCTCTGAGTGTTCCTGTGTGGCCCTAGCAAAGGGCTTTGTTCTTTCTTATCGGACAGCACAAAAGACACCACATGGGGCAAGGAGGCGAAACATTACAGATTTTTTTTTTTCAAGGCAGGGTTTCTCTGTAGCTTTGGTGCCTGCCCTGGAACTAGCTCTTGTAGACCAGGCTGGACTCAGACTTATAGAGATCCTCCTGCCTTTGCCTCCCAAGTGCTGGGATTAAAGGCATGCACCACCACCGCCTGTCCAGCAATGTTTAACCCAAGGGATGGGGTCACTGATTCTAACTGAGACCAACTGATCCAGATAACAAACAATCCAATGCTGTCAAGCAATATCCATACATTGCTCCAGCATTTATGGTGGGCATTCATTTTATAAGCTGGTTTGGTCCTGTTTTTCTATCCTCAGCCAATGATTATGATATCATACATACATGTGTGCATTAGTCTTGGGACAGAGACATGGAAGAGTACACATTTAAGACTGCATGTTGGGAGCTGCAGATCCCTGGCCCCTTGACTTTCTCCTTGACTTTGCCTGCTGGATTGAACTGAGCAAAACACCTGTGCCTGCAGCTGCTCTGGGCATGAGACCCTGATGGTAGGCTGATGGGCCTGCAGCTGAAATATCCCAAAAGCTGGGCATGCGTGGCTCAGGATCCTTATATAAGCTTCCCCTGAGCACAATAAACTGGGCATTGGCCCTCTTGTATCAAGAGTGACCCCCCCCTGTGTGTGTGTGTGTGTGTGTGTGTGTGTGTGTGTGTGTGTGCCTGTCTCTGTGTCTTTAAGTCTCCAAGCTTAGTTCCCTGCTCACGAAAGCATACCGACCTGTAGCGGCATGGGGCACTATAGGCGTAGTACTATATAGTACAGGATCTTTCGGGTTTTTACAATTGCACCTATGTATTAGCTTCCCTTGTTAAAATTAATGACATGAGAAATCTAAGGCAAGGAAGGTTAGTTGTTACATTGTTCTCTTAAGGGCGGGTTCACGGCCAGAGTACACAGCACTAGTTGTCTGAAGCCTGAAGTGTCTTCAAGGTGCATTGTTAACTCTGACTGTGTGGTCCAGCCAAAGGTCCTGTCTTGTAGAATGGAAGAGATATTGTTGTCATAATGCATTGCCACATATAAGAAATATTTATGTGCTGATTTTCAGTGTGAGTTCTATATATAGTTATTGGGGAGGGGGATCTCAAAGAGAAAGGAGCGCCCAGATTTTTCTCGGCTGCATTTTCAGGTCTCATTAACAAACCTTCCTACCTCTGAACACAAGGAGCGCCATGCTGCACCACGTTGCCAGGATGCAGTCTTGTGAATCTGTCCCTGAGTTGATATTTGTGTCTTGGGCACAAAGACTTCTTTTTTTTAAAAAAAATTTATTTATTTATTAAGGATTTCTGCCTCCTCCCCGCCACCGCCTCCCATTTCCCTCCCCCTCCCCCAATCAAGTCCCCCTCCCTCATCTGCTCGAAGAGCAATCAGGGTTCCCTGACCTGTGGGAAGCCCAAGGACCGCCCACCTCTATCCAGGTCTAGTAAGGTGAGCATCCAAACTGCCTAGGCTCCCCCAAAGCCAGTACGTGCAGTAGGATACACAAAGACTTCTGCACCCAAAGACTGTTTTTACTCCTTTCCTCCTAAGCTACCCCTAAACTGGAAAACTTCATCCCGGCTACAGAAATGAGTTTAAATTTTACGATTCCATTTCCCTTTAAGCTTTCATTTTTGAAATAGAACTAAGAAAGATAGTATTTTGCCAACAAAACAATTTCCCATAACATTTAAAATATTCTTTAGAAATCGTCAAATTGTAGAAGGCTCAGAGTGAGGCCAGAATGAGAACAGAAGGTCCTGAGACTTGCATGCGAAGCACCAAGCAGCAGACAGAAATGACGCTTTTTCTTTCTCCCTCCCTCCCTCTCTCATCATTTAGAAGAGATGCTGCAATGTGATGCTCCTTACATCAAAGAAGTCATTCACATGCGCCACATCACCACCACCACTCTGCTGATGCTCCAGAGCTACGTAATGAAATCTCTGGAAGATAAGTGGTGAGCATGCCCAGACAAGGCGGGCTCCTTCTGGAGTTGCTTCCTGTCTTTGAAAAGCCACATTAAGCCAAGTTCTCCTAGTCTTCATAGCATACCGCCAGAGCCCTCCTCCAAGAGAAACACAAAACTTGCTTTTGAATCTCCTGCCTGCCAACACCAGTGCAACACACACACGCATACACAAATATACATACGCACATATACACACACAAACACCACATACGTGCACACACATATATACCCACATACACACACCCATATACACACAAATATACACATATAAGCATATGCATATACACACCCAAGCCACACATACATACACACATAGACACACACACATATATACACAAAAACACATACATATACACACAGACATGCACACACAAAAACACATATACCCACACAAACACACACATATATTCACACAGACACACACAGTCACAAACATACATACACACATACACACACAGATGCATGCATATATAAACACATATACACACACGTGAACTACACATATAAACACACTAACACACATACGTACACATATACACACAGACACACAGACACAGATACACATATACAAACACACATATACACAAACACACACATACATACACACATGCACACACACAAACATACACAAAAAAACACAGACACACACACACACATATATATATATATATACACACAAACTCACACACACACAGGCACACACATACACAAACACACACATATCCACACACAGACACACGCACACATACACAAACACACACACACATACACAAACACAAAACACATATACATATATACATGTAAATATACACATACAGATACATGTACATATGCACATACAAAGACATATACATATATACACACACAGGCATGCGCACACACACAAACGTATACACATAGACACAAACACACACACACAATGAGGAAGAATGCAGTCTTGAAAAGACTGACTTACACTGTATAAGAATTGAGACAATAAGAGGAGCTTGAAACAAGGCTGTCTTGCTGTGTTTCAAGAGCATGGCTTTGTCTTCTTTGATCTTCTTGGTCTCCTTTCTGGTAGGTTTAAAGAGTACCAAGACATGTTCCCACCACGCCCTATGGAGGTAGAAATTGAAGTACAGCCTGTCCCTCAAAGGAAACCCTCAAAGGCAGCAGTGCACCTACAGGATTCCCAGGTCAGTGAGGAGGAAGAGAGAAGGGCAGGACAGACAGGAAAGCCATTGTCCCTACTGACATTTGAAACACCACTGGAAGAATTACTCTTGGGGTTAGGGGTCGTATCGTAAGCCCTGGTTTACAAAAGGATAATCTGAGGCTCAGAAAAAATATACTGGGAAATTTCTTTCTGGTCTGCCTCTGTCACCAACTAAGTGATGGGCACGAGGGTTAGATACATGGAAATGAAACTGTCAGGGTTTTTTTTTTTCTGCCCATGTTTATTTGGAGGATGTGGACTGGCCATCAGGCCAAATGCTTTTCTAATCTTTCTGCACAAAGATTGGTTTGATTTCTACATCCAGACACTGGCAACGTAAGCCTCCCCTTGCATAGGCCGGAAACAAGTGTCCCTCAGGCCGGCAAACCCCAGAAAGATGTCAGTGATTGGCACCGAGAACACCATGTCCTTCTCCCGTACATGATTACCCCTCTTACCCTTTGTCTCGTGGGAAGAGAGGAAGGGGGAAGAGATGGGAACGGTACTCGGGGAAGTCTTGTGCGGTTTGGAAAAGCACGCATGCTCCTTTCAGCTTGGACAGAAAAATTGAACCCAATTCTGTCAGACTCCAAAGGTGAAATCAAGATATAGCTGAAAATTAGATTTACCCCCAATACTGTAGGCATGAAAACCTGCTACTCTTTTCCCTTCTCCACTCCCTCTTGTCATGAGCCAAATCTCCAGGGCACCACGAGTGGATGCTTGAAAATTATATGCAGAACCAGAGAGCTTTGTTTGAATTTCAGTTTTTCCTGTCAGATAGAAAGAAACCAAATGTTCTTACTGCCTGCTGTGGGCCACACACTGTGCTACACACACACACACACACACACACACACACACACACCCCAGAAGGCTGTGGGTTTTGTCTTACACAAAGACTCAGATCAAGTAAACTGACCCAAATCACACAATTACAGAGAAGCTAGGCTCTTCTCTAAAAGTTTCTAGCCCCCCAAACCCAGTGCAGATTTAATACTTCCCCATTAGTTCCCTAAAGCCACATTGGCCCACATTGGCCTTGCTCTTCTCTCTCTAAGAACTAGGGTATAGGAGTGAGCATTCTCATCAATAAGATGCTTTTAGTGGGAAGTACGCTCGAACACATTGGCACAGGAAACCACTTCCTAAATAGAACCCCAGTAGCACAGACACTGAGAAAAACAATTAAGAAATAGGACCTCCTGAAACTGAAAAGTTTCTGTAAAGCAAAGGACACGGTCAACAAGACAAAACGGCAGCCTACAGAATGGGAAAATGTCTTCACTAACCCCACATAGGACAGGGCTGATCTCCAAAATATACAAAGAACTCAAGAAATTGGTCATCAAAAGAACAAATAATCGATGTCTCACGTTTTCTAGAGGCAAATGAACTGGACAAAGTCTCCCTGTATTTATTAAAGGCTTGCAGAAGCAGAATACATTTGCTTGTGTGGGGGAGGGAACAGGAGTGGGGGAGTGAGCATGTGTAAACTTTTCTTAAGAGTTAGAAATTGGTCCGCTCATCTCTCTATTTCTTTAACACTTTAAGATCTCCTGGGCTGTCATTTCCTCCTGTGAACAGAAACTGGTTTCGGTCCTCTGTTCCTTCCCATTTTGAGTGCTGGCCCTCGCTGCTGTGGTAGAGGGCCAAGGCGTTATGATGACTGATTGGGGCTAAGCTCTTTGACTCACCAGCTATGGGGTCAGAGGCAGGTTGACCTGAGTTTCCTCACCCTTGAAGTGGGAATCCACAAAACATTCCTTTGTGGAAGCAAGGATTCTGAGTGTAGTCTATAGCAGGTTTGTGGCACACAGTAAGTTTTTGGTCAATTAGCTACGCTAATGGATACCCCTTCTCTTCCCCAGAGGAGAGGATGGATGAAAATGATGGGCTTCATCAGGAGTTTTTGCAAATACCGCAGAGTCATGAAAAATCCCAAGAAATGCCAACAGTTTATAGATTTCATCCACCTGGAAATGTTCAATACCAAGGAGAGTGAGTAGTCACCCCCTGCCATCATGGTCACCCCTTGCCATCAAGGTCACCCCTTGCCATCAAGGTCACCCCTGTCCTCATGGTCCCCCCCTGTCCTCATGGTCACCCCTGCCATCATGGTCACCCCCTGCCATCATGGTCACCCCCTGTCCTCATGGTCACCCCTGTCCTCATGGTCACCCCCTGTCCTCATGGTCACCCCTGTCCTCATGGTCACCCCCTGCCATGAAGGTCACCCCTGTCCTCATGGTCACCCCCTGTCCTCATGGTCACCACCTGTCCTCATGGTCACCTCTGTCCTCATGGTCACCCCTGTCCTCATGGTCACCCCTGTCCTCATGGTCACCCCCACCATCATGGTCATCCCTGTCCTCATGGTCACCCCCTGTCCTCATGGTCACCCCCTGTCCTCATGGTCACCCCCACCATCATGGTCATCCCTGTCCTCATGGTCACCCCCTGTCCTCATGGTCACCCCCTGTCCTCATGGTCACCTCTGTCCTCATGGTCACCCCCTGTCCTCATGGTCACCCCTGTCCTCATGGTCACCCCCTGTCCTCATGGTCACCCCCTGTCCTCATGGTCACCCCTGCCATCATGGTCACCCCCTGCCATCATGGTCACCCCCTGTCCTCATGGTCACCCCTGTCCTCATGGTCACCCCCTGTCCTCATGGTCACCCCTGTCCTCATGGTCACCCCCTGCCATGAAGGTCACCCCTGTCCTCATGGTCACCCCCTGTCCTCATGGTCACCACCTGTCCTCATGGTCACCTCTGTCCTCATGGTCACCCCTGTCCTCATGGTCACCCCTGTCCTCATGGTCACCCCCACCATCATGGTCATCCCTGTCCTCATGGTCACCCCCTGTCCTCATGGTCACCCCCTGTCCTCATGGTCACCCCCACCATCATGGTCATCCCTGTCCTCATGGTCACCCCCTGTCCTCATGGTCACCCCCTGTCCTCATGGTCACCCCCACCATCATGGTCATCCCTGTCCTCATGGTCACCCCCTGTCCTCATGGTCACCCCCTGTCCCCATGGTCACGCCTGTCCTCATGGTCACCCCTGTCCTCATGGTCACCCGCACCATCATGGTCATCCCTGTCCTCATGGTCACCCCCTGTCATCATGGTCACCCCGGCTATCATGGTCACCCCTGCCATGAAGGTCACCCTCTGTCCTCATGGTCACCCCCTGTCATCATGGTCACCCCGGCTATCATGGTCACCCCTGCCATGAACGTCACCCTCTGTCCTCATGGTCACCCCCTGTCCTCATGGTCACCCCTGTCCTCATGGTCACTCCCTGTCCTCATGGTCACCCCCTGTCATCATGGTCACCCCTGTCCTCATGGTCACCCCCTGTCCTCATGGTCACCCCTGTCCTCATGGTCACTCCCTGTCCTCATGGTCACCCCCTGTCATCATGGTCACCCCGGCTATCATGGTCACCCCTGCCATGAAGGTCACCCCTGTCCTCATGGTCACCCCTGTCCTCATGGTCACCCCTGCCATCATGGTCACCCCTGTCCCTCATGGTCACCCCTGTCCCTCATGGTCACCCCTGTCCTCATGGTCACCCCTGTCCTCATGGTCACCCCTGTCCTCATGGTCACCCCTGTCCCTCATGGTCACCCCTGTCCTCATGGTCACCCCTGCCATGAAGGTCACCCCTGCCATGAAGGTCACCCCCTGCCATGAAGGTCACCCTCTGTCCTCATGATCACCCCCCACCATCATGGTTACCCCCTGTCCTCATGGTCACCCACTGCCATCAAGGTCAGCCCATATGAGAATTCAAGCTCTTTGTCAGGCCTGCATGAGCTGCAGTGAACTCCAGGACCTGAGTGGCTAGCCCTGCCTGGACAATGGTGCTTCTCAAAGAGCCAGCAAGTGTGGGAAATAACGAAGGTGTTTAGAAAGCTCAGATTTTAAATATATAATATTTTTACTAATTCTCTGAGAATTTTATACATGTGTATAATATATTTTGAGCATTAATGCCTCTCAGATTCACTTCCCTCCTCCCACCCAACTTACAACCCACTGAGTCCAATTTGTCTGCTCATATTTTTGTGCTGCCATCCACTGTAACATGGCCATTCTTACCAGAGAGGACTCACCTTTTATAAGATGAGTTCCTTATGCTGTTTTATGTGGTCTTTTAAAACGTCTTTTAAGTTTTCCTGCCTGTATAATTAATGCATGCTATTAATAAAGAGGCAAAAAATTACAAGGACATGTAGGACACAAAGGAAAATCTTTAGAGATAACATTGCCAATGCTTTGAGGCCTACATTCTGATTATACACACACACACACACACACACACACACACACACACACACACACACACACACACATCCAAACTTTCCATTTATAACATACCTTTTTTCTTTGGTATTTTATATTGAACATTGTTTTCTGTCAGTACACCTCTATCTGCCCAGCTTTTGACTGGCATAAAGTGTCCATTGTATAGATCTATTCAACTGCTTCATTCATTAATCTCTTCATTCATGACCATTGCTAAGAATGCTTTAGGGTATGTCCTCCAGCAGGTGCTGAGATGTCAGTGGTAAATATTGCATCTACCACTTTTCCTTGAGTGAGTTAAAGAGGTGGTCATGTGCCTCCATTTCCTCCTCTGTGGAATGGGAATAACTGTCCTGACCTGACGGAGCTCTTGTGAAGCTCAGGTGAGATGATAACTTGGGCATCCTTGAAGTAGGCTTAGCAGTACTTAGCAACAGAAGAGTTAGCCAGTTTGCTGTCACTACTACGTAAGTATGAACAGTGACAGCAATAATGGTTGAAGATGGACCCTAGCTAGTACTGGCAATGACATTGCGTTGAGTTTTCAGGAATGAACAAATTAGGTGGGTGCAGTGTGGCAGAGCTGTGTGTGGAGGAGAATGTGCAGAACTCTAAAATAAGTAAGAGGGTGGTACAACCTAGAGACTTCAGTCAGGCTGCTTGGACTAGAGATGAGATGGGGGAGAGAACCTGAGATGACGTGGAAGAAATTGGCAGTGACAGATCATGTCTCTGTGGATTTCTGAGCTAGTCTCACACTTGCTCCAACGCACAGTGTTTCTATGGAAACACCTTAGAGAACCATCGCACTAAGGTATTGTAGTGATGAGGCAAGCAGGCCTGCTTTTCGTCCTGTCCAGCTCCCACATGGCTAGCTTTACACCCGAAATAACAACACACAAATTGTATTCATTTAAACACTGCCTGGCCCGTTAGCTCTAGCCTCTTACTAGCTAACTCTCACATCTTGATTAACCCATTTCTATTAATGTGTATTGCCACTTGACTGTGGCTTACAGGCATGAGTCTAACCACCGTTAGTCTTGGGTAGGAGAAGCATAGCATCTACCTAACTCTGCTTTCCTCCTCCCAGAATTCTGTTCTGTCTTCTCCGCCCACCTAAGGGCTGGCCTATCAAAAGGCCAAGGCAGTTTCTTTATTAACCAATGAAAGTAACACAATAGACAGATGACCCTCTGTAACATGAGGGCCGGCTTGTTGGGGTTTCTGTCCTGCCCGGTACCCCACAGCCGGCAAGCCCCAAAGAAAATCACACAGAGGACTCCATAAGATTATAAACTGATTGGCCCATTAGTCCAGGCTACTTCTTAGCTCATGTAGCTTATATTAACCCATTATTCTTATCTATGTTAGCCATGTGGCTCAGTACCTTTTTTAGAGGGGCAGATCACATCCTGCTTCTTGGTGGTCTAGACTGGACTGGGAAGAATGGGCTTCCTCCTTCCCAGAATTCTCCTGTTCTCATTGTCCCACCTCTACTTCCTGTCTGGTTGACCCGCCTATACTTCCTGCCTGGCCAGTCAGCATTTATTTAAAACATGATTGACAGAATACAGACAATTCTCCGCACCAAGGTATGCTCCTGCTAAGACTAGAAATCTGAGTTTGAGTCTTCATATTCTCACCAGCATAGATTATGGTGTATTTTTAAAACTTTAACCTAACTCTCCTTAGAGCACTCACCTCGATGCTGTCTGCCTGTGGCACCATGGCCTGAGTTGCTTAGAGTCCCTGCCATGTTGTTGTCTGTCTCTCTACCCACTCAAGTTGGGTATCTCCTAATACATATCTAGACCCCAAAAGTCTATCTTGTTGACCCCGGAAACCCTGCATTTAAGATCTTTCTCTCTCCGCTTTAGCGGTCTATTTTCTTTTCCTTTAACAAACTTTTCTTTAGTTATAATGTTTCTTGTCTTTCAAATTCCCTCCTAGATGACAAACCTTGTTTCCTCCCTGATAAACCCTGAGTAGCTATCTATCAGAACTGTTTGGTTTAATCTTAAGAAAAGCTGCTCTGCCAACTCAAAGAACTCCAATCAAACCAGATTAGACTGAATTAAAATGCCCATGTTTAATAAATTCAGCTCTCTCGGGTGGACCAAGGCAGCATGGCGGGGAGAGGAGCCCATGCAAACCTAAAACCATGTGCAATCCTTTTTTCAGGCATGAGCCTAAATGCTCTGTGGGAGGGGTCAGTGCTTGGCAGGCTGGGAGTTAGAGTCCGGAAGGCTGGGAATTGGAGTCCAACTCAATATTACATTCCAGACTCTTTAGATACAGGTATCTTAGAGGGCTAGAGTCTCACTTTCGAGCAAACAAGAACTACACTCCCATTTAAAAAATTGAGTCTGCATGCACAATTATTACTGTCTCTGCAGAAAGTCTTGTGAATTAGCATGGTCACAGTCATGATTGTTTCTGTTAGGCAAGTGCCATGAAAACAGCCTTCAACACTCAATCGCTCTTGCAATTCATTACTTGATTAGTCATCTTTTTATATAAGTGTTGTCAAACACCTGAACAGGTGATTTCTTCAGCAGTCATTCAAGTATAAGTGCCTGCACCCAGGAGTAGGGCATGATACTAACAACAGCTACAAAACAGGAGTGCACAGAGGTCACACCCAGGGTGAAGGCTTAGGACCTGAGAGCACGATCAAACCAGATTCGAATTCCTTGTTGTTTCTCTGCTAGATTTCACTACATCACCCACAACTCCATCAGTACGTCACACCCCAATATCCCCTGGTTCCCGGAGCACAGAAGAGAATGGAGAATCCGTTCTTGTCAAACGCCGGATATTTGGCCACAGAGTTATCACTGTCAACTTTGCTGCTAATGATCTATATTTCTTTTCTGAAATGGAGAGGTAAGTTTCCATCTTTCTTCTCATGGCTTTGACATTTAAAACTTCCCAGCAGGTGCTGGGGAGATGCCTCCAAGCATGAGGACCAGTGGGGTGGGGTGAGGGGAAGCTAGGCACAGCAGGGCAGATCTGTAATTCTAGTACTGAGAAAACAGAGGCCAGAGGTTCCATGGGGCTTGCTGGTTAAGTAGCCTATAAGTAGCCTAGCCCGAGGAGTGCTCTGGATTCATTGAGAGATTACATCAAAAACTAAGGCCAAGTAATAGAGGAAGTCATGAGACATTGATCTCCCCCCCCCCCCCCGCTCTTTCCCTTGCTCTCTCTCTCTAACACACACATTCACACACATGCACGCATGCACGTGCACACACACACACACACACACACCTCCCAGCAAAAGTTGGCTTGCCATATCAGAGCCACAGTGATTGACTTGTGAGAAGCACAGAGATTTAGTTCTGCCAGAGAAGATGGTCCTGAAAATCTCTGGGGCATCTGTCTCTCTATCAGTTTCTACCTTCCTTTGGGTCCTAAAGCTCTCTCTCTTCAATGTCCTGGAGATCCCAAGGTTTTAATGCACTTATTTATTGACAGTAAATAGATTTTTTTCCTATAATTTATAAATATTAAAGAAATTGTATCATGTTGATCATGTAACACCCACGGACCAAGAGTTTTTCACTTAAAACCAGAGACTGTTATACGTGTGTATGTGTGCACATGCGTGTGTGTGTGCATGCACCATTAAGGAGTTATCTTTAAGTCAGATGTGCTAATCCATACTCACTTACTTGCTAATAGGCAGTCCATATATTTTCCTTGTATAACTCTAGATTATGCCCCAAAGACTGTCAACCAACCCTCATTTCAGTTTTTAAAAAGTGGAACGCGGACTGGACAGACGGCTCAGGCTTTAAAGGCCAGACTTACAGCCAGAAATACGACAGTGGAACCAAAATGTAATGATCACTCCAAACACCCCAGTATTTCTGTATTTTGCTTGTGTGCTTGTCCAGGTCTGTATTTTGTAGGGCAGGATCTCATCCGGTTCACATCCACGCAAGGCGAGAGCTGAAGAACTAGGTTATGTCCCTCAACAAATCCTTCCACATTTCAAATCAACTTTCTCAGTGATTTAAATTCCCTTTGCTGTAACTAAACATTTTTTTAAATTTACAAAAGCTATAATACTTGCCTTTGTTTCAACACTTCAGAGATTCTCCACTCAGTCCTTCTCTGTCTCCCCTCCTCTCTCCCTCTCTCTTGCTGGTCTGACTCGGTAGCCCAGGCTGACCTGAACACAAAACTCTCCTGTTTCCCGAGGTCGCAATGACAGGTGTACACCGGCATGCCCTGCTCTATCCTATTTTCACAGAAACAATAAACATTTTTATTTATAGATTCTGCTTTGTCATATGAATGAGTTAAAACTTAGAGTAAAAAGGACAACCGAGAAAAAATATTTGGAAAGAAAATTAGTAAGTTCTGGAAAACATCTCCACTGGGGGAAGTGAAGAGTGAACTAAAGATAGCACTCTGGTCCATGCTCACCATGCCAGGGCTGCGGGGTAGTGCAGAAGTGCAGAGTGCCCAGGATACACACGTCAGGGGAATTCGACCCCTTGCGCTCCACGGAGGGACTCTGTTCAGCTCTAAATACATTCACTGACTGTCTCTTTCTTATTGAGTCCAGGCTCTGTGGTCATAGACATGTGTATCTATCAGCCCACAGATTCAGAACGCATGCCGCACGCACATAAAAGGTGGGGAAGTCTCCCGTGATGACAGGTGCTCAGTAGACTTGGGCACAGGGAGCATAGCTAAACGAAGGTGAGTCCTCAGGCATAGTGTCTCGGTCCTGGAGCTGACCTAGACCAGCCTTATCAGGGTTCCAAATAGAGTCCCCAGGGAGAGGACCAGGGGGGAAAGAGAAATAAAGGGATAGTGAGAGGAGCTAGGCTCAGGCGGACTGCAAAGGTTGACCCAAGCCAGCCAGTGTGTTAATGGCACAGCTCTTCTTTATACACCCCAAATGGGGAAGCAAAAATCTAGTTGGTAAAAATCATTCCTTAGACAGCAGAATTGCAGGGAGCTCAGAATATCTTGAGTTCCCCTTTAGTAAGCTGCATTCTGAGGTAGCAAACAAAACATTTCCCATCTCAGTGTCTGGAACATTTGACTACATACATACGAGGGAAATGTCAAGCAGTTCCTGGACTATGCCCTCCCACCACAGAGGCCCTGGCCCCAGTCCACAGCCGGCGTTGTCTCTCAGGACTCTGGCTAAGTGAGGAGCAAAATGTTCACTCTTGTCATTAGGGTCTCCTGGCTGTCTCCAGCCCAAGCTGGCCCCCAACGTGGAGCCAAAAGACAGGCTGAACTTTGAAGGATGAGTGGGGGTTTATGAGCTAGCAAGGTTGTTAAGGGAAGCCATGGGAACTGAGGCAAGAGCAGCCAGTACACAGCCACTTCTGCAGCTGCTCCTACCCCCACCCCCCACCCCCGCCTATCAGATGTTTACATTGTGATTCATAAAGGTAACAAAATTACAGTTATGAAGTAACAACAAAAGTAGTTTTATGGCTGGGGTCACCACAACACGAGGAACTGAATTAAAGGGTCAGAGTCATAGGAAGGTTGGGAACATCTGGTAGCACAACCACAGATAACTACAAAAAGCCTGAAACCAACTGTTACTCTTCTTCTGGGAAGGCTTTGGTGCCCGCCCCATCACCACTGAGGTGCAGTCTAAGCCATTGCCTAAGGTGCCCCACATGTGGAGACTCCTCCTGTAGCTCAGGGTTGGCCTCCAGCCAGTCCAGATGGGCAAACAGCAGGAGAGCCCGGAAGTTCTTGAATTAGTCGTAGGTGAGACATTCTTCCAGACTAGGAGACCATGAAATGAAGAAGGGGTGGGGTGGGGATTGTGCTGAAGAAATGTACCATACAACGCACTTGGTCCATGACCCGACACATGGCCTGTGCTCAGATTTTGCTAACGGAAGTATTGAGATTGAGTGAATGACACCGCAATCTGGCTCAGAAACAGTCCTGCCCTTTTCTTGCCAGAAATAGGTCTGAGCCGGGCACCCTATTCAGCACCTGCTTTTGTCATCTCTTGTTGATTTCTTCCATATGCCTCTCTTGTAGATTTAATGACCTGGTGAGTTCAGCTCACGTGCTGCAGATCAATAGAGCATACAATGAGAATGACATCATCCTGATGCGGTCTAAACTTAACATTATTCTAAAGCTTTTCCTGATTTCTGATGTCCCTCCAAAGCTGAGGGTAAGGGGTCTCCAGCTCCACTGTGATCCTTTCCCCCATAAAAACCCTAAGCCTGTATTGGTGGGTGCCTCATAAGTCCTACAAGATGCCCACCTAACAAATCCACAGGACTCTCTGCCTTCTGGAGAGGCGGTGTTTCAAGGGACGTTAGGGGTCAAGAGAGGTTCTTTTCCTTTCCTAGAGCCCCTAACGATGACATGTTCCCATCCTGTGGGTAGGTCAACATCTCTGAATCTCAGAAAGATGTCATCTTGGCTGCCATTACAGAAGGCCACCTAGACCGGACCATCTTCCATGGGGCTATCATATCTGTCTTCCCTATCGTCATGTACTTCTGGAAAAGGTATTTAAGTTCTCTTAGCTGGTGGGTTTTCTGTCTTCCTGTGTCCCACAATTTTCAGTTCTATGAGGAGCTAAGATGGTTGCTCTCACCCCACCCTCTACACTCCAACCTGCACTGAGCTAAGGGACAGGCAGAAGAGATCAATGCCAGAATGCTGGCCCCATGCCTCTCCTTTTCTTGTGCAATTTTGGATCACGGGCATGTGATGTGCCCAGACTTTCCTACTAAGCATGAGGTAGACCACAGCTCCTAAGGGACAAAGTCTGTCCAGGCAGGAACTGTTTATAATAAAGAACCTCATGGAGGAAGCAGGCCAGGGCAGTTTACCATTCTATCCAATTCTCATAATCACCCACCCCAGAGGCACAGTTCCTTGGAGAAAAGTCAGATATTCAGTTTTCTGTTGCTGCTCTCCCAGAATTCAAACAAATCTATCAAGTAACTCAGAATGAAAACCTGGCAAGGAGACTACGAGGGCCAAAATTCAAAACTTAAATGAACAAAAATACTTTCAGACCAAATACAACCTGTGCCCCTGGTTCATAACCTGTCCTGCCCAGAACTGTGCTCAGAATCTGACCTGAGATGTCTCAGCTGACTGCCAGCTCTGGCTTCCATCAGTGGTGTTCCCAAGTGGTGTGCGACCCCAGTGATACCATAGCTGGCCAAAATTTTCCCAAAGGAAGCTGTCTTAGTTAGGGTTTCTATTGCGGTGAAGAGAACCCATGACATTGGAAACTTATAAAGGAAAACGTTTAACTGGGACTTGCTTACAGTTCAGAGGTCTAGTACATTATCGTCATAACAGGAAACATGACAGCATGCAGGCAGATGTGGTGTGGAAGAGGTAGCTGAGAATTCTACATCCAGATTGACAGGCCACAGGAAGAGAGGGTGACACTGGGCCTGGCTTGAGTATCTGAAACCTTAAAACCTACCCCTGTGATACACTTCCTCTTAAAAGGCCACACCTACTCCAACAAGGCCACACCTCCAATAATGCCACTCCTTATGAGTTTATGGGGGCCATTTTCATTCAGAACATCACAGAAGCCTAATGGGAGTGCTTATATCATATTGTGACCCTGGCTAACAGGGTTTCCTTAAAAGGGGGGCCAAAAAGGGGGGGGTTGGGTTGGAGAGATGGCTCTGCAGTTACGAGCTCTTGTAGAAGACCTGAAATCAATTCCACATCAGGCAGCTTACAACCACCTACCACCTATATAACTCTAGTTACAGGGGACATGGCTCCCTTTACTATCCCCTCTGGGAGTACTGTATGCATATGGTGTACATACAGACAAATAGACACACACACACACTCACACAAATAAAAGTACATTTTTAAAATGTGCCCTTCATTAAAATAAAGGTATAGTTTTTGTGGGATCATGTCTCCTAGCAACATCAGAAGCTATACCCATAAAGAGGAACCAACGTGACTGCTCAGACATGAGCTGAACAAAGATGACACGGATACACATGCTAACGTGGCCAGGGGAGAGTCCTTATGGCCCTCCACAGAGAACCACAGGCAACTAAGAAATACTGAAAGTGGGAGAAACCTTCTTCCCCAGGGAAGAGAACACCAAATGGTCAGCCCTGAAAATATACACACAAGTAATATTATACGGGATGGACAGGTTATAGTTAACAACATATGTGCATATACATATATGCGTGTAGTCATAGTTAATGAAAAAAGGGGCTGTGAATTTAGAAGAGAGCAAAGAGGGGCACAGGGGAGGCTTTGGAGGGAAGAAATGGCAGGGGGAAATGATGTACTTGTATTATCTCACAAAATAAATATTAAAAGCAAATAGGGACTGGAGAGATTGATCAGTGGTTAAGAGCACCGGCTGCTCCTCCAGAGGACCTGGGTTCAGTTCTTAGCACCCACATGGCAGTTTACAACTGTCTGCAAGCTCCAGTTCCAGAGGATCTGCTGCCTTCTACTGGCCTTCATGGGTACTGCATGCACATGGTGCACAGATACACATTGCAGGCAAAACACCCCTACACATAAAATAAAAATAAAGTATCTATCTAATAAATAAATACCGGTATAAAGTTGCTTACCAGTCACTCACTTTTATTGTCCAATCCCTAAGACAAGTTATTTTATTCAAAATTTAAAGCAGCGTAAAATCTTGGTTTAAGATTTAAGGCAACGAACCCTTTTAAATTCTACTTGTTATTCCAAATTTATTTCTACTTTTCCTATCCAGGGTTTCATAGAAATTTATCTTGAGGCTTCTTGAAGGATCAGAAACTTCTAGAAACTATGTGTGCTTCCTTGTTTAACTTAGTGCTCAGCTTCCCTGTCCCCATTATGTCCTTAGAAAGTTTAGATTTACTTCGTGGCGTTTCTGAAGTCGACTCTTCACCTGCTCGTAAACTTACTGATATTTGCAGTGGGCAAACTGTGATCACAGATGAACACTCCGTGTCACGAGAAGACAGTGGGGACGAAGCACTGGGGTCTGTGTTTCACACAGGAGGAAACAGGTTCAGAGTTGCTAAGGGACTTGCTGAGAATCACCTAGGAAGAGCTTAAAGCAGGATGAGGGTCTCCTGTCCCCTTCCTTCTATAAACAATGCATCTTTGCATGTTAGAGCAAAGCAGCCGTAATAACATGTTCAGACCCTTGGGGAGCAGGGAGATGGGAGCTGGCAAGACCCACACCCCTGCCCACCTCAAGCAAAGGAAGTGCAAGTGCAGACCATTAAACCTAGTCTCAGCAACTGAGGGGTCCTGGGAGGAAGGGGCCAAAGCATCAGGGAAGCAATGGTGAGTGCAGAATTCTGAGGAGCCAGTTATCTTCCAGGGAAAGGCCTGCAGGAATCAGGGAAGGGATGAATATCTCCGGGAAAGGACGTGTGGAGACCCCACTGGGTTTCCGGATGATTTAGTAAGGGATCAGACCGAGGCTGTGTCGCCTGACACTCAGGTGAGCACAGCTAACTGCAACCTGGGCTGGGCATAGTGGCCCCTCCACAGACTGCATCCACTATGGTTCCAAAAGGAAGTCACCCACACAGTGTGCAGGTCAGTCCTTCACTGGAGTGAGCCCTGGACAAAGAATGCCCTCGGTAGGCAGTAATCCCAGTGCAGCATTCTCTCTCTCTCTCTCTCTCTCTCTCTCTCTCTCTCTCTCTCTCTCTCTGTCTGTCTGTCTGTCTCTGTCTCTCTCCCTCTCCGCCCCCACAGTTTGGAAGGACTGGTTTCACTCAAGCTGCCCTTATTTGTTCCAGCCATTCTGTGTGACCAGAAGTCATTCTTCCCACAGGTATTGCAACTGGAAGGCAGCACGCTCTTATGACGAGTACATGGGGAAAAAGTTTAAGGACGGAAGATCCCCTCCCAAGTCTACATACAGGTACCCACCATGGAGTGGAGGTAAGTTCACCTCAGACCTATAGCCCTATTTCTCCAGTCAGAGACATGTGAGGAGGGAACACATGTCTGACAGAACACAAAGGTGGTGACGAGTGCAGTGACCAGCACCTTAACTTGGCCCTCTGGGAACTATCGCGTGTCATATCAGTAATGAGGGGCTCCCAGGTTGCTCAGCTGTTGAGCACCTGGCAATGATGACCTCTTTGGCTCTCTTTGAGAGGCTCCCTTCCAACTGTCGCCATAGAAACCTTACTATTCAAGAAGTATCTATTTTATAGAGTTAAGTGTGAAAACTAGATATGTGGTCATAAATGTCCATGTTTTCATGCATACACAGATACACACATAGACATATAATTTTATGAAAAGGTAGAGAAAACTAGAAATTAACATAAAAGTATTGGTAGGATTGTCTCTGGGTGCTATGATGACTAATGGGATATATTTATTATTAATATATATTTATATAACATATATGTGTGTATAGGTGTGTGTATATGTGTGTGCATGTATATGTGTATATACTGCATATATATGGTAGTTTGAATGAGACTGGCCCCTATAAGCTCATATTTTTGAGTATTAGTCCCTATTTGGTGAAATTGTTTGTGTGGGAAGGACTAGGAGGTGTGGCCTTGTTGGAGGAGGTGTGTCACTTACCCTTCCCAGTGTGCCTCTGCCTCATGGCAGTGGATTAAGATGTGAGCTCTCGCCCTGTCATAGACTCTAACCCTCTGACATCATAAGCTCAGTAAACACTTTTATATTTATCACAGCAATACAAAAATAATGCACACACACACATGCATGCGCGCACACACATGCATGCGCGCACACACATGCATGCGCGCACACACATGCATGCACACACATGCATGCACACACACATGCATGCGCACACATGCATGCGCACACACACATGCATGCGCACACACACATGCGTGCGCGCACACACACATGCATGCGCACACACACACATGCATGCGCACACACATGCATGCACACACACATATATGCGCACACACACATGCATGCACGCACACACACATGCGTGCACACACACACATGCGTGCGCACACACACATGCATGCACGCACACACACACACACGTGCGTGCGCACACACACACATGCATGCACGCACACACACATGCACACACACATGCATGCGCACACACATGCATGCACGCACACACATGCATGCACACACACATGCATGCACACACACATGCATGCACACACATGCATGCACACACACATGCATGCACACACACATGCGTGCACACACACATGCATGCACACACACACATGCGTGCGCGCACACACACATGCGTGCGCACACACACATGCGTGCGCACACACACACACATGCGTGCGCACACACATGCATGCACGCACACACATGCATGCACACACATGCATGCGCACACACATGCATGCACACACACATGCATGCACACACATGCGTGCGCACACACACCATTCTACCCCATTAGCCCTCTTACTCTCAGTATTTTCTTGGTCCTTGTGCTAGTTACATTTTTCTTTCCCACTTGTCACAAGCCAGAGTGATCAGGGAAAATAAAACCTCAATTGAGAAATGCTATTGGACAGCCTGTAGGCATGTCTGTAGGGAGTTTTCTCCACTGGTGATTGATTCCGAAAGGCCCACTACACCAGGGGCAGTGCCACCCCTGGGCAGGTGGTCCCGGGGTGTGTAAGAAAGCAGGCTGAGCTCTGTGGCCTCTGCTTCAGTGTTGGCCTCCAGAGTCCTGTTGAGTTCCTGCCCTGACTCCCTTTCACGATGGACTGTAAGCTCTAAGACAAAATAGACTCTTTTCTCCCCAAGTTGCTTTTGGTCATGGAAATTTTGGTCCTCAGAAATTTAGTGTTGGAGCTAAGTCTTGTGTAAAAAGAGAAAAGGAGACCTAGGGGAGGCCTGGTCAGTACCGAGGTTAAGAGGGGAGTCTCTCATGGCAAGAACCTGCCCAGCTAAGCTGGAAACTCACAAAAGGAAAAGGCCTAAGGAACCTTCTGCCTCTAAAATGCCCTGACAAGGGGAAGCTTCTGCAGGGATTCAAGGTGGGCAGCAGAGAGTGAAGGGCCAGTTCATTAGATGTCATCAGAGAAAATGAGTCACATGAGCTGAGGAGTCCCGAGTTCTGATTCCGGTTCTCAGCCCAGACCCCAGGTCACAGACACATAGGCTTGCCTACCAGTAATGCCCCGTCCTTGGCATTATGACCTGTGAGCGTTAATCAAGAGCTTTCTCCCATAAGATTGGTTGCTTTGTTTTTTGGATGATGTTCTAGAGTTTGAATGTGTTTCCTTTTTTCTTCCCAGGCGACCACGCTGTCTTAAGGTTCACCTTGCTCAGAGGTGTTGAATGGTTTCGACCTCAGCAGACCCGGGAGGCCGTGGCAAATTCAATCCAAAACTGTGAGTTGGAGCTTTACTGATTGTGAAAGTTCCCTGGCCGACTGGAGAGCGGTCCAGGATCCATATTAGCCCATTCTCTTAGTAACTGTAAAGAGCCTAAGGCCCTCCAATGGAGATGAATTGCTCAAGGCTGTACAGCTTGGGAGCAGTAGAGATGGGTGAGGAGGATTTCTTCAGCCTCCACCGCAGGCTCTGTGCACAGCTCTCACCTGGATAGTCTCACCTCCTCCTTGGTTCATTTTGCAGCCCCGTGAGGAAGGTGCATAAGCCTCTCTGTGCCCACGTCAGGCATCACACGCCATCTCTGCTAAGAAGCCGCCATCTGCTTTCTCCTTACACGTGGCCTACCTGCTGGACAGCATCTCCATCCTATACCTTCTGCTCCGTGGAGGCTCCCACTATGAGCTCCTCATGACCGTAGCAAGTCCCCTGGCCCTTGCCTCCGTTGTTGGGAGCACAGTGTATGCTTTCTCTTTCCCATCTTCAGCCCCTAGGAGCCGACTTCACTGCCAAGCGGTATCACACCGCTCTGTTTCCACACAGCCTCTCCCAGAAGGCCTTCCAGTCTTTCCCAGTTGTTAACTTTTGCTTGGGGGAGAAAGTTGGGTTGCCCCTTTTCTGCTTCTCTGAGGTAGGAAATGTCAGTACAAATGTGATTCTAATGTTCATTTTCAGTCTGTTTTTACTTCCATGGGTCTATATAGCTGACATTATATCCAGATGAAAAATCTCCTAAGACAAGAAAATAAGACTCCCACAAACCAGGTCTTCAGGACACCCCTACAGCATTTGATATCACCTTCCCTTGCCCAGTCCCTTCCCTGGAAAAGGGAAGCAGATAACTTTGCATCAAAATGTGTCTTACAACAAAAGTAGAAGCTAATACAATGCACCCTCTGAATACTAATAATAAATTTCAAACCCAATAACAACTTACTGATTTAAACCATGTGTGCAGCCATTATAATTCAAAACCTAAAAGACATAAAACTATGGTCATAGCTATTTTATGAAAATATGTATTTATATAGAATGAAGATACCTCTAAATTTAGATCCTGATTGCCATCAAATAAGAACAATTACTGGACTAGAGAGATAGCTCAGTGATTAAGAATATGTACTGCTCCTGCAGAGGACCTGAGTTCAGCTCCCAGCAGCCACAACTGCTATAACCCTAGCTGCAGAGGATCTGACATCTCTCTCTCTGAAGGCACCTGCTCTCACATGCCATACACACACCAAGGCACACCTAATTAAGAATAATAAAATAGGGCCAGACATGGTAGTGCATCTATATAATCCCTGAATTCAGGAGGCAAAGGCAGGCAGATCTCTTGAGTTTGGGGCCAACCTGGTCTATATAGTGAGTTTTAGGTCATCCAGTGCTACATAGAGAGACACTGTCTCAAAAAGGAAAAGAGGAAGAATAAGGAGGAGGAGAAAGAGAAGAATTCTTAAAACTTTAGATAAAATATATTCCTAATTACACTCATTCATAAACATTCATTTTTTTAACTTCCAAGAATACCAGTATATTTTTTGAATAACCAAAAAGTAAGAATGTCAGGGCCTATATTCAGGTTGCAATGCTATTACAACAAGGTGCCACTTGGTATTCAGGAAAGCAAAGCATTTCCAAACCCCCATGATCTCATATAATTGCATGCTTAGTCACCAGAGAGTGGAACGGTTTGAAAAAGATTGGGGGTGTATCCTTGTTGGATACACAAGAGGTGGGATTTGCGGTTTCAAAAGTCCATGTCAGGCCTAGTGTCTTTCTTTTTGCCACCTGTGGATCAGGATGTAATGCTCTCAACTACTTGTAAACAGAGACTGCTCTTTTGTTGTCAGCCACCCAGACCCAAATAATCACACAGAAACTATATTAATTACAACACTGCTTAACCAATGACTTAGGTATATTCCGAACTAGCTCTTATATCTTAAATTAACCCATTTCTATTCATTTGTGTATTGCCACTAGGCTGTGGCTTACTAGGGCTGGCATGTTACTCCTTTGGCAGTTACATAGCGTCTGTCTGACTCCACCTTCTTTCTCCCTGCATTCAGTTTAGTTTTCCCACCTACTTATATTCTGTCCTACTATAGGCCAAAGCAGCTTCTTTATTAACCAATGGTAATAAAACATATTCACAGCATACAGAGGGGAATCCCACATCAGCTACTGCTCCAACTCTATGCCTGTCTGTTTTCCACCATGATGATCATGGGCTGACTCTAAAACTGTGAATAAAGCCCCAATTAAATGCTGCCTCATGCATGGTTTCTCCTCAGAACAATAAAACAGCAACTAAGACACAAAATGGTTAAATAATGTTTATAAAAATAATTAATCGTATTATTCCATGCTTTTAGTTTTTTCATATGACACACCTTTAGTACATAATCTGTTAAATAAAAATCTTTCCTCAAATGACAAAAAGTCTACTCTAGAAATAAGCATGAATAAGAAGCCAATATTGTATCTGACCTATTCACAGCAGTTGATCCCCATAAGAGTACAGGAGGAGCAGCAGATGGCGAGGGGGTCTTTCTCTTGGTGGAATGTAGCATGTGCCATGCATTCTGACTTTCTTCTTTGCATCTCTCTTAAGCTTCCTCTAGCATCCTCACCCAGCCAGGCCGACCTGCCATGTCTTCCTTGCAGTTGGCTCCTTCTGCCCTGAGGTAGGTGTGGGCTAGAAATCCTTGGCCAGAGATGTTCTATCTACATGCACAATGGGTGACAGGATCAACTCCCAGAGTGCAGTTCCACGTTCTGACACTGCCCTGCATGGAGAACCAGGTGGAGCTCAGAGTAGCTGAGGTCCCAGCAGCTGGGGAGAGTGATCTCTTGTGTGGGTCTTTGCCCACCTCCTGTTAGGCATTTCATCATATTGTGGGAATTGTCATTTCTAAAAGAAATTGCTACACACCAGCATTTGTGTAATTCCTGTTATTTTATTTTATTGGCTGGCTTCTCTCTCTCATTCTTTCCCCCTCCCCCATCCCCCGTCTGATATATGTGTACACTTTCATGTCTATAATGTATATGTGTACAGGTGCACATGCACATTTGTGGTTGAGCACGCAGAGGCCAAAGGTCAACACTGGGTATCTTCCACAGTTACTTTCCACCGTATTTTTTTGCAGCAGCATCTCCCGCTGGACTTGGTGTTCACCCATTCAGCTAAACTAGCTGGCGAGTGAGTCCTAAGGATCATTCTGCTTCTGCCTTTCCAGCACTGGGATTTCAGGCACACGCTGTCACTCCTGGCTTTTGATGTGGATGCTCAGAATCCCCATGCAGGTCCCATGCTCGGGCAGCAAGGACTTTGTCAATTGAACCACCAGCCCCACCCTGCTCCCCCTTTTATCTCTTCTTTTAGACCAAAACTGTCCTTCATCAAAAAGGAGAGAAAGTAATCAAGTCAGGCCCAGAACAAAGGCGACTCATTCCTTAGCAGCCTTTTAACACGGACAGAACCCTTTTGGGTCAGAAATGAAATGTCCTAGCACCATCTGCAAAGATCAAGTAGGAGAATGAATGGGGCAACCCAGACACAGCAAGACCAGACTGCAATGGGTAAGGTGTGGGGCGCCCTGTGCCCTCCCTGATGCTGGGGGGCTTGCGAGTTGGTGGGTTAAGACACCTGACCTGGGCTTAAGACATTACTCTAGACTTCCATAGCCTTATACAAATTCTGGCTCTATGTTGCTGAGAAATCTCATGATGGACGGATGGATGGATGGATGGATGGATGGATGGATGGATGGATGGATGATATCACTGCGTACCACACCAAGTGATGTGTGATTACTCTCAGCTCCATTTGCACAATGACTCCCGTCCATTGTCTCGGTAAATCTTGGCTTCTAGACAGGTAAAGAAGCTGGGGTGCTGAGCAGCAAAGTGACTTTCTGAACATGCCACGTCCCATTCTTTGTTATGTTCCCATCCTCTGGTGCACATCCCTGCAGCTTCCCATGCATGGAAACAGTTGCTCTTCTCTGAGCTCTGTTCCCTTGATAGCTCATGGATTTTTCATAACAATTTTTAACCAAAGCACCTAAGCAATAGCCTTCATTTTAGAGTAACTAGACTTATTTTAAAATGCCTGTTGAAAAAAGTCAGGAGTAAAATGATAGGAATTTATGAACAGTCCCTCAACTGGAATGAACTGAACAACTAGCATAATGATTCTATGGAAAACAGAATTACAAAGTTTACTAGAGAATCCTTTCAAATGCCCACAAATTTGTCCTGAACTGACAGCCTTTCCCAAAGGACGAAACACGTTATGATGTTGCAACAGGGTTTATAACCACTGGGACTGAAGCCATCTGATGAGACTGGGGTTGAAGTAGGTAGGGAAAGGCCTCACTTGGCCACAGGGGAGGTCAGAGGTAGGCAAGGCTCAAGTAGAGTAACTCAAAGCCCCCAAGACAACCCATCCAAGGCAAGTACTCAGCACAAGAAAGACTCAGAAGAAAAAAGATGAAGCTTCCCTTGCTTCACAGAGCTGAAACTTAAGAACAAGACTTCATAACAAGAATAGTGATAATGAAACAGAATTCTAATTGTGAAATGTCAGGTTAAAATTAAGATCCCAGGGAAGGAGTGGAGAGTCTAGTTACTGGAACTGAGGTCCCTGGAAATACCTTAATCAAAAAAGAACAAGAGGCCGGAAGAGGATGTAGGGATACCCACAAGGAGACTGATGGGGATCAAGTAAAATGCTGCCTGGGGGGGGGGTTGTCACATGATAAATGCCCTCCAGGTAGATTAAGACATGACTGAACTCCTCCATGTTGGCAGTAGACGAGTCTCACTTAAGGAAAGGAAAGACAGGCTTCATTCATCTGAGAGCTCTTTGTGTTGTTTTCTCTATCATAATAGAGGGATACACTCATATAGCTTTGCCTATAGGCATGGGCTGTATAGTTTGCAGGACAAAGGCCATGTCCTACTTTTCTTTGTACCTCCAGTACATGACACAGTGACACATTAATAGTTTCCCCATCGATGGGTACCAAATGCACAAGTAAATGAACTGGGCTTACTGCTGGGAAAGTAGTAGAGAAAACAAACCATGAAGTCATGCCGTCCCTTTTTCTGACTATCGAGTTTCCTGACCTATTACCAGAAGATCAATCAACGATCAATTACAGTCACGACAACCGCAGCAAAGAGGAAACAAGAACTGTTTCCTCTGTGGATATCTTTATAGTCCAATGATTCTTGGTGCTCAAAATTCAAGCCCTTTGATTTTTCTTTCTTTAGGAAGTTCATACAGCCATTCAGATTAAGGAGTGACCGAAAGAGACAGAAAGAAGACAAGAGAGACTGAAGAATAAGCCTCTGCCTTCAGAGGAGCCTGTGCACACATCACAGAGCGACGTGACGGGTGTGATGACATCTCTCCCTCATTCCCACTGCCACTGGATCTAGATGTTTCCTCAAGAAGAGGGAGTGGTTTGGGTGCACAGGACCCTGGGGTACCAGCCCTCACACTACACAGTAACCAGGGCTGTAGGTCATTAGCCAGAATAAAAGATATGCCCTACTTATGTTCTTACATTCTTGCTTATATATTGAAGCTAAGGGAGCTGAGCCCACAGAAATAAAGGATTAGGTATCAGTTACCAGAAGCTGGGAAATCAGGGTGACTCGAGGTGGTTAGCAGAAGGTACAGTTGAATAGAAAGAAAAAAGTTCAAAATTTTATAATGTGGCATGGTGACTGTGGCTGATAACAATATACCTCTAAATAGGAGAAAAGATTTCGAATGCTCCCAACAACGAAATAATAAAATGAGATCATAGACATGACAATGACCAGATACAGATGATGCATATTACATACATGAGTTGAAATTTCACACTGTGTCCCACAAACACATACCATTACAAGTCATTTAAAAAAAAACTGGGCTAAGTATGTAATTCAGTGGCAGAGCACTTGCTTTGTACATACAGGCCCTATATTATTTAATCCCTAGTATCTTCTCACTTTTTTCTTAAATGCAAGACACCTGGTGTAGTGGTTAATCTTGACTTGATTGGGTTGAGAGCAACCTTAGAGATAGTAAGGCATCTAATTCTGTATTGGTGTGATGGGCTTACACAGCCACTGCCAGCTCCTGAGGTCTCTGACCTAACCAGGGGTGAATCCACCAATGAATCCATTACTTGGTGCTGTTATTGGGAAGCGATGAAGGGTAGAAGGTGGACCTAGACAGCGAAAGGAAGTCATTTGGAGATCCAGCTTTCTCTGGCCTCTTCTTGTACTCACCCTCTCTGCTTCCCTCTGATGAGAGTTGAGAGAGCTTATCTACCGCCATTAAGTCCTGCCCAAGCTGGGCCAAGCATCTGTGAACTGAACTCTTTAAAACTGTGAGCCAGTGAGTGGGACAAAGAGACCCACAAGTGTGCCTGGGGCAGTCCGCCCTGGACTCTGAGGAGAAAACACACTGCAAGGCACCAGGCAGCCGGTCACTGTATGGTGAGCATATATGTATGCTCTGGTGTGGAGGAGAGAGACAGAATGCCTCGTGTCCTGTGGGCAGAGGCAGATCTGAAGAGGTGAAAGCGGTGAGCAGCAGGTTGAAGTGGACGACTTGATGGCCATCCAGGGTCATGTTTGGGTTCATGGCCCTGTGGCAGCCATGGTCTATGTTAATGTCTTTGGCTCCTGATACCACCAAAGGCCGAGAGGATAAGGCTATACAGAGATGGTTCCACTCCTCACTGGCTGTAACACTAGGGCGAACTTGTCTTCATGAGGTGACGCCCTGGGGAGAGCAGGTCCTACACTTTGCCTGGGCAGCACAGTAGAGCTGACCCTGTACACAGGGCTGTGGTGAGGCCTGAGGGCATGAGAGTGATCTAAATGGTACTGCCACCTTTGCCTGTGGTGGGTGGTGAGGGCAAGGGGAAGAGACCCTCCCTCCTTGCTCCTATCACCTGCAGCTGGTGAGGGAGCTGACCCTCCCCTTTGCCATCTGCAGCACTCAGGGAAGTGGGCCCTGCACTTTGTCCCAGCAGCAAGTGGAGCGGATCCTGTTGACAAGAGCGTGGGTGAGCCATGAACGGGAGATCTGGTGCCACCCTCAGCTGCTGTATGGTGACATGGGTTGGGGAGAGATGCCCCCTTGCCACCTGTGGTGAGTGGGAGAGCTGGGCCTGAGGTCATAAGGGCAGGAGAGATGCCATTGTCCTCACCAGCTGCAGCACTTGGGAGAGTGGCCTCTAAACCTCTCCTGGGCAACACTGTAGAGCTGGTCCTGATGGTGTAGGGTGGGTGAGCGGTTGCCAGGGCAATGCTGGAGAGCTCACCCTAGTGCTGAGGAGGGGTGGTGGAGGGGGTGATCAACCCTGCAACTACTCAGGCCTAGAACCAGGGTTATGAGTTGGCCCACCCCAACATCCTCCCTATCTCTGAGCTGCTGCAGCACATGAAGGGGCCAGTCCTACAGACCCAAAGCTGCAGAATCTCCATGACACAGAATACTGAAGAGGAGTCCCAGTGAGGGCCCAGCATTGATCGTGTAGCAGAAACCAGAGGCCTTGAACCAGACCAATGCCTCTCTGCAGTAAACACTCACAAGTAAAGCTGTAGGGACACAAGGGTTTACTGTGTGACTCACTGTCACACTACAGCTTCCATGTTGAGATTTTTAGTTTCTTCTTTTCTCTTTTTATTTTATTTTATTTGGGGGATGTTGCAAGGGCAGAGGACAGATACAAAGGGATGGGGGAGATGAATGGGATTGGGATGCATGATGTGAAAGACACAAAGAATAGATAAAAAGAAAGTTTAAAATTAAGAAAAGAATAAATGAGGATGAAATGAAACACAAAGCAAAACTGTAAGCCGGGATAAATAATACCCCTTTAAATTGTTCTCAGGTATTTTTTTACAACTCTGATAAAACACAGAAACCTAGATAAATATGAATTTAAGATGAGCAATGAATAATTTTTAGCACAAGCATGTCCAAATATATAAAAAATAGGCATACTAAAAGAATTACTTGGTTTTTGTTTGATATTTAAGTTTAATTAGTGACCTATAATTGACCTCTATAATTAACCTATGATTGCATGGGCATGAGAGCTTGAACCCCTCACACTAGAGCTGCAGCTGGGACGGGTGCTCTGCAAGGAAGGGCGTGCCCTGGGGGCGGGCCTTTCCCATCTCCGATCCTGCCCCTCCAGAGGCCCTGCTCTGGATTGTCTAAGGGCGATGGGGCGCTACAAGTTCTGAAAGCCTGCAGGTAAAGTGAGGCCAAGGGGAAAGAGGAGGAATCGCATCTGAAGGAAGGGAGAGGAGTGGTTTGTATAAAACGAGGTCGCTGTGCTCCGTGTTGGTCTAAAGGGGCAGTTGGTGACCTCACGCGACAATTCCAGGTCCATTGTGATTTCACTTAAGCTTCCATCTGTCCAAAAATTTAGAAACTCGCTCATATGTTGAGAACTAGAAACCTGCACGGGGCCAGAGGATGTGGGAAAGCCCAGAGGCCACAAGGAACCATGGGACGGAGAGACATGGGGTTCTCGGTTTAGGATGACCCTGGGCCAGTGAGTAAAAGGACCATCTGAAAAGGCCGAAGAAAGCACTGGTGTCCTGACAGGATTTGTACTGGGTCAAAACCTTAACACTTCACCATGTTGAATCTGTCCGTGAACGTGGGATAATTTGCTTTTTTGGTTTCAGAGTCTCCCCCATATGCTTCATACCTATGCACTTCAATATTTGTAACTAAGCAGTTCGCCTGGAGAGATGTTGGCATTCATGGTGCCAGGTTTTAGATTTCCCACTCTGCTTGCTCATTGCTGGTGTGTAAGAAATGGACTTTGGGCATATGGCTGCATCTGCATATGGAACATCAGGGTTGCTCCTTAGTAACTCCGGTCAGTTCCCCAAATAGTTTGTTTCTCAGTGTTTTAAAAATACACAAAACCATCAGATTGGTGTATGGATGGGGCTTTGCAACCAGCCCTTGGTGCCAACACATTGCCTGACTCTCTGACGTGAGCTTGAGATATAAAATGAATCTGAGAGAATTAGTAATATTACAGTTACTGGGGCAGTGGTCCTCAACCTGTGGGTCATGACCCCTTTGGGGTCACATATCAGATATCCTGCATAGCAGAGACTTACATTACAACTCCTAACAGTAGCAAAATTGCAGTTATGAAGTAGCAATGGAAGAATTGTGTGGTTGGTGGTCACCACCACATGAGGAACTGTATTAAAGGGTCGCAGCATTGGGAAGGGTGAGAAACTGTACTAGGGCCTTACAAAATGCCTACACATCCCTACCAGACCTGACAGAGTAGCAGTGAAGAAGCCCACAACATTCCCTGGAACTAGACAGGCAGTGAGCCATTTATGGTCAGGAGTTTCAAGGACCCGGCATAACTCATTTTTACACTAGAATTACAAAAAAAAATAAAAAGATGGCACTCCCTCATGAATAGCATGTCCTCTCCAGAGGTGTTGTCACTGTTAACTTGCCCATGAGCTAGTAAATAATCTCACACCCCTACAATGCAAGCAGCCCTATCTAAATTCATTGGGTTATTAAAAATATATACATAGTAGTTAGAAGGAGGTGTATTGGGAAGAAAAAAGATCCCAGAAGGGAGTGAGGCGAAAATAAGAGGGGGGAATGGGAGTTGAATATGATCAAAATATATTATATACATGTATGAAACTGTCAAAGAGTGAATTAGAAATTATTTTTCAAAAGAACAGTATTCCCTTTTCTCTGTTTTGTTGGTCCAGTTGTTGAATAAGACTTTAAGATGTGGGCAAGACTATTTACTGTCCTGAGAGAGGGGAAATGTGCTCAGGACAGAGGGCATATTATTATCAAAGTCTGTTTTTTAAAAAAGCAAATAAAAAGGAGAAAGAAAAGAAATGAGCCAGTTAGGATATCAAGAAAGCGGATGGTCTATTATTTGGTTCTTGCCAGCACCACCCAAGAAAAGACAAGGAAAGTTAATAAGATCTTGGTAGCTTCATGGATGAAATTTAAATCTGAACAAATTATCTTCCCTCTGGCATTCTTTGTTGGCTATGGCAGATAAATCTCTTCCCCTTTGTGGGGACAGGAGACATCCCAAAATAAGGGCTGTAATTGTTGTCCAAAGGCCAGTATCTCTTTGTTTACTGACTCCTCAAAAGCAAGGAAAGGCTATCAGAATAAAACAGACATTGTTGCACCTCAGAGAACCCCTATGCTACATTTGGTACTAATGACCTGTCCTGGAAAACTCTCTGGCAGTGGTTTTTATCTTGAGAAAGATGGTGCAGAACTCTGGGATTGGGGAGTTGGGAGGGGTGGGGTTGGACTCAAAGTCTGGGCAGTAAAGGCAATATTGATGGAGAAATAGTAGTTTTACAGCTTCCAGAGCAGTAGTATTTAGCAGGTGTGGCAAGCTGTCAGGCAGGCAGGTGGAGATTGGAGAGACCTTAAAAATGAGCTTGAGATTTTATGGCATGTTCAGTACCTTCAAAAGCTCTATATGGCTTATATAACAATTTTAAAATCCAGCTAGAACTTGGAGAATATTTCAGACCTGGAAAACTAGCTTGTGTTTAGCCAGGAGGGAAGGCAGTGGGCACTCCAGACACACCTAGGTATGCCTACAGTCCTGTCACTATTACAGCGTGATGACTGGAAGCAGACCTCACCCTTCTTCACTCCCTCCTGGCATTATCCGCTTCCATCATAGCAGTGATGTCATGCTAGCTGTCGAGGGGACTCCCGGGAGACTGCACTCACCGCTGCATGAGAAGGCGAGCTGTCAACTCCAGTCAAGCTCTGGAACTCAGAACTCGGGCCAACAGGAAATTCCTAGGCCTGATCTGGTTGGATAAGAATCACTTGATCAAGGCATGGTACAAGATAAAATGCAGCTTTTCCTTCTCATCCACCCGGCGGTAAAGGATGGCTAGAAGTCTGGGGGCTCTGGGGTTATTAGTAGGCTCTCAATATTTGTTAAGACTCACTCTGTCACTCGCCCTGTTGGTCGGCGCGTGTGATGAACTTCCTAATAGCAGACCCCAGCTGCCACCACCATATTGTCTAGAGATGATGCCACCAAGCTTGTCATATTGGACGGTTCAGTTGTTCCTTACGGCTCCCTGATGAGGCGTCTTCTCCGGCTGTAGCTGTAGTCTTCTGCTGCTTTCGTTAGTCTTCAAGTCTGTGGTGCTCGGGTCTGAGGTTCTCCTCTTTATGAAGCACAGCCTTGATTTTTTAGTTTATGTCAGAAGTCATGTCTTTCAGATCTGGCATGGAAGTGGTGCCCGAGAGGTGGTTGCCCATGGGGCTGTTACAGAAGGAGTGAAGAGAACTCATTTCTCAGCTAAACCCGGATGTGTGATCCTCTTAGGAGTGGGGTGCTTCCTACTCTGTGAACTCAAGGGATGTCACCTGAGGCACAGTGGCCTCCTCCCATCTCCTCCCTGTGATCTTTGTCTAAAAGCGAATGTTGAGTGTATCACTTCCATGCTGAAGACCCTTCCAGAACTTCCCCTGTAGCTCTCAGATGAAACCCAAAGTTTTTTGCACAGTATCTGTTAAGAAAAGCCTCTTTACCAGTGCAAAGAATTCCAATCAAACCAGATTAAGCCAAATCAAATGCCTGTGTTTAATAGATGGCGGTCCCAGATAGCCGGGAGCATAGCAGGGGGAAGACAGCAAGCACACACACAAGCCCTAAACCACATGTTCCTTATTCTGGTGGGACCCTAAATACCCTGTGTGAGTGGGCCTGACCCTTCCCGGGGAGGGGTCAGCGCTTGGCAGGCTGGGAATCAGAATCCAAGCACTTGGCAGGCTTGAGTGACAGCTGCCACCTTAACTAAATCGTTCCGGATTATCTAGACTGGTGGCATTTTGTCTAAACCCGTATGTGGCCCTTAAAGCCATTATTCCTTTCAGGTGCTTTGTGGATGCACAGAAACGGCCCTTAGAAGGTTCACCATTGGATCAGGGAGGTGGTCTCTGAATCAGAACAGCCATTTGGTGTGGTGGGTGTGGCCCTGTGGTCCTAAGAGTGCAGAAACAAGCTAGGGGCTCCATCTTCTGGAGTTCGAACACTAGGAAGCCTCTGAAAAGAAAGCAAGTCCAAGGAGGTCACTGGTGTAGGTGATGGTGTCTTCGAGGCAGAGGATTTATGGAGCAAAAACACAGTAAGGGCTGACTGGAGACTAGTACAATGGACGGGGAGGTCGGAACCAGGTCCTTTGTGGTCTGAGATAATGTAATATTGAGTTGGAGGTAACGATATCTGGGAAGTCATGAGTATGCAAAAAATGTGACTGTTAGGTAACTCATTGTGTAACCAGTTGTGACAAGAGGCCACTTTTGTGTGACTCTGTAGAAATGTCCTTGGGACCAAGGTCATGTGTCTTTGTCTAGAGAGAATAAAATATATCACATCTGCCTGCAGCTCATCACATCTTGTTTAATTTTCTGTTGCCTTCAGACCCTCCATCTCTGGTCCCAGAGCTCAGTCATCAGCATCTTTCTCCTGTTCTTCTGTTTCTTGCTACTCCCTCTTGGTCTCCTGCTCCTTCTTTTCAGTAGATGCGCAGTAGAACTCTGGGCTGGAAGCCATTGCTCATTGTCCCTCAGTCCCCGCCACACACACACACACACACACACACACACACACACACACACACACACACACAGCCCTGGCTGTCCTGGAACTCACTCTGTAGACCAGGCTGGCCTCGAACTCACAGAGATCCACCTGCTTCCCGAGTGTTGGGATTAAAGGTGTGTGCCACCACCGCCCAGCTCTCTCTTGTTACTTTAAGAAGTAGAACTGCCACGTTTGAACTGTGTCCCTGGTCAGTCAGCCACTAGAAACTCATCTCAACCTCCTCTGCAGCCAGATAGGGAGGCCATAGGGATGCCAGCAGAAGGGACAAAATGACTTGCTGCCTTCTTAGTTTTGGTCCTACCTATGTTCATTCTCTCAATGGCACAGGCTTTTACTCATCAGCTGACTCGCGTCCCCAGCCAGCCTGTCTCCAAACTCTTGATATGTCCCAGTGGCCTTTGCCCTTCATCGTCTGGTAAGAAGATCACACTGAGCACATCCCAAATGGGTGTCCTGGTCTTTCCTCGGGACATACTCCTCCAAACTCCTTTCCATAAAGTATCGCCTCAGTCCTCTTCCTCCCATCCCTGAGGCCAGCATGCCCGCAGCTGGCCCACACTCCCCATCCCTCCTGCAGCCTTCCTTCCCGATGAAGGGAAGTCCTACGGACACGTCCGTCCAAACATATCAATAGTCTGACTGCTTGAAACCATGTCTGTCGGCATTAACAAACTCTCTGCGTTAACAAACTCTCTGCGTGAGCCATCTAGTGACTCTAAGGGACCTTTCTGTTTTCACATCTGCCCGCTACAGTCAGTGATTCTCTGGAAACTCAAATGCATCCATCTTTTGATTAGACGCTCTCTTGCCCACAGTCTGCCAAGGGCTTCTTATCTCGCAAGCTCACTGGTTTCCCTTCCTCGCTGCTGTGGGCCTCTCTTAAACGGCCTTTGTGTGTGATAACCACACTTTTATATTCCACGAGCAGATCAGGTGCGAGCGTGGCCCAGGACCTGTGAACTCTGAACTTTATTTCTGCTCCTTGATCCCTCCAATGTCTCTGCGCCTTATTTTCTTGCTTCCTTTAGGTTTCACTTAATTAGCTCCCTCTGCTCAGCTCATATTAACCTTCACCTGCCCTGACGACCCAACCCCTCTCCACCCTGGTTAGATTTTCTTCCTGCACACTAGTCCCACCTAGCAAACCATATCTTTACCAGCATGTCTCTCAGCTGTGCCTTTACTAACCCCTCCATCCCAGCCCCACGCCTAGCCAGGTTGTGCGAGGTCAGGGATCAGGACCTGATTTCTGCCCTGTGATATATCTAGTATTTGAACACCGAGGGCAGGGTAGCCCTAATCTGTAGGTGACTCATGACATAGTATCTCCTTCCTGGACTGCCCCACCACTGAGGCCCCCACCAGAAGCAAACCCGTGTGAGTCATTATCACTGGGTCTCTGTTTCAAAGGTAAGCAAATCATTGTTTACCTCAGTAAACCATAAAACATGCCCAAGGGAGAAGAGGGCACATTCTTGATACTCAAAGACAAGAGAGCCTTTTGAGGAAATGAAAAGGGGGGGGGGGGGAACTCCATATTTCTTGTAGGTGGGTACTCGCACACTGTGGATTTTAAAGCCCCTTGGGACTCATGGGTTCAGTGTGAAAAGCCAATATGATGACTAACATAGGGGTGGGGTTAGTTTTGGTTGCCCTGAGAATAAAAATAAAGATTGTTAACATCCGATCTGCTCGTGATGTTCTAGAGTCTCAGACAACCCAATCACCTTGCTTCTTCCCACCCAGTTCTGCCCCCTTGTCAGAGCCTCTCATGTCTGTAATCTGAGCATATAGACCATAAGGTGACCTGAAACTAAAAACACAGTTTGCAGAGACGAGAGGTTGCATCATTCTTTTTTCTTTCCTGTAATATTTGTTTCCCGTGACCGAAAAGAGGAAGTTTATTAACATGAGGGGTTGGTCTGGTCTGCTGTGTGCCAAGTGGTTTGATTTTGTCAGTTTGGTAAAAAGGTAAAATGTTCATACAACCTGAGGAGAAACCAGAGCACATATTTAAGTTTAAGTGGCTGTCAGAAGAACACCTTACTTAGACTGGGTGGCTGAAACAGACTATGTTCCTTTCAGTTTTAGAAGTTGAAAGCCCAAGTTGAACTTGTTGGCCATTACAGTCTCCTTGCAGTGTATGGTAATTGTCTTTGTTCTCTGTGCCCTTCTGGCAAGGAGAGGGGAAAGCCAGTTCTCTCTTCCTTTGTACGAGTTAGGTCACAGAACTCATGACGAGGTTCCCACCCTAAGACTTCTTCTAAACCTACCTCATCTCCAAACAGCCTCTGGAGCTTTGAAGGCTTCATACTAAGCCTGTAACAGCTATTTGGACTAGGCTGGAGAGATGGTTCAATATGGAGAGTCTTTGGTGCTCTACATAAGTGTGAGGACCTGAGTTCAGATTCTTGGGTTTAACATCATTCAGTACATGTCTGTACACCCAGCACTTCTAAGTCAGGATGGTAGCAGAGACAGGAGAATTTCTACAAGCTTGGAGACCAGCTAGCCTGGGGTACACAGACATGAACAAAAAACTCTATCAAACAACGTAGATGGTAAAGCCCAACGTCCTAGACTTGCCCTCTGACCTGCATACATTACCAGGATGCACAGGCACACGCATGTGAATGTGCACACTCACACATGCTAAGAAAGGCAGTGGTGACCTTGACCCCTAGGCTGCTGATGTCCAGCTCTTTCCTCTGGATTGAAAGAAAGAGGAAGACTTTAAAGATTCAGAAAGTTATGAAATTTAGGAGCCTTCTCCTGTGGCCATATAAACAATAGAAGTTTACTGAGAGTGGGAGACCCTTCTCTGGAACTGCCGGCCTTCGTGAGCCATTACCGATGTTGGGTGGGACTAATTTTTTTTTTTGTGGTTATACAGCTGCTTTTGAGACATCCTTAATCCTGTAAGTAACCCCTCACCCATGCTCTGGTATTTATCCCAAAAAACTCATTGATTCATGGGGCTAGACTTGGGTGGGATTATTTTTTAAACCTGTTATTTTTGCCCTTTGTGGGGTGGATAGGCGTTTGTTCCTGTCTCCCCAGGAAAAGTCACCTAACAGCTGCTGAGGAGAAAATCCTCACATATCTGAAGAGTGACCATGACCAGTCCCACCTGCCACAATTGCTATTCCAGAAAGACCACTACCCTATAAGACCTTTCCAACTCAGATGCCCATCCTGACATTCTGTTGGCTACATCTGCAAATGATGGCATCCTAGCAACGCTTCCTGAGCATCAGCTGCCTCTTCTGCATAATGGGAACGACAGCATCTTCTGGCATCATCGTGGACATCTCTGGATATCACATACCAAGGCTCTGGGCACTAGAAAACACAGATTGGAAGGTGGTGGCTTTATTACTTTTGCCCGCTCATCTATGTTGTTTCTCCAGTGTGTTCTTAACATGTGCTGGGACCTCTGTATGGCAAGGCCAATCACACCTTGCTTAACACATTCACAAATGTGAGCTACATGCCCAGTGAAATGTCTGTGATGGTGACAACTGAATGAAAATGTCTATTCAAATATTTCAGAGTCTCAATGTCTATCCAAATATCTCAGAGAATGGAAATAAAGAATGAAGGGAGAGAGAGAGAGAGAGAGAGAGAGAGAGAGAGAGAGAGAGAGAGAGAGACCAGCTCATTACAGACAAGGCCTTTGTTTTATTTTAGCTTTGAAGACAAGATCAGCTGTCTCAAAAGCCGCTGGTGATTCTCCTGTCTCTTCCTCCCATTTCTTGGTAAGAGTGTTGGGATTACAGACATGTGCCCTACATATCTGCCTCACACATGAACTCTGGGAATTCAACTCAATCCCCATGCTTGCACACCAAGCACTCTGACCCACTGAGCCATCTTCCCAGCTTGTCCTTTCCACATTTGTAAAGGACAAGGTGCCTTTCCATAAATATACCCTGGTTTTGTTTATTGTTTCTAGGTGGTTTCTGGTAGACTCATGTATATTATGTCAGCTGTAAACAAGGATAGTTTAACTCCTTTTCCTATCTGTATCCCCTTGATTTCCATCACTTGACTTACTGGTCCATCTAGTGCTTTGAGCACAATACGGAAGAGGTGTGGGAATAGGGAACAGCCCTGTCTCATTCCTGACTTCATTGGGATGGCTTCCAGCTTTTCTCCATTTAGGGCGATGTTGGTTATGGGTTTCTCATATATAGCTCTTATTATACTGAGATATGTCTCCTGTAGTCCCTAAATGTAGTCTATCATGCAGGCATGTTGGATTTTGTCAAAGACCTTTTCTGTGTTTATTATCTTTAAGTAAGTTGATTTATGTGGTTTATTACATATCTTTATGTGGTTTATTGCATATGTTGAAGCATCTCTGCATTTCAGGGATTAGTCCATCTTGGTAAAGGTGATAATCTTTGGATGTGTTGGCACTCTGTCTGCAGGCATTTTACTGAGTAGTGTGGAGTTTGCATCCATCGGGGATCTTTTCCTCCTGTTGTTTCTTTTCCTGGCTTTGGTATTAGAGTGATATAGTAGAAGGATTTTCAGAGTACTGCTTCTGTCACCAACATGACTGCCCAATCATGAGCTGAACAAGAATGACGGCAGGGGACATGCTGAGTTAGGGGGGAAAGTTCATGACGTCGCAACCCTACAGAGAGATCTACATCTACAAGCAGCAAAGCAATGCAGAGAGCAGGAGACATGGTCTTCCCCAGGGAGGAGCACACAATTGATACAACATCAAATGGTCAGTCCTGAAAACACATACATAAAACTACATCCTACAGACTGAGGAGGGTCTGTTTATGTATTTAGGAAATATTTGTGTGTATGTATGTATGTATGTATGAAAATGAGAAAAAGAGGTCACAAATTTAAGAGAAAGGAGGGGTGGATGGAACGGTTTAAAGGGAGAAAAGGGAAGAGAGAGATGATGTAGTTATAATCTGAAAAAAAAATTGAATCAACAACATTGACCATCTCGAAAGATTTTTTCCTTTGCCGCTGGCAGTGTGGGGAAAACTGTGTGACCTCTGCAGAGCTTCAGTTCACTGCAGGTAAGGTCGCTCTTACCTGTACAGGGCCTGCTCTTAGCAGGACGTCTCCTTTACCTGTACAAGGGCTTGTTCTTACAAGGATGTCTCTCTTACCTGTACAGGAGCCTGCTCATAACAAGGATGTTTCACCAACAAAAAACAGCCCAGTTTTATAAAAAGAATATTTAAAATTCTATTGTTCCATGAGTATTTTTTCTTTCCTTAAGCATAAAAAATGATTGCTAAAAGGATAATATTTCTCTTATGAAAATGAAGTCCACACCATTTTTCTCAGAGCCAGGATATGTGTGGACTTTAGAATTTATGTATTACACCCACATTTTAGGCATGTTTCTCTTTTCATCTCTCTATGTATAGATTTTTGTTTGTTTTGTTTTTTTCAAGACAAGTTTTCTTTGGATCTTTGGAGCCTGTCCTGGAACTAGCTCTTGTAGACCAGGTTGGCCATGAACTCATGGAGATTCGCCTGCCTCTTTGCCTCGCAAGTGTTGGAATTAAAGGCATGTGCCACCACTGCCCAGCCCTCCAAGTAGAGTTTTTATGTGTGGTCGTTTTAGTCTCTATTTATAGTACACAAGATAGTAAAAGGTAGTTGTTTCCTCACATACTCAAGAGGTGAGGCTCAGAAATTTTACCCACTCAAGTATTGAGAGCGGACAAGCTGAAAACTTGTAAGTAAATGGCTTTACATAACAAAATTAATAACAGGGTGACAACCGATAGCTGGGCTGGACGAGGAGTGTCCACTGCTTCTTTACTCATCGGTAGTGGTTCTGCTTTCTTTCTATGACTAATCTTCTCGAAGTCTGTCTGTCTGTCTGTCTGTCTGTCTATCATCTATCTATCTATCTATCTATCTATCTATCTATCTATCTATCTATCTACCTATCTATCTATCATCATTCTGTCTTGCTTTTTAAAGTACCCAAGGATTGCTTGATTCATCTGTTTTATTGTGGACACCACAAGTCACTCACAGAAAGTTGAACCTAATGAAACGATTCAATTTTTTAATTGGGTATGCTTCGCACATGGACATTTTGATTGACATATTCAAGTCAGATAACAAAGCTCAATTTTAAAACTTAAAGAGATCAATCTGCTCAAAAACCTTTTAAGCCGATAGTTTGTCTCTTCCAGAGGACCACAACTCTTGGCAGTGACAACCATCTAGTCATTTCCAGAGACCTTCTTTTTGGAAAAAAATCTAAGGTACCATTTAATACCCATTCCAAAGCTCCATCTTAAGAACACTAGATGTCACAGCAGAAAATCTGTCAAAATCAAGGCAGTGACAGCTCATGCTACAGGCTCAGAGTACAGAAAAATATTTCTACCCTTAGTTTCCTCATTATCAAAACGGAGATCACAGTGCTTACCTTACAGTACCTTTTCAAAACAAAATTAGATTTAAAACTATGTAGGTGTAGAGTATAAATTCTAAAGTCTATGCAATTTATCCTCATCATTCATGTACAAGAATGGTTCAGTGATTACTCAGTGAAGATTCATCAAATATTACATAGTGGAGTAAACATTTTTACTAAGCATATACTGAGGTGACAATGTGTCAGGGATCTGGGGACAGCACCATAAATAGAGCATTGCACCATGGAGCAGGGAAGGGAGGGAGGGGACACCAGAAGGAGCCGCTCCATTTCAGATCCATCTTCTAGAAAACACACCCAAGTCATTCTTCTGGGAAGTGTTCCATGTTCTTCACAGCCCTAGACCCAGGGCCAGCTCAACCGGATCCCAGTCCCTTCTGATGGTCTTTCTCAACCTCAGCACCACTGATATTTAGTCTGCACAGTGTGGTATTGTTAGAGGGAGCTACTTCATGCAACACAGAATGCTTGAGGGCATCCCTGGTTCATCCTTACTCAATGCCAGCAGTGCCAATGCCCCCAGCTCTGCCACTAACAAAAGACTCCAAGTGAGAACTATGACCTTCAGTTCATGAGAAACCCACACAGGTGCTTCCAGAAAGAATGGAATTCTTTTAGCTAGTTACCAAACTCTGAATGACTGACCAAGCCTCCTGGAGCCCTTTGCATGTGCTGGCATATTCCTTCAGAGTTTCACCCAGAAGAGACGTTGATTGTTTTTAACGCCCCCATGTGCGATGTGACAATAACATCACGTTTTTTTAAGCACTGTTGTATGACAGGTTGTATGACGCTCCAATCCTCAGTTCTTAAATGGAGATGATAAATTCTGTTTTGCAAGATCATTGGAAAAATTAAATGAGATAAATATAAAACATACAGCCACAGGGGTCTCAACACTCTTTCCTTTGGTGCAATTAATATACTAGGAATCATGCTGGTCACATGACTCAAGTGGATAGCAGTGCTTACCACAAAAGCCTCACATTGTCAATTTAACCCCCCAAACGCAATTAATGGTAGAGAGAACTGAGAGCTGTACTCAGACCTTCCACAGGTGACACATGTACTCCCCCCTCTCTCCCCCCACTCTCTCTCTCTCTCTCTCTCTCTCTCTCTCTCTCTCTCTCTCTCACACACACACACACACACACACACACACACACACACATACACAAACACACACACCTTTTTTTTTTTTTTTTTTTTTGGTTTTTCGAGACAGGGTTTCTCTGTGGTTTTGGAGCCTGTCCTGGAACTAGCTCTTGTACACCAGGCTGGTCCGTACCTTTTCAAAAATGAAATCTTAACAGAAGTCTCTCCCAAGTCTGTCCACCAGAATGGAGTGGCGTAGTTTTGTGATACATAGCTTTTGTGATCGCGTGGAACTAACTGTATCAGAAACGGACACACTGGCTCCATAACTCAGGCCTGACAAGCAACCAGATTGCTTAACAGATCAGAGATATCCAGCTTCCCAGGAACTATGCACATTAAAAATCGGTTAATTGATGTTGTAAGACTCAGCTCCGTAGGTCCACTGGTCCTGCTGCCGCAGGCATACTGAGGCTTGATTGAGTCTGAGGAAAATGTTTTCTGTATTCTGTGTCCTTTAGTTTCTTGTAGACATAAATGGCAAGATCTGGAAATGTCTGCTGAAAATAACGAGAAGGGTCTCCAATTCTTTCCTTCATACTGAAATAAAACACAAATAGTTAGGCAACTGGCCCTAAGCTCTTTCTCCTTCTTAGAGTATGCCCTGATGCTGTGCTTGTTTCTATGAAGGGAACAATAAAAACTTTGTAATCTGGTGAATTAAGATGCTTCCTGACTCTTTAATAACTATGCGATTTAAATTTCGGGAACTTGTTTGTTCACTCATAAAAATGGTAGTAATAGCCAGGTGATGGTGGCACACCTGTTTAACCCCAACAATCAGGATGCAGAGGCAGGTGGGTCTCTGTGAATTTGTGGGCAGCCTGGTCTACAAGAGCTACTTCTAGGACAGTCAGGGCTGTTACACAGAAAAACCAAAAACATACAAAAATGGAAAGGGGAGGCAGATCTCACAAGACCATACCCCGAGATAAATAGCTGTTACAGGCAGTTAATGGTGGTGAGAGCGAGCATCAGCCTTCTCCAGGAGCAAGACCCCTCTGAGAGGTTCCAACCCACGTAAGAAGCACTAAACAAAGACACAAATGAGCAACACTACGTGGACTCAGAAGGTCGTGCTTATCTATACATATGTATGTGTGCAGCAGCAGTTAGAGATGAGGTCATGAATTGGAGAGGGCACTGGGGGGGGGCACAGGAAGAGTTGGATGAGGAGGGAAGGGTGGAAACGATGTCAATACAGTACTTATGTATGAAATTCAAAAAACAGTAATAATTAAACAAAATGGTAATACAACTCCACAATTCTTTATAATCAACCTCTAAATAATAAAAAAGAAAACATTCTGAACTGTACTGTGTGCGTCTGTGTGTGCAGCTGACACTTCTGATAACTAATGTGGAGATGCGCTCAAGGTTTGGACTCTACAGTTGCTTTATACGGTGGCCCTGTCTTCTGTTGTAGTCACCCAGAAAGACACTTCTGTTCAGTAGAACTCAACAAAGCTAAAAGGGAGGATGGGACCCTGCTGGGCATGTCTGTAACTGATTGTAAAGCCCCAGGGACTCAGCGAGATTCCTTTTTAAAACAGAAAATAATTGCTTTTGCTTTTTCTCCTTCTCCTCGTTCTTTTTATCCAACTCCTTCTTCTCTGTCAGGGTCTTACTATGCATTTCTGGCTGGCCTGGAACTTGCTGTGTACGCCTGGCTGACCTCATGGAGATCCATCTACCTGTGCCTCCTGAGTTGTGCTATTAAGGACATGTGCCACAGCCCCACCCTCCCACTTGCTTTTCTTGATCAAAGTAAGATTTCTTCTTTCCATAGGGACAGACTTACAACTGTGTTTTCTAATTGTTCTCCTGCACAGATGATGCACAAGAATAAAGGAAGCACTTACTCCTTGTTTTTATCCTCATTGATGTGCTCTCCCATATTCCGAATGAACTTCAGTAGATCGCCTACAGTGTTCTGATAAGGATTTCTCGTAGCTTTATAGAAATCGTTCATTTTTTTCATAACATATTTGTCGATCTAAAAAACCAAACATTACACCCAAGATATGATGACAATTTAAAACAAATCCTTATGATGTGTTAATATCAGAAGGCCAAATACAAATTTAAATAAATGCCCTGTACCAATGAATGAAGCAAATAGAACAAATGAAAGTACATGACACCACCCCCACTGTGCCATGCGGGGCAGTTATGTCGTGTTTGAATGAGGCACTATAAGTGACTGATTTCATTTTTGTCTGTACTGGCTAGTTCCCAACAAATTATGCCTATTAAAACTGTGTGTGGAAGTGTTGACCAGTCTAGCCACTATGGAAGTCAGTACTGAGTGTCCTCACAAAACTAAAACTACATCCTACCAAAAGAGCAGCTACAACCCTGCTGGGGATTCATCCAAAGGACTCTCAGTCAACATATCACAGAGATATCACAGAACTGCTCACAGTAACCAAGATGTGAAGTCAACTTAGGGGTCGCTCAATCGCAGAATGCTACAGAAAATGTGGTTTATGTAGACAATGGCATATTTTCAGCTATAAAAAGAAAAAAGTTCTGTCATTTGCATGAAAGCTGGTGGAAATAGAGATGTCTAAGTAGGCAAATTAAGTCACTCTCAGATAAATAAAATGGAATTTTGCTTAGATACATAAATCCATGTATGTAAGTTTGACAGGAAAATAGAAACAAAACTGTAGAACATCAGGGACTAAAGAAAGAGAAGGGTTATGAGCAGGGTAGAAGGGCATGAGGGGATATGGTCAAGGTATATCATATACTTATATAAAAATGTCTCTACTTTCAAGTTGGTCCATCTCTAAAAATTTAAAGTTTGAGCTGAAGTCTCATATGCATACATTGAGCAAAGAATCATGACACACACAGTGCCCCATGGGACTTACAGACTGGCAAGGCAAATTTATATTAAATTAGCAATTATGAGTGGAGACAAGGCACGGAAAGAAAACAAAATGAGAAGCAGAAACAAAGACAGAGAGAAGAGCAGAGGGATGACATAGAGAAGCTGCTGGTCTCAAAGACCTGAAGATCATGGATTCTCCCAGGGTGCATTGTACATGAGCTGCACCACACAGCGTCATCTCTGCAGATACGTGCACCTCACGGGAACATGCTCTATTCTGCTTTTCGGTGTCCAGACTGTGATGGTGGCCTAAAACATAATTGGATTTGAGGTATGTTTGTAAATTTACAAGAATGAGAGTTTGTGATACAGATTGAGATGCTGATTAATTTTATAGAGTTTCCCTAAATTCGATTTTAGCAGAATATGTCTTGAAGAGGAAGGATTTGAAAGGTTATCTTTTTTCATAATGTGTCTTCTCAACACAATGTGGGTCCTTGGAACAGGGCTGCTCACAGACAGCAGAGGTGTCCAGTATGTCTAAGCTGTGGCTTCATGGTGGAGAACCGCCATGGCTTAGGCTCTATTGAGTCAATCATTCTTATCATAATAAAACTTCTGGCTAGACCTGAGGGGAGCTAATGGACTGGATTAAGGCCATCCTAAGGCAGAACTTAATGACAGTATCTTAGGGGTCCTGACTCTGAAGGAAGGAGAAGAGACTCAAAAGAGTCAAGAGGGCTCATTTGGGAAGAAGCAAATGATCCCACTCACTTCCTGGTAACAATAGACGGGTGTAGAAAATAACTTAGAAAAGGCAGTCGAAAATGTTAGACATTCCCTCATTCCTCAACCACAGAAAGTGTTCATACCTTAGATATCCACTGATAGAAACTTCTGGAAGGCCCAGGTGTTCTAGAGTTCAGTCTTTTGAGAATCTTACTTTCATTATTTCGTGTTTTGATGTCAGATTCATTCCCCAGATCCCGAAGTGCTCTGTAGCGGCTGAGAGTGATGGAAACAGCATGCTCATCACTTTTTCCCAAAAAGGGAAATTGATTTGCTTTGATTTTTTTTGTTTTTTTTTTTAAATTTATTTATTTATTAAAGATTTCTATCTCTTCCCCGCCGCCGCCTCCCATTTCCCTCCCCCTCCCCCAATCAAGTCCCCCTCCCTTGTCAACTCAAAGAGCTATCAGGGTTCCCTGCCCTGTGGGAAGTTTGCTTTGATTTTTAATTGAATTTCTACGATGGGAGAGGCCACCCCATTGATTCCCACCTGTTTTTCAGTTGTTAAAACCAGAATCTAGTAACTTGTCCCTCCCAAGGACACACTGCCTACATTGCCAAGGTGAGAGGAAAGCCTGGGCCTGCTGAGGCCCAGCCCAGACAGCTGCTCATACCACAATGGTTCTCAACCTGTGGCTCATGATCCATTTGAGGGACAAAAGACCCTGTCACAGGGGCCACAGATCAGACATCCTGCATAGCAGAGATTTACATTACAATCAGAACAGTAGAAAATTACAGTTACGAAGTAGTGACAAAAATAACTGTGTGGTTGGGGGTCACCAGTGCTGTGAACTATGCTCGTTGCTAATAATAAAGCTGATTGGTCGATAGCTGTGCAGAAAGAGATTGGGAAGGTAGCCTGACACGGAGAATTCTGGGAAGAGGAAAGGTGGAGTCAGAGAGTTGTTGGCAAACAAAGAGAAGCCAGATGAGAATATTGTGCTGAAGAAGACACCAAGCCATGTGGCTAAAGATAGATAAGAATTAGGGTTAATTTAAGTCTCAGAGTTAGCTAGTAACAAGCCAGATCTGAAAACTAAGCGTTTAGAAGTAATATAAGCTTCAGAGTGGTTATTTGAGAACTGGCAGACGGGAGAGAATCATCTGCCTTCACAGCGCACCATGAGGAACTGTATCAAAGGGTCGCAGCATCAGGAACCCGAGGTCTACTTACCTCTCCCAGGTCCAAAAGAAAGGGTGGCCAAGCAGGTCCTTCAGATAGTTCTCTACATTTTCTCCAGGGGAAAACAGGCAACAAATGAGGTCCTTAGTCTCCTCGTCTGGAGACTTTTCTGCCACCTTTATATTATTTTCAGCCATCAGTGTCTCAAAGGGGATTTCACCTTTCATTACCACATAGAGGACCAGCCGTCCGAGGGCCTGCACGGAAGCCATAAATCAAGCCAAAATTGCAATGTGGTAACCTATTTGGGTAACCTTGGAAGATTTGGCAGTTAGTATCTTATTGTCAGTTTCATTGGTCAGAGATCTTCCTAGAAGACTAGTAAGAGGAATCTCTAGATGTGTCTATGATGGCATTCACAGAGAAGATTATGATCATGAGGGCTCTGGCCTAATGGCCCATGATGGATTCACACTGCCAGTAGACTTATATGGAAGTAGTGGGGCATTGGAAGGTGGGACCTATTTGGAAGAAGTGGTGCAGTGGGGGATTGTCCTGGTTTCTATAACTTGACCTGGTCTTTTCCAGTTGTGGTTGAGCTTCACTTCTTGTCCAGGATGAGCTGGTCTATCAATCCCTCACATCTAGCCTGAACTGAAACCTCTAAGACTGTCATCTCAAACAAACCCTTCTTCCTTCAGGATCTCACAGTGATGTGTAAGTAGTCCAGACATTGTGGAAATGGAGGATGGGAGGGATTTTAAGGAACCTCTGGGCTATAGTCCTGTGGTCCGTGATGTCATGTTAGCAACTAGACTCCGAATCTGTAGGGTTCTAGGTGAGAAAGGCAAAGCCCTGTGTACAAAGAGCTCTCAAGGCCACACATGGCCTACAGTTTAGGTTCCTGAAAGACTATCCTGGTCCAGAGCCGATGTGATAAACTTGTTGGCAGCAGGATTCATCTAGGTCTTGGATGTTCTGACAGAATGTGGATAAGTCAAGGAAGGGAGGATGCACAAGGACACTTGCTCAGCTATGTTCATAAGAGCATTATTTATAATAGCCAGAACCTGGAGACAATCTAGATGCCCCTCAACCGAAGAATGGATGAAAAAAATGTGGTACATTTACACAATGGACTATTACTCAGAGGTTAAAAAAAAATAATGACATCATGAAATTTGTGGGCAAATGGATGAAAAAAAAATCATCGTGAGTGAAGCAACCCAGACCCAACGACAAACACAGCGTGCATGTGCTCATAAGTGGGCAGTAGATGTAAAGCAAAAGATACCCCGGCTACCATCCACAGTCCTAGAGAAACTAGGGAACAAGGGGACCCTACGAGGGATGCAAGGATCGCCCTGGGAAGAGGAAATACTTGAGATCTCCTGGGTAAACTAGGTTGGGGGTATAGTGGGGAGGATGGGAACATGAGGGATTATTATGGTCAAGTTGGAGAAGGGATGGAGAGAAAAGACACGAGGAAGGTACCTTCATAGAGGGGGCGAGATTGGCATTGGAGAGAGGCCTGGTGCAGGGAAGGCTCCTGCGGGTCCACGGAGATGATCCCAGCTAGAGTTCCTGGCAGTGGTGGAGAGGGTGCCTGAACTGGCCTTCCCTTGGTCAGATTGATGACTACCCTGTCATCATAAAACTTTTGTCTAATGACTGATGAAGCAGATGCATATGTCTACAGTCAGGCAAGGAGGGGGCTGAGCTCTAGGAGTCCAGTAGAAGAGAGGGAGAGGGCATTATGTAAGCTGGGGGTCAGGATCATTTGGGGAGGTCAGGATCATTATGGGGAGTTCATGGTCCTTAGAATGATAGCTAAAGAGCCTACATGGGACTGACCTTGACCCTCTGCATATGTGTGTGACAGTTGTGTAGCTTGTTCTGTTTGTGGGGCCCCTAGCAGTGGGATCAGGATCTGTCCCTGGTACATAAGCTTGCTTTTCTGGAACCTATTCCCTATGATGGACCTGTTTAGTCTTAAGGCTTCTGCTGAGCTCTGCCTCTTTGGAGCTGAAGCCTGACTCCAACACTCCAGACCTGTCTGTAACCTCCATATCTGACTTTGTTTGGTTCTTAGCAGGTAAGTTTGAATAGAGTTGGGAGAAAATCTCATTTGCTTTACCCTCAGGCAGAAAAATATTTCCAGAAGGAACCTATGAGGTATTCAGAAATGCCTCCTGGAAGTCTCTGAAGAAGAGGCACCCTCGCGTTAGTTACTTATTCAGCTGGTGAGGAAGAAGGAAACACAGATAAAGAAAGGGACCACAGTGAGAGGCAGCTTAGCACCAACTCAGCTATTTCACCATCTCCTCAGCCTGGTGAAAGATCTCCTGAGGAAAGACACAGAAATGCCGCTGTGGGCAAGGGAGTGAGGACAGTGGACACAGTGGAGGGAAGCCATGGGAAAGCTTTCCTTCTGGATTAAAATAGGAAGTTCCTTACCTAACCCTAGGGAGTGGGGTAATAAACAAATAAGGAAGCAAAGGTGAGAAAAATTTAACCCGGCCACAGAAATTACCTGCAAGTCTTTCTTGACCGCCCGTGGATCTCCCATGCACTGGACGCTCTGATCAAAATCTGCCAGGCGAATTGCTTTCTTGTCATCTAAGAGACAGTTTCAGAGGTGAATAAAAGTATTCTCTGTGGTGTGATAAAACACTTAAATAAATATGTAACATGACATGCAGTCTGCCATCTCTGAAGATCAATAAGAATACATATTTGTTCTATTAGTTATCTGTCAAGAGCAGGACACATATTTTTATTTGTACAGGACAGACAGTAGAGAAAGATGAGGGTGAAGTTAACCAGCTGTCCACTTTCACAGCTCCTAGGACACAGCACAGTGTCCATGCGGCTACTGGCCATAGTTAAGGATACGGTCTATGGGTAACTAACAGCTAACCAACAGCTAACAATGAAAGTTCTGAGTCTAGGAACGTCTTGGCATCGCTTTCCATTCAGTAAAGCCCACCAGATCCAAGCTGCACTGGTCTTTAGACCACCCTCAGAGGTCCGAAATGAGATGGTTCCTCTTGGGGGTTCTTCTTCCTTTTAGAAGGCTCCACTGAGTCCCCAGAAAGAGGAATGAGAGAATGGTAGAAGGTGGGAATGAGATCTAAACGTGAGTAAGTCGGGGAGTTAGCCCTCAAGAAGTGAGTCATGTTGTCTCCATGATGATCAGAAATAAATCTCCATTCTTTACCAATCTCTTAATCTGCCATGTTCTGTTACAGCCACACATGAAAGACCACCACAAGGCCTCACCTATTAAGATGTTTGGGGGCTTTAGATCCTGATGAGCAAATCCATGCAAGTGTAGTCTTTGGACAGCCACAAAAACAGACAATAGCACATTGCGGGAAAACTCATCTTCTCCGTTCTCCACCGGTTCCGCTCTGTGTTCACCCAGGAACTCTTCCAATGTCCACTCACACAGGGACAGACACACATATAAACAGGCCTTGCTGATCTCGCGTCCATAGAAAGTCACAAAGTTACTGTGGCCAGGGCAGCCCTGCAGACAGAGGATTTCATTGCGTGCACGTGAGCTGTCCTCACAAAAGACCTTCACAGCCGCCTCTCGATTGTCATAGAACCCCAGGTAGATGCCTCCTTCAGAAGTGCTAGCAATTTTAAATTCATCATCTAGAAAGATCTTGAGTTTGCCAATCATGGGTCTGTGCACTCTGTGGAGTTTTTTCAAGGCTTCTCCCCAGCGTGAACTGTGAGGCAACCAGTCACCAGCAGGAGGGACACTTTGATCATTAGCTCCATAACGGGAAAGAATCTCCATAATTGAAGTATCATAATTCCGCCTGGCTATCCCAACTAGATCCGCACACCTGGTACTAGCTCCCTTAGCGCATAGCAACTGGACGATACTCTTCTGTTTGAGTTCAACTGCAAATTGCAGGGCCGTCTTGCCCTCATTATCTCTGTCGTCAATGTTTATGCCCTCCTGACTCAAGAGCATCTCCACCAAGCCTTTGTGTTTCCTTTCCACTGCCGCCATCAGGGGTGTCTTCCCCCCTTCTCCTCTCACATTGGCATCAGCCCCGTGCTGCAGCAGAAGGCGAGTAATCTCCTCCACGTTTTCCCAGTCCTCTTCCTGCAGAGTACGGATCAAGGCATTTCTGCCCATGTTGTCCCGGGCATCGACCTCTGCCCCCATGTCATTGAGGAGAACACTCAAGGCTTCTGTGTGGCCCTTTTCAGCAGCACTCATGAGAGCTGTGGCCCCTCCTTTCTTCAGTCGCCTTTTGTCCTCTGTTGTCTTCCGTCTCAAATTCACATCGGCTCCCTTATCAAAAAGGAATTTTAAGGCTTCTACTTTACCATACTCGGCAGCTTCCATGAAAGCCGTGAAGCCATTGAAGTCACACTCATTGACATCTGCTCCTTCAGAGAGGAATCTCTGGAGCAGTCTCACGTCTCCATGGGTCCCAGCGATGATGAAGGGAGTGGCCCCATTCTTCTTCCTCCTGTGAGGGTCAGCACCATGACGAAGCAGGACATCTACAATGTTTACCCTGCCCAACTTCACTGCATTGTGCAAAGGTGTCCAGCCCCCGATGTCTTCACAGACATTGACGTCAGCCCCTCTGTCCAGCAATTGCAGGATCTTGTCAACATTTCCCTCTTCAACAGCTTTATTCAGCGAAAGACTGTTTTCATCAGTGGTTCTCTGACTGCTTGAGGATGTGGTTCCATCCTGGGGAGTGTCATGATCTCTGGTCTCCATGGTAGTCAATTCTAATGCCTACTGTTTTCAGCCTTTTCCTTGAGATATGAACACTTGTGTCTTTGGGACGCTATGAGAGTCTTGGGATAGGAATTGGGCTTATTGTTCCGTCTTCTGAGGTCTCCTCTGTAGACAAGAGAAGAGGTGACTTTGTCTGACACAGAACTCAGCTATACCCGTAAGAAGCCTTTACTAAACACATTTACTTGCTTAATTAGAAATTTCTAAGTTGCAGACTATTGTGAATTTATATAAATTTAAGATGAGAAAATTATTACTCCATAGTCCCAGGCCCCCAAAGCAACTGCTACCAATATTTAGTGTATAATGTTAAGTTTCAAACCTGGGACAAATAGCTGAGGTGCCTACTTAACTTATCAAAGAGGACCTGGCAGCCAGGTTCTCCCAGCATCACTCAGTCTCTACCTGTCACAGGGTGTGGCTGGCAGACCCTGCGTCTCTACCTTGAACTCTAGCCTGGGGACTGGGCTGTCCTTCCCGCAGGGGCTCTTTCTTACAGAAGCCAGACACTTGGTTTATGGGCTCATTTTGTACCTTAAGCCTCCTGGCTGCTGCCCTGGTTCCCCTTTCTCCTCTCTTTTTTCCCCTCAACCTCTCTCCACATGATCCAGCTCAGTCTGGTGATGCTCACCCTGGACTTTCCCAGATGTCCTTGCCTTTTTCTACATGCTCCCTTTAATCTATAATAAACTTTTTCCTCTACCATACCTAGGAGCAGTCATGGCCTTTCCTTTCTATTGATTTCTTTTTTTCATGCATACAGATTGATTTTCAGGCTGGACTAAGGCTATGCTAAGTGACTCAGAACTTACATGCTTATTTTCATTTTCTAATCTTGAATATCTTAATATTTAAAATGACATTTTTAAAATTAAACAGTTTAATACAATTCTGAATGAAGTGGTGGATAATTCAGCTCATTTCATCTTGTTTTCCTCACGCAGATTTCTTATGATAGACGTCCTAACGCCTCATGACTGGTCTGAAAACTGCCTGCTTTCTTCAGTATTCTATAAACGTTCTTACCTAGCAATTGGCTGCTCCTGGGGCTGCGGGAGCACGAGCAAGCTCCCTTAAGAAGAAACGTGTGTTTCTTTGTCTCTGTCCATCTGAGTTTCTTCCTCCCAGGTGAGGCTGGTCACCTTACACGCGCTACTGTGTTCTCCACGCCTGTCCTCTTTACTCCCCTGTGCGTTTTTATTGAGTTAGTCATGGAAAAAAGTGAATCATGGGCTCACTTTGGATTTCCGGGTGTGCAACTTTTGACTTTCACTTCCGATTGCACACTCATAAACCACTCAGTTGCAATAGTGTTTCCTCAATAGCAGACAACAATAAACAGAGACATAGGTTACAGTGAGTTAGGGAGTGTAGCAGGTACTGGGCACTGAATGAATGGGACAGTATATATTATGCCTCTTTGTGAATTTGTGTGTGTGTGTGTGTGTGTGTGTGTGTGTGTGTGTGTGTGTGTGTGTGTGTGTGTGTCAAATCCTCTCTCCTGACCATTTAGGTCAGTGGCTTCATCAGGCTCTAGTGTTGGATCCAGTTCACTCATACAGTTCAGTTTTTGGTCAGCCCTTCTTAACCTGAACACCTAAACTGCTGTGTCTGCTACAAACCACACAACGCCTCCCTCTAAGATCTACACATGCCTTGTACTCTGACTACCAATTCCCGAAGTCACTGATGCCCCCAGTCCTGACTAAACTGGCTGTGAGGTGGGCTGGTGTGAAGTAAGGAGCAGAGGAGGAAACCCAGCCTGGAATGGAGCCCTCAGCACACAAAGCCTGCTTTCACTTTCATTTTCTCCCCGTCATCCTTCCAGAGCTGCCCCAGAAGCAGGGATCATAAATAAACAGTGTGTGGACAGTGACAACCTCAGGAGGGAGGACTCAGGATCACAGGGCTGCTGCACAAATCCTCCAGGCTTTCCATCCCCACCCCAGCAGCCCTGAGAGAATAGGCAAACCAGGACTCCTCAGGCCCTGCTGGCTCTGCTCCACCCCACCTTACCTTCCAAAGTCAGACTCCCCAGCAGATCCGTTCTTTTGGCAGCAGCGATCCTTTAAGAACATCCCCTAGATGAACATTTCCTTGTGGCATGTCACTGAGTCAGCAGGGCGGAGCCAAGAGAGGAGTGAGAAAACGGAAGAACAGAAGTTGTACACACATGGTCAGCCCAGACAGAGCCCCAGCAATCTTTCTCCCCATTAAAGAAAACAAAGACTCTACCTTGAGCAAGCAGAACAGATATGAAAGGCATCAGGGCACTCAACTTTGAGGTCATAGGACCCAACTTCACCAATCACTCTTGTATCTTCCCTGTTACCACAAATCCTGTGTTCTTGGAGGGAAACAAGAAAATAAACACATAACCCACTATGCAGCCAGCAGGAGCAGGGCAGGAAGAGCGTCTGTTGCCAGTGACGACTGGAAGCACTTGAGATGCAGCGGCTTATCCACAAACCTAACATCCCTGGCCATCCTTGGTTAACACAGATATGAGCTGAGTTTACTTTAGGAGACAGGTATATGACCTCTGGGTACTGCATTTTCCGGCTATGGAAACAGGCAGCGTCAAAGGGGAGAGCACTGGGCTTCAGTAAACACCATCTGAAAGTAAGAAGGAAGACAATAGATTAAGTACAATCACTAGTTTAACTGAAAAATTCTGTTAATGGAGATTGTAAAGCAAGGCAATCTGTAACTGGGTTTTACCTTGAGATTGTAAAAATTCCCTTATTCAGACCTAATGCTTGGAGCCCCCATTATAAAAAGGTGGGTTCAGAAACCGGCCTTTGCCTCAGCCTTACAAAATCCATCTCTGGCTGTGGTCTCAGCTAGCTGATAAGCTTGTTGTGCCCCATGGAGATTTTTGATTTAATTTTTTTTCCTGGGATCTGGTTTCTGGAATAAAGTTTTTTTCTTGTTTATTAGACTTTGGTGGTCTGTTCCCATCTTTGTGTGACCTACCCTGAACCCAACAGGAACAATTTCTGGTCGAATCAAGGAACAGCTTAGAGGCCAGTGAAGCTGGAGTAGGAGGAAGTGGAGTTTCACGTCAGGTAGGGCCTTATAGTGTTTCATTGGGGGCTTCACCCCACCCCTTGGCATCCATTTTAAAATGTTCCATTTCAAAGCTCCCTCCCCTGGGAGTTGCCTCAGTCCAAACTCCACCTCTGAGAAAGCCTGCCAAATGGTGACCCCTCCCCATGGAGGGTCAAGACCCCTGCCACGGGCTATTTAAACTGCCCCCCAGAGAATGAACACACGGTCTCCCCTTCTCCCTCTCTGGTGGTCATTCCAGTTCTCCTTTCCCCCTCTCTGTGTTTTTTCTGGGGGTGGGGAGGGCATCCCGGGAGTGCTGACACCCATTAAACCTGGGAATATTCTAATTTGGTCTGATCCGGTTTGATTTGGATTATTGCATCAGCAGAGAGGTTTGTCACATCAGAAAATACTTAACGATAAGACTTTGGACTCTATTCAGAGCAAGGAGGCCACCAAAACTGGCCAGTCAGGAGACGTTAAACTCTGTTTGGACTCTGGGTTCCTCTGTTCTCGAGTAACAAACCACAACCAAACTTAATTCATAGCTACAGAAAGCTTCTGCCTGGACTTCTGGAACAGCTAGCTGGGTCTCAGGCAATGCGTGCAGCCAGGCTTCAGTTTCAGGTGGCTGTCTGGCAGACGTAGCCATGAAGAAGCATGCTGTCAGTGTGCCTCGCTTCCATTTCCGTGCATGGGTGACAATCCTGTCTTCCTCTGTTGCTGTGGGAAGACACTGATTCAAATCAGCTTGGGAGAAAGGGTTTATTTGCCTTATGGGTTGAAAGGATTTTAAAAAAAATGCAGCGGAGTGGGTACCTTACAGAGGACCCGCCAAGGTCTGCTCGTCGGGGAACAGAGGTAGTGCAGGGCGATTGTGGGGAAGGGGCAGAGGGAAAGAGAGGAAGGCCTTCTAGGAGTGGGGACATGAATGAACCAGACAGACAGAGAGACCAGGCAGGAGGGACAGAGGGACAAGAGACAGAGCTGTGGCTGACAACTTTTTTGTTTGTGTGTTTCCGTTTTCGTTTTTTCTGGTTCTCTCTCTCTCTCTCTCTCTCTCTCTCTCTCTCTCTCTCTGTGTGTGTGTGTGTGTGTGTGTGTGTGTGTGTGTGTGTGTGTGTGTGTGTGTTTGTCTTTCGAGACAGGGTTTCTCTATATAGCTTTGAAGCCTGTTCTGGACAAATGCTGTAGACAGGCTGGTCTCAAACTCACAGAGATTTGCCTTCCTTTACCTCCTGAGTGCTGGGACTAAAGGAATGCACCACCACCACCTGATAACATTTTTTTATTTTATTTTTTTTATAAATTTATTTATTTATTAAAGATTTCTGTCTCTTCCCCGCCACCGCCTCCCATTTCCCTCCCCCTCCCCCAATTAAGTCCCCCCCCCCAGCCCGAAAAGCAATCAGGGTTCCCTGTCCTGTGGGAGGTCCAAGGAACCCCCACCTCCATCCAGGTCTAGTAAGTTGAGCATCCAAACCTTCAGCAGGTGATGAAAGGAGACAGAGACTGATAACATTTTTAAGAGGTGTGCCTGTTGCATAGCAGGGAATGGAAAAAAGCAGCAGTCGTTGAGGTAACCTCCTCAGTGGCCTAGGCAGGCTGGTCACAGCAGCGGGAACTAGCAGGGGTTATATTATATAAGCTATCATCAAGGGAAACGAGTCCATGGGGTGGGGTTTAAACTTTGAAGAAGGATAGTTTACCAAGAGAAAAGGGCAGGCCAAGGAGAAAGTGGTAAGCCTGGACTGGAGACACCGAGAGAAAGCACAAGGCCAAGGCAAACGTAAGGACATATCTCCAGGAAATGTAAGGACATATCTCCAGGAAATGTAAGGACATATCTCCAGGAAATGTAAGGACATATCTCCAGCAAATGTAAGGACATATCTCCAGCAAATGTAAGGACATATCTCCAGGAAATGTAAGGACATATATCCAGCAAATGTAAGGACATACCACCGAGCCCCACAACCCTGGACCTACTTCCCACACTCAAGATGTTAGAACTGTTGTTACCTTGATCCTTCCTTTGACCAAAAAGAACGACTCCAGGGCTTGACCTGGAGCTCACTTCCAGACACACACTTAGCTTACCCAAGGCCTTCTGGGCTCTCAGATAGACGACAGAGGGGTAAAGTGGACATTCTAGATACTGACATTTCCCTATCAGTGGTGTGCGAATGTCTGGACTGGCTTGCTGGGTGGCAGCTGCTAACCCCCACAGCTACTTGCTACCTCTTTATATTTAACTGGCTCATTTAGACTTTCTAGGCCTCAGAGTCTATATAGATATATATTTTAAAGTTTAGAATCTTTTTATTGTTTTTATTGAGCTATATATTTGTATCCACTTCCTTCCCTTCATCTCCCATGATCCCTACACTCCCAATTTACTCAAGAGATATTCTATTTTTCTACTTCCCATGTAAATTAGATCCATGTATGGTCCTCTTTGTTGTCTAGGTTCTATGGGATTGTGAATTATAGGCTGATTTTTCTTCACTTTATGTTTAAAGGCCACTTATGAATGAGTACATATTATGTTTGTCTTTCTGGTTCTTGGTTACCTCACTCAATATGATATTTTCTAGATCCATCCATTTGCTGCAAATTTCAAGATGTCATTATTTTTTTTTTCTGCTGTGAAGTTCTCCATTGTGTAAATTTACCACATCTTCTTTATCCATTCTTCAGTCAAGAGGCATTTAGGTTGTTTCAAGGTTCTGGTTATCACAAATAATGCCGCTATGAACATCATTGAGCACATGTCCTTTTGGTATGACTGAGCATCCTTTAGGTATATATCGGGGATCTTTTCCTCCTGTTGTTTCTTTTCCTGGCTTTGGTATTAGAGTGATAGTAGAAGGCTTTTCAGAGTACTGCTTCTGTCACCAACATGACTGCCCAATCATGAGCTGAACAAGAATGATACCAAGGTGTTGGGACCCTTTGGAGCCCTGGCCTCCAGCTGCTCTCCCCCACTAGCGACCTTTTCCTGCCCTTCTGATTTGAGCTTCTGAAAGCTATGTCAGACTTGTTTGCCAGCCCTGCTTCCTGAGCACGTGTTGCCCTGGCCTTGATGGAGGATCAGGCGATGGGATCTTCACCTGTTGGCCCACCTGACTGTGTTAGGTATAAAAATCTCCATGGTGCTGTTCTTTTACCAGCTACTAGAGAGGTGTATGCATGTTTAATCCTGACATCCTTCGCTCGGTTTTGGTTCCAGGCCGTATGTTAAGGAAAAACTACCTTTTTTTCTAAGCACGAAGCACTAAGGGACATGCTGACTAAGAGGGGGGGGGGAACCCTCTCAACCCTACAGAGAGATCTACATCTACAAACAACAAAGCAATGCAGAGAGCAGGAGACATGGTCTTCCCCAGGGAGGAGCACACAGTTGGTTATCCAGCACCAAACGGTCAGCCCTGAGAATACATACATAAAACTACATCCTACAGACTGAGCAGGGTGTGCTTATGTATTTAGGAACTGTATGTATGTATGTAAATGGGAAAAAGAGGTCATGAATTTGAGAGCAAGGAGGGGTATATGGAAGGGTTGAAAGGAGAAAAGGGAAGAGGGAGATGATGTAGTTATAATCTCAAAAAAAATTTTTAAGTCAAACATTGACCATTTTGAAAGGTTTTTTCCTTTTCTGCTGGCCGTGTGGGGAATTCTGTGAGAACTGTGTGACCTCAGCAGAGCTTCAGTTCACTGCAGTTGTGGTCGCTCTCACCTGTACAGGGCCTGCTCTCAGCAGGAAGTCTCCTTTACCTGTACAAGGGCTTGTTCTTACAAGGATGTCTCTCTTACCTGTACAGGAGCCTGCTCATAACAAGGATGTTTCACTAATATAAAACAGCCCAGTTTTATGTAAAGAATATTTAAAATTCTATTGTTCCATGAGTATTTTTCTTTCCTTAAGCATAAAAAAATGATTGCTGAAAGCATAATATTTCTCCTATGAAAATGAAGTCCACACCATTTTTCTCAGAGCCAGGGTATGTGTGGACTTTAGAATTCATGTATTACACCAGGCGATGGTGGCGCACGCCTTTAATCCCAGCACTTGGGAGGCAGAGGCAGGCGGATCTCTGTGAGTTCGAGACCAGCCTGGTCTACAAGAGCTAGTTCCAGGACAGGCTCCAAAACCACAGAGAAACCCTGTCTCAAAAAACCAAAAAAAAAAATTATTTATTACACCCACACTTCAGACATGTTTCTCTTTTCATCTCTCCATCTTTAGTTTTTTTGTTGTTGTTGTTGTTTGTTTTTGTTTTGTTTTTTCAAGACAAGGTTTCTCTGGATCTTTGGAGCCTGTCCTGGAACTAGCTCTTGTAGACCAGGTTGGCCACGAACTCATAAAGATCTGCCTTCCTCTGCCTCCCGAGCGCTGGGATTAAAGGCGTGCGGCACCACCACCTGGCCCTCCATGTATAGTTTTTGTGTGCGGTCTTTTTAGTCTCTTCATTTACAGTACACAAGATAGAAAAGGTAGTTTTTCCTTAACATACTCAGGAGGTGAGCATTAGAAATTTCTCCCACTCAATTTCTTAAAAACCCTCAAGCTGATAAATCATAAGTACATGGCTTCACACAACAGGGTGACAACTGATAGCTGGGCTGGACAAGGAGTGTCCACTGCTTATTTACTCATAGGTAGTGGTTCTCCTTTCTTTCTATGACTAATCCTCTCAAAGTATATATATATACTTTTAAAAACTATATATGTATATAAAATATATATAGATATATATATAAATAGATAGATATAGTTTTTAAATTACCCAAGGATTGCTTGATTCATCTGTTTTATTGTGGACACCACAAGTCACTAACAGAAAGTTGAATGAACTTAATGAAATGATTCAATTTTTTATTGGGTATGATTCACACATGGACATTTTGATTGACATATACAAGTCAGATAACAAAGCTCAAATTTAAAATCTAAAGAGATCACTTTGCTCAAAACCCATTAACCTGTTAGTTTGTCTCTTCCAGAGGACCATAACTCTAGTCATTTCCAGATACCTTCTCTTTGGAAAGAATATAAGACACCATTGAATTCCCATTCCAAAGCTCCATCTTAGCAACCACAATGGTAGGTGGAAAGAACACTAGATGTCACAGAGGAAAATCTGTGCAAATCAAGGCAGTGACATCTCATGCTACATGCCCAGAGTACGGAAAAATATTTCTACCCTTAGTTTCCTCATTATCAAAACAAAGATCACAGTGCTTACCTTACAGTACTTTTTTCAAAACGAAAATATGTAGGTATAAATTATAAATTCTAAAGTCTATGCAATTTATCCTCATCATTCATGTACAAGAATGGTTCAGTGATTACTCAGTGAAGATTCATCAAATATTACATAATGGAGTAAACATTTTTACTAAGCATATACTGAGGTGACAATGTGTCAGGGAGCTGAGGACAGCACCATAAATAGAGCATTGCACCATGGAGCAGGGAAGGGAGGGAGGGGACACCAGAAGGAGCCACTCCATTTCAGATGCAGCGTCTAGAAAACACACCCAAGTCATTCTTCTGGGAAGTGTTCCATGTTCTTCACAGCCCTAGACCCAGGGCCAGCTCAAACGTGCCCCAGTCCCTTCTGATGGTCTTTCTCGCACCACTAATATTTAGTCTGCCCAGTGTGGTATTGTGAGGGGGAGCTACTTCATGCATCACAGAATGGTTGAGGGCATCCCTGGTTCATCCTTACTCAATGCCAGCAGTGCCAATGCCCCCAGCTCTGCCACTAACAAAAGACTCCAAGTGAGAACTATGACCTTCAGATCATGAGAAACCAGAAAAGGTGCTTCCAGAAAGAATGAAATTCTTTTAGCTAGGTACCAAACTCTGAATGACTGACCAAGCCTCCTGGAGCCCTTTGCATGTGTTGGCATATTCCTTCAGAGTTTCACCCAGAAGAGACGTTGATTGTTTTTAACGCCCCCATGTGCGATGCAACAATAACATCACGTCTTTTTGGACACTGTTCTGACAGGTTGTATGACCTTGGGCAAGGCACTGCAATGCTCTGAACCTAAATTCTTAAATGGAGATGATAAATTCTGTTTTGTAATCTCATTGAAAGAATTAAATGAGATAAATATAAAACATACAGCCACAGGGGTCTTGACACTCATTCCTTTGGTCCAATTAATGTAGTAGGAATCATACCGGTCACATGACTCCAGTGGATGGTGGTGCTTGCCACAAGAGCCTCACAATGTCAATTCAATCACTAAAATGCAATTTGGAGTAATACAGTTTTGTAGTGCAGTGCTTTTTAACTGTATCAGAAACTGACACACTGGCTCCCCAACTCAGGCCTCACAAGCAACCAGACTGCTTAACAGATCAGAGATATTCAGCTTCCCAGGAACTATGCACATTAAAAATTGGATCCTTGAACTTGTAAGACTCAGCTCCGTAGGTCCACTGGTCCTGCTGCCTCGGGCACACTGAGGCTTGATTGAGTCTGAGGAAAATGTTTTCTGTATTTGGTGTCCTTTAGTTTCTCGTAGACATAAATGGCAAGATCTGGAAATGTCTCCTGAAAATAACGAGAAGGGTCTCCGATCGTCTTCTTCACTCTGAAACGAAACACATATAGTCAGCCCACTAGCTCCTAACTCTTCCTCCTTCTTAGAGTATGCCCTGGCAGCTGTACTTGATTCTATAGCAGGAACAATAAGGATTTTGTAATCTGATGAATTAAGATGCTTCCTTACTCTTTAATAACTGTGCAATTTAATTATTCTGAACTTGTTTGTTCATTTATTAAAAATGGTAGTAGCACTGGGGTAGGGGGATTGGATCTCACAAGACCCTATCCATAGATAAATAGGTGTTACAGGCAACTAATAGGTGCCGAGAGAGGGAGAATTAGTCCTTTCCAGGAATAAGACCGCTCTGAGAGGTTCCAATCCCAAGTGATAAGCGCTAAAGAAAAACACATATGATCAACACTCAGTGGACTCAGTATGCATCTGTACATATGTGTGTATATGCAGCAGCAATTAAAGATGAGGTCATGAATTTGAGAAGGAGTTGAGGGGAGCACAGGAAGAGTTGAAACGGGGAGGGAAGGGTGGAAACAATATAAATACAGTACTTATACAGAATTCTAAAAAACAAGTAAGCAAAATAGTGATACAATTCCAGTTCATTATATACAATCCCTAAATAATGAAAAAAAAACATCCTGAGGTATAAGGCGTGTGTGTGTTTGCAGATAACAATTTTGATAACAAAAGATGATTTAACTACTGTGGGGACTGCTCAAATTTTGTAACTCTACATTTGATTTATACAGTGGCCCTGGCTTCTATTCTATTCACACAGAAAGCCACTTCTGTTCAGAACTCAGCAAAGGTAAAAAGAGAATGAGAGCCTTCTGGGCATGTCTGTAACTGATTGTAAAGCCACAGGGACTCAGAGAGATTCCTTTTCAAAACAGAAAATATCTGGTTTTCTTTTCTTTCTTTCTTTTTTTTTTTTGGTTTTTCTCCTTCCTTCTTCTTCTCTATCAAGGTCTTACTATGCATTTCTGGCTGGTTTTGGACGTGCTGTGTAAGCCAGGCTGTCCTCATAAAGATCCGTCTACTTCTGCCTCCTAAGTTGTGGAATTAAAGGCATGTGCCACACACCCCCACCTCAATTTGCTTTTCTTAATCAAAGTAAATGTTTTTCTTTTTACGGTGACAGACTCAGAACTGCATTTTCTAACTGTTCTCCCTGTATGGAGGGTTCACAAGAGTGAAAGCCACACTTACCTTCTGCTGTTGTTGTCATTGATGTGTTCACCCATATTTCGAATGAACCTTAGCAGATGGCCCACAGTGTTCTCATAAGGAAATTTGGTTTTTTCATTCATGTGTTTCATAACATCTTGGTCGATCTAAAAAACAAAACATTATCCCCAAGATACTATAATTATATGAAACAAATCCTGATGGCGTGTTAATAACAAAGACCAAATACAAATTTGATTAAATGCCCTCTACCAATGAACAAGACAAATGGACAGACACAAACGAAATAACATGACATCCATGACCCACTGTGCAATGCAGGGCTTTGGGTCTAGTTTGAATGAAGCATTTTAAGGGACTGATTTCTTTTGTCTGTTCTCAGTTCCCAAGGAAGTGTGCCTAAGTATGCTTATTAAAACCCTCTGTGGGCTAGGTGATGGTGGCGCACGTCTTTAATCATGGCACACGCACTCCATATTAAGAACCAGCACACAGTGGCTGTCTCTGCCCCATGGGACTTGCAGACTGGCAAGGAAAATTTATATTAAATTAGCAATTATGAGTGGAGACAAGGGAAGGAAAGAAAACAAACTGAGAAGCAGAAACAAAGACAGAGAGAAGAGCAGAGGGATGACATAGAGAAGCTGCTGGTCTCAAAGACCTGAAGATCATGGATTCTCCCAGGGTGCATTGTACATGAGCTGCACCACACAGCGTCATCTCTGCAGATATCCGCACCTCACGGGAACATGCTTTATTCTGCTTTACAGTGTCCAGACTGTGATGGTGGCCTAAAACATAGTTGGATTTGAGAAATGTTTGTAAATTTACAATAATGAGAGTTTGTGATACAGATTGAGATGCTGATTAATTTTATAGAGTTTCCCTAAATTCAATTTTAGCAGAATATGTCTTGAAGAGGAAAAATTTGAAAAGTTATCTTTTTCACATTGTGTTTTCTCAACACAATGTGGGTCCTTGGAACAGGGACTGCTCACAGGCAGCAGAGGTGTCCAGTGTGTCTAAGCTGTGGAGTCATGGTGGAGAACCTCCTTGGCTTAGGCTCTATTTAGTCAGTCGTTCTCATGATAATAGAACTTCTAGCCAGACTTGAGAGGATGGGAAATGGGCTGGGTTAAGACCATCTTAAGGCAGAACTTAATGACAGTGTCTTAGGGCTCCTTGCTCTGAAGGAAAAAACAGAGACTCAAAAGTGTTAAGAGGGCTCATATAAAGAGAAGAAAATGATCCCACTCACTTCCTGGTAACAACACACCGTGTAGAAAATAACTTAGAAAAGGCAGCATAAATTGTTACATATACCCTCATTCCTAGACCAAGAAAGTGTTCATACCTTAGATATCCACTGATAGAAACTTCTGTAAGGCTCAGGTGTCTGAAAGTTTAGTAGTTTGAGAATCTCACTTTCATTTTTTTGTGTTTTGATGTCAGATTCATTCCCCACATCCCGAAGTGCTCTGTAGCGGCTGAGAGTGATAGAAAGATCTTTTTTTTTTCAAAAAGACAAAACTGATGAGCTTTGATTTTTAATAAAACTTTATATGATGGGAGAGGCCACCCCATTGATTCCCACCTGTTCCTCAATAGTTAAAACCAGAATCCAGTAAGTTGTTGCCCCTCCCAAGGACACACTGCCTACATTGCCAAGGTGAGAGGAGAGCCTGGGCCTGCTGATGCCCAGCCCTGACAGCTGCTCATACCACAGTGGTTCTCAACCTGTGGCTCACGATCCATTTATGGTCAAATGGTGCTGTCACAGGGGCCACATATCAGACATCCTGAATAGCAGATATTTACATTACAATCAGAACAGTAGAAAATTACAGCTATGAAGTAGTAACAAAAATAACTGTATGGTTGGGGGTCACCAGTGCTGTGAACTATGCTCGTTGCTAATAATAAAGCTGATTGGTCGATAGCTGTGCAGAAAGAGATTGGGAAGGCAGCCTGACACGGAGAATTCTGGGAAGAGGAAAGGTGGAGTCAGAGAGTCGCTGGCAAACAGAGAGAAACCAGATGAGAATATTGTGCTGAGGAAGACACCAAGCCATGTGGCTAAAGATAGATAAGAATTAGGGTTAATTTAAGTCTCAGAGTTAGCTAGTAACAAGCCAGATCTGAAAACTAAGCGTTTAGAAGTAATATAAGCTTCAGAGTGGTTATTTGAGAACTGGCAGACGGGAGAGAATCATCCGCCTTCACAGCACACCATGAGGAACTGTATCAAAGGGTCGCAGCATCAGGAAACTTGAGAACCACTTCTGTCACTCATACCCGAGGTCTACTTACTTCTCCCAGGTCCAAAAGAAAGGGTGGCCAAGCAGGTCCTTCAGACAGTTCATTACATTTTCTCCAGGGGAAAACAGGCAACAAATGAGGTCCTTAGTCTCCTCGTCTAGAGACTTTTCTGCCACCTTTATATTATTTTCAGCCGTCAGAGTCTCAAAAGGGATTTCACCTCTCATTACCACATAGAGGACCAGCCGTCCTAGGGCCTGCACGGAAGCCATAAATCAAGCCAAAATTGCAATGTGGTAACCTATTTGGGTAAGCTTGAAAGATTTGACAGTATTATTATTGTCAGTTTCATTGGTCACCAATCTGCCTAGAAGATTAGTAAGAGGAATCTCTAAGTATGTCTGAGATGGCATTCACAGAGAAGATTACGATCATGAGGGCTCTGGCCTAATGGCCCATGATGGACTCACACTGCCAGTAGACTTATATGGAAGTAGTGGAGCATTGGAAGGTGGGACCTATTTGGAAGAAGTGGTGCAGTGGGGGATTGTCCTGGTTTCTATACCTTGACCAAGTCCCTTCCAGTTGTGGTTGAGATTTGCTTCCTGTCCAGGATGAGCTGGTCTATCAATCCCTCACATCTAGCCTGAGTCAAAACCTCTGAGACTGTGAACTCAAGCAAACCCTTTTTCTTTCAGGTTCTCACAGTGATGCATAAGTAGTTAGTCCAGACATTGTGGAAATGGAGGATGGGAGGGATTTTAAGGAACCTCTGGGCTATATTCCTGTGGTCCCATGATGTCATGTTAGCACTCTGGACTCCAAATATGTAGTTCTAGGTAAGAAAGGCAAAGCCCTGTGTACAAGGAGCTCTCAAGGCCACACATGGCCTACAGTTTAGGGTCCTGGGAGGCCATCCTGGTCCAGAGCTGCTAGGATAGACTTGTTGACAGCAGGATTCACCTAGGTCCTGGATGTTCTGACAGAATGTGGATAAGTCAAGGGAGGATGCATAAGGACACTTGCTCAGATATGTTCATAACAGCATTATTCATAATAGCTAGAACATGGAGACAACCTAGATGCCCCTCAACCGAAGAATGGATGAAGAAAATGTGGTACATTTACACAATGGACTATTACTCAGAGGTAAAAAAAAAAAAACAATGACATCATAAAATTTGTGGGCAAATGGATGAAACTAGAAGAAAAAATCATCCTGAGTGAGGTAAGCCAGACCCAACGACAAACACAGTGTGTACTTGCTCTTAAATGAACAATAGATGTAAAGCAAAAGATACCCCGGCTACCATCCACAGTCCTAGAGAAACTAGGGAACAAGGAGGACCCTACAAGGGATGCAAGGATCCCCCTGGGAAGGGGAAATAGTTGAGATTTCCTGGGTAAACTGGGATGGGGGGTATTGTGGAGGAGATGGGAACATGCTCAGTCGGGATGGTCAAGTTGGGGAACGGATGGAGAGAAAAGACACCACGGAGAAACCTTGATAGTGGTGCTAAGATGGCATTGGAGAGAGGCCTGGTGCAGGGAAGGCTCCTGCAGGTCCACAGAGATGACCCCAGCCAGAGCTCCTGGGAGTGGTGGATAGGGTGCCTGAACTGACCTTCTCCTGTGGTCAGATTGGTGACTATCCTGTCATCATAGAACTTTTGTCCAGTGACTGATGGAAGCAGAAGCAGATGTCTACAGCCAGGCACTGAGCCCAGATCTTGGATTCCAGTTGAAGAGAGGAAGGGAAATTATATAATTTGGGGCCTCAGGATCATTATGGGGAAACCCACAGAGACAGATGACTCGAGCTCATGGGAGTTCATAGACTTTAAACCAATAGCTAGGGAGCCTACATTGGACTGACCTAAACCCTCTGCATATGTGTGATAGTTGTGTAGTTTGTTCTGTTTGTAGGACCCTAGCAGTGGGACCAGGATCTGATTCTGGTGCATGAGCTGGCTTTGTTGGAACCTATTCTCTATAGTGGGGTGCCTTGCTCAGCCTTGATGCAGGGGGGAGGAGCTGTCTCAAGTTCATGTGCCATGCTTTGTTAACTCCCACTGAGGGCCTTACCTTTCCTCAGGAGTGGATGGAGGGGGGTTGGAAAAGGGGTGGGAGGAGGTAATGGGGGGAGAGAAGGGAGGGAAACTGGTTAGTATGTAAAATATATTAAAAATAAACAAATATAAAATGGAGGGTGCTTTAAACAAAGAGGACAACATAGAATCAACTAGGAACTGGACACAGTACTGAGAGGAGGCAGATAATAGAGTCATTCCTAGTCAGGTGGGACTCAGTACTAGCCAAGGAAACCAGGCTTTGGTACAGCTGAGAAGTAGGCAGTGGTCAGCACAAGAGACAGTTATGCTAGGGTGGTAGAAGTCAGGAACCACCAAACTCAGAAGCAAAGCTATTGCCCTTTAGCTACTATCCAGGAGAGAACCGTCCGGCCATATCTGAACAAGCCTGGCAGCCAAGGTGGTACACAGGGCCTCTCAGGAGTTGTTTTATAGTCCTGAGGCTTCTGCTGAGCTCTGTCTCCTTGGAGCTGAAAGCTGACTCCAACACTCCAGATCTGTCTGGAGTCTCCCTATCTGACTTTGTTTGGTTCTCCACAGGTAAGTTTGAATAGAGTTGGGAGGAAATCTCATTTGCTTTACCCTCAGGCAGAAAAATATTTCCAGAAGGAACCTGTGAGGTATTCAGAAATGCCTCCTGGAAGTCTCTGAAGAAGAGGTACCCTCGCATTAGTTACTTATTCAGCTGATGAGGAAGAAGGAAACACAGATAAAGAAAGGGACCACAGTGAGAGGCAGCTTAGCGCCAACTCAGCTATTTCACCATCTCCTCAGCCTGGTGAAAGATCTCCTGAGGAAAGACACAGAAATGCCACTGTGGGCAAGGGAGTGAGGACAGTGGACACCGTGGAGGGAAGCCATGGGAAAGCTTTCCTTCTGGATTAAATTAGGAAGTTCCTTACCTAACCCTAGGGAGTGGGGTAATAAACAAATAAGGAAGCAAAGGAGAGAAAAATTTAACCCGGCCACAGAAATTACCTGCAAGTCTCTTTTGACCGCCCGTGGATCTCCCATGCACTGGACGCTCTGATCAAAATCTGCCAGGCGAATTGCTTTCTTGTCATCTAAGGGACAGTTTCAGAGGTGAATAAAAGTATTCTCTGTGGTGTGATAAAACATTTAAATAAATATGTAAAATGATATGCAGTCTGTCATCTCTGAAGATCAATAATAATACATTCACTCAATCCAGCCTCATTTGTTCTATTAGTTATCTGTCAAGAGCAGGACACATATTTTTATTTTCACAGGACAGACAGTAGAGAAAGATGAGGGTGAAGTTAACCAGCTGTCCACTTTCACAGCTCCTAGGACACAGCACAATGTCCATGCGGCTACTGGCCATAGTTAAGGATACGGTCTATGGGTAACTAACAGCTAACCAACAGCTAACAATGAGAGTTCTGAGTCTAGGAACGTCTTGGCATCGCTTTCCCTTCAGTTAAGCCCACCAGATTCAAGCTGCACTGGTCTTTGGATCACCCTCATGAATCAGAAATGAGATGGATCTGAGTTACAGTTCCCACTCCTGTTAAGGCTTTGCTTCCTTCTAGAAGATTCCACAGAGTCCCCAGAAAGAGGAATGAATGAATGATAGTTGTTGGGAACCAGATCTAAAGGCGAGTAAGTCAGGAATTTAGCCCTCAAGAGGTGACTATACTGTCTCCATGACGATCAGAAATAAATCTCCATTCTTTACCAATCTCTTAATCTGCCATGTTCTGTTGCAGCCACACATGAAAGACCACAACAAAGAACTCACCTATTAAAATGTTTGGGGGCTTTAGATCCTGATGAGCGAATCCCTGCTCATGTAGGGATTGGACAGCCACAAAAACAGACAATAGCACATTGCGGGAAAACTTATCTTCTCCGTTCTCCACCGGTTCCGCTCTGTGTTCACCCAGGAACTCTTCCAATGTCCACTCACACAGGGACAGACACACATATAAACAGGTGTCGTAGGTCTCCCTTCCATAGAAAGTCACGAAGTTACTGTCGCCACGGCAGCCCTGCAGACAGGAGATTTCATTGTGTGCACGTGCGCTGTCCTCGCAAAAGACCTTCACAGCCGCCTCTCGATTGTCATAGAACCCCAGGTAGATGCCTCCTTCAGAAGTGCTAGCAATTTTAAATTCATCATCTAGAAAGATCTTGAGTTTGCCAATCATGGGTCTATGCACTCTGTGGAGTTTTTTCAAGGCTTCTCCCCAGCGTGAACTGTGAGGCAACCAGTCACCAGCAGGAGGGACACTTTGATCATTAGCTCCATAACGGGAAAGAATCTCCATAGTGGAAGTGTCATAATTCCGCCTGGCTATCTCAAGAAGATCCCTACAGGTGGTACTGGCTCCCTTAGCACATAGCAACTGGACGATTTCATTCTCTTTGAGTTCAACAGCAAATTGCAGGGCCGTCTTGCCCTCATTATCTCTGTCGTCAATGTTTATGCCCTCCTGACTCAGGAGCATCTCCACCAAGCCTTTGTGTTTCCTTTCCACTGCCGCCATCAGGGGTGTCGTCCCCCCTTCTACTCTCACATTGGCATCAGCCCCGTGGTGCAGCAGAAGGCGAGTAATCTCCTCCACATTTTTACTCTTGGATTTCAGCAGAGTACGGATCAAGGCATTTCTGCCCATGTTGTCCCGGGCATCGACCTCTGCCCCCATGTCATTGAGGAGAACACTCAAGGCTTCTATGTGGCCCTTTTCAGCAGCACTCATGAGAGCTGTGGCCCCTCCTTTCTTCAGTCGCTTTTTGTCCTCTGTTGTCTCCCGTCTCAAATTTACATCGGCTCCCTTATCAAAAAGGAATCTTAAGGCTTCTACTCTACCATGCTCGGCAGCTTCCATGAAAGCCGTGAAGCCATTGAAGTCACACTCATTGACATCTGCTCCTTCAGAGAGGAATCTCTGGAGCAGTCTCACTTCTCCTTTGGTCCCAGCGGTGATGAAGGGAGTGGCCCCATTCTTCTTCCTCCTGTGAGGGTCAGCACCATGACGAAGCAGGACATCTACAATGTCTACCCTGCCAAGCTGTGCTGCATTGTGCAAAGGTGTCCAGCCCCCGATGTCTTCACAGACATTTACGTCAGCCCCTCTGTCCAGCAATTGCAGGATCTTGTCAACATTTCCCTCTTCAGCAGCTTTAATCAGCAAAAGACTGTTTTCATCAGTGGTCCTCTGACTGCTTGAGGATGTGGCTCCATCCTGGGGAGTGTCGTGATCTGCGGTCTCCATGGTAGTCAGTTCAGTTGCCTAGTGTTTTCAGCCTTTTCCTTGAGAAATGAACACTTGTGTCTTTGGGATGCTATGAGAGTCTTGGGATAGGAATTGGGCTAATATTGTTCCGTCTTCTGAGGTCTCCTCTGTAGACAAGAGAAGAGGTGACTTTGTCTGACTCAGAACTCAGCTATACCAGTAAGAAGCCTTTACTAAACATATTTACTTGCTTAATTAGAAATTTCTAAGTTGTAGACTATTGTGAATATATGTAAATTTAAGATGAGGAAATTATTACTCCATAGTCCCAGGCCCCCAAAGCAACTGCTACCAATATTTAGTGTATAGTGTTAAGTTTCAAACCTGGGACAAATAGCTGAGGTGCCTACTTAACTTATCAAAGAGGACCTGGCAGCCAGGTTCTCCCAGCATCACTCAGTCTCTACCTGTTCCAGCGTGTGGCTGGCAGACCCTGCGCTCTCTACCTTGAACTCTAGCCTGGGGACTGGGCTGTCCTTCCCGCAGGGGCTCTTTCTTACTTAAGCCAGACACTTGGTTTTCCTGCCCTTCTTGTACCATTAGCTTCCTGGCTGCTGCCCTGGTTCCCCTCTCTTTCCTCATTCGTTCCCTTCCACCTCTCCCCACATGATCCAGCTCAGTCTGGTAATGTCCACACTGGACTCTCCCAGCTGTCCCTGCCTCTACATATACTCTCCCTTTTATCTACAATAAACTTTCTCCTCCACCATACCTAGGAGCAGTCATGGCCTTTCCTGTAGTAGGAGCTGTGGGCCTCTTCCCACAGCCCGGCTCCGGGCCGCCTGGCTAGCTTATGCCCCAAAATAACAACACACAAATTGTATTCATTTAAACACTGCCTGGCCCATTAGCTCTAGCTTCTTACTGGTTAATTCTTACATCTTGATTACCCATTTCTATTAATGTGTGTAGCACCCCAAGGTGTGCTTACCGGGAAGATTCTAGCCTACGTCCATCCTGGGTCGGAGCTTCATCACATCTGCCCCAGAGAGGAGAGCTATCAAGTCTGAGCTCACTTCCTCTTCCTCCCAGCATTCTGTTCTGTTTACTCCACCCACCTATGTTCTAACCTATGAGGGCCAAGCAGTTTCTTTATTAATTAACCAATGACCTTCCTCTATCACTTTCCTTTCCTATTATTTCTTTTTTTCATGCATACAGATTAATTTTCAGGCTGGACTAAGCCTATGCTAAGTGACTCAGAACTCACATGCTTATTTTCATTTTCTAATCTTAAATATCTTAATATTTAAAATGATATTATAAAAAATTAAACAGTTTAATACAATTCTGAATGAAGTGGTGGATAAGTTAGCTCATTTCATCTTGTTTTCCTCACGCAGATTTCTTATGATAGGCGTCCTAACACCTCATGACTCCTCTGAAAACTGCCTGCTTTCTTCAGTATTCTATAAACGTTCTTACCTAGCAATTGGCGGCTCCTGGGGCTGGGGGAGTGCGAGCAAGCTCCCTTAAGAAGAAACATGTATTTCTTTGTCTCTGTCCATCTGAGTTTCTTCCTCCCAGGTGAGGCTGGTCACCTTACACGCACCACTGTGTTCTCCACGCCCGTCCTCTTCACAACCCTGTGCGGCTTTTTTTTTTTTTTTTGAGTTGTAGTGGAAAAACTTGACTAATGGGCTCAGCTTTGGGTTTCTGGGTGCACAGCTTTTGGCTTTTACTTCCTTATTGCACACTCCTAAACCGCTGACTTACAATATTGTTTCCTCAATAGCGGACAACAATAAACAGGGACATAGGTTACAGTGAGTTAGGGAGTGTAGCAGGTACTGGGCACTGAATGGCAGAGTATATATTATGCCTCTTTGTGAATTTGTGCGTTTGTGTGTGAGTGCACGTGTGTGTGTGTGTGTGTGTGTGTGTGTGTGTGTGTGTGCGTGTGTGTGTGTGTGTGTCAAATCCTCTCTCCTGACCAGCATCATTTAGGCCAGTAGCCTCATTAGGTTCTAGTGTTGGATCCAGTTCACTCATCCAGTTCAGTCCTCAGTCAGCCCTTCTTAACCTGAACATCTAAACTGCTGTGTCTGCTACAAACCGCACAACGCCTCCCTCTCTGAGATCTACACATTGTACTCTGACTACCAATTCCCGAAGTCACTGATGCCCCCAGTCCTGACTAAACTGGCTGTGAGGTGAGCTGGTGTGAAGTAAGGAGCAGAGGAGGAAAGCCCAGCCTGGAATGGAGCCCTCAGCACACAAAGCCTGCTTTCACTTTCATTTTCTTCCCACCCCCACCCCCCCACCCCCACCCCTCCACCCCCACCCGCCACAAGTCCTTCCAGAGTGCCCCAGAAGCAGGGACCATAAATAAATAGTGTGTGGACACTGACAACCTCAGGAGGGAGGGCTCAGGATCACAGGGCTGCTACACAAACCCTCCAGGCTTTCCATCCCCACCCCCAGCAGCCCTGAGAGAATAGGCAAACCAGGACTCCTCAGGCCCAGCTGGCTCTGCTCCACCCCACCTTACCTTCCAAAGTCAGACTCCCCAGCAGATCCGTTCTTTTGGCAGCAGCGATCCTTTAAGAACATCCCCTAGATGAACATTTCCTTGTGGCATGTCACTGAGTCAGCAGGGCGGAGCCAAGAGAGGAGTGAGAAAACGGAAGAACAGAAGTTGTACACACAGGGTCAGCCCAGACAGAGCCCCAGCAATCTTTCTCCCCATTAAAGAAAACAAAGACTCTACCTTGAGCAAGCAGAACAGACATGAAAGGCATCAGGGCGCTCGACTTTGAGGTCATAGGACCCAACTTCACCAATCACTCTTGTATCTTCCCTGTTACCACAAATCCTGTGTTCTTGGAGGGAAACAAGAAAATAAACACATAACCCACTATGCAGCCAGCAGGAGCAGGGCAGGAAGAGGATCTGTTGCCAGTGACGACTGGAAGCACTTGAGATGCAGCAGCTTATCCACAAACCTGAAGCTCCGCGTGGATGGAGCCTGTCCCTTAATGGGAACAGAGAAACTATAAGCAATCTTACAGGTAGTAGAGGACAAATATCGTGTGTAAGGATAGGATGTGTGTGTTTGGGCAGGCTGGGGGAGGTCAGAAGACATCTGTGTGATCTGGGTTCTCTGCTTCTACATGCACATGGGTTCCAGAGCTCAAAATCAGGTTACAAGTCTTGTTTGGCAAGCACCTTTACCTGGTGAGCCCTTTATCAAGCACTGTAAATATGTTGGTTTTTGAATAGCATAGAATACAATGTCCAGGTATGAAGGTGTTCCAGACAGTCCCTTTTTCTGTAGGCTTCACAGCTGCTGTCTCCTAGAGCCTCAATACATCCTGCTGTTTCCAATCTCTCTTTGTGTGTTCTGTTTTACTAACTGCACAGATAATAAATAGTAACAAGGATTATGCTGGTGGTGGTGGTTAAAATGGTGGTAATGATGCTTGAGAGTTGAGGCGTTGCTGTTGCTGTGTAGTGGTGGTGGTGGTTGATGTTTGCCCTGGGGCTTCACCACAGCTCCTGGCATAACCCCCCCCCACCCAGGGAGGATCAAGAGAGCCTGCCAACCAGTAGCTCTTCCCCAGGGAAGGGTAAGACTACTCCCGCAGGCTATTTAAACTGCACCCCCTCCCCCCGAGAATGAATATGTGGTCTCCAGGTTTCACATGGTCTCCCCTTTCCTCTCTTTTTCTCTCCATGCTTTCCTGGGGTCACCCAGGAGCATTGCATTAAACATGGACGTCTTTTAATTCAGTTTAATTTGGTCTGATTGGAATTATTTGCGTCGGAGGAGAGGCTTGTCCAAAACGAAATACCTAACAGTTGATGTGGTTGGTGGTGGTTGTGGTGATAGTAGTTATGCTAATTACAGAAACATTTGCATAGCTCTTGGCTGTACTTCAGGAACTGTTCTGAGCACTTCACAGATACTAACTCAGAGAAGTAAATATTGCGATAGGTACTGGTCTTCACCCCATTTGACAGATAAGGAAAATGTAGCTTGCTGTGCTCTGGAGACTAGACTACATCACAGAGGACACAACTTCATTCTCGTTGAAGTCAGACAGGGAACAAAATTAATTCAATTGTGTATTGTATCTCATGGTAGAAAAACCCATAGAGAAAACTAAGGCAGATGTGGGAGGCTTTAGAGTACCGGAACGCGAGTCCGGGAGACACAGGGCAGTCAGCAGAGCGTTTGCCTTGCAAGCACAAGACCTGAACTCAATGCCCAGAACTCACATTGAAAAGAAAGAAGATGAAGGGTGCAATCCCCAGATCCTGGGTGATAAAGAATGGGTCAGGGTGGCCCAGTTACAACCCCACTGCTGGGGAGACACAAACAGGTTCTCAGGGCTTGGACCAACCAACATGGTCCACTTGCTGCATTCTAGGCCAATAGGAGGTTTATGGTGCCTAAAGAATGACACCTGAGGTTATCTACTGGGACACACACACACACACACACACACTAAATACCAGGCTGGGGATCTCCATAGAGCAGTTGGAAAAGAATGGACCTTTGTTCAGAAGGTGGCATTTGAACAAAGACTTGGGGAAGAGACAGAAGAACACACCACACGAATGCTTCAGAAGGAACTGTAGGTACGAAGGCCCAGAGGCAGGAACAATTTCTGGTCTAATCAAGGAACAGCTTAGAGGCCAGTGCAGCAGCAGTAGGAGGACAAGGGATGTGGAGTTTCAAGTCACGTCAGGCCTTGGAGACCCTTATAAGGACTTTGGATTCCATCCAGAGAAAGATGGCCACCAAAATTGGCAAGCTCGAGATGTTAAACTCTGTTTGGACCTTGGGTGTCTCTGTCCTTGAGTAATAAATAACAACCAAACTTAATTCATAGCTACAGAAAGCTTCTGCCTGAACTTCTGGAACCACTAGCTGGGTCTCAGGCAATGCGTGCAGCCAGGCTTCAGTTTCAGGTGGCTGTCTGGCAGTCATAGCCGTAAAGGAGCATGCTGTCAGTGTGCCTCGCTTCCATTTCTATGCATGGGTGACAATCCTGGCTTCCTCTGTTGCTGTGGGAAGACACTGCTTCAAATCAGCTTGGGAGAAAGGGTTTATTTGCCTTATGGGTTGAAAGGATAAAAAAAAATGCAGCAGAATGGGTACCTTATGAAGAGTCCAAGAATGAGAAAATAAAAATGTAGATTCCAGAAATAAGAATGTAGAAATAAAGAAACATAAAGTTATAAGTCTAGGGGAATGAGAACAGACTGTCAGCCGCTTTCTCAGCAGCTCAAGGATCAGTCATTCACAGTGAGCTATTTTCTCGGATGCTTACAAAGCCTCCAACAACTTAGGTCATTTCATTTTACAACTGGATGTTCTACTTACAAGGCCGGAGCTTCTCTCTGCAAACTGAGAGTAGTGTCCTGGCCATCCTTGATGAACGACAGATGTGAACTGAGTTAACCTTTAGGAGACAGAGATACTGACCTCTGGGTTAGGCACTGTCTCCATTATGGGAAACTGGCGCCATTAGGAAGAGGCATGGGGCTCCAGTATACACTGCCTGGAGGTACAGGAGACAGTGGACAGTGCAAACACCGTCTAACTGAGCTCTGACAGTGGAGGCTGTAAAGTATGGCAGTCTGTATCTGAGTTTCACCTTGAGATAGTGTGAAAAGCTTTCTGCTATCTTCTCAGTTCCCAGTCTAAGAATCCATTAATTCTAATTTATCAACCTTCCGGTATTACTAGCAGTTCCTTTTCTGACTAATTGCTAAAGACACCTGTTTTCTTGCAATTAGTGACTTTTGCTGTAATCTTCTCCTCTGAAACATATTTCATGATAGCTGTCTAGTTACCCATTGCCGTTAGAACCCATTCCCCCACTTAGTGTCTCCATCGACTGGCCCGCAGGTTGGGGCAAGACAGTAAAAATTCCTTTGTTCAGACCCAATGCTTGGTGCCCCTACTATGAAAAGATGGGTTCAGAAACCGGCCTTTTGCCACAGCCTAACAAATACCATCTCTGGCTGTGGTCTCAGCTAGCTGATAAACTTCTGTGCCCTGTGGTGGTTTTTTGGTTTTTTGGGTTTTTTTTTTCATATTTTTAAGTTTGCTTCTGGTTTTCCTGGAATCTGGTTTCTGGAATAAAGTTTGCTTCTGGTTTATTAGACTTGGTGGTGTTCTCATCTTTGTACAACCCCCCTGGACCCAACACTACAGGGGGAGCCTGCCAAGGTATGCTCCTAAGGGAACAGAGGTAGTGCAGGGGATCTATTGGGGAGGGGGGGGAGTAAAAGAGCAAAAGGTTTGCTTGGAGTGGGGACATGAGAAAGGCAGACAGACCAACAGACAGACAGACAGACAGAGACCAGGCAAGAGAGACAAGAGCTGTGACTGACGACCTTTTTAAGTGACATGTTGCTTAGCTGAGAGTGGAAAAGCGCCTGGCGGCAGGTGGTGAGGTAACCACCCCAGTGGCCCAGGCAGGCTGGTCACAGCAGCGGGAACTAACAGGGGTTATGTTATATACTCCATCATCGGGGGAAACCAGGACAGAAATCAAGGCAGGAATGTGGAGGCAGGAACTGAAGCAGAGACCGTGGAGGATGATGTTTCCTGGCTTGCTCCCCATGGCCTGCTCGGCTTATTTTCCTTGTGCTACCAAGAACCACCTGCTTAGAGGTGGCACCAGCCACATTGGTCATTAATCAAGAAATCACCCCCACAGCCTTGCTAACAAGCCTCCCCAGTGGAGGTTCTCTCTTCCAGGTGACTCCAGTTTGTATCTAATTGACAAAAGCGAACCAGCTGTCTGACCATGGCTTTGGGTTGGAGTTCTAAAACTTGAAAGAATAAAAGACCCCTACCTAGTAGCATTAAGTTAGCAGACCCCTACCTAGTAGCATTAAGTTAGCAGACCCCTACCTAGTAGCATTAAGTTAGCAGCAATAACGAGCCCAGCCGCCCCCCCCCCCATGACCTGCAGCTAGCCGGCTCTCATGAGAACATCCCGTTTGCCTAGGGGAAACAGGATGCCTATAGCCAGCACATGTGCCCAACTTAGAATGAGAACATCCCCTTTGCCTAGGGGAAACAGGATGCCTATAGCCAGCACATGTGCCCAACTTAGAATGAGAACATCCCCTTTGCCTAGGGGAAACAGGATGCCTATAGCCAGCACATGTGCCCAATTTAGGATATATCAGCAATTCACAGGAGAAACAATTCCCCCTACGAAAGATCCCAGCTTAGCTGCTGTAACGTCATTCCACAAGGCTTTTGACGAACAATGTAAATGCAGAGTGAGGTCAGGGTTCCTGGCTGCAAGGCAGAATATAGAATCAATTAACAGGAAGCCTGTTGCCATACATCTGGGCTGGGAAAGGAAGAACCAAGAGAAAAACAGGATATTTGACCCCATACATCTATTCTGGGAAAGGAAGAACCACCTGTGCCCCTTGCCCATTCCAGCTGACCAATAACCATGCATTTGCTTCTGTAATCTGCTTCTGCTACCCTCTTTCCTATAAAAAGACTTTCCCCCAGTCTGCAGGCGCGCAAGCCCTACGAAAGACTTGCTGCCCGCAGGTACCTGTGCTTACTCAATAAACCTCCTGTTAATTGCATCCTGTGGCCTGGTCTCCGAGTGTCCTGGTTCTGGGGTCTTCATCAGAGAGGAAGGTCCTCTATGGGGATCTTTCATTTGGTGCGTTGGCCGGGAATTGAAGACACCCCCCAGGAACTACCGACCCACCACAGGGAGGTAAGCTGGCCAGCGCTGATTCGTTAGTCTTTGCGTTTGTCTGTGTGACCGTTTGTGTTTCTATATTTGCGCTTGCGACCGTACTAGTTAGCTAACTAGACCCGTATCTGGCAGAGGTGTCTGGGGCCCGTATCTGTAGGTGTATCTGTATCTGGCGGACCCGTGGAGGAGCTGACGAGCTCATACTCCCGACCGCAGCCCTGGGAGACGTCCCAGAGGTGTCTGGGGCCAGATTCTTGGCCCATCTGTATCCGTATCTGGCAGAGGTGTATCTGTATCTGGCGGACCCGCGGAGGAGCTGACGAGCTCATACTCCCGACCGCAGCCCTGGGAGACGTCCCAGAGGTGTCTGGGGCCAGATTCTTGGCCCATCTGTATTCGGTGAGTCCTACCCAGGAAGGGCTGTTCGGGGCACCCCCACAGTCCAAAGGGTACGTGATTCTTCTGGGAGGAGAGAGGTCTCCGTCTGAAAGTCTGTTTTGGGTATTACGCCGAAACTGCGCCTGCGCATCTGTATTGTTTGTGTATTTTTGTGCTTAATATGTTCTTTGTTTTGTATATCTGTTTGTACTCGAGTCTAAATCTGGTACCATGGGGCAGTAAATAACCATCTCTTTGGCCCTAACTCTATGAAAATCCAAAAGAAATGCTGACAGTCTGCCCCTCCTTTACTTCTCTAGGCTGTGCTGCTGAACTGTCCTGCTTGCTGTTGCAAGGAGGGAGGGAGCAGGGCTGTGATCTCCTGCAGCACAGCCTGGAGCCAGGCCTAGGCGGGGCAACCAGCTCCAGCTCTGAGCAAACTTCTCAGCAGGACGCAGGGCGGAGCATGGCAGCAACCCTGGCCAGAGTCAGAGAAGGGGGCAGCTGTGGCCCCCACATCTGCGTGTGAGTCCCCTCCCCGGCCCAACAGCGGCTGCCTTAGCTGTTACCATGGGCGCCGATGCAGAGATGCTTAAACTCCTTAGCATCATTGCAGGAGCCCGGGGAGAGTTGCAGGAGCCCAGGGAGCATAACTCTCCCCTCAGTGCCAGGTGCTGGGGTAACACTGAGCCTCTGCCACACCCCACCCCACAGGGGAGCTCACTGACGGGAGAGCTCTCTTAGCTGTGTCAAAACCAAACAAAGGCTTTAGCTCCGTTAGAAGCTGCTCAGGAATAAGCCCAGCTGATGACTAGTTGGGCCATGTAATCCTGCCCACCTCTGCTCACAATTAGCTCTCCCTGCTACGTCAGGTAGAGACTGGGGTTGGAACAGTCTCTTGCTTGCCCCCCCCTCCTGAAATCCCTGTGCTGAGAGTGACGTCCTCCCTTGTTGACCTGAAGTCTACCAGCACCGCACGGGAGGACTGGGGGAGGAGGGCTGCCTTAGACAGTCCAGGATGTTCCCTCCCCCTACAGCCAATGCACAGGTCTTCCCAGCTGCTACTGGCAGTGTGAGGGCTAAAGAGGAGCCTCAGTGGTGACCGATGTGGCATCCCCCAGGAACTGAGTTGAGGCTTCCAGACGGCCGGCCGGCCGACCAAACCTGACCTGACGAGTTCCCTGGAGGGAATGCCTCCTGGGGCCTCTGGAATCCCATTCAGAGAAAAGCTGCTAAATTGCTGTGAGTACTGAGGTGTGGATGGGGGAAGCTTGTGCTATACAACTAGGAGCTCACTGTGGACGGAGCTGCTGAAGCCAGGTCCTGGGAGGATCCCCAATGGGGTTCCCTATGGGATCTTCTTTCCAAAGATAAGGCTTGTTTTCCTTGAAAAATAAGGTGCTAGGGATTAAATGGCAGCCTCCCCTCTACAAATGCCATATAAAGCCTTGTGCCAAAGATCTATGGCCCTTGCCCAGGGAAAGTAGCTGATGCTAGCGCCAGGGTCACGGAACTAAGGCCTCCTGGACCTTTCCGTTTTGGCAGTAGGGCAAGAGATTGCAAGTAAATATCCCTGTGGCTGTTGGTAAATGACAAATGTGGATTCAGGAGCTGCAGGTAATGGAGTAAGCTGACATTAAAAGGGCCTACCAGCCCTAATAACATCTCTCTTCTGGGGATGCTCTAATCCAGTCATCATGTGCTGCATCCAGGTAAAAGCCTCTGGTTTAAAAATTAAAAAATTAAATTAAGTCACTTTAAAATAATGTGCTTATAAAAAACTACAGATTGTTGGTTTCTATATTTCTTACTATGCAGTGTGTCCAGAGAAAAGTGAATTCCCAGCTCTGTTTAGATGGGTGCAGGACTACACTGTCTTCAAGAACTATTGCTATAAAAGCCCTGGCACAGGGCCGGGGCCCTATGAACAGCCCATATGAGCTTCTAAGCCAGCCCATGTTTAGATCTAAATTTAACACTTGTCTGCTCACAATGCTTGTAATAAGGTGGGGGTCCCGAGTTGCCCCACAAGGCAAAGATCTGCTAAAGCCTCTCACCCCACTACAATGGCAAAGGGGGCGTTACTAAATGATGAGGTTGAGTTAAAATGGCCCTTTTGACTCTTTATAATGTTTATGGATATTTAAAAAAAACATGACAAAGATTCTCATTTATTATTAATATAAAAAGGTACATTTTGGGTTGTTTTCAGATTCTGTCTATGACAATATAAAAAATGTCGCTAAGTTTTTAAGGTAGTATGTTATCTAATTCTGAGAATCCACCATGCTAATGTTCAAAGTAGCTGTAAGCATAAATTGTCAAATGATATTTTTAATCTTGGTCAGTTTTACAGGAATAAGATAAAATCTCAGAATTGTTTAATTTACATTTCCCTGATGATTAAAGATGTTATATTTAAGCAAATTTTAAATATCTTTCAGACATTTCAAGTTCATTTGTTAAAAATTTACAGTTTTGGTCTGTGACGTAATTGTACTAAAATATTTGTTTTTTATGAGGATTAAGTTCCTAAGTTCCTTATATGTCTCATGATACCTCCCCATTCTACAGGCTGATATTATGTTGTTAATTATATCCTTTGTTATACAAAAAGCTTCTCAGTTCTAGAGATTTCAATTACTGATTGTTTCCTTTAATGTCTACGCTACTGAGGCCATGTTCAAAATTCTATTTATATTGTTGCCCTTATGTTAAGGTCTTTAATTTGTTTGGATTTCAGTTTTGTGCATAGAGATAAATATGGATCTATTTTCATTCTTCTACATGATAACGTCTAATTAATTCTTAAAGGGAGAAACTGACAGTCATAATGTTGGGCTCATGGCAAATCTCAGGGGGGCCTGCAAGGCACCCCACTAATTCGGCCAAGGTAAGAGAGGTTCTCCAGGGGCCAGTTAAGATCTGTGTTCCTTAAATGATTAATAAAAGTTTACAGGCATTTTACCCAACCTCTAAAGGTCAACAGACAGCAGTAGCCATAGCCTACATAGGACGGACAACATCAGATATAAAAAAAAAGATACAACAAGTAGATAAAAAAAGATTATACTTAATAAAATTTGGAGAGAAAAAAAATTGTTAAATGAGGGACAAAAAAAGGAAAATGAAAGAGAGAGAGGCGGGAAGCAAAAGAAAGATAGGACTCAGATAGATTAGGAGCCTGGGCAACAGAAGATCAAAGACAAATGAAGAGGGATACTGGAACTGAATAAAAAATACAAACTGGACACCTTACAAACTATAAATTTAAAAAAAAAAAAGACAAATAAATGACTCGTTCCTCCCTGGTCACTTCTAAATATATGACCAAAGCCTTTTGTTGACCAAATGAGGGACTTTTGCTTTTGCTGCTGTTTTCAGTTCTGCAGGAGACGCAGGCTGCTTGTCTGCCTCTGCCTCTACCACGCCCTCCTCACCAGGATGACCACCTCTCCCTGCCTCCACCGCTGAAGAAATCCTCACCTCCTAACAACTGCCTTGATGCTGTGCTTGCTCTAAAGCCTACATGAGCCCTGACTGCTCACTTTACAGTCTTGCTCCCCTCACCCATGTCAGACTGCGATACAGCAGTCAAATGCTACCACAGGTGCCCTCCTGTGCCTGACTACTGCTCCTGTGCTGGGCTGACGTCGATGGACTATGGATCCTACCAACATCTGCATAAAGGACAGGCGAATGGCAAAATGACAGACTAAGCTGTGCCAGGCAGAACCGAAAATGAGGGCAAAGCTTGCCAGGGGCGCAAGGCTGACGGTCTGAGCTAAGCAGGTACACAAGACTGAAGGTAAGCGGAAGGCGGGGGCAACATTGGTGGACAGGAAGCAAATGATCGGGGCCAGTAGCCTCCGTTCAGGGATGGCAACCCGACCAGAACGCTGAACTTGTGGCTTTGATACAAGCTCTACAGATGGCAGAGGGAACGTCTATACTAACAGCAGGTATGCTTCAAAGCAATATACAGACAAGAAGGACTGACATCTGCAAAAATTTTGAGCCTCCAGGAGGCCACACATTTGCCAAAAAAGATAGCCATCATACATTGACCAAGATTGAGACACCCAATATAATGGCTAAAAAGATCAAAAAAAAATCATCCTAAGGTTTGGGATGCCCAAGATAATCATGACCCATAATAGACCTGTCTTTGTTGCCCAGGTAAGTTAGGATGTGGCCAAGACATTGGGGATCAATTAAAATTTAAACTTACCAACCCCAAAGCTCAGGTCAAATAGATAGGATAAATAAGATTCTAAAAGAACAAATTGACATAATTGGCCCTGGAGACCAGCAAAAATGACTGGACAGACCTCCCTCCCTCCTGTCCTTCCTGGGTTCAAAACACCCCGACAATCGCTGCCACTAGTTCTGTTGCCTGGCTAGTTAGCTGCTGCTCATGTATCCGCTGACAGTGGCTGACCCTGGTGATAAAATCCTGAGCTCAAGGCTTGCACAGGGCAGGCACATCTGCTATAAGATGGGCTTACATCACCTTTAAGGCTCTTCTTTCCTAAAGTCAGAAACCCACAGGGCTCTGCTCATTTTTTTAAAAAAATGTCTTTTAAAGCACAATATCAGACAGCAGAAGCAAAAGACAATCCTGTTCTGCTCCTCCTCTGTGTGTCTGGGACCTATGGACAGAAATTATTTAGTACAGTTTGAGACTTTTCCAGATCAGACCATATTGTGCAGATAGCTGCAGAGAGAAGCAAACACACCTAAAGCCTCCTTACCTCTTGGCAGGTTTTGTTTTTCTACAAAAAAATCTTGTTTTAATCTATAGGGATATGGCTTTCAAAAGATAAACAGATATGGTTTAATATATGATAAAATAAATTATCAATGGGATGTCAAAACTTTTTTTAATACTGTACTTACAAATGTAAAGCCTGGGTAAGGTCAGTCTCAAAAAGATATTTATGTCTTCATTGGCTGTCCTCTGGTTTTAGGGCTTTTTGTTTATTTTGAACATTTGTCATCCTGTATTGCATTTTCTCTCATTGTTTGTTAAAGTTCTCACAATGGACACAACCCTGTATGTTTGGATAAAGCTGATGCTACAAGATGCAATAAAAACTCGTAAATGCCATGTGGTGCCAGCTGGACCGAAACTGACTTCTCCGGCACATTCTCTGGAGCTGAGAAACAACACTCCCGGTGCCTACAACAAAAGAGATTTAAAACTTGCCTCTTGGGAGAAGGCATCCATGTGTTTCATAGGACTGAGTTAAGCCCTTTGTAGCCAATCCCAAAAAAAAAAAAAAAAATGGGGAAATGAAAGAATAAAAGACCCCTACCTAGTAGCATTAAGTTAGCAGACCCCTACCTAGTAGCATTAAGTTAGCAGCAATAACGAGCCCAGCCGCCCCCCCCCCCCATGACCTGCAGCTAGCCGGCTCTCATGAGAACATCCCGTTTGCCTAGGGGAAACAGGATGCCTATAGCCAGCACATGTGCCCAACTTAGAATGAGAACATCCCCTTTGCCTAGGGGAAACAGGATGCCTATAGCCAGCACATGTGCCCAACTTAGAATGAGAACATCCCCTTTGCCTAGGGGAAACAGGATGCCTATAGCCAGCACATGTGCCCAATTTAGGATATATCAGCAATTCACAGGAGAAACAATTCCCCCTACGAAAGATCCCAGCTTAGCTGCTGTAACGTCATTCCACAAGGCTTTTGACGAACAATGTAAATGCAGAGTGAGGTCAGGGTTCCTGGCTGCAAGGCAGAATATAGAATCAATTAACAGGAAGCCTGTTGCCATACATCTGGGCTGGGAAAGGAAGAACCAAGAAAAACAGGATATTTGACCCCATACATCTATTCTGGGAAAGAAAGAACCACCTGTGCCCCTTGCCCATTCCAGCTGACCAATAACCATGCATTTGCTTCTGTAATCTGCTTCTGCTACCCTCTTTCCTATAAAAAGACTTTCCCCCAGTCTGCAGGCGCGCAAGCCCTACGAAAGACTTGCTGCCCGCAGGTACCTGTGCTTACTCAATAAACCTCCTGTTAATTGCATCCTGTGGCCTGGTCTCGGAGTGTCCTGGTTCTGGGGTCTTCATCAGAGAGGAAGGTCCTCTATGGGGATCTTTCAAACTGTTGTGGTTTTCATTTATGACTCAGCCCAGCATTGCTAAATAGAGTAGCTAAAGTGTTTCCTTTAACAGGGACAGTTAGAATAACCCAGGCAACGTCGGTCGAGAGCAGGGCAGGACATACAGGAGACAAGTCGTGTTAGTCTGTCCTGAGCAGAGGACCTGACAAAGATCCTGGAGAATGTGACTCCTCCCACCGCAGCCGCTGGCGCCCTGGAAGCTCGCCTGTGTGAACAGTGCAGGAAGAGCCCAGAGGAAATCCAAGGCTTGATTACATGATCCTGACAGGTTTGGGTTGTGTCGGGTGATCTGGAGTACAAGGAAATAAAGATCCATGAGCAACTGGATGTTCTTTGGAAGCGGGAGAAATTCCATCATGGCTGCCTTCAGCATTGTTTTCTAGGAACTAGAGGGAACAAAGCGGAGCTAGACTGACAGCAGTCGCTCAGGTCAGTCAGCAGAGGGCGACGTTCAGCTACTTTTGTGGTGCCAAGTTTCTTGCCTGGCTGGTGTTTGGTCCACTTTACCACTTCCCTTGTTTTTGCCTTGTCTCCCCACGGTCACAGGATGACTTCTCCAATTCCTGCTGACCTTCTGAGAAAGCACTATATACTGCCACTGCGCGGAGGGCTGCCAGGGCTGTGTTGCTCCCATCTGCGTTTTCTCTCATTTATAATTGAGGCACGATTGAAGCGTTGGAGAGTAAGTTCCATTTGCAAAAGAAGCCAGCCAGTCTGAACAGGTCACTTTGGAAAGTATCATCTTCCTTCCAGAGAAGAGGTTTTCGCTTTGTTTTGTTTGTTTGCTGGTTTTGTTTGGTTGGGTTTTTTTGTTTGTTTGTTTTGTTTTTTCAAGACAGAGAAGAGTTTTAAAGTTCCAGACCAGATCCCAGAGCACTTGCAGGTCTAACTGGTTTGTAAGAGGTGAGACTGGAACACTGCTTTGTTACATTTTTTTTTATTATTTATGATTTCCAAACCCTAATTCTTTTTTTTTTTTTTTTGATTTTTCGAGACAGGGTTTCTCCGTAGCTTTTGGTTCCTGTCCTGGAACTAGCTCTTGTAGACCAAATAATTCTAAAATTATTTGAGGCCACTTATAATAGAAAGCGTGCATAGAATAAAACTCTGAACGGTTAATACATGAATAAGAGACTCTGTGAATAACAGAGGAAAACGACCATTGAATTCCAATAGAAAACTCAACCCTGGATCAAGACCAGGGCAGAGAGTTAAAGAGACCCTTGTGGGGAAAACACAATAATTTATCAGCTGCCACATTGCATGAGCCTGAGAGGCCCTTGGCACCAGCTGCCCCACTTGGGGATGGGTAAGTGTTGGGACAGATAAGATTGCCATCTGATACACACTTTTCATACATTTCTGTTGTCACAAAAGCTCTTTGAAGCCAATACTGTCTGTAGTAAATTTTATAATACCAAGTGAGAGTCTAAGAAACTGTGTAACTCACTGGTTAGTGAGCTGCAGGCGTGAGATTCAAGTCAGCCGCGCAGCTCTGAGCGTGACATCACGGTTTCAGTGAGGCCGCCCTGAGGATGGCAGGGGGGATTAACAGAAAGGGAGAACTCTCCCTTAAATGAGAACTGGTTGTTAAAAAAAAAAATTTTTTTTAATCCACACATCCTTGCTTTACTTGAAGTCGAAGTCACCGCCCGAGCTTGTGATTGTGACATTAGTCTCAGTTGACACCTTGATTGGATCTGGTATTAGCCAAGAAACAAGCCTCTGGGCGGGTCTGTGAGAGCCTTTCCTAGAAGGTCTAACTGGCCGGTGAAGCCCCTCCCCTGGGGTGGGCAGCTCCTCCCCTGAGGTGGGCAGCCCCTCCCCTGGAGTGGGCAGCCCCTCCCCTGAGGTGGGCAGCCCCTCCCCTGAGGTGGGCAGCCCCTCCCCTGGGGTGGGCAGCTCCTCCCCTGAGGTGGGCAGCCCCTCCCCTGGAGTGGGCAGCTCCTCCCCTGGGGTGGGCAGCTCCTCCCCTGGAGTGGGCAGCCCCTCCCCTGGGGTGGGCAGCCCCTCCCCTGGGGTGGGCAGCCCCTCCCCTGGGGTGGGCAGCTCCTCCCCTGGAGTGGGCAGCCCCTCGTAGCTGCTGCCACCACGTGAGGGTTCTGACTCGGGAAGAGGCTCCCGGCCGGTGATGCAGCTACCCTGTGACATAGCCCCCAACCCCTCGCACTTCTCACCCTTAGGACTGCACCCCAGATGTTTAACTTCGTGTTTTCCTTTCTTCTCCAAAGCGGTTTGGATCCCTGGACCAATTGCGAGCAGCCCACTCTCATCAAACTACCTTGAATCGGCATTTCGTAGTTCCTGGACACTTGAATGGTCTCTTACCTAAGACCTTCCAGATTGAGAAATTAATTCGCAGCCCTGAAAGAAATGAGGAAATCTTGGCTTAACTCCTACACACATTGCGTTAATAATTCTAATTTCATCAAAATGCCATGTGTCTGCCAAAATGAATCAATAGATTAAACAAATTCTAGCTGTTATATAGAATTCCACAGGAAAAAGCAAAACTTTATAAAACAGTGGAAGTTCGGACTGGAGCTCAGCAGTTAAAAGTATATCTGCTCTTCCAGAGGACCCAAGTCTGGTTCCCAGCACCCACACTGGGTGGCTCATAGCCCCCTGTAATCACAGCTCCAGGGACCATACTCCTCTGGCCTCTTCAGGCGCCTGCATTCCTGGGCACACAACCACCCACATGAACACATAATTAAATATGTATTAACTATAGAAGTCAGATCCTAAGAAAAAAGCCTCGTCATGGCCACAGGGGGGCAGCAGAGTGTCAACTAAGAGCTGCTCTCCCTCAGCCGTGGAAGCACCATTCTGTTCTGGCCTGGGTTTTGAGTGGACGTCATGTTCTCTGTGACATGCCAGCCTAATTAGTACCTACCACTGTCCATTTCCTCATCTGAGATCTTGGAATGCTCCGAGCAGCAGACAAGATATATAGAAAACTGGGGACAAAGACACGTGTAAGTCAGGAGTCTGTAGTCTGGCAAAGGGAGGTGAAGACCCTCTTAGCAGCGTTAAGAGATCCCCACGTTTTTATTTGGGCAATCATCTACAGCAGTAGGAAACAGAGACACCCAGCCTCGTGACTAGCAAGATGGCCCAGCAGGTAAAGGTGCGTGCAGCCAAAGCTGAGTTAAACTCCCAGAACCCAAATGGTCGAAGCCGAGAGAGAATTCATGTAAATTGTCCTCTGACCTCCACACGTGTGTTGGTGGCATGCACGTGTGCAGAGCGAACACCACACACACACACACACACACACACACACACACACACACACACGCTCCACAGTTCTGAGGACTTCTGTCTTGTTCCATCCTTGGTCATGGTTGTTCTGTCCATCTCACACAGAGAGACGCCCCCACAGTGTAAGAAAGAGCTCACCACCTGCACCCCACACACGCTCCTCCCTCGGGGAACTTGTAGAGTTATTGATTGGACCTCATGAGGTCAAGGCCTGCCTGAGTGTTTGTGCCCATATCTTAGCTATTTATTTGTCATTTATTTGTTTGTTTTCTGAGACAGGGTTTCTCTGTGTGGCCCTGGTGGTCCTGGAACTTGATTTGTAGACCAGGCTGGCCTCGAACTCACAGAGATCTGCCTGTCTCTGCCTCCTGAGTGCTGGTATTAAAGGTATGCACCACCACTGCCCGGCTGTTCCCATATCCTTGCCCAGGCCCTCAATGTCAGAAGCCCTCCTGCCATCACCCAAGCACCCTGGATCTAGGTGTAGGGTATAATTCTAAGAGGTCTCTGTCCCCAAGTACTGAAGCTCTGGTCACCCTGAGGACTTAAGGGAGGAATGAAAATCAACAGTTTACCAGGATCTGTGTATAAACCGTTAACTATAACGCCTCATAAAAATACTTGTGTCTCCTTTCGAATTGGGATCTCACTATGTAATTTAGGTTATTCTCAAACACAATCCTCTTGCCTCCTTCTCCTAAGAGCTGGCATACAGGCCTTCACTGCTGTGTGCCTGTGTTAGTGACAAGCAGGAAACCGAGAGGGATGGGGTGACCCAGACGGCAATGGGCAGAAGAGGCAGAGCCTGGCTGGTGTTTGTAGGCTGTCCCCCAAATCTCAACCCTTGCATGCCTTCAGTCAGCTGCCCCATCCTGTTGCACCCCCAACCTACAGAATCCACAGAGGCCTCTGACGTCACAGGCCCTCCCTACTTCCCTGGACCACCTTCTCAACCACACGGTCCTTGGAAACGGGATGGTATTCTTGCGTTTTATTTTCATTTCTTACAAGAACATGACACGCTCAGACATTAAAATGGGGATTGTGTACACCGCCGATAAAGGAATCCAGCTCCCTTGGTTAACAATAAATAAATATTAAAACAGTGGGGTGTCCCCCTCCCCCACAGCCCTCAGTGGTTCCCCAGGCTTGCAGAGGTAGAGTCAGGTGGGGAGGAGGCACAGCGAGGCCAGAGCTCCAGCTGAGTTTCTCCAGTGGAGGCCAACAAGCCACAATAAATAACAACAGCGACAATATTAGCTGAGACAATCAGCACGACACAATGTAACAATATATTATACTTAAATACTGTTCTTCTGGGGAAGCTTCAAGTGCAGAGAGAACAATGTTGGCAACCTGGGTCTCCACTGCCATTTTGGTCTCTGGTGCGGGAAGTCCCAACTTAGACTGTTTGTTCGGTAAGACCCAGAGGTGGTAGTCAGGTTGATTTTCCCTAGCCCCCACTCTTCCAAGCAGCCCCCCAATACTCCCTGGCTTCCCTTCCAGAGCTATCTTGGTCCCTGGCCTACCTCTCCCCTAACTACAGTGGGTATCTGTCTACAGGAAAGAAACACAGGCTCCCCTTCCACCAGGGGGCATCTCTTGTTCCCAGGCTCATAGGCACAAAGAGAACTGATTTGATTTCAGTGAGACTTTTAGGCTCCTCCCACGGATGAATTTTCTATGGCCCTTTCTCCCTCACTCAGTTGCTGGACCTACGTGCTATCCCGGGTGTCTGAAGGCTCTTCCACCCACTTCCCTCCTCTTCGACCTCATCTCCCAAGGGGATGCAGGGCTCAATAAGACCTCCCAGTGAGCCCTGTTCACAGATGGACCCTGCTGCCACCGACAGGCCACCAAGAGCACCCAGTCTAGGGTCACACAAGCAGAGTGGCTTCTTTTCCAGGACTCGTTACTGACCTGGAAAGGGATTCACAGGCCAGTTTTTTTTTGAGGTATAAAAATCTCATTTGGGGCAAGAATCATTCTGACTCATTGACCCTCATGAGACTGCAAGAATGAACACAGGAATGTTAAGAAGCCTAAGCTAGGGGACCCTGGGTATCTCTGGGAAGCCAAGCACAAAAGAGGGAGGTTCCCCTTTCATAGCTTTTTCTAGGCCCAGTCCAGGAACAAGGACATCAAGATGTGAGTGACCAAAGCCAACTGTCCTGCGGTCGAACGGCTGCTATGATTCTCTCCAGCTCCTGCTCTCAAGGTTCCCAACCGCTCCAGCATGCCTCTGGGCCCTGGGGGGAAGAACGGAACTGCTGTGCCACCTTCCCCAGAGCGCCCCACACAGCCCGCTTGTCAGCCCTCGGCCACAGGTCCTGGAAGTGAGGAGCCTCTCCCACACTGAGCCCACCACAGTATCTAGGAAGAGGGAGTGCTTCACGCCCAGGAGGCAGGAATGCGCGTCCCTTCACTGTCCTCTGGCACTTGTTGGGCAGAACCGGCCTCCCACACAGGGCAGCTGCTTCAGGGACCGCTGACTCCACCTCTCTTCCTGCTGGTTTCTTTGCTGCTGTGGAGGCTCAACTGTGTGAAGGCTCAGCTGGGCTGCTGCTGGATGTAGAGGTGGAGGAGGCGACTGAGGTTTGGGCGGCCAGGTCCCGGTAAGCAGGTGACTTGAGGAAGCGCGGATAGGAGTCCTTCTCCATCAGGGTGCGAGTCTTCCCCTGAGCCACATCGAAGCAACTGGCAGTGGGGGCCTGAAGATTTATCCTTGTCAGCTCGCGGGTCTCATGGTCTATGTTCACCTGTGGGAAGCAAGGCAGGCGCAACGGTGAGGGAGCGGGCAAGTGAGGTCATGGAAAGAATACTAGACACTAAATAAAGAGGGAGTCTCCCTTCTTAATTTTTTTAAAAAATTTATTTAAGTGTGTGTGCGTAAGTGTGTGTGCCACACGTGTGCAGAAGCCTCTGGAGACCTGAAGAGAGGGTTGGATTTCCTGGAGTTAAAGGAGGTTGTGCGCTGCCATGCTCCTGATGGGATATAGGAGTTCTGGAGGTCTAGTGTGGGGTGGCCTATATCCTCTGTAAGAGCAGCAAGGGCTCTTAACCACGGAGCCATCTCTCTAACCCCACCAGCTCCAGGACAGTTCACATCAGACCCCGGGGTTGGTCCTCTGAGCTCCTGGGATTAGCATGAGGTTGTGTACTGCCAGAGCCCTGCTCCAAGCCACCACCTCCGTGCTGACCTATGCAGTCATTCCTACCTGCTTTTCCCTCCCCTCACTCCCAGTCTGCTAACCTCGCAGCTGCTATACTGAGCCCACTCGTTCAGGGAACACCTTAGCTTCCTCTCCGTGTCATTCAAAAAAAGCTAGGATGAGCACATCTGGCCACCAGCCACACGCATGACCTCATGTCCTACTGTCTCCCTGCTGTTCCCTGCGGCAGGATGTCCTTCCCTCTCTTGAGCCTTACGCCCCCTGCTTCGTGTGCTCTTTCACCCACTTCCTAACTCCCATGTGTGCACTGTCCATACCCCACCCGGCTTATATTGAATTGGTTAACTGACATCTTCTCCCACTAGAATATAATTCCATTAGAAATTTGTTTTGTTCATTGCTATATCCTCTGAGATCATAGAAGAGCCTTGCATGTAAGTGATACTTAAGAAATCTCTATAGCTGTAAGTGATACTTAAGAAATCTCTATAGATGATTGATGGGAAATATAGAAGCAGCCAGAAAACAAGATACAAAAACTTGGCATTGCTCAGGTATGCCCACCAGGTGGCGCCACTGCTACTGTGCCGATACCTCCAGGAGGGAAAGCTGAATTACAATAAAAAAAAAAAGAAAGAAAGAAAGAAAGAAAGAAAGAAAGAAAGAAAGAAAGAAAGAAAAAACTGTCCCCAAAGTGGGGAGGCAGGTAAGCCAGGTTACCCAAAGTTCTTGTTCCTCCAATTGATGTGCTGAGGTTCCCCAAAAATAACTAATTTACGAATATAGGTATATAGAGAAGGCAAAACCCTGCTGTCTTGACCTGTGCCACCATGAGTCACAAAGCTAGCGTCTGGTCACTGAGGTCCTACCCTACCCCTCTGCAAACAAGACTGCTGTACTGCAAAACCTACTCCTTCCCCCTCACTGGCCCCCACTGGCCATGATCTCAGTTGGGAAGAGGCAGGAATGGTCTGGGGGAGTCACGGCCAGTGCCAGGACACTGACCTCTTTAGGGGCTTCGCTGCAAATGTACTGGTCAAAGATGCGGTGAGCCCTGGTGGCCAGTTTGGTGGCTGATCGGATCTTCTTGAACTCCTCGCAGGCCAGCCAGAACTCCAGATTCTCCTCGCTGAACTCAGTCTTTAGGAAAGCGTGGAAGGCAGCCACTCCATCTGGTGGTGAGGAGGAGAGAGGAGACAGGTCAGATTAGGGGGCAGCTGGGAATAAAGGAAGGAAAGACAGCAACTGCCGCTAATGGCTCTATTTTTAGAAAGTAATTTTCCTGAACAAGGCTCTGCTTTGTGTTCTGAATGGAGGCTGACACACTGGGGGACCGGGATTATTATTACTACTACTATTATTTTGCCCATGGTTTTCAGCATCCCTGGGACAAGCTCCAAGCACGTGAGCACACACGTGCCTTCCACAGGCAGACAACAGGGTCCTACTTACTCTTGCTGCTCAGCAACAGATCAAAGGACTCTCTCCATCCCAGAACATCTTCCGAGAAGATTCTGCCAAGAGAAGGGGAAAGAGCAGAGATTCTTAAATTAATTTTTTAAGTCAAGAAAGGCATCCTAGGCAGAAGCTGATGACTATCAGAACCAGCCTCTCAAACTCATATGCAGTCAGAGTAGTGATGTTATATAATAGGCAACTGGGCATCCAGCGGTTGATGCCAGGGGACCTTTAGTCCTCAGCCAGTATCCCTAAGGCTCCCTCTTCTGAAACCAAAAATGATTCTATTCCCCAGATTCTTGGCTTTGATTTGCACACCTCTCCAGCGAAGCTAGAGCTTCGCAGAAATTCTACCTACAACCCCAGAGCCTAGCACACCACCTGTACTGCTGGTGTTCAATTAAAAGGGGGGGTAGGGCGCTCCCGGGCAAGGTGCTCTCTAAATGGAAGCAGACTCTGTCTTAGCCCTGTGTTCAAAGAGAGAATGTCCTGCATGCAGACATCCGCTGGGGTCGGCAAAACCCGGCCTCTGCCAACCGCTCCATGGAGCTGGGAAGCCACAGCACAGCAGAAACAGTCTCACTAAAATTTGCAGGGAGGGTGGCTTAGGGCCCCCGCTAGCCTGTCTCCTCCTATTTTCCCTCTCAGGTTTCCTCCCATCTAGAACCCCAGGGCTGGCAAAAACAGGACTTACCTCTCTTTGCTATGTTTACTGGCCCACTCGAACTTGTTAACACCACCAGTATCGGAGCTCAGCTCCGATTTATGGAGAAAGATCCCCAGACGCGTCTTGAACTCTTTGGCTCTGAAAGACAAACCATGAGCACGTAAGGATTCTGTTTGCTCTGCCAGCACAGAGAAGTTTGTGGCGGGGATGGCGGAGGAGTCCCACAAGAACTAACTCCACCACCCGTAGTTCAGTCTCAGAAGCTTGAGTACAGCCGACCATTCCCCCACCGCCCTAGAAGCTTTTCTCACTAGAGTCTTCAAAGTCTAGGCTTCAACAGCAGCCCTCGGGTTGTGCCCTGATAGGTCTTAACACTTTGGGGGCTTTTAGGCACTGCAGTCGCTTCCCGCTGTCCCCTCTACCAAACTTTCCAAGCCTGCCGGTCGGTAGATTCAGGACTTAGTCGTAGGGACAGCTAAACAAACTCACTCCTCTTACCTCTCCAGGCAGGAGTTAGGGAAGGTAGCCAGGGTGCGGCACATGGTTGCGGGCGCAGAACAGCAAGTCGTGGGGAGGATAGTGGCGGGCTCCGTAGGCCACCGGAGGGCGAAGAGGGAAAAGCGAGGCTGTTGCAAGTACCGGACTGTGCAGATGGGGTCCGTAGAAAAGCACGCGCCAGGACCACGACTACCAAGGATTTTTATCCCCAAGGGGCGGGGCGGGGCCGGGAGTCGCTGGCCAATAAGAAACCGGGGCCGAGTCTTGCGAGGGAGGAGGCGGGGCGGGGAGCCTGACAGGGCGGGGCGCGACTGGCAGCCCCCAGGACCTCCTTCCCAGCGCCCGGGGCTGTCCCCACCCCGGAGGTCTGAGACTTAGGGTACCAGGAGAGGAGGAAGGCTTGAAGACGAGACGCACACCCACAGATTGCCAGGGCGGAAAAAAGCCGCTGACCTCTAGTAAAAGCAGGAAAAAACGATTCAGAAGTGTCAGAGAGGTTTTGTGGGGGTGGCGGGTCCCGGTGGCACTTTAAGAGATCACAGGAGAGACTGAGTTTCTAGGGTCACAGGGGACAGGAGCACAGGGTGCATCACAAGAAAAAGTACATCACTGTTATACTGAACTCTCTCAGGTCCGAACAGGCACCATTCCATGTGTTCCGAAGTTGACGGGAGCTAAGCGAGCTATTCAGCCCTACCGCCATCACCTCCATTTAGCAGACGAAGGATCAGAGAATCAGGAAACGAGAGACTTGGCAAAGATCAGAGTTGGAAACAGCAGGCATAAAGGAAAACATTTATTTAACACAATTATAACAGAAACCTTTGCAACTATGCTAAAAAGGTTTAATTGCTCTGAGTTCTATAGTTATAGGGTAAATATTAGTGTCTGGATTTATATTTGAAAGCAAAAAGCAAGCAGAAACAGCTCTGTAACTGGTGAGTGATCCTGAGGCTAAGCAGCTTCGAATTCAGTGCCCCCATCTCTGAAATGCTAATAAATATGAGCTGCTCCTCACCCTCCCATAAAGGCTCCAGTCTTCCCTATTGTCCCTGGGCTCCCTCTGAGATCACATCTAAGAGACAGCAGCTGAGGTTAAGGGTAGATATTTCTGGGGTTTCAGATCCTGGTTCTCCCGTATCCTGATGAGAGACCTTAGGCAAACTTCATCTTTCCTAATGCTTCCCTTTCTTTGTGTCTAGGGTTTAGACAGCTCTACACTTATTTCATGAGGTGGTGTGGGCACTCAGGAAGGTTTCTGCTGCCTGGCCTTCCCCAGGAAACATTCTTCAGCAATGGCACGTATTGTGTGGGGGGGGGGGAAGAACCAAACTGGGAGGGAAGACAGGCAGTGAGACCAAACAATGAGAGTGATGTCATGCCATTTCAGAGAGACCCCCAGAGGGTCTTCAAGGGTGCTCTGGAGTTGTGTTGGACCTTTACAGATGTTTACTTCTGAAGCCAAATAACAGGTCCTAACCTTAACCATTTATTGGATACTGCTGGGCTGAGATGGCCTGACCTGGCTCCAGGTGTCTCCTCTGTCAAGAGCAACAACAAAGAGCATGCCACAGATGGTGGCCACAGCCTGGAGAAGGAGACCTGGGTGCCGTGCCAAAGTACTCACATCAACATGTAAGGTGGTTGGAGCAAGACTTAACATGTGATCAGCTGTCTATAGGCCGGAATTCTAGACAGTCAGGAAAATGATGTTTTAGAATACAGATTTCCAGACTGAGGGGCCACTGATAGTGACACTGGGATTTGTCTCTACTGCATGTACCGGCTTCTTGGGATCCTATTCCCTATGGATGTAAACCTTGCTTAACCTAGATGTAATAGGGAGGGCCTTGGACTTTCCACAAGGTGGGGTGCACTGCCCTTTCTTAGGATTGGAGGGGGTGGGGTGGGTTTGTGGCGGGAGAGGGAGGGGAGTGGAAAGAGGGAAGAGAGTAGGAATTTGGGGGGAAAAAGTTTAAATAAATTTTTAAAAAAGCTTTAGAATTCAGAAGTATATTTCTAGCTATATTTTTATAAGCTTAAATGAAAATAAAAGTTTCATAACCAAAGAGGAAAAAAAAAAGAATACAGATTTCCATCTCATAGGGGTCATCTCCAGAGTTACAATACAGTCTTCAGCAAGGCCTGCTCTGTGCTCCGTGATGTAAAAGACCAAGGGAGGAGTGGGGGGAGTGGCCTGGAGCTGCAGCTCAGTGGTGGAACATTGCCTAGCAAGCACAAGACCTGGATTTGGTCCCCAGCAGAAGGATAAGGGGGAAAAAATAGAGAAGAAAGAGACAAAGGAGATGTTCTGACCTGAGAGAGTTCAACTAGAAGGCTGAAAAAGTGAAAGGGGGTAGCAGAGGGAAGGCGGGAGGGGGTCTCTGAGCTAGCAGAGGGAAGGAGGGAGGAGGCCTCTGAGCTAGCAGAGGGAAGGAGGGAGGAGGTCTCTGAGCTAGCAGAGGGAAGGAGGGAGGAGGCCTCTGAGCTAGCAGAGGGAAGGAGGGAGGAGGTCTCTGAGCTAGCAGAGGGAAGGCGGGAGGGGAGGCCTCTGAGCTAGCAGAGGGAAGGAGGGAGGAGGTCTCTGAGCTAGCAGAGGGAAGGCGGGAGGGGAGGCCTCTGAGCTAGCAGAGGGAAGGCGGGAGGGGAGGTCTCTGAGCTAGCAGAGGGAAGGCTGGAGGGGAGGTCTATGAGCTAGTAGTTGTTGAGGGGGTTAAGACCATGGGAGTCCAAAGTTAGACACAATGTGGGACAATTGGTCGAAAAGACTCCGTCCTTGAGAGGTGACCTAGTTAGTCAACATGGTGTACTCGGGGCTGTTTGAAGCCTTTCCCAAGCTCCCTTGTACTCAATGGGGAACCAAGACAGATAGGACCTGGCAGTCCTTCCCGTCACACTTCTAGTTCAGGTGTAGTCAACACCACATCCACGGGCTCATCTAGTCAGCCTCAGCTCTTGGGGACTCCTACCTCACAGCCCCGGGGCTAGACCCGAGCTGGGCCGCCATGTGGGAGGAGACAGTGTGCCTTGTAGAGCCAATGGGCGTCTCAGGCCTTCAGTCCGCGTAGTGCGGCCCACCATCCGGCCTGCCAGGAGCACCTCCTGGTCCCGAGGTTCAGGGTCTTGTTTTGCTTGGTGCTCCTCGTGCTCCTCGTGCTCCTCAGACACACTTTTATCACAGAGCTGCCAGGCGTAGATGTGTTAGCCATGGCACAGCCGTGCTCCGTGTGACAAAGGGGGAGAAAGGGTTACGGATGAATCAAACCCTAGTCTCACCTGCACTCTTGCCCGGATTTGAATCAGCCCAGACAGCGCCACGTGACAATAATACCGATTTCTGCAGACTCCTCCCATACTCCCCTGCCCCTTCTGCATTTCCTGTGAATAGGCCACAGGAGGCTTTTAATTTCCATTTTGCAGGCAACAAAACAGCAGTGCCCGAGGTGCCCTTCATTAAATGATCCAGACTGGAAAGAGCTGAAGCCAGGGCTGTCTCCAGACTCCTGAGCTAGCATGTTCTATTTGACAAAGCAAGCCCAGACAAAGGGAGTGATGCGCATGTGCAACGCAGAGACGGGCAGATCTGAGAGCGCGCAGCTCCCTGCTGAAGATGGAGAGCCCTCCTCAGAGTTCAACCTGCCTCCTAGTTGCCATGGTTACCTCTCCAGTTTCCAGGCAGAAACTTTTTGAAGTTCACAATGTATCCCAAATTCTCTTCCCAGCAGGTCAGTTCCTATCTGTGATTTCAGAAATGCAGGACCGACTCCACAGTTGCTGTGAGTCTAGCCGGTTGAATTCGCTTGTGAACTGCACTGGCTTTGACAAAACCTGACCTCATTTTTTTTGCCCAGCATGTCTAGCACAGCTGCCATCCCTTTAATAGAGGGCGTGGAGACAACACTTTTGTGGCCTGGGTCAGCTGGGATCAGCAATCTGGGCAAAGCTGAGGTCAAGATTAAATATCCCACAGTGCAGCTCTGCCCTCCTTTATTTCCATCAGCCCCTGTGGTACCCAATACTACCCTGTCTGTGGTACCAGAAGTCCAGAGAGGAGATTGTTCTATTGTAAATGGTGTGGTGGTGAATGACTGTAATCTCCTAACAGACATACACACACACACGAGATCCCCACAGTGCCCTGGATCCTCTAAATTGAAAAATCAGTCTCCCCATAAAAGTTTATTTAGAATTTACTGTATTCTCAAGTCAGTGGGGAACAACAACTTGTTAGACTCTTCCCTTACCATCAGGGGTTTATAATTTAGGAGCTAGGAAAATGGGTTGGTGGGTAAAGTGCCTGCCTCACAAACATGAGGACCTGAGTTTGGGTCCCTAACGCCTAAAAAGCCAGGTGCTGGCCACATGTCTGTAATCCCAGGGCTGGCAAGGGAGGGGTGCAGGGATGTACTGACAGAGACAGATGGGTCCCTGCGGCATGTTGGCCAGCCAGTCTAGCTAAAACCCAGGTTCACATTAGAAAACAAAAGTCCACCCCTGGAGGAATTAGGATGCTGGATTCATCCTTCTGTCCTGTGATTCTGTCTCCTGTATCCTCTCCCCGCCCACCCCTGCTTATTTGCTTGGTCCATTCCTTTCTCACCGCTCACATTTTCCGCTTTTCGGCCCTTGCCCTTAGCTGCAGTGTCATCGCTGACTCTGGCTTTTTCTGCTTCCTTTCTTCCTGGTCCCTTGTGTCAACAATTCCCGAGTGTGGCTGTGGAAAGCCCCATTCCCTACTTTATCCTTGGTCCCCCAATTAATCTCTGAACTCTGAAGTCCCCGGCAATCCTTCCCAGCCCACACTTCCCCATCCCCCTATTTGCTCCTAGAAGATCTGGCTCCCACTTGGAAGGGTGTCCGGGGTTAGAGTCCCGTAGTCAGACCTTTAGCTTCCAAAGTCCTCGGGACAGGGATACATTGAGTCCTCCCTGCCCTCCAGGACCCTGGCCACTGCTAAGATGGAGCCTCTCTCTCTCTCTCTCTCTGTGGTTATGCTTCCTGGGTTCTGGCATGTTGGTATGAGTCCTCATAACTACCAAGCATGGTATTTATGGTCGAACACATTTGAGCTGGTTGCCAAGCTATGCTGTCTTCCTAATACCACGGTGGACCATCCACCTGCCGCCAGCCTCCTGAATTCTGGCTGACTGCAGAGACCAGGTTTCCTGACCTCTCTCCCCCATGCAAACACACCTGCCCACCACCCTGCAGTCATAGTGATGCATTCCCTGGGAGACAGAGTCAGTCGGCGGCATCCACAACCCCTCTTAATCCTAATATCCCCATTTCCAAACTGGGAGGCTTACCTAGGAGTTTCTAAACACCTTCCTCTTCGTCATTGTGGCTCCCCACCGCTTTCCACTTCCCTGTCACAAACGTCCCTCTTCCCTTCACCAAGACTCAGAGATGAACTTTAGAAAAATCTACATTTTCCTCAGGTAGGCATTTTCCAAGACCCTGAGAAGTCATTCAGAACGAAAAGATTCTAAAAAAGGGAAAATCTGAGACCTGGTATTTGCCAGTGACCAAGAAGCAGGGATGAGCTCGCTGGTTCTAAGACGGGGAGCAGAGCTGGGTTTCATCTCAGAACGGCTGAGGCCTTCAGATTCTGGGTGACGCCATGCTTTGTGTGCTGCAGGAGCCAAGCCTTGAAGGAGCCTAACGCCGGTCTCCCTGAGGCTGGAGTAGAGGAAGATTGCCAACATCGCCCCTCACCCTCCACCAACAGAAACTCCAAGCAGGGTGCAGTGTTCCCCGAAAAAATGGCCAACCATCCATGGCTGTGCCAACAGCACAACAGAAATCCAGAGGGGGTGAGAAGGGAACACTGTTCAGCTCTCAAATTCCTTCTGGGTAGCAGGCCTTACGGAGGAATTTCCCATGATTCACTGCTTATGGCCCAGCCCAGAAACTCCACAAATTAGACTAGGTGCTTTCTTAGCCTAAGATGATCACAGAGAGGCTTCGAACCCTGAATCTTGATGCCCTGTATGATATCCAACACAATATACACTCAGTAAATACCAAATCTATGAATAAACAAAGGAACAAATCCCACAGGCGCAGAGAATGGAATACCCTTGGAGAATCGCTCTCAACCCTGCCTCCCCTGGGGCTTTGAGTTGCAAGCAATCTCTGCTGAACTCACGCCAGGCAATTTTCTGGAAACAGGTCCCAGAAGGACTAGATTATGCAGTGAAATTCAATGCTCTGCCTGCCCCTAACATGAACCACCACTGTAGTTTTTGGAGTCTCCTGGAGCCCAGCACACAGAGACAAGAGGAGGAGCAGACAGCAGAGCTGAGGTTAAAAACAGGACATCAAGAACACCTGGGACCTGCGCAGGCTCTCCTTCTCCCTTGATGCCCCTAGTACAAAACTCACGGTACATCTCGCTTCTTTCAGGTCCTGGGTGGTGGGAGTGGGGTGTCAGGCATTCCCAAGATGCCTTCATGAGGGTCCCAGGCAGCTCTGTGTTTAGTAGGAGGATTTCAGTAGCACTACCCGGCTGTCACACATTAGTACTCCAGACTCAGCCAAGACTGGACCCCAAATGTGTCCAAACCCAAAACTATTCAATACTGATCTGAGTGCCCCCACATTATCCTAAAGCACTCCTAGACCTCAGCTGGGGCATGAGGACCCCACGAACAGCAAGGCCCAGCACGTGAACATGAATGGCATTTTCTGACATAATGCCAGAGGCACTGGAGGACTTTGCCGTGTCCTAGGAGTGAGGGACCTTTTGTGCCACATCCCCCCATTTTCGAGCCGCCCTCCGTGAGCACCCTTGGTGACAGGGCCAATGGGATGTGGGCATGAGAAGGGCTGGTACAGAGGCTCCACACAGCCCCTGCACTAGTCATGATGTGGAGACAAGCTGTAAGCAAACGTGCCTCTCTCGATGCACCCACGGCACCTGAGCAGAGGGAGAGAAAACGTGGATTGATGTGTGAGCAGCTGGGAGGCTGGGTCTGGTAGCTGGGGAGGGGAAGGGCGGGAGTGAGCAACAGGAACAGGTGGTCCTTTCACGAGCAAGAGCCCAGGCCCTCCGCCCCTGACACAGCAGCTGTCCCAGAAACAGGCCCAGGTGGACAGAGGGAGGAGCGCGGCAGGGGGCCCATGATGTTCCGCAGAGAAAGAAATGAAATTTCCATAATGGGCCCCACACATCTGAGCAGGGGCAACACGCGGGGAGCTGTGTGACTGAGCCTCTCTTCCCCACCCACCCACCCACCAGCAAGCAGCTGGCTCAGCTGCTCCCAGGCCACCAGGGAACCTTCTGGATCCAGAATCCCGGTCTTCTCAAACTGCCTGGCTACAGGCAGAATAATGGTGAGTGCTGTGTCTGAGTTATTCATGCCTGCTTCTCATAGCTCCACAAAATCCTGCCCCAAACTCCGAAGAAGGTACAGTGAGCATGGTTGACAGGAGGGGAAACTGAGGCACAGAGGGGTTAATTGATGGACAAACAGAAGGACCAAGCTATGATTGATCCCAGACCATATAATTCCACTCTCATTTTGGTCAGCTATTCACACTGAAGACTGCCCAACCCCCTTCTCTTATTGTTCTAGAAAGTTCTTTCTTGCCATGAGTTCCAGAAAGACTCCTGTAATAAATGTTTCCTTTTACATATAGTTCCAACTTGTCTTCACTTCTCAGAAGGGCCGGTGGGAGCTGAAGAAAGGGGCTTTCAACTTCCTAAGTGCGGTTTATGGAAGGGCAACCCTGTTCCTCCCAGGAGCTTTTAGCCCTGGGACAACCCTGGTCATCATTCTAAAACATCCATCCCTCTAAACATGTCACGTCCCTCTGAAACCCTCGCCAAGAGTCTGGAATCTCACAGGCAAGGGCTCATCTAAGTGCTCATTGTGGCCTGAGCGTTAGGTCTGCTCTGCTATCATCTCCCCATCTGTGCCCTCTGGATGGACACAGCCCAGGACTGTGAGCTGGACCCTCATCTTCCCTCCTACTCCGGCCTCCACCAGAGTCAAGTGCTGTTGTTTCCAGCACAGACAGCTCACGTGCCGGCGAGTCCCGCAGCTGTGTTGGCCTCTACCAGAGTTCAGAGCCTGTGTTCCCACCTGAAAATGAGAAGTCTTCACACTTAACCTAGCTGAAGCCAATTCAGTGTCTTAGACACCGCATCCCACATCCCACGTCACTGGATCAGTGGCATTAATTCCTGACATTAGTGCCTCTGGTAGGCAGCTTTTGAAAGCCGTCTTTGGCTGTGGTGGCCCGTGCTTGTAAACCCCATGTTCTGAAGGTGGAGACAAGGGAAGTTTAAGGCTGTCCTTGGCTATAGGGTGAGTTCAGGGACAGACTGGGCTACATGAGACCCTATCTCAAAATAATGAAAGAAAGGAGCAGGGGGGTGAGAAAGAATGAGGGAGAGAAAAGGAGGGGAGGAAAGAAGGAGAGCAGGAAACAGAAGAAGTGAGTTATTTACATCCCCCCCACCACTACCACCACTTACTACCAATCTCCAGGATCTACCAGCTCCCCCCCCCCCTGGCCTCTGGACTCTTCCCCTTCACCTGAGCTGCCACTGTCCCCAGCCCCTTTAATCCCCTCCTTCTCCATCTTTCCCACCCAGCCCACTCTGTCACCAACATGTTGCCCTCTCTTTTCAAGGTCTCCAGTCTTTTCCACCTGCCCAGAGCCACACGGAAACTCCATTGTCAGAACAAACGATTCCTTCACAATCTAGTCCATCAGTAATTCCTACTTCTTTTTCCAGCTGCCTTCACATCCCAGGTCCCTTGAGGTCATCCACCCATTTGTGTTTGCACAGAGCCCTGCCACTCCCTGGAGTGACCCTCCTCCTCCTCCCACTAAACTCCCACCCATCCGAGCAGATCCTATTCACCAAATTCACCACTTCCGTTGTTCTCATTCTTAGATGTGTGAAATGTTTAAGAGTCAACTCTGTTTGGGGTGTGTGTGTGTGTGTGTGTGTGTGTGTGTGTGTGTGTGTGTGCAGGTGTGTGCTTGTTGTGGTGCGTGTGTGGAGACGACCTCTCGTGTTGCTTCTCAGTTCCCACCTTGTATGAGGCCGTGTGTCTTTGCCCTTTGTCAATGTGTCCACCAGGTTAGCTACCCCTAGGAGCTTGCAGGGGTTCTCCCGTCTCAGCCTGCAATCTCTCTGTAGGAAGCATGGGATTATAGATGTACACCACTACCATGCCTGGCTTTTTGATGTGAAGATTCAAACTCAGGTCTTCAGCTTGTACAATCAGTGCTTTCTCTTACTTCAATTCAAATACTTTAGCTCCATGTCTACATTATTGTAAGTCTATACCTGCTTTTCTATATTTCGAGGGGGGAAAAAAGACCAATATGGAAATGGGGGGGGCGTTGTGGAGTCCGAGTGATATACATCACAGCGTCTATCTTCAGCTTTTCTGTATGCTTGAGGTTCTCTCTAATAAAAAGCTGGTGGAAGACTTCTTTATTGCCCCCAGGCAATGCAGTTCACCTGTCTCCCATTCCTTAACAGTGTCTATTTTCCAGTAATTATGGGCTTAGAAACCATCCCCAGGTCATTTCCTCTCATGAGGCTGAGAAACAAGCCAGAGGACCGTGGCTCCGTCAGGGTTACCATACACCAGCTTTCCCTTGGCTTCGTTCATGCGCAGGATAAACGGCTCTTCACTGAAAAAGTTGTGAATGAAGTAACACACTATAAAACACGGGAAATCTACACTCTGATGGCTCCGTGATTAACTGGCTGTGTGACCAGGAGCAATCACTAAGCTCTCTGCGCCTCTTTTTTTCATTAGTAAACAGGAACTAAATAATAGCTGTTTCCGCCAAAGAATGGAGGGGGGGAGAGAATGGTTGAAAGTACTCTGAGAAATAAACTTATGTGTCAACTTTATTTTTGTTATTAAAATGAGAAAGACTTTGTCCTGACCAATGAAAAATTCTGAGTCAGTGTGAGTGTGTCGAGGTGTTGGGGGTGGGGGGGGCGCTACTTTCTTCCATAAAGAATGGGAATTTCCACTCAGCTGGAAGTAGTTCACTCCCACAGCTAGGACCTCATTGTCTGTCAACCCTTGCCTTCACCGCCTTTCCTTTTCTCTAACCAAGAGACAACTGCTGGGAAACACGGCTGGGGATCTTAAAATAGAGCAGCCGACATCCTCAGCTCCCAGCCTAGGGCTCGGTGGCCCGGTGGACTTCGGGCAGGACTCAGCAGTTGGCTCACATGGCCCTGTGCTCCGGAAGAGCCAGGCCATGGAAAAAGTATCCACATTCCTTCCAGAAAAGGGCCATCATCATCCAGGACGCCTGTTTGACTTGGCTGCCAGTCAGAGGCCCTGCCGACTGAGATGCTCCCCCCTGATAGTCTTGTGCCTCGGGGGACCCAGCTCTCAGAAGGACCAGCTCTTCCTGGAAGCAGTAGCAGCCCGCTGGAAGAATGAGGATACAAGAGGCCCCAGGACAGGGTAGGGGTGAGGGGTCCCAAACTCAGTTCTTTAGAAGGTGTTTGGCTTTAGGTTGAGGATCAGATTGGAACTACTTATGTAAATAAAGACAGATGAATACACTGTGGAAAGGTGAGAACCCGCCTTGAGGAGCCGACCCAACGGATCCTAAGTTCCCTGACCGACAATTTTCAACCTGACTCCTAGGGGAAAGATCGCTACTTAAATGTGTGTTTCAGCGAGTTAGGCCGTAGAGAGAACAGAAAATCGTTCCCTCACCTGACTGCCAACTAATCCAACCAGGCATGAGTACGGTGCCAAGCCTCCTTGGGTACGAGGTGCCTTTGATTCTCATAAGTTCAATGCATGGGAAATGCTCTTACCCTGCTTTACTAACGGGAGCTGAGATTCATGGAGCCCTACCATCTCCCCATGACCGAGCCAGGATTGGAAGCCGAGGCCACTAGCTAGAGCTCCCGTAGGCCTCACACACATCTCCGCCAAGCAGCCGGCAGACCCTGCCAGAATATTCCCCTCCACTGACCCACATTCTCACAGCAAAGTTGGGGCCGAGGAAGAGTGGGGCGATCTCAAATATCATGATATGACGGATTTAGTGATGGATGCCATAAAGGAGGTAGAGCTGGAGAACCGCCAAAGGAGCTGCTCTGAGGAGCGGACAGACGGACTTTCTATGGGTAAAGGGAGAAAGGCCTTTCTCGAACTCAAAGAGAAATATATACTAGTTTTGGGTACCCCACAAGATTTTCAGGGCGTTCCCGGAAACTGACAAGAACAAAGAGAGGCAGTTGAAAACCCCTAAAAAAAAAAATCACTTTGATGAGACCCAGCAGGTGCGGCTTTGGGCTAGACACCTAAGCCTCCTCCACAGCCACACAGAACTCCCCAGGCAGCCCACAGACTCTGCCACCCCTAGAAACCGGATGCCGTAGCCACCACGGTCCACAGACTGGATCCTCCACCAGCCCTCCTCTTTGAGCTACCACCTCCTGATTCAAAGGCCCAGAGAGGTGTGTCTCATTGCCAGCCCATGCTGTTGAGGCAAAGCTGAGAATCTGTGCTGGGCAGACACAGCTCCAGGTTAGACACACAGCAGCAGGAATTCCCAGTTCACTGAGTATGCAGGCCAGGGCCAGGGGACAGATGATACCGAAAACCATGCACTCTACATTCATTCGTTCATTCGGTCATTCATTCATTCAGTGTGTGCGTGGAGTATGTGTGTGTATGTGTGTGTCTGTCTGTCTGTGTTTGGGTGTGCTTGTGGAAGTCAGAGGACAATCTTGGATGTTAGACCTTACTATCTACCTTATTTGAAGTCAGGGTCCCTTTTTTTCACCACTGCATATACCAGGCCAGCTGGCCTATGGGCTTCCAGACAGTCTCCTGCCTCTGCCTCCCCATTTGCTAAAGCACAGACAATAGCAATAGACATGAGCGGTATTGCTTTGGGCAGGTTCTGGGATTCAAACTCAGGCCCTCATGCCGCATAGCAAGAACTTTACCCACTGAGCCAGCTCCCGGCCCTGCTTGTTTTCTGAGGTGGAATCTTCCTATAACCTCAGACTGACCTCAAACTCCTGATCCATCACCTTCAGCTTTCCAAATATGACCGTGATTATGAGATTATGACCATGGGCCACCACACGCCCTTGTTCACTTTGTATCAGACTATACCCATCCTCAGCATACGTACAGACACAACCTCTTTTGTCTAATGAGGTCCTTTCCCTTCCCTGGGTTGAATTGCAGCTTCTCATCCAATAAAAATAGTAGCTACTGATTTTGAGCACTTATTAGATACAAATCCTTCAAGACACCACACTGCCTCCACGCTTTCCACTTTCTAGGGCTTTGGAAGACAAAGGAAGTGGCCCAGGCTCTCTGAACTAACAGGCAGAGCTTAAATACCAACTGTGCTAGATCGTTTTCTGTCACCTTACACAAGCTAAAGTCATCTGAGAGGAGGGAACCTCAGCTAAGAAGATGCCTTCATAAGATGGGCTGTAGGCAAGCCTGGAGAGCATTTGTTCATTAGTGATTGACAGGGAGGGCCCAGTCTATTGTGGTGGTGCCACCCCTGGGCCGGTGGTCTGGGGTTCTATAAGAGAGCAGGCTGAGCAAGTCATGATGAGCAAGTCAGTGAGCAGCACCCCTCCATGGCCTCTGCATCAGCTCCCGCCTCCAGGTTCCTGCCCTGATTGAGTTCCTGTCCTGACTGCCTTCGATGATGAATGGTGATGTGGAAGTGGAAGCCAAATAAACCCCCCCAACTTGCTTTTGGTCGTGGTGTTTCATCACAGGGATAGACACTCTAATTAGAACACTAACCCTGGTTTCTAATGCTCTCAGCATAGGCTCCCTGCCCAGGGGCTGACAGGAAAAGAAGGCCAAGCTTTAGCACAGAAGTGTCCCCACCTCCCCCTCTGGAAGTCTGACTGTGGCACACAGGAAGTGGGAACAACAGTCTGCTCCTCAGGATTTATGGCCACAGACTCTGTGGTCTTCCAGCCAGTCAATTCTGACATTTACTACTATAGCGGTCCAGCCTCCCAGACAGCTGCACTCCAAGGGTCCAGCAGCCACCTCCACCCGCTGAGCCCGCACACCTGAAACCTCCGTGAAGGCCCTCTGGGGTACACCCCAGGCTGCTCAAGAGTTCCATGACTGAATGTTCCACACTCTCCAGTTTTCCCCGCCATTGTTGATCTCCAGCTGTCACCAACCCTGGGCACCCCAGCTTGATGCCTCCTTCGCCATTCCTCCCCATCTTAGCGGGCGAAGATGTATAAGCCAACAGTTAAGTGGACCATGGAAGTAGAATATTAATGGATTCCTAGGGGAAATCATTTTATAAAGTATGGGAAAATGCTGTTTGAAATGAAAAATTATTCTCTAAAATATTTCCATCACGGATTGAATCTTTTCTTTTTGATTTTTATTAACAATGTTGCATGCAGAGTCATCCACCTAGTAATAATCAGTACTTTAAAATGAGTAATTTGGTCCGAGACAATGGGGAGAAGAGAATGAATACTGATTTCTGGATATATCCATGACTGGCTAATCATGGGCTAACAAGACCTCCTCTTAGGACTCAGTTTCTCTCTTTGCAATATAGCATAGACCATTTGCATACTTCATGAGGTGGTGGTGAGATTTAAATTAAGCTGTCTGCTGAAGGCCCTGTGGGATCAGCAGAAGGTCTTATTAGAATGCAACCTGCAGGCACCTGTGAAGAGAGCTGACTCTCCCTGGGGTATTATTCTGAGGCTGGCCATCATCACTGGCCAAGTGCCCTCTCTGAGGGTGGGTGTCCTTCTTCCCAGCAGTGCCTAGGCTGAGCTGCTCCTAGCAAGGAGGTCTGGCGCAGCATCCTTCACGCTTTGTCTAAGGCCGGAGCAAGACAGCAAGCAGATGGCTTCAAGGCTGACAATGCTGTCCCGGCTGCTGCTGGAAGTCAACACAGCAGTGTTTCCCCTGGCAGCAGACAGCTGCCGTGGTAGGTGTGAATCAAACGTGGAAACCTCTGGAGATTTGTCTTTTGTTTCAACGTGACACAACTTAGCAGAGTTGCTGAAAAGACGGTGACACATTGCCTCAGCAGGGAGGCTCTGAGGGCAGTGGAGGAGGGGAGAGTAGGCCACTTCCCAGCAAAGTGTCCAGTCCTGTCAGCGCCCTCCTGTGTGCCTACTTGCACCCACTCTATCTCTTTTACACTCAGACACTTAGCTAAGACCCTGACTAAATCTCCAGAAATGCCTAGAGACCTCCAGGCAGACCGGAAGTGAACCTAGTTCTCACCGGCTCTCAAAATTTCTTTCTCAGGAGGCAGAGGCAGGCAGACCTCTGTGAGTTTGAGGCCAGCCTGGTCTGTGATATCAAGTTCCAGGTCAGCCAGGGCTACATAGGGAGACTTTGTCTTGGGATTGGGGATGGGGAGAACAACTCCTAAAGAACTGCATCTGAGAGACGAGCGCGCGCGCGCACACACACACACACACACACACACAGAAGCTAGAGATCTGGTCTGTGTGCACTTGGGTACCCCCACAGATGATTCCTGACTGGAACCCCTGAGCTCCTCTTTAGAAAGCTGTGCAGTTTCTGCTTCGTCTGTTCTCTTTTTGGTGGGCAGACCGATGTGTGACTTCAGGGAGTGGAAACTTTGTATAGTATCTTCCAGGAAGGGACACAAGCTAGACCAAGAGTACAGAAGCTGTGGGCAGCTCAGGAGCTTACTGTGGCCTATCAGAACCCCTCCCCCATCTCCAGGCCTGGGAATTTCTTTTATGCTATTGTTGTCTGATACACTTCGTGTTAGTTTATTTTTAAATGTGTATGCATCCATTATAAGTCTCAGCATATGACTGTGTTTTATGTCCCTAAGCTCATCAGAATGCTCATTCTACAGACCACTAGTTCCAAACTTACCTTCTTCCTAGGATACTTCTCCATGAATTGCACCGAGGTCATAATGCCAATACATCCAATTGCAGGCATGAGTGACCCTCTGGTCTCTGATTGTTCATTCTCTCAGTTTTCCATGGACAGTCAGTCTGTGTTTTGGGTCCAGACGGTCTCTGTTGCTTCATAACTACGGTGGTTCTCCTGGTCAGAGGAGCCTTTGCAGTCCTTTGCCCACCCCCTCCCACACACAATCTTTCCTCTCTAGGATCTTGTTGATCCCCTGGGGACACTCCCCAGAAACCTGTCCTACCTGCTCCAGCTTTGGTCACTGTTTATCCCTTCCTGCCCCAGCCCCAAGACAATCTCTTTCCAAAAAGGCAGAGAAGACCCTAGGAGGGGCTGAAATTTAGCGTTCCCAAGTGGGAAAACCAACTGTCTGAAAGGTCCACCCTTTGCACACAGTTCCCAGTCATACCTTTGGTGCCTCTCTCTTAAATATTGCAGAACAACCAAGGTCCAGACTTTGGTAAGACCAACTCTGAGGTGAATGTGCCTTGGGGCTGCTCTAGCCTAGAAATAGTGTAATGATATATTCTGTTTGATGACTACAGATTTCATAGACTACAATTGGATTCCATTTTATTTTACAATCGAAGTAGTTTTTTAATAAATTTAATTTTGAAGAATGTTATATTTATAAACTTCTCCAAAAGATAGAAGAAACAAAAATAGTGGTACAAGGACTTTCTGTATAAAGCTGAAAGATGATGAAAAAATAGACTTCATATTTGAAAAAGCCCAAGATGAGCTACCATTGTAGGAGCCAACCATGATAAGTTAAATATAAATAGATCACCCAAAGGAAGTTCTTTACTTCTAACCATTATCACCTGCCAGAGTTGAACTCAGCCATCAATTTTAATAGAGGCCTGAGTCTCAGTAGTTTACCCTGAAGCAATATCTGGTTGTAGGAAGAACCACAAACTGAGATAACCTGAGCACCACCCAAGAACAGACCATCCAAAGGAAATGCCTAACATTCCAGTCATTGTAGATAGGACCACCTGCCAGAACACACTCACCAGGACACCCTAGACAAATGTCGGCCAATCAGGAGTCCTGAACCTTAGAAAACCCTCATCCCAACCTTTACTACTATAAAAACACAACCCTAAATGAGCTCGGGGTTCTCCGTTTATTCCAATACGTTGGACATGCAGAGAGACCGAGTTTGTAAACTTGCATAAAATAAAGGCTCTTTGCTTTTACATATGGGACTTGGTCTTCTTGTTGGCTTTTGGGGGACTTTGCGGATGTGGGTATAACAACATTACTGAAACAGAATATAAAACATGGTTCTTCCACAAGTAAAGAACATATCCAAGCAATGATTTTAGTGAATGAAGTAGCCATCAATAACAAGTCAACATTAGCAAAGGCTCAGGCACTGTGACTCAGAACGGACAGGAGGCTTTCCCCTCTGCATCAGTGAAAACTCTTTCCTGCAGATGGTACCACTCTGTTTGTATATATCCCTCAATGTCTTAGTCACTAAATATCCATAGGCAATTTACTCTTTATAAAATGCATATTAAGATGACTATATTTTATTCATAAACTGAACTCTACTAAGATGAAATAGTCCCCCAAAGGGAGTGGCACTTTAGGAGGTGTGGGCTTGTTAGAGGAAGTATGTCATTGTGGGGGCGGGCTTTGAAGTCTCTTTTTCTCAAGTTTCTCTCAGTGTGACAGCCAGTCAGCTTCCTGATGCCTGCAAGACATAGCACTCTCAGCTCCAGCACCAAGTCTGTCTGTATACTGCCATACTCCCCTTCATGATCATAATGGATTGAACCTCTAAAAATATAAGCAAGCTACCCTCAATGAAATGTTTTCTTTATAAGAGTTGCCGTGGTCATGGTGTCTCTTCACAGCAATAAAAAACCCTAACTAAGACAAAACCCAACGTGAAAAGAGGGGATCGACTCCCCAGAAGTGTTGTGTGACCCCACGCACACAGGCCATGGCACATGCCCACACTCAAAAATGCATCATGTTAGCCGGGCGGTGGTGGCGCACGCCTTTAATCCCAGCATTCGGGAGGCAGAGGCAGGCGGAGCTCTGGGAGTTCGAGGCCAGCCTGGTCTACAAGAGCTAGTTCCAGGACAGGCACCAAAGCTACAGAGAAACCCTGTCTCGAAAAACAAAAAACAACAACAACAACAACAAAAAAAAAAACCCAAATGCATCATGTGCACACACAATGCTGATAAATGAACACTTTTTTTTTAAGAAGAAGAAGAAGTCTCCTTTCTAATAGGAATTCTGAAGATGGAAAACAGAGCAGAGGACAGTAACAAAGAATTAAAGCAAAATGTACGACCCCAAAGTGTCAAAACCAGACTGACAAGGCCTATCCTGTGTACCTACTAGAATGTAGATATCCTACGCTTACTGTATCGTTGCACTTTTAGAAGCCTGAAATACAGAGGAGATCCTGAAGATCTGGAAGCCAGTAACAAAGTGGAAGGAGGGGGAGACAGATCACAAACAAGGGTGGGAGTCAGCATGACATCAAGAATGATCAAGAACGGTAACACAAGAAGACAAAGCAGAGTAACCGCCAGACTTCCGGTGAGGATCCTAAGCCAACCTAGTCAAGTAAAGCAGAGAATGAAGTGGGTTGGTTTGTTTGTTTGTTGTTACTTTTAGAAAAATCTTAAAGAGCTGAGGTTGTAGCTCCACTGATAGTGTTTACCTAGCATGCACGAATTTCTGGGTTGGATCACCCATTCCACATAACCCTGGAGTAAGGGTGATGTCTCTCTGAACTTGGAGAGGTGGTGGCAAAAGGACCAGAAACTCAAGGTCAGCCTTGGCTACTCAGTGAGTTGGAACTCAGCCCTGCTTCTTAAAAATAAAAATAAATAAATCAATAAATGAATCTCAAAAGCAATTATCTCTCGTGCATTCCTTCTCAGAAACTACACTGGAAATCATGGTCTGTTGAAATAAGGCAATGAGCCAAGAAAGAGGGGGAGATGGAATCGGAGATGAGAGAGGTAAGAATTCTCAGAAACTCAGCAAAGGAAAGAGCAGAAAACTAGACAGCTGACCACGAAATCAACCAATTCCAAATATGGGGTCAGAGGGCCCAAGATGGATGTCTGATCCAGAAAATACACACCAGACGGGCTGTCAGCTATGGGAGCGGGGGGAGGGGGGCAAAAGCTCTGAGATTCTTGGGACATGGGAGAGAGCTTAGGTGCTATAAACAAACAAATGCACAAAAAAGAGTCAATTGTTGGCTCCAGAAAAAAAATCTATTAAGTGTTAGAATTAATGTATGATTAGAATGAATCACTTGGCTTCATAGTAAACAATATTTATGCAACTTATTTCAGAAAAACACAGGATAAGAAAACAGGCCACCAAAGGCAGGAGGCATCAGGACATCAGACAGAGGCAAGTCCAGGATGGTGTTATATTACGTGCAATTTATTAGTTACTTGCGGACTGAAGTGTGTTTGAACAGCAACAAAACAAGAAGATTCCCACATCCCAAGGCAGTAGGAAGAAGGGGGTTTACCACTAAGCAAGCCAGAGTCAACTAGAACCAACTAGAATATATTTGGGTTTTTCAGACATGTCGTTAGGTATTAGTTAAGAAACAGCTGGGGTAACCAAGCATGGTGGTGCACACCTCTAATCCTAGAAGCCAGCCTGGGCTACATAGCAAGTTTTAGCTCAGTCTTGGCTATAGAGAAAGATCTTGTCTTCAAAAAAAGAAAAAGATACCAAGTGCGGTAGTATATTCCTTTAATCCTGGCACTCAGAAGGCAGAAAGAGAGAGAGAGAGAGGGTCATCTGTGACCAGTACAAAATGACTAGCTCTTGCTGATTGTCCTATAGAGTCTGGAGTGTGTATCAAGGCCAACTGGTGTGCAAAAAAAAAAAAAGTCACAGCCAAAATAGCAGCACCTAAATCAAACTGGATTCCTATAAATCATGAAAATTAAAGTCTCATTAGCTGAACATAGGAGGGGCAGGGGCGTATAGAAGAGAAAAATGGGTGTATTGATGTAAAATTCTCTTTCCCAGAAGACGAATTCAGTAGCTGATGCTGAAAGCTGATGGGTCAACAGAGCTGCCGGTTCTGAGAGTCAGACACACAGCGGAAAGCAGGGAGATGGCTCAGCCGGCCAAGGGCTTGCTCATCAAACATAACACCTGAGTTCATAACCCAGTGCCCACAGAAGAAGCCAGGCATGGTGGTCAGTTCTGAGAGACAGAAATAGGACAGAATCCTGAGGGTTCAAAGGAAAAATCTAGCACAAAGAGCAAGGTCCAGATTCAATGACAGACTCTTCTCAGAAACGTAAGGTGGAGAGCAATTGAGGCAAATAACCCCAACGCCAACACACACACACAGACACACACACTCACACAGACACAGACAGACAAACATGCACACAGACATGCGCACAACACACACATGTACACGCACACACACAGATACGCATGCACACAGACATGCACATAGGCACACAAGCACACACACATACACACACACAGATAAGCATGCACACAGACAAACATGCACACAGACATGCGCACAACACACACACACGTACACACACACACAGGCAAACATGCACACAGACAGACATGCACACAGACATGCACATAGGCACACAAGCACACACACGTACACACACACAGATAAGCATGCACACAGACAAACATGCACACAGACATGCGCACAACACACACACGTACACACACACACACACACAGCTCTCTTGAGGAAGCCTTCAGGGCAAGACAGGCACTCACCAGCCATGGATGGAAGAGCAACAGAGCCTGACCTGTGTGCACCAGGTCTATCTTGATTCTGGGAAGTCATGAACTTATCTTGGTCTCCTCAGATGTTCCCATCTTCCAGGGTAATTTGAAAGATTGAATGAGTTGATGCCTAAGGGGCTCAGAACACTCCCTGGCATGGGTGTTGTTTTCTCTCACCAGACACTGGATGATCCATTGACCCCAGGCACTGGCTAAGCACTGGGGTTAAAAATGTCTAAGCAAGTCCTGCCTGCCCTTCTGGTGCTTAAGGGTCTAGAGAAAGAAATAGAAGGTGCACACATTAATAAGCGTATGTTTATTAGATTTACTGTACTGTACCAGCAGTGATGTACAGATGGATGGATGCAAAGAGGGAGGGCCCATTTCTTTCTTTTCTTTTCTTCGGGGACTGGCGTTTGAGAAAGAGATTCTCCATGTAGCCCTGACTGGGCTCAAACTCACAGAGTTCCACCTGCCTCTACCTCCTGAGTGCTAGGAATAAAGCCACCCACTCAGAGGGGCCATTTCTTAGAAGAGGTACCTGTGGATCTGTACAACCTGAGAAGGTCTGGGAACTTGGGAACATGTGAAGGCCCAGCTTGGTTTGCCATAGTGGCACACACACTGGAAAGGCTAAGGCTAGAAGTTCATGAGTTTCCAGCCACAGTAAGTTCCAGGCCAGTTTGAACTGTGTCTCTAAAAATGTCCCTATTCCCCTCCTGCACCCACATGGTTGCAGCAGAAGGGATATCTTTGACGGTGTGTCCCCATCTCTTTGACTGAGTGAGCGCATCCAAATGAAGCTGTGCCAATCCGCTGAGGAGTCTCAGTCACCTGAGAAAGAGAGGATGGTTTGCTTCTCAATTTCTTTGTGTTAAGACTGATCTGCAACAAGGATGCTACTGGCTAATTTTCATCATATGAACGAAAATAGAAGCAGGTCACGTGAATGGTGTGCAAAGAGAACCCTGGTGAGAAGAAGCAGGGCTCTGGGCTCACTAGGACTCCCCTCAGTTTTTAATCCCCATTGGGCTGCAAACCCATCCAGTATGGGCACTCCAGTATTCTGGCCAAAATCCCCTTCTGTTAATGCTAATTTGAGTTGGATTTATGTCCATATCAAAATTTCCCTAATAATGCAAAGGCCACACACACACTTCCCGCCCCCATTACAGCAGCAGGAGGGGGGAAAAGTCTGTCCATGTTCCCTGGTCTGCTGAGACATTTGGCAAGCCTGAGCCTGGAAAAACCCAAAGGAGTCCCCAGAGTTGTCTCAAACTGTAATCTGGCTCTCCACCCAGGGGCAGAACAGTGTCACCCCGCTGAGAATGAGGACTGTGGGAGAAGATGAGGGGATGACAGGGACGGCTGAGGACCTAGGTTTCATGCCGGCTGAGGAGGCAGCTGTAGCTGGAGTTCATTCAAACTCGGAGTGCAGAACCTGCAGCAAGAAGGCGGGATGAAAGGCTTGGAAGGACCTATAGTCATGGCAAAAAGTAGGTCCTTCTTTGCCTCTGAGGCCAAGGAGGATTAGACATGAAGGAAACTGGGCAAGGTACAAGGACAGCCAAGCGAGTGGTGGCCTTTGCTGCCCACTGATTTTTGTCATTTTCTGCTTATTTTATATGAGGCAGTGACATCTTAAGCGAGGGGATGAAAGGTTTGCTTGTCAGGGACTCAGCCATGGAGATGAGTCACGGGATTATGGCGTCTGCCCTCACTGCTCCTGTAGGCTCCGGAGCCTCCGACCTCCCTCTTTCAAAATTACACTTCTTATTCCCCAGCAGAGGCCATATCCGGACTGGAAACTTGAGAAGATTCTGCAAAGGAAGAGAACATTTAAAGGAGGAGTTGAAGACCCTGCAGTTACAGCCCCAGCTCCTCAGCAGTTGAACACTGAAGTGCACAGCTGGATGGAAATTTGAGAAAGTGTCACCATGAAAGGGGATGTTGAAGGATGGGCAGCGTTTAGATATATGGGTACCAACCTCGGCTGGGCGTGACGGCATGTCTGCCTTCAAAACACTTGAGAGGTTAAAGCAAGAGGATAGTGTATTCCAGGCTATAATGAGTTCCAGGCCAGCCTGGGTTATGTAAAGAGACCTCATCTCAAAAATACATTTAAAATGAACAAATGCAGGGTTTGCAATGCTTAGTGTCTAGTACTACTTTTCACTGCCGTCCTACTTCTTGGTCCTATGGCACCAGGTACATGCGAACTGTTGCTTCGTTGAATTAGAGTCCAGGCATCTGGAATAAATAAAGGCAAGGGATGAGAAAGGGTATGAGGTGTGTGGATGGGGGCCACAGATGGTCAAGCTTATACTCAGATAGGTCCTTCATTTTATGGAGTTCAGAGCCCAAGCCTTGGGAATGGTGCCACCCCTTAGGGTGACACTTCCAACCTCAGTTAGCCTAAAAACAATAATCCTTCATGGGCTTGGCCAGAGTGTAATTAATCCCTTACAGGTGTTCATGGAAGCTTGCCTCTTGGTGATGCCAAGTTGTCCATGTTAAGAAGCACAGAAGCCCACTGATACACTGAATACTTTGGTGGTGACTCTAGCACAGTGGTTAAGGAGAACACTTCTTTCTGGTTCTTCCGTTTTCACCTTAAAGAACTGCCCTAAAGTTCTACCAACAGCGCTTCTCCCCAGCTTTCTCCCTTGGTTTAGCCACGTCCTGTCCACACTCATGAACCCACCATCCCCATGGTCCTCTGAGTTTAGTGGAACGTCGAGGGAAACCTGCCATTTGAGCATCAAGTTCAATTCAGGAGAATTAGCAGATCCGTTTGGCATTATTATTTAACTCCCAGCCAAGCCTTCCAAACCAGCTTTTATGAGTAATCAGCCGGCCTTCTCATCTCTCTCTGTCTGATTCCCGTGCCGAAGATCTAGAGGCCAAGCAGTGGGGGTGTTAGTTATCGGCTTCCTCAAACACCAGCTATTATTGGCCTGAAACTTCTTTAGTAGTGGAATGGATATGATAACAGTATCTGTCACGTAGGCCACAAAAGATAATGTTCTAGAGTCCCACCTTACACAGGTCCCCTTGACCTCCTCTGACATTCCTCTTCCTGAAGAACATCTGCAGGAACAGATGCCGTTCTGTGTCCAGCACGGGTGTTCCATAAAGGCTAAAAATGTGGATGTGATGATCGTAGCGACTCCCAGCAACTTGTTTATGTCTATAACATTTTTTACAGAAAAATGTAATAAATTGTACATGGGTATTAGATATTTGATAAATTCTGACCTAAGTAAAACAGTAGTGAAATCAGGATATTCAAAACAGTGAATACATACCGTATCCCAAAGATATTTTCTCTCTTCCCCTCTCCCCCTCCCCCCCCCCCCCACCCGCCTCCCCACGTTAGCTTTTGAGGAATGGTACCGTTATCACCGAAGAGGGGAAGAATACTGATCTTAGACTAGAAGGGTGGGGGCCATTGTTCTGGTTAGATAACGCCATGTGGCCTTGGACAGGCCTTGTGACCTTTCTGTGGTTCAATTTCCCTTCTAATAGGATCTACAGCACCTCACACACTCATTTACAGTGAGAAGCTTCAAAGGATACAGTGCTGTAATGCATGTCGATGTGGAAGTGGCCAAGTGGTGTTTAGCAATACTAGCCTGTCTTCTCCCCACTTAACACTTCGTCTCTCTCTTCTTCCATCTGAGCAAAGAGCTGAGCATGTGCCTTATATGGTCAAGAAAGAACTATACAGAATGAGAAAACAGAATCATCGGGCAGAACTTCCTGGGTTTGGACTTCCCAGACTCTATGACTTCAAAGGGTCCCATTTTTCAGAATGGCAAACTGAGGATGGGCCTGGGGGGTAAAGGTGAAGTGAGCCCTTCCAAGCAGACCCTCTAACAGTCCTGTGTTGACAGTCTTCACCCCCCTCCACCCTCCTGCTCGCTCCTCTGGGACCTGAGCCTTTGGGGGATTCTCCAGGTGGCTGAACTTGTTTCGTCAGTGAGCTAGCCCCTTTCCTGTCTGCCTCAACTTCGGGCCCAGGTTGGCTTGTGTTCTTTCTGGTGAGTCATTTGGTATTTCCCTCATCAGCTGTCTGTCTCCCTGTAACGCTGTGGTTACAGATGTTATCTAGGTTCATTGAGCGTCTCAGCGGGGGTTACTACCTCTGTGAGGAAACACCACAATTAAAGCATCTGGGGAGGAAAGGGTTTATTCGGCTTCCGGCTTCCACATCCACATGTCCACATTGCTTTCATCACTGAAGGAAGTCAGGACAGGAACTCACGCAGGGCAGGATCCTGGAGGCACGAGCTGATGCAGAAGCCGTGGAGGAGTGCTGCCTACTGGCCTGTTCATATGGCTTGCTCAACCTGCTTTCTTAAAGGACCCAGGCCACCAAGCCAGGGTTGACACCACCCACAATGGACTGGGCCCTCCCCTATCAGTCACTAATTAAGAAAATGCCCTTAAAGGCTTGCCCACAGCATGATCTTGGGGTGACATTTTTCTCAATTGAGGTTTCTTCCTCTGAAGTGCCTATAACTTGGGTCAAGTTGACATAAAACTAGCCAGCACATTGAGACATTTATTTTGAAGTTTCTTATTTTATTAGTTAGCTGTAGTTTAACAAAGGAGCAAGAAAGATTTCGGCTCTGTTTTCCTCAAAATGGAAACCAATGCACTGGCAAAGAGTTCAGTGGGTAAAGGTGTTTGCCATCAAGCCTGATGACCTGAGTTTGATCCCCGAGACCTACAAGCTGGAAAAAAAGAATCTGCTCCCACAGGTTATCCTGACTTCCACACATACATTGGCACATGAATACCCACACACGTACACATGTGCACACACACAAATTAACACAAAATAAATGCAGTAAGTTTTTTATTAATGGAATCTAGTTAATTCTTTGCCCAGCAACTCTTTCAGTTGGTTTTATTTTGTTTGGAGAAGTTTTAGATTCACAGTAAAGTTGGGCAGAAAGTCTAGAGACTTCGGATGTGTCCTCTGACCACACTGGTGCACACCCTCTGTGCACAGCAGACCCCTGCAGAGTGGTGCACCTGTTTCATCTGATGAGCCTGCACTGACCCAGCATCCTCATCCATAGCATGCAGTTTTACATCTGCTCACTCTTGATGGTGAACGTTCTGCGTGTTCCGAGCATGTGTAAGAATATGCAGCCACCGAAGCAGCACCGTGGATAGATAGTTTTACAGCTTCATCCTATCCCTCCCCGCAGCCTCTGCAACCTCTGGAGAATACAACCCCCATTTTCCCTTTCTTGTTACTTTCTTTAACTGTTTCCATGTTTTGCCATTCCAGAAAATTACTGTCTAATATTTTTACATTGTGATTATAACTTACACAAGAAAATGCTCACATCCAACTTGAACCTCCATGGTTATGGCTGCTCTATTCACAATAGCCAGGAAGTGGAACCAGCCTAGATCCCCATCAACAGAAAATGAGGTGTGTATACACCGTGGAATTTTATGCAGCCGTAAAGAAAAATCAAGTCATGACGTTTGCAGGAACACAGTGCAAACGAAAAATCATTTTATTGAGTGAAATAAGATAGACCGAGAAAGACAAATGATTCCTGCTTTCTCTGAGAGAAAATTACATATGCATGTGTGTATATGTGTATGCGTATGTTTGAATATGTGAGCGGGTCATGAACTAGAAGAGAGATCTTAGAGAGAGTAATAGAATATATGTGGTGGGAATGCAGAAGGGAACTAAGTGGGGAGGGAGAAGACACGGAACTGGAGGTGGGAGGGCCCACAGGGGAGGGAAGTTGGGAGATGGAAGTCAAAATACATTGGCAGATATCTGTATGTATCATACATACACACACTGTGTGTACATACATACCCACATACATACATACATATGAATAATTGTTTGTAAAGGTTCAGTTCAAGGCATTCTGACAAATGCATTCACCCACGCCACTGTGTCACTAATAACATATGGAGAATTCCTGTCACTCTAGCTGGCTGGGTCCTTGTATCCCTACTTAGTTTCCTGCAGCCAAGGCCCTCCACTCTGAGTCAGACACCTACTTTTCTGATTATAACTAAACATGGAGTAGTGTCCCTGACCTAGAACCTCACTCAGCAGAGCCACACAGAAGGTGATCTTTTGGGCCATACCCTCTTTCCCTCTGAGTGCTTTGTGTATTCATCCACGTCGAGCCATCTGTCAGCAACACATCCTATATACTGCAGAGTGGTATTCCTCGCATGAACAGCCTGCAATTTGCTTATCATTGTCCTGCTTATTGTGTGATCCTGCTCGCTGCATTGCTTCCAGTTTCAACAGTTGTGAACAAAGCCGTTATAAGTATTTGCATGTGTGCCTTTTTAACATTAACTTTTAGTTAGCTGGTAAAACAACAGGTTTCATTATGACACTGCATACGTGTACCCCCTTGTTCACATTTGCCTCCCCCCCCCAGACCTTGCTTCCTTCCCACAAGGCCCAGTTCCCCTTGGGTTTTCATGTCACATGGGTATGTTTATATTTATATCTGCTCACATTCTACATGTGGGAGAAGATATGCACTATCTTACGCCATCTCCCACATTGCCCCTACTGTCCCTCACTTTCTGAGCCTTTCTCTCTCCTTTTATAACTCCTTTTCTCTTCTTTTATAACTCCCCTGCAGTTTATGTTATGTGAGTATTTGAATCTAGGTCCTGAATATGAGAGAAAGAGGGGTGTTCATCTTCATCTTTTTGAATGTGGCTTGTTTCCCTCGACATGAGGATCTCTCCGGTTTCATCCGCGTTCCTGAAAATGGCATGATTCTGTTCTTTTGTGGCTAACTCCAACTCTACTGTGTCCACAAACAACTTTATCTCCCCATCCCCTCTGTTGATGTGCATCCAGGCTTGTCCTATATCTTGGCTGCTCTGAAGCATGCAGCAGCAAACCTTACATACATCTTGCATACATGACTTTTGGCAGCCAAGCATTGCCACGGTAGCTGGGCCACAGTGTAAGGGTACATTTAGCTTTAAGTGAAATGCCCACACCTCTTTCTGAAGCGCTTTGACCCATTTTGCACTCATACCCCCTCTGTCTTGAATTTGAGGCCATCCACACTCTTGCCGGCCCTCTGTGTGATCTAGTGAACTTACGGAGCCATCTCCCCGAGCGACTTGGATGATTTTTCCAAATATCCCCTAGTCCCTGGGAGAGCTTCTTGGAGCTCCAGTGCAGTTGGCTCCTCTTCATGTTGTCATTCAAACTTCACAAATGTGGCTGTTTACAGGTAGGAGAGAATCACCATGGCCAGGCTGGTAGCAATGAGGGTTTGCTGGCTTGCTGGGAGTACAAACTGCAGCCCACTGGGAGAGCGCTTCCTGGCGAAGAGAAACACTAACCATCATTTGAAAACTTAGAAAAGAGGTCTGCAAAGCTATCCTTAAAAAATTACATAACCATTGACATCTGTGGAAATCTGGCTGCATCCCTGTGACTTTAGTGCAAAAGATAAAAATAATTTGGAGGAAGAAAAGGGATATGAAAAAAAGGTGGCAGGGGGTAACCAAAGAAGGAAAATGTACTCGGGGCTTGCTCTTTTTGAATCAATATCCTCAGAAGGGTATTGTGTCAAAGGCTTGGTGCCTGCCTGGTCCTTTATTAATAATGTGTCCTGAATGGACCCTGGCCTCTTAGTCTCTATTCTTCATTTTCTGGCTTGAGATGCAAGTGGATTTTCCCCCTACACTACCGCCATGATGAGCTGCCCTCAACCAAGATTCAAAGAAGGGAACCACATAGTCTTGAACTGGACCATTTAGGGTCATAAAAAAAAGCCTCTTCTTTTCATATATTAGTTGCTTTAAGTATTTTATTAAAGTAGCAAAAGCTGACTAATACAGGGACCCTTGGAACTGGTAAGGACATAGACTGTTTCAAATTCTGCTATCACAGCTTACCAAACAAATGGCTGGCAAACTCTTTGATCTGCATCTCTCTATTATTATGGACCAACTTTTAAATATGGTGCATTGGCCACTTAGACACATGCTTTTATGAAGCATCTGCTCAGATCATCTGATCAAGGTTGCAAGCTGCTTTTTGTCTGTTTTTCTGGTGAGCTGTAAGAGTTCTAGATCGAAGTGTGTTGCCAGATGTGTGTGCTGCAAAAATCACTTCATGGCCTGGTTTTCTATCTATTTCAATGCTATCACTGAGTGGACAGTTTCAAAGTTTAATATAGTCTAACACTGACTCTTTCCTCCTGCCTCGTGTTTTTGTGTCCTAAGACTCTATGTCTATCCCCAAGAATACTGTGGACATATTCTCTTGCATCCTTCTGTAAGCTGTCTGGAAACTATTGGTTTTTAAACTGGGCTTTTTGAATCCTAGAAGGGCCGAGGGAAGAAAAGATGAGGTCTGCCAAACAGGACCCTTGGCTTCATCCTTCTCCCCTCCTCCCCTCCCTTTTTCTCCCTGTGTGTCTCAGCTGAACCTGCCCCTTCTGCATTTTATGCATTGAGGATGTAGCTAAAGTTTCACTCCACAGGAAGATATCCACTGTCCTCTTAGCTACTCCACTGAACTGCCCAGCCATTGAAGACGGAAACCTGGCATGGGTTGTGTTGTTCTTCATACCATCAGCTACGCACAGGGGAAACACTGAAAGAAAAGAATTCATTGGAAAACCCAACCAAATACGGACTGAGCAGGGGAGCTATATTCAAGTTATCTGAGTGTTATATAAGATGCCATTCTGAGCATCCGATCTGGGTCAGGCCCCATGAAGGGAGACGGGCTCCCAGGGAGATGAGATCAGAGACCGTCACCTACAGCCACTCCATGGGCAGGAGGAAGAAAACACCGCTTATACTTATGTAACCTTTCCTATTTATAATCCATTTTCATACATCTCATCTTTTTTTTTTTTTTAAAAAAAAAGAGCTTCTACAGGTAAAAGGCCATTCTCTACTCACAGACAAGCAAAAATACCTCCAAGAATTTCAGATATATAGAGCAATAGAGAAAGGGGAGGTGACAGGTACCAGTTCCAACCAGAACAGAATTTTGCCCCCTCAAGTGATAACGATTGAGGCCCGAAAGTCTACCTTTAGCCAAGTCCCAACCGGGACATGAAAGCTCACAGAAATTCATCTCTTCAGGGTGAGATTTTATCTCAGTCAAACACCAGTGAGACAGACAGTGTCCCTCTGCCCCTGGGACAGCAGTGTGACGGTTCAGTGATGACAATGTTAGCACACGTACGTCTCTGGGTCAAAATCCACAGACACCACCCCCACCTCCGAGAGAGACAGGCCAGTGTGACCCCAGACAGGATGTGGCACTTCCTGTCTGTGGCAGTTGGCAACTCCCACCTCCATCCGTTACCTCTGCCCCCCTCCCCGGGTTCTTCATCCATATTTTCACTGTTTATCTCTCTCCAGCTGCACCTGACCTAAGAAACTTTCACAGTTCTGTTTCTTGTCTGGAAAACGAGTATTATTCAATGTCTGAATATTAAGTTTTTTGGGGTATACAGAAATTTAGCGCCGTACCCAGCATGTTGTGTGTGTTCAGGGTTATCTCTATTTCGAAAAAAACTTGCAGTGTACACTCAGGCTTCCTGTCTGTCTCACAGGCCTAACCGGAATCTCATTTCTGGGTCAGACAGAGTCATTCCTTAGGAAAAGGGGGTGCTTTTCTAAAGCCAAGCACAAACTGTTGTTTGTTTCTGGTATTTGAGGCAGGGTGTCGCTGTCCAAGTCAGCATGGCCTGGAACTGTGGGGTAGCAGAGACTGTCCTTAAATTCAGAACCCTCTCTCCTGCCTCCCAAGTCCTAGGGCTACGGGTCTAAACCACGGGTACCTAGTTTTAGAAGCCCCTCCCTCCACCTCCCATCCCTTGAGTTCCCACAGCTGTTTTCCAATGACTCCTTCTCCCTTCCAGGCCTGTTCTGGTGTCTCTTCCTCTTTGATCTGACACACAGATGGGAGAGGGAGGCACAGCCAGCATGCCTGGTCATGTCTGAACTGTGTGCAGCTAAGGAGCTTCCTCTGCCACCCAGGGCAGAGCCTCACCCTACATCCTTTATATCCGTTAGATCACAGATGCGACCTCAGATCACCTCCTCTGTCCACCTCCTGGACATCCCCACAGCTGTTCTTCCTACTGCACAGGGGCGGACAGCACAGCACCCTCCGAGGGACCTCCCAACGGACTCAAGGATCTCCGGACTCAAAATTCGTGTTTTCTTTCTATCTCCCAGCTGAGCACAGGGCAAACAGAAAATGAGTTCCTACAGGGGACACCTAATGTCCGAAGGCTTCTGGATACCGCGGCTGCACTCTATGGAGCTCTGTGATGTGGGAAAGGAAACTGTGGTCTCAGGAGTCAGAAGTAGAACAAGAGAGGAAGGAAATGGATGTGAATGAGTATCTTGGGAGTCTACCCTGAAGAATCAGTTGCATAATGATATTGACCAGTAACGGGGTCCCAGGGGCACCTCTGAGGGGCTCCAGGTTCTTGGGCGCAGGAGCGACAAATGGAGCAGAGATGGGCGGAGGGCAGCAGGGACGGTTTATTAGAGCAGCATACATTTCTAAGAAGGGAAGCGAGCCAAAGCAGGGACAAAAAGGTTAGTGGTTCAGACAGCCCCTGCCACACACGGGTAGGATTTACATCACATGGCTGAGTCACTTTAACTGCACAGGACTTTCTTGTGTGTGCTCTCTGATGTGCGGTTCTAGGTAGGGCTTCTGGCATCACACAGCTCATTAACATCCTAAATCTCCACCCAGGGGCATGCATTTTAATATTACAATGAGCTGAGTCACCTTGGAGAGGCACTCTAGCACGCCACCACTCCCTACCGTGCTGGTGGCTTTTGGGATTTCTAGGCTTCCTCTTGGCCACCTAGTTTCTTGTTTTGTTCAGTGCTAATTTGTAAGGCTTAGTGCAAGGCCATCCGGACTTCACTTTCTACCCTTCTCTCCTTGGTGGGGACCAAGATAAAGTCCCTACTTCCGGCGGGTTACTTCTTGAACTCCTGGTTGTCCAGCTTCCGGACCCTAGGAGGATGGGAGGCATTTTCTGTTGTGGGATGCAATCCTGCAGTCACTACCACAGCGCGGAAAACTGAGTGAATCTTCATAACTTTATTTACTACTATCCGTACGATCATGCTTGAGTCCTCACTGCTCCTTCTCTCTCTCAGCCACTGGTTTTAACAATGGGTTACAGAGGCTTGAACCTCTGCCGAAGCATTAGAACGTGGAGGGGAATTAGAGAGAAGCTCCTGGGCTCCTGGCCTGCTCTCCCCTGCCTCCCACCACCCAGCCCCAGCCATTCTCTCACCCTCTTTAGGTTTGTTGCACATAGATCAAGTCCTTAAACCATATGGTTGCTGGGCGTGATAGCCTAGAGGCAGAGGCATGTGGATCTCTGTGAATTTGAAGTCAGCGTGGTCTATGTACTGAGTTCCAGGCTACATCGCCGAACCTTGTCTCAAAGCAAACAAACCAATTATATGTATGTATGTATGTACAGTCTCATTGCATTTAAATGTTAAGAAAATTTCTTTCTTTTTCATACATTGTCTTTCTAAGGTTCGTCTAGAGGGGCATAGAGCGTTGCTGGCCTCCATTTTTACAGCGGCATGATATTCCTGTAAAGGTTTTAATTGTTCTCGTGACGGCTCCGTGGTGTAAAATGTCCAGTCTTTTGTTACTCGCAGCCATGCCGCTGACATTTGGTGGCAAGCATAAACAAGAACACCTCTGAGGTTACTAAGTCCGCTTAACAAATGAAAATGGAGTCTCAGAAAGATTCCTGGAAGTTTTCAACAACACACAGCAAGCAAGCAGCCAAAATCAAGACTTCCATTCAAGACCGCTATAGGGAGAGCAGAGGAAAAAGAGAGGGTGGGACTTGCCCCCCCCATCAGAATCATGATGAGACCTTCATACCTCCAACTTGTTATGCTCAAATCCACGAAGTCCCCGCAAAAGCCAACAACGAGACCGAGTCCCGTATGTAAAAGCAAGGAGCCTTTATTTTAATCAAGTTTGCAAACTTGGTCTCTCCACATGTCCAATGTATTGAAATAACCAGAGAGCCCCGAGCTCAATTAAAATTGGGTTTTTATAGTAGTAAAGGTGGGGGTGAGGGGTCTCTCAGGTTCAGGACCCCTGATTGGCTGACATTTGTCTAGGGGTGTCTTGGTGAATATGCACTGGTAGGTGATCTTATCTACAGCAGTTGGAATGTTAGGCTTTTCCTTTGAATGGTCTGTTCTTGGGCAGTGGGTGGTGGTCGGGTCCTGCAACCAGGTATTACCTCAGGGTAAACTACTGAGATTCAGGCCTCTTATTAAATTTATCGAGGGCCGGGTTCTATTCCGGCAGGTGATAACGGTTGGAAATGAAGAACTTCCTTTGGGTGACCTATCCGTACTTAGCTTATCACGGCTGGCCCCCACTCTAGTCTTATTCTGAAATAAGAACTCATTTCTGCTGGCATTGCCGAGCACTTACTACAGGGCCTGAAAACCCTGCTTTGGTCTTGATGAAGAGTCCTGTGGCCCTTTAATCTGCAGAGCTGAGCCCTTCCCTACCAAACAACCCCTATTGGGATTGGGGAGCAGTCTGCTCCTAGGGTATTGCCTCCTCCCTCAGATCAGATGAGAAGCTCCCACACTTCCCCGGCAGGTGCCCTTCCCCCAGGGTATGTTGACCCAGAGCCAGAGCCTTCCTGGTTGCTCCTGCTTTGCCCATTATACTCACATCTACCCCGTACACAGGCTACCCAGGGTGAGGCCACCCACAGAGCCATTTAACTGCCCATAAGTGAGTGCAAGACCATGCCCTGGGCACACGCAACAGGAAGGGAAAACAAGACCACAGCTGCACTGTGATGTCAGGGCTGGGGCAGATGGGCATTCAAATAAAAATTAGAATTACCAGGCAAATATGCCCTAGGCAGGCCAGCTGTTGCTGCTCTGTGGCTGGCAGGCTTCCTGGATCTGCATACTGTCTCTGCAGAGTCTATGCAGTCCCTCCCAAGACAGGTCCAAGGCTCAGGCAGAAGCCTCACTTTTTCCCAAGTGGGTGGATCAGTGCTCACAGGCTGGATCGCAGTGGAATTTGCGACAGCAGAGGTTCCCAGCCTTCCTAATGCTGCAACCCTTTAATGCAGTTCCTCAATGTGGTGACCGCCAACCGCAAAAGTATTTCGCTGCTGCTTCTTAACTGTAATGTTGCTGTTGTTATGAATCAGGATGTAAATATTTTCGGAGACAGAGTCTTGGGAGGGGGGGGGCACCGAGGTCGCGACCCACAGGTTGAGAACGACTGTGTTAGGTGTTTGAAGTAAGATTAGAGGGGAGAGTGCAGGGTCAGCTTGGAAACCCATCTAGTGTCCAAGTCCCACGGGTGGAGAGGGAGGGATCTCAGCTTTGCGCCGGAAGGGTTGTCCAGGGTTACCGCTCATCTTCAGGAGAATGAAGAAGACAGGAATCATGTGACCTGCCAAGGTCCTGGGCAACAGGTCTGCCAACCAAGGAGTATCAGCCTTGACTCGGGTCCTGAGAGACTTCAGACTCCAGGTAGAGAGAATGACAATGGCTGAAAGTTCTAGCACACGCTCAGCCCTCTTACAGAGAAAATGCTGTTCTAGAGAGGCCTGGACCTTTTCTTCAGGAAGGCTCTGCCTATGTTGGGAGCCAGGGCACCAACGGGGAGGCAGAGTCTGCCATCCCAGCTGCCACTCACTAGGGAACTCGGTTAACCCTTCTGAGCCCAGGAAGGATCACACCTGTAGCGGCGAAGATTAAATGAGATGTTGTCTGTCCTGGTGTCCCTACACCAGGAACGGAATCGTGCCCCTCCTCCTCCGCAATGGCCTCTCTATGGGATTATAGGAAGTGTTACTTCTGTGCCCCTGACCTGTTTCTCTCCTCTGTGGATGGGTGGCAGACGTGTAGGCAATTCTACAGCTTCGGAGGACATCTCCTGACTCTTCCAGCCACCCCCAAACTGTGCACACAAGCAGGCACCCAGGGGAGCCTTTGCACAGCTGCCTCTAAGTACAGGCTGTAGTCCTATAAATGGGTGGTGATGGCAATCTAATGGTCTGAGATGCCTTCCCTGGCCTCTGTCCAGCCTGGAAATGCTCCCTTCTGTCCCTAAACACTGGAGAGAACAGGGGCAGGTGCCAGCTAGACAAAAAGGCCCTCAGGGATGGACGGCTGTCATAATGCTAAGCGGGTGTGGGGGTAGGGTGGGTATGTGTGGTTGGGGGTGGCGTGTGTGGCGTGTGTGGCTGTCGTAGGATTTTAGGTGAAGCGAAGAGATAGCATACCACAAACAACACGCTGGGCTCACCTCAAGAAGTTACTGATCCAGACAGGAGGCACTGAGCATGGCATGGTGCCTCTCCCATCTCCTTTATGTTAGAATCCAGGCTTTCAGCTCCTACTCAAAAGAGGGCTTAGCCCAGGCCAGGGCACAAGTGGCCAACAGCTGCTCCCTCAACAAAGCGAGCTTGTCTCGGTGGCTGCAGGCCCTCTGTGTGAGAATGCTTCCTGCTGCCTGAGACAAGTCCCTCGACAGAGCTGCCTGCAAAAGGCCACTTAGCAGTGAGAGGAACAGGGTTCCCCAGCTCTGCTATACCCACGAGCGCAGTCCCTATTCCTTCAGATTGCTTTATCTCAGACGTGGCAGCCCCTGAGGGGAGTATGCAAGGCTATTTACCCTTGATTGCTTCAGGATCCGATCCTCCCTGCGCCTGTCCCTTGCTCTTTCTCAAAGGCCAAGGCCGCAGAGAGAGCAAGTTGACTTCTGAGTCTTGCCCTTAGTCACCTCCCTAGGGGCCTCTCCCCGACTTCGCAGAGTTTTCAGTGATCCATATGTACTGGGATGTGAATGTGCTCATGATACACAAGCTCCCAGAAGCCTAGCTGGAGATCCCACATCCTAGCCCCTCACCCCACTTCCTTGTCATCTCCTGGGAGATGCTACCAATCACTCCTTGAGAAGCGGCCAGATTTCAATGATCCTTTCTCACTGATTACAAATGGCCTAACAATACCCTTACTGGAAAACCCCCGACATGTTCATTTTTAGAACATGTGACTGAAATCACTTCCTTTCACATCCCAGTGAGTGTGAGTCGGAAGGGGCTCCATTCCCATTCATCCCAGAGCAGTTTACACTGTGGGCGGTGCTTCCCCAGACACAGGCTACAAGTCAAAGGTGTAGCTCGATTCCTGCTGGGATACATTAGGTAAGAACATGTTGTCCGTGCCTGATCAGTAGACCTGATGCAAGGAGGCTGTTTTCTTTAGCTCTGCCAATTCAAACATCCAGTTAATCTGTTTGCCTTTGGGGTGGTGGGTTGAAGAGCTAGGTGACAAGTGTCCAGTCCGGCCTATCTTACTTGCAGAACACAGCACCCTCTTAAATGAAGAGGCCTTAGTTCTAAGCTGGCAGAGGTCCTGGGTTTTTCTGCAGGCACAGTTCCATCACCCGCCTCAGCTGCCCAACTGCCAGCTGCCTCAGGACAGGTTCTGATCTCAGGGAAGGGTAAGGGGCCCAGTCTTACTATGTCTGCACACCAGGACCAGGAACTCCAATACTCAGAGGTACAATTCTTTAAGCACCACCCCAATACCTGGTCCTGCTCCAGGTAGTTTCAAGAAATTACCCATAATCCTTGTGGCTACCCTGCCAGGAAATATATAGGGCCCCCTTTTGCTAATAAAAAAAGCAAAGCCAGGAGAGGCTAAGTACCTTCCCCAGGGTCCTAGACGGTATCAGTATTCGGTCTCCTGCCTCTCTGGATCAGAATCCTCTGCACTTTCCCACCAGCTGCCTCTGGGGAGAGCCAGCCCCCATGTGTGCCCACAAGGCTAATATTAACACCTGAGAGATGGAGATCCCGTTTTAGTGTGCACACCGGGAACATGCCTTTCCACAGCGGATGAGCGAGATGAGCCACATGTCCTCAGGTTGTGGAAAGGGCTGTGACTCAGCCTCCCTAAAAAGAATGTTGTGCCCTTGATGTGCCGTGGGAGACAGACTGGTGGACTCGTGGAGACGGTACAAAGGGCAGGGCGGGCACAAATCAAACTCAATGACTGCATCTGCCCTCATGGCCAGAGAACAGCCTGGCACATAATTGGCCAATCTTCCCGCAGGCAGGCTTTGCAACAGGTCTTTTCAACCATGGTTGTTTTCCACCGGGAGACCAAAAGACAGAGAAGTCAGTCCACACTGGTGTAGACTTACCTATCCCCTCCCGCTTAGCTCACCCCAGGCTTCCCACAGGACCTCTGCTGCACTTGCACAAGCTCCACCCACCTCACCCCCTGAGGAACCTCCTGTTCTCACTGGGATGTTGACTCTGGATTTAGAGTGCGAGAATGCTAAAGCCCACTTCTGCCAAATCTGCCCTGTGTGATCTTGGGGATATCCTATAATAACCTATCTGTGCTTCTGTGTTCTCTTTTGTTCTCAGGGCTGACAACAGTATCTACCTGATAGTGGCCTGAATTGCTTTTCTCTGAAATTTACAATGGTGACACTTAACCCCTAGAACCTCGGAATTTGGAGACAGGACTTTTAAAGAGGTGAGGATATTAAAGTGATGTAACAAGGACACATCTCTAATCCATTATGACAGCTGAGACTCCAGGAGTTCCTTGGCTCTTGAGGACTTTCCACTTCATAAGCATTGGCACCAGAAGAATGTAAGTAATTCCGTACTTTAAGTATGACAGATAAAAGCCAATGCTTGGAAGTCAAGAGCCTTCCCCAGGGGTCTGTACAGGGGCAGCATTGAGTCTCTGGCCTGTTGTCTAGATCCAAACCCCCTGTGCTCTCCGATCAGCTACCTCTGGAGATAGCTAGCCCCTGCAGGTGCCCACAAGGCTGGCATTGGTGCCTGAAGGAGGGCTAGGGACATGACTGAAGCCTGCAGCTCAGGGATGTACGTCCTCCCAGTAGCAAGCAAATGGCCCTCGGCAAGTCCAGAAGGGATGCCTTAGTGGAAACCAGCCTAGAAGCAGCTCGATCCCGAAATTTTAGCTCCAGAATTATGAGACAATAAAGTTCTGTTGTCTCAGCTGGGCTGTCCGAGGTATTTTGTTTCAGCAGTCCGACAAACTAATCTGCTGTCTCACAGAGCAATTGCAGGGACCCAGATAGAAGAAGAATCTAAACCACCTGGCTAAATTCTTGACCCCCAGTTCTTTCATTTTATCTTCCTGGTTTGTAAACATGCAGCCACCTACGTTCCTCTGGCAGCTGTCAATGCTTGTAAAGTGGAAGGAACATCCTGTGAGTGCCAAGGAGTTCCAGGTCTTGGAGTTCTTGCCTCCACCCTAAACTATAAACTGTGAAGCGGTGCCTCCCTTAAGCACTTGTGGATTCAACGTTCTTTCAGTAAATATTTGGGGACTAGAGTAGGCACTGAGGAATATAGCCTCTGCCTTTGGGGAGTCTAATGTAGTAGCCACGCCACGAAGGGATGACACGTTGATTTTGTAATAGCATTGGTTTCCCGTGGGTTTCTTTCATTATTACTTATTACTGTCATGTTGTGAGAACTCAAGGTTAGTGTGGGGGGCACACCGGCCAGGGTGTGCATTTGGAAGCCAAAGGACAACTTTGTGGACTGGTTTTCTCCTTGCACCTTTACACGGGTTCCGGGGATGGAACTTCACCACCAGGCTTGCACAGCAATCACCTTTGCCTCCTAAACTGGCCTTGGTTCTCTTTCATATTCAAACAAGAAGCACAGGAGTTACAAAAGGAGAACAGTGCTGGCTCGAGATTTCTGATGATTTCCGATTAAGAGAAAGCTTCATTTAACCGACGCACACTGTGCTTGCTGCACACCACGCTGTTCTGCTGACTACTCACTGATCAGAGCTGAGCCGCAGCTCTGTTATTTCAGTTTCACAAGTGAGAATTCCCCAGGCTCATATGCCTTGCAAGAGTTAAAGCTGGGATTCCAATCCAGATATTTTAGCATCAGAATCCAAACCCCTCGGAAGAGCGTGTAGCTGTGACCCTATCAAAGGCAGTTCTGAGAAGTGGCCTTTCCCATCTAGCTACTGTGGCCTGGGATGTGGGCTTTGTGCTATGGGGTGAGGCACGGACAGGTGGGATTTGGGTCTTTTTATAAAATGATTTCTTTCTACTATTGCAACTCAGAAGTAAGGTCTAGAACTTGGCCAAACAGGGGGTGGCACAAGAGGCATCCAGTTCTATTGTCCTGTGGTGTTTTCTCATAGCAGCTCCATGTTCACCGGCTAAAGCACACCCGGCTAAGCATGCTTCCCACAGAAGCCTCTCTCCTAAGGGCCTCCTCTGCCTCTGGCAATGACTCTCACTTAGTAGATGTAGGACTTATTTTTCCCTCAGAAACTATGTGTTAGGAAACTCCTGGTGTTGCCCCCAGTCTCTTACATGTGCAAGAGCTTTCTGTCAGCGTTCAGAAGAGCACTCAGCTGCAAAAGCCGGTTCCAAACCAAGTAACCATTAAGGGAAGGAGTGAAAAGCCTGTGAGAGGGTCCCAGACCCTGTCCAAAGAGCAGAAGACCACAGCTGGAGAGACTTGGTGAAGCTTTATGGAGGAAGCTGTTGAGAGCTGTTAGTCTCACGATGCCCCATCCCCAGAAGGAAGAGGAGGAAGAGAGGAAGAGGGTGCCTAGCTCTCTCCTCACCCCTAGAAGGGAGCAGGTCCTATGGTCCCTTGAAGAGCCTGGCAAGTGCCCCTGACACTTGAAGCCCAGAGATAGGGGTCTGATTTCAGCCTAGAAAGTCAGTGATGTCTGTGTCACGCTGATTAAGGAGCCTGGCTGCCAGACAAAGCCCACTTCCTGCTTTGTCAGGCCTAAGTATTCCCAGCGGACCAATTGTAAGCATCTTCCGTGAAGGCCAGCACAGGGTCATCCTGTGACCTGTGGAAGAAGGCAGACCGCAGAAGGCCACCAAACCACAGGGCACAGCCCAGGAAGAAGCAGGCACAGCCAGAGTGGGGAAGTCACTCTCATTGATGGGGCTGCAAGGGGTGTCCCCAGAGACACAGGGTCACCAATGAACTAGAAGGACGCACCAGAGTCCATTCGGGCTTAGAGCTCACAGCCCAGGCTAGATGGCAGCCACACCAGACATGAGAACTTTGTCCTTTACCTCCTTTGTCTCTTCTTCTGGACCCACCCCAACCACCACCTCCACCCTCTCCTGGAGACGGGAGATGGAGACCTCAGTTGCCAATAAGAGGAGTAGAAAGGGAAACAGGGAAAAGAAGAAGCCGCCACATGTATTCCAGGGGAGGGCTCTACTCTACGTGTACTCCCGGGGAGGGCTCTACTCTACGTGTACTCCCGGGGAGGGCTCTATTCTACAGCTGCCCTGCCATCATTCCTGATCTGCACATTGGGATTTGAGGGCACGGTTTGCATAATAATCCCTTTGTCATTTAGCCTGGAAAGTTTTTACCTTTGAAGAAAAATCAACTTTCTACTAAAGCCAGACCTTCTCTGGTCTGATCTTAATTTATTTTCAATTTGTTTGGATTATCAAAATCTCATGTAGCTCCATCTTTTCGCCCCACCTGAAGAATAAGCCCTTGCCGTCAGAGCCAGTGTCTCATTCTCCCTCTGTCCCCTCAGCAGGACCTGAGCACCAGGCACAAAGGGTTGATGACTAACACCACACCCTCTAGGGACACGCCACTGCACAAAGCAAGCTCCAAGCCGCAAGCAATGTGAGCCCACTGTGCTTTCAGACGGCCCCGCTAAACAGACCGAAGCCATCCCCAGCCTTTTCTCTCCCTGCGTTTCCAAGCCGTGGGTGGTACAAATAAAAATACCACCTGGCATTTGTATAGCACTTCACAGTTTCAAAGTCACCCTCAGAACCGCACCCCCTCCGCAGCCCCAGACCATTCTCAACCAACCCGTGTCTAGCCACACCCCTGCTGTTCCTGGTGGCCAGCCCCGTGCCAGCCTCCACAGGCCAGGGCCACATGCTCCCCCTGGGGAATCCATGTGTTCTGTGAAGAGTTGCCTCAGAAAGAGTCAGATGGCCAGAAATGTGGGCAGAGAGCGAAGGGCCGCTTGTTCAGGTTTTGTTTATTATGTTCTCACAGCCGGTGTATAGTAAAGCTGAATGTATTCCACTTTACAAGGTGATGAAACAACTCAGTGCGGACTCAGTCAGCCAAGCGGTTGGTGTGGCAGATGAGTTGCTATAAACCTGTTGTGCTCCATGAGTGACCAGCTAAGGCTACCGTGGTCAGTGCACATGCGGAACCTAGTCGCCTTTTTCTAACCTGGCAGAAGGGAGGGAGAGGAGGCGTTAAGTTCAAGAAATGAACAGTTGATTAAGAGGATTCTAAACCGGAAACCTGGTGAGGCCTTTAGTCCCATCCTGGTGTCTCCCTTTGTGGCTCACAGCATCTCGTCGTCTCCTTGAGAAGCCACAGGGATAGAAAGCCATCTCCCCTTTTGGCTTCTGCCTCCTCAGTCTCGTGCCAAGTGACATGGTGGCACAGGCTCCCAGGGTCAGGAGTGATGACCGTACCACCTCTGTTTTAACTACATGGGTATGAATTTAAGAAGAGCTGACACTTGGTCTATTGAAGGCAAGGGCGGGAAATCACAGTTCCTCTGCAGGGTCGGCGGAGTTCTGGGGTTGTTCTTGCTAGAAGACCATCCTGCCTATGAGTGTGTCCCTTTTCAGCTTTCCCTCTGGGACATGGAGATGCAACCACCATGCTAGTAGCTGGGGGCTCTCCTGCCCTGTCCCTTCCTCCTCAGGTGCCCCCCTTGCCCATCCTCCCCCAGCTCTCAAGCCTCCCCTAAAAAGCAGAGTTTCTCCATTGTCCGGGGCTTGGGGCCCCTGTCCAGGACAAGCACCTGGGCAGAGCGTTCGCTTTTCACAGCTTTGGTTTCTCAGAGCGGCGAGTTCTGGGAAAGCACCAGAAAATAGAGCCAACTAGCAGCCTAACCAACATGGGACTAAAGAGAAAATGGCGAGGGCTTGAAGGAGGGAAAACACACCTTACTGCGGTCTCGGAAAAGCCTCCCAGATTTGATCCTCCCTGGGAAGAAACACCCTCCACAGAGGAACTTGGAAGCCGTTGTATCCCGATCATCACTACGAAGACACTCCTCACTCACAACCTGTATTCCCACTACCCTACTCAGAGGCACAGCCTGACACAGAACAACCAGACACAAGAGTCTACGGAAACAAACACATTTCAAGGGGCAAGCCTGGAGGAAGCGCTGTAAAAAAAAAAAAAAAAAAAAAAAAAAAAAAAAAAAAAAAAAAAAAAAGCAGGGGAAGCCTGGCAAAACAGCTCTAAGCCCAGCGTCCTTCCTATTCCCCACCTTGCATGCCGTGCTAGTGCATGTAGTGTAAACCCAAACATGCCCTCAAAGTAACAAGTCAGCCTGAGAGGTGCAAAGCAGTCCCCCTCAAGAGTCAGCTGCCAAGCAGGCAAGGCATCCTGGTCATTTGCTTTTTGCCCTCAGGCCTTGCCCCACTGCTGTGTTTTACCCTTCAGTTCTGTTCCTCTTCATTCCTTAGGTAGCTGTTTCCTGACCACATCCGCACATTGGAACTGCTAGTGGAATATTTAAAAACTACCGCCACCTGGCTCCCACTAAACCTCTCCGATTTAACTATTCTAAGTCTAGTGAGCAGCGAGGTTGAGAACTACCATCTTGGGTCATCTTTGTCCAATGCCCACAGGCCATTACAAACTCAGAAGTCTTTTTTCTTTTTAAATGTTACTTTATGGGTTCCTTCTCTAAATCTATAGGATCAGCATCTCTGAGTGTAGAACCTGGGAATTAGCATTTGTAAGGGGCTTTCAAGGTGATCCCTATTATTCAAGCTCATGTTTAATAATAAATACAGAGGATTAACCCCCATTCCATCCAGAGTGCCCAAGCTGTCAATAACTGAGATCGACTTAGTCCACAAGAGCCACAGCAAACCACAAACCAGAACCAAAATAAGTGAATTCAGCGGAACCAGGACGCCACTCAGGGATGGAGAGTACTGTGTCCTGCTGCTGCTGCTGCTGCCGGGACTTGCCTGAGTTCGGGACAGTCATCAGCACATTCCATATGACCGGAGCAAAGGAAGACATTAAATGAAGTGGCGTCTGTGATGACAACCTGGGGAGGTGGATGAGGCTCATGGGGGAAGAGATGAGGGGCGGGGACTGGGAGACAGGAGTTCAGAGATGAGGTATGCTCGGATATTGCTCTAGATGTTGTAAACATTTCTGTTTCATCACAAACCAAAATCTGGGCTGGCATGACCAAAGTGCCTAAGAGGAGGTAACAGAGTGAGAAACTCAGTGCCTTCTGTGAGAAGCAGGGGAGCTAGGACATGTGAAAAGCTGCCCACATGGGAAGATCATGTCTGCAGTGTACAACCCAAGACTCACAATTCTCTCTCTCTCTCTCTCTCTCTCTCTCTCTCTCTCTCTCTCTCTCTCTCTCTCTCTCTCGTACACACACACACACACACAAATAGAACAATCTCTACTCCTCTACAAAGACACAGACTCATGTGCCCTTGTCTAGCTACAGAATTCAGGATACCCAAACTTGGTCCTTTGTACCTCCCACGTGGGAAGGCGTCACTGGGGTGTCATGACATCACCATCTGCAGCCTTCATTCCACCAATAGTTGGCAAGAACTCTAGCCCCAAATGAGGGTGCCACACAGTGTATGTGGGGCCTTTTTGCATTGGGGTAGCGCAAGTGGTGAGAAAGCCCCTCCCCCAGGACATCTCCATCACTGCAGGTCCAATTTATATGCACCTCATACTGGACAGTAGCATTGGCAGCAGATGCACATTTCATATGTAAACAATGTTTAAAATACCCTGTTAGAGAATTTAATCATTACATTAACTCTGGCAGCTTTAGCTAAGAATATTTGTATATCACGGTGGGGAAATCTATCTGACCTAACTAGGAACGCCATCTGAAGCTTCAGAGTTCTTACTGTGACTGCCATGGGTCTCTTCAGTGTGGGGCCTAGGAAACAGGTGTTTTTTAATCTCTCCTTGAGGTTCACACACAGACACCAACACTCACAGATGACACTGTGCCACTCGGAGGGCAGTTGGCACTAACACGATGGGACTCAAGGGCCTTCTTAGCCTTGTCCACTACAACCAAGAAAGGAACTGATTCTCCAAGACCAGAATTCAAACCCTAGAATATCCCAGAAGGGCTAGGCTCCCATAAAAGCAGAGTGTCAGCCCAGCCTTCCTCCACCTGCTATCCAGGGCATCCTGGCTATGGATTATTTCAATCGCTCAAACTGAAAAGTTTGTGGTTCTTCCGTGAACCCATGTTGACTAGCTGTGGATTATCCCAAGTAGTGCCTCTGCCACATTTTCTGTGATCCAGTCCACCCAGAGACCAGCAGCTTCCCGGTTCGTCTTCTGTTTCCTGGTCCGATTTCTCCTGGATAACCGCAGAGATTCCATGCTGCTCCTGGCTCTTCCAAGAAAGTGTATCCAGGTACATTTCCAAGATACCCCAGGGTACCACACAAGCCTTGTAGGAACATTTCCACAGCCTGGTATTCACAGTGATCTTCCCAGTTCGTGTTTAGTCCCAGAAGCCAGAGACCAAGAAGGCAGCTACTTCTCAATAGCCAAGAGTGGACCCATTCTAAGGAAGCGTGCTCAGGAAACCAGCTGCAAGGGGAATGTCAGCCTAGGATCCCATTCTCCCCCATCGTGGTCACATGGCCTGCATGGAAGGAGGAGGAGGCATGGCAGGAGAGCACTAGGAAAGCTGTCATGCTGTGGGAATTCACTCCCTTCGCCAAACTGCCTTTTGGCCTAGAGATCAGGGACGTGTGACGCCATGGGGAGGTGAGGGCACAGAATGCATTAGGCAACAGACAGGTTCTACAGAGGCTCATTGCACAGAAGTTCGCCAATGCTACATTCCCTGGTCACTCCACGTCTAGAAAAGTTCTCGATAAATTGGGGAAGATTCCCGAGGTCTCTCTTTCAAAAGGACAGGTCCACTCAGAAGTCATGGGGGGAGTCTCCCAAGACCTTCTCTAGAGCTGCAAGTGTAGGGAAGTTCATTGAATTCCTTAGGCTAAGCAGGGACCCCAGACTCCTCCCATAGTGGTCCTGTGGAGATGGAAGACTCAGTCAACTCCAGGGAATATGTCCTTTGTCAGAGGTCACCTGTCAATGGTGCTAGGAATCTGAAATTCCAAGAGAGCTCTCTTCTAAACTGTGAGGTCCGGTTACTCAGGTTGGACTACCGGTTCGTGACCGCGAATCCCAGGTGAGAACCTGAGTCTTCTAGCTACTCCTCCCTTGGGTAGAGGACCAGGTGAAGATCAGGAATCCTGCTGGAGAGGGCATGGTGTGGAGGTGATGGGAACTGCGTTTGCATTATTTACAAATAGCCCAGCACAGTGAATCTGCCTTCTCAGTGGAGATGACGGAAGAAGGCGTATCTTGAAGGGCCAGGTACTGGCCCACCCAGAGATGGATGTCAGCAGCGCTGCTACCTCTAACCAAAACATAAATCTGGGTAAATGGAAGAGCGTCCCAGCTCCAGAAGCTGGGTCATACTTTGGAACAGCCCTTCATTCCCTGGTCACCCCCAGCCTCCCACCTCAAGCCCCAGCGCCTTTGAACACTTAGGGCGTTTCACATTAGAATATGGTCTTGGCAGCAAGGGGAAGGGAAAGCCAACGACTCCCAAGAGTCCCCATCTGAGGTCTAACTGAGCCTTCTCTGGCTTTGGGATAGCAGATCTAAGTACATTTTGGACCTCAGGAACCTGGGGTAAGAGTCTTTCTCCATGAGGCTGTGTACTTTGCCCTGCGCTTGGTCAAAACAAGTCAGGGATGGTTCCTGCATGTTCTTCCTCGTCGCTTCTCGGGTCTGGAAATCGATATTCACCTGGAGATACAAACAGAGAGAGCAAGGTCACAGACCTCCGGAGGCCAAGGCACCTACTAGACAGTGGGCCCAAGCTATGGCAAAACCGCCAACGGGTTTCACAACTTTAGGGTCATGGATGCTTCTCAAACTTATTTTATGGGGTTTGTTCCTTGGGATTCCAGCAGGAGTCTGAAGTCCCAACAGTCTTAAATTGAAAATAAGGTGAGTGAAGAGAAGAGAGACCAGCTAGGTTTGGTGGCACATGCTTTTAATCCCAGCACTTAGGAGGCAGAGGCAGGGGGATCTCTGTAAGTTCGAGCCCAGCCTTGGTCTGCATAGTGAGTGCCAGGACAGCCAGTATTATATAAAGAGACCATGCCTCAACAATAATAATAATAATAAATACAAAGCTTATCTAAAGCAGGCGGGTTAGTACTAGAACCATGGCAATAATCCTCAAATCAACAGATCCTAATCAAGAATCTTCATACCACAGTAAGTTGAGTTTCAAGCCAGTTGTTAATGAAGGCTCCCCTAAGCTTTCCCTCTCATCTTAACCACCAAGGTCAATGGAGATGCCGAATATAGACAGACCCCAGTAAACATACATCTCTCTATATGTCACCATATAGAGGCCAATAGCATTCCACCCAGCTTGTAAAGATCTCACAACCCACGTCAAAGTTACACCTAAATACAGATAGCAAACCGTTCATCGGTTAAACCCTTCCTAGGGACACGCCGTATTAAAACTCAGAATACTTATACATAATTATAATACGGCAATGAAAGTGACTATGAATATTCATTGATGAGCAACGGCAAACACTCAGTAGGTGCTTTATCTCTAACACTTAGAGTAGCCTTGAAAGGTGTGGCATTATCCTCTCCTACATTGGGGAAAAATGAGACTCAGGGAGAGTGAATGAAGTCAGGATGGTCGCACATAGTGGCATGACTGAGATGGCTAGCAAAATCCTTTAAAAGAGGGTTCTTACTCCCTTACACAAGCCTTTTATCGCACGTTTGTTTGTTAGGGGACAGGTCAGAGGACAATTCGCACGAATCATTTCTCTCCTCTATCACGTGGGTGTAGAGATCAAACTCAGGTCACCTGGCTCGGCAGCAGGTGTCTTTACTCAATGAGTTATTTCCGTGACCCCTGTGCTGCTTTTAATAGGAAAACAGACACGGGCTCCAGGGAATTTACCCTTGTGAAATCATTGCGGCAACACAGCCTGGGTAACACGTGTCGGGCAGACAACAAAAACACTCCTTTCCTGAAAACTCTGGTCTTTCACCTCTCCAAAGCTACCCCTTTCTCATCAGCTCCACCAGAGGTGGGAGGCCCACTGGAGCAGGAGGAAATCCTGGGGACTTGGCTCAGATGCCCTCCAAGACCTCAGGGGACAGTTGTCATGCCCAACACACCTCCCGTGGAGCCTGCACATCCACGAACTCCTCAAAGATCCTGTGGGCCTTGGAGACCAGCTTTGCAGTCGACCTGGTCTTCTTGAACTCCTCGCAGGCCAGCCAGAACTCCAGGTTCTCCTCGCTGAACTCCGTCTTCAAGAAGGCACGGAAGGCCGCCACCCCATCTACAGATGCGGAGAAGAGGTGACAAAGCAGACAGGGAGGAAGAAGCTTGAGTCCAAATACTGCAGCTGAAGGAGAAACAGCACTATTGTGCTCCTGTCCTCACTGTCCAAATCTGCTGCCCCGCCCCCCATGACACATAGCTACCCTCAGAGCAAGCCGTGCATCTGTCCAAGGACCAGCATGAAGTATCAGACAGAAGTGTTTAAAATCCCATAGTAATGACAGTAGTGGGTATGCTCGGTCACTCCTGACAAACTCTGCCGTCCATCAATGCAGAGCGGGCTGAGGTCTGCAGGCGAGCCTGGATCGCTCTTCAGGCCAAGGTGAGAGGCACTGTTCATTCTCTGCCTTAAGCCAAGTCCACACCAGAGAGAAAACATGGGCTGTTGTAAGACAAGCTGGACAGGAATATAGATGTCTCGGGCCAACCCTTTTCCGCTATCAGAAACACATTCAACAGAAGTTTAGCCCGTAACAGTCTTTTGCAAGGATAGATGGCACTCTCTGTCTTTTAGAAAACCCTTGAGGGCATGTATCTGGTGTTTCAGTCTATTCGTTTTTATTTTGAAATTTGCCTATCAAATTAGATTTTTAAAAAGTTTTTAAAATTACACGTGTGTGTGTGTATGCGTGTGTGTGCGTGCGTGTGTGTGTGTGTGTATGTGTGTGTGCGTGTGTGTGTGTGTATGTGTGTGTGCGTGTGTGTGTATGTGTGCGTGCGTGTGTGTGTGTATGTGTGTGTGCGTGTGTGTGTGTGTGTATGTGTGCGTGCGTGTGTGTATGTGTGTGTGTGTATGTGTGTGTGCGTGTGTGTATGTGTGTGTGCGTGTGTGTGTATGTGTGCGTGCGTGCGTGTGTGTATGTGTTGTGTGTGTGTGTGTGTGTGTAGTCAAAGGACGACTTGCAGGAGACAGTTCTATCCTTTCCCATGTGGGTGCTGGACATGGTCCTCAGGTCATCAGGCTTGGTGAAACAGGTGCATTTACCTGCTAAACCTCTCCCTGACCCAGAGTATAGGCTTTAATTGAGGTTGATTATAATTTTTCTGCCTATTTACCTAATGGCTAATCCAATCTTTCCTCTTATTAGTCAACATCATAGTACTGCCAAACAGTGCTTTCAGTCCACACCGATGGGCGGGGCGGGAAATGACAGCTATTATAGGCTGCGCTTCCAACCGTGCTTTATTTGAAAAAGTTTGCGGTCAGCTGTTCTAACTCCTGGTGTGATGACAATGACAGCTTTCCAGAAAGGGTCCCCAAAGTGAAGAGCACCCTAGAAAAAGGTGCCAAACTGGAAGGGAAAAAAATGATTCAATGACCATTTTTATGTTTTTTGTAAAATTCGTGTTACCATTTTTGATACTGGGCATTAAACCAAATCCTCTACATACTATGCGAGTGATCTACCACTGAGGTGTCTGGCATTTCTCCTCCTTGCTACTTTGTTGCTGGCCTTTAATTTAACTCCACAGCCCAAGTAGGGCTCAAACTTGTAATCTTGCCTCAGCCTCCTGAGTGAGGCCTGGCTGAGAGGACATGCTTGCACAACTAATCCTAGCTCAACCACCTCTCTCTCTCTCTCTCTCTCTCTCTCTCTCTCTCTCTCTCTCTCTCCTCTCTCTCTCTCTCTCTCTCTCTCTCTCTCTCTCTCTGTGTGTGTGTGTGTGAGTATGTGTGCGCTGCATACACCTGAGTGTGCTGATGAACACACCTGTGAATGGGCATACTAGGGCCAGAACAGGAGGCTGGGTGTCTTGAGAGAGGGTCTCTCATTGAGGCTGAAGTTTGTTTCACCTAAGTTTGACTCCTAAGGCCAGCAGGCTCTCAGGAATCAAGTGTCTTTCCTCACCAATTCTAACACTACAGGCATGTGCAGTCAGTTCAGACCTGTAACTTGAGTGCTGGGGATTTGAACTCAGGCTGTCAACAAAAAAACAGTCTTACCTACTAAGCTGTCTCCCAGGCACCAGCGTTTTGTAATTCTATGTCATCAATGACACGGGCATCTGGAAATCACTAGTATATGCCAGGAGAGGGCACTAGCCAAGGCGACTCGGTGGTGCCATGTGATTTTAAACTTTTAATGTTTTTATTATTATCATTATTGTTATGTGTGTTTGTATGATATGTGGGGGGGTTATGTGTAATGTGTCATGTGGTAGTCAGAGGACAACTTTGTGGAGTCAGTTTTCTTCATCCACTTTTATGTGGGTTCTGGGGATGGAACTTAGGTCATTAGGTTTGTACTGCAAGCTCCTTTACCCATTGAGCCATCTTACTGGCCCTAAAATGTTTATTCTAAAACATTTTTTATTTCTCCTAATAAAAAATCATTTTACATCTTTGCTTTCTCTTGGTTATATTTATTCATTTAGACAGAGACTTATTACATTGTAGCCTAGGCTTTCCTCAAACTTGCCATTCTCCTGAGTGCTGGGGCTACCACCATGCCTTGCCCTAAGTAGGTATTTCAATGTCCACACTAGAACAATGTGGTAAAAGCTATAACCAAGACTAGAGGGAAAAAAAAGCACTTCCCTGGGGCTGCAGAGCTAAGCTTTGAATCACAGATTTAAGTGTGGAGGGCTGCCTTAAAGCGCTTAAGAAAAGGAAGGTGGCTTTGCAATTTATCATCCCATCCTGGAGGTTTCTGCGCTGAAGGACACCATTGTTCACTGCACTGGAAAGCTGGCTTAAGTCACAGTGCCACGGGCCAGGACATATCCAGTGGAGAAAGCAAAATATAACGTAAGGCTCCTTCACACTAGGCAGGGTGGAAACAAAAATCTCCCTGTGCCAGAGAAGAAAGGAATAACATGATTTAGGTTCCAGAGAGAGATGTTCTGGGTACCTCCCATGCCCACTCAGACATAAGTCAAACCCCTTCAAGAAAACAGCAGGAACACAGCGAGCTAGGAATCCAAGAGGTGAAGTGGTGAGAGGCAATGGTCAGGCCTGAGAATCACTCACATGGTTGGATATGGATTTCAGACTGCTCTCTTCAAGATGCTGTCTGTGGTCCAAGCTACAGGCAAAAGCTGGATGGGATACCTCAGAGAACCATCATAAAATCACTGCCCATTAGCACTCTGTAGGTACTCTCTTTGGGGCCCCTCCCACATTCTATGCCCTCAAGTTCCCCAGAGACTTGAAAGTTTCCCAATACTGCTCTGTGGTAAACTCAGATTTGTTTACAGGCGTGCACACCAGGAGACACTGTTTTCAAGTCTCCTAAACATGGAAGTTACAAACGGACGTTAGGTGGGAAGGCAGCATCAATGACCTTGAGAACCCAGAAGGGGTAGGTCAGCAAGGGAGGACTCTGAGCAGTGACCTACAGTGGACACAGGAAGACCCAAGGACCACAGAGTCTCCCCATATGCCCCCATATTTTTCCCTGAAGGGATGATGATGCTGATTGGTTTTTTGAGACAGGGTTTCTCTGTGTAGCTTTGGAGACTGTCCTGGAACATAGTCTATAGACCAGGCTGTCCTCGAACTCATAGAGATCCATCTGCTTCTGCCTTCTGAGTGCTAGATTAAAGGGGTATGCCACCACCGCCTGGCTGGGATTATTTTTCTTAATAATTATTTTAACTGAGCATAAAAACATGGAAATCATAGATGATAATGAGATAATACTTGTTCTATACATTGTATAATATTTAAATCAAACATTTAAATACCCTTTCTTGGTGGTAAAATTTTTCAAAATACTTTTAACTTTTAAAAATGTATAAGACATTTGTTTTTTGTTTTGGTTTAGAGAGGGAGTCTCCCTTTTTAGCTCAGGCTGACCTGGAACTTACTATGTTCCCCTACCAGCCTCAAACTCGTGGCAATCCTCCTGCCTCACCTTCAAAAGTGCTGGAATTACAAGTGTGAGCCATCATGTCTGCCTGGATAATACATTGTTATATACAGTCCCCCTGCTGTGTCCTTGCACCCCAGAACTTCCTGCTCCTTTATAACTACACCTTCTGATCAAGCTTTCCAGGTCCCTCTCTTCCTCCCTTCCTCCCTGTTCTTCACAGCCCCCCAGGTACCACTCTGCACCTCAACAAGATCTCTTGTCACAGACGGGCAGAGATGTGTGCTATTTGCCTCATCCTCACACACTTCCCACTGCAGCCAGAGAAAGAGGTGAACACGGAAGACTCCAGCTGCACATTTATCTAGCCCAGTGATCTCAACCTTCCTAACACTGTGACCCCTGTGTTGTGGTGACCCCCAACCATAACATGATTTTCATTGCTACTTCATAACTGTAATCTTGCTGTTATGGATCATATGTAAATATAGGTGTTTTCTGGGTGTCTTGGGTGACCCCTGTGAAAGGGCCACGACCCACAGGTTGAGAACCACTGGTCTAGAAGAGCTGGGGTGTAGCTCAGAGGAGCCTGTGACTCTTTTTAAGCCAGAGGGAACTAAATTCCTTAAGTGGGAGAATTCAAGTTTGCTGCTTTGTTTTCTCCTAAACAAAAACAGATGCTTGAGAATCCAGTAAATGTAGCTGCAGATAAGGAATGTTACATTTCCGTTTTCCTGCCTGGTATTGGCAATAGCTCTCTGTTCAGAAAAATCTATACAGCCCCAGCTCTCTAAGGCACAGACGTCCTCTCCAACTCAGAAAGCTCGCACCTGCGGTGTGGTCCCTGATGTGGCTCTCCTCCTCCCAGCTTTCAGAGAAAGATGTGGAAGCTGGGAAGCAACTTGCCTGGCCTCGTTCCTGGCAACACACAGCATTACAGAGTAAGGCCATTAGCTCCCAGACCACTGGAATAACAACTTTTTTTTGTATGATCGTGAGTCCACCCTGCTGGGTGACCCAGCCATTCCACCAGGGGCAGGGAGCAGACACAATGAGGTATTGTGCATGCCATGGACTCATCATGAGCAGTTGTCTCTGTTTGCTTCCTGAGTAAGGATACGATGTGATCAGCCACCTCACCCTTCTGACGTCATGACTTCCCCGCCATGCTAGGCTATGCCCTCAAACCGTAAGTTCAAACAGACCCTTCCTTAAGATGCCTTTGCCAGATACTTTGTTGAGCAATAAGGGAAGTGACCAATATGCCATCAAAAGGTAGATTGAGATGAAGAGAAGAAGACATAATTGTGACAATTACGATGTGGTGGATGAGTTACATGACAGGAAAGGACGCGGTGCCGAGAAGGGACCTGAAGTCAGCACCCAAGTCTGAGGAGGGAGGGAAGGCCTGCAAGGAGAAGCTCCTTAATTGCCGGGGGGAAGTGAAGGCGAAGGAAGCAGCACAAAAGAAGGAAGGGGTGATGGAGAAGATGGTGATAGGAAGACAGAGGCATGCACACAAAGGCGAGAGCTTTCAAGACACTTGTTAGAGTATTGGAAAAGGGCTTTAGAAAGATCAGTCGGTGATAGGAAAATAGATCCAATTTACTGGGCCTGCCTTTCAGACAGGCATACACAGAGAGACCCGTGGAAGAGCCAGAGAGTTGAGGGGCTTGCACAGCACTGCAGAAGGCCAGGAGAGAGAGCTCTGCATGGAGGAGGAAGTGGCCACTGTGTGGAATGCCTGTCAAGCTGGAGTGAGAAAGTGAGAAGGTCCACTGGACGCAACTATTGGTGTGAACAACATCCGAGGTGTAATGCAGCCCCTGCATGTTTTCCTGATGTGGGATTCCCCTCTGTATGCTGTGAATATCATTGGTTAATAAAGGAACTGATTTGGACCTGTAACAGAGCTATAGAGGAACAGAGCTAGACGGGGAGAAAGAAAGGCAGAGTCAGGGAGAAGCCATGGAGCTGTCACTGGAGACAGATGCGCTGAAACTTTGCTGATAGCCCAAGACCTCGTGGTGATGCACAGATTAATGGAGATGGGTTAAATTAAGATGTAAGAGTTAGCCAATAGGAAGCTAGAGCTAATGGGTAAAGCAGTGACTTCATTAAAACAGTTCCTATGTGACTATTTCGGAGCTAAGTGGCCAGGAACAAACGAGCAGCCCCTCCTCCAACAAATTCTCTCCCTCCAACATTTTCTTCTCTTCATCTAAGTCTACCTTTTGATGGCATAATGGTTGCTTTTCTTATTGCTTATTTGCAAAGTATCTGGCAAAGGCATCCTAAGGAAGGGTCTGTCACGGGGAAGTCATGACATCAGAGGTGTGAGTAGCTGATGGTATTACATCAGCTGTGTGCTGTGGTAGGGACAGCCGTGAACGGAGAAGAGGAAGTGGGAAGCATTCGCTCAGATATGTCTGGCAACAGAAAGGAGAGCACACAGCATAGCTAAAGGGAACCACGAGACCAAAGTTTCTCTGTTTGCTTTCTAGACGGTTTTGAATATATTTAAATGCTGGTATGGACAGAAAAATATGTTGAAGAAGAGGAAGTTCAAGAAAGGCTTGAAAGGTGGACAAAGTGGCTGAGCACAGAGAGATGGTGAGAGAGAGAGAGAGAGAGAGAGAGAGAGAGAGAGAGAGAGAGAGAGAGAACTGAGGGAGAGCACAGGGCTGCCTCTGTTTTACAGTGGGAGCAGCAGGACTCCCGTCTGGTAGCAGTTGTGGGAGGTGATGGGGCTATGAGAGGCAGAGTTTTTATTTTTATTCATCTAGGAGTTAGGTCACAGAACTTTACTTACTGTATCTCAGGCTTTTAGTCTAAGATCTACAAACCCCCACTGAATTTCTCTTCACCACAATGCTGATCGGTAATAGATATCATTTCTTCATTCATTCATAGCCTATCTTCTCCAGCTGTGCCTTAGGCTAGACATGGTGGTACCCACCTGTAATCCCGTAATCCCAGCACAAGAGAGGCGGAGGCAGAACAATCAGGGCAATGTCATGCTCAGCTACATGGTGAGTTCGAGACCAACTTAAACTAAAGGAGGTTAGCACAGGAGAGAGGAAAAGGAAGGAGGAGTAGAGAGAAGGGGAAGGGGAAAAGCAAAACTAAGCTAAAACTTAGAGAAGTTGAATAAACGGACCAACTTCATAGCTGGTGAGAACCAAGATTCCTTACCAGGTCCACCTGATTCCAAAGCAAGATCTTTCCAGAGGTGTATACAAGAAGAAAAAGAGGAATAAGGGGAGAACTCGGAGAGCAAGGGATGGTATTGGGGAAGGCAGATTTTAGAGAGAGACTGAGAAGAAGTGGGGGAGCTTTTCTTCATTAAGGACGAGAGCAAACAAACAAAACAGTGGGGGATGAAGACAGAAACAACCAGCGATGGGACATAGTCGAGATGCATCACACAGGACAGCCTTGCTCTTTATTAATTTGGGAAATGAGGCTACACTCAAGTACTAGGCTTTGAGCTGTGGCAAATAAATCATATAAAACCTGACAGAACTTTCCAGACAGTCTAATGTAACAAGAATTAGGGAATAATGTCAAATAATGGATTATGTCCTCATAAGTGCAGCCTGTGCTACCTTGGGTAAGTGAATGCACAACAGGAAAGAGAAACAATCCTGAAGGCTTGGGCGTTGGTTCCTGGAGACAGTTTCCATGCACAAAGAAGGGCGCAAAAACTTTCAGTTTGGGGATGGATCCATCCTTCAAGGAGTGGACCATTCAGTCCAGGTTGCTGAATGACCCTGACCTTAGAGAGCAGCAATTTCGGAGCTGGCAGTTAGAACAAAGAAAAGCAGAAGAGCAGAAGAAGCTTAAAAACAAGGCCGAAGTCAGGATACACATCTTAAAATACTCCCTGCAGGCATTTGCTGGGTGCTTACTTGGCCACACCAAGTTCTTTCTGAGCCTTACAGAATTTTTTCCTCATGGAAGATCCATGGCATAGATCTTAATTTTTTTTTTTTTTACCACTGAGAGGAAAGAAAAACAAAGGTTGGGGAAGGTAAATAACTTGCCATAGTCAAGTGATTAGTTAGCGACAAGAATGCCAAGTTCAGAAGTAAACATTAGGGGGCTGCAGAGATGGCTTAGCAGTTGAGAGCACTTGCTCTGGCTGAGGACCTAGGTTTGATTCCCATCAGTGATCTACATGGTGGCTTACAACCATCTATAACTCCAGTTCTAGAAGATCAGACTTCCTTTTCTGACTTCTTGGGGTACCAGACATACATGTGATGAACACATATACATGAAGGCAAACATCCATATGCATAAAATAAAACAGATCTAAAATAAAGAAGAAGACATTATTAGTATATGTGTGGGTGGGCTGTCTCCAGACCTGTAGGACTTGGGGCCTAAGAATTGCTTAGGTGAGACAGGAAGGAGTCCCATGCAAGGCAAGACATGGAGCAATGGAGAACATTGTGGATGGAATATTCTTCTGAGTGACAGCAGAGGGTAGAGTGGAAAAAACGAAGGAAGTCACTTAGGTAGAACAACACATAAAAAGAGTGGTGCAGGCCTCAGATTTGGTGATTGCTACACAGGTTGGAAACTGGAAGGGATGTGTGTGGTAAATTCACAGGCTACTCGGCAGCACTCGCGGTTTCTCAGGCAGCCTGCCAAAGATCACCAAGCCTATCCCCAAGTAGAGGCAGCATAGGCCTCACTTGAGAACACCAATTCCGAGCACAGCCAAGCCCACACTCTCTATGACCTTGCATAGCACATCCAGCTCGGCTGGTCTCATCATCCTCACTGAGGAAGGAAGGGTAGGCTGGAAGACCTTTCCCAGGTAGAGTTACTGCTCTGTTCCACATCAGCTTAGACCTGTCCTCATCAGATGTGACTCTTAGCCAACTAAAAGAAAACGGCCCCCAAAGGGAGTGGCACTATTGGGAGGTGTGGCCTTGCTGGAGGAAGTGTGACACTGTGGCTTGGGCTTTATTGTCTCTTTTACTCAAGCTTCCCTCCGTGTGACTGTCAGTTCGACTTTTTGTTGCCTCTGAATCAAGACGTAGCACTCTCTGCTCCAGCGCCACGTCTGCCTGCATGCCATCATGCTCCTTGCCATGATGATAATGGACTGAACCTCTGTAAGGGAGCACCCCAATGACATGTTTTCCTTTATAAGAGTTGCCATGGTCATGGTGTCTCTTCACAGCAACAAAACCCTAACTAAGACACAGCACTCTGCTTCTGATTCACCTTGTCCCCATCCCTGACACCATCACTGCCACACAGAGAGGACTCACTCCAGGCCTGGTCATCTTATCTTCATGAGCCCAATGCATCATTACATCAGTGCAGTTCAGAAGGGGTTCTTGGACTAGAGAGATGGCTCCATCTATGAAGTGCTTGCTGCACAAGAGTAAGGACCTGCGATCAGGCCCTCAGACTCTTTGAAAAGCAAAACAAAAAGTTGGCTGGTCGGCCTAGCCTACTAGATAAGTTCTGTGTCAATGAGAGACTCTGTTCCTGACCAAAGACACATGACCTCCTATTGCGTGTGCGCACACATGTGCATTTACACACATATGCAGAGAGAGAGAGAGAACATGGGCTCTGGTTTTGAATCCCATGTGACCTTAGAAAAGTACCCCACCACCTTGAAGCACAAGATGGAAATTTTGTCTATGAAATGAAGTCCATGCCAGGACTCACTACATTGAACTATTAGCAGATCAAATGAAGCAAATCACTCAAAACTGCCTAGCACTCATTAGGAGCAGTCAATAGTGCTAGCCCTTAGAGAGGCTTGCTTTACCAAAGCAATGTGAGATCTGATAGAATTGCCTCTGCTCACTGAGTCAGTAAAGGAAGCAAAACAGATTTGCCTACACATCTGGGTGACCTCAGAGGCCACTCTTCCCAACCTAACAATCACTTTCTCCAAAGGGGAGATAAATGGCAACCCCAGTCAGGCAAACATACTGAGCATATGTGTGTCACAGCCCTGCGAAGGTGCCATTTGGCTCGCAGACTTGGGGCTTGTCCAGCTGGAGGACACCTCCCATCACCTTTTCCATGGTGAGAACTGAGCCTATTAGGTAGCACCAAGAACCTGGAATCTACCTAAATTCTTTCCATCCTGCAGCACGGACTGTCAGCCCATCTCTAGCGGTTCTCCCCTTGCCAGAGGGCTAACCTGTTCTCAACATGCCTTTGTGCCTTCCCAGGCTGCTTTCCCAGCCTTTAGCGGGAGACCACAAGCGTCCTAAGAAATATACTGTGCTCTCTCAAGCTTCAAACCGATTGGCTGCCTGCAGTTCAGGGTGAGATCAGAGGGAACAAGGCACTTTGAAGTTGTCAGAGATTCCAAGGGAGAGTCCGAGGGGCCAGAAAAAGGGAGAGAACGGCCCTATTCCCATGGATTCTCCTGCTATCTGGACCTGAAAAGCAAAAAGAACAGATTGCAGCAAAGATGCTTAAACAACAATCACAAAAGCGTGCCCCGTCTGCACCTGCCTTCAGCCCTTCTCAGCTCACCCACGCCTCTCGGCCACAGCCTCCCCCTAACCTTTTCTTCTATGCTCCCAGAGCAGGCGTCCCTACAGGCTGGCCACGGAGGGTCACTGAGTTAAGAGAAGTTCCACCCTGAAACAATAGGGGTTGCGAGGGAGGAGGAGCTCCGCTGCTTCAGGAGCTCCGCCTCCTGCCGGGAGCAGATGGCTGGAGGCAGCCCCCGCTTTGGTGTAGACCACTAACTTGCTCCAGGCCTGGTCTGCACCTCTCGCTGAGGTGACCCGGAGAGTAAATTATTGGGGGACCGAAGCAGTCAGACATGTGTCTTCTCATTCGCTTCTTTTCTCCCTGCCGAGCCTCTTCCCAGCAAGCTTTTCTTCTGTTCCTCCGCACCTTTCCCCAGCTCCTCTCCTGTCTCATGTCTGTTACCATTTTTCTCCCCTAGCTGTCCATCATTCACTTTCCCTCCAGCAGGACCCTCTTCTCTGCCTTCTGTTTGTCCACAAACTGTAGGTTTTTTGTTTTTTCCAAATGCAGAGCGTTGGTTTATGGCTGAACAGCTCAGCAGCATCTGCTGTTATCTCTAGGGGTGGCCTTGTTTGCCTTAGCAGTGCCGCGGATGCTAGGGCCTGCATACTCTGCACACTAGCTGTGGAAGACTGGCGCTCGGGTCCAGAACCCCGCCCCATAACCTTAACCCTGAGCTCCCACGCATTTGGGGCAACTTGTCTCCAACCTCTGAGGCTATGGTGTCCTGGCTCTGACCACAGAAGCTGGCATGAGCTAGTGTGTAGAGAGGTGTGACCTCGCTGCTCTTCCGATGTGGCAACTGTGAAATGCAGGTACCACCAGCTCCTCCTCCGCAGGGCTGAGAGGCACGTGATGAGTTCATGCACACGAGTGACATGCAGACCCTGACTGGCAAACAGGGAGTGCTTGATGCATGTTGATGAGCGCTGTTTCCATGTTCTGGTGGGATCGTGATCCAGAACTCAATGTATAATGCCAAATGCAGTCCTGGCCACTTAAAGGCAGTGGACGAGCAGTGCACAGTTCAGGAAAATAGGAGGGGAGTGGGGGGGGGGGACTTTTCCTTCTAGTCGTTGTATTTGCAGCTCACTTGGGTTTTCTTTGGAGAACCCTCCCAGGAGTCAAGGCTCTGAAAACAGCCTAAAGTTTTTGAGATTGGTGCCTAGCCAGCAACAGGAAGGGACAGGCATGTGTCCAGGATTCCTGGAACAGTGGGCAGGATATTGGCGTCCTTTTAAACAGCCACAGAACCTCCAAGAACATGCCGTGGCCGCACATGCTGCCGGCTGCTGGCTTTTTCCCTCGGGTTCTTTCATGCAGAGTGCTTACATAAGGGGAGAAACTGGGTCACTATGAATGAGCGGTGCAGCTGGTGCAGCAGGGAGGGTGGCTTAGGTAACAGTTCAAGGTCCAGCAGGCCCGATTTAGCTGGCATGGAGGGTGGACCTGAGCCTCGCTCGGTTCCCAGGCTTGGGAAAACACAAAAGAACCAGAAAAAAAAAATATCTGAAAGCTCTGTGTTTACCAAAGGGCCCTCTCAAAGACTAGCACCCTCGTGCATTCCTGATCAATGGGAGAAAATAACCCAGTGAATAGGACCCCCAGTTAAGCAGAAGACAGGAACAGAAAAATGTTCCTACAAGCCAAGGTGAGCCAAATCCTGTTTGACTCGGAAACAGGCCACTGACTTGAATTTTGTAGTGAGGGCAGCATCTTCCTCTGTGTCACCTGGGAGATAAAGGTTTTGAAGCAAATTACTATGTCTAATCAAGGCTTATGTAGGGATTTTACTCCAGGAACAAACTATTGCCACTTATATTTAGTGGCAAGTAATATGTGGCCAATTATGTCTCACACCTGTGATTACTGATTTCCTTAAATGATCTCTACTAGGACATATAAACTCGTGTGTGTGTGTGTGTGTGTGTGTGAGAGAGAGAGAGAGAGAGAGAGAGAGAGAGAGAGAGAGAGAGAAAGAGAGAGAGAGAATACCAGGGTGGCGTATTATAGGAGGACTGTAAGTCTGTGTAAGCCAGAAAGGACCGGAGAGACACTGTGATGACACTCTATCCAGGACACGAAGAGGCACTGACATTCTGAGGCTATGCAGCTTCCTATTCCTAAGATACGGGAACAGAAGGAAGGAGACCCTGGGCTATCCCAGCGCTCTTATCCCCAATAAAGAAGTTCTATAAACCTCCCAGATACTAGTTCATAGCCTAAAAGATCTCCAAATTCAGTACGAAAGAATATTTCTCAGTTGAATTGAATAGAAGGATATTGCCAGGACTCTCAAAGCAGAGAACACATTCTATTTTACCTACTAGGCTTTTCAAAACCACACTCTCAGCAGATTCTCCTACATTCATCAAGGGAGGTGGGTAGGAAGACCTGAGGGGATCCGAAAAGCTCAGGAACTGAAGGGGTTGAGTAAAGGGAAACATCCCTGGGGTCTCTCACTCTTCCCTGATCTGTGGCTTCAAGCTGTCTATGAGATTAGGAAGCTCACATTAGCTCAGGCACACACATGGGATGCACAAAATGCGTATTTTCTCAGGGCAGTTAATGTGTTAAAGCAAAAATAACAAAGCAGCTATCTCTCATCCAATCCCCCATGCTCCAGTCACCCCACTTAGCATTTGGGACAGCAACCACATTGAGTTCCTGCACCGCACGCTCATTCTCTTTTCACAGAGGAGGGGAAGTGACGTTCATTGAGAGTAGGTGATTGGCATAAGGTCACATCGCTGAAAAGTGGCAGAATGGGTGCTGGGAACTTGTACAGCTGCTTCTGTTCAGACCTTTTACATGCACTTACGAGCTGCCTATAGCCCTGCAGTCCTCCCAGCAAGGATACACGCAGCCCCTATGTTCCCAGGTACAGCATACAGCAATGTTGACATCAGGACAAGGAAACGGAGACATGTCTTTCCTATCCAGCTCTACTTCACATATCTATATCTAACTCGGCCTCTGTTCTTTTGCAACACCCAAAGACACATTTTTGGTTGCTTGTTTGTTTGTTTTCTTTTTCTTCTCCTTTTCTCCTCCGACTTGTGAAAACCTCCACACCATACACGGGGAATCCGTGACACTAATATGCCATGAAAGGGTGCTGCCTGAGGATTTGAGGCCCTCCATGCAATACAAAATTCTGTTTCTCCAAAAGCCTAGGCCACTCGCCCCACCAGAACTCTGTCCTTCCCTGATTTGCACAGTTGTGCTTGAAAACAGCTTCTGGTGCCTCCACGGGGCTCTCCACTGTAGGGAAAACACACCCCAGTCCCAAGCCCCGGGAACTCTGACTCCCCAGGTTTCAGATAAGATCCCAAACTTTCCATTTCCTGCAAACTCCCTCAAGGGCTGCTGCCGCCTTCCTTGGTTCACACTTTAAATAAGACATTTCTAGACTTTTCTGGCTTAGAGACAGCATATGGGGAGAGCTGTACGATAAGTGGAAGCCTATTTGTTCCAGAGTTAAAGATCACTTAGAAGAATACTCTCGAGTGTTACACAAGCTGGTCATTTAGTTTCTATATGATGATTTGTTTGGGATCTTTTGCTTAGTGGCTGTGTGACCAGTTCAACTTATTACGTGTTTTCATAACTCAGCCATCATCTGAAGGGGGTTAAGTTTTAGACAGTGAAGTCTTCTCCACTGGTCTTGGTTTGCAGAGACAGGCAATGCCATGACTGTGAAAGGGACTCTCAGTGGCCTATTTCCCCTAACCAAGCATTCCCCGGTCCCCATGGGGCCAAGTGAACAGAAGCCTTTCTCCAGGTTCCACACAAGAGTGCCTGCCACATTCAGTGCCCAGAGGGAAGTGCTGGGTGGTCCAGATGGGAGCAAGGAGAGAGAGAGAGAGAGAGAGAGAGAGAGAGAGAGAGAGAGAGAGAGAGAGAGGAGAAACATGCAGCCTGAAGGTACACTTAAAACCGTAACTCAACTTATGTCCAAAGTTGAGTGGGGACCAAAGGTAGGAAGGATGCAAGAGCAAGACAAAGACAAAAGGAGGAGGTAAACAGAATGAAAAGGAGAAAGGGTGGGGAGAAGAGGACAGAGAGGGAGGGAGGAGGGAAGGAAAGAAGGGAAGGGAAAGCAGAAAGAGAATATTTCTTCAGAGCTCAGGGCTAAATATCCCTCTAAAATCAAGACAGACGGGCACATGCCTGAACTTCATGAAAAATAAAACAAAAGATAAGCACACTGTTTTTCCTGTCTTCCAGCTGCCTAGCGGACCTCCCACAAATTAGGAGGCTTGGTTCTGTTGGGTGTAAGCTTCAGTGCAGAAAGGCTTCTGGGCATGTGAACACACACAGACACACCACACACCACACCACACACACACACACACACACACACACACACACACACACACACACACACGCTCACATCCCCCTTCAGGGCAGACGACATGCACGATTCAGATATCGAGTCTAATTGTAATTGGATGAACAGGGAAAAGCTTCCAAATGAGCACCTATTAGACATCCTTCTCGCTAATGAAGCCATCAGCAGTGTCAATTTCAGCTGCGTTTGCTAGCGTCTAAGAAAAGCACTTAGCAAGTGATTAGCTCTCAGGCCTCCATGAGAGCTTTTCCTCTGCGCTCATCTGTAAACAAATACAATGGGAAATAAAGACAACTCTAAATATTTTCCACCATATCTTTTTTTTTAATTCTAGGGTTTTGAAGATAGCAAAGTTGCCTTCTTTTGCCTGAGATTTGAGCCCATGTAGTGCTCGAAAGAAAGAACAGAACACAGGTGCTTTGGTCCCCCTTCTGGCTGCTGGAGCCATTTCAGCTGAAAAGCTCTCTTACATAACCCTCCTGGCAGTGCCTAGGCAAACCACCTGCCACAGGTGATTGGCTATCACCTAGCCTCACGTCTGCTCCAGAGAGCACTCGGGGACAAAGGTAGAACTAAATCCAGCCTCTGTCACCTCCTGCTCCAGCTCCTTTGTTGGACAAGTGAGGAATCTGATTTCCTAAATAGCCAAGGTTTCCGTGAAGGTCACCTAAGCATTTAAGAGTAAACCGGGAACAAAATCAGGCCCATAGATCTGACTACCAGCTAATATTCTGCACTTCACCATCCACAAGCCTGCTCCATGACTGCTGGAAACCGTCTTCCCCGACCAGTAGGACTTCTGACACTGAGGAGAGCAGAATTGGAAGTCAGCATTTCGTTTGCAATTCCAAGCCCGTCTGCTGTGTGATAAGAACACTAGTTTTCTCCTTGCCTTATCTGTGAGCTCACCTGACTTCTCAAAGACCTTCATTCTCCACCAGAGACAGACTGTGGCTTCTTTCACCTGTGCTCCCCCCCCCTCCCCGCAGCTGCACAGACTCTGTGCATAGTGAATAAGCACATCTTTGAGAAATAATTAAATAAGCATTCAGAGCAGCAGCAGATCAAGGGCAGCAAAGATGCTCCAGAGGTCGAGAATGGGGGAAAAAAATAATTACCTGGTCCCATGAAATGAAAAAAAGCTGGGTGGGAAGGACAGAGACCTCAGTGTGAAGAACAACAGAAGAGCGGGTTCTAGACTAACACCCACGGTTCTGGGTCCCAGTCATTCAGGAACTCTGTACTCTTTACTCCTTGGGGTAGCACGTGTCTTAATCAGAAGCTCTGCACACATCCCATTAGTGCTGTCAAGGACAGGCACATGTGAAATCCCCATGGAGAAGTTTAATCAGGCCTGACTGACTCGCGGTACCAACCCAACTTAATTAGACTCTTAGAACATTGTCAGCATCTTTTAAGGTGGCCTGGGTTCAGATTGCTTTGCTTTTCTCACAGGGGGAATAGATGCCCAAATCCTAAAAGCTTCAAGTTCCTCTACCAGTGACCCTAAATACCCTTTTCTTCCTAAGAACTCTCATGCCACGGGTTTTTTATTTCTATATTAAATAGAAATAAAAGCAGAACCTGACTCCAAGGAGAAGTAGAGAACTTCAGAGTTCAAAAAGCCTGGGTTTTTTGTTTGTTTGTTTGTTTGTTTGTTTTGGGGTTTTTTTTGGTAGTACTTTGACAAATTAGCAAATTGGTGCCAGCTGTGACCCGTTATTGGGATTCCCATCTTGGGGGAATGTTACAGCATTCTGGGAAACGCTTCCGTGACAGGAGGACCAAACGGCTGCAGATCCAAGAGTCACAGAATCAAGCAGATAAAACTGAATCTCTAGATCTCACACTGACTTAATGTTAACAACTGGATACAAAATTCACTGTCAAGGTATTCGGTTTTTTGCATTTAATAGATAAATGTATCATTAAAGAAAAAAAAAGAACCCACGGTATCGTTACATTGCATCTTGAGTAAAGAGCCCAGAGTTCTGGCTGTGTCCACTTGGTTAGTTTCCTGTCTGCCAGAGGTAGCGAACAAGAAGGCATCTCTAACCCCATTTTAGAATGAGGAAACCGCCTCAGGGATTTGAACTGAGTGAATCAATGTGAGGCTGAAATAGAAACCAAACTTTAGGATGACCTTGAATCAAAGCCAGCCAGAAGATAAAAAGTGACAGCGACACTTGTTCGGCAGAATATGACTCCCAAAAAATAATCAATAACCTGGTTTTTAGGAAAGCATTACCATCCAATTCTAAATATCGTATATATGTCACTACCTTGGCAAATTCACTATGCGAGCTTGCTATTGGGGCATGATGGTTTGCTACATATGCTGTATCCCCACACTGAATTATTTTCCTGCCTAAGTAGATTCCATGGAATACCAAAATCACAATTTTTTTATAGTATGCACTTATTCTTAGATATTGCAGTTTATTTTAAAATCTATTCAAAAGAATTTGTTTAGCTGGAGAGATGGCTCAGTTGGCAAAGCGCTTGCGGTGCCACCATGAGGACCTGGATTTGGATCCCTAGCACCCACATAGAAAGATGAGTGCGATGTGTATGCTCCTGGAAAGGAGAGACCGGAAGGTTCCTAGATCTCCTTGACCAGCTAGCCCAGCCTAATTGGTAGGCCTCGGGTTTACTGAAAGACTATCTCAATAAAATATGGTGGATAGCTGACAAAATGGCTCAGCAGGGAAGGGCATTTGCAACCAAGCCTGACACTGGAATTCAACCTTCAAGACCCTCACAGTAGAAGCAGAGAACCAACTTCTGAAAGTTATCTGCTGACCTCATCAGGTACACTGAGGCATGCATGAGCCCATACCCTTCCACACACTAGATAGATAGATAGATAGATAGATAGATAGATAGATAGATAGATAGATAGATAGATGATAGATAGATGATAGATAGATAGATAGATAGATAGATAGATAGATAGATGATAGGTAGGTAGAAGATAGATAGATAGATAGATAGATAGATAGATAGATAGATAGATAGATGATAGGTAGATAGATAGATGGTAGGTAGAAGATAGATAGATAGATAGATAGATAGATAGATAGATAGATAGATAGATAGATAGATAGATAGATGATAGATGATAGATAGAGGATAGATAGATGATAGATAGATAGATAGATAGATAGATAGATAGATAGATAGATAGATAGATAGATAGATAGATAGTAGGTAGATGATAGATAGATGATAGATAGAGGATAGATAGAGGATAGATAGATGATAGATAGATAGATAGATAGATAGATAGATGATAGATAGAGGATAGATAGATAGATAGATAGATAGATAGATAGTAGGTAGATGATAGATAGATAGATGATAGATAGAGGATAGATAGATGATAGATAGATAGATAGATAGATAGATAGATAGATAGATAGATAGATAGATGGTAGGTAGAAGATAGATAGATAGTAGGTAGATGATAGATAGATAGATAGATAGATAGATAGATAGATAGATAGATAGATAGATAGATAGATAAATGTTATAAATAAGGTAGAAAATGGTAGAAGATGATACCTGACAGCAACCTCTGGCCTCCTCACACATGCACAAATGTGCGTGCACACACCTGTGCACACAGGTTCATGCACACGCAAATGCATACTTGCATATACCCCTCCATGCATAAAGTATTTGTTGATTTGTTTATTAACAACAAGAGGCAAAGTCAGAAAAAGCAATGTCATCAAATTAAAAGCCAAATCACTTCTTGTTTTCGGATGATGGTGATGATGAAGATGACGATGACACAAAGCTGAGGACTGAACCTGGAGCCTCCCACACGCTAGGCAGGTACTGAACCCCCGAGCCACCTTCCCAAACCGGGACAAGTAAAATCACATTTAATGGCATCTGCTGAAAACCAAGGGACTCCACCATGACTGCCCAAGTATCTAGTAACCAAGACGGGTCGACAGTGAAAGCCCAGATCTGAATCCCACCCACAGCCTTCAGCTTAATTGTCCAGAAACATATCCCCTGATTAAATAGCAAAATGCAAGCAGCCCTTCTGCTCCCAGATCTCACACTGACGTGACGAATTGAGGAGGAACACCGAATGTCTGTCTGCAGCCTTCCTGTCTCCTCAGAACACCCCCTCTTTGCTTCCCGCCCCTGCCCTGCCACTTCCATGCGCTTAACGCCGCAGGGATTTCAAAGCCCGACAAATTTGGACTTGCTCATGATGAGAAAAAAAAAAAGAGCTGAAGCGTTGAGTAATGATAAACTGCCCTCTAAACACTGCAATATGCACAACTCTTCCTGCCTTTGCAGGAAACAAAAGACACAACAGCTGAACAGAGAGGAAGTAGAAGAGGAGGAGGGAGGGCAAAGCCGTATTCGAGCCAGGAAGTGGGGGCACAATACAGCTGAGATCGTCATCCCTTGAGATAAAGAGTGAAATTCTGTCAATCCAAGGGATTGCTAAAATACACAGAATACTCACTTGACTAAGTAGCCCAGTGACTTGGAGGAAGAGAGTCAATTCCCCTGTGTGAGATCTAGCCTGGTTCTTCTCATTCAAGTCGGTCCATAACTCCCATTACCTAAGCTGACTTCTGTCTCGTTAACATTGCTGGTTGGCCAGTCACAGTGAGACATACCGGTAAGCCCAGTGCTGGGAAGGTGGTGGGTGAAAGCAGGAGAAGCCCGAGGTCAAGGCCGTCTTTGGCTCTATAACGTGTTTGAGGCCAGCCTACGTTACAAAAGACCCCAGCTCAAAAACAGGATCGAAGAGGGTTAAACCCAGAGCCTCACAGGTGTTAGGAAAGTATTCAACCACTGAATTACCTTCCCGGCCCTCCACCATGCCTACCCAAATATCTAATAACGAAGACGGGTCAACAGTGAGAGCACAGATCTGATAAATAAAAAAGTAATATAATGTAATGTAATATAAAATAATGATTAAGAGCCTTGGGTCTCTATGGTTTGAATACAGTCTAACCCCACTACATTAAAAATGCCTGTTTGCTCGTCTCTTTGCTCCTCCTGCTGCGTACAGGATTCTAGAGGGCTGGGGTCTCAGCAGAGGGTACTGAGCCCAGGAGGTGTTCGCTGTATATTTTGCCACATGGATGATTTGCTCCGGCCTGATGTGACCTGGTTTCTACTTACACTTATGAGAGAGGAGCACGTCGAAGGAATCTGCCCACCTCGTTGCTTCTTCTGTGGAGAGTCTCCTAGGAAGCAACAGCATCTCTCTGAGTATTTCTGACATCTCCTCTCCCCCAGCCACCCCTCTGATTTGCCCAGGACTCCTCAGATTGGCGGAGAGCGAATACATGCCATACCTGGGTCTCTGCGATTCTGCTGTAAATCGGTACTTTCCAAGTAATAGCTGGGGAAATCTCTAAGTGGGGGGGGGTCTATAGCGGAGTGGCAAAGTGCTTACCTAGCACGAATGAGGTTCTGGGTTTTGTCCCCCAATACCAGAGAAAAGAGTCGCCCTGGATGGGAGTTCAGAGAACCCCGTATATTACTCTTGGTCTGAACAATAAAAGTACATAGAGCTATGTAATTTCGAGATGTCAGGGTGATGGGGTGGGGGGCGGGGCTAGTCTCGGAATAAAAGAGGCTCAGCTTACCTCTAACTGTCACCTCAAATTCGTCACCCCTTGGAATGGAGACAACGATGCCCCTTTCCGAGGTGAGTGCGGTTGAAACAAGGCGACATTTGTGACATCATTGAATACAGTGTCTGCACAGACTAGGTGCAGAATCTGGGCAGTCTGAATCTAAGCGTATTTTTAGATTAACTTTGGATGTTTATTTCCAAATTGAGAGCGTAGATGGGCAAGTAAGTAGAATAAAGAACTGTACTTCCCCACCCAGCGCTTTGGACACTGATGGCTATACTGTTTCTCAGGAGGATGAGGGCTCCCACCTGATGTCACCGAGCTATGCCTTCCTGTCACTCACATGCAGGGGTAGGAAAGGAGCTGCCAAGGGACCAGAGCGTATCGTCTTGTGGTTGATCTGCTCAAAAACTCACTAAAGACAAAAGGTCCCAGAGACATCCCGCAGTGTGGGTACCCAGGAACGCAAGGCGGACACACCACTCACTTGAGAGCACGGTTGGGTTTGTCGGGAAGAATGGCCGTGAAGTCGCTACAAGAGTCCGATTTGTGTGACAGGCACCCCAGTCGAGTCCTCATACCTTTGTTCCTGCAGCAGATACGGAGGCAGAAAGGAGGCTGTCATGATCACAACTGCCAGGTCTATAAAAGACATCTGGACCTGCCGCCCTCCCCACCCCAGGTGGCCCCTGAAGACTCCATCAGCTGGACTAGAGGCAAGGGCTGTGCATAGTAATAATAGGTGTGGGGCCCTTCCTCTGCCCTTCCCGTAGAGGCTGAAGGCCTTTTAAAACTGACATGGCAAGTTGATGGTAAGTCAATGGAGGTCATTAGTTGGGAGAATTTCTAAATTAGGATTCTCTGTAGGGAGTGAAAACCCAGCAGTGACAGGATAGCAATCCGCAATTTTGCTTTCCCAATAGAAGGGCAAAGGGGTGGGGCAGCAACCCCAAACTACAGGGCCATGAAAGCAGGGCCTTCACACAGAAGAGAGGGGAACCTCAAAAGGCAGGGGCGCACAGCAGAGCGAGTCCGAACACACAGTGTGGGGGATTCAAGGAAAGTCCATTCCCAATCAGCTTCTCTCGGCTCACCTCACCAAGACAGGCTATGTGTGCATGGGTGGCTATGGACCACAGGGAGAAGGGCGACAGACAATGTCAACAGGGGACCCAGTGTCCCCTGGGACAGTTCTTGTGCTTGCTTCACTTGCCCTGTTTACCCTCAGCCGGGGGCTGGCACACTACAATCCCATGAGGTACCTGTGTACACAGCTTCCGAGGAACACAACACCCCATTTGTTTACATACTGTCTAAAGATGCCTTCAACTTCAAGGGCAAGGTTTAGGCCGTTGCAACATTGATCACACAGCTTACAAAGCTGAAAATATTTACTCTTAGGCTCAATGCAACGGAAGTTTGCTAACCTTTGACCTTTAACCATGACCATTCCTCACATTAAGGGCAAAAGGAATGGCCATGCGTGCCACGGTAGATATTGTCATGGAATAGTCCTAAGACATGCCATTCTCGCAAGCTGACAGCAAGTCCCTCTTTTTCACAAACCCTGAAACTAGATTCGGGAGTCAGAGGCCGTCCAATTCAATCACTGTCCTTAACTTCAAATGGATTTTCACTGCCTGGCCTGCTCATTGTCTTTGTTCACAGAAATCTTATCTGGCATTTGTCTAGGGAGGTGGTATTGTGCTGGGCAGGGATGGACATTTGTATTCTGCAGCGCATCTCCACAGAGCCCCTGAGAGCTAGAGCATCCAACGTTCCAGAAATACCCTCTCCTGCAGGAAACCACGCTGCCCGTACCTCTCTTCCCAGGCAGGTTGCACTGTGCCTCCATCTATCTCGTGGCATTTTCAAGACAGTTGCTACACTCATTCTCTCTCCTGAAACAGAGCATCTTATGTGTCCATTCACTCAAGTCACAGGGTACCCAGCACCAGGCCATTCAAGCAAATGATTAAAAGCCCTTTGAATCATCACTACTGTGGATTCAGGCAAAGGTCCTGTTCAGGCTGCCCCTCAGGTCAGGCCCCAGACTGCGGCTCACTCGGTGCCTTAAGAGATCATCATCAGTCATAAAAACAGTCGAGCCACTGCCCTCAAGAGCCACACACAGGACTCTCGGAAAGTGGCAAATCCACACAAGCTTTTGTATGCCAAGGTTTGGCACAGGCTAGTTTAAAGGGTACTGCCTGCCCTCAAGACAACCCTGAGCCATTCAAATAGTTCACAAAAGCAAATTTACTTTGGAACAAAATGGTTTTCTATCTTTCTAGTCAAGACTTGAGTTATAATCTGCTTAGGTGGGACATGATAGGAGCAGACACAGGAGTGAAAGGCTAAGAGATGGAACTGAGGGAGGGAGGAAGAGAAGAAGGAGGGAGAGAAGGGAGGGAGGAAGAGAAGAAGGAGGGAAAGGAAAGGAAGGAGGGAGGGAGGAAAGGAAGAAAGGGGAAAGAGAAAAGGGGGAGGATCATTTTCTCATCTGCCTTTTCTCTATAAACCCCTGTCCCAGTAACTCACAGAGTTTCATTCTACCAAGTCAACAAGAGGGCACGGAGCTAAGGCAGATCATACTTGCAAGGCTCTAACTTTGCAAGAAGCGCAAAGGCAAGACTACTGCCCTGTGCAGTGGAGGTCCAGGAGAACTAGCAAAGAGGACACCCAGAGCTTAACAGTTGGACCAGGCTCAAACAGCACGACAGGTGAGAGACCAGAAGGTGGCAAAGAAGAGAGGGGCAGGACAAGAAGACAGGGCATTAATCCATTACCTGCGTGGCATCAGCAAGGCAGCCATACAGGCATCCGCTTACGGTTACCCCCTTGGGCTGGTTTGCAGGGACGTCAGAGCAGGAAATAAGACTGCGGGGTTCAAGGGTTTACCCTCTCACGTCCTCTCACCTAAAATCAAAGAGTCTGCTGTAAGAGGGTTCACCCTCTCACATCTGTCTGTAAGATTCACCATTCCACTGGCTCTCCACAGTTGGAGTACTTCCCCACAGCACCCACAAATGTTGGCTTGTTCTTAGCAAGGGTAGCCAATCAAAGATGGGCAGAAACAAATAGCAGAAGACTTCCCATTGCTGGCTGCTGGTCAGGAATTCCTACTTCCCCAACCACTGGCCGTCAAAATTGGGACATGCACCCTTAGGGAGGCATGGGCCTGGCAAGCCAAAAATTACTGTTCTCTTTATCTTACTAGATTGATGCCCAAGTGACCAGTCCAGAAGGGACCACGGAAGAGAGGCCAACACTTGCTCCAAAATAATCTGATTGGATGCTGCTCTGGCTCCCACCTCCCTCCAAGGGCACCTGTCCCAGGTGGAAATGAGCCAGGGCTGGAGGAAAAGGGAGCAAGGAGGGGGGTTGAAGGGACTTGGAGGTGAGCCACCAGACACCCTCACCACTGGGCATGCTCCTAGGCATGGATCCCAAACACGGGGTACAGCGATGAATATGCAAGTCACTCTTCCTAACTCATAAGGAGGTGAACCTTCCTCGGCCTGGCCCATTCTTGGCAGGGAAGACTTGGGGATGAAGGAAGGAGATGTGGAGGCTGAAGGCTGATTGGCTTGGAGCCTCTCCTTCCCATGAGTGTCACTGGCAGGGTTTCAGACCATTGTTCCCACAAAAGAGCGCTGATAGGAAGAGCTACCTACCTATCCATAAAAGGTTCCCTTGGGGAACCCTGCCACCAAACGTAGGATCCATTTTAAAAAAGGAACCTAATTTAGATAGATAAGACTCCTGTGTGACTGCGCCATTTAAATTGTCATGGTATTACCCTGAACATTTCACAAACACTTTCTTAAAATCGCTTGCAGAATAATTCTACCATTAACAAAATAGAAGGATGACTTTATTAACACTGAAAAGAAAACAGAAAACGGGGGGCGGGGAACGGGATTTTATGCAAAGGCTCATCCCAGTGGGTCATGTTCCCTGACAACAGGGGACATTTCCTTAATCACTGCCCTAAGTGGGTGAGCACCTGCTTTTCAGAAGTCAGCCGTCAAGGCCCTTTCCAGCTCTCAGGGTCTCCAGAAAGCGTGTCCGGGCACCTATGCCTCATTTCCTCCTGCTTATAAAAACCCGTCCCCAGGGTAGGGAGAAGATCTTGCCAGGGGCCTTTATTATTCTGCAGCTGAGCAGGCCAGAGCTCACTCCCCTTATACATCACAGGCAAGGTCATTTAGGGCAGGGGACCCCTGGGTTCTGCCCCTGCTTGTGGCTCTTGCCTCCCCTTCCTGCGGCCACCCCACCCTGGCTTGCTGGTGCTATCCAGTTGTCTCCTCTCCCCCGCCCCAGCACCTCCAAAATCACCCCTTGAGTGAGGTCAGCTTTTGATTCCCTAAATGAAAACTCACAGGATACTCTGCCCCAGCTGCTTTGTCCGCTGCAGGATCCAGAACCCTCAGGGCTCTTGTCTCATTTAGCTTTAGACAGACTTATAAGGGACAGATAAGGGGTCACCCAGAGCCTGGAAAGTTCAACAGTGTGACGCGATCCCCCTCCATAGTATCCTTGGAAGTGGGCACCAAATCACAAGTGACTGGAGCCGACAGGGTAGAAAAAGATGACATTCAAGGGGGGGGGCGTAATAAGTGCAAAAAAAAAGATTTATAAAGAGGAGAGAAATTAAGCTCAGCGGGGAGAAAGCAATCAATATGCATGAAGAGGCAGGTTAATTAAATATGTATAATACATGTATAATACGACCAGCTTTCCGACACCCCAGCGAGGAAGGAGAAAGCCAGCGCCAATACTTACTGCCGTTGACCGGTCCTCATGGCCTGCGGGTCTTTGCCAAGTGAATGGTCAGAGAGGCTGCGGGTTAAGGCGCTCTGAGGAAAAGAGTAGATCTCTCTTTTAGCCTTGAAATCCTTGGCAGGTGAAAGGCATGTTTGCAGGGACGCATAGGTTCACGCATGCATACACATATACATAAGCATGCATGCACAACACACCTCCCACCACTTGAGCCAGGCAGCAAGCGGCCCCAAAAGCTCTCCTCTCTGCTTGTCACATCCAGTAAATACTGAAGCAGCCTACACCCAGCAGGCGGCGGCTCAGCTCCCGGGCACAGTCTGCACGCCCATCCTTATTGGCAGGACACAGGAGATGCCCCCAAGCAGAGCTGACCTGGCACGCATCCTGCACCTTCCTCCTTCGGCCTCACTAACCTGCAGCTCCTTTGGCTGCAGCTCAGGGAGAAGTCTCTCCCCAGCCCACAGCAGCTGCTCTGCCCCCCAGCCAAGAGTAGGTATTAACTCTTTTCAGGCCACCAAGTAGCTAAAAATCCGGGGAAGGGTGCCTTTCTAATGAGCTCCGCTGCTGCCTGGGAGGCTGGAGGCTGGTGGCTGCGCTGGGGAGCAGGGAGCATAAAGATCTTGCCCCAGACAGCTGCTGACAGCAGGAGCCAAGCCGAATCAAATCTCCTAATGAGCCAGGAGGAGGGGGCCTGTCTTGCTGGGTGTGATGTGATGTGATAAATGCAGAGAGCGAGAAAGCTACGGGGCAGGTCGCACATCTAAATTCCACCCCCTTTCTCCCAATTCTATTGCACTGAGCTCCCAAGCCAAACCACACAGCCCTGAAATTATCCCTCTCTGCCAAGTCTCAGCTGTCCCCTTCCTCGATGCCGCGGAACCTCTCCCCCTAGCCCATTCCCACCCAACCCCCCACCCCACCAGGACCAACCACACCGCTCCCCGCTCCTTAAGGAGAGATTCCCACCTCCTCTGCCTCCTGGAACGTGCAGATTTCCAACCCTATGCTCCTGCCTCTCACCTGGTTTTTCCTACAGTAGAAACTCACCTCTTTCCTCATCCATCACCTAGCAACTTCCCCCCGACTTGCATTTGTGATGGAGTGAGACTTTTTCCTTTGTTCTGCCCGATCTGCTCATCATCTCTGTTTCTATCTTTCTTCCTCCCTCAATATTATTTCCAAACCTCTATAATATCCACAGAGATCTTCACACTGTCTGCTGCTGTTCCAGAAGGAAGATTCTTCCTGTTTGCCCTAGTTCTCCGAAAGTGGTACCCAGACTGGCAGTCTGAGCATCACCTGGGAACGTGTTGGACACGCTACTGCTCAGGCTCCATGCAGAGACCTTTGGTGACAGAAACTACAAGTGGTGCCCAGCTTGCCCAGGGATTCTGATACACGCTGAAGTTTGCAGATTCCTCTGGGCTAAAGCTTGCCTTCTCTTCTTCATTACACTCTCGGTCTATGGCTGTTCGAATGTTGGTTCAGGAACCAGCTCCAAATACACCTGGCCTTTGTGGCAAGTTATTTCTCAAGCCAGAAGTTAGAAGATGTTTCCATAGAAAGTAGAGACTTTGTAACAAAGGTAATGGATTCCATTTATTTGACTTGTTCAATGTTGGGGACTGAACCAGGGCTTTACCTATGCTAGGCAAGTGCTCTACCATTTAGCTATATTCACAGCCCCTCTTCTTACTCTTATTTTTTTTCTTTTCCAGACAGGAGCTCCTTAAGTTGCTTAGAATGACTTTCAACTCACTCTGTAGCCCAGGCAGGAACTGCTACCCTTCTATCTTAGCCTCCTGAATAGCTAGGATTGTGGGCCTGTGCTTTCAGGTCCAGCTCCTTTAACATGTATTACATGTTTAAAGCAAAACTAGGTTTGTGCTACAGCACCCACAAGGCTGAAGCAGTAAGATCAAGAGTTCAAGGACAGCCTGCATTACCTCCACCTTCACAGATCCAGTATAAAACATTTTCATTTCTCATCATTCAACAATTCTGCATAATATGATCAGGAAGCTTATTATCACCAGAAAACTGAGGCTAAAGGTGATAAAGTTCCTTTTTTAAAGTGGTACAATACAGAACGGCAGCATAAGAACCAAAATTTGTGTCTTATGACTCTGACAGGGGAGCTTTTTACTCCTATGTCATGCTGGGCCATCTGAGCATATCTATTGGTGCATGACCCTTGTTCTGACAGTGAAATTAATGTGTTGTAATCATTCATTGCCTGGTGCTAGGATGAAATAAAAATCCTGCCCCCACAGTGACTCACTCTGTCTCTTGCTCCCTCTCTAATAATGCCCATGGCGTCCCTCCGTTAGATAGAGGTGCCTTCATGTTACCAAGCGAAATGTCTTCAAACACGATGCTAGCTAGAATTCAGAGTCAAGCTGAAAGAGAATTTTTCCCTTCCTAGATCCTTCCCTGGTGTTTTGTGCCATAAGAAAAAAAAAATCCCACGGATAAATACTTCTCTTTCCCAAGATGTGTTTACACCCTAAGGGGAAGTCCGCAAAGCTAATGTCTAAGGATCGTTTTGTATGTGCTAAACACTGTGCCCAGCACTGCACTTGAGTTAATTTAGTGCTCACAACAAATTTTCAAAGCCAACATCTTTATCAGCCCCCTTTTCAGGTGGAAAAATAGAGACAAGTCATTCATAAATAGCAGAACTGGCTTCTGGCGTCTACTTTGGCGCTGCCATGCCCCTCCCTCTTACACAAAACAGATGTCAGCAGACTCTTCCCCACCAGGGCTAATATGGGGCACAGGTTTTCCCAGAGTTTTGTGTTGTCTGCTACACTAGGGAATGGCTATGAGGCTGCTGAAGGACCTGAGTCTGGGGCAGGAGCTGTTCAATACTAACCAGACATCAGAGTCTTCAATTAGCTTTAGAAATAATGCGCTCTCGAAAGGCAGTAAGTCAAATGTTCAAGGAAAGACACCGTAATGAACAAAGTCTAAAGGAAAGGGTGAAATGAAAGAAAAGAAGGGGGATGGAGAACGTTAGGAAAAGAAGACAGTCAAAACTTGTCTGAAAGTTTCTACCAAAATACTCGTAGGCACTAATGTGGAACCTCAGATTGCCCAGTCGGAGAAGTGCAAACCTAATGCAGTCTGTCTATGGGAAGACTCCACCAGAAAGAGCTCCGGAGGGAAACGGGGTGTCATTTCAGCACCAGGAAGGCTGAGACAGAAGAAGCACATTTGAGGGCACTCTGGGTACAGAGGAAGACCCTGTCTTAAGACACAACAACAAAATGTCCAGGTAAACCTTAAGCTGACTCCAAAGTCGAGCATCCTACCTTGGGTTTCTTTCCTGGATGAATGGGGCAGGAAAGGACAAGAACCGTAGAGTTCTAGAAGGCCGGAATCTACCCACTTAGACTCCATCTTCCTCCTAGGCTTAGAGCCATGACTGGAATGTCAAGCTTTTGTGGCTACTGCTCCTGACTCCCTGGCTGAAAACTGGCCCCAGCTCCTGCTTTTTCCCAGCAAAGGTGACCAGCCCTGATTTGGCTCTATAGGCAATGCAGCGACCCTTCTGCTCTTTCCATTTTAAAGCACTCCCCTCGGGAACCATCTTTCCAGGCACAGACCAGCCTGCACCCCTTTGAAATTAGAGCTGCACCAGCAGGGCTCTGCTGGACAGCTCCAGGAACCCCAAGGCCACAGACTCCAGGTATCCCCCAGCAACCTCGTTCTCAGCCTTCCCTTCCTTCCCACAGGGCTCCCTCTGTTTGCTCATGACATCATTGCATCCTCATCCCTGGGGTAACAAGTGCAGATATTTCTGGCATCTTCTTCATTCCTCTTGCTAAATTGGTGTTTCAATCTGATCATTGTGTTTCTGAATTATTCCTTAGCTTCATTCCCCTCCCAGCCATTGGCACAGAGGTTCTTCAGCTCCCAGTGCAGATCTCCCTGCCCAACTCCTCCCCCCGCACCCACAAACCTCAGTTACCCACTGAACAGAGGCCATAAGCAGATCATCTATATACTAATCTTTGATGGGCTCAGTTGCAGCTCCCCTGTTTGCCTGACAATGAGCTGGCCCTGCTTCTCTATCTGGTTTTATTGCTCTCTCCAATACGTACGTACACGCCCATGCACCTGCTCCCTCCGTTCAGATCCTGCCCTGCATCTGCGTCTGAACTCCCAGCTCCTTTGCCAACCCCTTTACCTCTGATCTGAAAGCTCTCCTTCTGAGCTCTTTCAGGACTTCAATTAGAGGAGCCGCTCTATCCCAGTCCCACCACCTTGTGGTTGATCCATTTCCTTTGTGGTTTCCAATCCTCCCAAACTGATTTCCACTCCGGAAAGACGGCCTCTCTGACTGACTCCCTGGGCTTCCAACTCTCATCGCTTCCTACGGAGTGGGTGTGTAACACTCTGGCTAACTCGTTTATGAGTTCTTTTAAATGTTTTGATTTTATTTACTTATTTGGGGGGGGTGGGTAGGCGTGTAGCACAGCACACATGTGGAGGTCAGAGGGCAATTTGCAGGAGTTCGTACTTTCCTTCCACCATGTGGGTCCTAAGAATCAAACTCAGGTCATCAAGGTTGGTGACAAGTGACATCTTGCCAGCCCTTGTGTTGAATTCTTGAAAAAAAAAAGCAAAAGAAAAATCACCAAGCCATCCTTATGGAGAAAATGTGTTAAGACTTCTGCAGTCTCCTGATCAGGAGAGAAGTCCACAGAATGCTAATAGCTTCAGGGGACAGTGGCACAGGTATAGAGGGCTTTAATAAACTATCCCAACAGTCCAATCCGTGCAGGGCAGAATTAATCAGGAGCAAAGGGGGCACCTGGCATTGCCATACAAGCCTGAGAGGATAATTAAATTGATGATAAAAGGAATTAAAATCTGCACTATAATATTTTAAAAAGCCACGATAGAAGAAGAGGTTTATTGCCAAATGCCCCCTGTGTATTTATTTAATCAACATGCCACCTCAGATAGCACCACATTCAGAGCTTTTAATAAAAGTCATTTGGATATCAGATTTGGATTCTGGTCAGCATGCTGAAGCTCCTCCACAAATCTTTTAAAAGCAATTTCCACTGCTCGGCTTCCCGGTAACAGTAGAAACCTGGATCAACATATGCTGCATTGATTTGGGGTTTCCATGGAGACTGGAAGGACACAGGGAAGGGCAGGACAGAAAGAGGACACCTGACCCAAAATTCTACTTTAGAACAACAACAAAAACAAGCATCTCATGCTCATTCCTCTGAGCATTAGCAGCCCCCCTTCCTGTCAGTTCAAGCATCCAGATACTTAATTTGTAATAACCTTCCTGGGCTCCCATAAGGGAAATCATGGGGTCAGGGAGAAGGGTCAGCAGCTCACGCTAAGAACCCATGAGGTTTACAGGAAAACACGGGCATACAGAACAAAGGACCATAGGACATCACTCTTGTTAACTGGTTCTGCAACACTAACAGCCTGCACTAGTTCTGTGATCACCAACTAACAAGAGCAAGAACTCGTAAACTTTAATTTATTCTCTGACCCAGGCATAGTGGTAGTGACCCATAAGCCCAGCCCTTGGGAAGGGGAGACAAGAAAAACTCAGATGAACACGCCTGCCTGTTTTTTTTTCCAGGGTGAATATAAAAAGTAAGTGAAAAATTCTATGGGTGCTTTGTAAGTTCCAGCACATCTTCTGTTATTATACTTGGGGGGGGGGGTGATCGTGGCTTTCTTTTAAATAGAACTTTGCCAGTGAGTCAGTATATACCAAAAGAAAGGTAAGATGATGAGTTGGGGGAACGATAGAGAACTAAAGGGAAGCCCAGTGGAGTTGGTAGCCTCGAGTGCCAATCCCAGGAGCATCACTTTGCAGACATGTCTGTGGGCAAGTGATTCATCCAGGATGTCGTAATCGTTGTGGGATACAGTGAAGACAACAACCATACCAATGTCACAGGCTTGTTACCGGGGTTAACTGGGGTAATGGCATACGGTGTTTCCCACAAGGCTGGACAGGTAGCAAGTGGCCCTTAATCGTGAAGCACCTTTGTACTATTGTTGGTCTTATCAACAACGTTTCGCCAGCTAAAATGGGAATTAGATTTCTCCCACTTCCCTGCTTGACACAGGAACTACCTGGAAGATGTCTGTTCAGCTATTTAATAAGCTGTTTGAGGGAAAGTGCTATAGAAATAGACTGTTATTATTTAAAGACTCGGGTTTTTTTTTTTTTACCACTAGCTCACCAAGGTGATACAAAATGTATAAGATAATACATTTGTGGGGTTTTTGGAGCCTCTGGCCTTTGTTGCCTTTATGGTTTCTTTTTGTCCCTCCTGGGCCTCCATTTATCACCTAGCTACTCACCACAGGCTTTTCTTCTTTCTATCCTTTTTATTCTCTTGTCTTTGTACTACCCTTTCTAACTGTGTCTAGAATGGAATTTTAAAATTGAACCATGGAGGCTTTGGTACCTAAGCCTACAAATGCCACTTGGGTTTCCTAAAATGAGAAACACAGAAAATGACATAAAATTGGAAGACATGGTTATACAATCCCATCTCTTGGACAATGGTTGTCAGTGTTTTGTTTTGTTTTGTTTTTTCTGCAATACACAGATCTTATATCTGGTCCTGATTCCAGTCAAAAATGATAAAAATTTGATGAGACAATTAGGAAGATGTGGACACTGGCTGGATATTTGATGATCATGTGACCTCCCTTCTCCTTGGCTCTCTGGCTGGCTCCTCCAGCCCATCCCATAATTCCACTTTTTAACCATGACTTCCTGCCCTGCAGCTTTTGCACGCTGCCTGGCTAATCTCATCCTCACTGCCTTTTGGCACACTGACCGTTTCTCCACCTCCGACCCCTCTCTCAGACATGCCGATTCCTATAACCTGCGGATCACCAGACAGCGCCCTCCAGCAGACCACAGACACAATGATACAAATATATACCTAAAACCCAAGCACACTGCATCCTCCTTTCCTAATCTGTTTTATCCACTATCCTCTTCCGCCACTCTCTCTCACCCCCATAGCCCTTGGCTCCCCCTGGCATTGGTGAGATCGGGTTTTGATACCACCATCTACTGAGTAATTCAAGCCAAAAATAGAGAAGTAATTAGAGGTAACTCCTTTTCTCTCAGCTCCTGTCTTTAACCAATTATCAAATCATGCTGATTAAATTTCTTCCATAGTTTTCAAATCTATCTCCTGCCTTGCATCCCTACTACCGCTACCCTGACTCATGTCCTCACGGGCCCAGCTGATGTTCTCGCGGCATCTGCTCTCTGCAGCCCAGTCTGTGGCCTTAAACGCAGCTCTGTTTTGCAGCCACAATCATATGTTTAAGTCCCAAATATGGTTATGTCTCTTTTTCTCCCAACTTATAAGCCCCCATAGTTTAAGCATAAAGTTCAAGCTTAATAAAGAACTTACACACAAACTCCTTCAGACCCGGGTCTTGTCTCCCATGAAAGCTGCCCATCACTACCCTGCCTTGAGCTTCACACTCCCCCCTCCCACACACCCTCCAGTACTCACGCTCTGGAGCACAGAGCTCTGTGTCCCTGGACCTTATTTGTTCCATTCCATCTGCTTAGAATTCTCTCGACTTGCCTAAACCCAACTCATCCTTCAAGTTGAACTTTGAGAAGACCACCTTACACACCCAGGGTAGCAAGTGCACTCCATATCCTTGAGGATCCTGGGAATATATGTCTAACTCATTACCTGTAATTCTCTTCTTATTATATGACCCCAAGTTCATCCAGGACACCGAAATGTATTACTTATGACTTATTCCTCCATTAAACTGACATTTAAGAATGGAGATAGAGACAGAGACCCACACTGGAGTACTGGACTGAGCTCCCAAAGTCCCAATGAGGAACAGAAGGAGGGAGAAGATGAGCAAGGAAGTCAGGACCAAGAGGGGTGCACCCACCCACGGAGACAGTGGGGCTGATCTATTGGGAGCTCACCAAGGCCAGCTGGACTGTGACTGAAAAAGCAGGGGATAAAACCGGACTCTCTGAATATGGCAGACAATGAGGGCTGCTGAGAAGCCAAGGACAATGGCACTGGGTTTTGATCCTACTTCATGTTCTGGCTTCGTGGGAGCCTAGCCAGTTTGGATGTTCACCTTCCTAGACCAGGATGGAGGGGGGAGGACTTTGGACTTTCCACAGGGCAGGGAACCCTGACTGCTCTTCAGACTTGAGAGGGAGGGGGAGAGGAATGGGGGGAGAGGGAGAGGAGTGGAGGGGGGAGGAGTGGAGGCTGGGAGGAGGCGGAAATTGTTTTTTTCTCAATAAAAAAAAAGAATCTCTTTTACGGCACACTTTATTCCATGCATTACATAGGCAAATATATTTCCATCTCTACACCCTCTCCCAGATTTAGCATGGTACCTGACACTAATAAAAAATACTCTAGTGTCAAACCTGCCTGAGCCTGTGAGTAGGAAGGCGAGTAAGACCATGTCTTAGTCTGGAGCAGGATGCTGGCCAGCACGGAGTCATGAAAATGCCACAGGCTTTCCAGGCATCAGTGATACGGCTTCAAGTTCTAATTCTACCTATTCACCTTTCCTTCGGATCTTCCTTTTTAAAAAAAAAAAAATCTTTGAAATTAATGTTACTAAGGCAAGGCCAACTTCCTATATCACTGTATAAGCATTCATAGAAATGTCAAAGCAGACTGGATTGGAAATTACTCATTCCCGAGAAAGCATGAAGCCTCATGATAAGCATCACAGCAGATAAGGCAGAGGCCCAGCACCAAGTAGGGACAGAGGTGGGGGCTGCAGTAGTAGGAAGGGCAGTAGGGCCAGGGATGAGGACATAGGGGGACCTGGCTTCCAAGGCCTATGGGCAAGAGGCGCTGCCACAGGCGAAATGTGACTCTTGTCCTCCTGTCTATGGGTCCCCGATTATCATTTCTTCCCCTGCTTAGACAGTAACAAAAGCATCCCCATTCGCCATTGAGGTCCACAGCTGTGGGCAGAAGAGGCTTACACACACACACACACACACACACACACACGAATATAAAGTAAAACTCTGTCTAAGCCTCTGTGTTACTGGCTTCAGGCAATGCCTTTCCTGTCGCCCCTCCCAGTATCATCCTAGCTAACCACCTGGATCAGCAGACGGGAATTCACAACCTTTGGAGCCTGGGATGTGGAATGGGGTTTGCTGCAGCTTGTAGCCACAGAAAATAGCGCTGTGCAGGCTGGGCCCCTGGAAACGGTTCTCCCTCTGGGTGTGGTCCTGAATCCAGAGCCTTCTGAGAAATGAGTAGAACACTCATCTCTCTGAGATGCCTCGATTCCAGATAGATGCCCGGCTTACATTAGTGTTAGCCCTGGAGGTGTGAGGAGGGACAGGGCTGTGTGGGTGCCCCTTGAGGAACAGAGGTGCTAGGCAGATCCTCACTGTCTCTTTGTCCTGACAGATAAAGGAATCCTTAAGCTTTTTCAAGACACTCTTTCTCCTAGAACCTCTTATTGAACATTTCAAAAGAACTGCATCAGAGAGCATGGTCAAAGACCAGCGGAGAGTGCTGGTATTTCTAGATGGTTGAAATCTTAACCTAGAAGTGGTAGAGAGAGCGACGGGGCCTTGTCAACATCTCCAGGGGTGTAGGTGTTTGGATGAAGAAGGTATGAAAAACTACAAAACAGAGAGTCTGTGATAGGACTCGGAAAATATTCTACCTTTAGGGATGTAGCTCATCAGGTAGAGTGTTGGACCAGCGTGAATGAGGTCTTGGGTTCAATCCCAACAGTAGGAAAAAGAAAATTAGAAAAATATTCACAGCTACAAAGTAGCAGCAAATCTTTCACGTGTGCAGTACGGTCAAGATTTAAGACGTGACTTCACAGCCAGGCGGTGGTGGCGCTCGCCTTTAATTCCAGCACTCAGGAGGCAGAGGCGGGCAGATCTCTCGTCTACAAGAGCTAGTTCCAGGACAGGCTCTAAAGCTACAGAGGAAAAAACAAAACAAACAAAAACACTTCTCTTCTAAACTTCACAGGTGGCTTTAGCCTCATTGGACCCTGGCTTGTCCTGAGAAAGTAGAGGTTAAACTGCATAATAAACGAAAAGTCTCTAGCAAAGTTCCTCAGTACATCTTCTTCACAGGAGACTGATTTTTCTTATTCATTTTAACTCAATCTTGCAAAAAATCTTCAGGAATAAGTGAGCACTTGCAATTATCCCCATTTTCCTGGTCACCAAAGTGAAGCTGCTCAGTGAAGGGTCCCAGGAAATTCAGCCAATGGCTCTAGGAACTCTACAATCCAGGATGGCCATCCTTCCAGCACATTCTCTGCATGTCCACCTATTGGCCCATCATTGAGAGCCACAATCTGGGGAAGAAGGATTTTCATAAAGCATGTTCTGTTTAGGCAATCAGCCATACTCTTGAGCACCTCCTGTGAGTACCTGCCATGCCTAAGAAGGCTATCATGGCTAGGACCCATCTCCAGGTCAGAGTGCACTGACCCATGAAAAATAAGACTTTGCCACCATTAATGAGGGGTTAATAAACAGTACCTGCACAGGTTTTCCTGTCCCATTTGTGATGAGTGATATTGTCAACTTGACAAGACCTACAATCATCTAGGAGAAAAACCACTGGGCACGTCTGGATTGGGTAAACTGAGGCAGAAAGACTGACTCTGACTGTAGGTGGCATCTTTCTGGGCTGGTGTCCCAGACAGACTAAAAAGGAGGCAATGAGCTGACGGCTCGCATTCCTCTCCCTCTGCTATCTGCTGCAGACACAGTAGGACCGGCTGCTTCATATCCCTGCTGCCATGTCCTCCTTCCCATGATGGAGAGCACCCTCACCGTGAGCCTAAACAAATCAAGTTGCCTTTGTCAGGCATCTTGTCCCAGCAAGAGGAAAATAGCTAATCCGAACACTACATTAAAAAGAATTAATAGGAATAAAATCAAGCTGAGAGTGAGCAGAGAGACCGCAGTTAATAAAGGCTGGACAACTACATGGGTGGCCGTGGTTTCCCAAAGGATAATGACAGCCCCCATCAGCACCATGATAATGTTGCTTGTTGAGGTTTAACTTTTCCGAATCACTAATACGACCTCGCAAACATTTCCCTGTCTTCCAGAAATTCCTGTATCCTCTAAGAAAACCCTAAAGATTTCCAAGTCTGTTAGAACAAGTGGCCCCAAAGTAAGCCACATTGTAGGCTAGGCTAAGCATTCCTGCACTGCTGCAGATGGAAGCCTCCCCAAGTCAGAGCACACTGGGACATGAACCACGGGTGGCCCTGTCTTCAGTACATAGACAGTGCATGGATGACAAGCAGTTCTAACACAGAAAGAAAAACTAACAACCTCATTCCCCCAGCACAACCCACCCCCCCGGAAAAAAATCACCAGCCACCGTGCCAGGGACCTATCGTCTCTTGTAGCTGCGATATGTACCCTTCACTTGCCACTTTAGCATTGGTAGCCTCAGGTGCATTTTAATCTCCCTCCAACTCATTGTCATTGTGAGTCCCTTTGCATTGGAATGTGTCCCTAGTGTTAGTCACCAGCAGAGCCTAGCGGACCTGCTTGGCTGACTAGAAACAAGACAGATGCTATGTGCAGTCAAGCTGCTGTGCTGGCGACCCCAGTTCCAAGCAGCGGCTGAGCAAGACATGAATGGAACTAAAAATAAGGAGCCTGTGGCACCGTGCTGACATCAACTGACAATATTTTCAGGGACCCCTAAAAATATGAGGCCAGAAACAGAATGCCGGTCTGCCAGAAAGCAGACTTCACGGGTCCTGAGGAGTTAAGACAGAGACAGATAGAAAGCGAAAGAAGAAAGAAAAGAAAAAGAAAAAGCATTTACAGCTCATCCTTTACTAACTAGAAAGAAGAAGCTATTCCTGTATCCTTGTTCTGGACCAGTGTGGCAGGCTTGTCCTGCTCCGAGGATGCTCCGATACAGGGTAAGTGGAGACTACGACAGAAGTGCCTTTCTGCTCTCTGTTGTCTGTCCTGCGTCTCCCGGTAAGACTCAGCTGGTGTCCAGGGACCCATCACGCCCTTGGAGAAACAGCCGCTCTCTCTTACCTGTCTGGTGGTGGGCAGCGCAGCTGGGAAGATGTGGCTGGTGTCGGCTCCAACTGGGCATGGCTCAGTGAAGCGCTGAATGACAGAGTCAGCCCTCTCCTGGTACATGGGTGAGGGTGGTGGAGCGTGGCCGCCTCACCTCGGGCCGCTAGAAGAGCTCCTGCAACATGCTGCTCGGGAGCGCTCTGCTCAGCGCCAGGCTTTGCATCTCATGAAAAGGGAAAGAGCAAGCAAGCAGGCAAGCAAGCCTGTGAGCGGGCGCAGGGGAGGGGGCGGGGAGGCAGAGGGAGGGGAGAGGGGCACTCTGACAGATGATGCGCAGCCACGCAGTTGGGGGAGGACCACAGGCTCCAGCAGGATGGCAAAGCCTGTGTGGCTCTCGGCTGATGGTTTGAACACAGACAACTACCTCCGAAGGGCTAGTGGTCTGCGAAGTTCAGTCAGGAGCAGAAGGCGTAAGGGTGTGACTGAGGGCACCAATGAGGGAGAGAGAGGGTGGTCTGCTTTTGCTGAGGGTCACACCAAGACAGGAGCATGCTTGGTGATGTGGGGAAGGGGGAAACACAGTCCCACATTCCTGACTTAGCGTCAAGCTTGTCCACCTCCCCTCCCATAGTTAGAAAAGCCATTTAGACATAGGATTTAGAATGGGCAGGCAATTCGTGTCAAGCGCTACTCCAACTTTCCTAAAGATGAGGAAAATATTAGATATGGGTAGGGATTAGTTCAGGGTCCTTTGTCACCCTACGCAGAGACCAACCGGCCTGCTCCCCTACCATGTGCACAATAGGTTGGGTACCAGGGGCTTGTGCTGTCCAGAACAGGATCAAGAGCCGGGGTTAGAAGAGTAGCGAGGATGTACCACGTGATGCTTGTCTGTAAAGTTCCATTCTGATGGCCAGGAGCACAACCTTCTGCTTCGCTTGGGCCAGTGCCCAGAGCTGCTTTTGAGCAGCAGGAAGGGCCCTTCGCAGGATTCTAGAGTGTTCATGCAACGGGTTGACTGCACAAGCTCCAGGCTGACAGTCGCTGGCTCTGTTTACAACCACAGCCAAAGACAGAGGGTGACAGGGAGATAAACAAACAGTGGAAGGAGAAGAGACCAGAGGAAGCTGCAGCTGGGAAATACTCCAATACGCACAGCTAATGAAGGGAAAAAGAGATCTCAAACAAGGGCTTTCTCGGGAGGGAGATGGCAGGACGCAGAGGGCGAAAAGGGACTGATTTGGATGTGTAAGGAACCATCCTTCCTTCCGCAGGTACTACCCCTCAGTCAAACCTCTCTTCTAAGGACGGGACCAGCACTGATCCTAGAGATGAACCCCTCTCCCACAACCCGTCAGGCTCCTATCTCCGTAGATGTTCCTATCGTCAAGTTGCTGCCGCCTAAAACATTGCTAGATTTCAACACATTCGAGTCAATAGAACAACCACTGTGGAGAACCTACTATGTGCTTCAGGAGCTGCTGAGGGATTGGAGATCTTTGTCATGCCAGACAATAGAAGGAAGGGACAGTGATTCGGGTAGCTAATGTGTACATAAACGAGTTAAGTACTCAAATCACTAAGGAAACGCGAGGGAGTTGAGGCGGAAGGCTTCCAACTGGAAAGTCAAGGAGACTCTCTGAGAGGACCTGCTAACTCCTTCCTGTACACTAACCGCTGCAGGTGGATTTTGATCCATAAAAACAGCTGAGATGGAGAACCCAAGGCTAAGGAATGGCCCTGGTGAAGTATAGAGCCTGCTGAGAGACCCATGCAGAAGAGCAGCCTCAGCCTGGTAAACCCTGCACTGTGCTTGGTCAGGGCTGGACTGGTTGAGCTCTATCAGGGTAGAGGATGGGAGGAGATGGAAAAGAAGGAGGTCTATACTGGAAACCAAGAGTTGGCGACAATAAATAGAATCCCTCGACAAAGGTGAGAAGAGAGAGAGGGGTTCAGGGAAGATACTGAAGAAGTTACCACATTTAAAGGAAATAAGAGCCAAGCAAAGATTGAAGAGAAAAAAAACCTGTTTGATAGAGAGAAAGCGGGGCGAATGAAGCAGTCCAGAAATCATAAAAGATGGACACTGCCAAGAGCCAAACGCTAGAGAGAGAGCAGAGTCGGTGAGGAGAGACACTCGCGTGATTAACAGTGATTTGAAGCTGTCGGTGGGCCCCTGAACCTTGGCTTGGAGCAAGAGATCTCAAGCTCAAGATGAAAAACATCCTCCTCAAGTGTTTGCTGTAATACTAATTGAGAGAACACCCCAGGTTTCCAATTCACTAGAGCCAGGATGGAGGCTAAGAATTTGCCTCTCTAGCTCTGAGTCTCCGCAGGGGAAATAATGGCCTCATTAAGAGTACGAAATGAGCATGACCATTAAGAGCTGTACCCATGGAAAGTAAACGTGTTTGAGGAGCCAGCTAGGAGGTTCATGGCATCTCACCTGGACCCCAGGTCATCAGATGGTCCCTCTGCTCCCTGCACCTGTCCTCTTGAACCTTCTTGGATTGAGGAAACTAAAGACCAACCTTTTTGGAGGGAATGACTTTTCTCCTCTCTCTATTGGTCCAGCAGGATTCAGACAGTGTTTTCCTTTCCTCGAGTTGGGAGGAAATAACTACCATCCCAGAAATTCTCAATACATTTTTATTACTTACATTAAAAATATTGTATATGGGGGCTGGAACAATGACTCAGTGGTTAAGAGAATTGCCTGCTCTTCCAAAGGTCCTGAGTTCAATTCCCAGGAACCACATGGTGGCTCACAACCATCTGAAATGAGATCTGATGCCCTCTTCTGGCCTGCAGGCAAACACACAGACAGAATATTGTACACATAGTAAATAAATAAAATATTTAAAAAAATATTGCATGTGATGCAGTGGTGGCAGATACCTTTAATCCCAGGTATTGGGAGGCAGAGGAAGGTGAATTTCTGTGAGTTCGAGGTCAGTCTGGTCTACAGGAGCTAGTTCTAGGGCAGCTAAAGCTATTATACAGAGAAATCTTGCCAAAAGAGAAAGGAAGGAAGGAAGGAAGGAAGGAAGGAAGGAAGGAAGGAAGGAAGGAAGGACGGACTCAAAGTTAAAGGCTGGATGAACATCCTGCTCAAGAAATCTCACCCTTTCTGGGTAAAGAGAAATAAAAGAAACAGCAGTCGTGATGAACTTACACAGACTCACAAGTGTTTTCCTAAGTGATATACACAGTCATCTGCAGATGTAGCCTTTTCTGTTTGCAGTTACAATATTTATTCTGAGCATAAGAAGAGTTGAGCAGTAAAAGGGGACATTACAGAGGCTTGATATATGAGAAGCATACTCTAATACATTGGTTTTTTTTTTTAATTAAATTCTCCCGTCCAATCGTAAGCTGAGTACAGATGCCATGATATCCCAGGCTCTAATTCACTTTATAACCAAGGATGACCTTGAACTTCTAACGCCTCTGCCTTCACCCCCCCCAACTGCTGGGATTTTAGGCCTGTGCATCACCTATCCGGTTTATGCAGCACTGGGGGTGGGATCCAGAGCTTCGTGAATGCTAAGCAAACATTCTACCAACTGAGCCCTCATTTTTATTACTAAGGTACCCTGCTGTGCCAGTCACATGAATATCCGCCCCTAAAATAAAACAAGGAAAACAAGGCAAGATATAAATGAGCTGGTGAAGGTAGGTAACCAGAGGTGGGGGAGGGGATACTCCAGTGATATCCCAGGCTAATCTCTGGGATTTGTGAAGCATAGCTAAAGGGACTTTAGCAGATTTGACGAAGGTGAAAGGCCTAGAGATGGGAATCCAATCCTGGATTGTCTGCGCCAGTGACGTTCTAACACATTCCAGGAACATACATTCTTTTTTTATTATACTTTTATTTGTTTAGGGTGAGGTGCGTATGTCATAGGGCTCATGGGAAGGTCAGAGAGCAGAAGTCAGTTTCGTCCGTCTCCTATGTGGGTTCCTAGGAGCCAGCTCACATTCCTAGGCTTGGTAGCATCCGATACCTTTACCCACTGAGCCACCTAACCAGCCCCATAACATACGTTTTTAGGAGTGAAAGAACAGAGAGTTGGCTCAGCACTGAAGAACCTTTACTGCTCTTACAGAGGACCCCGAGTTGTCTTCCCACCACCCGTGCCAGCAGATCACAGCCTTTACTCCAGCTCCACGGAAATCTATCACCCTCCCCAGGGGCTCCCGCAAGCAAGCGCACGCATACACACACACGCACATGCACACACGCACACATGCGCGCATACACACCCAAATAAAATGAAAATAAATCTGTTTTTAAGCGGAAGAATGGAACAGAAGGGAAGGTGAGAGACGAAACAGATGAAGGGTAGGAGAGAGTCAACCCATAAGAGAGACCTGACCCCTATTTTCTGGCTTTGAAATGGAGGAAGAAGCCAAGAGCCAAGGAATACAGTTGAAAAGCTGGAAAACCACCTCGAAGACACACGATGTGAGGTCTGGAAGCAGAGGGAACTGAATATCTCCCAAGGAGCGAAAAAGAGCAGGAAAACAGATCTCTCCTGAAGCCACAGGAAGGAACCAACACAATCAACACCTTAATGTTAGCCCATCAGGACTCCTAAGAAACCTCCAGCTAATGGACCTATGTGATAATAAATTCGTGTCAAGTCGCTGCTATGTTTGTGTGTGTGTGTGTGAGCGTGTGCACGCATGTATGTAGGTATGTGTGTGTGCGTGCATGTGAGTGCGTGTGTGTGTGTGTGTATAATGATTTGTTATGGCAGCAACGGCTGTAGTAAAGGCATTTCTGAATTTAGGTTAAGAGCCGTTTCTGCCTTCAGGTAAGGGCAATGAACACTAATCATGCAGAAATGCAGAAGGCTGCTAAGAAACAAAATCAGAAAGCAGATGGCCTCAGCTTTTTGGTAGACTGAAGGTCTCCATCTCCCTCTCCCCACACACAAGGTGAGTATCTGTACTTGCCTTTAAACAACTCCTTTGGCTGTTTTTCCTTCTCTTCCCTTCCCGGGCAGAAATGGCTCTAGCTCTAATAAACTAGTCACATCTGAGCATGATTTTGCTGTCCCACACAGTAAGCTATGATGGGAAACACAATTAATGCCTAAGGACTGAGCAGAGAAAAGGAGGAGGCCACCCCCTTTTCAAGAAGAGTACGTCTGACTATGAGAAAGCAGAGCCTGCCAGCTGGAGAAAAGAGAGAAAAGAAACAGCAGAAATCTAACCAAAATAGCCCAGTCCTAAGACACAAAGGAGCCAGAAAGTTCCAGATAGAAAGAAAATAGGATGGACTGATCAGTAGACAGATAGAAAGAAATAGTTCATAGTCAAAAGAACATCAACAACAAAACTCCTCTGAACTCTTCAGATGGACCCATGAGAGTCCAACCCAAGCAGTACTTGGGCACCTATAAGCAGGGGTTCACATGGGGGCATGTGCACATGGCACACTCCTGTGCTTGCATTACTTGTGGGTTTAAATATTATATTTTAAGGTTGTTTGGAGCAAATAGAACTTAAAGCATCTATCCAGGAACCTTGTTCCCAACCTTTATTTCTCCCTTTCCTGTTTCCATAGGCAACAGAGGGGCACAACGGAGAGGATGGACCCTGAAGTCTAAGTGTAAATGCTAGATGAGCCACTCACAGGTTCTGTGACCTACAATAATGCAATCTCTCTGCACCGCATGGCTGTCCTTCCCTGTGGTCCTCACAGGGTCCTGAGGAGAATGAATGTGTTCAGATAATACCCCCTCTACACGATCCACGCTCCCCCTTGACACCCTACCCTTGACCTAGTACTAAAAACAAATACTGTGTGGGAGAACTGTTGGAGACCAGCTTCAACAAAAACACCACTTCCCAGGGTAGGGGAATGAGGATTAGAAAATACGTATAGAGGACGAAGACGCAAGTGAAAGTAATAAGACAGAAAACATAGGCTGGTACCAGAAGGAGTTCCAGTGAATACAGAAATTTGCCCATGTTTAATTTTCCATATACTCCAATACAACAGGGGGAAGAAGACAAAAGACTATGTTAACACAACACAAAGGACAACTAGAACTTCAATTCTACTTGTTACTTGCTTCAATACTTTGAGACATCAAGTTATTAGCATTCTGTTGTTCAGGTGGTGAACCTACCTTAGACCAAGTATCCTGTAGGCAGGCACTCCCAAGGTCAAACCTCCTATTTCAAAAGGAGAAGCAGAAGTATGCTTAAATTTCCTAACCCTTGGTTAGTGGGGAGTGGATCTACCTATGTGGGCCATCTCAATGTCAAAAGGACCAAGTAACCGCACCCCAGGTCAGGACGTGTAGCCCTGGTTGTTGTCAACAATTTTGAGCAACCTCAAACTCTCTGACCTTCAGACAAGGTGGAGATAGGCTCACAGTTTTGGGCCCCACAGAGAACTAAGCCGTCCTCAAGTGTGGACATACTATCCTTTATTGCCTGTTTTCTTGTCTCTGGCACCCCCACTAAACTAAACATTCCATGAAGACAAGAACCAAATCTTGGGCTGGAGAGATGGCTCAGTGGTTAAGAGCATTGCCTGCTCTTCCAAAGGTCCTGAGTTCGATTCCCAGCAACCACATGGTGGCTCACAACCATCTGTAATGAGATCTGGTACCCTCTTCTGGCTAGCTGTATACATAGTAAATAAATAAATAAATATTAAAAAAAAAAACAAAAACCAAATCTCTAGTTTCACCCTGCTCTCCTTGTCTTATCAAAATCTCAGTGATGAAAGGACACTCTGTTCCTCGTCAGGTGTGGTGGTTTGAATAAGGACAGCCCCACAGGCTCAGATATTTGAGTGCTTAGTCTCCAAGGAGTGGAACTGTTTGGTAGGGTTAGAAGGACTAGAAGGTGAAGCCTTGTTGGAGGAAGTATGTCACTGGTGGTGGGCTTGAGGTTTCAAAAGCCCATGCCAGGCCCAGTACGACTGTCTGTCTGTCTTTCTCTCTCTCTCTCTCTGTTTCTCCCTCCCTCCCTTCCTTGCTCCCCCTCTCTGTCTGTCTTCCTCCCCCTTTGCCTTACAGATCAGGATATAGCCTTCTGCTATTGATCCAGCACCTGCCTGCAGACTGCATGCTCCCCACCATGACGATAAAGGACTAAACCTCTGAAACTATAAGCAAGCCCCAATTAAATGCATTCTATCTTAAGATGGTCATGGTGTTTCTTCCCAGCAATAGGCCAGTGAGTAAGACACCAGCCTCTACACCTGCTGGCAGATAGGCACAAATGTTTAAAATATGCAGCCAGCTCCCCGTTCTCATCTTTGAACAAATCCTAGGCTTCTTGGACCTCCATCTTCGCTCACTTATCTATGGATTTGTTTCCATTTTTATAATTCTGTGTTCCGCTCCTCACCTGCCAGCTGGAAGCTTCACCTGAGATAAATTAAGGCAATGTGAACAAAAGACCATCACTGGGGTGTTAGCAGGTGCTAAAGATGATTGACATGGCAGTCCTTGGCCTGTTCATAGAACTCTCTCCCACACTGACCCTGAAATGTTTCCATTAAGGCTCTGTCACCTACCAACTATGTTTAATTTATTATGCACCTCAGCTTCATTTCTAATATCAAAAATGTAATTTGACACAGGAACCTAAAGAAACCCATTCTATACTAGAAAATTTATTCGTGACTATGTCCTCTAAAACATTGATCAATTCTTTCCTTCAAAGTGATTTTTTTCTTTTATATGTGTATTTTTCAGTTACGTATCATACATATTCCAATTAATAAACATAGGTTGGGAGGCACTTTGTGCCATAAAACTTCCATATTTTTATGTTATAGCCCAACAAAATTTTCTTAATTCTCACTTAGTAACACAGAATCATCAATCTTTCATTTCCAAATAAAAACAATAAAAATCCTATTTACTACTGCTATCATTTTATAAAATAATTTTAATGCCAAAAGAATAAAAGATAGCACAGTGAAGGGTAACTATTTACTCACATTCATGCATAGAAATTGTTATGAAGAAACACACATGTGCTTTGTGAGGGAAAAGGTTCTTTAATTTTTCTGTAGTCAGTGCTAACTTTTTCTCTGATGCTCATAAGGAGTCTATATTGGGAAACTGGTCCACATCACTGCATCCATCACCAGTTTTCAGAATGCCAGGGGACTGCAATCAGAGGTGATGTTGATAAGTAGGTCTCAGGAGGGTCTTTACACTGGCTTGTTCTGTTAACTCTGGAGCTGGCTTTGAGCTTCAACATCACAGGAAGTAGATATATTGGACCAGAGCCATAGTGTACATTTTCCAGAAATGTAAAACAGCTCCTTCTCTAGTTTTGCTTTGGTTTTTGCTGATTTTTGTTGCTGTTGTTTTCTGAGATAGAATCTCAACTCCGTCGCTCAAGCTATTATTACTTCCTGTCTTAGTCAGTGTTCAACTGCTGTGAAGAGACCCCATGACCATGGCAACCCTTGAAAAAGAATTAACTGGTGCCGGCTTCCAGCTTTACAGTGTTAGTCCATTGTCATCATGGTGGGGAGAATGGGAGCACGCAGGCTGGCATGGGCCTGGAGAAGTAGCTGAGAGTTCTACATCTGAATCCACAGGCAGCAGGAAAAGAGTTTCTTTGTATAAAGTTGATATTTTTTCCTTCCTCTGTAGCTTGGTCTTCTGTCTTACTTGGTCATTTCAGTGTTTGTTTGTGCCAGGAACCAATTTGACAGTCCTCTGGACAAACACCATCACCCACTGTTGTCAAAAACTGCTTGTTCGTTCCCAGCTTCCCAGACCCAAAAAAATCACACAGAAACTATATTAATTGCAATATTGTTTGGCCAGTAGCTTAAGCATATTTCTAGCTAGCTCTTACATCTTAAATTAACCCATTTCCATTATTTTATGTTTTACCACAAGGCTTGTGATTTATCAGTACTGGCACACAGGCATCTTTCTCCTCCGGCAACTACATGGCTTCTCTTTGACTCTGCCTACTCTCTCCTCCTCTATCTGCTGAGAATTCTCACCTTGCCCTATTCTGCACTGTAATAGGCCCAGAGAGGATTCTTTATTAACCAATGATATTCACAGCATACAGAGAGAAATCCCACATCAACCCACCTGCCCATACCCCTGTTACACAGGGAACATCATGGATGGGAAGGCAGAAAGAATGTGAGAACTAGAGACTGGGGAGGGATGCTGTAAGATGCTGTCTTCTGGCCTGACATGGCTGTCATACTCACAAACTTACACCCACTGTTTCCGCCACACAAACCTACCCCAGGTCAAGCCAGCGGCATCCCTGATGCTGATGGTAGGCTCTGCCCCTTACTGAGGCTACCGAGAGGAGGGGAATCTCTTTTTCTCCCTTTGAGGGTGTGGCCACTGGTAGGTTTCCCATGCTCCAGTGAATGGCCCCACACCCACATATATACGGGCAGCACTAACTGGATTTAGCGAATTAGCAAGAAAAAGAGGAAGCATCAGAAAAGGAGGGAAAAGAAGGAAAAGGAGAGGAGAAAGAGGAAGAAAAAGACATGAGATTAGGAGGAGGTGCTGAGGGGATATGAGGGGAGCTGCAGTTGGGAACTGGAACATGAATATGATCATATTCCATTGTTTACATGTACGGAATTCTCAAAGGATAATACAAGACTCTTCAGGCAATTTCTAACCTGGCAGGAGGCAGCCCCTGAAGTCAGCCTCTCCTCTTGAGAAGTAAATACAGAGCCCATACAGGAGCCGGTTTCCTTACAAAACAATTTCTTCCCGGTCTTGGAGAAAGAATAGAACCCCTTCGGCTATTACAATAGATATCTGAGCAAGACTAAACTCTCACTGGCAACTGTAATCAAAACTCAGATCCTCAGAGAGGGCAGACCACATAAGGAAAGCCCTTCCAAAGGTTCCAGAACATGATTCCATCCTTGTGGAAAGACAGAAGTAAAATACTCCGTCTTCCCAAATCTAAACCTCCCCCCCCCCCCCACACACACACATTTAAGATTCCCATAGCCAAGAAGTCTTGCCCTCCCTGTGAGTCTGTACTGAGGTAAGGTTGATGACAACCCCTCCCAGGGCCAATCCTCCTGAAAGTGTAATGCTGTAGCAAAAGCACACGCAACCTTCCATAGATAGGATGTCGTAACTGTAGTGGGGATACAAGTCTTGGATGTCGTAACTGTAGTGGGGATACAAGTCTTGGTCGCTGGAAGCCATTTGTGTGCTTATTAAAATGATTGGAAGTGAACTGGGAGAAAGGAAGGTGACTAGCCGAGCTTTAATGTGGTGTCCACACACCAGAGAATCCACTGTGACACCGGTCACCACTGTGACACCGGTCACCCGGGGGAGGGTGACTCGAATGGCCGCTAGGATGGCGGAAGGTTGTCAAAGGCGAGCAGCCTGGAATGCTTCTGCCTCTCTTCTTCCCTGTCACTCCGTCATAGGGGTGATTAGTGAGCAGGATTAAGAAAAACGTAAAATCAATTGAAGAGAAGGGAGAAAACTAGAGCCATGCAAAACCCGCAGTGGGGGTGACCGGCTGGTGTGAGGGTCAGCTGTGGCAGCTGATGCCTGCTGTCCCTGAGCTCAGGAGAACCAGGGTGAGTCCGAGGTCACCCTGGGCTATCCAGTTTTAGACCAGCCTGGGTTGCAAGTGAGACTTCGTCTCAAAAAACAAACAAAAAAGTAGTGTTTCTTCAGGAAAGTGTCCCAACCCTGCCTTGCCTGTTTCTGAATGCATAAAATAGGATCTAAACGGGTTTAGATCAATGCACACACAAATCTCTGCAGTGAGCGTGTCGTTACATATATTCAAATGTCAACCGATGCTGAGGTTTACTTATGTCTGTGAAAGGGGTGGGGATGGCAAAAAAAAAAAAAAGATGAAACTACCTGGAAGAAATTAGGTTAGTTTCGCTTTTCGTTTCTTTTTTAATAATTCTGAAAAGGTTAAAGCAGAAGGCTGGTTATAGTCGAGGAGTTTCTAACCCGCGCATGTTGATTCATCTTTGTATCTGAAGCCACCTCTCAGGCTGTAGTTTCAGATCTCCATCCCCGGGCCAGAGGGTTCACAGCGCAGGCCACCAAGGCCTTCATTCACATTGTTCCTCCCACCTGGGATTAGAAACATTGGCCAGCCAGCCACCGCGAAAGGGCTTTTTTTTCCTGGCACCGGTCTGTATTTGGAAGACAAGGAAGGCTTGGTGTGTGGGGAAGGGGGTGGGGGCCGAGAGACGAAAGCACGGGTTTCTGGAAACAGCTCCTTCCTGAGAGCAGAGATTAGATAGGGGTGCCAAGCATTCTTGGCAGGGGGCCCAGGACTCTCCTCACTCCCAGCCCCCAGGGACTGACACTTGCCACAGGGAAAGTTGAAAACACTTCACAAAGCAGTCTAGACATGCGCCATATGGCTGTGTCCTCAGAAACTTCCATGCAGATCCCAGGGCTGCGGCTCCCCGAGAGACTTGGTTGCTGCAGGGTTCATAGGAATCCAGAGTCACAGAACCCTGGGGATGGCCATGGGTTTTCGGAATCCCGGGAAACATTCAGGGAAAGCCCGGGAGTGGCCCTAGGAGTGCCACAAGCCTGGGGGCTTCCTGGCAGAGCCGATATCTCTATTCCTGTCGCAAAAAGTTCCCAGATCTAAAGAAAGGGGTCCCTTGGGGACTCTAATGAATGCTCTACTCCAGCAGGACCGGCACAGCTCGGCTGTTGATTAATGTCACAAGCGACGACTCGAGGCAAATTTAACATTTGAGCAAAACCCTTAGGCTCTGGATGAGATCTGGTGCCTCACACCCCACCTAGGAGACTGCAAGCCAGCGGGGATGTGGGGGAAAACGGGTGCGCTCAAGGGAAAACCTGTGAAGAGTCTGCCTCTGCCTGCGCTCCTGAATCTTGGGGGCACTGTGGCAGAGCCCCGGGAGCTCGCCGAGGGGAGAAAGGCCTCCATCTGCCGCTTGCCAATTCTCTCCTCCAGCCAGGAGGAGGGGGAGGGGCCCCCAGCTGTTAGGCCGGGTCCCGCCCTGCTATTGGCTGACACCTTTTCAAAAGCTTTTTATGAAACTGCTGTTGCCGGGAAGCAGCTGAAGCCATTTGCCCTGGAAAATGGAAGGAAGCAGGTGTGACCACTCACCCCAACCTGACCCCCCAAACATCCGTCCCGCCTCCTCTACCGGGTGTGTTGTTACTTTGTTCCTTTATGCCTCCCTGAGCCCAGCAATCCCTGACTTCTCAGCATTCCTCCCAAAAGTAAGCAAGAGTATCTTTCTTGGATTTTCTCTTGAGGAAAGGAAGTGTGGTCCCGGGAAGAGTTCCAAGTGACACCGAGGGTACAGCCTTGGGCTGATCCCCGGCTTCGAAGGTGCAGATTGGATTGCCCATCCTCTAATCTTTGGAAGTTTCATGAAATAGCTGAGATACCGGGAGTCTTCGGGAAATCCGGAGCTTTTCTTTACTTTCTGGGTTCAGTAAGTGCACGGAGCCAAACACGCACCCACAAGCTGATGGAATCTCTATTTGTTACTTGGCGAAATGTATTTGAGAGTTATTTGAATTCTGGATTTTGCATTTAAAAAGACTCAACAGTCGTTTGGTTTGATGGAAACAACCAGAGTACTACTGTCTTTGGAGAAAATTGATACACCAGAAAGAAATAACTACTCGAGGTTTCATAATGAGCAGTGGGATTCTGGATCAACTTTTCCAAATCCTAGCCCAGCATTCTTTGCAGGCACCTTCGTTTACAAGTGTTTCTACATGTGCATTTACCACGTGCCATATTATATAGATGGTATTTTTGTCTGTCCTGTTGAGACACTACAGCCCTGTCTAGCATGGAACATACTATCTATTCCAGGCTCACCTTAGCTGTGGCAAACCTGACTCGGCTTAAGCTTCTCAATTTTAATGAATGAATTATATACACTGTATATTCATCATAACAAATCCATCCTAAAAACATTGAATTTTCCTCGTCAAAACATGGTATTTAGGCCTTTTCACCCGGTGGTAGCTCTGCCCCAAAGCAAATAAGTGAAACAGAAGGCAGGGGGCCATTTGAATTGATTGGCCGTAGACAAGCATTGTTTATCTTTGAGCAGAATTGGAACCGCACAGCAGAAGCATTTTAAGAAGCTCCATTAGTCAACAAGGTGCCAGCTGCAGGGAAAGCAAATTCAAGTTATCAGCTCCTTGTACTATGTTCATGTCCAATCGACCTTTAGGATAATTGCAGCTACGTGTCCCTTAAAGTACATGACGTACCATGGGGTGTTCCTAGGGTCCCCTCAGATCTTCCCTAATGTTCTGTGTATTTCTCAGATTTAAATAATTTGTGTTAGTCCCTACACTCTAGAAGGCAGAAGCAGGTGGATCTCTGTGAGTTGGAGGCCAGCCTGGTCTACAGATTGAATTCCAAGCCAACAAAGATTACATACTAAAATCCTATCTCAAACATAAATGAATTCTTTAAATATTTGTCTTAGTGTCTCAAAGGAAGAGGCCCCAACCCAGCTAATCTGACAAATAGGAGATCATTATCATAACTTCCTACAGAAATGTAAAACACAGCATTTGAGAAAATATCTCACGTAGCCCAGATTGGTCTCAAATCTACTGTGTCGCCAAAGATGAGCTCCTGATCCTCTTACCTCAGCCTCCCAGGTGATAAAATTTAGTACCACACCAGGGCGAGGTGTGTGTGTGTGTGTGTGTGTGTGTGTGTGTGTGTGTGTATGTGTGTGTGTGTGTAATATCTGTTTATATGTAGGTGTAAAAGCCTGATGTCTTCCTCAGTCACACACACACACACATACACACACATACACACACACACACACACACACACTTTATATTTTGACACAGACAGTCCCCTGTACCTGGAGCTCATGATTTGGCTCTGCTGACTGACTGGCCTATGAATTCTTTCAATGTGCTGGGGTTCCAGAGGCATGTCTCCCACTACACAGAGTTCATGTGGCGCTGGAGATCCAAACAAGCACCTGACCAACCAAAGCCATCTCCCCAGCTCACAAGTCAGTTCCTTAACTTTGTTGTTTAACCCCTCATTGCTAGCAAAGACGGGCATTCCAAGTCAAATGCAGAGGTCACTAAGAGAGGATTCAACATGCTGAAAGAGATTAGAAACTCAGCTCTTTGATTTTAACCAAATGAGTTCATACCTACTGTCCTTACATCACAGTGCACAGAAGTATATAGCCCAGGGAGCCACCTCTGTGGAGAGCACAACCAGCGTGTCACTGGAATATGTAGGCAAGTGACAGAAGGGCAGGGCACTTGGGTCGCGCTCATCTCTCCATTCACTCAAACATCCAACTAGTTGTCCTTTTGATCCTCGCGCTCATCTCTCCATTCACTCAAACATCCAACTAGTTGTCCTTTTGATCCTCTTAGGACAATCTGCAACCTGGTCAAGACAGGGAGTGTTCTTAGTGACCTGACACTAAGTGGGTACAGTCCCAAGCCTGTATTCCAACCCAGATTGTGCAAAGATCCTCTATCTTCCTCAATGCTCTCTGAAAGGAAAGAAGTATTTTCTCCTGCCACTCAAATTCTGTGTAATAGCAAAAGCTAAAAACCATGACCTTCCCTGCGAAAGCTGGGAAACTTGTGTTAACTTGAGAGAATATATACTGGGGATACCAAACTGCTAGTGTCCTTAAAATCCTGCCGCCAGCTAATACCCGAGATGAGACAGTAGAGAGAAGTGTGGCCTCGCCTAATGCACCTCTAATGTGGAGTGGGGCCAAAGGGAATATTTGCATAGACTTCAGCTAAGAAAAAGAGCATCTCTTGGTTTTGTGTCAATTCACAACAATTTTTGGGTTTGTATGGCTATGTTTTCTCCTATTTCACGCTCATAGCATCCTCACACCTTCTCCCTCTGTTCTAAAGAGGAATACAGAACCAATACCAATTATAACCTGATTATCTGGAAAAAAAAAAACTGGGCCAGTGTAGGGTCATGGATAATAACCTCGGATGATTCTGCAAATCATTTAAATTTGCCTCTGCCCTACATTCGCCTATGCAAGCACATCTCAGAGTCCACTCAGCTTCCTAATTAGCTTTTTGTTTGCATTCCCTCAGCACAACTCTCACGGAGAAGGGGGGGAGCATTGTGGTTGTTGCCAAGTGGGCTGGGTGTTGGGAAAAGCTACTTTGAAAGAAAACTTTGTGGGAGTTAAGCTACAGATTACATCATTTGTTTAACAAATATTTATTGAACATCAACAAATGGCAAGACACAGCACTTGGTCTCCCAGGAGATGTAGTGAGTGAGATCAGCTTCACTGTGGACGAGCTTGCCTTCTTCTCTGGAGGTGTCTTAGTCGGTGCTCTGTTGCTGTGAAGAGACACCATGGCCACGGCAACTCTTATAAAAGACAGTGTTTAATTGGGACTGGCTTACAGTTTCAGGGGCTTAGTCCGTTATCATCATGGTGTGGAGCATGGCGGTGAGTAGGTAGACATGGTGCTGGAGATGAAGCCGAGAGTTCTATATCTGGATCTACAGGCAGCAGGAAGAGAGAGAACCACTAGGCTTGGCTTGGGTTTTTGAAACCTCAAAACCTACCCCCAGTGAACACACTCCCTCCAACAAGACCACACCTGTGCCAACCAAGCCATACCTCCTAATCCTTCTCAAATTGTGTCTCTCTCAGGTGGCTGAGCATTCAAATATGTGAGCCTATGGGGGTCGTTCTTATTCAAACCACCACAGGAGGAGAGCATACAAAAACTTTACAAATGAAATTTCCCCGGAGCTGTAACTATGCGCCCAGAGGGTGCTGTGTCACCCAAACACCCATGTGACCCAAGTGGCTTCTTATCCTGTAGAACTCAGAGTCATTCCTCCAGTAACTGTGGTGGCATCATTTTGTTGCTGGGTGTGGAGCCACATGCCTGAAATCCAACTTTTGGAAGGCAGAGGTAAGAGGATCAGTGTTCAAGGCCAGCCTAGGCTACCTGAGACCCTGTCTCAAAAAAAAATAAAAAAAGCAAAAGCTCCAACAAAAAGAAAGCATAAGGGGGAAGGAAGGAAAGTAGGAAAGACAGAAATGAGGGCATGAGGGAGGAAGAAAACTGCTCTTGCTCAAAAGCATTGCTCACTTAGATCCACAAGGGACTAGGATAAAGGTTTTGCATCTCTACCTCCATTTTGTTTTGTTTTCTTGTTTACTTGTGACATAGCCTCACTGTGTAGACCAAGCTGGCCTTGAAGAAGTCAGAGATCTGCCTGCCTCTCTCTCCTGAGTGCTGGGACTGAAGGTGTGTACCATCTCCTCAAACAAGGGTGACTTCTCTAATCGACTATCAGCCCACGTGCTAATCTCATCCAGAGCTCCCAGAGAGAATACTCTGCTTCAGATGTGAAGGGTGCCCCACAGAACCCTGCACTTGGATCTTTGGTCTCCAGCTGGTTGCATTTTGAGAGACAGTGGACCTTTAGGGGTGGGGCCTACCTGAAGGAAATGAGCCACACTGGGGAACCCTTGTTTTCTGCCCTCTCCCTCTTCCTAATCTACGCAAATATGAGCAAGCACCCACTACCACAGCTCTGAACTGCTCTTGCTAACATCCTTTTCCAGTCCAATGGGCTTTTCCCCCAAACCATTAGTCAAAATAAACCCTCCCTCCCTTACATTACATTTTGTCAAGCATTTTATCATAAAGGCAAGAAGTAACTAATCCACAGACCCTAGAAATTATGATTCTTCAGCTGGATTCTTGGGCATTCCCAGTCAGGTTGACATACAAAATCACCACTATAGTAGTTATTTAAAAAGCAAAAGCTGCTTTAGCATTGAGGTAAGTAAGTAGACAAAAGAGAACCTTGGCAGTGATTCCATAATATTCATCAAATCATCAATACTAAGATAGGAGTACATATTTAGAGTATATACAAGCATAAATAAAACAATATACATAAGGCGAAGTTCCTTTTGAAAGAATGCTCTGTATTGGGGAATTGTCAGACCCTTCTCACTATGACAGCAGATTTCAGAGGTACAGAATTCCTCTCACCACCCTGCATAGGGGCGTCAACAGCCTCCTACTTCAGCAGCTTCTCCTGTACATGATGGGTTTGGGAGCAGGTTGAGTGAGGAGCGGCAGATGCTGGGGTCTCCTGCATCCTGAGAACAGTCTCTTGTTCAGCTGATGCCCTCAACTAGAGCTAGGGAAGCTGCAGAGAAGAGATCTGATGACCAGGATGCAGAAGGTGATTAATCACCTAAGTAGGATATTTCGGAATGTCCTGAGTCTCCAGGAATGCCTTTCCCCATGGGCTGACTCCTACAGTTAATGTCAGTTTACATAAAAATCCATTCATGTCCGAATCTAAATTCCCTTGAGTAGTCACACCCAAGGCAGACTACACCTCAGGATGAATTGATTTTAGTTCTTTTTCTCAACCAAGGCGTTGCTAGAAAGAAGAAAAGAAGGTACCTGAGAAGATCGTCTTTCCAAAAGGCCTCAGAAACAGACACTGGAGAGCCCAAGGCATCCTATTTCACTTCACTTTGTTTGGAGCAGGTCCAGCTGAGGAATGTGGCCTCTTGCCCACGAAAATTCTTGGAGCCAAGCATGGCTCGAGCCAGCTTTCTAAAAACGTTGGCCACAGGAATGTGCCTTTGAATATAACCCAAGCGCAAAACAGGGTAGAGTGTGCCCAGAGTCAAGACTGTGTATTAACATCTGCCAAGCCATCCTTATCCCTTTCCTGCTCCTTGCCACCTACTTGCCATCTCACCACTAGAGAAGCATTCGAAGATGCCCAATCTGGGGCCAGAGGATCCCTGTGGTGTGGTCAGGAAAAGTCCAAGGGAAGAGGTGCTAAAGACAACTAGTCATCATAAGAAATATCACACATTAGGTATTTTCCATGTGCCAACATGGCACTTAGCTTTTTTGTTTTTCAGAGTGTGGTGATTTCAATGAAATGTTCCCCATTATTCTCAGGCATCTGAATTCTTGATCTCCAGTTGGTAGTCATATGTGGTGTTCTAGGAGGTGTGGCCTTGCTGGAGGAAGTATGTCACTGGGAACAGGCTTTGAGATCTCAAAAGACACACCATGTCCTCCAGTCTTTGCCTCCTGTTTGTGGTTTGAAAAGTGAGCTCTCAGCTGCGGTTCCAGCCACCTGCTGCCAGCTTCTCCCATTCCACCATCATGGATTCTTACTAGAACTGCAAGCCCCAAATAAACTCTTTCTTCTATGTGTAGTCTTGGTCACGGTGTTTTGTCACAGCAACAGAAAAGTAACTAAGACAAACGGATTATTTTCCTCAGCCATCACAACTCCGGAGCTAAGTCTGTCATTAAGCAGATAAGAAAGCAAAGGCACAGAGACGTTAGGAACTGTGTATGGTCACATGGCTTGAACCAGTGTAGCTGGAATTAAGCCCATGCAACATGGGCTCTTAGCCAGCAGGCTAAGCAGCAGCAACCCATAGGATGAAGAGCCAGCCCAAGAGCAGGAAAGCATCTGCTTCCCTTCATGGCTTCCCCTCAGCCTCATCCCTTATGATGTGACCTGACACAAGCATTCCTTCCTGCTCCCTCCAAGGTAGCAAGGGGTAGAACAGGGTCTTATTGTGCCCATTAAGCAAATTCTTGGAGGAAAGATAGACCCAGAACTCAGCTACTGTTAACCCTGGTGAAATAAAGTTGCCCTCTTGACAGAGGCAGAGTTGGGCCCCACCCATTCCTGAGATGAAATAATGGTTCTGACAAGGGGCTCGAGGCCATTGATTAACTGACAGGATAATTAATAGCTGTGACCTTGGAGTGGGTCCTTCTGCTGCAGCCTCTGTGCTGAAGCCCTTAGCCCCTGCCAAGAGCCACAGACCTCAAAGAGCAGATAAGGAGTGTGGGTCTCCTGGGGAGTAGGACCTGGGGCAAACGCCCCTTGTAACCCCATAGTCCAGATCTGCTGCATCTGTAGGAAGATACTCCCTCCTTAACCATGGACGTGATGGTGACCTCTGACCATCTAAGGAGACATTGCTGCTCCTGGGGTCTATCTATTTCAGTGACGCTCTCTTCTGAAGCAGCTCTCAGCTCTGAGGAGACATTGCTGTTCCTGGGGTCTATCTATTTCAGTGACACTCCCTTCTGAAGCAGCTCTCAGCTCTAAGAAGGCAGGAAATAGAAGAGAAAGAAGTGTCTATTTGAGACGCCCAGGTAAAGCCACCTTTGTCCCAGAAACTCACCACTACAGGGCAGTCCTTGTTTCTGCAACCTTCTCTTTTCCATCTTCGCTTTCAGAGGCTCTTCTGCCTCTTGGTTTTCTTCCTGTTTCTATACGTGTGCTTTTATTTAAGTGTGCAGATCAAAATCCTTTTTAGAACATTATCCATCCTGCTTTCACGTTCTCCATTTTCAATATCTTACTTGTGGATGGGAAAACCCGCGCTCTCTGCTCTAATTCCTCTTTCCCCTCCAGCCTGGTTATCTGGCCACCAAAGCCCAGGCCCAAGTCATGACTAGCAGGAAGGGCTGAATCACCTGAGCTGTGAAGTGCACACATGCACGTAGCCTTCCCTCTCAAGCCAGAAACCTCTTCCCCAAATACCAGAGCCTACTAAAGATAACGGCCTTTCATTTTCTGGTTATAGCTTCCACATAGATGAGGTGGCTCACTCATAATAATCTTCAGAACTCAAGGGATGAGATCCCCTAGCTCTGGGTAGGTTGTGACTCCACAGGGCCATGAGTGGCCAACGGGAAGAACGGGTGTTGCCAGTGAAGGACAATGTATCAAACAATGAAGGACAATGTATCAAACAGTGAAGGACAATGTATCAAACAGTGGAGGACAATGTATCAAACAGTGGAGGACAATGTATCAAGCAGTGGAGGACAACGTATCAAACAGTGGAGGACAATGTATCAAACAGTGGAGGATAATGTATCAAACAGTGGAGGATAATGTATCAAACAGTGGAGGACAATGTATCAAACAGTGGAGGACAATGTATCAAACAGTGGAGGATAATGTATCAAACAGTGGAGGACAATGTATCAAACAATAAAAAACAATGTATCGAATAGTAAAGGATAGTGTATCAAACTAATCCTCCTCTTTCTAGCAGGCATTTAGAATTTTAAGATACTGTCTCCATTTACTGTTTTTAAGAAAAGGGATGCAGAGCTGTTCATGATTACAAAGCTACTTCTAATTGTTTTAACTTTCCCGTCTTTGTTTATGTGATCTTGGTACCTCTTTGCCTCCATCTCCTTCATCTGTAAAGTGGGAATAATGCAAACTATTGGGAGAGAGAGGGATGGGCCTGGGTTAATTAAAACTAATGACATGTTGGAAATCCTTATGAAAACCCACTACTTTGTAATTTAATTTTAACATATAATATACAAAGATTACATATATAAAGATGGCATCTGAATATAGGTACCATGTATGGGAGGACAGTGCTGCTCCTAGAAGGCATGGCTTAGTTATCAAATAAAAAACTCAGTACAAAGTATGTTATATAACTAATAGTCAGGGAGGTCACAGAGCCACACACACCCCAGCCAAACAACACAGAATATTACCAATGCCCTTCATTGCTCACCATAGCTACATGGTAAGAACCTATTGCTGAAGATACTACACGCTTGGTTATACTGCATAGAGGAAAGGAGCTGAAAATGATTGGAAACTTCCTCCCTGTAGGCTGTTCTTCATTCATAGTGCAGGCTGCTGGGGGTGAAAAGTCATCAACAGTCTTACCCAGTGCCCAATAATATATAACAGTGAGCTGACAGGCAAGATGTGCCCATCCGCACAATAGTGGAATGAGTGTATGAGGGTAACCAAATGCTTGGGTTTGAGGCCAGCTCTCCAGGAGGAAACATGTCTGATACTGAAAACCTGGTCAAAAAGTCTGGTCCTGGGAGGGGACCTACTACTGCTACTTTTTGAAATGTTTGAGCTGCCTTCTAAATATTTATAGCCATAGACTTGTGTTTATCTCAACTTTGACCAGACTTCTATTTTGTACTGAACAGCAGCTAATACGAAAACTCATAACTGGTCAAAGAGCTGAGAATAAGTGAGTGTTGAGTACTTAGTCCTAAATGGGACATCCCTATTAACCCACCACCACCAAGACTCACAGGATGCCAGGGATGCGGGCACAGGAAAAGATGTAAGAGCTGGAGAGTGGAGAGGAGTGCTTAAAGTGTTGTCTTCTAGACACAACAAGGCTGTGGCACTCCTGACCTCACAGCAACTGTGGCTACCCACATAAGACCCTACAAGATCAAACTAGTCAGCAATCTGGCACGAATGGGGGAGGGGCTCACAAGGCCCCATCCTTACCTAAGGAACTATTAGCAGTTGATGATAAGATTTAATTGTCTTTATGGGTGTGGCCTCTAGTGGATTGCCCAGTCTCTAGTGAATGGCCCGTACCCTTGCCGGTAATAGTAATCGGACTTAATGAGTTACTAAACATGAGGAAGAGGAGGTAAAGAAGGGAGGGGTGAAGGAGGAGAAGGGGGAGAAGAAGAAGAAATGATGAAGATGGGAAGATGATACATTGAGGAGGAGTTCTGGGAGACAGGGGAGAGTAAATGGGGGGAAGATACAATCAAAATGCATTGTATATGTGTATGAAGTCCCCAAAGAATAAATTAAAAAATTATTTTGAAATTATCCTCCAGAGCTAGTATATCAAACAAATGTGCAACAACTCAGTGTTCTGCTACAAGCAATAGAAGCAGCTCCAGACAACTTAACCAATTACACATTTCCCATATTCTGAAGAAAGGCGGGATGCTCAGAAAAGCGGGACAAGAGGAGACTTTAGGCAATTTCTGAAGCCCTGTCTAGATTAACACGCTCCAGTCACTGTCCACCCCTGTTTGCCCCAACGTCACACTTCCTATTTACAAGAAAAGAAAAGAAGCATGTTTGGTTTGTTCTCTTCACACTGGGAGACACAGAACTATGATTCACAAGTAAAAAGATTAAAATAAGGCCTAGAGTCAGGCAGGCATCATGGTGTACACATTTAAGCCCAGCACTCAGGGAGGCAGAGGCAGGAGGATCTCTGTGAGTTTCGGGGCCAGCCTGATCTACAAAGAGAGTCCCAGGACAGTCAGAGATAGGTAGAGAAACCCTGTTTCAAAATAAACCATGACATTTTAATGCCATCTAAGGAACAAAATAAGGATTTAAGCAAGCTAAACTCAAATTCTCACCATACCTGCAAATAAACAGCCCCCCTCATCAAGTACACTAGGACAGTTCTGCCTGTCCCTGAGAATGGGTGTCACCTCCCTGGTGGCCTGTGACATGATTTACATAATCCAACCACACCCTGGCAGGTCATAGGCACACTTCACCCTCTTCATCTACAAAGTCCGCTTCCTCGGGCCCCTTCATGCTCATGCTATTCCCTAGCCCCGGCTCCATCCCGCCCCTGCCTCCATGACCCTGTGTGGCCTGCAGCCTCCTCCTCCTCAAGGCTGTGACTATGGATGAATAATAAAATACTGGTGATCTCATCTCTCCCATACCAGATTCAGCTACCCCAGGCCCTAAATCAGGGATCTCTCCCTCACCAATAGGGTGAAAGCCAGAAGTTCCATGGGATTACACACATGGGAAGATGGTGTGTCCCAAAGGAAAATCAAGGTGTAGTTATAGGAAGATCTGGAGGAATGAAGGACCAGGAAAACAGCCAGTGTCCTTGCCGTGCATCCATAGATTTTTGAGTTTTTGTTCTTTGTTTTATATTGCTTAAGATGGAGTCTTACTATATAGTACAGGCTGAACTCAGACTTTACAATCCTCCTACCACAGCCTCCAGAGTGCTGAAATTAAAGGCCTGTACTCATCTAAAAGTGATTAATTTTTTTTTTAATGTTGCATCGTAGCACTACTGTTTCTACCCTGTTGTAACAAATCAGCTAAGTCTGTGGGAAGATACTTCCCTGCTGTGTTTTCATTTTATGGATTATGTTTTGTCCTCCTCCCCATAACCTTCCCACCCCATCTTCAATGGAATTACATCGGGTTGCGTGAGATCCTGCCTCAAAAAAAGGGGGGGAAAGGGAAGAAAAAGAAAAGGAAAGAGAGAGAGGGATAAAAGATGAAGAGGGCAAGGAGGAGGAGGAATGGGAAGAGGGTAGCCCCTCTACTAAACACTGCCCTGACGTTTTATGCCCTCCAGATAAATTAAAAACTATTTCTGGAAAGGAATGACCTTCTTAGTCGACAGTGCAGCTGTTGTATTCTAGTCACGGTGACTGACGGAGTCCTCTAACCCCAAGCGTTAATCTGTTGTCCATCACTCTGTCATTAAAATGTCATTCTTCCGGATTTCAAGAGTCCTCTTCCAAATGGCACCGGCCCCGCTTTGTCAGCAAGCGCTTCACCTTGCAGAGGTTTGCTCTCCTTAGCGGAGAACAAAATAGGACACAGACTGGGTACCTGAGTGGAAGCGGAGCACCTGACTAGGGCAGGACCCAGGAGGGAGGAAAGGAGGAATGAAAAATGGCTGGGGACCCACGCCACTGACAAACATCCAGACAACGGTCAGTGGGCCAGCGCCAGCCAGCATTGCTCCCACCCGTGCTGCGGAACTGCCCAGCTCAGTGGTGAACGCCTGTCTCCTTACCCTTGCCTGCGGAAAGCCTGAGCGTTGGCATCTGTATAAATCCAATGGCCTCAGATACTGGGCATGATTCCAAGCCGTCCAAACCCCGTTCCGAAGCTGGGATCTCAGTTCCTTGAACACAGGAAATCCCAGCCCTATCCTAATACTTCTACTTGGTGTTCTTCAGAAATCAGAATTCTTGCGGAGGCACACGCAAGGTCTCTACGGCCGTAGAGGATGAACAACAGTAATGTCTGCCATTCTGGGGAGGATATTAAATTCTGGGAACGTGATGAATACATCTGGCTTCCCCCCATAGTCCCTTTGCAAGTGGATTCGTGTTCCACTGACAGCATCTAAACCCAGACAGTAAGTAGAAGAGCTGGACTTTGGCTCTAACTCCAAAAGCCTCAGGCGCATCTGCTCCCTTTGGGAAAGGACGTGGCCGGGCTGCCATCGTGTCTTAATGATCGGCTGGGAAGGTTAGCCATACTCTCATAAAAGCCCCAAAAGGTGTTATGGATTTTATTTTTTCTTGACTGTTTTACTCAGGTTGCTGTTACTTTTTTCCATCAATCCATTGGACCACACTTGACCTCGTGACTCTGGCAGCTAAGAAAATACACAACTTTTTCTCCATTTGTGTTTGATTCCAGCTCCATCCATCCCGTGTCTCCTCTGAGAGCCCTTATTGACACGTCTTCTCAGTGTGTTCCCATATCACCCACAGCTTGAACATAAAAATGCCTGAGGCTTAGAACACCATATGAATAGCATTTACACCTTTTAAAGCTGTGGGCATCCTTTAAAATATCCACATTTCATAATAAACAATACCATTTAGGGTGTTCCAACACAGAAGCATTCTTTTCCTTCTGTTCCTCTATTGTAGTCATGGAGACCTCAGAGTTGGTTGAAATGAACAGACAAAATTAAAACTTGCATAAAAAAGTTGGTGGCGAATAATGCGGATGGTGTCTGGCTCAGCTGTTTGTGTCTGAGAATGTCAATCACGCTGCAGGAATTACCTCATTTTGATCTTGCTCTAAGGTAGGAAGTAGACGTGCTCTCTTGGTCTGAAGATACACACAGGACTCCAGCACAGAAGGGGCTGATGGCCTGTGATTCTCTAGAATGGGGGGTTGAAATATAAAGGATGCCTCTCGGCCCCATTATTTGACATCAAAGTGGTCATAAAAATCATTTATATTTAATATTTAATCAGAAAGCAATTAAGACTAACTCTCAGGTCACATTCTTGAATTTGCTGCCTTACAAAAAAAAGAAGCAGAAAGACTGGTGAGATGGCTCAGCAGACAAGGAACTTGTCTCAAAGATGTCTGCCACAAAGTCTCATGGCCTGAGCTAGCTCCGCAGGCCCCACACAGTAGAAGCAGAGGACCAACTCCCAACAATCATCCTCTGACCTGCACCTCTCTCTCTCTCTCTCTCTCTCTCTCTCTCTCTCTCTCTCAAATAAATAAATAAATAAATTTTTTTTTTAAAAAAAAATGTAAGCTGTGTGTTGTTTTTTGCTTTTGTTTTCTAAGGAAAATGAAAGAAGGGAGGGAGAGAGCAAGGGAAGGAGGGAGGAAGGAAGGAAGGGAGGGGGAGGGAGGGAGACGGGGAGGGAGGGAGAGGGGGAGGGAGAGAGGGAGGAAGGGAGGGAGATGGGGAGGGAGGGAGGGAGGGAGAGAGGGAGGGAGAGAGGGAGGGAGAGAGGGAGGGAGAGAGGGAGGGAGAGAGGGAGGGAGAGAGGGAGGGAGGGAGGGAGGGAGGGAGGGAGGGAGAGAGGGAGGGGGGAGGGAGGGAGAGAGGGAGGGGGGAGGAAGGGGGGAGGGAGGGAGGGAGGGAGGGAGGGAGGAAGGAAGGAAGGAAGGAAGGAAGGAAGGAAGGAAGGAAGGAAGGACAGTTCCCCAGCCTGCTCTGTGTCACTCCCCTTGGGGAGAACAGTTGCCTCACATACCTCACACTATCACCACAGGACATCTGTAGAACACAGATCTGATCAATTCACTCTACATTGACCATGGAACAAACATGAAACTTCCTGCTGACACACGGCCTCTGGGATTTGCTCTCTAGCCCACTTTCCTGTCACATCTCCCACCCAACCCCCACGGGCATGCTGTAGCTATAACAAGCCATTAGCAACGAGCAGTTATTTAAACATACACGCTGTTGTCCAAGCCACTTCCTCTGCCTGGAAATATCACCTCTCCCCTACAGCATACATTCCAAACCAGGCTTGACCAGGAAGGTCATTTTGGGTCAATCTCTCTCGCGTGCTCTCTCTCTCTCTATCTGTAAGTGTATGTGTGTGCGTGTGTGTGTGCACGTGTGTGCATGCATATGTGTGTGTGCGTGTGTGTGTGTCTCCTCTTCCTTTTATAAACTTTTTATTTATTTATTTATTTATTTATTATAGATACAATATTCTGTTTGCATATATGCCTGCTAGAAGAGGACAATAGACCTCATTATAGATGGTTGTGAGCCACCATGTGGTTGCTGGGAATCGAACTCGGGTCCTTTGGAAGAGCACGCAATGCTCTTAACCGCTGAGCCATCTCTCCAGCCCTATAAACTTTTTTTGAGACAGTGCTAGTATCATAGGCTTGCATTACCATGCCAGGTTTATGCTGTACTGGGGACCAAACCAAAGGCTTCACTTGTTCATGCTAGGCAAACCCTCTACCAACTGAACTGCATCTCTAGCCATGGTTACTTTTTAAAGGTCACTTTTATTTATTACAAAAGAACTACACAAGCAAGATGTTTCTTAAAACACACAAACAAGGAAATTAGAAGTACACCTAACCCCTTTACCCAGAGATAGGTCCTGCTCACATTTTGACCTATGCCTTATGCTCGTCTTAATTTTCACATAGAGAGACATTTTCTGCCACACCAGCTCGACTTCTGAGGCAGTGCAAATGCCAGTTCCTATAAGAAGACTTTCTTACCTTTCCTCCCCTTCATCCTCCCACACGCAATCTCACTACTCCCACTCACGCTTAGGTTGCCGGTTAAATGTCTCATTCGAGACAGTCCTTTCCTGGCCCCCCGAGGAAACTCCGCAGCCCGGTTACTGCCCAACAGTACATCACCTTCGCCTTGCCTGTCATGATCTGCATTTGAACTGGACATGGAAATAGCCAGGCTTGTCTTCATGCAGGATTTTTAGCATCTTTCTGGTTCATTTAGTCTGCTGGACGGATAAGGAAATGGCTGCTTCACCCCTCCACTGCCAACGCAGAGAGAAGACGGACATAAATAGCATGATGAAAGTTCACATTTCCAGTGCACCATAATCTTCCAGCATTCCAAAAGGCACGGGCTTGCGCATGAGGCAACCATATATGAGACCCGCAGGCTGGAGTTTGGGCTCTGTAGCTCTAATACGGGGCCCCAAATTAGTATTGATAGTGAGCTACACTGGCACTTCCTTCCAGGGACCCTACTTTGAGAAATTCTGACTTAGACCATGATCTAGCAGGGCCAGGAGAAACCTGAGAGCTAGGCAGAGCACGGATTTTAGTGAGGGACAAGAGAGGTCTGCCACAATGAAACGGAACGATGGCTAGGCAACCTAATAGGAACCAAAACCAGAATTCCTTTTTTTTTTTGTCTCCAATAACTTTTGGAGATGGGCATTTATTGTGACCAATTAGCAGTTAGAATATTGAGATTCAGAATAGCCAACAGTCACACCACTAGTGAGTGCAATAGTCTGGATCTAAACTTCTGTCTGTATGGTCAACGCTCTTGGCTAGGATTTATTTTGGGGACCTGGGTTTGAATTCTAGCCCCATGGCTCATCTGGCCTTAACATCATCATCCAAGATCAAGAACAGGTGACGCCACTTGGCTTCATTTTGGTGATGGTTACAGATCAGTGGAAAGCAGATATATTCCAGAGTCAGGCAGAGAAGCATCCCCAACTTCCGCTTCCTTGAAGACAATTGGTAACGCGCTCACTGCATAAAGAGGTCCTGAGTTCGGCCTCCAGCATCACCTAAAAGTTGAACAGTCGGCATACCTTTAACCCCAGCAACAAGAAGGCAGACATGGCCAGCCAGCCTAGTGAAATCAGAGAGCTCCAGTTCTCTGAGAGAACCCCTCACAAAAAGTAAGGTTGTGAGTGATTGAGAAGACACTTGACATGGTTTTCTGGACTCTACATATTGTCCATCCATACATCAGAGAGGGGAGGAGAGGGGAGGGACAGAGGGGGACAGAGGGGGACAGAGGGAGACTGAGAGACAGAGACGGATTGATTGATTCTGGGCTAATGGATGGTGAACAGCCAGGGCTAATGTGAGGCAGGAGACGTGTGAGTGGGTAGCTCTCGTCACTATTCCCAGCTCTGTGACTTGGTACACACATCTGTAAACCGAGGGCCTTGCAGAACACCTAGGAAGACTAAATACGCTCTGAGATAATACTCAGAACATGGCCTTCTACACTGGAGCCGTATGCAGTTGAATGAAAACACATAGTATCCTGTTAGGATAAAATGAAAACCATTATTTCCCTTCAACAGGAGAACCCTGAAGCCTTCACAGGAAGAGCGATGGGGAAGATAGAAGAGGCTACTAGAAACATCAACCGCTGTCTGATGGAAAAGTGCCAGGCTCATTTTTCTCTCTCAAGCTGAGCGCGCCTCTTCCCTTTCCACATCAGTGACTCTGAAGTAAACCTGTGGCACTGAGGTGACGCGTCCAACCGAGTGCACAGGTGAATGAGCTCTGCCGTTGATTTCCTCAGCCACACTCCAGAAAGAACCCATCAAGATTAAAATGAAGTCTGGTGCTTCGGGGCATTTCAAGAGGCCCCCACCCATGGGATGCCACATCACACCTGCGGTCGCTCTCAACTGTTACATTTCCTTCCAATAATATAGTATAATATGATAATGCCATCATCTGAAATGACCTGTTAACTGTCATGTCCTCCTGTGAGAAAGTAAACTCCAAGGAAGGGAGAAGGCTTCCTGTCTTTATCCCTGGTATGTCCTCAATCCCAGAACGGTCCCTGGTGTATAGTAAATATATTTGCTGCTAATTGCATGTATATTGAATAAATGAAGAATTAAATAAGTGAATATTTAAATAACAGAAACAACACACAGACAGAATATTGTATACATAATAAATGAATAAATAAATGAATATTTTAAAAATAAATAAATAAATAAATAACAGAAACACTCTCTTTTCCAAAGAGTAATTTTCATTGAGTGAGATAGTAAGCCAACCAACCTAATAATATATTTCACCATGGAGAGCAGTTGTGAAAGACTTACCCTGAGAATCTAAGCCCAGGCTGAGTTGTCTAACCTTGTCTAAACTGACCAGGCATGTACTGAGCCTCACATGAGGGACCAAAACACCCAGCAGAGAACAAGTTGTAAAATCTGGGAGTGTGGAGACACATAAGAAAGGCTCCAGGCACACCAGTTTTAAAGAATATTTCTGAGTTCATCCCGGTTCAACAACTGTCAGGTGTGTCCCACAACCGGGGACTTGCACCTGACTCCCAGGAAAAGTGAAAGCAACCCTCCAAAGGCTGTGATTGACTCAATCATTCAAGAAAAGGGATACCCTATGTATGCATTTGAAAAGAAAATATGCCAAAGATGATCTCAAATCTCAAGCAGCACCTTGGCAATTCCAAAGGCTTTAGAAACATCTTAAAAGGCAATGTGGCAGCACCTCTGGGTAGCATTAACACCACTTACTAAATCAGCCATGTCTTGGTGAATGTCAGAGATGGAGCCTTGAGTGGGCATCATTGTAATCTCAGAAACACAAACTAGAAAGGAGAAAACTAATAGAGCCCACTTAATAGCCCAAGAGACAGTGAAGGAGCAGAGTTCAGCAATGCGGAATCCAGACCTCTGAACAGGAATCTTTAGAGAGAGTAGAGAACATAAATATCATTTTACTGAGCATATGGCACACAAGAAAGTGAGACAAGAAGACTCCCACAAGTTCAAGACCAGCCTGGTATACATATTGAGAGTATCCCCCCCAAAAAAAGCAAAAATAATACTGACCATCTTTTATATATACAGTCTCAATTCATTGACATGTGTCTTAGTTGCTTTTTTATTATTGTGATAAAACACCATGACCAAGGCAACTTATAAAAGAAAGCATTTAATTTGCACTTCCAGTTCCAGAGGGTTAGAGTTCATGACCATCATGACAGGGAGCATGGCAGCAGGCTGGGAAGCATGGCATTGGAGGAGTAGGTGACAGTTTACATCTTTGTCTATAAGCTTGAGGCAGACAGTGGAAGAGAGATAACTTAGAATGGTGTGAACGTTTTAACCTCAAAACCCACCTGCTCAAATAAAGTCACACCTCCTAATTCTCCCCAAAGAATTTCACCAACTGGGAACCAAGTATTCAAACATATGAGCCTATGGGGGTGGTTCTCATTTGAACCCACCACAATGTATTAGAAAAGTACAAATATATTCTAAATCTGACCATCTTAGCATCGCAGGGAAATGAGACATTTTAATGGACTGTCTAGAAGATTCAGAAATAGACGTGACATGGTATATTCCAAAACAAGAACTTGCTTAAAAATACTTTTAAAATGATTCTTAGTTGGGTGTGGTGGAAAATTCCTTTAATCCCACACTCAGGAGGCGGGGGCAGGCAAATTTCACTGAGTTCCAGACCACCCTGGGCTACATGGCAAGTTCCAGGCCAGTCAGGGTTACACAGTGAGAAACATTTATCAAAATAAAAACAAGCCAGGCAAAGGTGGTGCATGCCTTTAATCTCAGCAGGTGGATCTCTGTGAGTTCAAGGTCAGCCTGGTCTGCGTACTGAGTTCCAGGATAACCATGCCTTATGTAGAGAGATTCTGTCTCACAAACTAATATTAATAAACATTATAATCATTATTATTGCCTGCCCCAACTACCTACAGCAGTGACTGAAGTCTTCCATGGTTTCTTTCTTGTTCCAGATGCTCATTCCCCATCCTCCCAGCATCTCACCAATACACTGGTCCCCAATCTCCTCCCCTTTATCCTCACAGCATTCCTCATCCTCCCAGCATCTCATCCTTACACTGGTCCCCAATATCCTCCCCTCCATCCTCACTGTACTCTCCACCCTCTCAGCATCTCATCCTTACACTGGTCTCCAATATCCTCCCCTCCATCCTCACTGTACTCTCCACCCTCTCAGCATCTCATCCTTACACTGGTCTCCAATATCCTCCCCTCCATCTTCACTGTACTCTCCACCCTCCCAGCATCTCATCCTTACACTGGTCTCCAATATCCTCTCCTCCATCCTCACTGTACTCTCCACCCTCCCAGCATCTCATCCTTATACTGGTCTCCAATATCCTCCCCTCCATCCTCACTGTACTCTCCACCCTCCCAGCATCTCATCCTTACACTGGTACCCAGTCTCCTCTCCTCACTGCACTCCCTACCTCCAAGGCTGAGGACTGTATAGAACAAACTATCCTTCCTCCTGGTAATGGAATGGCAACCTGACCATCATTTTCCTGTTCCACAGAAATCAAAGCCAGGAAAAAAATGTAATTTTAGGTGAAGACAGAGGAAAAAATGACTCTCTCTAAAATGTCATTTATGTATGATAAATGTGTCTTTACGAAGGGCACTACACTTCAAACGAGAGCAAAATTGATGTGGATGTGGAAGAAATAAAAGGGCATCTTAAGAAGAGAAACATAAAATTGTTCCAGGTTTTCAAAACCAAAATGAAAACCCTATTTTTCATTTACATAATTAGAAAAAGAAATCCGTTGCAGAGCAATTAAAACAAATGTGATATGCTTGTATGCTTCAAGTCACTTCCAGACAAGTATAGAAAATATGTTATATATTATAACAATTCTTTCTGAATTTTTTCTCCGAACTCTTTAGCTGACTTGCCACCCCTCTGTGCTCCAGGGTAGCCCATTTTACTAACCCTAGGTTCCAACTAGTGTTCATAATGGGGACCTCAGTTTTTGGTCTATTTGTTCAATTTCTGCCTTTTTTTTTGAAAGATATTTCTCTTTGAAACTATCTAATCACTTTATTATTGATAAACACTTAACTACTTTATTCATAATATTAAATTTATTATTGATAAACACTTAAATATTTTATTCACAATATTAATCTTCAGAAATAAGCAATCTGAAGACCTAAAAAGACTTTTTCTAGATTTTTCTCCTTAGTTCCCTTTGTCTCCCCTCAGACCTATAATTTTCTATTTTAGAGTACCAGAAATTACAAATATGTTTTTGAGAAATGATTGTATCTAACCACAGAGCATCATAGGAAAATGACTATGCATTAAAAATGGTCTATATGGCCTAAATCCAGAAGTTCTTCCATCAAAAATCTTCTCTACTGTTTTGTATGGTCTTGTATTCCTACTCCGCAGGAGGGTGACACTTTGGGTGGAAGCTGCAGGCCTGTGGCTGAAACAAACTCGTGTAAAAGGTAACAATCCACTCCCCACTTAAGCTCCCATCGCTTCCCTTCTGGCTACCAAATAAATTCTCAAGTTCCCAAAGCCACTCTGCCTTTCCAACATTGTCCCCACTGCCTCATTTGACAGGACCACAGCGCTTCTGAGTTCTGAGCATGCCCAGTGCATCCTTCCTGTTCCCAGGGTTCTATCTGCTTCAACCTGTGAACTTATCATAGGACAACCTCTAGCACTGCTTGGTAATACTTCTGTTCTACCTTAGTTGATTGGCTCCCTTTCTCACTGTTGTTACAAAAGCAAATTAAGCTTCCCCAGCTGCTGGGAATTCCTCTAGGTGGGTCCGTCCCTCCCTCTCTCCCTCCCTTCCTATTTGGATGGATGTTCTCTCGCATGTGTGTCTGTGTACCACATACCTGCCTGGTGTCTGAAGAGGCCAAGAGAGTATCAGAGCCCCAGAGACTAGAGGAAAAAAGGGCTTCCTCCAGCTCACAGCGTGAGGGTAGAGTCCGTCATGGCAAGTTAGCCTACAGCCAAAGCAGCTCTAGCTGAGTTGTCTGGTCATGGAGCCTTGTCTCCTAGGTGATTCTAAATCCAGTTAAGATGGCAATCAAGACTCACCATCTTACATGGTTCTAATTATATATACACACAAATAAGTGTATATATATGTACGCACCTACGCACACATATATTTATACTTTTAATCTCTTGATTTAGTGAGAACTCCTCTGCTTTGAAGTAACAGAGCCAGTACTAGCAAGATAGCTCAGCAGGTAGAGGAATGTGCCATCAAGCCAAGAGACCCGAGTTTGATCCCAACACTCATATGGGAGAAGGAGAGAACCAGCTCCTTCAAGCTGTCCTCTGACCCTCAAATGCAGGCCATGACACATCTGTGCATGTGCACACGCACACACAGACACTAAATAATCATAATAAAACTTTAAATAGTACTTTTTTAAAAAGTAACAGTCTAGTTTGATCACTCATTTCACGAATATTTATTTAGTACCTACCGTGTGCCAGGTTCTAGGAGTTGGGATGTCACAGTGAAAAAAATCAAAGCGAAAGCAGGGAAGAGGGAATCAGCTCATACGATTGAAAAGCTAGCTTCAGATCCAATTATAACTGGGTCTAAGGATGTCATCAGAAATGACTCTCTCCCACCTCTCCTCTCAAAAGACATGTCTCTTAACTCTTCTTTTGTGGAGAATGCTTTGGTCCTTGTCAGGATTTCTTCACAGAGTGACTGAAATGGCCACAGTCACCATGATGCTGCAACGGTCAAGAGCCAAGTAAAGAAAAATGGGTTTTTCCTAGCAAAAGGGCCTTTTAGGACTTGCTGCATGTGAAGTGAGACAGAAATAGTGTGAACTACTTCACGAGTCTACCAGTCACGTTTCTGTTTGTAACACAGCTTCTAGTCCTCTGAAAGATGCCTCTAGCTGCCATACAACCAGTTACACCAAAACTTAGTGTCTTAAAACCAGAAAGCCCTAGGCAGGGGCTGCGCTCGGCTAGTAGAGAGGGATAGCTTGCCTCGAGGCCTTGTGTGAGCTCTAGGACCCACCTGGGGGAAGGAGAGATCCAGCTCCTGTAAGCTATCTTCTGACCTCAACATACAGGCCATGACACACTGCACATGCATGCACACACACACATGCAGGCACACACACATTCACACGTGGGGGGAGAGTGGAGAGAGAAGAGAGGGAGGGAGGGAAGAAGCAAGGGAGGGAGGGAAGAGAGAGAGAGGGAGGGGAGAGAGAGGGAAGGGAGAAAAAGAGAGGAAGGAAGGGAGAGAAGGGAGAGGTAGAGAGGGAAGAAAGGAAGGGAGCGGAAGGGAGGAGAGAGAGCTCAGTTGGTAGAGGGTGTCCATGAAGCCCTAGAATTCTGGTGAGATCAGCCACTCATCAATGCAAGAGTCTCAACCAAGCTTCTCCACTACAGGTAAAAGGAGAAGACATTGGCTGAGCATTTAAAATAAAATAGTTGGCCCTATTAAAATAATAAAATAAGCCAATAATTTATGAATAACATTTATAGATATTTCAAAAAGTACAAGATGGAAGAAATCATTAATAAGTTATGAACACCTAGTTAGAAGTCAATAACTGCCTCAGCCTTCCCAACTGCTAGGGATTCCTCTAGGTCCGTCCTCCCCCACCCCCTCCCTATGTGTATGGATGTTCTGCATGTGTGCCTGGTGTCTGAAGAGGACAAGGGAGCATCAGAGACCCAGAGACTAGAATTACACTTGTGAGTCCCTATATGGGATCTGAGGATCTTGCTCTGCAAGAGCAGCAGTGTTGGTTTTTGTTTGTTTTGCTTTGATTTTTTTTTTTGACACAATCTCACATGGAGCCCCAGCTATTCTGGAACTCACTCTGTAAACCAGGCTGGCCTCAAACTCACAAAGATTTGCCTACCTCTGCCTCCAAAGTACCAGGATTAAAGGTGTGCACCACCACACCCAGCTCAGCCAGTGATCTTACTCACTAAGCCATCTCTCTAGCCCCATTTCCCTTTTCCTTTTGAGATTATAATTACATTATCTCCCCCTTCCCTTTATCTCCTCCAAACCCTCCTACGTGTCCCTACTTGCTCACTTTCTTCGCCTCTTTTTAAAAAGTTGTTGTTATGGTAATGGTGCACACCTTTAATCCCAGCATTCTGGAGCCAGAGGCAGACGGGTCTCTGTGAGTTCAAGGCCAGCCTGGTCTAGAGAATTAATTCCAGGACAGCCAGAAACTCTGTCTTGGAAAAAAAAGTTGTTATGTGTGTGTGTGTGTGTGTGTGTGTGTGTGTGTGTGTGTGCGCGTGTGTGTGTGTGTGTGTGTGTGTGTGTGTGTGTGTGTACACATTTCTATTTCTACTATAACCTGCTCTCACCTGAATAACAGTACTCACATGAATGTTTTCAGGGCTGACCATTTGGTGTTGGCTTAGCCAACTGGTATGCTCTTCCCTGAAGAAGACTATTTCTCCCACTCTCAGCATTCCTTAGTACAGGGTGAGCCCTCTTGGATTTTCCACTGCCCACTTTGGCATGTCCCTTGTTCAGCTCATGTTTACCTAGTCATGTTGGTGGGACATCATGAGTGTAAAATACTTTATGGTATGGAGAGATATAGATCCTTGCTCAGCCTAGGCACAGGGCAGGGAGGGGAGACGAGGTAACTGAACAGACTTAGTTCAGTTCCCAGGGGAGGCCTCACTCTCTTTGAAGAGCAGATGGGGGATGGGGTGGGGGGGGGAGTTGGGGGGGAGCAGGAGGACAGGAGGGAGAACTGGGATTGGTATGTAAAAAGAACATAAAATATTGTACAATAAAAATTATTTTATATGTATGATCACAGTTAGGATCATGGGTTCAAATCCTGTGCTACCACTCCCTATGACCTTGGATAAATAATCTACCCGTGTCTCTTCATCCGAGGAAGGAGCCATCATGGGGTTGCTGGCAGAATAAAGCATGCTAACCTACCCAGAGCATGGAGAAGTGCCCGGCACATGGCAAGCGTGGTTTAGTGTTGCTGATCACATGTCTGGGGTGAAGGTGGTCTAAGATGAGCTTAGCTTTCTCATGACTTGGAGCTTTTCTCTTGGTGACATTTCAAGGGAGTAAAATTGCCATTGTGCTCTTTATTCAGCCTCATAAAATGTGAAGAATTTCCACACAGAACCTTTCGTGGAAGACTCATGATCCAAATGAAATTCGGTAACAAAAAACTAAATATAGTTCTCAACAGGTCATTCTGTTCAGTGCGATGAGCTTTAGAGCACTGATTAATCCTCATAGGAGAATTAAGATATTTTAAATCATCTTCAAATTAGCTGAACATTCCATATCTATGCACATGTGAGTGGGAGGTTGTTTGATTTTAGACAGGATCTTACTTTGCAGCCCTGTCTGGCCTGGCTCTCTCTTTGAGTATGGCAGGCTCGTGATATTATAGACATCGCTACATAGATGCTCTGCAATGATGAGCTAAATGGTTGTGTAGTCAGACCTCACAGAGGGGGAGTGTCAGAAATGACATCAAGGCAGGTATCCATCTATATGGGCTTCCAAAGTGTAAGCATGAGCCCAACTGAACAGAATCTTCTGGAAAAACAGCAAACCTTCCATCTATCTCTAGTATTATCGATAGTATTCAGCCATGAAGACTGGCAGGCTAAAACTTAGAGGTGGATAAATACTCGTGAGAGTATTAAAGAACATTCTAAAGAAAATTATCTAAGTAATGCGATCCAAACCATATCCATATGAACTCTTTATTTATTTAGATTCTAAAGAACAGAGACCCACTTGAACCAGCCCGGGTAAAAGAATAAACATTGAACAATGGAGATGGTATCCAGAAAATCCAGAAACCTGATAGAGCTGAAGGAAACAGGATGAGTGAAGTGTGTTCAAGTCCTCGTCTCAATGATAAGAGTATGCAGTCTCTTGGTGAAGAAAGCCAAAGGCCAGATTTCAGATAATCCTTAAAAATTTAAGACCGGGACCAGTTAGGTGACTCAGCTTTGACCCGATTACCTGATGACCTGAGTTCAATCTCCAGCTCCCACAGAAGGAGCAAACCCACGTCTGAAAGTTGTCCCCTGACCTCTCCTTGCATTCACACTGTAGTGTGCGCACACGCACACACACACGTACACACGCGCGCACACACAATTAAAAAAAAAGAGTCAACAAAGTTAATCAACAGAAGAGCTAACAGTAATTGGTTTAAAAATTAGGAGAAGCCAGTGGCCAGGGCCAAGCCCAGGAAAATGGAGACCGTCGGAAGATTAAGAATTCAAGAGTTCAAGATCATCCTCAGCTACATAGAGAGTTTGAAACCAACTTGAGCAACATAGACACAAACCTGTCTCCAAACAAATAAACAGAAGATAAAAATAGCATAATACTCATATTTGATCATGGGAATCAGTGAGTATTTAAAGTAACCAAGCAAATGTTAGCAAGGCCATTCATGTATTGTTTAGAAACAGGAAACCGAGAGTGTGGCAGGAAACCGAGAGTGTGGTAGCCCCAGCCACTGGGGTAGCTGACGCAGGGATCACAAGTTCCAGGTCAACCTGAGCAATGCAGTAAGAGCTTATCTTAAATTTTTTTTAAAAAAAATTAAGAGCTAATGATGGCATACCTCAGGAGTAGGATGCTTGTCCCGCATGTGAGAGGCCATGCAGAATAAAGTTAGCTGCCTGTGAGAAATGGAAGTGGATGGGATAAGGCACATATATGGCTTTTTTTTTTCTTTTTTGGTTTTGGTTTTGGTTCTGATTTTGGATTTTCAAGACAAGGTTTCTCTGTAGCTTTGGAGCCTGTCCTGAAACTAGCTCTGTAGACCAGGCTGGCCTTGAACTCACAGAGATCTGTCTCCCGAGTGCTGGGACTAAAAGCGTGCACCACCACGGCCCAGATATATGGCTTTCTGCATGATGGTTGTGTTGTATTTTTTTCCATGTATCACTTGAGTGGAAGAATTTATAATGAAACAGCTAATTGTGTTAGAGATACCCTGTCCCCAGATGTCTCCCCGAGACATTTATGTCTGTATGCAAAGTCAAGACATTGACCCATGTCTAACTTAACTCCTTCAGGCCAGAACACCTTGGGAAGAAGGAGACTGGCCTGGGCTGGTGAGATCTAACAGAATTCTTTTCTGCTCCTGTTATCAGAGGGAGGAGCCTCAGCTGAGGTCTACCCAGTCTCTCCCCTGCCACTAGCAATGCTGACTGAGTATTGGCAAAAGTGGGAAGCTTCTATTTTTATTTAAAAATCACATCCTTCTCCAAAGACAGCACGGTAAAATTGTTTCTCATTTGCATTTAGTAACCGCATTCTTCTTTAAATATGAATGGCTTTTAAATAACAACAAAACACTATTTAAAAATATACTGCCCCTTCTCACCACCCATGTGAACTCGATGAATGTATATTAACATACCAGCAAGGAACTTTGGTACATTAAATTTTTATATAAATTTAATACCTTTTTCTGCCTTTGTTTAATGCATATTTAATTTGGAAAGCTGTGAAATAATAAGTAATTATAGTGCCACAAGAACACATATTGACATGCAGTTTGAAAGACTGAGAAAGGTACCTTGTGCTTGCAGTGAGTTTGTAATTTAAACACAATGAGAAAGTCTAAGGTTGCCAATCAAACACTCATCAGCAGATAGAAGGCAAGGAGAATCCCATTTCCTCCGGGCACATATGCAAAGGAGATACTAAAAATAGCACAGGCCAGGTTTGGCAGGTCTTATTTAGGAAAAATTCCAAGCACATCTTAAATGAGCTGGTAAAGGACATAAGTTTTCCTCCTTAGGAAACAAAAGCATTGTGGGTCTGAGGCTCAGGTTTGGGAAAGATGCACAGGATGGTGAAGGCAGGGGATGTTGGAGGGAGGAGCAAATAGGAGGGCCAAGAAGCTTAAATTTCAGGTGTTCAGTCTTTCACCATCTTTTCCATTATTTGAGCTGTGTTACAGTATCTCCCCTCCTGATTTATAAACCCTTATGTCTTCTCCGGGTGCAGAAAACATCCAGTCTAAGCAATAGGGACGTAATGGCTACCCCCATGGAGGGATGGGGACAATTGAAGAGAGAGATGGTGGAGTCACGAAGTGCTCAGTGAGTCACCATGCTCTGCCGCTGTGACTTTTAAAATGTGCACACCCCGACACACCAAGAAGCAATTCGCTTCTCCTGGCAAAGACTTTGGCCAAATTTAAAAGAGAAATTTTAAGCATCCTTCCAGTAACCTGTTCCCATCTCCACTCTGCCTCCCAGAGGAAATCTTCAGGCCAGTGGATCTCAAATTTTAACATGCTTAGGAGTTTTCTGAACCTGCTGTGGGGGCTCAATCCCAGTCCTTGAGAGGCTACATCAGGAAAATTGCCGTGAGCTTGAAGTCAGACCTAGTTACGCAGCCAGCTTCAGGCCAATCAAGGCTACAGAGTGAGATTCTATCTCAAACAGCAAAAAGGGTGTGGGGAGCTAGTCTGATGGCTGTGACTTGGTGGATAGAGCACTTGTCATACAAACATGAGGACCAGAGTTCGTGTCCCTAAAACAAATCTGTAAACCAAAAAGACATGGCAGCTTGCCTGTAAGCCCAGAACAGAAAGAGAGACCAATAGTGGGTTTCCTCAGAGCAAGCTAGCTAACCAGATGCCTTAATAGCAAGCACTGGGCTCAGTGAGAGATCCTACCTCAATACATGAGCTTGAGAGTGATGGAGGAAGACCCTGATAACGACCTCAGGCCACCATATGCTTACACACCATACACACACACACTCGACTCATAACCCATATGTGTATCAACACACATACATAACCAACATATATACATACATATATATATATATTTTATATATATATATATATATATATATATATATATATATATATGCATAGGGAATTCCAGGACAGCAGGACAGCCAAGACTATGTACAGAAAGAGAGAGAGGAAGAGAAAGAGAGGAGAGAAGAGACTGAATGCTATAAGGTTTGTTTATTTTTAGATTTATTTTATCCTTATACTGTGTGAGGGTTTTGTCTGCATGCACTTATGTACACCATAAGCTTGCCTGGCACCCACAGAGGTAAGAAATGGGCATTTGATCTCCTCGAACTGGCATCATAACCAGTTGTGAACCACCATGTGAAAGCTGGGAACCAAACCTGGGTCCTTTGCAAGAGCAGCCAGTGCTCTTAACTACTAAGCTAGCTTCCAAACTCTGAATGCTGTGTGTTTTGCTCATAAAAACTGACAAATAAGCCAGGTGGTGGTAGTGCACGCCTTTAAACCCAGCACTTGTGAGGCAGAGGCAAGCAGATCTCTGTGAGTTCGGGGACAGCCTGGTCTACAGAGTGAATTCCAGGACTGGCTCTATAGCTACTGAGAAACTCTGTCTTAAAAAAAAAATAAACAGTTAAGTATATACTATAGTAGAACAAACAAACAAACAAACATCCAGCGAATTGACTAGATGAAGACTTTAGGGTATTTATTAAACCAAAACCTAGACCATAGCCACAGCGAAAAACAAACAAAACAACAACAACAAAGACACCAAAGTCTTCGGATCCTGCTTAAGCAAAAGTGGCAAGGAAGGAACCGAACGTCACGAGCAAGTGAAGCAAACGGACTTTGCATTGTGATGCTGAGCCAGGAAAATGCCGGGTACAGGCAAAGGCACATCCCCTTCAATGCATGTGTCGATGCATGTGTCGATGCATGTGTCCATGCGTGTGTCGATGCATGTGTCAATGCGTGTGTCGATGCATGTGTGTCATGCAGTGGACCCTACATCCACAGGTCCTGTAGAACCAACCAAGTACAGGTCAAAAACAGTTCTTAGGGCCACTTATCCTGAACATGCACATATTCTTTTTGACTGTCATTTTCATCAGGCGATTGTCTGTTATGGTCCCAGTTGCTGTGATAAAGCACCATGATCAAAGCAACTGGGCATTAAAGGGTTCATTTGGCTTCCTCTCCCACATTGCTGTTCATCACTGAAAGAAGTGAGTACAAGAACTGAAGCAGGGAAGAAATTGACGCAGAGGCTATAGAGGGGTGTTGCTTACTGGCTTGCTCCCCATGCCTTGCTCAACCTGCTTTCTTATAAAACCCAGGACCACCTGCCCAGAGGTAGCCCCACTCACAAATTGGCTGGACCCTCCCACATCAATCACTAATTAATGATCTATAGGCTTGCCTACAGCCCAATCTTATGGAGGCATTTTCTCATTTAGGTTCCCTTCTCTCAGACAGCTTTGCCTGTGTCAACTTTACATAAAACTAACTAGCCAGTACAGCAATAAAGTTCAACTACTTATACAGCATTTCCAATATGTTGAGCATTATGCGAGACCTAAAGGGGATGTAAAATGCAGGAGACGAGACGCATGGGTTTTATGGAACTGCTTTGCCATTTGGATAAGGAGCAGAGGCAGAGGAGGACTTCAGAAGCCACGGAGGTGGGAGGTTGGCTGGAAGTCTGAGAACAAATCCTCAGAAGATGCCAAATAAATCTGTATTTTCTTAAACTAAATCTCAATACAATTTTGAAGTAAGATTATTTATTACATATTTCAGATACCAGGTATACTGAGTAAGAAGGGATACACCATGTTCAGGATTCTAGGAAATAAAGTACCTGAGAGAATTCCTAGAGGATTGTGGATATTACAAGGATGCATTTTAATATACATCTGCTGTTTCTCCCGCTAGCGCTTGTTAGCTGACAAGGAACATCAAATATCAAAGGCCAGGGCAGGACAAATATAGCCCAGAAAAGTTAAAGTAGGACTAGAATTTGGGTCTAAGCTCAGGCTTGTGCCAAATCAGCACGGTGGTGCCATACAGTGACCTTGACCTCAGGGCCAGGGCTCCTGGGGGTGAGGGACTGCCTGGGTACCGAAGAAGCAAAGGGAAAAAAGATAAAGACACTGTCAAGAATCAGGCAAAGTTCAAGGAAAGAAGAAGATGAACAAAGGGAAAGACAGCAGATCCACCGCCAGCGTCCATCTTCACTCTCTGACAGAGTTAACGAGTTTGAACTCCACTGACTCGCTAGAGAAGACCCTTAAAACCAAGAGTGTTCCATTTCTACTCAATGCCGTGACCAAGAGTAAACAGGCAACACTCAATGCCAATTTATTTATTTTGACTTCAGATGTGAGTCTGCAAAATGAAAAGTGGTCACGATGCGATCTGACGCTCACAGGTGGGTGGGTCTTAGTGCACAGAAACCTGAGGAACTCACACATACAATGGTAGTTAGGAATTTAAACACGTGGATCATGGTAGCAGCAGCAGCCACCGCTGTGTGAGAAGACATTTTTGGTTAGTCACTTCTGTGTTACTGTGACTGAAAATCTGACATAAGAAGTGAAGACTGTAAATTTTATTTTGTATTAACCTGGATATTTCAGTCCAGAATCTTTGGCTCTACTGACTCTGGGTCTATGACAAAGCCAAACATCATGATGGCAGGCACGTGTGGAAGAAGAGGCAGTTCATCTCGCAGTGGACAAGAAGCAAGGAAAAAGAGAAGGAATCAAGAGGCAGGACTAACCTTCAAAAGCAGGCATGACCTGCTTTCTCTAGCGAAGTCCCATCTCTGAAAGTCTGGACAACTCCCAACATGGCTCCACCAACAGGGGACCAACCAAGTATTCAACACATTTCATATTCAGACAAAAACACATCACAACTGAGTAGATAATACTTGCTCAATCAAAACGATTAGAAGATTCTCACTGCTAAGTATCCACTTTGCAGTCAACCTATGCACTCGGTCTACTGGACCTGGGATCTGATGGCCTGAAATAAAGGGGCAGGCTACGGTCTAGTGCTGTAGACAGCCTTACTTCAGTTTCAGTGCACTTTATACACAAAGATAACCAAGAAAGCAACGGCCCAGAGAAGGCTGTTTGAGTTCAGAAAGGCATGCTCATAAAATCGTGATCAGAAAAACGCGTAAATAAAAGTCAGTAAGCGCATACTAAATATTAACAGAGAGCCCTTTCCCGGAACTTTCTCAGGACAGACCAGTTTAAACACTATCGCCTGGCACCTACTATAGGTTATATCTTAGAAAGCACGGAAGCAAGGCAGAGGGTCATATCCAGATGCAGAGAACATGGACCAGATTGGGTTCTATAGCTATGTTCTGACATCCAACAATAATGAGCACATCTTATAAATTAAACGTAAATGTTGTCACAGGAGGCATGGGATCACATCCAAGAACATCCCAGGGAACAGAATGCACTGAGGTAAAAGACCCCCTGCCTTTTTCCCTGTACCCTGCCTCTCTCGCAGCTCCCCAAGGCACTGTTCGCCATGCATCATTTTCTGATTGTGTTCCAACAGACAAGCTACAAAATAATAATAATAATAATAGAATCTCAAGAATGATACAGACATTTTTTCATGATTGGGGTTAAGCTATCCTTTACTCCGCAGCCAATCCCAAAATATTCCTGGGTATCTATGTTGCCTCATCATACAGCATGGATACAAAAGACTAAGTCACCATCAAAATGATCTTCCTGTAACAGGATCTATTAACATCAACCAAGAAGCTGAGGGAAATCACCTAAATTTTCAAGTTAAGGACCGAATTATTGTAACTTGATGTTCTTAACTTTGGGAGCCTATGGAGAGGTTTGGAGTTTGTTGGTACTCTGCATCTGGTCTACAAATAGTTGGCATTTACTACAACCCAAACTTCCATGTTTTTCAAAGCAATGCCATCCGAAGAAATATACAATGGGAGTCACATACGTAATTCTAAATTTTCTAGAACTATAGTGGAATAAGTAAAAGAAAATAGACAAATTTACTATTAATTTAGTTAACAATAACTAACTTAAAGGTGAGAGAAGGAGGAGGGGCTGAGAAAGCAACAGAACGTCATCCTGGTGACTTAGAGTGGACCGTGCAGGGTAGAGGGTCACACTTTCGCCTGTGCTGTGGTGTTGCTGACATCTAGATCTGATGTTGAGCTTATGCCTCTGCACACGAGGTGCCAGGCGGGATCGTTTACAGCTTTGCTCCTTCTCCACTCACGGGAGACTCGTCGGAAGGCGGCTCAGCTGCCCATCTGGCCAGCATCGTGACTGATCCTGAAGCCCAGGGTTTAGCCCACACACTGTCACAGACTATCGGGGAATATTATTTTATGGTGTGTTGCTTTCATTTATGTTGCATTTGTTTAACTCTGTGAAGCTGGGATTCTTTGCTTGTCTAAAACACCTGATCGTCTAATAAAGTGCTGAACAGACAATAGCAAGGCAGGAACAAGGATAGGCGGGGCTGGCAGGAAGAGAGAATAAAAGAAGGAGAAATGAGGAAGAGGAAGAGGAAAAGGAAGAGCAAGAGAAGGAGGAGGGGTGGACGTCCAGGGCCAGTCACACAGCTAGCTACACAACAAGCCACGGAGAAGGAAGTAAAGAAAGGTATACAGTATAGAGAAAGATAAAAGCCCAGAGGCAGCCAGGCGATGGTGGCGCATGCCTTTAATCCCAGCACTCAGGAGGCAGAGGCAGGCAGATGTCTGTGAGTTCGAGGCCAGCCTGGTCAACAAGAGCTAGTTCCAGGACAGGTCAGATTCTAAAAAACTACTGCAAAATCCTGTCTCAAAAAAAGTCCAGAGGCAAAAGCTGGCAAGAAACAAGCCAAGCTAAGCCATTCATAATTAAGGATTAGCCTCTATGTGATTTATTTGGGTGGTGGCTTTCTCAATAAGCCAAAAGAGTAAAACAACAACAGACAATAACCTCAGGAACCTGTACAGCATCTTTCTATCCCCAAATGCATCCTCTGCTCCTCATGTTGAGACCAAAAATCCACAGAGTATCTTTTGTAGGGATGGGAGTGTGGGGGGGGTGGAGGCATTGCCTGTCTATATATCACCTATACTTTTCTTCAATTAAATCCCCCCCTTTTTTAAATAAAATCACACGTACAGTAGAAACTGTATATAACTGCTAAACACAGTGGCATTTTCCATAAAAGTTTCCTTAAAAATAACCCCGCCGCTAAATTTTAAATTACACGCTTGTATTACCTCGTTTTGCCTGCATTTAGTGGTCCAATTACCACTAAGTAGGAAACATTGGGTCAAGGGACTTTCCCTCTAAAGGTGCTGCTAAAGCATGAATCTAAGAGAGAAGATACAGAACCCCCACAGGTTATTAATCATGAGCGTCTCTTCAACAGGGGACCACACCTAGGTAAGGCTCTCATCCTCACTGTGCAGAAAAAAACACAAATCAGCTAAGAAGCAGTTTTAAAATCCAGGTTGAACTCCTCCCCTGTGTGGGTTATGAGTCTTGGCCCCAATGCACTGGTACCTGTCAATAAACTTCATGTGACTGCAGCAAAAAAAAAAAAAAAAAAAATAGGTCTGGTCTCACACAAGACTGAGGAAAGTAGGGTTGGACCTCGGCGTCTGTGTCTTCGTGGGACTCTTCAGGCGATTTGGATAATGAGTGAGCAAAGCAAACTTCAGGAGACTCTGGGAGGGCTAGCAATGTGGCTGGCTTAGTTACGGTTTCTATTGTTGCGACAAAACACCATGACCAAAAAGCAAGTTGGGGAGGAAAGGGTTTATTTGGCTTACATTACAACATCGCTGTCCATTACTGAAGGAAGTCAGGACAGGAACTCAAACATGGAAGGAACCTGGAGGCAGGAGCTAATACAGAGGTCGTGGTGGAGTGCTGTCTACTGGTTTACTTCGCACAGCTTGCTCAGCCTGCCTTTTTATAGAAAGAACCCAGGAACACCAGCCCAGGGGTGGCACCACACGGTGGGCTGGACAGGCCCTCATTGACCACTAATTAAGGAAATGCCTTACAGCTGGATCTCATGGAGGCATTTCCTCAACTGAGGTTCCTTCCTCTCTGAGGACTCTCGCTTGTGTCGAGTTGACGCACACAACCAGCCAGTGCAATGGCCAGACAGTAAAAGTGCCTCCCATCTCAGACCTGAAGGCCTGAGCCTAACCCCTGGAGCCCACGTGGTAGGAGAGAATCGACTCCTGGAAGTTGTCCTCTGACCTCCATGTACACAGCATACATACTCACATGCACGTGTGTGTGTGTGTGTGTGTGTGTGTGTGTGTGTGTGTGTGTGTGTATGAAAAATAAAAGAAACCTGGGAACACAGAGTGACAGGCCAGTAGCAGTAGCAGAGACAGGAAGCTATGCTCTGGAATCTCGTCTGGGATAGAAGCAGGACTCAGTAGAAAGGAAACGGGCGAGGGCGAGGGGCGGGGACCCGAGGAACAGTTAGTACCATCAGTGCCACTCTGTGAACTGCAGCTCTCCAGACAAACACAACCTAGCACAGCAACCCATTCATTCCACATAAATGCAGCAACAAAACCACTCCTCCGTGGATAATTGTAAATAAACCACACAGCCCTAGATGGGATATTTCGGAGAGCGGTGTTTCCTCCTCTTTCAGAAAAGATAAACGGGCCACGCATTTTTATCTTTAGGGTCCTGGAAGGCTATAAAAATTTCCACTTATTCATGGGAAAATCTATGAAAAGGATAAGAGCTTCGTATAAAAAGGAGGGAGAGCAGTGATTGTTTCCTAGCAAAATGGAGTGAATCGGGGCAGGCCTCATAGGGAATAAGATAATTCCTAACCAAAACCCTCCAGTACGGTCTTTTCTGTCCATAGAACAAGCCAGAGGCAGACCTCAGCAGGGGCCTGTCTAGAACTTAAGTTGCTTTCTGGTTCCCCTGCACTCACAACAATTATTGTAGATGACTGTGCTGTCAGTTTCTAAGACACCCTTCAATGACCCTTGCCTTCAGGTAATTTTTGCCTGTGGTACTCAGCTTTCTGTTACTATAGCAAAGACCTGAGGGCCAGCAACATGGCTCTGTGGGTAAAGGGATCCCCAGAACCCACATAAAGGTAGAAAGAGAGAAGTGACTACATAAAATTGTCCTCTGACCACTATGTGCTCACCATTTCACACACGCGCGTGCACACCCACACCCCCCCACACACATACACACAATAATAACAATTTTTTAAACCATGAAAAACCAACCTATAATCAGGAAAGGTTTAAATGGCTCACCATTTAGAAGCTTCTGGATTGCTTTGGGTGAATGATGGTTCATCATGACAGAAATGGTTGGAGGAATAAAATTGCTCACCTCGTAGCCAGAAGGCAAAAAAGAAGGCAAGCCAAGGTTGTGTCCCTCCATCCCTTCACAGATGTACCCTGAGAACTTGAAGTCCTCCCAGTAGGCTCTATTCTCGAAATTCTCTGTCACTACCTAATGGTATCATAAACAAGCAATTTTTTTTCTGAGACAGTGTCTCTGTGTAGCCCTGACTATCCTGGAACTACTCTATAGGCCAGAACTGGCCTCAAATTCAGAGATCCACCTGCCTCTGCCTCCCAGGCTCTGGGATTAAAGGCGTGTGTCATCATGCCGGCTTACACAAGCAAGCTTTTACCCATGGGCCTTTGAGAGATACTGAAGATACAAGCTATAGCAGTGACCTTGTGGAATCCCATCTACCGCCTCATGGACGGAAGCCACTGACTTGCTTCTAGCTCATAGAGCACAGCAAAAATGAAGGGTTACATCAAGTTCCAACACTGTGGCCAGCATCTTGTTCACCAAGCCCCCTGCTTCTCTGCTTGTTCACTCTGACAAACCCAGCTTCTGTGTCATGCAGTGTGCTGCAGAGAAAAACGTGTGACAAGGGGCCGAGGGAAACTTACTGCTTCCTCTGTAATGCACTGGATTCCTCCAAAGCTTGAGACTCAACCAGCAGAAATGTATTCTGTCAGTCCTGAAAGCCAGTGAGTCAGAAATCCATTTCTCTGGGCCAAGATCTAGATGCTGACAAGGCTGTGGTTCCTCGGGAGGGAGGCGCTAGCATGCCCTTCATCTTTTAGCCTTCGAGTGGCTGTCCCCACCCCGCCACTCATGGCTCCATCGTGCCTGTCTCTCCTTTGTAGTCACATTGCCTCCCTTCTGTGTCTAATCGCCATCTGCCTCCCACATGAAGCCACTTCTGGCAGACAAGAGCCCTCTCTGATGGCTCAAAGTACTCACCTCATCTCAAAAACACTAGCACAGGGCTTAGGACGTGCTCAGTGGAAACACATTTGCCTGGTAGTCACACACCTCCAGCCAAACAACCGTAATAATCGTCATCCTCATCTCATTGTTAAAAAAAAAATCCTACATGATAGCATTGTGACTCATGTATTTAATCACCATAAGAGAAATCTTTTTAAAACACCACCATTCAAGATACCATTCCTACGGAGCAGAGATTAGGATTAGCTATCTTTGAGAGTCACTATCCCGGGGCCTGCTCTGACTCCTGGCCAATAGCTAGGAAGGAACCAAGGCGGTCCAGCACCACTGAGGAACAAGAGAGATGGAAGCAGACACTTCCCCAGCCAGTGTTGAGATGACTACTCCAGCAGCATCCCCAACAGCACGATGCTAAGCAATACCGAGCTTCTTGACCCAGGAAAGACAAACAAACAAACAAAAAGGTGGCTTATTTTTTTTTTTTAAGTTTTTCCAGACAGGGTTTCTCTGTGGCTTTGGAGCCTGTCCTGGAACTAGCTCTGTAGACCAGGCTGGTCTCGAACTCACAGAGATCCGCCTGCCTCTGCCTCCTGAGTACTGGGATTAAAGGCGTGCGCCACCATCGCCCAGCAAGGTGGCTTATTTTCAAGCAACTGAGTATTGGAAAAATTTATTACACAGCAACAGAGACCTAACAATTTCTTTGCTCAAAGTTCATACATAGCTAATTCGTTATGTTCTGTGTACATGTTTTTAGTATGACAAGCTAAAATTATTTAACTAATATCAGCCGGATATGGTGACAAGGATGTCCTGCAGAATTAGGAAAAGCTCACTGAGCCATCCTTGAGTGAGTCAACTTGCCTTCTCTGTGTTTTGTTTCTATTTATGTTAAGTAGAGATAATAACACTTTCCCAGTTTTGTTGTTGATGATATTTAATGAATTGATACAGGACTTAAAATCTCTTCTCAAGTTCTGCTATGCACTCAGTGCTAATAGGTAATATTCTATGTCAGGCGGAGTTCAGCTGTCTGTCGTCCCAGCTCTCGAGAAACAGAGACAAGAAAATTAGGGCCTAAGGAATCATGGTGTCCGAAAACCAAACCAAATATAATTCCAGACTGAGTGTGGTGACGCACACTTATAACCCTAGTGCTCAGGGGCTGAGGCAGGAGGATTTCAAATTCAAGGCCAGCCTAGGCTGTCTAACGAAAACAAAGGAAGAGGGAGAGAAGGAGGAAGGAGGAGAACAAAGGAGGCTTATATAGTTTATAGGAAGCATAAGAAAATACACATTTCAAAAGAAAATAACAGGAAATGTATTTTAGACTTATCAGTTTAAGAGATTTTAGTGATATTGTGCCAAGCACGTAATACAAACCTGTAATCCCAACATTTGGAGCACAGTGGTAGGAGAATCAGTGTAAGTTGGGGGTTAGCCTAGTTTTAACAATCCCAAGCCAGTCAGAGTTACACAGAAAGGCACTGTCTCACAGATACACACACACACACACACACACACACACCATGTGTGCGCACGCACCACACACAAGTTTTGATTTTCTAAGGTCAGTTACTTTGTGTTACTTTGAAAAGCTAAGAATGACTAACTCTTGCAATGGACATCATGTCCATGGGCTACGCCAACTCACCGTGGGCACCCTTTATGTCCTGCCTGTCTTTTCTTTTTTAACTTGACACAAGTTAGAGTTATCTAAAAAGAGGAAACCACAAATATGAAAATGCCTCCATAAGACTGGCCCATGGGCAAGTGTGTGGGACATTTTCTTAATCAGTGATTAATGTGGTGGGCCCAGTCCATTGTGGGTGGTGCCACCCTTTGCAGGGGGTTCTGAGCTGTGTAAAAATGGCTGAACAAGTCACAAGGCGCATACCAGTAAGTAACGTCCGCCTGTGTTCCCTGCTTGAGTTCCCGCCCTGGCTTCCCTCAATGATGCAGTGTATGATGCTGCGGGGGGGGGGGGGGGGAGAGCCCTCCCTAAGTTGATTTTGTTCATGATCTTTATCACAGCAATAGAAAGCAGCTAGGACTTTTGGTGTGTGATCCTGTAATGAAGGTATCGAGTCAGCAAAATAAAGGAATGAAGAAATCAAAGCCAAATTAGTTTAGCTAGAGCCAGTGAAACATTTATTGATGCGGAGAGATGATATAAGCACTTAATCTTAATAAGAGCAAAGGAATAAAGGACCCTGAGACCAAGAACAAGTCTGATAAACAGCTCAGAGATTAATGACAGGTCCTTTGTTTGTGACAGCAGAGAGGCCAGGTCATGAGGCAGTCAAGGGAGACAGTTTCAGAAACACTCTGTGTGGGTCATGGGGCTGAAGGTTAATAGTGAGGATATTGAATGAGGAGGAAGCTAGAGAAATAAAGACGGTTCTCTCTCTTCTCTCTCCCTCCCTCCTCTCCTTTTCTCCCTGCCTGCCTGCCTCCCTCCCTCTCCATTAGAGCTGCAGGCTCATCCCTACACTTGATAAGCATTATGGTCTCGCCTCATCCCAAAGAATCTTACTGGCTCACCCAGCGGACGTGCTGGGCTCAGAGATGACTGGTGAGGGCAGTGCACACAGTCAGAAACCATCTGGCTTCACTGTCTCTGACATCAGTAGGAGAACAGCTGATTAATGTTTGAGAGAAAAAGAATGTGACCGAGCTTTCTTAGGGACTCTGCGGAGCCTGGCAGCACTATTCATTTTCTCTCTCACTGGTGATGGCATTCAGAAGGAGAGCAGAGGAGGAAGGGCTGCCGTCCAGATGGAGCCCTTAAGGGCACATCCAAAGTCCCACTGCCTCAAACGTTGCCTAGAATGCACGAAGAGTTAAGTTTTCTTTTAAAAGAAGAGAATAGAAGCCAAATTATTCCTTTCCCAGGGTATTATGTATTTGCTGGCCTTTTATTTGAAGATGTTCTGTTATCTTTAAGTTTTCAGACCCTGGGCTCTTCCATAAGCCTAAAAAAGCATTGCTGTGGCCTTCATTTGTGTGCACAGAGGCTGCTGTTTCCTTTCCTTTTGACCTTGACCTCTGCCAGCCCGCCCTCCCTCCCATCCAGCCAGCAGGCAGCCAATCCAGAAGCCCTTGGAAGCGGCAGTTACCTGGCAACAGTGACAATCATATTAACAGGATGAGGCAGCAGTGGAAAGTGGCTGCCTCTTCCTGAATGCAAGTGGGCAAAGGAAGGGCTGACAATGGCTCTTTTTTATCAATGACGTTTTATCCGCAAACACACATACAATTTCTAAGATTGACTAGTAAAAATAGTGTCCAATTGGAGGACTAATAACAGCCCCAAAGATTCATATGGAATCAAATATTTGGAGAGAATCTCCATCCTTCTTCCACTGGCTCATTGTAGAAAGTTCGAGAGTTTGTTGGGGTTTTCTTGGGTTGTTTGTTTGTTTTGTTTAGGCAACACATCTCAAGCAACCCAGGCCGGCTTTGCAATGTAATCAAAGAGAACCTTAACCCCTTGATCTTCCTGCCTCTTTCTTCTCATATCTAGGATTGCAGGTATGTGCCACCATGCCTGGCTAAACAAATTAGGAGGAAGTAATTTTGCTTGGTTTTATGCAGCATTGGGGATTGAACTCAGAGCTCTCGGCACATGTATGTTCTCCGCTTGAGCCACATCTCCAGCCTCTGCCCTCAAGAGCCATTTAGCCCTAGTTTCCATCTGTGTTCTGATCCCATCCAGTGGTGTATTTTGACCACCCAACTACCTTACCGTAATTGGATCCTAAATGCTAAGTACTGAGAATTGCTCGCCTCAGATCTTGCCTCCCTAAGCACAGATGGACAGGGAACACAAAAGAGCATAGTTAGCAATGACCTATAGTCTAGGCTCTGCAATGAGCACTCTACAGACACGCTTAACTTCCAAAACTGCCCTATGGAGTCAGTAAGGACACTATCTCCATTGTTCAGATGAGGAAAACAGATTTAGAATGAGCAACAATGGTTATGTATCTATTAAGAGTGGGCCCAGGATTTGAACTCATGTTTTTAACTCCCTTTGTATGTAGCTAAAGGCAAAAGATGGTGTGGTTAGCCAAGAGGGAGGCTAAATGACAAGGCAAAGACAGAATCACCAAACTCAAGAATGAGAGAAGAAAAATCAATTCAACTAATGTCATCTCACCAATATCCAAAGGTGGGGCTGTATACTAAAACAGCCTCAAGCATTTCCTTTAGCATACACTCGAAAGATTATGCAAACGCCACAGGTCTTGGGAAGCATTGATGGTCACCCACTATGAAGGTGACCCCTGATGATTTTATCAACCTGTTATCCAGTAATCAAAAGAGAGAAACAACGTGGCTGTGAATTACACAGAACTTGGAATGATGACCGGAGTCAAGTCTAAATTGGACCATGCATTCACTGGTGTCCTGGGAGAAGTCGGTTAAATGCACATATTTTAAGCCTCTATCTTACACAAAGTTTCAACTTAAGATTTTAAAGAAATAAGATTACTAAATTCAGGCCATGTCCAGAGATGGGTTGGAAGCCAGAGAAATTGCAAGTTCTTTCCTCTGTGTTCCTTCTCCACGGGCTAGAAGACTAATGGCAACTCCCTGTGCTTGCTAAGGGTATCCCAAGGTACTAGGTGACTCCCTAGGTGTCGTGACCTCTGCCAACCTCTCCAACTTCACCTCCCATTAGTTCTTGGTCACTTTTCTTGGTTGAGCGTTTAAGTGTTCCTATCCCAGAGTCCTTTGAAGTAGCTCAAATGTAGCCCCAGTTATCTGCATTTCATTAGGATATTCATTTAAAAGTTAGAAATAAATGTTTGAGAGGATGGATATGTCAATTATCTTAAACTGGTTCTTAGACCTTGCATATGTATGGTCTTGAACTATTTAATATTCAGTCTAAGAGACAGATAAATATCCTCACAAAAACAGCAAGTATCACTTACTCATGGTGCGCTGTTGTTTGTGGCCTTTGACAGGAAATTTTGCTCTATCAACAGAGAAAAGGAAGAATTGACAGGACAAATAAATACATAAAATAAAATCTCTGAGATGCTATCTACTTACTTAAGAGAGTCAACTGGTTTCAGACACTGTGAAGTAAACATTGTTTAATTCTAATCTAAATATGGATTAGTGGGCCTACTATTCTGCCATACCAATTACAAATCATCCTCTCTTTTATTAAAACGAGATCTTGACCAGATAACTCTGGTAGACAAAAGTCCATGCACCTGTAGTCTTGAAAGTGATTTCAAAAAATCTTTTATTATTTTCAAGTATTTTATGAAATTGACTCCACCAACCAAAGTGGCTTTTGCCTTCAGTTATTTGAAATCCATGAGATTTTTGTACATAGATAAGTTCTGCTTCAAAAAACACTAAGTTAATCTGCCATGTTTAATAGATACTAATCTGTAAATTGGATCATAGACTTAGTTCTTCCAACAGGAATGGAACTTCTGCTCATTGGGTATAGCTGGCCTCCAGTGATGGAATCTCTGTCGTGCATAGCTTCCCTGGCTTGACGGTTCCCTTGTGCTGCAGACATTCCCATTGCCAAGGGCAGTTCCTTCCATTGCCTGTAACAATGTGAAACTCGATTATGATTCCCTAGGAAAAACTCACATGTCCATCCCTGTTCCCCTTCACTGAGCTCGTAGCCCTGGTTCTGCCCTCTGGCGGGGAAGACAGGACGGCTACCACTTCTTCCACAAGGTAAGCAAGCTCTTCAAATGACTAAAATGGTTTTCTGCCTAAAAATTCTTCCCTGGGCTAAACACCTCTCAAACCGTCTTGTAGATCCTCCTCTTTTCGACACTGCCACATTGCTGCCACCCCCATTCTCACCTTTGGGGTCACCTGCCAACTCACTGCTGTTCCCCAGAACAATTGTGCCGCGTGCTCATTTAACTGTGTTTCAGGGAAGGGGGGGGCTACCCCTGAATCCGTGAATCCTGTTAATTGTTCAAATAAATGTAAACACGATGTCCATGATCTTTTGGGAACTAGAAATTAAATCTTCCCTAATTAGGGGTCTGTAGTTTGCTCATGTTTGTGGTCAAGGGCTGTTCTGAGCTGAAATGAACACCCCCATTCAAACAAAGGACAACTCAAACAAAGGAGCTGCAGCTCCTATCTTTAGCACATTCATTCAAACGAGGATCTCATGAATGGAACCAGGAGAACCACAGCAATTTGGGCAGCTGTAAAAACAAAAATAACAATACTAAGCTGCTTTCATCCAAATTGGAGCTTTCCCAAGAAGAAAAAGTACATTTCAGCATTCTTCCCACTGAAAAGTCTTCCTGAGAGGATGCTCTGTGTTTCCAAGGCCCTGCCAGTGGCTCACTGGTGCTGAACGGAAGTGGACAACTCACATTCCCTTGTAATCAAAATCTCTGTGCCCTGGGGCCTGCAGTCACACCAACTATAGCTATAGCTACTAGCTAGTGTCTAAGCTAGGGGACACCTCTGACCCAAGAGTGGAACAAGCAGGACGCATCAAGCAGTTCCTTTCTAGCAAGGAAGGGAGCACAGGGAAGCAGTCCCTGTCTGAGAGTTGATCTGCATGCTACACATAGCATATTCCTACTATTTTCTTGTGTGCAACTTTGAAGTAATATAACCATTAGGGTCTGAGAAAGTTGGCGCATAGACGTCATGGTGCATGCAGAGATCAGAGAACAGCTTGCAGAATGGTTCTCTCCTTCTATTAGTTGGATCTTGGGGACCCTATTCAAGTCCTCAAGCCTGGTAACTGTTACCTTTACTGAGCCATCACGACTGCCCTGTCTTCACCAATTTTCTTATCTGTTATTTGTTAGTTATTACTAACTGTTTGGTTGAAAGTGAGACCCCAGTCCTCTAACACCCCTATATCCAAAGAGTCTGGAATGTAATATTAAGTTGGGGGCATCACCCCAGCTCCTGGCATTCATCCTTGGGGCACCAATGGAGCAGCAATGGAGCAGAAAGCTCCATCTCAGGCCCCCTTCCCCTGGGAGTTCCCTTGAGCCGGACTCCACCTGCAGGAAAGCCCGCCAAATGCTGACCCCTCCCCAGGGAGGGTCAGGACCACTCCCACAGGCTATTTAGGCTCACGTAGGAAAAGGTAACACGTGGTCTTCGGGTTTTGTGTGTGCTGTCCCTCTCTGTCATGTCGTGTCCCATCGTCCCTCCACCCCATGCTCCCGGCCACCCGAGAGGACTGCAGTTATTAAATGTGGGCATCTTTGATTTGGTCTAATTTGGTCTAATTGGAGTTATTTTGCATCGGCGGAGAAGCCCGTCTCAAGATTTCTCCTCACACTAACTAAGTTAGCAAATGCACAAACAGAACAAAGACTATGGGATGTGTATGAGGCCAGGGATTGTTGTACTTTTGTTTTTGAGACAGGGTTTTTCTATGTAGCCACATCTGGCTTCAAACTCACTCTGTAGACCAGGCTGGCCTTGAACTCACAGAGACCCATCTAGCATTGCCCCCCTAGTGCCAGGATTAAAGGTGTGCACCACCCCATCTGACTATTGAATCTGTTTAAGCACTCTTCCTTTGAGCAGGAACCAAATGAAGTAGCTATTGTGACTGGCAGGCCCTCCTTCCTGAACAACAACAAAGACATAGTGTCTTAATTACTGTACTATTGCTGTGAAGAGACATCATGACCAAGGCAACTCTTTTTTTTTTAACACTACGATTTTTATTTATTTTTTTTTATTTCATGTGTATTGGTGTTTTGTCTGCCTGTGTGCCTGTGTGAGGGTGTCAGATCCCCTGGAACTGGAGTTCCAGACAGTTTTGAGCTGCCATGTCGGTGCTGGAAATTGAATCTGGGTCCTCTGAAATTTTCGTAACTGTTGAGCCATCTCTCCAGCCCCCCCCACCAAAGGCAACTCTTATAAAAGAAAACATTTAATTGGGGGCTTTGTTACATTTTCAGAGGTTTAGTCCATCATCATCATGGCAGGGAGCCTGGTGGCGTGCAGGCAGGTGCTGGAGTAGTAGCTGACAGCCACATCCTGATCTACAGGTTTAGACAGAAAAACAATTGGCTTAGCTGGAGCTTTTGAAACCCCAAAGCCCACTTCCCAGGCAAGGCCACACCTCTTAATCCTTCTAATTCTTTCATATAGTGCCACTCCTGATGACGAAACATTCGAATACAGAAGCCTATGGGGGTCATTCTTATTCAAATCACCACACCTGGTGATTTTCTGTGTTCAGTCTCTGTGGAGAGCAATGTCTGTACGTATTCTTACACCCAATCCCTAGCACTTGTCATTACAGTGCTATCCTTTATGGGCTGGAGAGATGACTCAGCAGTTAAGGCTGACTGATCATCCTGAGGACCCAGGTTCAATTCACAGCACCCACATGGCAGCTCAGAAATGTCTGTAACTCAAGTTCCAGTGGAACTGATTCCCTCAAACACCAATGAATATAAAAATAAAAATTTTAAATTAAAAAAAAACTTCTATGACAAAACTATTCATCTTTACACCAAGTAAGGTTCAGATCTCTGATTTTATAGATGATTTTTTTTTTAACCAGAGGAAACCTCAGGGGCACTACATATACATGATGTACAGGCACACATGCAAGCAAAACACCCAGACCTATAAAATTCATATTTATGTGTGTATAGCTGTATGTATATAATATACATATATGTATATTTTATATTTTTATATATATATACATATATAAAAGAATAGTTTGTGACAGAGGCAGGACTAACAACCAGCACCTCTTCCCTCTATCCCACTTCCTGCCACAGCAAAGGGCTGAGGTGACCACCATATATATATATATATATATATATATATATATATATATATATATATATATGACATCTGAGTAACACCCTGATACTATGTAACACCACATAACAATATTTTTCTAACCAATAATGTTGATTCAGTGTATTTTGCTTCTTTTTGGCCTCTATTTCCTCTGGCTTTGTTCCTGGTATTAGATACCTACACTTTCTCACATTCAAAATGAGGCATCTGGGGCTGAGGATGTAGCTGTTGATAAAGTGCTTGCCCAGCAAGCATGAAACCCTGGGTCAATCCCAGTACCACATAAACAAGGGCTGATGTTGTGTGATGGAGTCCCAGCACTCAGGAGATGGCGAAATCAGGAGAATCAGTTTGAGTTATTTAAGACCCTGTCTTTAAAAGAAAAGCAGGGAGAATGAGGGAAGAAGGAACAGAACGAGGTGGGGTGTACAAAGTCTAGATTACTAAAAATAGGAGAAAGAAAGAAAGAAAATGCAGATGAAGTTTTTTGTTTTTATATGATAAAAAGTCACTCATACAATTCTCATACAATCATGTCAACTATAAGTAAACAGGCAATGGTTTCCACAACTGTGGCCTTCCAGTTCCTCAACAGTAGCCTAGGCAACCATTATATTATCATCATGACCTACACACTCGAGGTGTTATCTCCAGAAAATTAGTGAGAGATTAATAATGTATTTTACAACAAGGTAACCTCTACTATGTGACCAAACTTTCCCAGGGAGATGTTACACACCCATCTACTCACCCCAGATAGGGATACCACAACAGACCCAAGTATGGATACCACCAGAAGTCCAACTTGGTGAACCATGAGATTTATTGGGGTTACTTATAGGACTATGGATGAAGCGTTACTTGCAGAAGGAGAAGTGACTCAAAGACAATTACAACACCAAGGCCCATCCATCCCTGCATGGGTGTCAGCTCACAAAAGCTGGGAAACCTAAAACAGACTGCACAGCCTACGGGAAGTTCAACAGGTCAGAAGATGTCCTCCTCAAGTGAGTCTGGTCTGAACCTCATCCAGACAGTTAGATTGGTTTCTGCTTCTTCCGGGCAGCTGGTCTGAGAGTCTTCTTTGCAGCTCAGCTTTGCTCCTTCCAGAGCTATTCTCTATTTTTATTGCTTACTCTGGCAGGGAATGTCCTAGTGAAATCTAGCCAGTTTCAGGGACTTCCTGAAGCTATTTTGTTTACCTTCCTGCTTAAGGAGATTCCCTGCAGGAGGGACTGTTTGAATCTCTGAGGAAACTGTTGTACCACAGCCTCCAACATCAGTGGTTTTTAAGGTCAACTGAAAGTAAATAACTAAAAGCAAGTTAAGTGAGAAGGCCTCTTGAGGTTTCCCTTAGTTCCACAATCTTCAAGAACAGGAAGGTTGGAAATTCTAATCATTAGACCAAGTCTGCTCTTTAGCAATGTACTTGGCTATGTTGTAGGAATCTGATTTGTTGGTTATTTGTTTGTTTTAAACTTGAATTTGGATATCTTTGGACGAAGATAAAGTCTCCAGTTTCTGTAATCCCCACTGTGCATATTGCAATATTCATAAAATCTACCCATACATGTCACCTATCTGAAAATTCAGAGGCATTTAAGCTTATCGTGTGATTCCTGTTCATCTTTCACCCTACAGATGAGAAAATTCAGATTCAGAGAGATCCTAACCAATCAAATATTCAATAGTTAGGGACAGAGGCGGGACTTTCAACCAGTACCCCTCCTCTTCATCCCACTTCCAGCCACAACGAAGGGCTGGGGTAAGCCACCTAATGTGACATTCAAAGGAATCTCTCTGCATCCTTGGCAACCACAGGAACTGACACATCAATCAGCTATGCTCTGGGGCAACCAGTGATTCAAGGTCCTGACATGGACACCCCACAGGTGGTTCCTCCTCAGAACAGCTTTTCCTAGCATGGGTAGCCAGTGCTCTCTGGGAACGCTTGGTCAGATGGGACAGTGGCAGCTTTGTCCCTTCATCAGAATTTCCTGCCATTGTGCATCTACAAAGGGGAACCGACTGTGCCGCAGAGTGACTCAAGAAGGATGCTAAAGTTGGAACTGGGGGCAATCCAAGTTGGCGGCCACTGAATCGGGAGAGTCTGTGCTGCCTCGTGCTCTTCCAACCAAGTGACTCAGTGGTTGAAATTTTTCAGCAAGACACCTGGAAGCCACTTGTCCTTTTCAGTAAAGACTCATTCAGAAGGTTTTATTTTTTAAAAAAAAAATGTAATAGTGTTCATTTTCCATCACTCTATTACCATGAGCACCAGATTGCTGCTAATTCATATGGTGCTGATTCACTGAGGCAACATTCTTTGGTTAAAGCTATTTATGTCCCAGCATCATTTGAAAGGCCCTTTGGGTCTTTTCTGAAATGCTTGAGGCCCAGAAAGGCAGCTTGATCTCAGGAAAGACAAAGGTCTGAAGAGGTCATGTCAGAAAAGCAGCCAGACCACGTGGACTCCTGCCTTCAGGCTTGGGTGCAGATGCCCTTTATCCCCAAGTTCTCCTCGGGATGAATTCCCTCCAAACAGCAGGGCCACAGCTAACCTGGGAAGCATCCTGTGCTGAATGCAAACAGAAAGAAGGTGCAATGACAGGTCAGCAGGTGTCCAGCCACACTCCACACTCACAATCAGCCTGGCAGAATTCCGTCGTCCTGGGGGGCCCCTCTGGACCTCAGTTTCCCAGACAGATAGTGTTTGCCCCACATTGAAATGAGGCAAGTGAATGACAGATGGAAGATAATTCCACAGCGGCAGTTATCTGGACCCCCAGCATGAAGCCAATAGAGAGACAGTATCAGGAACCTGTATGCCTGATGAGAAAGTCCTTTGGCTGGCCACCCACCATCTCTTTCAAAGGAGTAGTGGCCCCAGCAGATAACTACCCACCAGGAAGAAAATGAGTCAAATGCTGTCCTCACATCTTCCTTCCCTCCCAGAACTCCCAGGTGACGGGAGCTAATGAGGTGCTTGTGGTGAACTTTGAGCTCCCCGGAGATCAGTGCTATATAACAAAAAGTGTCCTTCTACAGCAGAACATGGGAGAATGGCTTCCCCAGAAGTCACCGTGCACTTGACAGGGAATAGATGAAATAATTTCCCTTCCCTTCTCCTGCTCTCTAGCTAAAAGCTCCTTAGCCATTTACAGAGGATTTAATCCACCAGTGGACTGTCCCCATTCAAAGACCGCAGGGCTAAAGTTAGTACTGACCTGAACATAGCAATCACAAGGGAGGACGGGTCGGAGTTCCTCCCTGCTGCTGGTGCTGCTGCTGGTGCTGCTGCTGCAAGCTAAACGCCTGCCATTTTGAGAGTTTCTGAGACACAACCTTGCACCAAGATTTCTAATCTGAAATCCTGTGAAGTCACAGCAGGCCTGGGAAAAAACTCTGCGGCCCTTTTCCCCATCTCTGCTTTCTGTTGCTTGACTTGGGGACTCTCTTCCTACACACCTACATGGAACCTAGCTTGTACAGGGTATGACCCAGGGTACACTGTGCCTTCTTACATACAGATCCTAATTGAAGGCTCCAGGGAAGTCTTGCCAGGGGCTAGGGCAAGAGTTTTACAGACAACAGGCCCACTTCTTACCCGTGAAACCGTTTCATGGACGTAGCTTCCAACATCAGTCCTCATATTTCTCCACTTCTGATGGGTGTGACTGAGTGGCCCAAAGAGAAAGGACTAAGGCAGGGAATGAACTAAGGCAGCATGAAGTGGGCTGCCACCAACAAAGAAAGGTACAATTCAGCGAGAAGGGCAGGTATGGAGCTAGGTGTGAGCTCCGAGAAGCCCAGGACCGGAAAGGCAGAGGCAGGAGAATCATCACAAGGTCCAAGCCAGCCTGGCTGGTTGACAGAGCAAGTCCAGTCCAGCCAGGGTGACAGAGCAGGACTCTGTCTAAAACAAAAACAGAGGAAAACACACAAGTGCACACACAGTCTTAAAATTGAACTTTTACGATAAGAGTCAGAAACCTACTTGAGCTAGCTCAAATAAACTGAGATTGTATTGTAGGGCTTCTCATGGTATGATAAAAAAGACTCCCAGGGAAATACAAAAGCCATAATAGGCTTGGAAATCTTGAAAAATAAAATGTGTGGGAGAGAAGATTTGGTTGGAAAGTACTCTCCACACTGAAGTAGCAAAGGCTCAATGCCTTCTTTCCAGCTAAGTCTCCTCTGTATGAGTCATCTATGGGCCGCCCCACCTCTTCTTCCTGCACCCTTAACAGTGAGCAAATTCTTTCCAGGTTGCTTCACTCTACTGAGTGAGAATCTGCGTGGCTGGGTTTCCTCTGTTTTTAGCAGGTCACCAGCTTTGCTAGCCATCCATCGGGGATCCACTAGGCCTGGGATCTGCTCTAAAAGGAGGGTGGGTATGATTGCTAATCTTGGTTCCCAACTTGATTAGACGGAGAAATGCCTAAGAGATTAGTGGGACACACCTCTACGGGTGTCTGCCGTTCCCAGAGACAAGCATATTGTGGTGGCTCTCATATGGTCAATGGTTTAATCCACTGGTGAACTGGAATTTTGAATAGATGATTGAGAAGTGATAGGCACCTGAAAAGAGGAGCCTAGGTAGAAGTGTGTCGGAGGCGTGTCTTTGACTGGTCTACCTTAGCCTGACCCTTACCCGTTACCTCTCTGTTTTCCGGCCTCTACAAGCTTAACAATTTTGAAGTGCCCCACCCTCCTGTTCTGATTTTCTGCCTCCCCGTGGCCCAGAAACCTCCAAGCCAGTCCTCCAGACTGAAACCGCGGCACCTACATGTCCCCATTGGAAATTATCTCTCTCCAGCCTTTGCTGTACCCATGTAAGACTGATTGCTCCAATAAGGTTAACCATTACAACAAAATCCCCCCAACACACACACACTCACTCACAACCTGGACTACAAGTAAGGCAGCAGCAACTCTCTCTCAAAGCAGATGAGCAGGGGTTGACCTGGAGAGGACCAACATAGACCCCAGGACATTGCTCCCTTTGAATTCCATTCCTTGGACAAGTCACTTGGCCTCCAAGTGCTTCCTTCACTAATTTGCAAGCTGGGAGATAGAAATGAGGCTGCTAAAGGGATTGGTTAGATTAACATAACCGTGTGGAACTCTTAGAATACTAGCTTGCATGACACTCACTACACTTTCCAGTAGGGGGCTCCGACCTTCACATGAATGTGGCTCTCTTGGGGAGTTTGTTCAAATGCAGATTCTGTTTCCCTTTGGAAACAGGGAGAGATTTACGTGTGTGCGTGCTTCTGGTTCTTGATGCAGCCTTTGTAGATCCAGGGTCCACTATACAAACCACTAAGCAAGAGAAGATAGACCATTGCTAAGGGGAGTGGGAAGAGAAGAAAACAAAGGGTGCAACACTTGAAAAAAAATTAAAGTATAACAGTTCAAAATAAGAAAGGACTTGGTATCATCAAAATGGTCTTTCAAAGGAAATGTATGGGCTGCTCTGTAATCCAGAGGACCCTCCCGCCTCCAACTGCCCCCTAACCTCCTACTAGACAGGGCCAAACTTAACCACAAGACACAGGAGGCAAGGGCCTGGGACCCAGGACCCTTTAGGAAACCATAAAATTGTTGACATTTTAATTTCTCTTCTCTTAAAAATGAGAAGAGAAATATTACAATAACAATAATGTATCAGTAAATGCAGACAAGACCATAGTTGATTTTATAACCATACAGTCGTAAAATACAATTTTGAATGTTTTTATTATAAACACCAAAGAGGTGAGAGTCTAGGCAAATCTTAAAATGGCCACAACATGTTGTTACTACAGCACAGATTCAAGTGTGAAGTGAAGGATGAAGAAGGGGGGCCTTGAGATTCCTTCCAGCTTTGAGGATCAATGTTTTTTTAAGATTCCACGGCCATGCCGGGCGGTGGTGGTGCACGCCTTTAATCCCAGCACTCAGGAGGCAGAGGCAGGCAGATCTCTATGAGTTCGAGGCCAGCCTGGTCTACAAGAGCTAGTGCCAGAACAGGCTCCAAAGCTACAAAGAAACCCTGTCTCGAAAAAACTAAAAAAAAAAAAAAAAAAAAAAAAAATTCCACGGCCATGCTCTGCTAGCTGGATCTGTTATCTATAAACTCCCACCTGCAGATGCTTGCTTCCTGCCCATCTCAAGTCCTCACGCATAGACCAACATTGCTCATCACCGCCAGTGAGTTATCACGAGCCACCCCTGGCTTTGTAATCTGCCGATGTCTTCTCTGTTTGCTTCCAAAATAAAGAAATTGTAATTTTCATTGTTACAAAATACTCTTGGTTCCAGACACTGCAAGCATTGTGCAGACATCACCTCATTAATATGTACATCACTTTGCAGAAGGAAATGGAATTTTTCTGTTTTGTTTTTACTTTTAAAATGACAAAGTAACCCAAGAAAAGATTAAATGAGAGCTATTGTTTGAAAGGCAGTCAAAGAGGGGGAAAAAGCCAAGTCAGTGGTGATGGTGACGATGGTGAGGAGGAAGAAGACGGGGGTGACCACAATGACAATGACGAGGATGGAGTAGAGCATACCATGGACACTGACAAGCCGCCAAGGCAGTCTCCCCTGTTGGTATAAACTGAATTTACTCTTGCAGCATTAACTGAAAGCCTGGACCCCCCTCCACATCTTCTTCCTCACAATGCCCAGAGAGCAGAAACTGAGTGTGCGTTTTGCGGAGGATCCCGGTGTGAGCCCACTTTGGGGAGCATTTAACACCGTGGTGTGGAAGAAGAGATGTAGGCGCACAGGACGGCCATGTGAAGAGCACATGATGCAGCCCCCGTGGCTTCAGCAGAAAAGAACTAATTGAAGACGTGGTAATTGAAGCTCCTTCGAGCTTAGGGGGGAACTGGTGACCATGTGGGTAAAATTCACTTTATAAAAGGTTATTTTACTTTTATACCCACTTAAATACTTGGTAGCTCACGAAACTGAGACATGGAGAAAGTAAGAAAGAGGCTGGGAGTATAGACTTCTTAGCATTTTGTGTGTTTGTCTGGGCAATACTTGCCTGCCTGGTGCCTTAGGAAGCCAGAAGAGGGTGTCAGAACCCCTGCAACTATAGTCAATAAGGTAGTCGTGAGCTGCCATGTGGGTGCTAAGGATTGAATCCCGGTCCTTGGGCGAAGCAGCCAGTACTCTTAGTAGTTGAGCCATCTCTCCAGGTCCCTAGTAAAGACTTCTAAAAGGAAGTTTTGATCTGAGTCCTCAGATGTCCCCACTCGCTAAGGCAGTCATGGAAAGATGTCAAGTTGTCTATGAACTTGAACTTGAAGGAGGAAAATGACAGCATGACTTGTGTTCACCTTTCACCGACATTATGCCTTTGTCTCACGTGACTGTAGGCTTCACACTCGAGCAGTAGGAACCCGTGACTGACACCTGACACAGTTATTTTGATCACAGTAGAGTTGATCTGATCTAATCTAATAAAATATTACTTGCGATCATTGCTGCTTTGAAGTTAGTGGTTACTAGGCCCACTTCAAGAGCTGGTTGTCTTTTTTTTTTTGCTTTGATAATTAAGATATACATAAAATATTTTTTAAAAAATGCTCAGCCAGGGCAGAGGCTTCTGGAGTCTTCATCCATGAGTCCTCAGACATTGAAGCAAGTAACAATTTTGTTCCTGCTGTACCCAAACTATTGCTCTGTGCTGGCTTCCTGACATTGTTCTTTGAAAGCAAGGCCTAGAAGACTAAGAGGAGAGACACTGAAAGTGTAGAAAGGGAGGAAGGGGGAAAGGGCAATGGGAGTAAATGAGGACCGGAAGCAGTGAAGCCGGAAGTGTAAAGAATGGAAGAATCATGGAAGGTGCCTAGTAACAGCAAAGGCAGTCAAAGCAGACACTTCCCACCACACCCAGCCTTGCTCCATCCCATCAGAGCCTCTTCCTTCTTCTCGGCATGGGGGCATGGGTGCCCTGGTGCCCACCTGCCAGGCCGTGGCTGGGGCCGTGGCTGGGGCCGTGGCTGGGGCTGTTCTGAGAAACCTCTCATTAGACCTCAGAGAACTGAGAAAATCAATGACATTTACCAGCTCTATTACAAAACTAATCTCAGCCTCAAAGAATGTTCCTTTTCTGCGGCTTTGAGCTTCCTTTTCTCAATATTAAAATGCTCTTTCTTTTATGAAGCAGCATCGATATTAGATAACATTTGGTTTTCATAATTTAATATCTCTGCTTAGTGACATAAATGCTTAAAAGCCTTTTATCTGCTCCCCAGTTTTAAAAATTATTTTAATTGTTTTGTGAAATCCAAAATGCTGGGTGTCCTGCCCTATGCAACTTGCTTTATTCTTTCTTCTTCCTTTATAGAGGAATTTTCAGCAGGATGCTGTAACCACCACTCCAACCCTTTACCTAAGAAGCATGGAGCCTTGGAATCTAGTTTAAGACCTGGGTTTGGGGGCTGGAGAGATGGTTCAGCATTTAAGAGCACTTACAGAGGACCTAGGCTTGGTTCCCAGGACCTATAGAGTGGTCCACAACCAGTTCCAGGGACTCTGATGGATCTTTGGAACTCCTCGGATTTCTACATGGAAACACATAGAACACAGAAATACAGTCGCGCACGCATACACACACACACATAAACATAAAACTAAAAGAAAGAAAGACCCAAGTTTCCAAGTCATGGAGATGGTAAAGATTCTTACTGCCAAGCTCAACAACCAAGTTACTGAACTTGGGCCCTTCATCCCTTATAATAGAAGAGAAGAATCAACTCCTGAGAGTTGTCCTCTGATCACACATGCCATGGTGCTCTACCCAACACACACACACACACACACACACACACACCACTCACACACACACACCACTCTCACACACAAATATTAAATCGAAATTTTTCTAAAGACCTGAATTTATCCATTGGCTCTGCCATTTTTCACCTGTGTTACCTCTTGAGCAAGGCACTTGAGTTCCCCTTCATCCATTCTTTTTTTTTTTTTTTTTTTTTGGTTTTTCGAGACAGGGTTTCTCTGTGGCTTTGGAGCCTGTCCTGGAACTAGCTCTTGTAGACCAGGCTGGTCTCGAACTTACAGAAATCCGCCTGCCTCTGCCTCCCGAGTGCTGGGATTAAAATCCGCCTGCCTCTGCCTCCCGAGTGCTGGGATTAAAGGCTTGCACCACCATCACCTGGCTCCCCCTTCATCCATAAATAATACTTGTTCATCTGCTGACAGAGCTGAAGGGTAAACATGAAATCATGACTATAAAGCACTGTACACGGTGCCAGCCACCGTCATTTTGTCACGGTAGTCCAACCCTGCACGGCTAGTGGTAGAACTTGCCAGTGTCCTTGTTTCCATTGGGATGACTCTTCAAAGTGCCACTTAGCCAATCCGCCTGGGCTGGAACTTCCTATTTAGTTCAAGAAATGTTAACCGCTGATTTCATACTCCTGGAAATTATATATAACTCTACTCATGAGGGAACATCAGACAAAACCCAATTTTTGAGTGACATTATAAAAAACAACTGACCTAAATTCTTTTAAAATGTCAAGGTCATGAAAAACCAATGAAAGACCAGAACACCATTCAAGATGTATAATTTTGGAATGGATTCCGAATGGGGGTTGAAGCGTTAGTTTTTAAAATAGGGACAGTTGGGAGAAGGTGAGTAAAGGCTGTAGATTAGATAATAGTGTGCCAGTGTAAACATGCTGAATGGATATTCTTAGAATAATATACACAAAAGCTCCCAAAATTTGTAACAATGTGGGTCACACACACACACACACACACACACAAATACCATCTGAGATTAATTTCAGGGTAGCCACCCACGTTCATGTCCACAGCCTTATCAAATTATGAAGATGAAGATGTTCAAGTCCTGTTTATAGACAGCCTATGCATATCCTCCTATGCCTTAAATTCCCTCTAGATGACATATAATATATAAGACAGTGAGAATGGGGCTTAACTAATCACTATTCTCTATTGTTTCGGAATCTAAAACAAGGAAAAGGTTCGTACATGTTCAATACAGGCATAATTCTTTTTAATGTTTTCTATCAGAGATTCCAAGGATATAGAATGCCAAGAATCAGGGACAGAGATGTGTGTGTGTGTGTGTGTGTGTGTGTGTGTGTGTGTGTGTGTGTGTGTACTGAGATTATGTAGAACTTCACAGTTTACACTACTCCTTCACACGGTTGTTCATTTGATTTGATTCTCCATGATTCTTGATATCATATTGTGAAGCTAGATCATATAGGAAGACAGAGAAAAATCCAGAATTTCAGAGGAGGACCAAAATTTACAGACGGTTTTCACCTTAATTATCCACCTAGGCTGTCTTTTGCTTACTATGTTAACTTGTAAGCATGAAGGGCTGTGGCTTTATGTTGGGGGCCAGTCGGTGACAAAAACATGGCTCTTGAATCATTCTACCCACCTCCCACAGACCAAGGAGGCGGGTCCCTAGTATTAATTTCGGGACTGAGATGAGCCAGTGAGTCATCAGGTCCACATCTCTCATCTCACACTTAAGCCCTGGTGTCAGGCTCCGTAAGGGGAAAGCTCAATAGCTTAAGTCCCCAAGTTTAAGTCTCTCCTTCCCTCCCTACCTCTCTTTTTCCTCCATCAGTAACTTGATTTTGCTGAATGTAGGAGCTAGATTAGAGTCAGTTGGAGGGGACCTAGGCAGGCCGAGCAGGGTTTGATTGACCGTGCCTCAGCATGCCCGCTCATCTACTTCTAATGCCTCTGGACCTGGAAATAGCAAACATTGCCAGACTGTAATTAGGAAAGTGGGTGTAGCTTAGGTGCTGACAACCCAGTGTGCTCACAGGAGGTCTGGACAGCGGCAATGGAACGGGAGCTGTCTTCTTGCTGTCTCTGCTCCCTGATGCAGGCAAGGAAGATGTCAGTGTCGTTAATCTTCAGCGGCTTCTGTTTGTGTGGAGAGGTGGGTGGGCAGTGCAGGTAGGCAGACTCCGTGATCTACTGTCCAGACAGCTGGATGAGGACCAGCAGTCTTCTGGTCCCTTTATCACAGCCATGCCGCTGTACCCTGTAGGTATATGCCAGGAGAAGCCTTGTGGACCCTTCTTCACAGAGGCATGGTTGTTCCACAGAGCTCTGGCCTAGACTCCATCCTTCTTAACTTTCAAATAACTTTCTTTACAAAAAAAAAAGATTTTTTTTTATTTGTGTGGATGGATGTGTCTGTGTAGATGTACACCACAGGAGTGTGGGTGCCCACAAAAGCCAGAAGAAGGGGTCAGATCACTTGGAGCTGGAGTTATTGGCAGTTGTTAGCTTTGCCACCTGGGTGCTGGGACCTGAACTTGGGTCCTTTGCAGGAGCAGAGTGCTCACTTAACCACTGGGACATCCCTCCAGCCCTTGAACAACTTTCTAAGCAACAGTTTTCTTTGTGTTTTAGATCACAGGCAAATCTCTGTGAGTTCGAGCCAGCCTGGTCTACAGAGCTAGTTCCAGGACAGCTAGGGCTATTACACAGAGAAATCCTGTCTCAAAAAACCAAGAAAGAAGGGAAGGAAGGAAGGAAGGAAGGAAGGAAGGAAGGAAGGAAGGAAGGAAGGACGGAAGGAAGGAAGGAAAAGCATCACCACCACTGGGCAGTGGTGGCACATGCCTTTAATCCCAGCACTCAGGAGGCAGAGGCAGGCAGATCTCTGTGAGTTCCGGGACAGCTAGAACTGTTACACAGAGAAACCCTGCCTCAAAAAGACAAAAAAAAATAAAGAAACAAATAAAACATTGCCTAAGTTTTCCATGTTTTCCAGATATGGAGAGCAGGTCGCATGGTCTAGTTCAGATGAACTCTCACACAACCAAATACCATAATTGGGATATTCATGCACTTCCTCCGTGAGCACCGGGCTGACTCAGTGTGTCTAGAATGATCGACCTAATTGCATCACACAGTCCTGAGGCCTGGGTGGTGCTCCCGCACAGTCTGCAGTCCGTAGAGGTGCCTAGAACTGACCAAACTCCACAGCAAGAACTCAAACTCCATTCCACAGCTTCCCAGGGAACTAAAGTCAACTTCGCTCTCAGTTCATTCTGTTTTCCCAGAGAGGGGAATTCATCAGGCAAAATGAAAGGCTTAATGTTAATTCTCCAGGCCCTCTACTGATGGGTGGGAGTCAGAGCACATACGAGACAGTAGAGGTTCAAACCCAAAGTCTCAGAGATAAGCATCCCCCACCTCCGGAAAAGACGATGAGAGAAAGAAAATACTGAGAGTGGAGACTTAACATTTGTCCAACATTCACCATACAGAGGTTCTTGCTCAATTTCCCAGCAGGCTTATTGTCACCATCATTTCCTGGGTGCTGGGAAGAAGACTTATAAGTGAAATCAGCACTGTCTTGTAGCTCCCAGGCCCTCCGCTAGGAGAGAGCCTAGCACCTGCTTCCTTAATGCAGAAGCAGGTCCTTTTAACCGCTGGTAAAATAACACAGCTCCACAAGGTGAATGATTGCCAGTATTTTTTCCTCTCCCTAAAATAGTGTTTTCTATGCTGAAGTAGACAACCATTGATTAAACCCAGCAGCCCTCATGTATCAATCTCCTGAATGAAAAATAAAACAGCAGGTTCCAGGCTTTTCCCTGGTAGCTGCTTACTAGGAGAAAGAAACAGGATGAGGAGAGAAAGGAAATGAACCTCTGCGCTAAGATGCAGGTTCAAGTTCATCTCACGGCCTTCCCCAGCAGCTGCCCCTGAGACCCCACCCCATCTCCTGTCCTGAGAGGAAGCTGTGGGATGATAATTCGAATGTTTGCTGTGGAGTTTGGTCAGTTCTAGGCACCTCTACGGACTGCAGACTGTGCAGGAGCACCCCCCAGGCCTCAGGACTGCAACTAGGCCGATCATTCTAAATGCACTGAGTCAGCCCGGTGCTCACGGAGGAAGTGCATGAATATCCCAATTATGGTATTTGGTTGTGTGAGAGTTTATCTGAATACTAGATCATGCTATCTGCTCTCCATATCTGAAAAACATAGAAAAATTAGACAATGTTTTCCTAAAACACAAAGAAAATCATTGCTTAGAAAGGACTGGAGGGATGGCTCAGTGGTTAAGAGAGCACTGTTCTTTAAAAGGACTCAATTTCAGTTCCCAGCACCCCTATGGGAAAGCTAGCGGCTGTTAGTAACTCCAGCTCCCTCTGAACACCAGTTCCACCACATCCAAATCCATCACCGTACTCCTGAGCCCAAGCAGGACTTCTTTTTCTCTGTGATATTCCTTCCTTCACAGAATGCGAAGGCCTCAGAATTCCGTTTCCCTTTGGTTAATGTGTTTCCCCTCTACAGCCCTAGCTGATGCTGTCTTAGGGTGACAAATGGATCTTCAGAGCCAATCATCTTAACACTACGCCCCTCCTTTATGCTGCTCCCCAAGGTCAGTGCTGAGCTCTGATACCTCGCAGAGGTATCAGACAGTGATAATCACACAGTCAAGGGCTCAAAGAAAGGCTTTCAGAGTCTCACAAAAACCTAGGGAGGGAAGAAGGGGGGACGTAGTGAACTCTCGTTTCATCGGCAAAGGTATCTCAAAATTACTTGAATCTTAAAAATCCGAGGACCTTGAGAGAGAATCATTTCAGCTTAACTCTGAGATCATGGACGTCATTGCAAATGCAAGCTCATGGAGAGCCAAACAAATGTTCCATCTTGCCTCGTTAGGTATATGTTTTCCGACACTATTCACCGTTTCCTTGCTTTTGGAGATGCCCCTTAGATTACCAGTAAGGCTAGTTGTTTTTTTGTTTTTTTTTTTCATAATTAATGGTGATCTAAATTTGTGAGACTTTGTCAAATTTTTACTATTTTCGTTTCTGCCAGACTAAAAGACTGCCAGCTTAAAAGGTGTCCCATGATGATTGTGACTTGTAATTACATGAGGGAATTGCTCGGATGTTGTGAGCCACGGTCCTCTGGGCCTGATAAGACAAAGCCACCCTGGCTCTGTACTTTGTTGTTCGGTGCTTAGACCAAGGGCTTTCAGAGAGTTTACACATACACTCGGCCAACAGAAAAAATGTTACACCTGCTTCCTGTAAACTACACAGTCAAGATGAATGCCCCAAACGTGGGTAAGAGCTGAAATAGATACGAGTTTACTTCTTGCTCGTGCAGTAGTGTGAAGTGGATGCTCCTGGTCCATGGGCATCTTAACTCCCACCAGTGTTTTAAGGATGAAGGTTCCTATTTTAGGCCTCCAGATCTGGGCCAATAGAAGGGAGATGAAGAAGGTTGCCTCTGGCTCGGGGTAGAGCAGCAGTCTAAAACTGAGTATTCTGGAAAGCTATACTTCCAGATTTAGTCATTTGTGGGTTTGTGCTTGCTTGCTTGCTTGCTTGCTTGGTTAGTTGGTTGGTTGATTTTTTGAGACAGAGTATCTTTATGTAACAGCCCAGGCTGTCCTGGAACTAGCTCTGTAAACCAGGCTGGCCTCAAACTCACAGGTTCGCCTGCCTCTGCCTCCCAAGTATTGGAATTAAAGATATGCACCACTACATCGGCATCAAACTTCTTTTTTATATTATAATTTTGTATTGATTTTTATTTTATGTGTTTTCCCTGCGTGCATGTCTGTGCAGGACCTATTGCCGTGCCCTCAGAAGGCAGAAGAGGGTGTTAGACCATCTGGAACTGGAGGTACCAAGGCTTGTGAGCCTTCATGTGAGTGCTGGGAATCTAACCTAGGTCCTCTGCAAGGGCAAATGTTCTTAATAGCTGAGCCGTCTCTCCAGCCCCCAAAACCAACTTTCCTGTGTGTACACACATGTGTGTATGTGTGTACAAGGTATGCATGCTTTGTGGTCAGGTATGTGTATGCACACATGTGTATGGTGTGAGGCTGGGGGAAGATGTCAGTATCTTCCTCCATCTCTGTCCATTTTATTCCCTTGAGAGAGTTTCTCCTTCCATCTTTATGTGGATTCCAGACATTGAACTCAGATCATCAGGCTTACGTGGTCAGGTGGCAGATGCCTTTACCCATGAACTATCTTGCTAGCCCTCAATGTACTTGTGATTTTTTTTTAGAAGATAGACAAGGAGGAGAAAAAAAGAAGAGAATGAGAAGAGGGAGCAAGGAAAAAAGGAAAGAGTGCCAGGAATGTGGGGAGAAAGAAGAAGAGAGAGTGGGGGCGAGAAGCTGGGGAACTTCTGTTTTCAGAACCTCTGCCTTAGGGACCAGTTACTACTGTGCTTGCTGCCTTAATCTCCTAATCCAGACAGACTCTCACCTTCTCGCTTGACAAGAGGTTTGCAGAAGACAGAGAAACTACTTTCCCTTGTGGTTTCTTTTCCCCCAGAGTAAAACCCCCTGAAGACAATCGGGTTTGGTGAGAGGAAAGTGTGCCTCAGAGAAGGGGAAATGGTGAGTTTTCTGTCAGAGAACAGAAGAGCGTAGGTAGGGAGAAAGACAGGCACGTACCGCCTTGAAAGAGAAGGTCTTGCTCCACCTTTGAAAGCTAGATTCTAGCCCTGGGTTGCAAGAGCCAAAATAAAAAAAATAAATAAAAATAAAAACCCTTGAGCAAAATACAACAGCACACCAGGCGGTGGTGGTGCACACCTTTAATCCCAGCACTTTGGGAGGCAGAGGCAGGCGGATCTCTGTGAGTTCGAGACCAGCCTGGTCTACAAGAGCTAGTTCCAGGACAGGCTCCAAAACCACAGAGAAACTCTGTCTGGAAAAAAAAATACAACAGCACCACCATGGGAGAAAGAGTAATTTACTATCCAGAGTGGCACATTGGCCTGTGACAGACTCCAGTCTTGGCCAAGTTAGTGGTGCATTTAGAAAACTGGCCCAGCGTGTGCCAGGGCTCAGTTCCCTGCCAGCCCTAATGTCTGGGTATCCAGAACCAAAATTAAGTTGATGGATAGAAACAGAAACATATTTTTAGTCACCTTTGTGTTCGAAATGTGTGAGTATTAAGACATTTGTAAGTTAGTACTGATTCAAAGTCATTTCTCCAGCCACGTAACCCTCGTGCATTCTAGTATGCTTCCTGGCACAGTGTGCAAGGGAAAGGGGTCAGGTGATGGGAAGGCTGGTGTGGTACCAGGGGAGCCTCTCTGCCAGCATTGCGCCGGCCGCAGGCTTCAGTAGCACAAGGCTGAGGGATGATGCTCTATGCCTGCTTCGTGCTGACTCCACCGCTGTTTGCTATTGGCTCCCCTAACTATGCCTCTGGAGGACCAGCGACTGGACACACAGCTGGAGCACAGATCTTAAATGATGAGGACTCAGGACAGAGCGTAGGCTCTCTGGGCAGGTTTCCTCGCTTGTCTGTTTTGTCATCTGGGGACTCCGTCATTCAGATATCGCAGGGTCGTAGTAAGGATTCAACTGTGACTATTCACGGATACTTAGCACAGCGACACTCATTATTAAATGTGAGTGATGTACCACCTTTGTTACAGTGGGCACTTGGAACATGCTGGTGAGTGAATTGGATAGCCCTCTGGTTCCGCAGGCACAGAAAACCATGCAAGAAATGTACAATGCCTACATGACCTTCTGTTTTGGTGCTATTCTGGACTGACTTCTGCCATAGTTTGATTTTGCTACTGCATTTTTTTGCACCCATTTTCATGTTTGTCGCATACCCCGAGGCAGTAGTCAAGAAGAGAAACTTCATGTAGTCATAAACACTATCCCTTTGGGTGACCAGCAGAAGACAAACAACGGTAAGAACTTCAGCCATGATCAGAAACACACAGTGTGGTCATGCCCAAAGAACAATTTTTTGGAAATGTTCCCTTCCATTGAAATCCGTTTTAGATCTTTGGCCTCAAACAACATTCAATGGAGTGAATTCCATGAATTCCGATTAATCAGAGGATCCGTAGTCGTTTCTCAGGGGATGCGTTTAAAGTAGCCCTAAGCCGACAGTTCAGCGGGAAGACGGCTTGGACAGTAGCCATTTGGAAACACTGCAGGAATTTGAGTCGATTCATCACTTCCTAAATATTCTCTTGGAAAATAAATAAATAACCGTCTGTGACGGGAGGGGGAAATCTGGTTAAGTGATCATTGCCTCTATGTTGTCTTCCTCCTGAAGCTCAAACCAGGAAGTCACAAGCATGTTTTCTCATAGCTCTGGGCCCTTGCCTTTCTTTTGCCTCAGCCTGGAAAGCCCCGCCCTCCCTCCACAGCTCCCACCCTCCCCCACAGCTCCCACCCTCGTCCACCCTTATGTAATCACGCAGGTCAGAGTTGTAAAGTGCAGAAGTAGGTGGTTAGGACTGAATCTCAGCTGTTTCCCAGGCTGTGTGACGCTAGGCATGTTGTTTAAGTTCCCCATGACGTGAGTGCTGATGCTGAGGGTAACATCAATGTTGCAGGGCCTTGGGAAATTTTAATGAGTTGCTATAGGAAGACTATGTAGAACAGAACAGTTCCTGGCATGTAATAATCATCACAGCCATTATCATGAGAAATTAGCATATGCTAATAAAAATTCATTCGATAAAAAGCTGCAAATGACACATCTACCCCAGGCAATGCAATGCTGGACCCTACAGGGGGTTTACTGTCCATGTCCCTTCCCCACTCCAAGTTCAATGACCCTGTCCTGGTGACTCCAAACTGAGCCTGGTGGGAGGCTTGACACCAGGTTACTTGACAATCGGCACATCTCATTTCCTCTCCCATAGTGGTTGACCAGCACCCTGATGACCAAGCTCCGGAGGTCTGAGAATCCCTCCCACCGACACACTCCAGTCTAACGCTCCTAAAGGGAAGCAGCAGCCATACATAAACATTACATGGGAAACAATGCAGCAACAGGAAAGCATGAAGATAATAAATAAATAAATGAATGATGAATGAATGAATGAATGAATAAATAAATAAATAAATAAATACCAACTCTGATACATCAGCTGCACGTTCTTGCCACATCCAGATCTGGCAGCGAAGTGTCTTTAGCTTTTTCTTTTTTAACCTAGAGAAACTGTAAGGTGCCAGAGAATTTTGACTCAGCCTTATCTGGATCCTCAAATGAATATATTCAAAAGTTTTAGTACAGCTAAAACGCAAGTGTCTCAACTGTGCACTAAGCATCATCACAGCAACTTGTCCAAATGGGTGACATGGACGAAGTAAAAATGTGCTGTCGGCTGTCACTTACCCCAGGGAACAAACGCAGTGACCCTTACAGCCTTCACTACACAATGGCCAGAAGGACGCAGCTCTTCCACGCTATATTCCTTCCCTTGTGGTTGAAGTGAGTTGCTCCTTTTCTTCTGGGACTCCCAGCACTGTGCAGTGTTCCCAAGACTGATGCTTGTGATAGGAGAAGAGAATAATGAGTTGCATGGTGTTTCCCAGAGGCCTTTTTTGTGTGCAATTCTCATTTAATCCGTATATACATATACAAGGGTGTGTGTGGGTGTGTGTGTGTGTGTGTGTGTACCCTTGAAAGATAAAGAGCACCCATTTAAGACAAGGAAAAATATGTTCATTAAGCTAACAAGAGATCAAGAGATGCTGGACTCTGGGCGCCATTGACATTAGTGCAATTGGACCTTGGACACTGACCATCATAGACATCAATATTCCTAAAATGTCTGCCGAACTGTCCTGTTTCCTTATATCATCCAGAGAGCCATGCGCAGGACAAGAACATCTGTTATATGGCCTTAGCTCTCACACCCATGCTGCCTGGCAAGATTTTAACTGAATCTGTATCTAGTCTTTTGTTCATCTTCTGTGGTCTAGAGAGCCCCATCTAGCAAGATTTATAAGATGGTGGACTCCCCCAAATATAGGAAGGCTTACCGTCTGAAGAGTAGATGTTGTTGGTGTTCTTGTTGCTGTCATTGTAAGCATTTATACCTATTCATGGCAGCCTATCAGCTTTTGACCCTCCTCTCTCTGTATTTGGATAAATTTCTAAATTATGAGTCATCACTAAACTAGGAGTCAGAATGCCAGCTTCCAGGCTCTCCTGCAGCTAGCATTTGGACACATGAATTAGTTGCTGCCAGTTAAGGATGTCTGTATATTACAAGAGTCTAATGAGGAAAAAAGGACGCTGCTTGGACTTTACATCTTTGCTGATGAGGGGAAGGCAGAAGTATCTGGCTTTGTACAGGGAATGTTTGTCAGGGATTATAGTAGGTTATTTCAGACCTAGAAGCTGCAGATTAGTGCAGCAGAAGTCTTTCCATTAGATCTATGGTGGGGTTTGGTTTGGGGTCTTTTCTTCTCCAGGATTACCCTCAGGCTAAATTTCCAATCTACTCAACAATTCTTTGATCTACCCAGTATTTTTTTAAACAAACTACCTTTCTACTTACTTAAGAATTGGCTTTTATTGCTTTGTTCAAAACCCTGGCAAATATAAGTGTATTTTCTATTTTGCAGATGTGGAAGTTGATGCTTTGAGAGGTTATTTTGCTCAAAATCACAAAGCGTGGATTTGAATTTGAACTCTCATAATCCAAAATTTAAGCTGCAAAGAATATAGTCATAAGTCATAAAAGTAATGAGTAGGGATTGGAATTTTTGCATTTAAATTAGAGTAAATTCTGAAAGTATATTGTCTAATCATAAGGTCTGAGTAACAAAGTGTCAAAACAGAGACCATAACCCGAATTTTCTGATTTATAATTTGACGTGCCTTCCATGATGCCGTTTACCCTCATAGTATCATCACATTTTGCTTTATATATTTTGAAACATTTTAAGCATATTTTTGGCTCAAGAATATTATACAAAGAGAGAGCGCTATTCCTTATTGTGTCCCATACCTTTCTTTTTAAGATTCACTTTCAACTGTATGTGTCTATGTGTGAGTACGTGCACATGAGTGTGGATGCCCACAAATACCAGCCAGAGGCCTGAGATTGTTTGGAGTTGGGGTACAAGTGATTGGGAGCAGCCTGAAACGCACACTGGGAACCTCAAGTCCTCTGCAAGAGCAGCTAGTGCTCTTAACCTCCGAGCCATCTCTCCAGTCACCCTTTCCAACTTTCTGTTCTACTTTGCCAGATGGCGGTGGTAGTGCACACCTTTAATCCCAGGACTTGGGAGCCAGAGGCAGGTGGATCTCTGCGTTTGAGGCCAGGCTTGTCTATAGAATGAGTTCCAGGACAGCCAAGATTACATAGAGAAACCCTGTCTCAAAAAAACAAAAACAACAAAAAATCAAAATCTGCTTGAAATGAAGTTAATTTTCCAGGGCTGGTGGTGTGGTCCAGCCGGTGATGGAGCGCTTATCTAACATGCACAGAGCCTGGGTTCAGTCCTCAGCACCATGGAAACAGAGCATGAAGGTGCACACCTGTAAACCCAGGATTCAGGAAGAGGAGGGGAAGACCAGAACTCCCAGATCCTCCTCACTTACTACATAGAGAGTTCAAGACCAGCCTGGGATATATGAGAACGTGTCTCTAATTACCTAATTAATTAAAATTTGTTTCCAGAAGTTTGGGGTAAGATGTGTGAGTAGAAGAAAACTAACAGGGAAGAAGAAAGGGTCCTAGAGATGGGAGAGAGGAGAGAGGCTAAGGAGGGGGAATTATGCGAATAAAGAAAATAATGTGGGGGAGAACTAAACAGCACATTCCACCTCGTGTTCAGAGTCTGTCCACGTGACATGAGAGCAGCAGGAGGAGTGTTTGTGACGGAGGAGGGGAAAGCAGGGGGTGAGGAGGAGGGACAGGATGGGGAATGGGGGAAAAATATGAGGAAAATACAATAAACGTGCAAAATGTCATAATGAAGGTTGGTCATAGCTTATCTGGAGAAAGCACTGGCTGTGCAAGCCTGGCAGCCTGAGCTCCGAGATCTACCCTGGGGACCTTAGGTAGATGGAGAGGATCCACTCCTCTGCCTTCCACACGTGCACTGTGGCATTCACACACACACACACACACGCACACACACACACACGTAGTAGTAATGCAGTTATTCAAAAGTCAAAATGAATCTCATTGATTTCTATACTAACAAAAAAAATTAATATAGAAAAATGGGTTTGGTGACACAGCTGTAACCCCAGCACTTCAGAAGCACAGGCACGAAAACAGCCACAAGTCTGAGGCCAGCCTAGGCAATATAGCAAGACATTTTCTCAATTCAGGAAAAAAAAAGAAAAGAAGAAAGGGGGTGAAGAGGGAGTGAGAGAGGAAAATAGAAATGAAGGAAGTGAGGGAAGAAACAAAGAAGTGGGTAATGGAGAGGGTTAATTATAATCATAGACTATTATATATATGAAAATGTCACAAGGAAACTCATTACTTTGTACAGTTAAAATAGACCAAGAAAAGTTAGCATTCAGCTATCATTACTTCATTCAACTTTGTATAGGGTTGATTTGAGGTACTTATAGTTTTTTTTTACTTAATTGTAAATTATAGTGATAAAAATTAGTATGAATGGTATTTTAAAAATTAAATAGGACTAGATCCTGTGTGGTGGCATACACCTTTAATCCCAGCACTTGGGAGGCAGAGGCAGGTGGATCTCTGTGAGTTTGAGGCCAGCCTAGTCTACAAAGTGAGTTCCAGGACAAACAAAACAGCCAGAGCTGTTACTTACACAGAGCAATGCTGTCTTGACAAAACAAAGGAGTTTCTCTTAGCAGAGCTGGTTGTCCCAGAAGATACAGTGTGCTTACGCTCTGAAGTGCCCAGGGTGGCAGTTTCTTCGCTTCCAATTCAAAGGTCTGGGCCTGATTGTTGAGTTGTTTTCTTTTATTTTGTTTCCACTGGCCTGGAATTTACCATGTAGCTGCCTCTGCCTCCCAAATGCTGGAATTACAGGAATGTATCATCATGCCCAGCCTTTGAACTTGATTGTTTGATGGTTTTATCATTTTTTATTACTATTATTATTATTAATTCATATGTGCATGCATATGGTTTTTGTTGTTGTTATTGTTTGGTTTTTCGAGTTTTGAGACAGGGTTTCTCTGTGTTGCTCTGGTTGTCCTGGAACTCACTCAGTAGACAAGACTAGTCTCGAACTCACAGAGATCCACCTACCTCTGCCTCCTTTAGTGCTGGGATTAAAGGCGTGTGCCACCACCACCACCCAGCTGCATTTGCTTGTTCTTTTTGTGTTGTCTGAGAAAGTTGTCTCTCAATATAGCTTTGGCTGTCCTGGAGCTTGCATGTAGATTAGGCTAGCCTCAAGCTCATAGAGATCCTCCTACTTCCACCGCCCAAGTTTTGGGTTTAAAGGCATGTCACCATGCCCCATTGTGTGTGTGGCCAAGTGTACATAAGTATGTGCATGTGTGTGTGTGTGTGTGTGTGTGTGTGTGTGTGTGAATGTTACATGTGTAGAGATACCTAAAGAAGCCAGAGCCAGATGCCCTGAAGCTGGAGTGACAGGGGGACTGAGCTGCACAATGTGGGTTCTGGGAGCCAGGCTCTGGTCCTTTAGCAGAACAGCAAGTGTTCTCACCCACTGAAACCCTCCCTCCAGCTCCAGGCCTGTTTTGATGGTAATGATTGAGACTGGATATCTCCCAGGTACTTATCCCTGCTCCCACATCTTCTGCATTTACTCACAGTAAGACTTATGGGACACCCCAGAACAGACTATGCTTCTGCCGCTTTTCCAAAACTGTCAGTCTATTCCCTGGTCTCTTCTTCCTAGCTGAGGCTCACTTACCGGGCTCCAGTTAGTGATCAGATAAAACATGTGTGGTTGTGTATGCCTTTAATGCTGGCACTCAGGAGACTCAGAAGGCAGAGACACAAAGATCTGTATGAACTTAAGGCCAGGCTGCTCTTCATAGTGAGTTCCAAGGCAGGCAGGGTTACAAGGTGAGACTCATAATATATATCACCAGGGTGTGGTAGCCCATGCCTTTAATTCTAGCACTCAGTGAACAGAGGCAAACAGATTTTTATAAGTTCTAGCCAGCCCAGAATAATCTATATCGTGAGTTGCAGGCCAACCAAGAATAAGCAGTGAGAGCCTGTCTTAAAAGAACAAATAAATAAATAGAAAAATAAAGAAAGAAAAGAAAAAATAGGATACCTAGCCAAGCAGTGGTGGCACATGCCTTTAATTCCAGTGCCCAAGAGGCACAGGTAGGTGGATCTCTGAGTTCAAGGTCAGCCTAGTCTACAGAGTGAGTGTAGGACAGCCAGGGAGACACAGAGAAACTCTGTCTCAAAAAAAATAGGATAATTAATAAGTAGTTCATTTAAATTTCAAATAAATGGCACAACATTCACTTACACTAAAAAGTGCTGTGCTGGTGATCTGGAATTCAGGTTTAACTGAATTTATGTCAATGCTGTGATCAAATGCCTGGCAAGAAGCAGATTAAGGGAGAAGAGGTTCCTTCTGGCTCACAGTTCAGGGATCCATCTATCATGGTGGGGAACACACAGAAACAACTGGGGAAGCATAGCGGAGAAGAGTAGGAAGCCACTAGTCACATTGCGTCAGACTCCAGAAGCAGAGCGTGGACAGGAAGTAGAGCCAGGCTATAAAGCCTCAAGGCTGGTCCAACAGTGACCCATTTTCTCCAGGGATACTTTACCTCCCGAAGGTTCCACAATCTTCTGAAAACAGCGTTACCAACTGGGGACCTCGTGCGTGGGAGTAAGAGGAATGGGTCACACTCAAACCACAGCTGGGTTTATCCTGGCTAAACCACGTTGCCCCGACTACCCTCAGCCTGAGGCTGACCCAAGGTCTTATCAGCATGCCCAGCAGCAATAGCCTCCTTGACAGACCGCTGAGTTTCCTGCCTACCTCCAGAAGACCGCTTCCCTTGCTCTTGTCGTATTGGTTCTATATGGGCACTTTAAATGGTTGCCACACTTAGTCAAGATGTTCCGTGTGGCCACAGCAAAAGACTTCTCATGTGAGCTAATCTTCCATGTTCTCGGAAGTACTTACTTGTGTTCTATAGGCCCCTCGCTCTCCAGCTGAGCAATGTATTACATCACTCAGTAAAAATGCTGCAGCGCAGAGGGGCTCTTCCTCCCTCACGGATTAGTCAGAAGACAGGACCGTCCAGGATATCCTGTGACATCCTTGCTGCCCATCTCAGTAAAGGAAGCTTTCCAGCGGGAGTGATGACCTAGGGCCCACACATGCGGGGCAAGCGCTCTACCACTGAACTACAACTCCAACTTTCAGAAGGATTTTTCTATAAGGATTTTCTTTTTAAAAAAAGATTCAAACAGGCTAGCAAAATGATTCCAGAGATGATTCCTGATGACCGAAGTTCCATCCCCAGAACCTATGGTGAAAGAAGAGAACTCATTCCGGAAGTAATCCTCTGGTCTACACTTCTCTCTCTCTCTTTCATACACACACACACACACACACACACATCATACACATAATAATAAAATAATTTTCAAAGCTTAAATAAAAGAAGCAAGGGCTTGAGATGTTAGCTCAGTTGGTAGACCGCTTGCCTAGCATACAGAAAAGGAAGTCCTGGTTCAGTCCCCAGCAGTGATAAATCTGGGCATGGTGGTGCATGCCTGCAATCCCAACTCTTGGGAGACGGAGACAGCATGATCAGAAAAAGGTCATTGTCATCTTCAGCAATATGGTGAGTTTAAGGCCAGCCTGGGCTACAAGAAATTCTGTCTTGGAATGTTTTTCTTAATTTTGAAGAGGTAAACATGTCCCCGTATTGACCTAAGTTGAGTCGTAATGATCACCTCTGCGTTCTTGGAGCACAACGCTTCTGACCTGGCTGTGTTTGTGTTTTCACTGAGCCAATATAAAAACGAAAAGTGAGACAGAGAGGCTAAAATAGAAAGCCATCATCCAGAAAGGGTGAAACATGCATATTTTAAGACACTATATTAGTCAAAATCTAGGAAATGGAAGACACCGAGTCATAGGCTGAGAAAGTAATGTGGTTTAGTGTTGGAATGTTCCAGAGAAAGGCCCCTTTCAGGACAGCGCTATATAAAGTTCTCAGAAAAGAAGACTGCTTTGTTCTCATTTTAGAAATGGAAAATCCCCTGGACCCAAAATTCCAAAGTCCTCTACACATATTTCTGACCCCCAACTCCCACCCCTACCCCAATAACCTCATCCTCCATACAATTCTAACCAGGCCTAGGTTGGGGTGATCCTCATCTCGAACTCAGGCCTTTGACATGATCCCGCAATGAAAAGCTTCTTTCTTTTTATTTTTATTATTTATTTGTGATTAGATATCGTTATCATTCCTTTATCAGTCAGGGACCATGTAGAAGACTTGATGGTGCATTCCTAGGAGAGGGCTTAATAAAGAGACTTTGGGGATGTGCTGGAAGATCAGAGGACAACTTTGGGTTGTCCCCAACTCTTGTGGATTCCAGGGACTGAATTCAGGTTCTCACAAGAACAAGGACAGCATTTTACCAACTGTGCCATCTCGCTAGCCTCAAGAAGAATTCTTTCCTGGCTATAGTCTCCGAGTTAACGGTAACAATTTGTCCAAGATAAACATTTAAAAATGTCACAAACTTTGAGACTCTGTTTCAGCACATCTCAATTTTTTAAAAAGTATTTTAGAAGTCTTAAAAACTGATCCATGCCCGGGCTTCCCACCCCCTCTGGCAAGCTCTGCTGCTAAAACATCACTTTATCCAAGCTTTTGAGGAGGATTTTCTCCCAAACAGCTTCAACAAGGATGAGAACTCAAGGAAAGAAGGCAAGGTTTCTGCTAATAGGAATATTTATAATTCAACAAAGAAGGGAGGGAATGGTGCCTCTCATAACAACCTTGGGCTCAGAATTTATTGAACCCATGAAGTCTTGGCTCTCACCCTCCCAGCTCTTCAGTCTGAAATCCTCCTGCTAGGACACCCCCGTGAACACCACTCACTGAATGGCAAGGAAATTGTGACCATCCCAATTTTGAAAAAATAAAAATAAATAAATTAGAGAAACATAAGATTTGGAAATATGTTCTAATACAGAGTAAACCATGAGGTACTGAAGAGATGTTCATGATTAAGAGCACTAGCTGTTATTCCAGAGGACACCAGTCTGATTCCCCGCACCCATATGGTGACTCACAACCATTGGTAACTCCAGTCCCACAGAATCTGACGTCCTCTTCTGGCCTCTCTGGGCCCTGCATGCATATGGTACACAGACATACACACAGACAAAGCACCCACACACAAAACACAAGATGGAAAACAAATAGCCATTATGGGGTATGCCTTCAATCCCAGTACTCGGGAGGCAGAGGCGGGTGGAGCTCTGTGAGTTCAAGCCCACCCTGGTCTACAGAGTGAGTTCCAGGACAGCCAGAACTACATAAAGAGACCCTGTCTCAAAAAAAAGAAGAAGGAGGAGGAGGAGGAAACCATGAGTCTTGGGAAACACTTGGAAATTCCACAAAGAAATAGAAATCAGATGTACCCTTACCATTTAGATATGCTGCTACACATGAAATACATTGTTAGCAAAAAATGGAATCATGTTCTACAAGATTTCAAAATCATCTTCATCTTCACTTCATTTCTTAATATATGGTAGACATTTATCTGCCTCATTCTTATTTCCTGTGTAGCCTGAGGACAACCTTGAACTTAGATTCTCCTGCCTCCAGCTCCCCAGAGCTGATTCCACAGGCGTGAGCCATCACACCTGGTTATGTGTACTGCTGGGAATCAAACCCCGGGCTCCTTGTATCCAGACAAAAAGTCTGCCAACTGAACTATAACCCCAGAGCTCGTTGTTTATTAGTAGCATTTCAGCAATTATACACTGTACGCTATAAATACACATCAGCTCACTTCAACTGTCCTTTATCTGGGGACATGTCTATTGTCTCCAATTCCTATTAACTGTGATAATTATTATCACAGGAAAGTTATTTCTTGCTGTCAGCCATAATTATTGCATCCTCAGGACAAATTCCCTGAAGTAAAACTGGTAAGCGGAAAGTTGTCCACCTTGTGATGTTTTGAGGCCCTTGTTACTGATAAAAGGTCTGTCAATGCCAACAGTTCCATACAAAAGTGTCTGTCCCAAGTCTGCTTCAAGGAATAAAAAGAACGTGCTTACTATTGCCTTGAAGTATCATTTATAATGACAAATTAGTAAACAACGTCCGTGCAAAAGCAGTTTCTATTTTATTAAGAGGACTTGCAACATGGCTACTTTACACAATGATATCTCTTGGCACATTCAAGACATTATTCAGTTTAAAATAGGATTTGAAGTCTGGCCTGGTGGCGCACACCTCTAATCCGAGCATTTAGGAGGCAGAGGCAGGCAGATCTCTGTGAATTCAAGGCCAGCCTAATCTACATATTTAAAAACAAACATTTAAAAATTAAAATGGGGGGAGATGACTCAGTGGTTAAGAACACTTACTGTTCTTGCAGAGGACCAGGATTCTGATCCCAGCACGCACATGGGGGTTCTCAGCCACCTGTAACTCCAATTCCACAGGATCTGGTTTTTCCTTCTGACCTCCACAAGCACCAAACATGCACGTGTTTCAATACATACATGCAGGCAGAACACACAAAATAAAATAAATAGATCTTTGTGAAAGGTTTTAATAAATAAATTAAATATTATTTGAGGGGCTAGTAAGATAATTATGTTGGTAAAGAGCTTGCCACTCAAGCCTGAGGATCTGAATCTGGGCTCCTAGCAGCCACATAAAAAGCTAAACTTGTGGCTCATGCTTGCATTCCCAGCACCGTGGAGGCAATGACAAGGGGATCCGTTGGGCTTGCTGGTCAGTCCATGGAGTTGAATCAGCAAGACCCTGCCACAAAAACTAAAATAGAGATGCTGGAGAGTTGACTCGGCTGCTAAGAGCACTGGCTGCTCTTCCAGAGGACCCATGTTCGAGTCCCAGAACTCACATGAGAGCTCCAGCCATCTGTAACTCCAGTCCCAGGAGGTCTGGCATTCTCTTCTAGCCTCCTTGGGCACCAGGTGTATATGGGACACAGATGTACATGCAGGCAAAACACTCACAGGCATAAAAAATAATAAATGAACAAATAAAGATAATACGGAGAACAATAGAGGAAAACTTCCAGTTTTGACCTCTTGCCTCCACATTCTTGTATGTACACACACATGGACACATATATTCGCATACACATACATAGATGCCAAAAACGAGACCATAAGATAAAATGCGATTTTAAGTTTCTGTGGAATTTTTTCTGTAGCATAACTAATATAGAACCAGCCCAGAAATAAGGTTTCTCTGTACTTGATTTCCTTTTCACAGAGAAGGCCAGCTCTCTGAGGACTCGCTTTCTGCCCTCTCTAGAGTAGAGCGATGCCAGCGCAGCATCATCCTCCTGAACTCAATCCATCTTCTACTTCATATTCCATCTCCCAGCATGCCCCGGGTAAACACGGCAGCGCTGAGATGATGAGAAGCCTTCCCTGAAGAGCGCAGCCCACACTCACCCATCCCTTCCCTGAACTCCTATTATACTTATTGTCTGTACCGCACAATTAGCACTTTATTACATACTGTCTTGTTCTCTAATTGTCTGTACCACACAGTTTAGCACGTTTATTACATTCTGTCAGATCCTGTAACTGTGTCATGTATTTTTGTCCTCGCTCTCTGCCTGGATTCCAGGCACAGAGCGGCAGGGTCCGCATCTGGTCCTGCTTTGCCTTTCCCCACGCTATGGTCACTGCGCCAAACACAAGCAAATGGACCCCCAGTCTCCTGGCTGGAGGGAGACGAGGAGGTTGAAAGGTTGTTTGATTGACTCTCCGGCAGACTTTAAACAGGCTGAGTTATCTAAACTCGGAGCTAGAAACAGAGGAGGCTCGAGGTAAGGAAGGGTCACCATCGGCTGAGCCTGTCCCTTTTGTCCCATCTGCCCTGATGCTTACTAGGCATTTAGTTTCTGTTTTTCTATGTAGACAGAACAGGAACACCCAAACGTATGACAACACATATGTTCCATCTAACGATTCTACACAGTATAGCACTCTCCAGCTGGGGAGGTACTGCCATGAACAGGAAAAGAGATTATTCCTGGGAATTAGAGAGACTTCGAATCCATTGGGTCGTCTTCAGCTGACTGTTTAATCTTTCTCCTCTCTCTCTGGTGCTAAACACTGGCTCTCCGTCCTGAAATGATTCCAGGGTCTGTGATTATGCAAGATGCTACCGAGTGTCGGTAACCTGCTGGAGTAGTTTTGCTTTTCTCAATTTCTCCCGCAGGAATGCCTTGAAGTAAATATGAAGCCTTGTTATAAACATAACAAGTATAATTAATACTTCTGCTTGCCTCACACACTCCTTGGACAGTGTCTGCTTTGCCTGTGATTCCCAAGTTTGTCCCTCAGTAAGTGTAGAAAACAAAGTCAGACCGAGTTAAGCAATTTAATTTCTCTTCCCAGCTGAGGTCGTTTCTATTGGATGGTCTGCCACATGACATCAGAGTGGCTTCTAAAGTAACGAGAGAAGGAACACCCCGCCTCCAGAACTCACGAATCCCGGCCATAGTCTGACTCTCACCTCTGCTGTAAACAGGTGAATTGATCCTTGCATTTACCATGTTTCTCTGACTTGAAATGATGCAAAAAAGGTTCTGTCCCCAAGTGCCACCTGCTTTCCTCTTTCTGATCAGTGTGTTTTGCCACACCACACCCTTTTACATTTTTGTTCTTTTTTTTTTTCAACTGGTAGGTGCACATAAATCCCACCAATGAGGACAGTGGCACAGCTCGTGACTCTCTCAGGACTGGACCATGAGGCCTGTTCAGGAAGTCTTGCATGGAGGGGCTTTCCCATCCCCAAGGATCTAACTAGACTTCTTAGGATCTTTAGTAGGACAGAGGGCCTGCTTAAGAACACTTTCCTGCTGGGCGGTGGTGGCGCACGCCTTTAATCCCAGCACTCAGGAGGCAAAGGCAGGAGGATCTCCATGAGTTCAGGGCCAGCGTGGTCTACAAAGGCTAGTTCCAGGATGAGCTCCAAAGCTGCAGAGAAATCTTGTCTCCGAAAACCAAAAAAGACTACTTTCCTTTGCTTGTACTGTGGAGTTTCCCTTCCGTGAAACCACTTTTGCGATCTATGCCTCTATGCCAGTTGTCTGGGTTTGCTTGTTCTTTCAAAAGTGTCTATGCAGGCCAGTCATGAGATAGGCTGGACATTGCATGAGGCAGATAGAAAAATAAACATTACTCGGACAGAAATTCATATTCTAGGGAAATACAAGCTGATGAAAACAGATGTGCCAATAGACAGTCCCCACCTAGGAGATCATTATTAATAGAATTTATGTTCCTGCTTGAGCTGGCTGTGCCTTCCACCAAGTCAGTTCTGATGGTTAAGATCTAAGAGCAAGGTTGACCTGCTTGTAGGGATGCTTTGATCCAAAGAGAAAGGGATTGCTTGAAAACTATGGTATGGTGGTCTCGGGGTGAAGAAGGTATGAGAAGGGGCATCCTCAGTGAGGAGATGTTTGTCTCAGCCTTGGTTTCCCCCTAATTCCGTAGACTTATGTCTGGACCAACAGGGAACCTGCAGAAGAGTGATGTGAATGTGTGTTAGTTGCTTTGGAATGCGGGTGGAAACCTGTGAAACACTTGTGACAGAGAACCTCTCCTCCCAGGTTTAGAGGAGGTGAGTTTGATGGCCCTAAGATACAGGAAGACACCTAGGCTGAGAGTGACTGAAAAGAGACACTGCCCCCCAGTAGGAGGGGATGTCAACCAAGAGCCCAGAGTTGAAGAATTCTGAAAGGACAGCAGAGTACTTTAGATGCAGCGCCATAAACCAATGGGGAACGCTGCAAGAGAGCCAAGGTCTGCCCTAGGCAGGTTCAGATGCAGCTAACGCAGGGTGAGCTGTGTGGGTCCCACCCAGGCTACACCCAGAAAACCCAAGACACACAGGTTCTACATTCAGAACACTCAGGTTCTGGTCAGGAGCTTAGGCAAAGTGATGCCTTCTTTTCTGGTAATAATGAAATTGAAGTCAGGTAGTGGGGGAAAAAAACAAGAGGCCTGAGATAAACATCAGAAAGAGACAATTGTGGGCCCTGAGTGAGGAGAGAGCTCAGGTAGGCTTCTCCTCCTTGAAGAAATGGAGCAGCCTGAGTGCTCAGTGGAGGCTAGAGACAGGCTGACTAGGCCAACAGCAGGTGAGCAGACAAAAAAGACCGGAACTGAATTCTGGCAAAAAGAAAAAAAAAGTATTCCCCTAAGTCTTGTTGACTGAGGTTTCTGTCCTGCAGCCATTGAGTCCCAAAGAAACACATAGAGGTCTACATTAATTATAAATTGGTTGGCCTATTAGCTCAGGCTTCTTATTAACTCTTACATCTTAAAGTAATATATTATTCATGTGTTAGCCACATGACTTGGTACTTTTTATCACTGAGGCATTCTCATCTTGCTTCCTCTACGTCTGGGTGATGACTGCAGACTGAGCCTTTCCTCTTCCCAGAATTCTCCTGTTCTGGTCACCCAGCCTATACTTCCTGCCTGGCTACTGGCCAATCAGCTTTTTATTAAAACAATACAAGTGACAAATCTTTACAGGGTACAAGAACATTATCCCACCACAAAGCCTAATGAAATAAAATTCTGCTACATACGCAAGAAACATTTTGAACAGTATTATAACATACATTCTGCCGAGTGTGGTAGGCCATGCCTTTAATCCCAGTACTTGGGAGGCAGAGGTAGGTGGATCTCGGTGAGTTTGAGACCAGCCTAGACTACAAAACAAGTTCTAGGACAGCCAAGGGTACACAGAGACACAAACAAACAAAAGCATACACTCTGCCTCTGGCCCCTTTCCCAGAGAAACAATGTTAAATTTGGATTGTTTTCCCTCCCTCCCCTCCCTCCAGAAGGCCCCAAAGTCCCTGGAATGCTGCAGGCAGAACCTCCATCATCATTAAAGGGTCAAAGCACAGATATCGGGGACCTCCAGAAACCCCCAGTTCTCAGGGCAGCATCCATGTATTTGCTAATGTGGAGCATTTTGAACGTATCCTTGCCCTCCTAGACATGCCAATGCATACATAGTTGTATCCCAGTGCCTGGCATTTTCCCTTCGGCACAGACTGGAGAACGAAATAAATACTGTTCTGGGTTTGGCTTTTTCCTGCCTTCCTGGTCCACCTTTAAACACATCAAATATTGAATTAGGCTTTTCTTTCAGAGGAAACACAATTCAGCCTACAGGAAGATGTCTAACCTGAGAAATGATACCCAGGGGGAGGGGGGGAAGACTCTGAAATATTCTGGAGCTTGCCACAGGCCAGATGAAAAAGGGGGCAGTGACAACAGTCCTGAAAGCTGGGGTCGGAGTGTGCCCACAGGCTGCAGATTGACGGCTGCAAGAAGGTCAGGGGCAGAATCAGTTACATTCCCTGAAGGCTTAGGAGAGGCCTGGGCGCTCCCATCCTGGATAGTTACCCCCAGCTATTAACAAAGCCCACGGAGAAGAAGCAGATTATACTTCAAATTTCACCCACTTCATACAATTCTCAGGAAGGTCTTTCTTTTGTCAGAGGCATATAAAATTAAATTCATTGGGGGAAAAAAAAGCTAAAATGTTTTTCTCCTGGTTGTCCTTTCTTTTACGGAAAATGATGAGAGAAACAAGTCATCTTCTGCTCTTCTCTTCCCCGCTTCTCTTTCCTCTCTCCAAGTCTTCCCATACACCCCTCCTTGCTCTCTTTCAGACTCATAACCTCTGACAGATGCTGTTCTAACTCATGAAAGAAAATACTAATTAAAATATTTGCCAGGCAGTGGTGGCGCACACCTTTAATCCCAGCACTAGGCAGGCAGAGGCAGGTGGATCTCTGTGCGTTCGAGGCCAGCCTGGTGTACAAGGCGAGTTCCATGACAGTCAAGCCTACACAAAAAAAAAAAACCCTGTCTAGGGAGAAAAAAACAAAAACAAGACTTATTAAAAGTGTGTGTGTGTGTGTGTGTGTGTGTGTGTGTGTGTGTGTGTGTGTGTGTGTGTGTGTGTGCATTCCATGGAACTTGGAGGTTAGAGGACAACTTGGGGAAGTTGATTCCTTCCTTCTACCCCATGGGTCCTGGGGACTGGACTCAGGTCATCAGTTTTGGTGGCAGACTCCTTTTCCCTTGGAGTCATCCTGGCCTATAAAACAAGATCATCAATTATCTTCTACTTTTCAAGTAGTCAGTACCACTGGGTATGCTGTCTGTTTTGTTTTGAGGCAGGATCTCATGTAGTCCAGGCATCCCTGGATCTTGATGCCCTTGAACTCCCAGTCCTCCTGCCTGCACCTCACAAGCACTGGGGTTACAGGTGTTTGTCACCACACCTGGCAAAACTTCCATCTGCTGGGTCCTGGAGATCCCACTCATGACTTTGTACACATTGTGATGTCATTTTATCACTGAGCTATACCCTCAGCCCTGGGTACCCTCGTCAAAATTAACTGTCTCATCTTCACGCTCAAAACACAGGGAACCAGTGCTTGGGGGTGGAAATGTTTTTTGCTGTTTTATTTTTATGGGTATTGTGCCTGCTTGTATACTGTGCACCAGGGGCATGCCTGGTTCCTGCAGGGGACAAAAGAGTGTGTGTCCCCTGGGACTCCAGTCACAAATCATTGTAAGCTACCATACCATTAGGGGTGCTGGGAATTAAACCTGGGTTCTCTGGAAGAACAGCAGTGATTTAACCACTGAGCCATCTCTCCAGTCCTAATACTTTCATTGACTGCTAAAGTTGCAAGAAACTTGCAGTCTGTGAAAGAAAAGGCAATTTCTGCTGGTGGATTGCCATCTAGTGGTAAGTTTCTGTAATATAGTGCCTAGGGATGCTTGTGTGTTTCCGGGCAGCCCCCATGCTCATGCACACAATAGCTAGCATAGACTGAGCATTCTTCAAAAGAACTTTTGTCTCTTGTTTACGTGGATATTATCAAAGAAACCCTACCAATAAAAATTAATATTAACTTTCTTTTCTGCTAACAACCAATGGTTTATGGATAGTTTCCCATGCTGATCATCAAATCAGGTTTGCATTTTCAAAGGTTTTCCCCACTACTAGATTATTGCAAAGCGACGTATGTGACCAATTGTCACATAAGCCAAAAGGTGTTATGAGTGAATCAGAAGTCGCGGGTGCAGCAGTGAAGCAATGTACCCCAGACTTCATCCTTGCTAGGGGCTCTCCTTTTTGCTCTGGAAGAGCGTGACAGTCCTCAGAGTCCTCAAAAGCTATTGTTAGCTTTCCCACTTAGCCACCCTTTTGCTGTGTTAACACCACAACAGGGAGTCATCCTTCTGCCAAGCTAACGGATGTTCTGGGGCCACATGATCTGTCAACTACAGCTAGTCTGCTTTCCATACCAATCCATACCAATTCGACCATGTATAGAGAGTAGAGACTCAGGTGTCCCAGAGAATATAAAAGACCAAACACATTAGATGTGATCAGAAGAGAAGGTGTTGGCCATTAGGGGAGGGGAAGCAGCCTCCCTCCCCCCAAAGTGGAAGGGTCTGAAACAAGAGCTTGTATAAGGATGGGAAATCAGTGGGATGGGAAACATCCAGTCGTGACAAGGATTTGGGATCTCTGAGGAACTAAAGAGAGGCCAGCTCTCTATCCACTAGTCCACTGAACAAAGATACAACAGCATTTAGAAGGCAGAAGCAAGGCATTTGGAGAGATGGCTCACCCATTAAGAGCACTTGCAATTCTTCCAGAGGACCTAGATATGGTGGTTCACAATCCAATCTGTCACTCCAGTTCAAAGAGCTCTGATACTGTCTCCTGACCTCCGCAGTAACCAAGCACACATATGGTGCCCATATATATATATAGGCAGAACTCTCAAACACATTAAAAAAATAAATGGGCATTTTTTTTCTTCTATTAGATTTTGTTTATTTATTATGTATACAGTGTTCTGCCAGCATGAAAGCCTTCAGGCCAGAAGAGGGCACCAGATCTCAGTACAGATGGTTGTGAGTCACCATGTGGTTACTGGGAACTAAACTCAGGACCTCTGGAAGAGCAGCCAGTGCTCTTAACCTCTGAGCCCTCTCTCCAGCCCCAAATGGGCAAATCTTTAAAAAAAAAAAAAAGTACAAGCAAAACTACCTATAAGTCGAAGACCAGCCAGGTCTACGTAACAAGACACTATCTCAAAACAAACAACGGGGTCAGTGATTGGCTCAGCATGATGTTCTCAGAACTATCCCCAGAACCTCACAGGTTGTCCTCTGCCCTCTCTACCCAAACTCACACCACAAACACACACATTCACTCACACACTCACATGTAATAATGTTAACAATAATAAAGTTTATTTAATAATGAAAAAAGGTTCCAGGAGTGATGGTGCTCTCCTTTAATCTCAGTACTCAGGAGGCAAAGGCAGGTGGATCTCTGGGAGTTCCAGGACAGCTTGGTCCACATAGTGAGTTCTGAGACAGCCAGAGCTACGTAATTGAGAGACCTTGACTAAAACTAAAGATACTGCTCCACCCATTGCTCCCTCTCCTGATACTAAACTATTCTCTTAAAAAAAAAAAAAGAAAGAAAGAGAGAAAGAAAGAAAAATCTGTAGGGCATGGAGGTACACATCTTTAATCCCAGTGCTAGAGAGGCAGAGGCAGGCAGATCTTCCTAAAGTCAAGCCCAGTCTGGTCTGCAAAGTAAATTTCAGGAGAGAAACCATTTCTAGAAGAAGGAGAAGGAGAAGAAGAAGAGATGATATCTCAAAATCCCAGGAGGTTTAAAATCAACAATCACAACAGCCATAGTAACCAAAATAGAAACAACCTGAATCCATTGACTAGTGATGGACAGACACTGTGTGATTCATCCATATGGTAGAATATTAAGCAAACACAGAAAAAAAACGAAGTGTGGCATACAAGATGGACAACTCTTGGGAATACTGTGGGCATACAGCTCTGTTGGCAGAGTGCTTAGTTGGTGAGTGCTCACCTGGGATCTACACACCCCAACCAACAACTCCAGAGGTGTCACACCTCAGCAGGCTTTGTAGTTGGCTTCTGGGAAGAGCATTATCCCTCTTATGGGGTACAAGGTATACACATATTATATATGCACACATGTATGCATTTCCATGCATATATATCATTGTGCTTTGTTGATTTTTACCCACATGCATACTACCATAACCCCAACCCCACTGGTCCTTTCCTCCCTCAAATACTATAAAATGTATTTTATACTATTAAATGTAGATTTTTTTAAAAAAAAATCTAGATTCTTCATTTTTCTTTGTCCCCCTTATTTTCTCTTGCTCCCTTCTTCTCCACTCCCTTTGAACCCCCTCTTTTCTCACTATAGTCTCCCTTCTACCTCCATGTCATATACATATATAAAGAGGAATGATCTCTGTGATTAAGTCCGGTTTATTAAACAGGTGCAAAATAAAAAATACACTCACAATATAGAACGAGGAAGAAACACTGCTTCTGCTTCAGCTGTTGATCCTCTAGCTCCCAAGGACTGTCAGGGAGGTCGAGGAAGGTCACCAAGCCGCTGCTGCCAATGACCCGCCACAGTGGGGGGGTGGAGCTTTGCCCCCACCCTAGCCTTTTATTTGGAGGTCTTTGGGTCGCGTAACCCCAAAGAAGACCATGCACATTGGGCCAAGCCTCATCAATACGATTGACTGTCAGATCGAATTCCCACAACATAATATGTATGTGTGTGTGTGTGTGTTAGGACATATATGTGTGTGTATTAGAACATATATATATTGTTGTGTATTATAACATATATATGTGTGCATATTAGAACATATATACATATGTGTGTTCTACAAATTAAAGGAACTGTGTCTTTGTGAATCTTATTTCTTTTAACAAGATGATTTCCAGTTCTATCCATTTCCCCACAAGTGCCATAACTGCATTCTTCCTTATGGCTGAACAAAAGCATTACATTTTCTTTACCCGTTCACCTGCTGACGTCTGGACTGTTTCCATAGCTTGGCCATGGTGAAAAACTGAACAGTAAACATGGATGTGCATGAGTCTCTGTGGCACAGTCCCAGGATCACATGGTAGTTTTTATTTGTTTGTTCGCTTTTCATGGGGAATATAGTAAGGTTTGATGTAACCTAGGCTGACCTTGAACTCATCTTACCTCTATCTCCCAAGTGCTAGGTTTACAGGCTTGCAACACCACACCTGTCTGGTATTCTATGGTTGGTTTACTAAGAAACTTCCATACTAATTTCCACAGTGGCTGCACCAGGTTCCTTCTCTCAACACATCCTCAACAGCTATTGGAGTGTGTGTGTGTGTGTGTGTGTGTGTGTGTGTGTGTGTGTGTGTGTGTTTGTGTGGTGTGTATTAAAAAGTTTAATCTTTTGTTTTGTGGGTATGGATATTTCTGTGCACCATGTGCATGCAGTGCCTATGGAGGCCAGAAGAGGGCATTGGGTGCCCTGGTACTAGAGTTACAGACAGCTGTAAGCCATCCTGTGGGTGCTGGGACTGGAGCCTAGGTCCTCTGGAAGAGCAGTCAGTGCTCTTAGCCACAGAGCCATCTCTCCAGTCCATAATATTTTTAACACATATTATACGTGTGTGTGCACACACATGCACATCACACATGCCACTGTGGGCATATGGAAACCAAAGAATAAATTGTGAGAATCAATTTTCTTCTTCCACCATGTCGGTCCTGGGGACATAACTCGGTTTGTCAGGCTTAAAGGCAAGTCACTGAGGTCTTTGTCTCTGCACCATCTTGTAGAGTGCTTGCCTAGCACGTACATAGGCCTGAGTTCCACCCCCAGAACCACTTAAAACCGGTCACTGTGTCATATATATGCTTGTGACAGAGGCCAACCTGGGTTATAAATGCCCCTTTCAAAAACAAAGCATCCAGCCTTCAAAAGACAGAAGCAGTGATTCTCTAAAGTTCAGCCATGGTCTACAAAGCAAATCGCTGGCTAGCCAGAGTTACACCATGAGATCCTGTATTTAAAAGAAAAAAATTACAAAAAATAGTTTTTAATGTACAAGGCTGTGCTGGCTAGTCTTGTGCAGCACAAATTCTGATTGGTATTAATAATAAAAACCCAGAGTCAGATATAGGAATTAATGCTGAAGACTGAGAAGCAGAACGGCCAGTCACTAGAGAATTTTTACCTCTACCAATGCTCAGACCAAAGGGGCGATCCTGTCTCTACAAATCTTCAGACTGCATCTCCAGACTGCATCCTCAGACTTGATCTGAGCTCCTGTCTCCTCCTGTCTTATATTCCTCTCTCTGCCCAGCCATATGCCTTCCTGTCTCCATCTCTCTAGGGCTGGGATTAAAGGCATGTGACCCAGTACTGGGAGTTAAAGGTATGAGCCACCCCTGCCTGGCTCTGTTTTTCTTTTAGACTGGATCAATTCCGTGTAGCCCAGGGTGGCCTTGAACTAACAGAGATCCGTTGAACACACAGAGATCCATCTGCCTCTGTCTCCTGAGTGCTGGGATTAAAAGTGTGTACCACCACTGACTGGCCTTTATGGCTAATTAGTGGTTTTTCTCTGCACTCTGATCTTCAGGCAAGCTTTATTTGTTAGATTACAAACAAAATATTACTACAGTTTTATGTTGTAGGGAGTCGCTTGTTTGTTTCCCAGCCTCCCAGCAGCTCAGATCCAAAATATATTATATTATCACACAGAAATTATATTATTTAAATTATTGATTAGCCCATTAGTTCTAGCTTCTTATTAGCTAACTCTTACATCTTAATTTAACCCATCTCCATTAATCTGTGTACCACCACATGGCAGTAGCTTACTGGGTAAAATTCTGGCATCTGTCTCCAGTGGGGCTACATGGCTTCTCTCTTCTTCTGCCTTCTTCCCCCCCAGAATTCAGTTTAGTTTTCTCCACCTAGCTCTGTTCTACCCCATCAGGCCAAGCCAGTTTCTTTTATCCATTAATGGTAATCACAGCATACAGAGGGGAATCCCACCTTATGACATAAGGAATCACCTTATGTCAACTTAACACCAAACTAGAGTTATCTGAAAGGAAGGAAACTTGATTGAAGAAATATTTTGATAAGATCAGTCTTGAGGCATTTTCTTAATTAGTGATTGATGAGGGAGGTCCCAACCCACTGGGGGTGATGCCATCCCGGGGCTGCTGGTCCTGGATTTTATAAGAAAGTAAGCTGATGCTAGGCGGCAGTGTTGCATGCCTTTAATCCCAGCACACAGTAATCAGAGGCAGGTGGATCTCTGTGAGTTAGAGACTAGTCCTGGTCTACAGAGCTAGTTCCAGAAAAGACTCCAAAGCTACACAGAGAAACCAACCCTGTTGCGTGGGGGGGGGAGGTGGGAGGAGTAGATTGAGCAAGTCACGGTGAGCAAGCCAGGAAGCGCACCTTTGCACGGCCTCTGCATCAGCTCCTGCTTCCAGGTTACTTCCCTGTTTGAGTTCCTGTCCTGACTTCCTTCAGTGATGAACAATGACGCAGAAGTGTAAGCCAAATAAACCTTTCTTTCCCAACTTTCGATTTTGGTCATAGTGTTTCATCACAGCAACAGAAACCCTAACTAAGACAAAGGCCTTTGGTTTGACACTCAGACTTCAATGGAAGAGAATAAAAGACCACAAATTTTCAGACTCTTGAAATTAAATTACAACTCCATCTTTTGTACCATTTGACATTACTTAAGCTCTTTCAGCCTCAGCTTCTGAGCCATAAAAAGGAGTGATTCTTCTTCTTATTCATTCATAGTAGATAAATTACTTTTAACATGCATAGATCCAAATGGGATAGCACACATTTTCTCTATTGTTACTGTTGGTTTTAAGATGGGTCCTATTGTGTAGTTATGGTTGGTCTGGAGCCTGTCAAACCACACTGCCCTCAGCTGTAGAGGTGCCCTGCCTCTGTTTTGGTTTGGTTTGGTTATTTGGACAGAATCCTTGACCCTTTTGATCCTCCTGTTTCCACATCTGTTGTAGGGAGAGGGCCCGCTTGTTCTTTCTGGCTGCCCGACTAGCTTAGCCCTGAAATAACCACACAGAATTGTATTAATTAAACCACTGCTTGGTCCATTAGTTCTAGTTTCTTATTGGCTAATTCTCACATCTTGATTCAACCCATTTCTATTAATCTGTATATCGCCATGTGGCAGTGGCTTACCCGGAAAGATTCTAACCGGCGTCTGTCTCAGGCAGAGAATCCATGGCTTCTCTGACTCTGCTTTCTTCCTCCCAGAATTCAGTTCTATCTTCTTCACCTACCTAAGTTCTGCCCCTTTCAGGCCAAGGCAGTTTCTTTATTCATTAACCAATACAAGCAACATATAGAAAGAAGGACCTCCTATACCACACATCCTCAGGTTGGGACTAGAGGCATGTATCACCATTCAGAAGATCCAATCTCTTTGTGTAAGTCTCCTTTCCTCAGCTGGATTTTTCTCTAAAGGGCGGAGATAAAGACAGTCCCAGAAAAATCACTCATCGTAAGAATGGTTCCAGCACTTTAAGCGGGTGAGAACTTTCCCTTCTTCATAGTCAATGTCTTCAATGGGCGTAGGATACTTGAAATGCAGGGCTACAAGCAAGGCTTCCTTCTGGGGAGGGAGGAGCTATGTAACTCAGTGAGGGGCCAAGCAGTCTTCTAGAGGATCCAGTATCACCCTGAGCTTGGCTCGTGAATAGCACACATCTTTATTCCTAGCCAGAGCTATAGAATGAGATATTGTCTCAAAGAAATTTAGTATGCACAGGGCCTGGAGAAATGGCTCATCAGTTAAGAGGACCGGTTGCTCTATCTGAGGACCTGGGTTCAAGTCCCAGTACTCACCTGGTAGCTAACAAGCAATTGTAACTCCAGTTCCAGAACATCTGGTACCCTCTTCTGACTTCCTTGGGTACCAGGCACATGGGTGATGTGCACACAGACAAAACACTCATACAAATAAAATAAATAAATCTTTTTCAAAAAGTGCACACCAGGGGCTGGAGAGATGGCTCAGTGGTTAAGAGTACTGCTTGCTCTTCCAAAGGTCCTGAGTTCAATTCCCAGCAACCACATGGTGGCTCACAACCATCTGTAATAAGATTTGGTGCCCTCTTCTGGCCTGCAGGCATATATACAGACAGAACATTGTATACATAATAAATAAATAAGTAAATAAATAAATAAATCTTTTTTTTAAAAAAAGTGCACACCACACGGGTTTGTTTTATAAATTGTTAAATAGCCAGAATGGTGCAGGCAAAGAAAGCACTTGAGAAAGTGCTTGATTATTGGTTATTTATAATCTCTTGAGCCCCACGCATGCAAAGGACCACAATGGAGTCAAAAGCACTTTGCAAACTAGAAGGACTTTTGGATATATTTTCCCTAGATAAAATAATAAGTATTAGCCATGGCCTTTCATGGAAAATTGAGATCGATTCACATCACCAAAAGAGCTGTGGGCTTGTTTTCAGCTGTGTTCTTGGTTTCTGAGTACAGAGCCTGGTACTGGAAAGACTTGAAGAGCCAGGCATGGGTGGGGAAATGTAGCTCCATCAGTCAGTGTGTGCACCCTAGCAAGCACGAGGCCCTGGATTTGATCCCAGACACAGTGTCACACACCTGAAACCCCGGGGGGGGGGGGTGAAGGCAGGGGGGACATGGAGTTTAAAGACATCCTAGACAGAGTTCGAGGACAAATTGGGATTCAGGAGACTCTAAAAAACACTTGATGATCCCGAAACTAAAGATGAAGAGGTGTTTTGATTAAAAACACATGTTTCCCTTTCAAAGGTCTTTTAACTGTTCTGAAGAACAGGGCAAAAAACCTCCTGTCTGAGTAGTCCTGAATGTCCTTGAACTTGTAGCCGTTGGCAGCGCATCTCAGAGATCTGCCTGCCTTGGTCTCCCAGTGCAGGGATTAAAATCGTTTACAACCACCATCGACCTATAATCCACTCTTAAAATCTTCTCACTTCTCCTTTTTGTCTAGGAGAGAGTGCCGGGTTGGGGCACCAGCATCAGCTTGGAGAGAGCCAAGTGCCGGCTGAGCAGCTGTGACGTTTTGCAGGCTCGTGACACAACGTCTCAAATCTCACATCCAGGGCCACCAAGACTTTTTCTTACAGCTCCCAGACAGGAGGAACTTCAGGACTTCAGGAGTAGCAGGGTGGGTGCTCACGAGGTGCAGGCGCAGGCCACACCCAGGGAGGAGCAACTAGTGCCCTGCTTAGGGATTCAAGCCAGTGGGAGAGCGGCCCCAGGGCCAGACCTGGAACTACAACCCCCAGGCTCCCCTCGCGGCCACACGTGGTCCCGCAGCCCCTGAAAGAAAAGTGCAACAGCTTGGCTCAGTGGAAACCGCGTCCCCGGTGCACGGGAGCAACAGGGTGGCCAAAGTGAGCGTGGCGCCAACCGGAGGAGCAAAGGTAAGTACGCTGGACGGGGGAGCTCAGGGACTGTGTGGGTGTCCCTGCCGCCTGGAGCCAGTGACACTCGGGATTCTTTGCAGACCCGGAGTAGCCCGGCCTCCAGGATCCCTCTTCTGAAGTGGTCATTTAGCCTTTGAACAGAAGGGAATTTAACCATTGACTCTAATATACCTATCTCGTTTTAGGAGAGGTTGCTTTTTTCTAGCTTCTTGTTTTGTGTTTTTCAATATCCAAATTTCTAGTTTGCCAAGTATTTCTCAAGTCATTCTTGTTCAGAGGTACAGCAAATCCCCCGGCTCCTTTTTAAACTGTGCGGTTTTAAAAAGAGCTCTGGCTTCTCTGCTCTGGTGTTCCTAGGCGTGGATGCAGCTGTGAGGATTCCAGGGTACTTCCCCGTTTCAACAAGAACTGTCCAAATTCTCTTTAAGTCATGGCTGTGAGAACATTGTGATCGTTTGCTCATAATTCAAACTATAAAGAATTTTAGAGCGTAACATTCCCAAGTTGTTCTTAAAGTTTTTGTGTTTTAAAAACTTTATTATTATTATTATTATTATTATTATTAATGAACTGATTATTCATTGTTAAAGCTTGTTTTGTTGGGATGTGGGGGTGGCGGCACTTGAAACAGGGTCTCTCTATGTAGCCCTGGTTGTTCTAAAAACTTTTTCTGTAGACCAGGCTGGCCTTGAACTCCCAGAGATCTGCTTAACTCTGCCTCCTGAGCGCTGAGATTAATGGCACCTGTAACTAGACCCGGCTGGGGTTTTGTCTCCTTGAGACAGTGTTGTGTGTCTCGTGCTGACCTCAGACTGATCCTCCTGCCTCAGGTGACTTGCAGTCTTGGACAGGAATAAACGTGCATCCGGTTTATAAGTCTGTGAGGTTGTTTGTTTTGTGTTTTACGAGACAGTTTCTCTGTGTAGCCTGCCTGTCCTGCAATTTACTTGGTTGACCGAGCTGGCCTCGAACTTAGAGATCCACCTGCCTCTGTCTCCCAAGTGCTAGGACTAAAGGTGTGCACCTCCATGCCTGGCTTCTGTGGGTTTTTTTTTTTTTTTTTAATGAAAAACAACTCTTCAGGGGAAGTCGTGAAGCTAAATAATTTCCAGCTTGGATCAAGGTATCTTTTTCTTTCGCTTCACAAGGTCTCTTTGTTGTGTAGCCCTGGCTGACCTGGAACTCACAGATCTTCCTGCCTGTCTCCCAAGTGTTGGGATCATTCACCCTGCCCGGATGAATCCTCTGATTTTTGTTTTGTTTTGATTTTTATGCCCTTGAAACTGGGTCTTACATAACCCAGGCTGGTTTCCACTCACTAAGTAGCCACAGATGGATTCAAACTCCTGACCCTCCTGTCTCCACCTCCCAGGTGCTGGTCCTTGGATGTATGGCAATTTCCTGACTCTTAAAGTGAGTTTAAAAATAAGGCTACACTGAAAGGGTTGAGGTGGGAGACAGGCTGTGAAGCGGTGACAAGCCTCAGGGGAAGGCCGGTGGCAGCCACGGGAATGGGTTCGTGCAGTAGGCTGGTACACTGCAGGCAGGCCGGGAAGTTGACATCTTCTGAATAGGACAGAGACAAGATTAGAAATACGGGTGTTCTGGGGGTTTCTCAGTGGTTCCCAGCCCTCGTTTTTGTCTCCCGCAGGCCCCACGTTTTTTACTACTCAAACCACATCTAAGTGGTTACTAATTTAATAGCTCTCAAAGACACATAAGGTTGCCAATCCGAACTTAAAGAATGTTGTTGTTAAATGTGAACTAAGTGCAGGGTGAAGCAGAAGAACACGAACGTCTACGTAGCCAGAGCAGACCGTTTTATCAAGGATGCTCAATGGTGGCTGGCTCAAGCGCTTGGCTTTCTTATCTTTGTGATGTTCTTGTCTCGTGAAGGTCCTCTTGGACCTAGGTCGATGACCACGGATCCAGATAAAAAGTAGCATGGGGTAAGTCATGAGAAGGAGAGGGAGAGGAAGGAAGCCCCAGGTAAGAAGATAGCAGAGATTAAATGACTCAGAACCTCAATAAGCAAAAGTGCTGAGTGCTCTGGAGGAGTCACTAGCCCAGATAACTGTTCCTCCTGGATAGGGCTTCATGGAGAACAATGAGCCTGTGCTTCCGTGACCATGGGCCTAGCACATCATGCGTGTTGTGTCAGTTCGTTCATTTTACCCTATGAACTATGGTTACTATCATCCTCATTACAGAAGGATAAAGAAGCATAGAGACATAAATGGTAGCGCCAAGCCGCGGGCCCTTGGTATCTGACTCCAGAGCTACCTTCTCTCTGCTCTCATGGAAGGAAAGGGAAGAACTTGAGAGACTAGGATTGGCTGGCTCACTCTGGGTATCCTGAGTTACCATCACTGTAGGTGTGCCAGATGCATTGTGGTTTGCCTGGATCCCGGCTCTTTCCCAGGATACCCATTTCCTCTGTCAGGTCTGCATTAATCTAGATAGGCTCACTCTGCCCGATGGGAAGGCCCGCCGGATCCAGATGAATGAATGAAACGAGGTTGCTCACTCCAGTGAGTCCCTGTCGGAGAGCATCGTCAGGTGCAATGAGAAGAGCTCGTTCAGTCTCCCGCATCATCAGACAGGAATTGAAAACCAGGTGTTAGCGAGCGTGTGGCTTAATTGGCTAAGTGCCGACCATGCACAAAAAGCTGGGTTTCATCCTGAACCACAAAAATAAGTGTGTTGGCACATGCCTTTAATGCACAGTTTGCAGACGAGATTGGGTATGGTTGTAGGAGCCTCACCCCTTATTCTCAAAGGGGCGAGAAGAAATTTCCTAGCGGAATGTTTCCCCAGGAAGATAGTGGCCTTCCCCTCTCCCACCCAGGAGATCCCGAGCACAAGGTCACTTAGCTCAGCCCAGCCAGCCACTTGGTACAGGCTGATAAAGATGGCCTAACTCAGGAACAGTGACAAGGAAAAAGCTGACTTAGCAGAATGGGAGGGAGCAAAAGTCCTTGCACCCATGCCAAAACAGCTTCAAAGATTCTCTTTGTAATTGTGCCTTTAAAAGCTTACCCCACAGAGGAGATACAACTCCTCTCTCTCCCTCATTGTAATGGGGATGGAGAAGAGTTCCAAACATGTTTGTATTATGCTGATTAAACCTTGCTTATTACAGTCTGGGCCTCTCTGGTGATCTCTCTCTGGGGGTCGTACTCTGGACACAGTATGGTGACACACACCAATAATCCCAGAGAGACAGGAAGAGCAGGAGTTTAAGGTCACCCTCGGCTGCATAGTGAATTGGAGGCCAACAGGGCTTACAAAAAAAAAAAAAAAAAAAAAGCAAAGGATCCGCAGCTTGACGCCAAGCCTGACAACCAGAGTTTGATTCCCGAAATCCACATGGGGAAAGGATGAATGGATTCCCAAAGTTGCCCTCTGACCTCTGCACATGTATTGTGGTATATGTGTGCTCATATACCTAGGCACATCCACAATAAATGACTGTTAAAAAAGTGACCAAAAAAATCAAATTTAGCATATCAGAGGATGCATAGGTTAATTGGATGATAGTTAATATTCTTTTTTTTTTCAAGTTAAGGTTTCTCTGTATAGCTTTGGAGTCTGGCCTCAAACTCACAGAGATCCACCTACCTCTCCGTCTTGAGTGCTGGGATTAAAGGCGTGCACCACCACCATCTGGCTAGTTAATGTGATTCACTCAACCCTTAAGTGCTAGGTTTTGTTGGGATTCCCTGTAAGATATGGAGAAGAAAAGGCCTTCTGTCTGACTATCTCCAGTTTAAGTAATAGCAATTTCTCATGTGTTTGAGGCCCCAGAGTGAAGTTGCAGCTCTGGTCCTGGGTCTGCTGGGTTTTACTTTTACTTCTACTCTTGAGATCTGGAGTTTCCCCAACTTTATGTAGCTAAAAGAGAAGGCCTCCCAGAAGGTGTTTTCCTAGGTCCACCCTCTCTCTGCCCTAAAGTCTCCCCACCAATGTAATTCAGCTCTAATTTTTACATTCTCTTCTACTTGCTCTGGGTGTTTCTATGTTGTCAGCGCATTTTACAATACTAACCTGGGATTGAACTTTGGCCTGGGAGTTTGGCCATTAATTGACATTCCTTGAAGAAAGAGAATGACACTGTGTTTTCCAGCCCTTCCAGAAGCTCCATGGCCTTCCCTAAGAAGAAACTCCGGGGTCTTGTTGCTGCCACCCTCACCCCAATGACCGAGAATGGGTAACTATCAGGGCGGCAGGGAAGGGCAGGGGCACAATGGGTCCTGTTCCCATCCACTGAAAAGGTCAGAAGCTCCAGGAGTCGCTGCACCTCTGGGGTGGTCTGCACATGTATATACATGTATACTCAAAAACAAATCCAGTCCACATTACACACATCCATCAGCACACACACACACACACCACAAAGAAACCAAAGCATGTTCATACACGTTATCTTAGTTAGAATATTGCTGTGATGAAGCCATGACCAAAAGCAGTTTTACTTTTACATCTACTCTTGAGATCTGGAGTTTCCCCAACTTTATGTAGCTAAAAGAGAAGGCCTCCCAGAAGGTGTTTTCCTAGGTCCACCCTCTCTCTGCCCTAATGTAATTCAGCTCTAATTTTTACATTCTCTTCTACTTGTTCTGGGTGTTTCTATGTTGTCAGCGTATTTTACAATACTAACCTGGGGTTTTGCTTACACTACATATCGCCAGTCGTCATCAAAGGCAGTCAGGCAGGAACTCAAACAGGACAGGAGCTGATGCAGAGGTCATGGAGGGGTACTGTTTGCTGACTTAATTCCCCCTGGCCTGCGCAGCCTTTCTTATAGCACCCCAGAACCACCTGCCCAGGGATGTCACCGCCCACAGTGGGCTGATCCTCCCCACAGCAATCAGTAATTATGGTTTTGTTTGTTATTTGTTTGTTTGTTTTGTTAGGATTTTGAGACACTGTTTCTCTGGGTATCTTCTGCTGCCTTAGAACTAACTCTGTAGACCAGGCTGGCCTCAAATTCATAGATTCCCTGCTCTGCCTCCCGAGTGCTGGGGTCAAAGGTGCGCACCATCACCACCCAGCTTGGTTTTGTTTCTTTGGCCGTACCCCATACATGACCACGCACCATGCATGACCATGTACCATGCATGACCACGCACCATGCATGACCATGTACCATACATGACCACGCACCATGCATGACCATGTACCATGCATGACCATGTACCATACATGACCACGCACCATGCATGACCATGTACCATACATGACCACGCACCATGCATGACCATGTACCATACATGACCACGCACCATGCATGACCATGTACCATGCATGACCATGTACCATGCATGACCATGTACCATACATGACCACGCACCATGCATGACCATGTACCATGCATGACTATGTACCATACATGACCACACACCATGCATGACCATGTACCATACATGACCACGCACCATGCATGACCATGTACCATACATGACCACGCACCATGCATGACCATGTACCATGCATGACCATGTACCATGCATGACCATGCCCCACCATACATAACCATGCACCACCATACATGACTATGCACCACCCATGACCACACACTTATATATGACCATGCATCATACATGACCGTGCGCCATACATGACCGTGCCCCACCATACATAACCATGCACCATCATACATGACTATGCACCACACATGATCATACATGACCATGCATCATACATGACTATGCTCCTCCTTGGACCTTGACACAAGGGGAGCAGCCACTTCCTTGTGCTGAATGTTATTGACCCATCAGAGGTGAATTTGCCACCTTTAAGCTTCCTTGTAAGAAAAGAAACTTACCCCATACCTACAGAATGATAAGCATTAAGTAAGATAATCCTTAGAACAGTGCTTTGTCTCTGCACTTAGGGCAACAGCTTGAGCTGTTACTGTGACCAGAGACAAGGATAAGAGGAAGATGGGCCAACTAGTACTCCTCTTAAAGGAGTTTTGGGGGGAGTTCTGTTTCTGAATTTGTAACCTTTTTAGAACTTTGAATTCTCATTGAAAGATGGCCACATCACATATTCCTTAGCTATTTCGAGCCCAAGACTCTATGAAAAACTCCCATCCTTCCTGGAACTTAACTTGCTGACATATTATTTAGATCACTCTGTTGGCTAATAGCCTTTTTTTTCCCGTTACTTCTCCTTTTCCACAACTTCTGGGAAAGACTGAAGTCAGCTGTTTTTCAGTTTCAGCTGCTGGTTGGGTAGATAAGCAGGAGCCGTGTGACTACATGAGCAGGCTGGACTTGCTTCCGGCTACAGAGTCAGATCCTGTCTGAAACATAGCTCAGCACATTCCCTCTTGTCCTTGCTGTGCTAACCTCTGAGATGGCTTCACCAAGCAGCCTTTTCATCTGGGACACACTGAGAGCGGCTGTGTGTCCTTCCCTGGAATCACAGGCCCAGAGTGTTAGAGGTGACTAACAGGTCTCTAAAATCTAGGGGTGCTTGTACACACCTGCAAACTCACTACCATGAGAATCTGTTGAAGGCAACTAAATTAACTACTCAGTGAGGGCAGGGGCAGCCTGAGCTATGTTAACTCTGTTTTCTCTCATCACTTGTCCCATCAAAATACTCTTTAGACTGAAGAGATGACTCAGTGGTTCAGACACTGCCTACTGTTCCAAAGGATCTGGGTTCAAGTCCCAGCACCCACATAGTAGCTTACAATCATCTAGCCAGGCATCTGATGCCCTCTTCTGGCCTTCGAGGGCACCGGGCATGCACATGGTGCACTGACTTACCTGCAGACAAAAACCCGTACACATTAAATCAACAAATCTAAAAGAAAATTAAAACAAAGCCACTCCTGTATACACAAAGTGCTTTAGAACACCCAAGAACAAGTGGACATTAACCTGTTTAGCCACAGTAAAAGCTGGCCTTCTGACATTGTTTCCAAAACACTGGATGGAAAGAAAAGGCATGTGGAATATAGTATGTTCGCCCAGGTCATGTGGCATCGTGGCAGTGTTTCTAACCTGGCTTGCAACAGAAAAGCACAGCTCCATAATGCCAAGTAACTGAATGCAAACTATTGCATGTGTGCGCACACACACACATATGAATAACCTTGGCTGTCCTGGAACTTGATTTTTAGATCAGGCTATCCTTGAACTCACAGAGAACCACCTGCCTCCGCCTCCCAAGTGCTGGGATTAAAGGTATGCAAAACCATGCCCAGCCTTTTTTTCTCCTTAATCTCATAAATGCTAATAATTTGGCTCTTATATATGATGATATCCTAGAATAGGGAAATTGGAAGGGGGAAAAAATGAGTTTTCTTTAAAGTGGTGATGGTGCGCACCTTTGACCCCAGCACTCGGGAGGCAGAGCAGGGAATCTATGAATTTGAGGCCAGCCTGAATTTCTTTCCCTCCTCCCCCTCTGAAGAATTCATCTTCCCCTTCACTGAAACACACTAACAATAGATGAGTAAGGATGGATGCAACACTCATTCTCCAGGCCTGGAAATGGCAACCACAATACTAAAGAGACAACATCGGTTAGGTTTGAGCATCCTCTTTAGTGAGTGGGGGGTGGGAGGACTGCAGGCGCTTTTAGAGGAAAATACCCAAGCCCAGAGTAAACAGTAGTCTGTAAATGGTTCTCTAGAAAGATTGTCTTGGCATGGTGACATTCCTAGTCACCACAGGTGATTACCTCTAGGTAAGGTTTCAGGAGGACATAGGACAGCAATTGTCCCTCTGGAGGGATGTCCAGTAAGAGAATTTCCAAGAGTGATCCACCCTGCACCCAGGAGAAGCAACAGCAGGTCAGAAAGTCCCTGATTCTGAGAGGCTTTGTTTTGTTTTGTTTTTGTTTATTGAGACAGGGTTTCTCTGTAGCATTGGAGCTTGTCCTGGAACTCACTCTATAGACCAGGCTGGCCTCAAACTCCTCTGCCTCTGCCTCCTGAGTGCTAGGATTAAAAGCGTGTACCACCACTACCCAGCTGATTGTGAGGACTTTAACTATTTAGTTCAAAGCTCTTAGTGTACTAAGCATCATAAGCTGGGCTTTCCCAAGCCCCAACCCATCCTTGGCAATTTTTCCCATTTCTTCTTTTAAAAAAAAAGAGAAAAAGGGTAGAAGCTCCCTCCTGTGTGACCCCCCCAAGTTGTCAGAAGACAACTTGTGGCCGCCAGTTCTTCCCTCCCACCATGGAGATCCCAGGGGTTGAACTCGGGTTGTCAGGCTTGGCCTTAAGTGCCGGTACCCACTGAGCCATCTTGCAGCCCACGATAACATTTGATTGCTTTGTGCCTGCATTTTTCCAGCAGGATTTGAGCTGTTTTAACTTAGGGTGGGCATCATACAATGACCAAACGTGTGTCTTATTTATCTTTATACGTTCAGCATCTAAGAGTCGACTTGTCATTTTATCAGGGAACGTACCACAGGGATGACTAACGTGACTGTCAGAGAAAGGAAGTCAGTGTTTGACTGAACAAACATTGTGTGTCAGTCATCATGATGGTCATTTTATCCGTACAGTCCAGTTTCATCTGACACCTCCACCGGGGTCCGGGGACCTACAGCTCTATTTCATAGCTGAAGAAATTTTATTTGGGTACACTAATACGTACCTGGGGTCCAAGCTCCTTAGGAGACTCAGGCAAGATCATTTCAAACTGGACAATGCAATAAACTGGAGGGGGGTGCAAAATGTCAAGAAAAAGTTGCATTTTCTCTGTCAGATGCCAGAGCGTGGCAAATGCCTTTTTCTGCTGCGCCACCTTACAGGCCCGGGTCCATTGGTGAGTGAGCAACTGAATGTCTCGGTCAAGAGTCGCAAACTTAACCACCTACAGCAAGTGTCAGGCAGGGGTCACAAGCTCTGAGGTAGCTGGCAGGACATGGGGCCTTTAACAGTGCAGATGCCAGCCTTCCTGTTTTGAGAAGTTAGCCTTAGCCAGATGTGGCGCCCCAGGCCTTTAATCTCAACACACTAGGGGAAGAGTCTCCATAGTGAATTCCAGACAGCCAGGGCTATGTAGAGAGGCTTTGTCTAGGATAGTCAGGGCTACATAGTGAGACCCTGTCTCTAAAAACAAAAGGAAAAAAAAAGCCTTGTTAGATATGTGACTTTTTGGTCATTTTTGGACACACATGATCACGTGTGTGTGCATGTAGAAGGCAGAAAAACCTCAAAATATTGTTCCTCACATGCCATCTGCCTTATTTTTTTGAAACAGTCAGTAGCCTGGAGCTCCCCAAGTAGGCTAGGCTGGCAGGCCTGTGAGCCCTGGGATCTGCTGCCTGTCAGGAAATATTTTTTGGTATATTTTTACCTGGGTTCTATATACTAGGCTCGGGTCCTTGTGCTTGCAGGGCAAATGTGTCACCAAAGTCCCCAGCCCAAAAGTCTTTTCCTATGTGAAAGAAATTTTAACATTGTGACAGTCAGATAGACGTTGTTCTAAAGTCTGCCCCTTTTCAGCCTGTGCCGTAGTTCCAAAGGGGCACAGGCGGAGAACCTTTTCTAGATGATTCTTCCATTGCCCTAGAAATTCAAGCATTAGCGTTTCTTTAAAAAAAATAGATAATACAGTTTCTATGAGCCTGAGTAGAATTGACACCCAGCGCAGCCTGAAGGAGTGTGGCAGGGAAGAGGGGGAGTATGGGTGGAAACCCTTTCCCCTGAGGCCAAGCATAATAAAATAGAATAAATAAAAACAAAAAAGCACATGTGAAGTTCACGGAGGAAGGAGAAGGAGCTTGAGTTTCACCTTCCTACCTCTGACTGAGGGTACAGCCAGCTCCCTAGAAAGAGGAGCGTGCCCAGACAGACCCAGACAGGGGGCAGCTCCCAGAAGAGTGGGAGGAACTGAGGAGGCAGGTTCTCCCCCAGACATCCCGCCCCATGACTTCTTCCAAACCTCCCTTAATTCTTTACTTAGTCATAGCTTTCGGGTTTTAGTTAATTATATACACAGCCTCCTAATGGTGAAGTTACAGAATATCACAGGCCTGAAGGCAAAGTAGCCGTGAGTTCCCACCCACATCAGCGTGTGTTTGTGTGCATGGAGCACTGGAGCAGAGAGCAGGCAGCGCTGTGATGTGGGGGCCCGAAACACAGTAGAAAGAGCCTTCCCCTCGTGGCCTTAAAACTCCCCCTAAGCACCCCTTTTCCCAGCTGTGGACCCAGCTCTGTCTTCCCTCATCCCCGTAGGCAGTTGCTCTGTCTGCAGTCTTTGCTTTCAGTATCTTTTCCTTTCAAACTCAAAATCCGCCGAATTTTCTTCTCTCTCTTTGTTTCTAGTCCCTTGGCTGAAATACCCTTTGATGTCTGCTATCTAGGTGCACCAGATTTTTTTTATTGTTGTTTAAGGAATAGAATAAGTAAAGATGAAAAGAATGGTAATAAGGCTAAACGCAAATTAGGCAGCTCCAGTCCTTCTGCACAAAAGCGCAAATGACAGCCTGCTAAGTTATCTGTGTTCTTGGCAGTGTAACCATGGTTCTGCATCAGTAAACCCAGACTCGCCACACTGCTTTCCTTTGAGTTTTTACTCTCGGTCATCCATCCTCATCAATTTTTTTTGTTTTGTTTTGGTTTTGGTTTTAATGAGTTATCTTTTATAATTTATTTATTATTATTTTATGTGCATTAATGTTTTCCCTGCAGGTATGTCCATGCAAGGGAGCCAGATCCCCTAGAACAGAGTTACAGACAGTTCCAAGCTGCCATGTGGGTGCTGGGAATTGAACCCAAGTCCTCTGGAAGAGCAGGCTTAACCTCTAAGCCATCTCTCCAGCCCCTTGGGTTTTTTTGTTTGTTTGTGTTTTGTTTTGTTTTGTTTTGACAGTGTCTCTGTGTAGCTTTGGCTGTCCTGGGACTCACTCTGTAGATCAAGCTGGCCTCAAACTCAAAGATTCGCCTGCCTCTACTTCCCGAGTACTGGGATTAAAGGTATCCACCACCATTGCCCCGTTCCACCTTAATTTTCCGTAGTGGTAGGCCATTTCGTGCAGTTTTGGAGCCCAGTCACCAATCTTTGAATTGATATGAGTTAAGAGGTCACTCCTGAGCATTCTCAGCTAAAGGTCATACTATTTTTAAAAAACGATTTGTTTCTTTCTAGTTTATATGTTCGGTGTTTTGCCTATATGTTGTATGTATGTGTATCACATACATGGCTGTTGTGTGTATTTGCCTGTATGTGTGTATGTGTATCACATGCATGGCTGTTGTGTGTATTTGCCTGTATGTGTGTATGTGTATCACATGCATGGCTGTTGCCCTAGGAGCAGGGTATCGGGTCCTCTGGAACTAGAGTTTCAAACGATTGTAAGCCACCATGTGGGTGCTGGAATCAAACCCGGGTCTTCTGCAAAAGCAACAAGTGTTCTTACCCACTGAACCATCACTCTAGTCCCAGGTCATAATTTTAAAAGAAAAGATGGAAGAACCGTCTGGAAGCACGCTTAGCTCACAAGCATGGGGCACTTATGAAAGGATTAAAGTAGCAGAAGCGCCTCTGGGAATGCTTGCCTTGCGCCAGAAGGTTTCTCCTGGAAACAAAGGGAAGGGTACTAGGCTGCTGAGATGGCTCGGTGGGTAGGTGTTTGTGTCATCCCCAAACCTGATGGTTTGGTTCAATCCCTGGGACCCACATGATGGACAGAAAGAATAGACTCCCCAAAAGTTGTCCTCTGACCTCTACACACATGTTGTCTGTCTGTCTCTCTCTCTCTCTCTCACGCACACACACACACACACACACACACACACACACACACATATATATATATATATATATATATATACATCATCATCACTACCACCAGTTGATGTCTGGTACACGCTAGGCATGCTATCTACTGAGCTATGTACACAACCCTGGAGTAGATTTTTTAATAATTATTAATATGAACAGTTCTTAAGTGGTGAACTGGTTGAGTAATCACCTAAAAAAGACATTCTTACTTATTTTTCTTGTCTTTCAGAGAAATCAACTTTCCTGTAATTGGTCAGTATGTGGATTACCTGGTTAAAGAACAGGGCGTGAAGAACATTTTTGGTAAGTAACCTCGTGAATTCTCTGTATGTATTTAGCACAAGCCTTAGCTAGTAGTAGACCTCACCTGACCAGGACCTCTGGGCATGTGTCAGAGGTTATAGGGGAACCTGCTGGGATAACTAAACGTTCTGAGTGTATAAACTCAATACTACTAGGTCTGCTGATTCATTTGGGAGTATCTCATTTGCAGTGTGCAACAAACATATTGTTTTTATCCCCATTTAGAAACTCTCTAGCATAGAGATTCTTGAGATCATGAAACCAAAAGGCAGTAGAATAACAGCAAAGCCTGCTTAAGTGATATTGTAGCCCGGCATGCCGTGAGTACCAGCACTTGGGAGGTAGGGGTGTGAATCTTTTGATTTCAGGGCCAGCCTGGTCTACAAAGCAAGTTCCAGGACAGCCAGGGCTACACAAAGAAACCCTATCTAAAGACCTGGAGAGGTGATTCAGTGGTTAAGACTCTTGCCCTCCTTGTAAAGGACCTGGTTTGATTCCCAGCGCCCACATCAGTACATGTCACAGCTGGCCTCCCCATTACCTTTGATAAGATAAAGCCCAAGAGGCTGGAGAACACTGGCTGCTATCCAGAGGTCCTGAGTTCAGTCCCTGGGAACCACACGGTGGGTCACACCCATCTAATAATGAGATCTGGTGCCCTCTTCTGGCCTGCAGGCAAGCATGCAAGACCAAGTCTGAGGTAAAAATGGCCAAGTGGCACTTCCCGCTCCAGGCTCCATCCTCTGTTTATTCGGTGTGCCATTTCCTCTCAAGCAGGGGTTTCATACCCTCCACCTCCAGACTCAGGGTTGGAGGAACAAAAGGCACTGACTGGTCCCACTGACTGACCTCTTTGTTTGCAACAGTGAATGGCACCACGGGAGAAGGCCTGTCCCTGAGTGTCTCTGAGCGTCGCCAGGTGGCAGCGGAATGGGTGACACAGGGGAGGAACAAGTGAGTAACTGCTGGGATGAGATGCAGTTCATGGACAAGGTCTAGACGGAGCAAGGCTTTTCCCACTGTCGGAGCCCTGCCACCTCCCCGTCAGCTGCGGGGCAAGATGGGGGGCTCTGAGCCTCCCACACTTGGCAAGGAGCGGCCTTCCCTTCTCCGTGGAAGGGTAGCCAGACCACAGAGCACACCTGCCCCCTTCAGGAACTGTCTCTCATCCACCTAGAAGGCAAGTCTTCTCAGGACTGTCCTTGGACTGGGAGAGAAGGCGAAGGTGACTTGCTAGCGTGTATATCATCCCTCTGCCAAGGGATATGGTTTCTATGGCTGTGATGAAACCCATGACCACAAGCAGCTTGGAGGGAAAGGGTTTATTTGGTCTTTGCTTCCACATCATAGTTCATCCCTGAGGGAAGGCAGGGTGGTTGCTCAAACAAAGCAGGGTCCTGGAAGCAGGGGCTGATGCAGGGACCCTGGAGGGGTGCTGCTTACCGGCTTGCTCCTCCTGATTTCCTCGATGGGTTTTTCTATGCACCATCTCTTTAAGAGCTGAGCCCTCCCACATCTTCCATAAAGACTTGCCTACAGGGCACTCTATGGAGGGATTTTCTCACTAAGATTCCTTTTCCTAGATGACTCTACCTTGTCAAATTGACGTGAAACTAGCCAGGACACCTGCTGCTTCACACCAGGGACCTGGAGCAAAGTCTTTGCCCCCAGTGTGCTTTCCATCCAATGGGGAGTCAGGTTGTGAAACCCAAGACTCCCCCCACCACCTTCTGATTAAGTGTAAACTAAGATGAAGAGTGATCGGTAGTGTTTAGACGGAGGCAGAATATTGGAGGTTAGCAGAAACAGCGGAGCAAAGACCCTCCATGTGGCTAAGTGGGGTAGAGAGCAGGAAGATGGCATCTACCCAGGAACCTTCTTCATCTCTGTGTTGGAATGCTAGCACATCCCAGCAGAGTGATTTGCTGGGTGGACTTTTTCTTATTACTATTTTTACTTATTTTTATTTATTTGTCTATTTTGGGTGGTTTATTTTTTACACAGGTGAATTTACAGGTGAATCACCTGCCCAGTTCCTTTAATTATTATTATTGTGTGTGTGAAATGTGGGGAGGGGCAACATGTGATGATCAAAGGACAGCTTGGGGGAGTGCGTGTTCTCCTCCCAACATGTGGGTCCTGGGGATAGAACTCTGACCCTTTTGCTTGACAGCAAGCACCCTTAACCCATGAGTTGTCTCTCCAGGCTTGCATGCTCGCTCTCTCTCTCTCTCTCTCTCTCTCTCTCACACACACACACACACACACACCTCATTAAGTAGCTAAAGATGGCCTTGAACTTTTGACCCTCCTGGGTACACAGTGCACCAGGAAACTGGAGTGTTCTACTATTTTATTTTTCTTTTTTTGAGATGGGGTCTCTCTACATTGCCCTGTCTGTCCTGGGACTCACTCTGTAGACCAGGCTAGCCTTGAACTCACAGAGAGGCCCCCTGCCCCTGCCTCCCAAATTCTGAGATTAAAAGTGGGCCACCATGCTTGGTTTCTAAGGAGTGCTCTAGTCTTAAGACGTAGTCATACTGGCTAATGTCACAGCCATTCCTCTTCCTCCCTCAGTTCTGCTGCCCTTATGTCCTCTTGGTTCACCATTACCCGCCTTTATGAGAGGGTGTTTCTGTGACAGGTAGCTGAGGTTCCCTTTGTTTGATGGGTGAGAGGAAGTCCCTCCCTGCTGTCTCAGCTTCCAGAAGTTGAAGTCAGCCTTCTCTCTTCCCACAGAAGATTGTTATTTTCTCTGTAGTTTGCCTTTTTCTCCCCTTCACTTCTTTTTTAAAATGTTTTTATTATAAAGTCATCTATTTTATGTTATGAGTGTTTGGCCTGCATCTATGTGTGTGTACCACATGTGTGATTGGTGCCCACAGAGGTCAGAGGAGGCATTGGATCACTTGGTACCGAAGTTACAGATGGTTTCAACTGCTGGGAATCAAACTGTTTTTTTTTTAACTTCTTTTCAGTTAAAACAATTTCTGTCTGTTGATTTGAGACAAGTTCTCATGGAATTCCAGCTGTCCTCCCTTTGTAGCTAACGCTGACCTTGAACTCCTGATCCTCCTGCCTCCACCTCCCAAATGCCGGAATTTAAAGCAGAAGCCAAAAACCTGGCCTTCAGTTCTCTTTTTCTCCAAAACCCACTCCCCATTTGTTTTTTTCAGACAAAGGCTCACTGTGCACCCCAGCTGGCCTTGACTCAGCCTCCTGAGTGCTGAGATTGCAGCCATGAGCCACCACATTGGTGTCACACACACATGCACACAACACACACATGCACACAACACACACATGCGCACAACACACACATGCACACAACACACACATGCACACAACACACACATGCACACAACACACACATGCGCACAACACACACATGCACACAACACACACATGCACACAACACACACATGCGCACAACACATACATGTACACAACACACACAGACACACAAGCACGCACTCTCATACATGCATACTTTTTTTAAAAAGATTTATTTATTTTATTAAGTATACAGTGATCTGCCTGCATATGTCCCTGCAGGCCAGAAGAGGGCACCAGACCTCATTACAGATGGTTGTGAGCCACCATCTGTGGTTGCTGGGAATTGAACTCAGGACCTTTGGAAGTGTAGCCAGTGCTCTTAACCTCTGAGCCATCTCTCCAGCCCCATGCATACTTTTTAAAAAAGATTTCTCTTTTTAGCTCTGTGTGTGTGTGTGTGTGTGTGTGTGTGTATTTATACAGGTTTCTGTGGAGACCAGGAGGTCACCTAAAATTGGTGTTACAGGTGGTTATGAGCCACTCAACGTTGGTGCTGGGAATTGAACTTGGGTCCTCTGAAAGAACAGCAAAGACTATCAACCACTGAGCCATCTCTCCAGCCCCTGATACAGCCCTTGTACCCATATTTCTGCTGTATATCTTTTGATATGAAGAAGCTCTTGAGTAGAAGAGTACCCCAGATGTTCTGAAGAAAGCCTATATAAATTAGAATCCTTATAGAACTAACTGCCTTGCTGTGGTCCTCCTCAAAAAGTCCCTCTCTCCATACCCTTGAGTTTTTGGCTTCTATATAGTATGTAAGGCCTGTGACCTTACAGTCTCCAAGTGCTTCTGATCAGGTAGTCAATACCAGTAGCAAATGAGAGTTTGTAAATTGGGGGGAAGGGGCAATTTAAAACAATTTTGGAGGGCTGGGTATGGTGGCACATCCCTTTCATCCCAGCTTTCGGGGACAGAGACAGGTGAATCTCTGTGAGTTTGAGGTCAGCCTGGCCTACGTAATGAGTTCCAGAGCAACATAATAGAGAGAACCTATCCCCAAAATGGATGGATGGATAGATAGATAGATAGATAGATAGATAGATAGATAGATAGATAGATAGATAGATAGATAGATAGATAGATAACTAAGGGTAGAGGAAATGGTTTAACAGGTAAAAGCACTTTCATACAAGCCTAACAACTGGAGGTCAATAACCCCCCCCCCGTACTCACACATGATTATTGAATGTCCCTGGGTCACCATGTGTGTGCTGAGAATCAAACCTGGCTCCTCTGAAAGAGCTGCCAAGTGCTTTTAAATGCTGACCCACCTCTCCAGCCCTAAAATAACTCCCTCTTGGGGCCAGTTTATTTGCTAAATGAGCACAGAGAAATGTCTTCATGCACTTTTTAAAACTGCACTGCCAGGGATCGAATCCAGAGCTGCTTCCTGCGCATTAGGCCAGCGCCGTGCCTCTGAGCTCTAACTCAGATATCTCTGGACTTTTGTATTTTTCATTTTGAAATAAGGGTCTCCATAACTTCCCAAGGTTTACTTGAACTGATCCTCCTGGTTGTTGGGAATTAATTATAGACCTGGTGCCACTAGGACCTATTTTTATTTATTCTTGCCTACTTTTTAGTTTTTATTTATTTTTTTTTTTATTTTTTATTTTTTATTTTTATTTTTGGTTTTTCGAGACAGGGTTTCTCTGTGGCTTTGGAGCCTGTCCTGGAACTAGCTCTGTAGACTAGGCTGGTCTCAAACTCACAGAGATCCGCCTGCCTCTGCCTCCTGAGTGCTGGGATTAAAGGCGTGCGCCACCATCGCCCGGCTTACTTTTTAGTTTTTAAATAATATTTTTGAAAATCCCTTGAGAGTATTACATAATGCATTTTTAATTTTGTTATGTTTTGAAGACAAGGTTTTAATAAGTTCCCCAGGTTGGCCTTGAATTTGAGGTCCTCCTGCCTCAGCTTTCCAAGTATCAGAGATTACAGACCTGTGCCACTAGGCCCTGTTTTCATTTATTCTTGCCTAGTAGTGGGGTTTCGAGTTTTTGTTGTTTAGTTTTGTGTTTGTTTTGATTTTTTATTATACTGTATGTATAATTATTATACATACAGTATATATATATATATATATATATATATATATATATATGACACACACATACATGTACATAAACTCTTGTGCCATGGTATGTGGATAGAGGTCAAAGGACGACTTTTGGGAATGGATTCTCTTGTTTCATGTTGTGGGTCCCAAGAACCATGATAGAATTGATTCAACGGCTGTATTAGTCTTGAGGCTATTAAGCCAGCACAAACAGGATGGTGCAGCCGTTCTGTGTTCTTCTCAACTCCAGGTGGTTCACACTGCTTCTCTCTTGCAGGTTGGACCAGGTGGTAATTCACGTGGGAGCACTAAGCTTGAAGGAGTCACAAGAACTGGTATGGATATTCGAAGGACCTTCATTCTTGTGCTAGAGTTCAAACCAGTCCTATATTTGGCTGGAAGAGACCAAGTGTGGGCCCTCTGAAGCAGGCACGGGACCGTGGAAAGGCAGTAGCTCAAAAGAAATGGAAGACAAGAGACAAGGGAACTTCTCTCAAATAGAGCTGAGGTTAGCTGTAAATGCAGAACTTAAGCCAGCATCAGTCTTCTTTGGGAAATGAGAGGCATCGCCATCTGCTGGACAGAAAGGGAATAGGCAGGGGGGCTTCTCTGGAGAATGGGTTTCTTTCTTTTTTTTTTTTTTTTATTGTTGGATAATACTCAGTTTCTTTATTCATTTTTCCATTGACAGACCTTATGACTGATTTCATATTTTGCTATGAGGAATAACATTTGCTATGACAATTATTTTTTTTGTAGTCTGTAGTTTATTTTAATATGGTATGAAGTACAATGACTCTATTTGAAAGATTCCCCCCCTTTATTTATACAATCATCATTCTTATACCCCACAGTGGCAGCAGCCTCTGATTCTAGGCATATCAAACTCTTATATAGTTCATGCTCTTGTTACAGGTTCAAAACCAAAGCTGTAGCCTGTGGTGGTAGTGCATGCCTCTTCCCAGCACTCAGAGGGCAGAGTCAGGTGGATCTCTGTGAGTTCAAGAGCAGCCTGGTCTACAGATCGAGTTCCAGGACACCCAGGGCTACACAAAGAAACCCTTTGAAAAACCCAAAAACAAACAAAAAACAAAGTTGTAAGCCAGAAACATATCAGACCACTGTTCAGCAGAACTGTAAAAACTGTCTAGATACAATCTTCAGCCAGGACATAGGATCTAGGATGCAGAGACTCGGGTCACTCTGGGTTTAGTAATTGAGCTAGGTTTGTGCAAAAAGCTAGACAGGAGCCAGGCATGGCGGCACACACCTGTAATCCTAACTTCCCAGAGACTGAAACTGGGGCATTGGAGGTAGAAGACAACCTGGGCCACACAAGACAAAACAAAGCAAAAGCAGATGGTGATGGTTCTGAGGCCTGGGCGAATTAATTAAGAAACTAAAGTACAAAGAGGCCTTAAATTGTTTATCAGAAGGCCCAGTCCCTTTATACCTGCGCATTAACTGTGTCCCCAGGATACTCTAGCTCTATGATTCCACAGTTTTCATCTAGCCCAGTTCTTCGTGAAATGTTTGTTCTCTTACTATTCGGTTTTAAAGTGTAATGGCGGTAAAATACTCATAAATAACTGAAGAGATGGGTAGGGAAGCAGCTCAGTTGGTAAAGTATGTGCTGCAAGCAGGACAACCTGAATTTAGACCCTCGGGAACCACGTGAAATGATGGGTGTGGCCACAGTGCCTACAACCCTAGCCTTAGGCTGGGTGGAGACAGCAGATCTCTAAAGCTTAGTCAGCCCAGCCCAATGAATGAGCTTTGGGTCCAGTGAGAGACCCAAAAAGTAATAAAGATAAACTGGGTGGTGGTGGCGCACGCCTTTAATCCCAGCACTCGGGAGGCAGAGATAGGCAGATCTCTGAGTTCAAGGCCAGCCTGGTCTAGGACAGGCTCCAAAGCTACACAGAGAAACCCTGTCTTGAAAAACCAACAACAACAACAACAACAACAATAATAATAATAAAGGCTAATGAGGTAGTAGATGCCTTTAGTCCCAGTACTTGAGGTGGATCTCTGTGAATTCCAGACCAGAGTGGTCTACACAGTGAGATAAATTACACAGGCACACAGTGGTACACAGACATACATATAGACAAAACACCTATATTCATAAAATATTTTAAAAGTGTTATGAATGCCCAAGGAGAAGAAACGTCCTTTATACTTTTCCCTGGGGGAATTCAAGAAGCTGTCAAAGCATGGTGCTATGTATCTTTTGTGATATATATATATATATATATAATCTTTTTCTTCTTAACCTTTCTCATTTGTATTCCCATCTGTAATGTCAACTTGAAATATGACTGTTATACCATCCCATGGGAAAGATAATACCATTGAGTAGGCAGAGCAGTGGAAGAAAAATTATACAAGCAGGCTTCTCTGTTAACAGTTGTAAATGAGCTGCTCATGTCTTAGCAAAGTGACTTTGGTGGCGTGGTAGGATTTTGTTGTGTGTGTATCCTGACAGAAATCCAAGTAGCCACGCATAGTGGCATAGGCCCATAATCCTTGTTTTTCAGAAGGTGAAAAGATTAGCCTAGGGAGCCTAAGTGTGGAGGAATATGAGTTCAAATCTGGTCTACATGGGAACTCCAGACCAGCCAAGGCTACATAGTGAGACCCTGTCTCAAAAAACAAAAGCCAGCAACATAGATTCTGGGTGATCAGAAAGATGATTCAGAGATTAAGGATACTGCCTTCCAGAGAACCCCAGTTTGATTCCCAGCACCCACATGGAGGCTTACCACTGTCTGTAACCCCAACTCTGGGGGACCTGACACCTCTTCTGGTCTCTGGATGCCTGTGTACATGCATGAACACACATAAAATAAATCTTATAAAAAGTCAGTGAGTGAGAATAAATCCAGAGAGGCAGTGAGATGGCCCAGAGACAGGTATGCAAACATGAAACTAAGCACTCAGCTTACCTACACCAGGTGTCTCTCCAGCAACCTGGGACATTCCAGGAATGACGTTTTAATTCAGCAGTTCTCAACCTGTGAGTCTCAACCCCTTGGGGTCACCCAAAGAGCATCAGAAAACACAGATATTTACGATTCATAACAGTAGCAAAATTACAGTTAAGAAGTAGCAACAAAATAATTTTATGGCTCGGAGGGTCACTCCAACATTATTTATCATTATTATTATTATTATTATCGGGTCACAGCATTAGGAAGGTTGTGAACCATTGTTCTAATTAAACGGTTTAATCTTTCTGTTCTCTAGAGGGGGGCGACAAATATGAAGAGGTTTTTGCTGAACTCTAGAGTTTGTTGGTAAGTATAGGGACTGTGATCACTCACTCTGTTATGGTCTTTTCTTCCTGTCAAGGCCCAGCATGCAGCAGAAATTGGAGCTGATGGCATTGCTGTCATTGCACCTTTCTTTTTCAAGTCACAGAGCAAAGGTAAGCAAGTACCAGTGGCCTTTTTGAGAGCCTGCTCCAAGGCCACTTCCAGGGAATGCAAAAAAAAAACAAATCCTCAGGGGCCAAACATTTCTATCTAAGGGGTGAATAAGAAAACGCGCACTTCCCAATGGTAACTTTCTCTCTTACTTCATCTTGAAAAATCTCTTTCTGAAAATCTGTCTCCACACAGCGACATCTCTTTCCACACAGCGACATAACCCTTCTGTCTCCATCACACCTCTCTCCTACTTCCCCCTCTACAGCAAAGCCTCTGGATGAATATACACCACATTTTCAGGGTCACGCAGCACTTCCTGAGTAAACAATAAGACACAGAGCTGCCAGGCAGTGGTGGCGCACGCCTTTAATCCCAGCACTCGGGAGGCAGAGGCAGGCCGATCTCTGGGAGTTGGAGGCCAGCCTGGTCTACAAGAGCTAGTTCCAGGACAGGCTCCAAAGCTACGGAGAAACCCTGTCTCAAAAAACCAAAAAAAAAAAAAAAAAAAAAGAAACAGAGCCAAACTGATCTAAGTTTCTGTCAGGCTAGGGGTGTTAGGTTGACCGGCCAGTGTGTAATACTTAGCCATGCATGTAGCCAGGGCTACAAGGAGAAACTCTATCTTGAAACACTGCCCCCCCCCAAGAAAAAAAATCTATTGTTTTCCAAAATAAACTATGGATTTCTTCTTCTATGATGGTTTCTCTGTAGGAACTATTTGTGTCCAAGTATAAGGAAATTTGTGCGTGTGTGTGTGTACATGTGTGTATTTTTTTTAAGATAGTATCTCAAGTAGCCCAACCTTCCTTGAACTCTTGTTTGTTTATTTGGCGAGGAGAGGTGAGACAGGATCTCTCTATATAGCTCTGGCTGTCCTGGAACTCACTATGTAGACCAGGTTAGCCTCATACTCACTGAGATCTGCCTGCCTCTGCTTCCTAAATGCTGGGATTAAAGGCATGCACCACCACCCCTGGCCTTTGAACTCTTTACATAGCAGGAGATGTTGACTTCCTGATCTTCCTATCCCCACTGATAAGGGACCTTTTACTTGGGGTGCAGTGTGGTTTGTAGAGTACTTGCCTAGCATGCACAAAGCTTTAGGACCCCAGGTTCTACATGCCTGAAACCCCAGGCCTGAAGAGGTAAAGACAGGAGGATCAGAAGTTCAAAGTCATCTTCAGCTACATAGGGAGTTTGAGGCCATCCTAGGATATATGATGTCCGGATTTGTAGGGAGGAGAAAGGGAGATATTTGTGCAGATGATTAAAGCCATAATTAAATCCATAAATTGTCATGAAATGACACCCACTGTTGGCAGATAGAAAACCATCCCTCATGTAGGTAAATAATTTATTTACTGATAGTTTGGAAATTTAGAATGGACATTTTTTTCATGCTATTTTGCAATTTTTTATGTAAGCAGTTTTTCTGAAAAATGAGCAGAGAGATGAATTATTCATAACAACTTTATTTGAAGCATTTCCTGAGTGCTGAGCATGTTTTCACAGTATGAGAGATGACACATGAAATTGTCTCTCCCGCTTGGGGCCTCATCCACAGTGTGAGCCTACTCTCTGTCGCCTGCAGTAGTGCAGAACAAAGGAAACCCACTTCCTTAACAGCCAGAGTCTCGCTTCTGCTCTATCCGGATCAGTCCCAAAAGGGAAAGCGTGTCCAATGCTGTCGAGTGTTTATGGTATGTGCCCCCACTCTTTTTCCTTTTTCAAGACGGGGTTTCTCTGTGTGATAGTCCTGGCTGTTCTGGGACTCACTCTGTAGACCAGGTTGGCCTCAAACTCACTGAGATCTGCCTGCCTTTGCCTCCCAAGTATTGGGATTAAAGGCATGTGCCACCACTGCCGACCTTTTCTTTTTTAAGCTCTTTTAACACAAGGGATTGAACCCAGGGCCTCAAGTGTGCCGGTCTGCATGCTACAGCGGAGCTATACTCCCCTCTCTTGTTTAAATTTTTAAGAAAATGTCTAAGTTACCCAGGCTGGTCCTGAGTTAATCTTGTTGCCCAGGTGGGCTGTGTATGTGTGCGTGCGTGCATACATGCGTGCCTGTATGTGTGTGTGTGTGTTTGCGTGCATACATGCATGTGTGCCTGTGTGTATGTGTGTAGATATGCATATGCCACACATGAATGCACGTGGCCACAGGTAAGTATGGAGGTGAGGAGACGAGTCCTTTTAAGACTCAGTTCTCTTCCTTCCACTGTGGGTCTCAGGGATCAAACTCAGGTCATCGGGGTTGTGTTACAAGTACTTCTATCCGTTGAGCCCTCTCCCAGGCCCTGGCCTTGAACTTCTGAACGTCTCACCTCTGTCTCGCAGGAAGCTGGGATCACAGGCCTACAATGCCAGGCCCAGTTATAACTCCATTTTAAAACTGAGGTTTCTCTTTGTTGCTATTGTAGAATTGTCCCAGTTACAGTGTATAGCCCCTGTTGATCGTTGTCACACTAGCCCTTCTGGGGTAAGAACACTGGAGTCTGTCCTGATAGGACCCTGATTTTCTTAGTAATATGTAATGATTGTCTCTCCATAGTGGGGAAGTACGTGCCTGGCTTTCCCCATCCCTCTCCCCTTGGGCTGGTGACCAAACCCAGGCTCTTGAGCATGATATTATACACCTACCACTGAGCTATACCCTCAGCTCCAATTTGTGTGTGCATGTATGTGCACATGTATGCAGGGGCCCTTGCATGCATGCCTATGTGGAGGTCAGAAGTTGACATCAGATGTCTTCCTTAATCACTGAGACAGGGTTACTCTCTCACTGGTCTGGAGTTCAGAGTCCAGCTAGCAGTCCTCAAGGATCCACCTGGCTCTACTTCCCCAGTGCAGAATTACAGGCGTGTACTGCTGTGCCTGTGGGTGCTAAGGATCTGAACTCCGGTCCTCATGCCCATTCAACAAGCAAGGAAAGCAAGTACTGACTAGACCATCTTCCAGACTCCCTAAAACATTTTGCTCTCTTTCCTTTCTTTCTTTCTTCTTTTTCTTTGTTTGTTTGTTTGTTTTGGGAAAGGGTCTCACTATGCAATACTGGCTAGCCTGGAACTTGCTATGTATATCAGGCTAGAACGCACATATACCCAACTGCCTCTGCCTCCTGAGTCTGAATGATGGGGATTAAAGGTGTGCCCTAGGGGGCTGGAGAGATGGCTCAGCGGTTAAGAGCATTGCTCTTCCAAAGGTCCTGAGTTCGATTCCCAGCAACCACATGGTGGTTCACAACCATCTGCAATGGGGTCTGGTGCCCTCTTCTAGCCTGTAGGCATATATGCAAACAGAATATTGTATACATAATAAATAAATAAATATTTAAAAATAAATAAATAAATAAGTAAGTAAGTAAGTAAGTAAAGGTGTGCCCTACCCTGCCCAGTTTTTTAACAGTGGATTAGTGTGGTCCACTAGTGTGAGAAACAAAGCAATTATGATTTTTAGTTTTATTTGTGTGTGTGTGTGTGTGTGTGTGTGTGTGTGTGTGTGTGTGTGTTTGCATGTATGTCTATAAACAACAATGCACGCCTGGTGCCCTTAGAGACCAGATGACAGCGTCAGATCCTCCTAGACTGGAGTAATAGATGGTTGTGAGTCACTATGCGAATGTAGAAACCAGATCAGATCCTCTGGCAGACCAGCCAGTGTTTGTAATTGCTGGACCATCTCTCCAGTCCTCTTATTTTGGCCTCAAAAAATAAAACTTTGGTGAAGTGACATTGCAATCGCACAGTTGAGAATGGTAAGAGCAGTTAGGAGTTTTCAGTTTCTGAGAGGATGACTGCATCTCATTGAATGATTTACTTAAAAAAAAAGATTTACTTATTTATTATGTATACGGTATTCTGCTTGCATGTACACCTGCAGGCCAGAAGAGGGCACTGGATCTCATCATAGATGCTTGTGAGCCATCATGTGGTTGCTGAAAATTGAACTCAAGTCCTCTGGAAGAGCAGCCAGTGCCCCTTAGCCTCTGAGCCATCTCTTCAGCCTAAATGATTCGCGCTCTCATACAGGAAAGCCATTGTTCTAGTCTTGTTCATGGGACTCTTGTTCTTTCAGATGCCCTGATAAGTTTCCTGAGGGAGGTGGCTGCTGCAGCCCCTGCTTTGCCTTTTTATTACTACCACATTCCTTCCTTGACGGGGGTAAAAAGTAAGTATTGTTGTATTTAACTACATTTAACTTTGTTTTATGTGTCTGCATACAAGTGCTTTACTTGCATGCGTGTCTGCACCACATGGTGCTTGGTGACCACGGATATCTGAAGAGGGCAGCAGATCCCGTGGAACTGGAGTCAGAGATGGTTGTGAGCTGCTCTGTGAGTTCAGGGAATCAGACCCCATCCTCTAGAAGAAGAATCAGTCTTCTTCCACTGAGCCATTTGTCTAAAACACAAATATTTCATTTTTTTTCCTACATTGTCTCCAACTCTCACATATTCCATCAAGACACTCCATTTTGGGGGCCTGGAGAGATGATGACTCAAGGGTTAAGAACACTGGCTGCTCTTCCAGAGATCCTGAGTTCAATTCCTAGCAACCACATCGTGGTTCATGATCATCTATAATGAGATCCGGTGCCCTCTTCTGATGTACAGACAGAGCACTGTATACATAATAAAGAAAAAAAGAAAAAAAAGAAGCTCCATTTCATCCCACCCCATCCAACTACACAGGCCACTGATGAGGCAGCTAAAGTTGCTTCAGATAGAACTGCTCTAAGACCTCAGCCATTCACGTCACTTTACACAGAGGTCCTTGTGCTTTACAAGAAGAGTGGATAAAACTGGGTGTGGCTGCGCAAGCCTGTAATTCACGGTAGAGGCAGGTGGACCAGGAATTTAAGGTTTTCCTCTGCTACACAGCAAGTTCAAGGCCAGTCTAGGATATATGAGACTTCATCTTAAAAGGAATAAGAAAATTTGGCAGGCAAGCCAGGCCGCAGTCGCTCACACATCTTTAATCCCCTGTAGGTAGATTGGATCTCTGTGATTTAGATCACAGAGTGGATCTCTGTGAGTTAGAGACCAACCAGGGCTCTGTTACACAGAGAAACCCTGTCTCAAAGAAAAGGGGCTGGAGAGATGGCTCAGAGGTTAAGAGCACTGACTGCTCCGCCAGAGGTCCTGAGTTCAATTCTGGTGGCTCACAACCATCTATAATGGGATCTGGAACTGTCTCCTGGAAAGTGTATATATATGAGAGAGAGAGAGACAGAGAGAGAGAGAGAGAGAGAGAGAGAGAGAGAGAGAGAGAGAGAGAGAGAGAGAGAGAGAGAGAGAGAGAGAATTTGACAAGCTAAAGCAGGAAAATTGCCATGAATTTGAAGTTAACCTATCCCCATTGGATAGGGGGATATGTAGCATATATGTAGGATAGCTACATAGTAAGTTAAAGTCCAGCCTAGGCTATAGCACAAGATCCTAGACATTTATAACAAGCACTTTGTAGATACATATTCATTTAGTCAGTTAGTTTTGCAATACTGGGTCTTTAACCAAAGGTATTGTTCAAACTAGGCAAGTAAGTAGTCTACCACTAAGCTATATCCCCAGTGACTTCATCAGATCACAGGTCACCACATCAGATCACGGGATGGGCTAGGGGTGGTCACCTCGTCAGATCACGGGATGGGCTAGGGGTGGTCACTGCATCAGATCACAGGATGGGCTAGGGGTAGTCACCTCGTAAGATCACAGGATGGGCTAGGGGTGGACCTTATCAGATCCCAGGATAGCCTAGGGGTGGATCTTATCAGATCCCAGGATAGCCTAGGGGTGGTCACCTTGTTATGTTAGATAAGGAGATGGCCTAGGCGTGGATGAAGATGTAAAATGCGGTGTTCACCTTGGATGTGCACAGCTTCCCATGGACAAAGCATGGCAATGCACACCTACAATCCCAGAACTCTCATGGTGGAGGCAGGAAGACCAGAAGTTCAGTGTCATCCTCAGCAGCTTTGTAGAGAGACCACCCTAGGTTTACAGGTGACCATGTCTCAAAATGAAAGAGAAGCTGGGCAGTGGTGGCGCACGCCTTTAATCCCAGCACTCAGGAGGCAGAGGCAGGCAGATCTCTGTGAGTTCGAGGCCAGCCTGGTCTACAAGAGCTAGTTCCAGGACAGGAACCAATAAAAAAAGCTACGGAGAAACCCTGTCTTGAAAATCCAAAAAAAAAAGGAAGGAAGGAAGGAAGGAAGGAAGGAAGGAAGAGAAAGAAAGAAAGAAAGAAAGAAAGAAAGAAAGAAAGAAAGAATCCATAGCTCTTTCTCCCAATAGCCTGACTGCCCTGAAACTGATGCTTACTGTATAGATCAGGCCAGCCTCAATCTCAGAGATCCACCTGCCTCTGCCTCCTGAGTGCTGGGATTAAAGGCGTGCGCCACCGCCGCCCGGCTGGACACAGTCTCACTATGTATCCCACCCTGGCTGGCCTGGAAATGTAGACCAGGCTAACCTTAACCTTACAGAGACTGCCTGCTTTTGCCTCCTGAATGCTAGGGTTAAAGGTGTGCACCACCATGCCCAAGCTGTTAGTATGTAGCTCAGACTGGCCCCAGAATCGCCTTGCCTCTGCCTTCAGAGTGCTGGGAATGGGAATATAGTCATGTGCCAACATGCCAGCTCAAGACGGTAACTGACAGTCTCTGTTGCTGTGTGCATTGATAAAGTAAGTGTTTGTTGTTCCGAAGTTCGTGCAGAAGAGCTGCTTGATGGGATTCGGGAGAAGATCCCCAGCTTTCAAGGACTGAAGTTCAGTGACACGGATCTCTTAGACTTCGGGCAGTGCGTGGACCAGAATCAGCAGCGACAGTTTGCTTTGCTGTTTGGGGTGGATGAGGTAAGTTATCCCCTGGGCATATCCCAGCTTCACAGTGCTCCATTTTAGCTGTTTATGATATGACAGCTCTTCTTGTTTCAAAAAAAAAAAAAAAAAAACGAGTCTCTTTTTGTCTCTTTTTTCCTCAGCAACTGCTGAGTGGTCTGATCATGGGAGCAAATGGAGCCGTAGGCAGGTAAGCACAGCGTGCCCTTTCCCAGTGATTACAGATTTAAAGTCACTCATCACTGGAGTGCATGGGCTTCTTGCATGTTCGTCCTCTCTAATAGAAGTCATTTCCATGCCATTCATTGGAAAGAAGCTGGGTAATTTGCTCGACTGATGCAATTTGACTCAGTCATGGGAAGATGGACCCTAACTGAAAAGGAGTGGCATTCTCTGCTCCTCTTCCTCTCTCCCCTCCCCTTTGCTCACTCTAGCTTTTCTCTTAAATGCTAATGAAATGATCCTCAAGCTTTAATAGGAAGGGAGAAAGGGAGGGAAGGAGGGAGGGAAGGAGGGAGGGAGGAGCATGGAGTAGTGACATAAACCTATAATCCAGCATGTGAGAGGTAGAGGCATGAGGATTAGGATTTCAAGGTCATCCTCAGCTACATGGAAAGTCTTTAAGAGAATCTGAACTACTTGAGACTCTGTCTCAAAACTGACAGCAAAACAGAAACACTTTAGTAGTGGTCACTAACAGGTTCCTACCCACACAACCCCATTCAGAAACCTGACAGGGGTCACCTCATCCATCACAGGATGGGCAAGCCAGATCAAGCCAAATTGAAAAAGTAGAACAGATTTATTTGAGCAAAGCAACTCCTGGGCAGGTTCCCCACTCCCAGAGACCCAGGCCCGAGAAGCCGTGCCCACAAACAAAAGCAGGGAAACTTTATAGGTTGTAGGTGAGGAGTGATAATGCGTCCACCACAGGCTGGGTTTGTGCCCATGTGTGATCAAAAGCTGAGCGTTTGAGGTGGGGGACTTATTGGGTGGCTAGAAACTTCAGGAGAGGAAGCTGCAGTCACCGCCAAGAATGCAGAACTGGGCATTTTGGCACCTTTCTTGTGTTCAGAGCAGGCAGGGTTTGGAGGGGGGAGGGGAGGAATGGGCGAGCTGGAGGTTCCAACCACACAGTCACATGTGATGATCTATGCTTTTAATGCCAACATTCAAAGAACTGAGGTAGGAGGATAGCCATGATTTTGAGGTTATGATAGCTGATAGACTCTGTTTCAGAGAGAGTGAGAGAAGGAAAAAGAGACAAGCAATTGCAGGCTGCTCTTGCAAATCTCACCTCTGCAGGCTCCTACAAGCACATGATACACATAAACTCATAAGACAAAAACACATACATATAAAAATAATAGGTTTTTTATTTTTATATATTTTTATTTTTCCATTCAAAAAATTTCCACTTCCTCCCCTCCTCCCATTCCCCTCCTGCTCCCCCACTCACCCTCTTTCCTCCCCCTCCAGTCTTAAGAGATGGCAGGGTACCCTGCCCTGTGGGAAGTCGAAGGCCCTCCCTCCTCCATCCAGGCCTAAGAACGTGTGCATCCAAATAGACTAGGGTCCCCAAAAGCCAGTACATGCAGTAGAAACAAGTCCTGGGGCCATTATCAATGGCTTCTCAGTCAGCCCCCATTGTCACCCACATTCAGAGAGTCCTGTTTGATCGCATGCTCATTCAGTCTGAGTCCAGCTTCACTAAAGAATGCCGCAGGTCCAGCGACCTGTTTGCTCTGGCTGAGAGTCTGTTTCCTCAGGGGCAGCTAAGGCACCGTGCACAATGTGTCTTGGTATGCCTGCCTTTGACAAGCCCTGTTGACTTGATGCCTTTTTAAACATTGATGATCAAACCCAGCACCTCAGGAATGCTATGCACACCTGTAATACTACACTGCACCCCCAGCCCAACTTGAATAGTCTTTTTTGTTGTGTTTTGTATTGAGACATGATCTCTTATAGCCCAGGCTGACTTCAAATTCACTGGGTAGCCAAAGATGACCTTGAATTCATGATCCTCTCGCTCCACCTCCCAAGTGTCTAGTACCCGCTGTGCAACCAAGGCTGGCCTCAAACTCAAAGAGGTCCTCCTGCCTCAGCCTACTAAATGCTGAGATCGTGGGCATGTGTAACCGTGCATGGCCAGCATATGGCTTTTAGTACTTACCTCAGGGGCTGCTTTTGAGCCCTGGTTGTCTATCTCTGAGCCTGTGTGTGCTTCAGGCAGTCTCTCCCAGCTAAAGCCTGCTCCCAGCTTTTTACTCTCCAATTTTAAAACTTTGTTCCTTTTCTTTTCCCTGCGACCTTTCTCTGTCTCCTCTGTTGGCCCTTCTTTGTGCTGCTGCAGAACTCAGAACTGAAGACAGACAGGTTCTCCAAGCCACTGGCCCTACAGACTAGTAGGAGCCCTCACTACACATTTTCCTTTGTTTTGATTTTTTTTTCTCCAAGACAAGATCTCCTGTAGCTCAAGTTCATACTTACTATATAGCTAGAGATGGCCTTCAACTCCGAATCCTCCTGTTTCCACCTACCTAGTCCCTGTTTGGGGACTAGGTCAGGTCCTTACTATGCTGCCCAGGCTGGCTGGCCTGGCATTCTTTTATGGAGTGAGGGGTGACTAAACCTAGGCCCATGCATGTGTAAGATGAGCCTCTACCCATCCGCAATGCCTATCTCCTTCCTGTTAAGCATCAGGTAAAAAGGGTTTGGATCTTTCCCACTGAATGACTAAGCTTGGAATATTTCCTGTTGTCTTCCAGTACCTATAACTACCTGGGAAAAAAGACAAACCAAATGCTGGAGGCTTTTGAACAGAAAGACTTCACTTCAGCCCTCAATTACCAGGTAACCCTGTCCTTCCCTCGCTTGTCTGCGCAGAGCAGTTCCACAGAGAAACCCTGTCTCAAACAACAAAATTAAAAAAGGAACCTGCCCATCCTCCCTATCCTCATATCTAACGGGACACAAGGCCCGTGTGGGACAGAATCTTCTCTTCTTCCTACAAAGAATCTTATTTTATCATCAAAGTAGGTTTTGTTGTAAAATAATAGTCATAGGTTTATGTTAAAGTGAGTACATGCCATCCTCAATTTTGTTGTGGTTGTTGTTGTTTTTCAAGACAGGGTTTCTCTGTGTAGCTTGGATCCTGTCCTAGAACTCACTTTCTAGACCAGGCTGGCCTCAAGCTCACAGAAATCCACCTGCTTCTGCCTACCGAGTACTGGGATTAAAGGCATGCACCACCACCACCTGGCCATTCTTAATTTTTTTAATTAATTTACTTTTATTTTTTTTTATTTTATTTTATTTTTTTTTTTGGTTTTTTGAGACAGGGTTTCTCTGTGGTTTTGGAGCCTGTCCTGGCACTAGCTCTTGTAGACCAGGCTGGTCTCGAACTCACAGAGATCTGCCTGCCTCTGCCTCCCGAGTGCTGGGATTAAAGGCGTGCGCCACCACCGCCCGGCTACTTTTATTTCTTGTGTATTGATGTTTTGGCTGTATGTATGGCTGTGTGAGGAAGTCAAATCTCCTGGAACTAGAGTTAAAGACAGTTGTGAGCCACCATATGGGTGCTGGGAATTGAACCTGGGTCCTCTAGAAGAGTAGTCATTTCTCTTAATTTTTGTTATTATTGTTTTGTCTGAGGGACAGGGTCTCGCACTCTGGCCCAGGCTAGCCAGGAACTCATGGCAGGTCTCCTGCCTCAGCTTTTCCTGTATTGATGTTTGTCAGGGGTACAGTAAAGAACTACCAACATGGCAACTGGCTTCATTAGGGGAAGGTTTGGTTTTTCTTGTGGGTAAGAGAGGAGATACCAGAGGGTCTGGAAGGGTCCAGAGCAGGGAGAGAAGAAGGCAGACTGGACATAGCAAGGGCTAGGGAAGCAGGAGAGCAGTGGGAATGGCGAGAGGGACGAGAAAGAGAGAGGATAAAAAGCAAGGGGAGATGGGGCGGAGAAATCATTCCGATTATAGGGACGAGTAGCTGCCGGGGAAACACTCCTTTTGGGATTAGAAAACTGCTCTTGCACGTGCTGGCTTTTATCTGACTACCAGAAATCCTATAGTCCATCTTGAGCTCATTTCCAGACTACAGAGGGCTGGAGACCTACCAGCTGCAAAGATAGATGTGTGTACCTACCTGTCTTCTTGAGGAAGTCCCTCCTGAATCACCAAAGAATAGGAGAAAGGTTGAAGGGGAGAACCTAAAACGGGGAAGGGTAATCAGTGTACACCCCGAAGTGTGCTGAGAATGGGAAACACCCACCAGGCAGGAAGCAAACTGGTGCCGCAAAGCAAGGCGCTGGCCTTGGGGAGTGTGTGTGTCTGTGTGCACCAGTGTTGGAGGACAAGTTTTCAGATTTGGTCCCCATCTTGTTTGTGAGTTCCAGGGATCTAACTCCTAAGAAGCATTTGCTAAAGGTAAAACTCTAGGAAGTTAAGATGGTTTTTACATGTATTTACCTGTATGCGCATGCACACATGTGGAGCTCAGAGGACAGATTGGGGAAGCTGAGTTTCTCCTGTCATAGCCTGAGCAGATTGTGTTGATCTCATTGACTTCTTTCTCCTATTCTGATAGACCTACAGAAAACTAAGGTGGCTGGACTTCATAGAGGTTCCGCCATTTGACTTCTGAACTGTATAAATGGCTTTCACGGCATGGCGATACTGACCGCGGACTTCTCTGTTCTCTTCTAGTTTTGTATCCAGAGATTTATCAACCATGTAATCAAACTCGGTGAGTACCCTTGCTGTCCTCTGCCTCGCTGCTGACCGAAAGCAATAGCGCTTACTTACCAAGCCAGGGTTGGTAAGAGGGACCGTCATCTAGAAGGCATGGGTCACAGGGGTCACAGCCAGACTGAGACTGTGACGAGATTATTGCAAGCAATCGGGCTTTTTATACCCTTATCAGAAACAGAATATAATGGTGGTTACCAGGAAGAATACAATTGTAGTTGCCAGGATACCACGTCGTTTATGAGCTATACAGGGTGTACTAGATTAATATCTAAGACTAATTGTTCTGTCGAGACTCTGTATGCTTCACTGACTTCTAGAGAAGCAGAGATAAACTGGAAGCCTCAGTGCTCCACTGCCTAGGGGAATGCCTCAATTTCTAAAGAACAGGAAGGCACACAGGGCCCCAGGAGCCACAGACTCGAACATGAAAAACCTCTGATACATGTCTGTCAAGGCATCTAGACCAGGCCAACTCCCCGGAGGCTGACCAGGTGTAAAGAGATGGATTTCCACCACTCCCTATGAGGGTTCAACCAGCATACCTACAGTGCTCAGTCACAGCCCTGGCAGTCAGGAGCAACATGACCACATACTCACACACACACACACACACACACTCTCACACACACACACACACACACTCACACACACACACACTCACACACACACACACACACACACACTCTCACACACACACACACTCACACACACACCATTTTCTGTTCTTTCTTCCTTATAGCATCAGCCCTCCCTCCCATTATTTGCCTCTGCTCATTAAAATTCTGCTGCTGAGCTGTGGCTGATGTCATCCTAAGGACTTGGAGGAAGGCAATCTGAGTACAGATCCTACGAAATGACGAATGACTGACAGTTCCCCCGCGTTTGTGAAATGTAAAATGAGTTTATTAACGCAAGTAAATTTAAACGGATGGGGGTTTGGATGACACAGGGAAGTTAGGGGGAAACAGAGTCTGAGCAGAGGAACCTCTGAGAGGCGTCTTAACTCACTGCAGCCAAGGACAGGCTCTGCCTTTGGGACAGCTGGACATGGGTCAAGGCCAGTGCTCTTGGCCAACCTCCCACCTCCCTTTCAGAGCCTTTCTGCCTTGCTGTAGCAACTCTCTCCTCTGCCCAGCACCTATTGTCTACTTGGTCTCATTCCCACAGTTTCAGCTAGCCTTCTCCATCCCTTTGAGACAGTGTTTCTTTTTACCCTGTCCGGTGACGCTGTCATAGTGGGATACCTCTAGTTTTGTTGAATATCATTATTATTCCTTTGCCCTAACCAGTACTTTCCACAAAGATTATGATTTCAATACAGTAATTACTTGTTTCTAGAGTACATCAAGATAGAAAATTAGGGGCCTGGCAAGACTCAGAGGTGAAGAGCACTGGCTGTTCTTCCAGAGGTCCTGAGTTCAATTCCCAGCAACTGCATAGTGGCTCACAACCATCTGTAATGAGATCTGGTGCCCTTTTCTGGCGGGCAGGCATCCATGCAGGTAGAATACTGTATGCATAATAAATAAATCATTAAAAAATTTTTAAAAGATAAAAAATTAACTGGTAAAGAAGGCATAGTAGTACATGTCTATAATTCCAGCACTCGAGTAGTGAAGGCAGGAGGACCAACATCAAGGTCATTCTTATTAAGGCCACCTGGACTATAATCTGCCAAAATAAATAAATGAAATATAAAATACCTATAGTTGAGTATAGTAGCATATGTGTGTAATACCAGCCCCAAAGAATTGGTGGCAAGAGGATTTCCACAAGTTCCAGGCCAACTGGTCTACATGATTCAGGACAGCCAGGGATATATAGCTAGACCCGATCTCTGGAAGGATTTTAGGGGCTGGAGAGATGGTTCAGTAGTTAAGAGCACTGGCTGTCCTTTCAAAGTGCAATTTCCAAGTTCCCACAAGGTGACTCACAATCATGCTAACTCCAGTTCCAGCTGACCTGGCACACTCTTTTGTCCCCTACAGGCACCAGGCACTCGTGTGGTACACAATCAAATATGCAGGCAAAACACCCATATGCATAGAATAAAATCTAAATTTTGAAAAGGTGGGGGGAGTTAAAAGGATGGAGTGATGGATTACTGCTTAAGAACATTCCTTGTGCCGGGCAGTGGTGACACATGCCTTTAATCCCAGCACTCAGGAGGCAGAGGCAGGTGGATCTCTGTGAGTTTGAGGCCAGCCTGGTCTACAGAGCAAGTTCCAGGACTGGTTCCATAGCTACTGAGAAACCCTGTCTCAACAAACCAAAAAATAAAAAATAAATAAAGTTAGATTAAAAACTAGAAGAGAGCTGGGCTGCGGTGGCATCTTTAATCCCAGCACTCGGGAGGCAGAGGCAGGTGGATCTCTGTGAGTTTGAGACCAGCCTGGTCTACAGAGTGAGTTCCAGGACAGCCAGGAGTGTTTCACAGAAAACCCTGCCATGAAAAACAAAAACAAAAAAAACCAAACAAAACAAAACAAAAAAAGCTAGAAGAGAGAAAGAGAACATTCCTATATTCTCAACAGCACTTGAGGAACTGAGGCAGGAGGATTGTTGTAGATTAAGGCTAATATATATATATATATATATATGTATATATATATATATATACCAAATGTCAAGCCAGTAAAAACTAAATAGCAAGACCCCGTCCGACTCAAAGCAAAAACAAGATGATACATACATTTTTAAACATTTTTTGCTTTATTTTTTTTATTTTATTTTATATGTATTTGTGTATGTCTGAGCACATGCTTGTAGATGCCTGAGGAGGCCAGAAAATCATGTCAAATTCCCCAGAGCTGGACTTACCAGTCTGGATGTGTGAGCCCCATAGCCTTGGTGCCGAGAACTGGACTGGTCCTCTGCGAGAGCAGTACATGCTCTTAACCGCTGAGCCCCCTCTCCTGCCCACATATATGTATATAGTCAACAGCAGACCTTCTGACTATTGGGGTGATAGGTATAGACACTGTTATGTACCTTCTGACTATTGGGGTGATAGGTACAGACACCATTACCAGTTTATGCAGTACTGGGGATTACACCTATGGTTTCATGCATGCCAGACAAGCACACTACCAAATGAGCTACTTCTCCAGCCTGTATTTAGTATTTCTACTTTCCTTTGAAAAAAAAAAATGTGTCTGTTCCTTTTCTCCGAATCATTCCCATGATGTGTGACTTCTCTTACTTTTATCCTCATAAAATCCTTCCGAATTTGCTGTCTTCTCAGGATGTTAATTGTGTCACCTGCACCTTTGCTGGCTCTTCTGCTTCTCCTTCTCATTGTGTGCTTTGTAACATTGAGCTCCAAATTCCTTCAGAGACCAGGGTCCTCTGAGGAAGCAGCTGAACAGCTGCGAGGTGCCTCTGTGAGTGGATTTCCGTTTGCTCCTGCTAGAACTCTTTAGTCCCACTAGCTCTAGTGTCTTAGTCTGGAGCCTAAAACACTGAGTGATGCAAACTTGGATTGAGCCTTCACTTGTGGCCAAGGCCGGGGCTATCAGGATGTCCCGTTGTCTGTGTCTATAGATATGTTCGTGTGAGAGTGGGTATTGCCAATGTCAGGTATCTTCCTCCACTTTTCTCTTTTCTTGTCCTTCCTTCCTTCCTTCCTTCCTTCCTTCCTTCCTTCCTTCCTTTCCTTCCTTCCTTCCTTCCTTCCTTCCTTTCCTTCCTTCCTTCCTTCCTTCCTTCCTTCCTTCCTTTCCTTCCTTCCTTCCTTTCTTTCGTCTTTCTTTTTTTCTGAGACAGCATTTCTCTATGTATCCTTGGCTATCCTAGAACTCACTCAATAGACCAGGGTGTCCTGGAACTCAGAGATCCGTTTGCCTCTGCCTCCCAATACTGGGATCAAGGGTGTGCACCACTACTGCCTGATTGATTTCTCTTTCTTTAGAAAGCCAACCTTCAAGGCTGGAGAGATGACTCAGCAGTTAAGAGCACTGGCTGTCCTTCCAGAGGTTGAGTTCAGTTCCCAACAACCACATGGTGGCTCACGACCATCTGTAATGAGATCTGGCATCCTCTTCTGGCCTGCAGGCATACATGCAGGCAGAACACTGTATATAAATCTTTAAAAGAAAGAAAGAAAGAAAGAAAGAAAGAAAGAAAGAAAGAAAGAAAGAAAGAAAGAAAGAAAGAAAGAAAGAGAGGGCTGGAGAGATGGCTCAGAGGTTAAAAGAACTGACTACTGTTCTGGAGGTCCTGAGTTCAATTCCCAGCAACCACATGATGGCTCACACCATAATCTATAATGAGATCTGGTGCCCAGAACACTATATAATATAAGTAAATTTTTAAAAAAAAGAAAAAGAGAGAGAGAAAAAGCCAACCTTCTGACAAAAAAAATCAAACTATAAAATAAATAAGGAAATAAATGAGTGAATGAATAAAACAAAAAGAAAAAAGAGAAAGCACAAGGAACATGCACACATAGAACCTATAGAAACACAGCATTGGAAACTGTAATATACAAGCCAAAGACTGGGAAGACCAAAAAATACCCAAACAAAGCAATATAAGACAAAAAAAAATTCTACAAAATGGCCATTGCCTTTGTTTTGTGTTGGCCATATACTGACTGTTGGGCTGTGGACTCCCCCTGAGTGTAGCTTATGTACCCAGCGAGGTTCTGTTGGACAGAACCAATGTCCACTTCCCCTCTCAGCACCACCTGACTTAAACCTACGCTGGCCTCTGTGGAGGGTGAGGACACGGGTCAAAGAATCCCAGGCTAACTCCAAAGTAGTCCAATTATATTTTCTTTGTTATAAGGGGCAAACTCACAAAACAGGAATGCGAGAGAAGTCCAACCTCAGCTGTGTAGTATGGGAACCAGAGAGAGAAATCCCTGGGCCTGCCTGCAGTTTTCTCTGGGTACCCATAAGGTCACGCCCTCACCTGGTCCAACCCCTAAGAGATCATTGGCTGACAGTTCCCCCATCAGGGCCTCTGCATGCTGCCACAGCCTCTGAGTTCATATGTGCATCAGACCCACTGTGTCTGGAGAACCCCGCTTCCTCGGCACCACCATCCCTTCTGCCTCTTGGGATTGTTCCTCCTCCTGTTCCCCATAGTTCCCTGAGCCCTGAGTAGAGGGGTATGATGAAGACATCTCATCAGGACTGACAGTTCTCCACTTTTATTTGTTGAGACACGGTCACCAAGTCTGAATGCTATTGATTTAGCTCACTTGCTGGCCCATGAGCTTCAGGAATCATCTACCTTAAACTCTTTTTTTTAAGTCAGCTTTATTATTTATTTTAAATTTATTCTTATGTCTATTTTATGTGTAAGAGCGTTCTGCTACATATATGTCTGTGCATCACATGTGTCTGGTACCCCAGGAGGCCAGAAGTGGGTGTTGGGTCCTCTGGAGTTATGAATAGTTGTGAGCTGCCATGTGGGTACTGGAAATTGAACCCAGGTCTTCTGAAAGAGCAGCCAATGCTCTTAACCACTGAGCCAACTCTTTACCTATGCACCCACCTTGAACTCTTGGCCCTCAGCTCCACCTTCTAAATGCTGGGATTATCAATGTGTTTGTTCCACCAAGCTTGCCTCCTTCTTGCTCAAGGTTGATTTTGACTCTGTAGGTTTTGTGTTTGTTTTTCATTTGATTTATTTATTTCAAATATATGTGTGAACTTACATAGCCCCATATGTGGAGGTCAGAGGCCAACTTGAGGGAATCAGTCCTCTCCTCCACCATGTGGGTCCTGGGGATTGAACCTGGATGGCTTGGCCGCATCTGCCTTACAGGCTGAGCCTATACTGCAGGCTCCAACCTTGACTCTTTGTATTGTTTTATTTTGTTTGTTTACTTACTGTTCAAATTCAGGAATTAAAACCCAGGGACTCTCATACTAAGCAAACATTCTACCATAGAGCTACACTCCCAGCCTCTCTTTGTTTCATAGTTTGTTAATTTGTTAGTACAAGCAAGCAGGATTTATTTTAATATCTATTCATTCCTTTGTATACGAGCATGCTCACATCACAGCATGAGTGTGGAAGTCAGAAGGAAACTTGCAGACGTTCCAGGGGTTGAACTTCAGCCCTCAGGTTTGGCTGCAAGTGCCTTGACCGACTGAGCCATCTCATGGGCCCACAAAGGATGATTTCTTTGTCAAAACGGTCGCATTTCATTTTTTAGTTGTATATTGGGGGGGGGGGGGGTTGAGTGTGTATATTTGCATCTGAGTGCAGTACCCACAGAGGCCAGAAGAGGGTATTGGATTCCTAAATCTGGAGTTACACGGGTTTCCAAGCTACCCTACGTAGGTGCTGGGAAACAAACTGGGACCTCCTGAAAGAACAGCCAGTGCTCTTACTAATGAGCCCTCTCTCCAGCCCTGAAGACAGGGTCTCAGGCTTCCCAGACTGACCTTGAACTCTTGATTCTCTAGCCTCCACTTCCCCAGTACTGGAATTAAGGTGTGTGCTACCACGCCCAGCTCAGTCAAACTGATCTTTACCATTCTCTTATTGTAGTGCTTACTTTGGCATATAGCCGGGTTTTTTTTTGGGGGGGGGGTGTTTGTGGGAAAGTGGGCGGTACCAGATATGTTTCACTCTTTATTTTCCCCCATCCAGGTTTTGGAGTGTCACAGACCAAAGCCATCATGACGCTGGTCTCTGGGATTCCAATGGGCCCACCCCGGCTTCCTCTGCAGAAAGCCACCCAGGAATTTACCGCTAAGGCTGAGGCCAAGCTGAAGAGCCTGGACTTCCTTCCTTTCCCTGGTGTAAGGGAGGGGAACGTGGGAGCCTGCAGCTAGTGCCTGTTGAGTCTGGGTATGCTTACTGAGACTTCACCCATCTTCAATAGTACGTTCTCTTCTCAGGGACTTTTTAGATGATTTTGAGCTAAGCTTTTAGCAAATGGAATCCCACACTAATAAATATTTAAATAACAAATGTGGTTGTTTTGTTTATCAAGACAGGGATTCTCTGCACAGCCCTAGCTGGCCTGGACCACTACTCTGTTGACCAGGCTGACCTTGAACTCAGAGACCTGCCTGCCTCTGCCACCCAAATTCTGGGATTAAAGGAATGTACCAGTACAGTCACCCAGTCTAAATATCAATTATGAACCTAAAAATGTGTGCGTTATAAAATGTTGGCTGCTGAATTTCTTGTAAACAACTTGTTTTCCTCTGCTCTGAGCACGAGACCCTGTTGGCAGGCTGGTGGTGCTGCAGTTGAAAGATAACAAGAGCTGGGGGCATGGTCAGAGCCCTATATAAGCTGCCCCTGAGCACAATAAAGTGGGCATTCTTGGTTTTTTTTTTTTTTTGGTTTTTGGTTTTTTGGTTTTTTTTTTTTTTTTTTTTTTTTTTTTTTGGTTTTTTGAGACAGGGTTTCATTCTTGGCATTTTTGTATCAGAGATGACCCGGGTCCCCGTGTCACTGTCTGTGTGTACGTGTTTTTAAGTCTCCAGCTTAGTTCCCAGTTCACATACCATCCCATAGTGCAGGCACTACAATAAAGATGTCATAAACCATAAGTTATTAATTTCACAAAATAATTGTAAAGAAATATCTGGTTATATAGATGAAATGGGACCAAGTGAAAACTAATAATAATTACAATTATTAATTATGTCAATTAATATAGCTACTATTATATCAAATACTGTATTAATTATATGATTGATTAATAAATTTCATCTGCCTTTTGGGAGCACTCATTGTCTTAATCTTACTTTAAAGTTTTGTAATTTGAGTATTCTATCTCATTGAATTTTTTTGTTTTGTTTCTTTTGAGACAGGGTCTCACCGTGTGGACCAGGCTGGCCTTGAACAGGCCAGCTGTTTTCAAATAATTTAACTGGGACTGGAGAGATGGCTCAGTGGTTAAGAGCATTGACTTCTCTTCTAGAGGACCCCGGTTCAAATTCCCAGCACCCACATAGCCTCATACCCAATCTGTAACTATAATTCCAGGGGATCTAGTGCCCTCTTCAATTATGCATGTACTGTCCCCAGGGCCAAAGATGGGACTGGATCACCAAGAACAGGTAGCTGTCAGCTACCTGGTGTGGGTGTTAGGAACCTAACTCATGTCCTCTGGAAGAACAGCAAGGACTCTTAACTGCTGAACCATCTCTCCAATCCTGGTAATGCTCCCGCCCCACCAAACAGGGTTTCCCTGGCTGGATGTCTTGGACTCTTTGTAGACCAGGCTGATTTCTAACTCAGAGATTCCCCCTGCCTCTGCCTCTGCCTCCTGACTGCTGGGATTAAAGGGGTGTGCCACCCCTGCCACCACCACTGTCTGAATTCTTTTCCTCAGTAATCAAATAGCTGGGACTGGAGAGATGGCTCAGTAGTTAAGAGCGCTTGCTTATCCAGAGGACCCAGATTCCATTCCCAGCACCTACATGACTGCTCACAACTATTGGTAACTCCAGTTCCAGAGGATCTGATGTCCTCTCTGGCCTCCACAGGTACCAGGCACACATGTGATACGCAGACATACATCCAGGCGAATCGTTCAGATATATGAAACATTTTTTATTTTTTTAAATTTATTTATTTATTAAGGATTTCTGCCTCCTCTCCGCCACCGCTTCCCATTTCCCTCCCCCTCCCCCGATCAAGTCCCTCTCCCTCATCAGCTCGAAGAGCAATCAGGGTTCCCTGACCTGTGGGAAGTCCAAGGACCGCCCACCTCCATCCAGGTTTAGTAAGGTGAGCATCCAAACTGCCTAGTCTCCCCCAAAGCCAGTACGTGCAGTAGGATCAAAAACCCATTGCCATTGTTCTTGAGTTCTCGGTAGTCCTCATTATCCGCTATGTTCAGCAAGTCCGGTTTTATCCCATGCTTTTTCAGACCCAGGCCAGCTGGCCTTGGTGAATTCCTGGTAGAACATCCCCATTGTCTCAGTGTGTGGGTGTACCCCTCGCAGTCCTGAGTTCCTTGCTCATGCTCCCTCTCCTTCTGCTCCTGATTTGGACCTTGAGATAACATTTTTTAATTTAAAGAAAGCAACCAGGGGCTGGAGAGATGGCTCAGAGGTTAAGAGCACTGCCTGCTCTTCCAAAGGTCCTGAGTTCAATTCCCAGCAACCACATGGTGGCTCACAACCATCTCTAATGAGGTCTGGTGCCCTCTTCTGGCCTGTAGGCATACAAGCAGACAGAATACTGTATACTTAATAAATAAATAAATATTAAAAAAGAAAAGAAAAAAAGCAACCAGACCTAAGCTAATAGGATAACTTGAAGATAAACATACTTGCTACTAAGTTTGATGACCTCAGTTCAAAGCCAGAAACATACATATATAAGTGTAATCTTTAATTTTTTAAAAGTCAAGTGTGGCAGCTTGAATGAGACTAGCCCCCAAGAGGCTCCTAGGTTTGAATACTTGGTCCCCAGTAGGAAGGATTAAGAGGTGCGTTTTTAAAAAAAAAAAAAAAAAGGCACTTAAAAGAAATCCCGACTCCTAAGACAGAGAGAGCCTGAAGAAACAAGCTCCACCGGGAGCAGAAGCCAGGAACAAATCCAGCCCTGGGAGCCAACCCCGTCTCAGAACACTGGCGGATCAGGACTAAGCCAGCAACCAGATCCAGAGTCAGCTGATCTCCACCAGAACAGGTCCAACTCCAAGCCAGGGACTTCTGCAGGAGAAGATCCAGACCAAGATTTACAGAAACAGATAGATCAAAGCCATCAGCCTAGGCCAAAGTAGGCCTGATACAGCAAACTCCAAGGGAGCTGACCAAAGCACAGGAGCACTGAGCTATCTCCAGGAACAGGAATAATCAACAGGGTACCTAGAACTGTGACACTGACTGTACCACGAGGAACAACCATCTGAGCTTTGGATTCCCTGACACCTAGAAGATTATTCAACAGAATCTCAGACAGCCCCAACCACACCTATTAGAGGAAAAGATGAGTAGAAAAGGTAAGATGACATGCTACACCACAAAGAGCAACACGACACCAGTAAAACCTAAAGACTCTACAAAAGCAAGACCTGAACAACCAAATATGGATGAACCAGAAGAAAATGATCTAGAAAATAACCTCAAGAGAATGTTTGAAATTCTTAAAGATGAAATGAGAAATTACCTTAAAGAAATGGAGGAAAAAACAAAAAATTGGAAGATATCAGCAAATCACTTAAAGAAAACCAAGAAAAAGAACTCAGACATATAAAAGAAACTATTCAGGACTTGAAAACTGAGATGGAAAAAATAAAGAAAACACAAACGAAAGGAATTATAGAAACAGAAATCATGAGAAAAAGAACAGGAACCACAAACACAAGCATGAACAGCAGAATACAAGAGATGGAAGAGAGAATCTCAAGCACTGAAGATACAATAGAGGAAATAGACTCGTCAATCAAAGAAAACATTAAATCTAACAAAAGCTTAACCCAAAATATCCATGAAATATGGGACACCATGAAAAGGCCAAATCTTGGAATAATAGGTATAGAAGAAGGAGAAGAGGTTCAACTCAAAGGCACAGAAAATTTATTTAACAAAATCATAGAAGGAAACTTTCCCTACCTAAAGAAAGATATGGCTATGAAGATATAAGAAGCTTACAGAACACCAAATAGACTAGACACAAAAAAAAGTCCTTTCGCCACATAATAATCAAAACACTAAACATACAGAGTAAAGAAAGAATATTAAGAGCTGCAAAGGAAAAAGGCCAAGTAACATATAAAGGTAGACCTATCAGAATTACACCTGACTTCTCATTGGAGACGATGAAAGCCAGAAGGTCATTCTCAAGCATTATGATATTAAGAGACCACGGATGCCAGCCTAGACTGCTATACCCAGAAAAACTATTGATCACCATAGAAGGACAAAACAAGATATTCCATGACAAATCTAGATTTCACCAATACCTAGCCACAAACCCAGCCCTACACAAAATAATAGAAGGAAAACTCCAACCCAAGGAAGATGGCTACACCAACAAAAACTCACACAACTGATGATCTCATTACAGCAAATCCCAAAGAAAAGAAAAACACACAAATTAACGTCACCAACAATGATAACTAAATTAACAGGCCATAGCAATCACTGGTTATTAATATCCCTTAATGTAAATGGACTCAACTCACCTATAAAAAGGCACAGGCTAACAGACTGGATATGAAAACAGAATCCATCCTTCTTCTGCATACAAGAAACGCATCTCAACCCCTCAAAGACAGACATCATCTTGGAGTAATGGGTTGGGAAAAAATATACCAATCAAATGGACCTAAGAAACAAGCGGGTGTAGCATCCTAATATCTAACAAAATAGTCTTCAAGCTAAAATCAGTCAAAAGAGACAAAGAAGGACATTTCATATTAGTCACAGGAAAAATCCATCAAGAGGAAATTTCAATACTGAACATCTATGCCCTAATACAAAGGTACCCTCATATGTCAAAGAATACTTCTAAAGCTTAAATCATATATTAAACCCCACACACTAATAGTGGGAGACTTCAACACTCCCCTCTCACCACTAGACAGGTAAGTCAGACAAAAAATAAACAGAGAAATAAGAGAACTAGCAGATATTATGAATCAAATGGACTTAACAGACATCTATAGAATATTCCATCCAAACACAAAAGAATATACCTTTTTCTCAGTATCTCATGGAACCTTCTCAAAAACTGACCAAATATTCAGTAACAAAACAAACCTCAACAAATACAAAAAAAAATGGAATAACCCAATGTACCTTATCAGATCACCATGTTTTAAAACTAGAAGTCGGGGCTGGAGAGATGGCTCAGTGGTTAAGAGCATTGCCTGCTCTTCCAAAGGTCCTGAGTTCAATTCCCGGCAACCACATGGTGGCTCACAACCATCTGTAATGAGGTCTGGTGCCCTCTGCTGGCCTGCAGACATACACACAGACAGAATATTGTATACATAATAAATAAATAAATATTAAAAAAAAAATAAAACTAGAAGTCAACAGCAATACTAATTCCAGAAAACCCACAAACACATAGAAATTAAACAATACTCACCTGAATCATCAATGGGTCAAGGAAGAAATAAAGGGGGAATTAAAGAGTTCCTAAAATTCAATGAAAATGACCACACAGCCGGGCGGTTGTGGCGCACATCTTTAATCCCTGCACTCAGGAGGAAGAGGGAGGTGGATCTCTGTGAGTTCGAGGCCAGCCTGGTCTTCAAGAGCTAGTTCCAGGACAGGCTCCAAAAGCCACAGAGAAACCCTGTCTTGAAAAACCAAAAAACACCAGCTTGGTCTACAGAGCGAGTTCCAGGACAGGCTCCAAAGCCACAGAGAAACCCTGTCTCGAAAAACCAAAAAAAAAAAAAAAATTTACCAGAACACTATTAATACAAGTAGCTTGAACAATACACTATAAAAAGAAAAAAAAACAGAAAGAAAATGATCACACAGCATACCCAAATTTATGGGACACAATGAAAGCATACATAAAGAAGCTGGGAAAATCCCACACTAGTGAATTAACATAACATTTGAAAACTCAATAGAATCAATAAATCAATAAATATCAATAAAATAAAAAAAGGAAAAAAAGAGGGAGAAACAGGCCGGATGGTGGCAGCGCAAACCTTTAATCCCTGGGAAGGCAGAGGCAGGAGGATTTCTGTAAGTTCGAGGCCAGCCTGTTCTACAAAGCGAGTTCCAGGACAGGCTCCAAAGCAACACAGAGAAACCCTGTCTCAAAAAAAAAAAAAAAAAAAACCAAAGCAAAGAGAAAGAAAAAACATCCAGAGCAGGGGGGAAGAGAAGCAGACTACTGGTCATGGCCAGGGCTAGGGAGTGGGAGAGTGGAAGAGGCAGTGAAGCTGCAGTGGAGATCCTTAGATAGCAAGAGATGAACAGAGCACACTACAGAGAAACCCTGTCTCGAAACAAAACCAAACCAGGGCAGGGTTTTTCTTCTTAGACACCCAAGTGTTGTGTGTTGCAGCCTCTGTTTATTTTTTTTTTTAGGCCTTTTATTTTTAAAATTTATTTCCTTGTTTTTAGACAGGGTTTCTTTTTTTTTTTTTTTTTTTTTTTTTGGTTTTTCGAGACAGGGTTTCTCTGTGTTGCTTTGGAGCCTGTCCTGGAACTAGCTCACGTAGACCAGGCTGGTCTCGAACTCACAGAGATCCACCTGCCTCTGCCTCCCGAGTGCTGGGATTAAAGGCGTGCGCCACCACCGCCCGGCTGCAGCCTCTGTTTAAAGATAAAATCTGAACTCAGCTCCCTGGGAAAGCTGTGGGTACAGAGCAGCCAGGAGACTGGTCATACCTAGGACTTCTTGTGCCTTTACTTAAAGCAAGGAAAGTGCCGTGGGCATATCACAAAATTAGGAGTGGAGAGAAATGCATGCACTTTCTTAGAAAAGCTCACAATTTGACAGAAAATTCTTCCCCTTTATTATTATTCAAAAGCATAGGGAATCCCCGCTCTCAGGGGACTTTCTAGAACGACTGCAACTCAAACCCACATCTCTACACGCCTCGTACAGTCTTTTTTTTTTCCTTTTCTTTACTTTTTTTTCTTTTTTCTTTTTTTGGTTTTTTGAGACAAGGTTTTGCTGTAGCTTTAGAGCCTGGCCTGGAACTAGCTCTTGTAGACAAGGCTGGCCTCGAACTCACACAGATTCACCTGCCTCTGCCTCCAGACTGCTGGGATTAAAGGTGTGCGCCACCACTGCCTGGCTCTTTTTGTTTTGGTTTGGTTTTCCTGTGTAACAGCCCTAGCTGTCCTGGAACTAGCTCTTTTAGACCAGGCTAGCCTCAAACTCACAGGGATTTACCTGCCTCTGTACAGTCTTTTCTTGTGTGGGAGGGGTGAATGGAACCTGCAGCCCTTCACATAGAGATGAGCAAACAATACATCAACTCATTAAATCACCCCCTACCATATGCTTGTTCAAACCCAGGTCTTCTTCAGTGAAACCAAGAAGAAAACTTAAAACCAAGATTACGCAAACAGCAGCTCCTAGGCTTTGAGCTACTCATTTGAGTAGACAAAATACCAGCTAAATTGTGTTTTTTCTGTCAATACTTTACTTACATGAAATAATGTGAAACACAGAACACTTTTAAGTTAGACAACCAAGAAGATATTTTGAAGGATTATCTGACATCATCATCACACAGCTATTAAGCATAATGTGGGCAGAACCTATACCCCGGCAGGACTTTTTGTTTGGATTTTCGAGACAGGGTTTCTCTGTAGCTTTTTTCATTCCTGTCCTGGAACTAGCTCTTGTAGACCAGGCTGGCCTCAAACTCAAAGAGATCCGCCTGCCTCTGCCTCCCAGAGTGCTGGGATTAAAGGCCTGTGTCACCACCGCCAGGCTCCCGGCAGGACTTTTATCTCTGAACATGAGAGTGGTCAAATTCTGAAAGATGAACCACTAAGGAAATGGTTAATATATCTATCTCCTACGCAACTATATAGCTAGACTATACCTCAGAAATTTCAGTGTCCTACATTTGAGCCAGACCTTGGGTGTGCCAGTATGGAAGGCCTCCTTGTCAAATTGGGAGCCTAGGCCCCAGCCCCTCATATCTATCCCGGCCTCCAGGCCTGGTCTGGACTCCAAATCCCAGCAGGCCAGATCCTTAACCCTCCCTGGTGGTGGGGTCAGGACCACTCCCCCCCCCCCCAGGGTATTTAAGGGATCTCCCAAAGAAGGAACTGGTCCCATTTCCTTCCTCCCTGGGTCATGTCAGAGGGGCCCCGGTTTCCTCCTCTGGGCCACCTGAGAGCACAGAACTCCCATTAAACCTGGATATTGGATATTTCTTAATTCAGCTTGTTTTGCTTTGGCTTGATTGGGAATTTTGCATCGGCAGGGAGCTCGCGTTGGGAAATTTAGGAAATATTCCTAACACTTGTAAGTGCAACCATTGAGGAACCAGCCTTCTCAACCGCTAGCAAGCACATGTCCTCAGAAAAGTGCATCAGCATCTTTGGGGTTAAACCCGAGTCCTGTTTGCCTCATGCAAGGTTACTCTGAGGATTCGCTACTTTTCCTGTAGCTTTGATAAAGCGCTCAACAAAAGTGCCTGAGCAGACAAAGAGAGGGAAGGTCATGGTCCCTGCTGCAAGGAGCTTGAGGCAGCTGGCTGGTCACAGCTGGCAGTCATGAGACAGAGGGACAAATGCCTGCGCTGGGTTCACTGTCAGGGTTGTTTTGTTTTCGGTTTATTTTAGACAGGGTCTCACTATGTATCTCTGAGTGCCTGGAACTCACTATGTAGATCAGACTAGGTTCACACTCAGCTTGGTCTGCCTCCTGAGGGTTCAGATTAAAGGTGTGTACCCTCACTCCTAGGCTCTCTTTTTTTTTTTGTTGTTGTTGTTGTTGTTGTTTCTTTCTTTTTTTTCTGTTTTTTGTTTGTTTGTTTGTTTGTTTGTTTTTCCCTAGACAGGGTTTCTCTGTGTAGCCTTGGCTTTCCTGGTGTTAGCTCTGTAGACCAGTCTGGCCTCGAACTCAGAGATCTGCCTGCCTCTGCGGGATGTGCAGAGTGCTGGGATTAAAGGTGTGCACCACCTTTTTTTCTTTTTTGATATTTATTGAGCTCTACATTTTTCTCTGCTCCTCTCCCTGCCTCTCCCCTCCCCTCCAGCCCTCTCCCATTGTCCCCATGCTCCCAATTTGCTCAGGAGATCTTGTCTTTTTCTGCTTCCCTTGTAGATTAGATCTTTGTACGTCTCTCTTAATGTCCGCATTGTTGTCTAAATTCTCTGAGATTGTGGTTTGTAGGCTGGCTTTCTTTGCTTTATGTCTAAAAACCACCTATGAGTGAGTACATGTGATACTTGCTTTTCTGTGTCTGGGTTACCTCACTCAAAATAATGTTTTCTAGCTCCATCATTTTCCTGCAAAATTCAATGTCGTTATTTTTTTCTGCTGTGTAGTACTCCATTGTGTAAATGCACCACATTTTTCTTTTCCATTCTTTAGTTGAGGGGCATTTAGGTTGTTTCCAGGTTCTGGCTATGACAAACAAAGCTGCTATGAACATAGTTGAGCACATGTCCTTGTGGCATGATTGAGCATCCTTTGGATATGTACCCAAAATTGGTATTACTGGGTCTTGCAGAAGGCTGTTTCCTAATTTTCTGAGAAATGACCACACTGACATCCAAAGGGGCTGTACCAGCTTGCATTCCCACTAGCAATGCCGAAGTATTCCCTTTTCCCCACAACCTCTCCAGCATACGTTGTCATCAGTGTTTTTGATCTTGGCCATTCTTACAGGTGTAAGATGGAATCTCAGAGTTGTTTTGATTTGCATTTCTCTGATGACTAAGGATGTTGAACGTTTCCTTAAGTGTCTTTCAGCCATTTTAGATTCCTCTGTTGAGAGTTCTCTGTTTAGGTCTGTACTCCATTTTTTTTTTGGATTATGTGATCTTTTGGTGTCCAATTTCTTGAGTTCTTTGTATATTTTGGAGATCAGACCTCTGTCTGATGTGAGGTTCCCATTCTGTAGGCTGTCGTTTTGTCTTGTTGACATGTCCTTTGCTTTACAGAAGCTTTTCGGTTTCAGGAGGTCCCATTTATTAATTAATTCTCTCAGTGTCTGCGCTGCTGGGGTTACATTTAGGAAGTGGTTCCCTGTGCCAATGCGTTCAAGTGTAATTCCCACTTTCTCTTCTATAAGGTTCAGTGTAGCTGGCTTTATGTTGAGGTCTTTGATCCATTTGGACTTGAGTTTTGTGCATGGTGATAGATATGGGTCTATTTTCATTTTTTTTTATTTTTGATTTTTGAGACAGGGTTTCTCCATAGCTTTTGGTTCCTGTCCTGGAACTAGCTCTTGTAGACCAGGCTGGCCTTGAACTCACAGAGATCTGCCTGCCTCTGCCTCCCAAGTGCTGGGATTAAAGGCATGCGCCACCACCACCTGGCTATTTTCATTTTTTTACATGTTGATATCCAGTTATGCCAGCACCACTTGTTAAATATGCTTTCTTTTTTTCATTTGATATTTTTTGTTTCTTTATCAAATATCAGGTGTTTGAAGATGTGTGGATTGGTATCTGGGTCTTCTATTCGGTTCCATTGGTCTTCCTGTCTGTTCTTATGCCAAGACTCACTTTCTTAAATAGTCCAGAATTCCATTCCAGGAAATAGTGCCACCCACAATGGCTGAGTCTTTCTTCCTCAGTTAGCCTAATTAAGATTAATTGATTGGGCCAAGCTCTGGTCATGTATCCCTGCACTCAAAAGGCAAAGGCAGGTGGACCTCTAGGAGGCCAGCCTGGTCTACAGACTGAGTTCCAGGACAGCCAAGCTACACAGAGAAACCCTGTCTCAAAAAAAACAAAAAGGTTAATTAATTAATCTTTTTTTAAAAATTTTTTAATGATTTATTTATCTTTATTTTATATGCATTGGTGTGAAGGTGTCAGATCCCCTGGAACTGGATTTTCAGACAGTTGTGAGCTGCCATGTGGGTGCTGGGAATTGAACCTGGGTCCTCTGAAAGAGCAGTCAGTGTTCTTAACCACTGAGCCATTTCTCCAGCCCCCTTAATTAATTAATCTAACTAACTGGTTTAAGACAGAGTAACTGCATTCTAGTGTGAGTTCTAGGCCATCCTGGTCTACAAGAGCTAGTTCCAGGACAGGCTCCTAAGCTACAGAGAAACCCTGTCTCAAAAAAAATCCCAGCCCTTGGGAGGCAGAAGCAGGAGGATCTCTGTGAGTTTGAGGCCAGCTTGGTCTATACAGTGAGTTCCAGGTCAGCCATGGTTACACATGAAACCCTGTCTCAGGGGCGGGGTGAGGAAGGAAAGAATAAATTGTGGCAAAGAGTGTTTGTGAAGTATATCTCAATTTGTGTCAGAGCCAAAATATGAGTTTTTAATAACTATTTGTTTCATTTTTGAGAAATCATGTGATATAGCCCAGACTGGCCCAAACTACATTTAGTAACCCAATAACCTTGAATTTTTAGCTGTCCTTCCTCTATTTCTTTTGTTGTTTGTTTTTGCGAGACAGGTTCTCTGTGTAGTTCTGACTATCTTGGAACTTGATCTATAGATCAAGCTGGCCTCGAACTCACAGAGATCAGCCTGCCTCTGCCTCCCAAGTGCTGGGTTTAAAAGTGTGTGCCACCATCACCCTGGCCTTCCTCTACCACTTAAGTGTGGGGTTTATAGGCATATGCTACCATACCTGGTTTATGAGCTACTAGGAATCAAACTCATGGGTTCTTAATTGTACACAGTCTACCAAATGAGCTACATTCCTAATTGGAAAATAATCTATTTATTATTATAATGGTCTGTCCTGTCCCTTTAAGAGACAAGCCCTGCCCCCCCCATCCACCACAGCTGAGGCAGGGGGATCTTCTTCTGCTTCTGGCCTGAGTTCTCTCCTTTTCCACCTCTCTCCTAAAGTGGTAGCTGCTGCCGAGGCTCCTCTCCTCCACCCCCCCACCCCTGGTTTTCTCTCTCTCTCTCTCTGCTCTTCCCCCTTCCATAACCCACTAAATAAATATCCATCTTCACTGCCGACTGGCTTGGTGTCTCACCTGCCATGCAGCCAGCCATGGTCTTGCACCCACTGCCCACTGCAGCCACTCACGGAACTGCACCATCCCTGCCCGGGGACTGGCTACCTTCCTGGCCCACTGTATCTCAGTCTCTCACCCACCATGTGGCACCTACCTCATGGCCCACTGCCGCCACTTGGGGACCTGCAGCATTTCTGCCACTGCACCCCTTGGGGAACAGTGCCATTTTCACTTAAACCATAACAATTATTGGGCTGTGGCTTTATTTATTTATTTGTTTATTTATTATGTATACAATATTCTGTCTATGTGTATGCCTGCAGGCCAGAAGAGGGCACCAGACCCCATTACAGATGGTTGTGAGCCACCATGTGGTTGTTGGGAATTGAACTCAGGACCTTTGGAAGAGCAGGCAGTGCTCTTAACCTCTAAGCCATCTCTCCAGCCCTGGGCTGTGTTTTGAAATAAGGTCTCCCTATATAAATGAGGCTGGTCTTGAACTCACAGAGATCTGCTTTCTCGGGCTCTCCTGTCCTGGGATTAAAGGCATACACTCTACCACACATGCTGTAAGATTTATTTTGATTTTATGTGTATGGGTGTTCTGCCTGCCTGGATGTCTGTGTATCACATGCATGCACTACCTGAGGAGGCCAGAAGACTCCTCAGACTGGAGTCACAGACAGTTGTTACCATCTTGTGGGTGCTGGGGACTGAACCTGGGTCTTCTGTATAAACAATTAGTGCTCTTAACTGCTGAACCATCTCTCCAGCCACAGAAAAATGAATCTTGAGTGATACCAGACTCTGCTGCATACCAACAGACTGAAAACACACAGTCCTCTTTAAGCCTCTCTTTTAGCTAGTGTTGTTCCTAAGATTTGAGCACAGAGACCTACTGCAGTAGTGGAAAGTTGCATTGTGTGGTGTGACATGGCTGCTGTACCATAAGCATGGTTTTACATGCAAACTCTGCGACCCGAAGTCCCCAGGAAAGAGCTACACTTATGTTACATGCAAACTCTCTGACCCGAAGTCCCCAGGAAAGAGCTACACCTATGTTACATGCAAACTCTATGATCCGAAGTCCCCAGGAAAGAGCTACACCTATGTTACATGCAAACTCTGCGATCCGAAGTCCCCAGGAAAGAGCTACACCTATGTTACATGCAAACTCTATGATCCGAAGTCCCCAGGAAAGAGCTACACTTATGTCACATGCAAACTCTCTGACCCGAAGTCCCCAGGAAAGAGCTACACCTATGTTAAAGAGTCTACAGAGCTGTTTAGCATATCAGGGGTTCTGGAGCGCTGGGAAGAAATTATTTTTTTTTAATTATTTTTTTTTTTTTTTGGTTTTTCGAGACAGGGTTTCTCTGTGGTTTTTGTGGGCCCATATTTCGATATGGCACAAAAGCCATTTCCCCGGTCCGAGCTGATCACATAGCTCTGCAGACAAGCTGTCTCTGCCCTTAACAGAAGCCAGGATGCCTTTTCCTAGCTTTTGTTAAAATGTGGATTACCTGAGAAGAGATGTTTGACTGAAGCTGATGATTTAGGAGTTCAGATGTTTGGTGCTTCCTTCCTTTTGTAATTTGGAAGGTGTCTTATAGAGATGCTAATTCAGGGCCTACCTGACTGCTAGTTGCAGACCTGGCTTGAGCCCAGGCACCTGGTTGCCTAGGTGATGGCGTAATGTGTTTTCACCCCCTCCCCGCTCACTTTGGTGTGTCAATTTGGTGTGGGTATATAAAATGTTTGGACAATAAACGGTGATTCTGGCCTTTTCCATGATGATGGTGTAAGCTGTGTCGGTTCTTTTCCTCGCGACTCTGTTCCAGCCGGGTTAGGGAATCAGAGAATTTATGTTAGACCCTCACGGGCCCTGACAGGTTTTGGAGCCTGTCCTGGAACTAGCTCTTGTAGAGCAGGCTGGTCTCGAACTCACAGAGATCCACCTGCCTCTGCCTCCCAAGTGCTGAGATTAAAGGCATGCGCCACCACGGCCCGGCTTTAATTTTTTTTTAAGATTTATTTCTTTATTTTTGTTTTATTTATTTATTTTTTTTGGTTTTTCGAGACAGGGTTTCTCAGTGGCTTTGGAACCTGTCCTGGAACTAGCTCTGTAGACCAGGCTGGTCTCGAACTCACAGAGACCCGCCTGCCTCTGCCTCCCGAGTGCTGGGATTAAAGGCGTGCGCCACCATCGCCCGGCTTATTTCTTTATTATGTATACAACATTCTGCCTCCATGTATGCCCACACGCCAGAAGAGGGCACCAGATCTCAGTACAGATGGTTGTGAGCCACCATGTGGTTGCTGGTAATTGAACTCAGGACCTCTGGAAGAGCAGTAAGTGCTCCTAACCACTGAGCCATCTCTCTAGCCCCTGGGAAGAAATTATTGAGTACTAACTTAGTCCCCTACATAGCCACTTATTGCCTCCCTCTTTGTTTGACCTTTTGACTCTCAGGAATGTGAGATAGACCCTGGCTTTCCCCAACCTAACAACCATCAGGTTGCATTTGAGGCCTGGAACAGATACTTCTTTGCTTCAACTGTTACCCACCTCCAGGATGCTTCCACCAAGATACTTGAAAATAAAATGTCTTGACTTATAGTTTCCTTTATTCTATTACTATAAAAGCCTCATGAGACTACTATTATGTGGAAACTCAGTGCTTGGGGTTATCTGAACGTGTGTTTCCGGTCCTTGGTCACTCATATTTGACTCTGGAATAAACTCTTATTCTCTTTGAGGTGAAAGCTGTGCTTTTTGCTGTCACAGTGGAAATACCAGCCCCACCATTTAAAGTGTGACCTACAATAACTAGAATTTCAGGCAAAAACCTGAGCTCCAGTAGTCTTAAGTTCGGCTATACATCCTGATACACCAATTAAAAATAAGATAAATGAGCCGGGCTATGGTGGCGCAGGCCTTTAATCCCAGCACTCGGGAGGCAGAGGCAGGCGGATCTCTGTGAGTTCAAGACCAGCCTGGTCTACAAGAGCTAGTTCCAGGACAGGCTCCAAAGCCACAGAAAAACCCTGTCTCGAAAAACAAAAAACAAAACAAAACAAAACAAAAGATAAATGATACGGAGAAAGGAGGTTTTACCAATGTGCGCATTGGGAAGAATAGCAGAGGAGGGCCCAGTGACCCCACATCCATTCGTGTGTAGGGTACTGACATTAGCTCTAGGTTTAAGGAAAGGAAGAATGGGGGAGGGGCCGAGCAAAAGGTTTGTGCAGTCTTGGTCAAGTCATGGCGGTTGGCTGTTTTCTCAGGTCTGGTTCTACAAGCAGCTATAAAGAAGTCCTTGTTGCTTGGGAGGACAAGCTGGTTCTTGGAGACGATTACTGTTTCGCCAGAGGGCAGCCTTGCCATTATACATACATAATTGCCTTCATCTGGGTTTGCCCCTAGAGGCTCTGCTTTTCCTGTATTTCAGGATAACTTCAGGTTTTCAATTGAGAGTCTTATTGGCCTTTGGGTAGAGGAGTATCTTGACCAGGACACTGTAAAAAGCTGAGCCCTAGTTTCTCTTATCTTTGTGCCTTCAGCCTTGAAGAGTGACACATAGTAGGTATCAGTGGTTTTTGTTTCTTTGTATTTTTTAGTTTGTTTTGTTGTTTTCGGTTTTTCAAGACAGGGTTTCTTTATGTAGCTTTGGCTGTCCTGGAACTCACGCTGTCAACCAGGCTGGCCTCGAACTCACAGAGATCCACCGGCCTCTGTCTCCTGAGTGCTGGGATTTAAGATGTGCAATACTAGCACCCGGCTATATCAGTGGTTTTTAAACAGACTGAGTGGTTAACAAAACTGTGTGCAGAGACACGAGACTCAAAGTAAGACAGATGAAAGTGAAGACAGAGCCAGGCTCTTACCCTAGTCTTAGTCGTGTGCTTCAGTGAGGAGTCAGTGCTTTCCAGTAAAGACAGGTTTCTAAGTGTGCACTATAGCTTTCTGAGTTGCACTTCCTAATGCTAGATCTCACACCTGGGACCAATGGCTAATTGAGGTGCTTTTTAACTTATCAAATCGGACCTGACTACCAGGTTCTCCCAGCATCCCTCAGTTCCTTACGCATTACTGGGTATGACTGCCATACCTCACCCCCTACCGAAAATTTCTCCAGCCCAGAGGCTGGGCTGCTTTTCCCCCAGCTGCCCTTTAATCCAACCATTTTGGTAACCCACCCTTTTTCCTGTACCCCTCCCCCCACCTCCTCACGTGACCTGACACAGGTTCCCGTTCACTCTGAACTCCCCTAGGTCTCCTGTCTCTGACTGTGTTCTCCCTCCTATCTGCAATAAACCTTCTCTTTGGCCACACCTAGGACAATCCAATGTCTTCTCCTTTTCATTTCTTTTTCTCATTCACCTGGGACCCCAACAAAGTGTTTGTGCTTCTGCCAACTCAGAACTTTAACTGATCGACACTAAGGACTAGAGCTCCAAATTTAAGGGAATAATAATACTTTTTGTTTGTTTGTTTCCTTTTCTGAGTCAGGGTTGGTCTGTGTAGCCCCGGCTGTCCTGGAAATCACTCTGTAGACCAGGCTGACCTCAATCTCACAGAGATCCGCCTGCCTCTGTCTCCTAAGTGCTGGGGTAAAAGGCTTGTGCTACCACCGCTGCCCAGCTGTGAATAATAATACTGACAATGTATTAAATGTATTGGCAGGGCGGGGATGGCGCACACCTTTAATCCCAGCACTTGGGAGGCAGAGGCAGGCGGATCTCTGTGAGACTGGGGCCAGCCAGGTCTACAAAGCAAGTTCCAGTACAGTCAGGGTTGTTAGAGAAACTCTGTCTCAAAGAAGAAACAACAGGCCGGGCGGTGGTGGTGCACGCCTTTAATCCCAGCACTCGGGAGGCAGAAGCAGGCGGGTCTCTGTGAGTTCGAGACCAGCCTGGTCTACAGAGCTAGTTCCAGGACCGGCTCCAAAGCCACAGAGAAACCCTGTCTCGAAAAACCAAAAAAAAAAAAAAAACAACAGTGAAAAGACAATGTATTTCAAATTCTTGGGGAAATAATTTATCCGATAAGACACCCTTTTCTGCTTTATTTATACATTAAACTAGCATTTACGAAGAACTTTTTTTTTTTGAGACTGTGTTTTTCTGTAGGTTTGGAGCCTGTCCTGGAGCTCACTTTGTGGACTGGGCTGGCCTTGAACTCGCAGAGGTACGCCTGCCTCTGCCTCCCAAGCGCTGGGATTAAAGGCGCGCACCAAACAGCCCGGCTCATTAACGGAGAATTTACAATGTGCAGATATTGCAAATTCTAGTGAGTGAACTTGAGCAGTCAACAGGCATCACTAGTCACAGTTTCTGTCCAATGTTGGCTTTCACAAGAGTCTTAACCACTCTACGACATCTACCGAACAACTGTTTTATACTAAGTATTTACATAGGCCCTCTTAATATGCCCTCTCATTTATTTATTTCTTTTTGAGACAGACTCTCACGTCACCTAGATTGGCATTGAATTCATGCTTGAACAACCTCCTGAAGATTGGGATAACAGGCATTTACCACCACACCAACTCCCTTTTGAGACAGTCTCAGGCTGGCCTTGAACCTTGAACACCATAAGTACCTCAAACTCCTGATCGTCTTGCCTCTGCCTCCTGAGTGCTGGGATTATAGTATTATGGGATTGTGCCACTATGCTAGGCTAACACTCTACCAACTGAACTACATCCCTTTAAAAAAATTACTGCAGGTTCACAGAAAAATTGTGGTGGTGCACGCCTTTAATCACAGCACTCAGGAGGTAGAGGCAGGAGGATCTCTGTGAGTTCAAGGCCAGTCTTGTCTATGGGGTGAGTTCCAGGACAGCCAGAGCTACACAGTGAAACAATCCTGGCTCAAAACTATACATATAATCTTCATCTCACTCCACGCTCTCTGTTTTCAGCATTGGCTGCTTGAGGCTTGTAGAACATTATGAGGAGAGTTGTGAACTCACGGCTCTAGAAGCCATGATGTGGCCTGGCAGTGGGAGAGCATAGACAGAGAGAGAGAGAGAGAGAGAGAGAGAGAGAGAGAGAGAGAGAGAGAGAGAGAATGGTAACTACAGGCAACAGATGGGGCTTTGAAGGGAGGGAGAGTCTTCAAATCCAGAGGACAAAGAGTTCTTAGAGGTTTCCTAAAGGGGTGGGTGGAGAAAATAAAGTTACTTGTAACCTAGTGTGCATGGTCCCTGGGATGGAAGAGGAAGGTCTACACTAGGAAGCAAAGTTACAATTCAAAGTTATTTAGGGGGCTAGAGAGATGGCTCAGTGGTTAAGAGCATTGCCTGCTCTTCCAAAGGTCCTGAGTTCAATTCCCAGCAACCACATGGTGGCTCACAACCATCTGTAATGAGGTCTGCTGCCCTCTTCTGGTCTGCAGACATACACACAGACAGAATATTGTATACTGTATACATAATAAATAAATAAGTATTTTAAAAAAAGTTATTTAGGCTTTGGTCTCAGGGGGAGAACTCAGCTTGTTTGCAGCTAACTGTAAGGGGGACTGATAGAATTCTGTGAGAGCCTTAAGGCTGCAGCACAAGAGGATAAGAAGAGAGAGAGAGAGAGAGAGAGAGAATATGAGAATTTGGGTTTCGGGGTGGGGTGGGGGAAGGGCTGACTTTAAGGAGAGAACAGCAGCTGGAAGATCTGTAACTCAACAGTTCCCAGTTCAGATTTGCTGTCTGTCTGTCTATCTATCTATCTATCTATCTATCTATCTATCTATCTATCTAGTATGTGTATATGTATGTATATATTTAGCCAGAAGCAGAATTGCAGAATACAAGGTTAGTACATTTAGAGACTTTCCCAGAGCTATGGGCTTTGGTGGACTAGGTCTTTGTTTTAGTTTTAGCAGGTGGTGCTGTCTACATGCTGAGTTTTATAGTCTGAATGGTACTTCCATCATGAATAGAGTTGTGCTTGGGTCCTGTTACAAGGATGGCCTCAAACTCTTGCTATTTATTGAAGATGATGTCCTTGAACTCCTTCCTGGTCCTCTGGCTTCTGTTTCTTGAACGTTGAGATTACAGAAGGGAACCACCCGTCTTTTTATGAGGCTACAGTTGGAACTCAGGGTGTCAGGCCCTCCGAGTGAGCACTCTGACTGATCCACAGTCACTAACCTCCCCTCTTTCCCCCCAGTGCTCTTACTGGAATCAAAGGTTCAATTCTGCTCTCCTTTCAACCAATCCCCCCTCCAAGAGAGAGAAGTTAAGGGGAGAAAGTCCCTGGGGAAAATTTTTCTGTCTCAAATCTCTTGGGGTAAGAACTAGGGTGGAAAGGTCACTGAAAGGTCAGAGTTTTACAGTGGGCAGGAAGTCCTGTCCACGGGCAGCACATTTCTCCGGACACCTGCTGGTTTTGGAAAGTTTGGAAGTGGGATCTCCTGGGGTCAATTATCTGCATTTTATGTTCAGCCAAATTCTTTTGAGTTGAGAGGCAGAAGCTGTCCCAGGTGCCCTTCCTTAGAACACCACCTGAAAATCTGAAAGTGACAGGTCCTTAAAATAGAGAAAGGCCTGGCGAAAGTAAGCAGAAGTGAAATGTCCACGTGCTCTAATGCTGGAGTGCAGATGCATTGACCCTGCACACTAGGCAACCTGCCAGCCGAGAGTCGCCTTCACTCTCTGGCCCTGGAAGTTTAAACACATTCTTCAGTAATTTCATTGACACAGGTGGAGATGGAATCCAAGGCCTGGGTCTGCTAGCTTAGCACAAACAAACGATAAACAGATAAACAGGGTGGGGATGTTAGATTTGAGACTTAGTTTAGTGGTGGGTTACTCCTCAGAGCCTCAAAAACACAAGAGCCCACCAAAAAAGTATGAAATACAAAGGAGGCTTTACTCCTGAAGCTAAACAAAGGGATAGGAATTTGAGGGGAGAGATAACGGAGTGGGAGAGTGGGGGGGTTGAGCAAAAAGGAGGAAGCATTTTGAGCTAAGGTTTTCCTTTTTGTGGAGGGTAGACTGGATTTCGTTATGATACAATGAAAGGCCTGCACCACCACTCCTGGCAACCAGCCAGACTCCTCCTCCTTTTAGATTTGTTATACTTTATGTATCAATCTCCTACCTGCGTGCATGTATGTGCACCATGCACCTGCTGAGTCTCCTGGAGCTAAGATTTTTGGGCAGTTTGAGTCACTATGTGGGTGCTGAGAATTGAACCCTAGTCCTCTACGAGAGCAAGTGCTTTTAACCTCTGAGCCATCTCTCTTTAACTCCAGCCAAGGAGTTAGGGATTTTTTTATACAAATGAATCTTCCAGGTAACCACCACCTGTGGTAATCTGCACGTGGGCCAACCTCCTGAGGAAAGACGTTATAAGACATAGAAAAGCCCATTTTCATCAGCTGAGTCTTTCATTCAGCTGGAGCAGGCTAGCCTGGGACTCAACCTGGCTGCCTGCAGCATTTATTTATTTATTGAGACAGTGTTTTCATATGTATAGCACTGGCCCGGAACTTGCCATGTAGAAGAGGCTGTTTTCGAACTCATGGAGGTATGCTAGATTGCCTCCCGGGTGCTGGGATTGAACGTGTGCACCACCAAGCAGTACATTGCCTGCAGCATTTTGGTGACGCAAAAACATTTTGAACCTTGTATTTCAACGTACTCATGGCACCTGGAAATACTTGGGCATATTTTTAAGATGGCTATTGGGGGGGTGTACTTCTGAAAGGATTAATTCTGGTAATTAACACTACCTGTATGTTAAAGAACCATCAAAAAGGAAACCCGTCGGGCGTGGTGGCAGGTCTGTAAAATATGCACCCGGAAGGCAGAAAGAGAGAGAGAGAAGACAGCGTTAGATTGTAGGCCAGCCTCCTCCACAAAGGGAAAAGCAAGAGGATCTCAACTTCCTGAAAATGGCCCTCAGCGCCTGACAGGAAATGGCAGGCCCAGGCCAGAAGAACTAGCTCACGACCTCAGGTTTGGCGGCCGGAAGTGGCTGCAGCCCCGCCCCTCCCGGGCGTGCTGGCTCAGGAGTTCGCCTTCTGCGCAGGCGTGACTCGCTGACTCCGCCTCCTCGGCGCCGCGGTCGGAGCCATTTCTCCGCTGCTTCCATGCGGGGTGAGGTGCGTTCCTTCTCCGTTTGTGTGGAAGCTTGGAGCTGCGAACTCGCCTGAGAGGGTTGTGCTTTCGGGCACGGAGCCGTGGAGGAGGGTAAGGGAGCAGCGTGGCGGCCCCAAGGCGGGCTTGGGGCCGACGGCCGATGCTGGCCTGCTCGGCTCCGCCGTGGCTTTGTTGTGCGGCGCTGGCGGGCGGGTGGGGGAGGGGCGGCGCGGCGGGTGCCCGGATTACGGGCCGTGGGCTCGCCCGCCGCGGCGTACTCGCCGGCGACCCTGGCCCCAGGCCGCGGTCTGCCTCCCTCGGGTTGACCGTTCTCGAAGGCCGCGTCCTCCATCGGCCTGTCACGCGACTGGTGTCGGTGCCCAGAGTCGCCCGTCGTGATGGCGGCTCGACACCACACGGCACCTCGGGCCCTCGGGTCGCTCATCCGGGGCACTAGAGCCCTGGAGGGCCCGCCGCTTTGGCACACACGGGTGCTCTGCAGCTCCTCCTCTGCACGGGTGGCCGAGCACGGGTGGGGCGGAACGAGGAGCTGCTGGTAGGAAAATGTCTGCATGATCAAGTGAGACCGTGCAACGGGATCGCCCTACTCTAGATAACGGTCGCCGGGAACGGCGCCTCGGAGTCTCAGTCTGGCTTTGGGGTGCAGAATGTGTCATCTCCGATGATGCAGAGGCATTTGTGAAGCCTACGGCCGTAGATCGACCGGGACGGGGAGGGGGGGTGGCGCGAGAGGCAGGGCTGGCCACGTGACCTGAGGGTGGCGAAGGAGATGGAAGAATTTGTTTTAGGGTAGAAGAATAAAAAAGAATTTCGAATTATCGCAGTTGTCAAAGTAGCGGTGGCAAGCGACAGGAGCTGGAGAGAAACGAGGACCATCGGAGACATTCTGGAGCCAAAACAGGGTTGCGGAGCACGCTTGCATCCGGGGTGATTGACATTTTGACATCCTACTAGGCTCTCTCGTCAGGGGAGAAGTTGTTTGTAGCTTTCTGGGTCTGTAAAAGAAATAGTGGCTATTTCTGGGGAACCCTTCACCATTTTCCCCCCTCTCGGAGACAGGGTTTCTCTGTAGCTTTGGAGCCTTCCTGGAACTCTGTAGTCCAGTCTGGCCTCGAACTCTTGAGAGTCCGCTTGTCTCTGCCTCCCGGAATTAAAGACGTGCGCCACCACCTCCCGGCAGACCCTTCTTCACACTCATTTCTCACTTTGCTGTAAGTTGCCTCTGCTCAAAGTAATTAAAAGAAAACAGAACAGTACAGTATACAGCTTAAGGATTAGCTAGTTCCTTAATCCTCTAAGGATAATCTCAGCGGCCGTTTAAGGATACAAAAGATAGTCGTGGAAGATCTTTGGGGATCGGATCAGAATGTCCAAATTGTGACTCTGAATTACCTGGTGCCATTAATGTGGGTGGGGATTTATTTATGGGTTTGGGATACATTTTTTGGAAAAATTCTTACTGAGATGCTAAGTTAGTGTTTTGGTAGGAATGTTAATATTTTCCTTGGATAAAATTTGGAGTCTTGCATGCCTTAAATCCCAGCACTCAGGAGGCAGAGACAAGCAGATCTCTCTTTTTTTTTTTTTTTGGTTTTTCGAGACAGGGTTTCTCTGTAGCTTTGGAGCCTGTCCTGGAACTCCCTTGGTAGACCAGGCTGGCCTCGAACTCACAGAGATCCGCCTGTCTCTGCCTCCCAAGTGCTGGGATTACAGGAGTGCGCCACCACCGCCCGGCCCAAGCAGATCTCTTGAGTCTCGAGTTTGAGGCCAGCCTGGTCTACAGAGTGAGTTCTAGGACAGACTCCAAAGTTACAGAGAAACCTTGTCTCAAACCACATACATACACGCACAAAAAATGGAGACTAAAGGCTCTATGTATCTATTTCGACTTAAATTAGCATAAATATTCTGGAATTAATGGGCTTCTAGGGATAAAAACTTGTTAACACACTTACTGTATACTTTTCTGTTTTGTGTTTGTGATTCTCCTGACGCTGACTGGAGGTCAGGAATTGTGTGTACCACAGTGCCTTTTATTTGTTTGTTTTGTTTGTTTTTTTTCTTCCCGAGTCAGGGTTTCTCTAGCTTTGGAACCTGTCCTGGAACTAGCTCTTGTAGACCAACTACTCTCGAACTCACAGAGATCCCCCTGCCTCTGCCTCCCGAATGCTGGGATTAAAGGCGTGTGCCACCGCTGCCTAACTCACAGTGCTTTCTTAGGCCTTTTATTTTTAAAATTTATTTACTTGTTTTTAGACAGGGTTCCTTTTTTTTTTTAAAGATTTATTTATTATATATACAACATTCTGCCTCGATGTTTGCCCGCAAGCCAGAGGAGGGCGCCAGATCTCAGTACAGATGGTTGTGAGCCACCATGTGGTTGCTGGGAATTGAACTCAGGACCTCTGGAAGAGCAGCCAGTGCTCTTAACCTCTGAGCCATCTCTCCAGCCCCCCCCCCCCCCCCTTTTTTTTTTTTTGGTTTTTCGAGACAGGGTTTCTCTGTGGTTTAGGAGACTGTCCTGGAACTAGCTCTGTAGACCAGGCTGGTCTCGAACTCACAGAGGTCCGCCTGCTTCTGTCACCCAAGTGCTGGGATTAAAGGCGCGTGCCACCATCGCCCACCTAAGACAGGGTTTCTTTAACACTTGCCTGACCTTGAATTAAAAAGCTGCCTGCCTCTGCCACCTAAGTATTGGGATTAAAGGCGTGGGCTACCACTACCCAGTACACCTTTTATTTTTAAAGGGCATTAGTTTTGACATTACTGTCCAAAAGTATTGGTGTTTTTGAGACAGGTCTCTACTACCTGTAAAATTTCCTATCTCTCTGTCTCTCGGCAAGGTTTTTCTCTATGGCCTTTGCTATAGACCAGACCAGCATTTTAACTATAGAATATCACTGTACATCCCTGGCTAGCCTTGATCTTTTTTTTTTAATAGTAGTGTTTTTTTTGTTTATTTTTTTTTAGTTGTTAAAAAATTTCCTCCTCCTCCCCGTTTCCCATTTCCTTCCCCCTTAGCCTTGACCTTTATGTAGACCCGGCCAATTAAAGACCTATTTACCAGGCTCTTCTTCTGAAGTGATCACACGATCAAATTATAAGATTACAGTCTCAACACTTGGGAGATAGAGATAGGAAGATAAGGCTACACAAGAAATGGTTCTACAGCTTTTAGAGGATAATGAATTGGTCTCCTGTCTGGTGAGGTAACAATAACAGTCCTAAGGGGTTGGGTAAAGCTGCTGTTCAAAGTCTTTGCCAGTTTGTAGGGGGTAATGGGGTATAAGTATTCCTTCTGTGGTAAGCCTTACTTTGAATGGAAGGCCCTACCTCTTAAAGCTTTATACCACTGCCTAGTCATACCATGGACCTTGGAGAGTGACTACTGTGTATCTTGTTTGATGCTGGGTCTGGCTCTTTTTCTTGACATCTTTCTGGAACTTAGAAAAACAGGTTGGCCTTGAGCTCAACATCTGCCAGCGTCTGCCCACCAAGTGCTTGGATTAAAAGCATAGGCCAGTACCACACCCCACCTTGGAAGTACTCTTCATTGTCTTAAATTTTCTGGAGTATGCCATATGCTTTGCCAAATGCTTGATCAAAGTTCAACTGACAACAATCAGATTCATACATTTATATTAGGGTCAAATTTGTTGGATGTAGATTTATTGTAGGTGCCTTGCAGCCTACTATAGTAATCAATCTCCCCTACCCATTCTAAATTTGGTTTTGTTTTTTTTCTGTGCATGAGTATTTTGTTGGCATGTTATGTAGATGTACCATTTGCTAGAAGAGGGCATTGGATCTCTTGAACTAGAGTTAAGAATGATTGTAAACCACCTTGTGTGGGAAATAAATCTGGGTCCTCTGTCAGAGGAAATAATGCTCTAAAACCACCTAACCATCTCTCCTGTTTGCCTGGGAGGGTTTTGTTTTGTATTTGGGCTTTGTTTTTGACATGGTCTCACTATGTAATCTTGGGTGGTTTGGAACTGGTTATGTAAATTAGGATGGCCTTTAACTCAGAACTGCCCACCTCTCCCCATTATTAATATGCCTCTAAGAAAAAAAAATCTGACTCATTTTTATGGGAGGTTAAACTTAGCTTAGGCTACATGTCAAATTGAAGGCTTAATTGACTTCATTAACGCATGTATCCTGTACCTTCGGAATTGTTGATTATTTTTGTAATTTTGGTTTTGTTTTTAGTTTGCTGAGAGTCTGCTGCATGCAACCTCAAGCAGGCCTTCATTCTTATCCATCTTCACGTGAAGCTATACTAAGTGTTAAAATTATACGTGACCCACCACATCTTTAGTGTGCCTGTGTGTGGTGCTGTTTCTTAGTCTGGTGAATTTGGGTTTCAGTTTAGGCTTTTACCATGAGTCACATGGAACTTTTACTTAGATTTTCTTTTTTCTTTTTTTTTTTAAACAAAAAGCTTTAGTTTTAGCTGGGCAGTGGTGATGCACACCTTTAATTCCATTCCACCGAGCACTCAGGCAGGCAGATCTCTGGTGAGTCAAGGCCAGCCTGGTCTACAAGACAGCTAGGGCTGTTACACAGAGAAACCTGTCTCAAAAAAAAAAGTTGTGTTTACTTTGTGTGTATGAGTATTCTGCGTGTTTGGATACCAGTTGGATACCAGGTACAGCCAGATGTCAGATCCCTTGAAACTGAAAGCCAAAGAAGATTGCCAGTCACCACATGGCATATAAGATACCTATTGTAGAGTGTAGGATGCTGCATAAAATGTTTGCCAAGTCTGGATGGTGATGGTGCGCACCTTTAATCCCAGTACTTGGAAGGCAGAGGCTCTCTCTGACCTCAAGGCCAACTTGATCTACAAAATGAGTTCTAGGACAGCCAATGCTACAGAGAGAAACCCTGTCTCTAAAAACAAAGAAAAAAAGTTTGAGGTTAAAAATTGGCCTACAGCGATAATTATTGGGGGTGTGTGTGTAACTCGCAGCTTGTGTCTTTTTTTAACCACATGCCATAGGCTTCCCAACATAAATCAATTTTCTTACCAGGTAAGTTCTAGTAGTATTGTGATAGAATACCTTATTCTTGTCCTAGATTATAGTGGTTTATTTATTTTGGGGTTTTGCTATCATAACATTTTAACTTGTTTTTTAGGTGTGAAGAAGACACCTGAATCATGGGTGACATTAAAAATTTTCTGTATGCCTGGTGTGGCAAAAGGAAGATGACCCCTGCCTATGAAATTAGAGCAGTAGGAAACAAAAACAGACAGAAATTCATGTGTGAGGTACTAAAGAATACAATATATTTGTATGCTTTCATTTGTTATATAAAGGAATGTTTGTTTGGAAAGGCTAAGCTGTTGCAGGTTAGGAAAAATTATTTTGACTTGGCTGTTTACTAGAAAAATTATTTTGATGTTCCCAAAACAACTTCGATGCTTGTAAGTTAAGAAGATAAGTGCTTGTAGTCTTAATAACTTTATTTTTGTTTGAGAGGGCACGGAACAGTTTTACTTCTCGATCTCTGGCTGGCCTCTTTAACTTTGTAGATGAGGCTGGCTTCAGGCTCAACTGCCTCACAAGTGCTGTGATTAAAGGTGAACACCATACTTGGCTTCTTTCTTAGAGAAGGAAAGTATTTAAAAGAAAAGTAGAGAGCTTTTCTTTTAGTTATTATAAAATCGCTGTGTTACATGATTGTGTGTGCATACAGGCATATAAAAGTAAAACTTGTGAGGGTCTGTTTTTCTTTCTGTACAAGTCTCAAGGATCTAATTCAGCTCCTCACATTGGAGGCAAATGCCCTTGCTGAGTTACCTTGCTGTGTGGGGGGCACATTTTGATTGTGATGAGAATGGCACTTAAGGCCTGACTAGGCAAAGCACTGTCCCATTGAGGTTACCAGCACTCAGGAGACAGAGACGGAGGCAGGAGAAACTAAGAATTCGAGGCCTGCCTGTCTGGTCTACAGAGTGAATTCCAGGACAGCCAGGGCTACAGAGAGAAAACTGAAAAGAAACCCAACCTTAAAATAGTTTATTGTGGGAATCTGAGCCACTTCAATTGATACTATTGGATCAGCATATCAGTGAAAAATACAATTCCATGCTTTTAGTAAAATTCAGTGTTGCAGGGGTGTGCTAAAAGTATGCTTAAATGCATGTTTAAAGTAGCTAGCTGTTCATGCTTTATCTTGATGGGCCATTTAATGAATAATTATTTTTTTTAATTCTAGAATTACCAAGGTTTAATTCAACTTTTTTCCCCTTGAATCTTAAAGGTTCGAGTAGAAGGGTTTAATTATGCTGGTATGGGCAATTCCACCAATAAAAAAGATGCACAGAGCAATGCTGCCAGAGATTTTGTCAACTATTTGGTTCGAATAAATGAAGTAAAGAGTGAAGAAGTTCCAGCCGTTGGGGTAAGTATTTATGGCCAAGAACTTGAGCTGTCTTTATGTCTGCTTTCACATTTCTCTGGGTTCAAATTAACAAGACTGATTTACAGGTGAGTGGACATTGTTTGCAGGGCTATCATAAGAGTATAGTGATTATGTAAAAATGCAGTAAGTTTTAGAAACTTTAACACATGTTGAGATTTGTTCTATCTGAAATGGTGTAGAACTGATCCATACTCATTAGAAACCATACCTTGAATTGTGAATTTTGACATTTATCCATGCAGGCAATAAACAGTTGTTGGACACATGGCCAGTCAGATATGCCACCAGAAGAGTATAAACAGCCTGTACTTAGAACTTATGTGTTACTAAGGTACAATGCTTAGTAGGATGGGTATAAGAAGTTAGTGTTTAAAAAAAAAGAAGTTAGTGTTTGTTTCAAAAACTTGTTATTTTCAGAATAGGTGTTTTATTGGGAGATAGCACCATCGAGGCTTTGAGTGCTCTTATAGGTGATGGTGTATCTAGGTGCCAGTCTCTCATACCCCTCCCCTTTAGTTTTTTTCAAGACAGGGTCTATATAGCTCTGACTGTCCTGCAACTCAACTGTGTAGATAGATGATTCTGGCCTCCAACTCACATATCCGCCTGCCTCTGCTTCCTAACTATTGGGATTAAAAGCTTACATCTATTCCCAGCCAACATCTCATTTCTAATCCCATGGTATTGCTAATCTTAGGTTGTGAGATTTTGGGGGATAGGATAGGTGTTTTTGAAGGCCTTTTCCTTGTATATCTTTCTAAAGCACCCTAACCTTGAGCTCCAGAAGCTACAGTTTCAGGTGTCAGTTCCTGAAATTCAGTTCTAAGATTGTCTTAATCCTTTTTTTCCCTTATAAAGATGCATGTTACATATTCCAGGCTGCCTAAAATTTTTTAATGAAGACAGGATTTTATTTATTTATTTGGTTTTTCGAGACAGGGTTTCTCTGTGGCTTTGGAGCCTGTCCTGGAACTAGCTCTGTAGACCAGGCTGGTCTCGAACTCACAGAGATCCGCCTGCCTCTGCCTCCCGAGTGCTGGGATTAAAGGCGTGCGCCACCATCGCCTGGCTTTTTTTTTCTTTTTATGTATATAATATTCTGTTTGCATGTATGCCTGCAGGCCAGAAGAGGGTGCCAGATGTCCTTACAGATAGTTGTGAGCCACCATGTGGTTGCTGGAAATTGAACTCAGGACCTGAAGAGTAGCCAGTGCTTTTAACTGCGGAGGCATTTCTCCAGATCGAGGATTTTATTATTAGAACTCATTACATATACCAGGCCGGCATTGAACTCACAGAGATCTGCCTGTCTCTCTCTCAAGTGCTGGGATTAAAGGCGTGTACCACCACCACAAGGCAGACTGAGGGTGGTTTTATACTCATTTTTAAAAAAAATTATTTGAAGTTGGGTCTCTGGCCAAGACTGGCCTTTAGATCTCTTTGCCTGGGTCTCCAGACTTGGGACATGAGGTCCAGCAGGCTATATTGTGCCTCCACCCCCCTTTTTTTTTGCTTTGTTTTGCTTTTCAGGACAGGGTTTTTTGTTGTTTTTTTGTATAGCCCAGTCCATCCTAGAGCCAGACTGGCCTAAACTCAGAGGTTCACCTCTACCCTGAGTGTTGGGATTAACCACCATTGTTGGAGTTATTGTGCTTTTTAATTTTTAAATATTTATTTTAAGGGTATTTATGTTTGGCTTAAGTGTGCGTGCCTAGTGCCCACAGGTCAGAAGACATCAGATCTGGAACAGGAGTTATACTAGGAAGAAAGTCCTGGTCCTCTGCATGAGCAGCAGGTTCTCTTAACCACTGAACTACCTCTCTGGCCCCTATATTGTTCTCTAATGAACTTTGTTATCTTTGTATAGAATAAGTTTCAGAAGTTTGTTGTGTACCTAGTTTAGGAGTTATCTCCCTTAATATGTTTGCAAATTTTGCTCATGGAGCTAAATTTTCAGACTTAATGTTAAAAGCATTTTGAAAACTTCTCAGACAGGGTCTTAAATATCCTAGAATGACTATGTAACCAGGGTTTACTTGGTTGACGTTAGTAGTTCTGCCTCTACTTTTTGTGTGTGGTGGGTGGTTTTGAGACATAGTAGCACTGGCTGTCTTGGAACTAACTAGCTATTGTAGACCAAACTGGCCTCGAATTCACAGAGATCCACTTGATTCTCTGCCTATCAAGCACTGGGAATAAAGGCATGCACCATCACCGCTTGGCTCTGCCTGTACATTTTTTAAAATTATTTATTTAACTTTATTTTATGTGAATCCGTGTGAAGGTGTCAGATCCCCTGGGACTGGATTTTCAGGCAGTTGTAAGCTGCCATGTGGTTGTTGGGAATTGAGTCCTCTGGAAGAATAATCAGAGTTCTTAACCACTGAGCCATCTCTCCAGCCCTCTGCCCCTACTTTTTTTTTTTTGTTGTTGTTGTTCTTTTTTTTTTTTTAATTTATTTATTTATTATGTATACAACACTCTGCCTCGATGTATGCCCAGGCGCCAGATCTCAGTACAGATGGTTGTGAGCCACCATGTGGTTGCTGGGAACTGAACTCAGAACCTCTGGAAGAGCAGCCAGTGCTCTTAACCTCTGAGCCATCTCTCCAGCCCCTGCCCCTACTTTTTAATCCCCCTGCTTCCACCCCTCCAAATGCTGAGATTACAGGCATGCGCCATAGTACCTGGTTTGCAAACAATAGTGCTTTAAGTGAAGTAAAGAAATGCAGCCAGGCATTCCAGACTAGCAAGTGTCTTTACTTAAATTTGTTTCATTGACCCCCCAATACTATTGTGTAGTTGGGTTTGGTTGTTTTTTTTTTAAATATTTGAGAAAAGATCTTAGTATGTAGTCCTTTCTAGCCTGTTTTACTATATAGATCAGACTGGCCTTGAACTCAAAGATCTGCCTCCCACTATCTCCAAAGTGCTGGAATTAAACAGCTTCTAATAGTATTAAGAAAACTATTTCTCAGTTAAAAAATGAAAACAAGCTGGACTCGATGGTTCAAGTCTATGATATTGGCATTTCTAAGACAAGAAGCAAGATGTAGACTACATGACAAGTTTCAGGCTGTCTAGGGTATTGTCTAGGCTATCTTAAAAAATGGTAACAGCCGGGCGGTGGTGGCGCACGCCTTTAATCCCAGCACTCGGGAGGCAGAGGCAGGTGGATCTCTGTGAGTTCGAGACCAGCCTGGTCTACAAGAGCTAGTTCCAGGACAGGCTCCAAAGCCACAGAGAAACCCTGTCTCGAAAAAACAAAAAAAAAATGGTAACAGTAAGAGGCAGGCAGATCTTTGTGAGTTCAAGGCCAGCCTGGGCTACAGGAGCTAGTTCCTGGACAGGCTCCAAAGCCACAGAGAAACCCTGTCTCGATGACCCCCCCCCCCCAAAAAAAATGGTAAGAGCAAATTCACACCAGTAATCAAAAGGTTTCTGCACCCCAATAAGCCTCTTTGCTGACACAATAATCCGAATCAGACCAAATCAATCCGAATTGGAAAAGGTCCAGGTTTAATGGATACTAGTGCTCCCATATGGCTTTCCAGCACCCCAGAGAGGAGACTGGGAAGGAAGACCAAAAAAACCCACATCTTTGTTCTGGGGTGCTGTGGGAGTGGTCTTAGTCTCTGGGGAGGGGTCATCATTTGGCGGGCCCCCTCTTTGGTGGGGTCTAGAATCAGACAACTCCCAGGAGACAGGGCTTGGAATGGAACTTCTACCCAAACATTTCAGACTCTTTGTTTTTCGAGGCAGGGTTTCTCTGTGTAGAGTCTGTTCTGGAACTCTGTAGAACAGGCTGGTCTCAAATTCACAGGGATTTAATCCCTGCCTGCCTCTGCCTCCCATTGCTGGGATTAAAGGCATGTGCCACCACATCCCCAGACACTTTGAATAAATGGATGCCAGTGGCTTGGGTGATGCTTCCACCCAAACAGTAATCTTACTGATGTTCAAACTCCCAGTTGCCTTAGTGTAAGACTGTCATGAAAAAAGGTATACTATGTAATTAACTGTATAAACAGAAATTTGAACACATGAATCTTTTAACTTTATTAAAGTTCTAGCACTTAGTAGGCTCAGGTAGAGAAATTGCCTGGAGTGGGTAATTCTGATATCATAGGTCTTGCCTTAAAAATGGCATTTATCGTAACGTTAAATACTTCAGTTACTATATAAGAAAGACAAGGTTTCACTATGTATTTTACAGCTCCTCCTGGAACTCACATGGATCCACCTGCCTCCTGAGTGCTGGGACTAAAATTGTGTGCCACCATGTCACACACTTATATTTTAGAGATTATTTCACTAGCCTTTGCCGTCCTTAACTTTTAAGTTGTGATGGCTTCAAATTTACAGCTAACCTCTGAATCCTGCCTTCCTGTTGCTGGGGTTGAAGGAATGCTTTACCATATTTGGCACCAGAAATTTATCTAATGCTTTTTAATAAGATAGGATCTCATATTCTGCAAAAATTTTCCTCTTCCTCCCCACTTCTGAAATTAAGCACATATACCACTATTCCCAGCTGCTTTCTTTTCTCACTCAGAAAGCAGAGAAGCAGGGTTTCTCTGTAACAGTCTTAACTGTTCTGGAACTAGCTCTAGACCAGACTGACTTTGAACTAGTCATAGAGATCCCCTGCCTCCCAAGTGCTGGATTAAAGACATATGCCACCATTGCCCAGATTAGCTTTGAATTCTTGAGGGTAGTGTTATTTCCTGTTAAGGATGTATAATAGTTGGACATCCTTAAGTGGTCAGATGTTGAGGAAACAAACACCAATGGAGAAAGACAGGTTATAGCAAGACTTACTTTCAGCAAGTGGGGATGGGTTATTTAAGAGTTTGGTATACGCTTAAATTACATGAAGCTGTCTCTAAGAAATAGGGAAAATACTGTTGCAAAGGATCTTTAATAATATGGCATCTTTTGAGTCTTGAAAGAGACTTCTAGTTCCTCACACACACACACAAAAAGCCAAAACAAAGCACTGACACTGTTTTGACATTGCCTTGTACAGATTGTACCACCCCCACCCATACTTACGGACACATCTGATAGCACAGCAAGTACTGGAGAAGGTGCACCACCACCCATGGGAGGACCACTTCCTCCACATCTGGCTCTCAAAGCAGGTAAGAAAGACTTGAATATCTGCACTTGACTGAGAATAACACTATTATGGTTGTTCATGTCTATTTGGAGAGTTTTATTCTTAGTTTAAAAAACAAATCTATATTAAAAATACATTATGGGTAGTAGTCTCATGCCTTTAATTTCAGCAGAGGCAGGCTAATCTGAGTTCGAGGTCAGCCTGGTCTACAGAGTGAGTTCCCGGACAGGCCCCTAAGCTACGTCAAAGCCTGTCTGAAAGCAAACAACAAAAGCCAAGAATATATATTAGTACCTAGGACAGAGAGACTACCATGCCCGAGGATGTGTTCTAAATCAACTAGCATCCAATATGGGCAGAAACAGATTGGGCAAGTTGGCCAGGCCAGCTTTTAATGTACTTGCTGTGAGAAAAACCACCCGGATGAAAGCAGTTCAAGGGAGGATGGGTTTATTATGGTTCACAGTCCATCATGACAGATTTCAAGGTGGGAGGAGATTAAAGCAGAAAGCAGCTGGTGACTTTGCAAAAAACAGAGCAGTGAATTTTCACTATTACTTAGTTTCTAAGGAAAGGAGTCTTCCCATTGGGTTGGCAGTTTTATGCACTCTGGTTAACTTAGCCAAGACAATCTCTAACAGACAATTACTGCTAGAGGATTTAGTCAACAGTTACATTAATTTTGTTTTGTTTTTTCGAGACAGGGTTTCTCTGTAGTTTTTGGTGCCTGTCCTGGAACTAGCTCTTGTAGACCAGGCTGGCCTCGATCGAACTCACAGAGATCCGCCTGCCTCTGCCTCCCGAGTGCTGGGATTAAAGGTGTGCTCCACCACCGCCCGGCGTTGTTGTTTTTCAAGACAGTTACATTAATTAATCATCAGAGAGCTTATTTACTGTTTCTTGGAGATTATACTATCATTTCCACATGCATAGGCATAGACAATCAACAAAGAAATGAACTGGATTGGGTTGTCAGTTACTTAAAATTTTTAAGATAGTCCTTAAAATTAAGATAGTCCTGATTCAGGTGCCCTTCCATATTACTGAGAATGTGTGCTCAAACACAAAATGACAATTTTTTTAGGAGTATTCTTTAAAATAATTAAAATTTCTTTTTAGTTAAAAGAGTGATTTTATTTTATTTTGTTTTATTTATTTATTTATTTATTTATTTATTTATTTATTTATTTATTTATTTATTTATTAGCAGAGAATAATTCTGGAGTAGAGTCTTCATCTGGCTATGGTTCTCCTGGACCCACCTGGGACAGAGGAGCCAATTTAAAAGACTACTACTCAAGAAAGGAGGAACAAGAAGTACAAGCGGTAAGGCTCTTACGATGTCACATCCTTGAAAATAGGATTTGGGGTAGAATTCACAGCAGGGTTGAGTATCTCTACAAATTCATAATATAATTAGTTATTGGGTTTTCTGTTAATATTTTTGAGACGGTATCTTGATCATGTGGCCATAGCTTAAAAGCTGTTTTTAATGGTTGCTAGTACTAACCTGCTTGTAGTCCAGCAGTAGAAAGGGAATGACATTCAAGGCCAGCCTGAGTGACAGTTCCAAGAACATAGGAATTTTAGAATTCCTGTCTTTTCTCAAAAATAAGGGTTTTGGATAGTTCAGTGATATAAGTACTTGTCTAGTCGTGCGCAAGACCGTGGATCTCAGCACTACAAAAACAAAACCTGGTTTTTGTATTGGAAAAGAGATGTTACTTGTTATTGTACCTTAAGTACTGATAAGTAGTGCAGCCAAATTTAATCATCATTGATTCCACAGACTCTAGAGTCAGAAGAAGTGGACTTAAATGCTGGGCTTCATGGAAACTGGACATTGGAAAATGCTAAGGCTCGCTTGAACCAGTATTTCCAAAAAGAAAAGATCCAAGGAGAATATAAGTACACCCAAGTGGGTCCCGATCACAACAGGTTTGCTTGTTTCACTATTTTCTTTGTAAAGAAGTTAAGGTTGTTTGGCTGTTTATGTTTTAACCAAATGTTACCCAGTTTATTGTATGCATCAGCAGTGAATTGTAAAAAGATAAATATGTATAAGAATTACTGACTTGTAGTTACCATAGTTTTCACTTAAGAATGTAATGCTGTTGTATAAGAAGTCCTACAAAAGTCTGTTGCTAGACTTTTAAGATTATCATTTGGCTGAGGCCGAAGGCCTTAACATCCACTGGCGATTTGTTAGTTGACCTAATCCGATGGTCAGAGGTGATTTTGTTTGGTGTAGTTTCATTGGAGATAGATAGCTTTAATACTTGAAATGGTTCTGGTATGTTTTGTTGTTTTAGTAGATTGTATTTCGTCTGTATCCAAATTTGACTTGAGTTTGATGTTGGCAGCTCTTTAAAGAATCCTGTTTCTTGAATACCATGAAGTCGAAGGATCGCGAAGGTTTTATATGTGACTTAAATTAGAATGCTTTTTTTCCTGTTAAGTTTATAAAACTGAATGTAAGGGAAGATATGTGACCGTATGTTTCTCAGCCTGCTTGATGTTCTTCCTAAGAGCATTCCAGGGTGTAGTACTTATTACTCCCAGGAAGGCTCATACAGATTAGATTCTTCAGGGAGGCACTATATTTTTATTGCAAGAGAAAGGAAGCAGTTTTGGAAAATGTCTTAATTGGATTTGCTGTCTTTCATTATAAAAAAATTAAATTATCCAAAATAAATTTAAAACATTTTTCTTAAATCAAAGTGTTCTCCCTTGGGTGCAAATAGCAACCCTAAAATTATCATTACATACAAAAAAAACAACAAAAATTGACCGCATACTCAAAATGATCAGAGCATGGCTCCTCCTGCTTCCTACTGCTTTGTTCAGTCCTGAATTCTCAAATACTATATGCTTGGTATCATTGTTTTCATTTTGTTATCAGATAAAAAACAAAACAGACTATAACAATTTTTAATGCTTTATGTGTAACTTATTGGACTTGCCAGCTCCTGGTAGTTTTTCTTTGTAATAATAATTGGAAATGCTGGTGATAGAGCTCAGGTGGAGCATCTCCATAGTTTGCTTGAGACCTAGAGTTCAAATTCCCAGCATTAATAATAATGTCTTAACATTATCATTACTATTGTTATTATATACATAATTGTGCCTAAAACTTAACTGAATTGCTGCCAAAAAGCTTGATTTCAGTATCTTACTGATTTCTGATGTAAAAGCAAAGAATTCAGGACAAGACAATGTAAGAGGCAGACAGTTGGAGCTGGGACACATTGCTCCTTGTATGTCCTTTATTGAAAGGCATAACAGACAGCAACACCAGAGGTTTGTGTTCATATACACATGTGCTGATGCTTAGGCTGAACTAAGCAATCACATGGGAAACTATTGTAAACTGATTTCTGGTGTTGCTGTTCCCCCCTAGGTGGAGGAGAATGAGATTGAGTGCTGACTTTAAGCCTGGCTGAGAAACATACTGTCATCGGTGTCATTAATGAAAGGGTGGATGTTGTTCCCCTGAAAGCCAGTGGCCTTTGACCCCTTGAAGCCCTTGTACCTGAAGGTCAGTTGACAAAGAAGTTTAGGAAGGAGACTAACATTTTTTTTCCCTAAGCTTCACCTAACCTTTTGTTCACAGCACAAAGTCAAGTTTGAATGTACGAGCAGTGAAGGACCAGCATACTTTTGCTAAAAATCTAAATTTATTCCTTAGAACCTGCTAGCAGTTTTAGCTGTAATGTAAAAAATGACTTTTGTTCTCTAGGCCCTGGTTTAAATACCTAAAAGTAGGCTAAAATATTTTTTTTTGTCACCAAGGACTTCTTGCAGCTATATGTAATCAGGACTCTGCCACAGGAGCTACTGGTATATAGTGCTTGCATGTATGAACTTGCCCTAACAGGTTGTAACTAGTATATATATATATATAATTTGAAGAGTTTGGTGTTTTTCTTACTTAGCTACAAGCTAAACAAAATTTTTTTTATTGAAAGCATTCTCATATTCAGATTCTAACCTTGGAATAAAAATAAGTAAATCTATAATAATCTAAAAATGTAACATTTTCTTTTCATGAAAGAAAACTCCAGCTGTTAATAACTAATGTCATACATATTTGCAGTTTATATACTTTTTGTTCTAGGATTGGACAGAAATAAATGTTCAGAATGTTTTTTTGCTATAATTTTTATTGAATGCAGTTGGAAAACCTCCCTGACTAGGTAGATATGGAGTTAGTAACTTAGAGTGATAAATTTCTAACCTTGTTTGTATATGTTGTTACAGGAGCTTTATTGCAGAAATGACCATTTATATCAAGCAGCTGGGCAGAAGTAAGTGTAATTCCTTTTAAACTACTCAAAGATTTTGCAGTGAAGATATTTTCACATTATAAAGTCTTGAGATACTTTGAAAGAACATACAACACTATAGAGAAGTTAGTTTTAGCCTATTACATTGAAAAATTGAACTATTCATTAATGGGAAAGAATAGGAGAGTAACACAGGATTTTGAGAGTTGTTGATACTGTATACTAACGTGGGAGCTAGGTATTTAAATTTCATGCATAGTAATTTGAGTTATGGTTGTAGAGTGGAAGAAGTTAGACTAGGGAAAGTTGAGGGTAGGAGGTGCACTGTGGATACCATTATGCATCATATAAACAGATGATGAAATCAACAGTCTAGACATGAAGCGCCTGTCTTAGACCTAGGCACAAAAACAAGCCAGCTTGTATTTGTCTGTTTCCTTAAGTGATGTAGATTTCCTTTTATAGGAGTTTCATTTATAAAATTGGTAGCCTTTTAGACTTGACAGTTACCAAAATAGTTGGTCACCTTATAATAATGCCAGAGAAACCTATCTGAAACAGCAGGTTTTAGGAACCATGATACCTATAATATTAACATTTTAGGATATTACTGGAGTTCAACACAGGTGTAAATCTCCTAAACCATGTATGCAAAAGATGCTTGTGTAATATTTTAGTAGTCAGATCATGAAGGATGTTTACAGTTCAAATTTTTAGTAGCGAAATGGAATTTAATGGGTTGGATTGGGTAATAAAATTGAAAGCAATAAGCTATTGCATTTGAGAACCATGTAGCTAGGAATGGTGGTGGGACCTGCATTGTGTGTATTAATGTAGGAGGGCAGCCTATAAGTTCCAGTCTTGTATAAGAGAGAAAAACTTTGTTTTAAAATAACAAAATACCAAAGGTTAAATAGAGCCAATAGGTAAATTTGTGGATTTAGGAGATAAGCAAATTTGATGGTAGATTGCTTACTTATAGGATTATTGATTCAGTATCCTGTACATTGAAACAACTGTGAACCAAAGTCCCTGGAACTCTAGCTATCAGCATTTTGTTAAATAATGGTCTTTTTCTTTGGGTCTCAATGGTAATAAGATTATATTCAGAAGGCTCCAAATTAAGCCTTTTGTTCAAAACAAACCCAAAAGCAAGTTTTAAAGAGGCATGGGGGCTGGGCTTTTAACTTATTTGGTGATTGTTTGCATTTATTTCTGGCTCAAGTACCACACAAGCTAGGTAAGGTGGCATGGCGCACTGAAAGATGAGGCAGGAGAATCAGAAATGTGGTCCGGGTATTGGGGCCACTTTGAGACCTGCCCATCCTACATAGTGAGTAGCCACATTCAGGGCTACATGAGACCCTTGTCTTTAACAAAAACAGTTAAAAGTTACCTTTTACTACATAGAATGTTGGAAATTATGCCATGACTACATGAGACACTCAAAAACAACCAGAGAGAAACCATGAGAAAGCCACTAACCTTAGGAAAACAAAGAATAAACTCATCCATAGTAGATGATAGAAAGGCTGAGATGGTACTTATATTAATTCTTCGGCAATAAGGTTTAGGGGGCTCTAGGTTAAGAGCACTGGCTGCACTTCCAGAGGTCTTGAGTTCAATTCCCAGCAACTACATGGTGGCTCACAACCATCTGTAATGAGATCTGGTGCCCTCTCTGGCATGCAGGCACAACACTGTATACATAATAAATAAATCTTCTTTAAAAAAGATTAAGACTTAAGGTTTGAGGATAGAAAGATACCCATACATTTTTTTTTACTGCCATAGTGTTAACTGTAAATAATTATACCATACATAATAGTGATTCAGATTATTTGATCAGAAGATTTAAAGGAATGTCTTGAATTGTATTTCTGAATTCTTAATGTAATTTAACACATGCTTAAATTTAGCATATGGAAAATTTCATAGCTGATAACAGTGGTTGCTTTTTAGTTTGGGGGGGGTAAATAACGTAACTTTGGCTTCCTTGGAGGAAAGAATTTGAGTTGTCTGCATTGAATTTCATACTAAAGCAGACGTCACAGGTGTGATAGACTGTATGACCTGTGAGACCTACTTATTTTAAAATTTGGTCTGGTTTGCATACTAAAATTTTGGATTTCAGACTCTGGTAATCCTAAGAAGCTGTGACCAGGATGCTGGAATGATGGCTCAGTCAGTGGTTAAGAACACTGACCCCTCTTCCAGAGGTCCTGAGTTCAATTCCCAGCAACCACATGGTGGCTCACAACCACCTATAATGAGATCTGGTGCCCTCTTCTGGCATACAGGCAGGATACTGTATAAATAAATAAATCTTAAAAAAAAGAGGCTGTGACTCAGGAAGTTTTTAAATTAACGTTTTTTAAATTAACCTCTTTCTTGATGTAATTGACCATTGTATATGTAATTTCATTTTATACTTAAATTTTGAGTTTATCATTTTTTAATCTGATTTAATGATGTGGTAATGACAACAGTTGAGTGTAGGCTTAAATGATTAGTTATATAGAATTGGATTTGGTTAATAAATAGAATGAAAAGAACTGATGTACTTTTTATCAGTGGTTGTTTAGTATATGAATGTTTAATTGTTACTGATGGCTCCTTGTTCAGCTCATTTCTGTCTTGGTAATCCTTGTAGGGATTTTCGCACGTGAACATGGATCAAATAAGAAATTAGCAGCACAATCATGTGCCCTCTCTCTTGTCCGACAACTCTATCATCTTGGAGTGATTGAGGCGTACTCTGGGCTTACAAAGAAGAAAGAAGGAGAAAGAGTAAGTATTTAGGCATTAATACTCGTAACTTAGTATTTGACTAAAGGAGTTGAATTTATAGTTGGAGGGAGGAATGACTTGGGGGACATGAGCATAATAATTAATGGAAATTAAGGCTTCTAAATGCTAGGCAGATGTTTTACTTCTGACCTGTATCAGATCAAAGCTTAGAATATCAAGAAATTAAAAGGTTGTATTTAATTAGCACTCTTTTAAGATCCACTGAGTGAATTGTAAAGATTCTCACTAAGAGGAATTTTTATGTCTATAATAGCCCTATTATATACTGTCAGCTCTCTATCTCTACTTTGCTAAAATTAATAGTTCTGAATTATTTATGGATGTGTTGATGATATTCTTTTTGTAGGTTGAGCCTTACAAAGTTTTCCTCTCTCCTGATTTGGAGCATCAACTGCAAAATGTGGTTCAAGAGCTAGATCTTGAAATTGTGCCTCCAGTAAGCATATATACAGCTTTTTGTAGTTAACTTTATTTTAAAATCTTCCCATAGACAAGTGTCTACATTTATTTATTTTGCTTTTTCCTAGCCCGTTGATCCTTCTATGCCAGTTATACTCAACATTGGGAAATTGGCTCATTTTGAACCATCTCAGAGACAAAACGCAGTTGGAGTGGTACCTTGGTCACCACCACAGTCCAACTGGAATCCTTGGACTAGTAGCAACATTGATGAAGGGCCCCTGGCTTATGTAAGTACCACATGCCCTCTAAGATTAATTTTGGGGTTTAAAATGTCTTCTTCCGTATATTTTCTTTATAAATTCCGTACATTTTATTTCCTCATATTTTACGGAAAAGTATACGGAAATAAAATTTTCTTTGAATGTTTTCTTTTTATAGGCTTCTACTGAACAAATAAGCATGGATCTTAAGAATGAATTAACATACCAACTGGAACAGGATCATAATTTACAAAGTGTAAGTGGTGAAAATTTTTAACTACATTGCCTAGTGTTTCAGAAAGAACATTGTTAGGTAGAATGGCACATTTCACCAAATTATTAATCATAGCTAACTGATAAAGTAGTGGCTTTTAATTCAGTCAGGACCTAGAAATGAGTTGTGCTTCTTTGTTGGTTTTCAAAAGTGCTAACATTTTGTGGCAAACAATTAATAAATTAGAAAGTTTCTGGAGACCTAAGAATGAAATAGGGGAATGAAGACCAAGAAAGATTATTTAGAAATTTAGTGAGAATCAATTCTATTAGAGATAAATAGGTATCATAGAATATATCACGAACTAAGCCAGTTAAAATACAGTATCTTTTTAATATGGAAATGGTTCTAATGAAGTTTTACTAAGTTTTGACTTTTCTATGCAGGTATTACAAGAGAGAGAGATGCTTCCTGTGAAGAAATTTGAACCTGAAATCCTGGAAGCCATTAGTCAAAATTCAGTTGTGATCATTCGCGGGGCCACTGGATGTGGTAAAACCACACAGGTTCCACAGTACATTTTGGATGACTTTATCCAGAATGACAGAGCAGCAGAGTGTAATATTGTTGTGACTCAGGTAAATAAAAAGCCAATGTGAGCTCTGTTAATAGTTTGGGAGTTGGAGGATTTTTTTTTGTTGTCAAATAAGGTTTCGAGAATGTTAAGACATTGTCACCTGCTTTCAGGGAGCCTAGATTGGTCTTAACGCAGGTTTCCTGCTGGTCAGACCTATGGGAGACCTTAAACCTTCTCTAAGGGAGCAGATGGTGGTTGAGAAGGGAGGGAGGAGGAATTGGGATTAATATGAAAATATTCCCAGTTTTACGGGGAAAAAATGTTAAAACTGTAATACCAACACACACTCTTTCCTGCTTTTCCTGTCCTTGGTAACCTAGAATCTTGACAGGTTAGGCACGCACCCTAACCACTTAACTATAACTTCTATACTCTAGGTCATCATTGAACTTGAAGCCTGGGGGTTCAGGCTTACGTTAGGTATACAAACACTCAACCAGGAATTTAGGCTAGCCGGGCAGTGGTGGTGCACGCCTTTAAGCCCAGCACTCTGGAGGCAGAGGCAGGTCAACAACATGGTGCCTCACAACAGTTATAATGAGATCTGGTGACCTCTTCTGGCTGGCAGGCACACAGGCAGACAGAGCACCATATATATAAAATAAATCTTTTAAAAAAAGGATCTTAGGTGACGCTTATGGCGCCAAGGGATCTCTCTTTTTTTGCTTTTTCAAGACAGGGTTTCTCTGTGGCTTTAGAGCCTGTCCTTGAACTAGCTCTTGTAGACCAGGCTGGCCTCGAACTCACAGAGATCCGCCTGCCTCTGCCTCCCGAGTGCTGGGATTAAAGGCGTGCGCCACCACTGGCCAGCTGGGATCTCATTTTTTAAGTTTTTGTAAGTAAGATAAGCTTGTCAGAGTGCTCATGCTTTGGGGACAGCTATTTCATAATCTGTCATGTTAAGCTGTTGGCGACAACTGACCATCAGGATAGATAGAGCATTGCAGAGTTACTATCATAGACCAGGGTGGCTTCAAACTTTGATCTGTGTCTTCTACATGCTTGAAGGTCAGTAAAGTTAAAAATTAATACAAACTGGGCAGTGGTGGCACACACCTTTAACCCTAGGCTAGCCTGATCTACAGAGTTCCAGTGACAGGCTCCAAAGATACACAGAGAATCTCTCTCTGTCTCTGCAAACTAAAAATAAAATAAAAATGGAGGTACCAGGATGGTGATGATAAAACACTTGGGAGAAAAATAGTAGGGTTAACCTGAAACTTAGCATTAAGCTTTACTTTTTAAGTATTTTTTGCAGTGTGTTTATGTTGCACATGTGGGTATTCGCAAAAACTAGAGTGTCATTACCAAGAGGTGGGACTTAATTTGTGAGCCATCTAACTAACATGGGTGCTAGAAACCAAATCTGAGTCCTTGAACAGTTCGGTGAGCCATCTTACTTAGTTCCAACTATGCTGAGTGTAGTGTTTGTAAGAACCAGTTTCCTATTGGTTTGTGCCTTTTCTCTTAGTCACTTGTAATACCATCATTCACTTGGGAACTAGAGATAAGTACTCAGATTAAAAATAAAGAGCCTTATTGTACCATAATGGAAATAGCGTATTCTCCATTTATTAAAGTTTCATATTTGGTAAAGATCATTTGTGTCCTCCCTTTCTCTGTTTCTAAGATAGCAATGAGAGCTTTTAAAGTAATTTAAAATTTTAGCTGGGTATGGTGTAAAGTTTGAAGTGAGACTCAGAACTTTTTGTATTACTAGTTAGGTAGAACATTTGGCCTAGCATGTAACATGTTCAGTCACCCATATAGCACATAGATACTTTTAAATAAGTATAACTAATTTTATAATTCCATATCACTTTTGTTTTGTTTTCAGCCCAGAAGGATCAGTGCAGTTGCAGTGGCTGAACGAGTTGCTTATGAGAGAGGTGAAGAGCCTGGAAAAAGCTGTGGTTACAGTGTTCGGTTTGAGTCTATACTTCCACGCCCCCATGCCAGTATAATGTTTTGTACTGTAGGTAAGTAATGCATTGTGGTACCTCATTTGTGACTTACTGTCATCTTTTTATTAAAATACAGAAAGTTTGTTTTGCAAATGTTAATCCTGTACAGAAGAGAGGCAGAAGCAGGCAAATAACTGTTAAAGGCCAGTCTGTTTCACAGAAAGTCGGGACAATGCCAAAAATACCTGAATGTGTCAGGATATTAATTATTGAAGACTGTTTTGACAATACAAAGATTGTGTTGTAGCAAGGTTGATTATCTAGTCATTTGCTTGATAGGTTTCTCTGTATAGTTTTATTATCTACATGATTTCAGTAAATCATGCCTTTTTTAAAGGTCTGTGCAATTAACCAACCTCAGCTAAAGTTTTTTGTGTTTTATTGACTCTAGGAAAGAAGCCTATCTCATAATTGTTTTTTTTTTAAGGTGTACTCCTAAGAAAATTGGAAGCAGGCATTCGAGGGATCAGTCATGTAATTGTAGATGAAATTCACGAAAGAGATATTAATGTAAGTAACCTATGAGTCAGGTTTGATTAGAAATCTCATCTTTGCTTTCTTTCTCTACTGCTAAATATTGTTTATTCAGAGAACCCAAATAAGTTAATATTCACATTGTAATGTTTACTATGATCGATAATAGTTTTATGTGATCGATAATAGTTTTATGTAACTTAGCATTTTAGTAGTGATTTATGGCCAGTAGCTGGTGGAATTGTATGATTTAGTTTTCCTTTGTGCTTTTTAGCAAAATGTTGGTAGGCGTTTATAGCTTAACATTTCAGATGTTAATTGTCACGGAAAATGAGAAGAAAATACAAATTTCTCACTTTTGCCTCATGGTTCTTGATAAACCAGTGCAAAGTTTTATTATATATAGTTGTAAGATTGGAAGGTGGATACTACAAACAACATTTTGAAATACTGCATTTATACAACAAAAAGTGATATCTTTAAAAGGATATTCTACATTGCTTTATCATGCAAACTATCCAGAGTTGCTATTGAAATCTAGTAGTTATTTTTTTTTTTTAAAGCATTGTAATATTTTTCCACTTTTTTAATTGATATCAAAAACAATTTCAGTAATGTCTTTAGACTATCACAAATGTTAAGGTCTATTTTACCACCCTGTTTAAACTTTTGTTTTCATTTTAATAGACTGACTTCCTATTGGTAGTACTACGTGATGTCGTTCTAGCTTATCCTGAAGTCCGTATCGTTCTTATGTCTGCAACTATTGATACTACCATGTTCTGTGAATATTTCTTTAATTGCCCTATCATTGAAGTTTATGGAAGGACTTTCCCAGTTCAAGGTAAATTTTGTGTTGATGTGATAGGAAGAAAATCATGATTTGTGCTGGAGGTTTTGCATTTTCTTAATTTAGAGGTCAGCGTGATAGTTTGAAAGATGTCTTAGCATTTGGGGAACCTTGCTTGCCTGTGGTACTTTGTTTTCCGGAGTAAAATCAAATTTCATTCACTTTTTGTAAGTGGTTTCTATGCTTTTTAAAATTTGAATCAACATAGAGCTCATATTGAAATAACATTACACAATCCAATTGAGGAAATATGAAAATATGCTAAGAGCTTTAACATTTTGGTGAAGTGTGTTCGCATGAAATGACTAGCCATGCTATGTTACTATATCTTTTAGTTCAGTAGTAAATTGTAGGTAACAGAAATATGGGTCATTCAGTGTTTGCTGTATAAGCACAAAGACCTGAGTTTAAATACTTGCCCAGCACCCATCTAAAAAGCCAGTTACTGTAGCTTATGCTTGTAGCCCCGGAACTAAAATGTTAGGAATGGGAGGTTCTACAGAACTTCCTGACCTATCAATGAGCTCAGATTTTGTGAAAAGCAATTGAGAAAGATTCAAACGTACATACAATACACTATAAAAGGTTAATATACCAATGAAGTATAAGCTAATTTTATTTCTCAGGGTATGGGTTTTAAAGTTCAAATATTTGCTGTGCATCTGTACTTTGGAGCTTTATAAAGATTTTTAGAGGGTAAGAACCTAGTTTCTGCGGGGCGATGGTGGCACGCGCCTTTAATCCCAGCACTGGGGAGGCAGAGGCAGGCGGATCTCTGTGAGTTCGAGACCAGCCTGGTCTACAAGAGCTAGTTCCAGGACAGGCTCCAAAGCCACAGAGAAACCCTGTCTCGAAAAACCAAAAAAAAAAAAAAGAGAGAGAGAGAGAGAGAGAGAACCTAGTTTCTTACAGATTGCAGTAAGAAATTGTGGATAATATTGTAGTGACTCTTAATTGCTGTAAAGAGACACCATGGGGGCTGGGAGAGATGGCTTGGCGGTTAAGAGCATTGCCTGCTCTTTCAGAGGTCCTGAGTTTAATTCCCAGCAACTACATGGTGGCTCACAACCATCTGTAATGGAGTCTGGTGCCCTCTTCTGGTCTGCAGACATACACACAGACAGAAATTGTGTACATAATCAATAAATAAATATTTAAAAAAAAGACACCATGGCCAAGGAAAGAAAAGGTTTTGGGTTAGTCCATGATTAATATGGTGTCTACCACTGAGGAAGGCAGGCATGCCTCTGGGACAACAACTTGAGTTGATAGAATCATACCTATGCTTTTTAAAAAATTGATCATCTGAACTTTTAAAATAACTTCTGCACAGTCCAATTGAGGAAATGCAAATACCGTAGGAGACTTAACAGTCTGTTGAAATGAATATTTATGCCAGTGCACTTGTTAAAACTTTTATATGTATTTTTTGTGTTTTTCTGCCTGCACGCATGTCCATGTGAGGGTGTCAGATGTCCTCAAACAGGAGTTGTAAGCTGCCACTTAGGTGCTGGGCACTTGAACCTGAGTCCTGGAAGAGTAGCCATCTCTCCAGTTCCATTCCACTACATTTTTAAAATCTCTCCTAATCTGCAGGCAGAAGTCAGTGATGGGCGCAGTTTGAGCAGAAAGTTAATGATGGTACTAGATTATACCTAAATCTCAAAATATAAATATACCCTGAATAGAAAAGTACGTGGTAACTAACAGATTTCCTTGTCAGTGGAATTTACTACTACTCAATATGTAGATTTGATAACAAATTTCGATCCTAATGTGTGTAGTTCAGAGTGACCTGAGAGCATTACTTAATAGTGAATAAAATTGGTGGACATTAATTTAGGTGATGGTGTGTGCACCTTTGGTTTGCAGTCTTGGTGGTCATTGGTGAAGATACAGAAGACAGATTATAGAGACAATTCTTAACTTTTTCGAATTTCAGGCACATTATTGGTTAGCTATCTTCCAGTCTTCAGAGTAGGAGAGTACATACAGTTTCCAAGTGTATTTCCTTGAAAAATGTGTATAAAGGGGAAGCCCCAGCTGGTTTTGTAGAAATTTATATACGAATTACCTAAATTTTTGTCTAGAGTTCAAGGGAGACATGTTTAGTTTACATTGTTGAAGTTTAATTATGAAAATTCACTGTTGGAATTTATAGTAGTTGGGAAAACTCTGGTTGAGCGGTTTGAATTACAGATTAGGTAATGAAAATCATTTTACGCATGTACCATTTTGTCAATTATGAAGTGCATAACTAATGTGATTATCCTTGCCAGAATATTTTCTAGAAGATTGCATTCAGATGACCCAATTCGTTCCCCCTCCAAAGGACAAAAAGAAGAAAGATAAGGAAGATGATGGTGGTGAAGATGATGATGTAAGTAGATTTCTTTACACACATTCAGGAATGAGAAATTTACATTGTGAGAGTGTTTGATGGAGAAGATAATAAGTGGTTAAAGCATAGCATGAATTAAATTGGCATTGCAGAGTCCTTTAAAATCATTTTTAATGTCTGTTATTAGGTTAATGACTTAATCCAAATAATTCCAGGTTCAGTGCCAAGAGACTTCTAAGACTACACAGGTTAAGTAGTTTATGGCATAAAAGTCTTAAAAGGATTTCTATAAAGTTCTGGGACTGTTTGTAGTTGAATTCTCTATATCCCAGGAAAATAAAAGGAAATTCAGTTTATCATAGGTTCTATATATAAAATATATATTCATGGATATCAGTCGTATAAGTGCTTCCAGAGATGTCGGGGCAGGTGTGCTTCCTTGCCGGTCAAATTGCAGATAAGTCCCTGATGTAGGTGATAAGAAATGAATATGGAAATGCCCTTTACTGCTGACCTTCTTTCTACCTTAGAAGTTGGTCAATCTCTGTTTTTAGAGACAAGGTTTCTCTGTAACAGCCTGACTGAAACAGTTTGCTTCCCCAGTGCTAGAGTTCACAGTGTGTTTTCCCAACCAAGCATAAATCAAATATGCCAGGCCTTCCTTTGAGCCACTAACCAGGTACCAAACAATGACATGGAGACTTAATAAATAAATATTCATTACGAATGCTTGTCTTTGTGCTTGGTTCTAGCTAGCTCTTAATAACTTACCTATTTCTCTCCATCTATGGTTTGCATTGTGTCTTTTCTTCTGTATGTCTTATTCCCTCTGGTTGACTGGCTACTGCCTAACTGGTTGGCCACTGACTGGCTGGCTGGCTAGCTTGCTTGCTTCAGGAGTCTTTTTTCCTTGTTCTCTTTTTCTATTTATTTTCTGCCTAGCATCCAGGCTTATTCTCCTGCCTAGCTATTGGCTGTTAGTTGCCTTAAGATGAAACATTATCATTAAACAAATGCCATATGAATAAATGCAACATATCTTTACACAGTTGCAGTAGTATTCCAAAGTACTGGTTTCATAATGAAAGTATTACTATCTACCCTAGGGTTAAACAGTATTGTTAAATGTTACTTGCTTAGAAAAAGTAAACCCAAGAGAATCAAACTGTTAATTATGCGTGACAAATCTCGTTTTCTTGCAGGCAAATTGCAATCTAATCTGTGCTGATGAATATGGTCCAGAAACAAAATTGAGCATGTCTCAGTTGAACGAAAAGGAAACTCCTTTTGAACTCATTGAAGCTCTCCTTAAGTACATCGAAACCCTCAATGTTCCAGGGGCTGTGTTGGTCTTCTTGCCTGGCTGGAATTTGATATATACTATGCAAAAGCATTTGGAAAATAATTCACATTTTGGTATGACTGAGTTCTCTTGTTTTAGATTTATGATGAATATGTTTACTTTAATATTAGCTTGTATGTTGCTGTGTTTAATGAAGGTATGTGTAATGAAGAACAATGTTTTAACTTGCTCTTTTAGTTCTTATCCTTTTTGTATTGTAGGAAGTCACCGGTATCAGATTCTACCTCTGCATTCTCAGATCCCTCGGGAGGAACAGCGCAAAGTGTTTGATCCAGTTCCAGATGGAGTGACCAAAGTAAGGAGGGAATTACAGTGAGGTCAGATGTGAAAGAGATGTTAAATATTAATAAATGTTTGAATGCCTCTTGGAAAATGAACAAATATCAAAATCTAAATAGAAAAAGGTCTTCCAGTCTAACCTTGATAGATTCCCCCCCCCCCCCCCCCTTTTCTTATTCTTGTTGCTGTAATTCCTCTTTTACTACGGGTTAAATGATTTTCTGGTCATTTGTGTGTTCATAAATAGAATATTTTCTATAGTATAATTTTTTTTGTATTTTTTGCAGGTTATTTTGTCCACAAATATTGCTGAGACAAGCATCACCATAAATGATGTTGTTTATGTCATTGACTCCTGCAAGTAAGTTCCAAAGAATTTTTTTACTGTTAGCAACTGCCAAACTTTATCATATAACCTTTTGTGTAATTTTTCAATTTACTGAAATTTTTTTTATGGTTTATTTAACTTTATTTCATGTGCATTGGTGTGAAGGTGTCAGATCCCCTGGAACTGGATCTTCTGACAGTTATGAGCTGCCATGTGGGTGCTGGGAATTGAACCCGGGTCCTCTGGAAGAACAGTCAGTGCTCTCAACCACTGAGCCATCTCTCCAGCCCCCTGTATTTTTTTTTTTATGTGTATCAGTGTTTTCTTTGCTTAAATGCCTGCACTAGTTGTGTGCCTGGAGGCCTTGGAGGCTAGAAGAATGTATAAGCTACCCAAGAACTAGAATTAAAGATGTTGTGAGCTGCCATGGGGTTTGTATCATTGCTGTGTACCATAACACTTAGTTTTTAACTTCATTGTCAATTTCTATACTTTTAGACCCAATGTGTTTGTATGTCTTAGGTGTAGTTGAAGAGTACAGACTAACCATATTTAGTAAACAACAAAAATTTACCACTAATATATTATTTTGTGTCATATAGTTTGTTATTTGTTTTTGAGTATTCTGTTGTTTAGGGATGACATGCAGTGACCATACTTTAAGCCAAGTATCCTGTAAGCAGTCATTCACTCTCTGGATCAAACCTATCTATCATATCTTTGAAGAAGCAAGAATATGTCCTCTCACCTTTGGTTAAGGTGTAACGGACCCATTTATTTAGTTTCCCACATAAACATAACCATTACTCAGAGTGACAGTCTCACTCCTTTAAGAATGTAGTGAACTCCAGACTTGTGGTTTAGCATCTATAGTGCAACTGACTCAAAGTTTATGTGAGTTGAGTCATGGTGTTGTCTATAGGTAAAGTCAGTTTTTGCACTTTAGTTGAGGACAGTAAAGCCTGGTTAAAAAGCTGGCATTATTATTGCACATATATCTTTCTAAGTAGATAAATTTATCAGTCATTCTGTTTTGTTTTTGAGTGTGTATGTGTTCACACTCATGCATACAACTGTGTAAGCCTGAGGCAACTTCATCTATGCACACACCTTATTCTGAGATAAGGTTTGTCCTTGAACACACTGGCAGACCGGAGAATTTCTAGAATCTATTATCTCGACATCAAGCATGTTATAATTTTGCTTATGGTATGTGGTGCGTATAATGTTGATGTATCTTTGAATAGATTGGTAGCTAAGAATATAAAGTCATTGATTCCTTCCTTACTTGTTCTGTCTTCAATAACTACTTTTTCTTGTTTAGACAAAAAGTGAAACTGTTTACTGCTCATAACAACATGACCAACTATGCTACTGTGTGGGCATCAAAAACAAACCTAGAACAGAGGAAAGGGAGAGCTGGCCGAGTCCGACCTGGGTTCTGCTTTCACCTGTGTAGTCGAGCTCGTTTTGACAGGTAGTAAAGTCTCTTTTTAATTTGACATTGGTTGTATATAGAAGTAAGTGAAGATCATGGAGAAAATTCTTAGCATTTCTTACTAAGCTGTCTTGTCCAATGAGATCAGTTTTAAAATAAGAACCTTTTTAAATCTTTTGTGTGTGTGTGTGTGTGTGTGTATACATATATGCAGTTCCTCCAACCATCAGTGTGCTTCAGTGAGGTATATTTAAACTAAATGGGATTATAGTGAGACTATGAAAAGAAATTTAGAGGTTGCTAGTGTTTTTTAACAAAAAGATTTGTGGATATTAATTCCATTTCTTTATCAGTTTGGAATTACAGATTATACAGGGATAGCTAGTTTTTTGTTAGCCATGTCTTAACATTTTAGGTTTTGGTCCATTGACTAAGACAGATTAACCTTGCTGGCCTTGAACTTGAGGGTGTGCCTGACTTTATCACCAAGTGCTGAGATTAAAGACCTGTCACCCATATTCAGCAGTAGAGTAGTTCTTATTTTTACCATATTACCTGTTTCATAATACTCATTCCCAAGACACATTGGATATTAAAGATGAAAAATACATGATATTTAGAGTTCTGGCTTTATGTGTAATTAGGACAGACAGTAAGCAATGTTCTAGAAAAAAATTAGTTAACTGTTTTACCAGCAATTATAAATGTACATTTAGATCAACATAGAGCTGCAACATTTAGATATGGAGTTCTTTCAAAAGTATTAGATTTTCGAAGTGGTAGCATTGACTTTTTCATGCTCCTTCACTTAGTTGAAAGGGCATGGCTTTGAGAGTAAAGACAGAAACCAGTTTATAAGTCTACTCTGTAAGGCACGGCTGTAATGCATAGGAAAAATTGTGGTAATTATAAAACGACGAGGAGAAAGGAACAATACCATATACTATTGTTTTTTATGCAGATATTGTTGGATTGTCATTGCACACATAGGTGAGGCTTACTTTTTTTCTGCTCCTGTAAATTTTAGACTGGAAACTCACATGACACCAGAGATGTTTAGAACACCTTTGCATGAAATTGCTTTGAGCATAAAACTTCTGCGTCTAGGTGGAATTGGCCAGTTTCTTGCAAAGGCAATTGAACCTCCACCGTTGGATGCTGTGATTGAAGCAGAGCATACGCTTAGAGGTAAATGCTGATACCTTATGCTATCCGTCCTTAGGTAGCAAGTTCCACTAACAAGTGTGTCAAATGAAGACAGACTTGGTAAAGCCGTGGTAGTAAAGGCTTCTTAGCATCACAATTTTCTTGAGCTTGAAGGCTGAAGGAGAATAAATGGGTCTCGTTTAGAAAGCATATAAGGTATATATAGAATGCTACATCTTAAGAATCAGTACATGCATTATTCCTTGACTTGTATTTAATATTAGCATGTATGTCTTAGAGTCTTTTTTCATCCCACATCTCAGATCTGTTAAAAAAAAAAAGTAGTGTAATGAAAAGTGAAGGCATTGAAGCCAGAAGCTCTCTGTATTGAATTTGGAATTTTGTACTCACTGTTAACCCAGATTCAATTTTTTTTCTTTTCCTTTCTTTTCTTTTCTTTTCCTTGATTTTCAAGACAGTGTTTCTCCGTAGCTTTTGTCCTAGAACTAGCTCTTCTAGACCAGGCTGGCCTCGGACTCCCAGAGATCCGCCTGTCTCTGCCTCCCAACTGCTGGGATTACAGGCGTGGGCCACCACCGCCCGGCTTCAATTTCTTTTTTATGGGTTATGTGGATACTTAATGCTGTTATTATTTTATTGACTAACTTTGGGCTATAGACCATCCACATTTGCCCAAAACCTATTTGAGTAAAAGGAACTATAAATAGTGTCTTGTATTTAGTATACCAGAATTCTTTTTTTTTCATGTTTTTTGACTAAATCATTTGCTCTGGCTTTATACTTGACTCTTGCATGGACATATAATGAAGTATGTACATTTATTGGCATTATCACTCACGAATAAGTATCTTCCCACAGAACTTGATGCTTTAGATGCCAATGATGAGTTGACTCCTCTGGGACGAATCCTGGCTAAACTCCCCATTGAGCCTCGTTTTGGAAAAATGATGATAATGGGGTGTATTTTCTAGTAAGTTTGTTTTCTTGTTTGTAGTTGAAATGGGATGGCTTTCATAAACGGAGGTGGTCTGTCTAGAAAAAAATTACGGGGGAAATGTTATGTTTTCAGGCCAGTTAGGTTTAGTACTTGTAAGTAGTATCCTCTCCAACAAAGGTTTCTTTCTGTTCATATTTGAAAGCCTTTCTGGCATAAAGATTGTGATTCACTGTTAACTTTTATTTTCCCAGTGTGGGAGATGCTGTCTGTACCATCTCAGCTGCTACCTGCTTTCCAGAGCCCTTTATCAGTGAAGGAAAACGCCTGGGCTATATTCACCGTAATTTTGCTGGAAACAGATTTTCTGATCATGTTGCTCTTTTATCAGTATTCCAAGCCTGGGATGATGCTAGGTATGGAGTTAAAGGCAATTGCTTAAGGAACTACGTAACTGTCTGAGTTTATAGTCCTGCATGCAAACTTGCTGAGCTTTTGAGAACGAATGCTTTTCCATTTTGTTTTAGGATGAGCGGAGAAGAAGCAGAAATACGTTTTTGCGAGCAAAAGAGACTCAATATGGCTACACTAAGAATGACTTGGGAAGCCAAAGTACAACTTAAAGAGATTCTGATTAACTCTGGCTTTCCAGAAGGTAAGATGTCTCTCATTTGTCAGCTGATAATTGTGGCTCATGTTGGTAAGTTCAGAATCCAGGAAACTAAAGCCAGAGTAGACTCATTGAGAATTCAAGGATTGACCGCTTAAACTAGTGATTGCCTAACATCCTTTCTCAATTACAGGAGAAAGCTTCCCCTTGCAAAATATTCTTTGTGAACTCTTGTCTTAAGCTAACATGTATATTGACAGCAGAGTACTCGTAATAGTCTCAGCTGTTTCTTGAAACATAATATATAATTCTATGATGCAACACTAATCCAACTTTCCATTTCCCTATAGTTGAGTTTGTCTTTTCTAAGTAGATTAAACTTTGTGACCTGAGAAGATTAATGAAAAATAGAATGTTTGTTAGCACCGGGAAGTAGAATTTTAAAGGGTTATGAATTGAATTCTTTCTAAACTGACACTGAAAATCAAAGGGAGAAAATATTTTTATATATTAGAACCTAAAAATAATATAGGTGAAGCTACTATTCAGCTTTTTATAGCAAGTAGAATTAACATTGTTTAGACTGTGTGGTGGCGGTGCATACCTTTAATACCAGCACTTGGGAGGCAGAGGCAGGCGGATCTCTGTGAGTTTGAAGCCAGCCAGGTATGCAAGAGCTAGTTCCAGGAAAGGCTCCAAAGCTAGAGAAACCCTATCTTAAAAAAATTCAAAACAAGAAAAAAAACAGCATTTAAATGATTTTGGTACATTCAAGTACATGTAGTAGAAATGATTTTTATATAGCACATTGCTGTTTGGTTTCCGTTCGATGATAAAAGTACTGCTAGGGTGTATCTTGGCTGAAAATAGCCTTCATTGCAGTGACATTTAGATTGTCCTTTTCATTTTCTGCTAGTAATAAGGATGGATACCTTTGATTACAGAATCTTATCACAAAAGCTCCTCCAAATAGTTGTCAGGGCGCTTAGCAGAGTCATACTATTACCTCATTTTTAACAATCATTTCTTTAAATTCTTTTTAACAGATTGTTTGTTGACACAAGTGTTTACTAACACTGGACCAGATAATAATTTGGATGTGGTTATCTCTCTGCTGGCCTTCGGTGTGTACCCCAACGTATGCTATCATAAAGAAAAGAGAAAGATTCTTACCACTGAAGGGCGTAATGCCCTTATCCACAAATCATCTGTGAACTGCCCTTTTAGCAGCCAAGACATGAAGTACCCATCTCCCTTCTTTGTTTTTGGTGAAAAGGTAAGATTAGGGAAGTCTGAAGGATCAGTTTTCTTTTCATGCTATAGCTAATTACCTGTCAGTGTGTAACATTTGGCCTTTTTTTATCTGCAGATTCGAACCCGAGCCATCTCTGCTAAAGGAATGACCTTAGTCACCCCCTTACAGTTACTTCTGTTTGCCTCCAAGAAAGTCCAGTCTGATGGACAGATCATATTTATAGATGACTGGTATGTGCTTTCAGGTGACGCCAAACTGAATTTTTAGAATTGAGAATTTTTAGAATTCAATTTTTATTTTGAAACAAGACAAGATTTCTTTCATTTGTAAGGTTTATTTTATATTTTATTTTCTTGGAGTTGCAAATCTTTCTGATTCAGTTATAGGATTGGTCATTTTCTAGTTGTTTTATATGGTTATTACTGATTATTCATGCTTTCATATAGCCTTGGAAAATGTCTAATTCTAATAAAATAAGCAGTTAAATTTATGCCACATGGGAGGCAAATTTATTAACCTAAATAATCATCTGTCTCTTTCTATGTATGTCTTGTTTCCCTTAGGATCAGACTGCAAATATCACATGAAGCTGCAGCATGCATCACAGCCCTCCGGGCCGCCATGGAAGCTCTGGTTGTTGAAGTGTCCAAACAACCAAATATCATCAGCCAATTGGACCCTGTAAATGAACATATGCTGAACACGATCCGTCAGATTTCTAGGCCTTCAGCTGCTGGTATCAACCTTATGATTGGAAGTGTACGGTGAGTACTTAATGAAATTTTTGTGTGTAAAGCTTTTGCAGAATTATTAAAGTTAGTTGGTAAAGTTCTTGCCACTTAGGTTAAAATTATAAATAAACATTAAATATGGAATTTGGTGTGACACAGAACAAAAGATTTCCTTTTGCTTTTCTTAATCTGTGTGCACAATATCGCCACATACTAAATAAAACGCAGAAGAGTAGAATGTATCGAGTGTTTAAGCTAGATGATACACTTTCCGTAATACTGTGTTGATATTTCAGATACAGTATAATTACTTCTTCCTCAAGTAGAAAGATAGGTATTTAATAGAAACTGTTTTAAGAAATATGAAATTTCTCCTTATAAAATATTTGTATTTTCTTAGTGCCCCCTACATTGATAACATATTTGTCTTCAGTGGATGCTTACGTTTTTCATTTAGGTTTACTAGTTTTTAGTATTTTATTGAATTTAATTATTGTAGTTGTAGACATACTGATTATTAGTCTGCTTAACATTCTTTAAAGCATGGCTTCAATGTCATCCTGCTAAATTAACTATTATAATAGTATACAAATATGCAGAAAGTCCTTTGTATTTTTATCAAGTTATTTGCTTCTAATTTCAGTATAGGTGACGTATTATTAATTCTGGTCTCTTTAATTTAGTGTGCACAGCTCTGGGTTCATTCCCTTTTCCCACACGTATGCCTAAAGAGGTTTGTTGTTTTCTTGCTTTTCCTAGGTATGGCGATGGTCCTCGCCCTCCCAAGATGGCCCGATATGATAATGGAAGTGGATTCAGAAGAGGATATGGTGGAGGAGGATATGGCGGGGGAGGATATGGTGGTGGCTATGGTGGAGGAGGCTTTGGAGGCGGCTTTGGAAGTGGTGGGGGAGGCTTCGGAGGTGGCTTCAACAGTGGCGGGGGTGGCTTCGGTAGTGGTGGGGGAGGCTTTGGCAGTGGTGGAGGTGGCTTTGGTGGTGGCGGAGGAGGAGGCTTCGGTGGTGGTGGAGGTGGTTTTGGTGGTGGCAGAGGCGGCAACTTTGGGGGTAGTGGAGGCTTTGGAAGCGGTGGGGGAGGCTATGGTGGAGGAGGTGGGGGCTATGGAGGTGGTGGTAGTGGTGGGGGCTATGGAGGAGGCAGTGGAGGCTATGGAGGTGGTGGGGGAGGTTATGGTGGTGGAGAAGGTTACAATATTAGCCCCAACTCCTACCGTGGAAATTATGGCGGAGGTGGTGGTGGTGGCGGATATAGAGGAGGTTCCCAAGGGGGCTACAGAAACAACTTCGGTGGAGACTACAGAGGATCTAGTGGCGATTACCGTGGATCTGGTGGGGGCTACAGAGGATCTGGAGGATTCCAGCGAAGGGGTGGCTATGGAGGTGGCTACTTTGGACAAGGAAGAGGAGGAGGGGGTGGTGGTGGTGGTTATTAAGGCTTGTGTCAGCCTATGCAGACAATTTAAAAATGCATGCTATGTGTTTTTCCAAGATGTTTATTTGCACCCAAAAACCAAACCCATTTTCCACTTAATCTGTAGCTTATTGTAGTTTCAAGCAAGGAAGAATGTAGACTAGTGATTTTTGTTTATATTATGTAATGTAAAATATGACCTATTATACAGGTATCATACCATACAGTTTGTATTTTTTCTTCAAGGGATAAAGGTCTGCCTTTTAACTTAACTTGACATTTTCTTGGTTTTCATTTAATAGAAAATAAAGTATTACACTGAAAATTGGCTGTGTTCTTTTTTAAGAGTTTGAGCGCCCCCCATCCCCCTTTTAGGCATGTCAGCACCTCCAGGAACTAACTGGTTTGCCTCTGTTTCCCAAGTGCCAGGGTTAAAGGTTGTACACCACACCTTATTGACTTCACTTCTGCACTTCAAGCACTTTTGTAACTTGTTGAAACATTTGACCTTAGCTGAAACACTGTCTTTGAAAAAAACCAAGGCCAGCATTTTTTTGGTTTTTCAAGACAGGGTTTCTCTTGTGTTGCTTTGGAGCCTGTCTGGAACTAGCTCTTGTAGACCAGGCTGGCCTCGAACTCACAGAGATCCACCTGCGTGCGCCACCACCGCCCGGCTGTTTAGTTCTTTCAAATTAGTTCTTTTTTTTTAAAGATTCATTTATTTATTTATTATGTATACAATATTCTGCCTTGATGTATGCCCGCATACCAGAGGAGGGCACCAGATCTCAGTACAGATGGTTGTGAGCCACCATGTGGTTGCTGGGAATTGGACTCAGGACCTTTGGAAGAGCAGGCAATGCTCTTAACCTCTGACCCATCTCTCCAGCCCTCAAATTAGTTCTTGAGGGGTTTGAGGGGGTAGGGTAGTATAAGCTATAGTAACCTTAAACAAATATTTTATCTAGTCAATAAAATAGGTTGGTGAGCTTTGCAATGCATTACTTAGTATTTAAAAGTAGAAAAGAATTTAGTTTTTTCTAATATCTCAAAGGATGTAAAGCTAGAGGTGTCTTTAATACCTTACATATTTCTAGTTATCTACTAGAGTTCTGGGGAAAAAGGAATCCTGGAAATCTAACCCAGGGCCTAATGCTTACTAAGTCTCTCGGGTGCCCCAGGAAGGCTCCAATATTGGAGGTAAATCACACAATACAGCAGGGTCCAAATTGAAGGACTGCTAACCACCATCTTGGGTGGATTATTAATTGGGCACGCTTTTTGCATCCTCTGGTTTTATGATATTAAGGCATGTTTTCCCATTGAACTACTTTCCTGTCACAGCATAGGTGCTTTTAGATTCTTCAGTCTGTTACAACTTGTCATCTCCGATTTGCCATTTCCATGTGTATGGACACAGGGTTTAGCTGTTTACTTGCATGTTTGAGCTAGTCAGAACTCATCTGTTCTGGCTGTTCTTGTTCATAAAACATAATTGGTCCTGCACCCAATACATTCTCCATAGTACAGCTAATGCCACTTTGCCTTAAATTTTAGTGATTTTTTTTTTCAGCTATGTTTTTCTCTGCTCCCCTCCCTGGTACTTCCCTCCTCAACCTTCTCCCAAGGTCCCCAGTGCACCCAATTTACTCAGGAGATCTTGTCTTTTTCTACTTTCCTTGTAGATTAGATCTATATGTCTCATTGTTGTCTAGGTTCTCTGGGATTGTGACTTCTGGGCTGGTTTTGTGTTTGAAAACCACTTATGAGTGAGTGAGTACATACGATAATTGTCTTTCTGGGTCTGGGTTTCCTCAATGTTTTCTAGCTCCATCCATTTGTCTGGGAAATTCAAGATGTTATGTTTTTCTTCTGTCTAGTACTTCATTGTGTAAATGTACCACATTTTCCTTACCCATTCTTCGGTCAAGGGACATTTAGGTTTCCAGGTTCTGGCTATGACAAACAAAGCTTCTATTATATGAACGTAGTTGAGTACATATCTTTGTGGCAGGGTTGAGCATCTTTTGGATATATACCCAAAAGTGGTATTGCTGTGTTTTGAAGGTAGTTTCCTATTTGGAGGTTACATACAATTGATGTGTTGGCTGTTGCCCAAAGCAGTGATCTTTTTTTCACTTGAGAATGAAGTACCAATTAGAGCAAGCAGTTTCAATAGTGGATGGCCTCACTTTTTTTGAGACAAGGTTTTCAAACAGTCCTGGAACTCTACATAGATCAAGCTGGCCTTGAACAGAGATCTGCCCATTTCTGCCTCCTGAATGCTGGGATCAAAAGTGCATCCCACCACCTAGCTCCTTGTACTTTTATGTATGGTATTTTGGCAGTTACCGCCCTACTGGAAAAAGTGAAAGTATTAAACACCAGTTTCAGGAAGTTGTGTTTGAAAAGTAGGCTGGGTGGGGAGTGTGAAAGCTACCAGTGAAGCTGCACTTAAGATCTGTGCAAGAGGAAGTGAAGGGTTCCCTTCAGATCTGTTCAGATGGCAGGTAGCCAAACAAACATAGAAGTCAGAATATGAAGGATGCCAGAAGTGGGTTAAAGTTAATAAAATTGTATTTGACAAAGTTGAGGTCAATTACTGTTAAGACAAAAACAAAAAAACCGCAAGGATGGGTCTGTATGCCTTTAACATGGCTTTTACTGGATAATATCAAGACTGGTGGGGCTTTACTGAGTCAGCCCATTTTGTCAGACTTTAGTGATTTGGCAGGATTAGCTGTTGTGTGGAAGACTACTCATACAGGGAAGCCTGTCGCAGTGAATGATTGTGTCCAAGACCGACTAATGAACTATGATTTTGTTACTTTTTTGTTGTATGCTCACCCAAGAGTATATGTTTGTAGGGGACCTCCAAAGTTGGAATGGGCACTGGACCCAGCCATTGAGTTCCCTCACCAACACATTAAAAGTCTGGATGAGGTCTCAAACAACTGGAGAGAATTATGAGGTCATCTTTTAGTTAAGTTAGAATCTACAAAGGATTTGGGGGATGCATTGGTGTTTCTGTTGCTGTGGAAACTGGCCCAACGCAACTTGGGGTTGAAGGGTTATGAAGGAAGTCAGTAAGGACTGAAGCAGAAGTCCTGAAGGAAAGCTGCTTACTGGCAGTGTTTTCCTATACCATCCGGGACCCCCTGCCTGGGAGTGACATCATCCATAATGGGCTAGGCCCTCCTACACCAATCATTAGCCAAAATGCTCCACAGGCTTGCTACCTTGCAAAAAGATTTTCTTTATTGAGGTTCAAGTTGACAAAACACTGGCCAGCACAAGGTATAATGTGACAAAATGGTAGAATGTATGCTTAGTATATGTAATGCTTAGGTCTTTGATAAACACACAAATGTTCATCAAATTTATCTAAATTTAGACTCCCAGTGACTGAGAAAAAATTGTTGATGGGGAATCTTAGTCAACCAATTATCTTTAAGAGGTAGGACCAATTTAGGGTGTGGGCTTTCTGGGTGCCTGGAGAAAAACCAGGCAGCCCAAGGTTTATGCTCTCTGGTTCCTGCTCTGTACTGCTGAGCTTGGACTTCTCGTTCTCATTTTGTGAGTTTCTCCCTTATAATAATAATAAACAACTTGTTCTATATTTTAATTAGCTTGGTTTTTTTCTCGATCTGAAATAATTCAACAGATTATCTACAAAATAATGGTCCATCAAATAGTCCTAGTCCTCAGAACTATCAGTACATATTGTTTTAAATGCAAGGTTCAATGTGATTTAGGTTAAGGTCCCTGAGATCATTCTTGGTTATTCAGGTGAGCCTAATCTAGCCAAAATGGTTGGAAAAGGAAAAATGGAATGTAGCCCAAGCTGGCCTCAAACACTTCCTGTAGCACTGGCTGACCTTGACTGTCCTGATTGTCCTATTTTCATATCCCTAGTACTTGGATTATAGGCACACACTACCATGCAGGTTTGTGGTGCTAGTGCTAGAACCCAGGGCTTTATGCCTGTTAGGCCAGCACTTTACCTACTGAAGTACATCCCCAACCCCTCAGCGACACTTGTAGCTAAGAGTAAATTCTATGGCACAACTCAACTTAATGAAGCTACAGTATCTTAGAAAATACATTAAAACGAATAATTCAATGAAAGCATTTAAATGTTTTAATCTTTGAATTTAAACTACAATTTCTGTGAGATAAATCATTTATTACATTTCTGAACTATAAAATAGGAACAGCTATCCAGACGCCTTAGCCAGTGACTATCCTAATATCCCCCTTTAGGTTTGCTTCTATCCTGTTGTTGTTCATTTCCACATTCAGAGTTTGCATGACTTTGGAGAGGATTTTGTCATCCTTTTTATCTCCTGAAGCAGCCCCTTTGTTGAGAGCTGCTTCTGCTACAATAAAGAACTGTTCCGATGGCTGAAGAATGCTCACTCCATAGCCATTGTTGTTGTAGATATGATTGTTAGTCATCTTCAGTTTGGGTGCTGGAAGAACCTGTTAAATTATTGGAGAAAGTCAGCTATTCAGTAATTCTGATACAAAGAAAACAAGAGCTAATAAGACCGCACAGGAACTTACTCTGAAGTCACCAGGGTTTTTAAAGCTACAAGAGTTAGTGCCAAACAAATGTGTATTATAGTTTTTATCCAAACTGATACATATAATTCTAGATGGGGATGCAGCCTGTTAATATCTACAGCATAATCAAGCACGAAATGATTCTAGGTAATGTGTTACAGAAGAATACAATAGGTCAATGAAACAGCATGACTTGGTAAAGACAGGCTGCCACCTAAGTGGAATGCCCTCTATTTCTCTGAACAATGATAATGGAGTACATTCACTCATTTCTTGCAGATACAGAATGTGTTTCAGGTTAACATATTACACAGGGAACTTGGACGGGATCTAGTTTACTACATCTCACTGAGGTGTGAGGCTCAAAGATCTACAGGGATTTTGAATTTTGTTTGCTGTTCTTTGCAATCCTGCCTCTGCTTTCTGGCAGGATACTGCAGTTTCAGCAAGCGACCACGCGATGTCAGTGCTGTGCTGTTGTATGGTTACTGTAAGCCGTGGGATTATGTTTTAGGGAGTGGCCAGCAATTTTAGCGTCCCCTTGGAAACTGACCAATTTTCAGGCTTTACTCTACACCTACTGAATTGGTAACCTGGGTGTACCTCTGCAAGAGTGGTTAAGAGTGGTCCTGATACAAGCTAATATTTCTGAACAACTGAGAATTATTTAAGAACAGAAACAACAGCAACAAAATGGAACTTGAGAAGTGGCTCAGTGGTTAAGAGCACTGGTTGCTCTTCCAGAGCACCCAGGTTCAATTTCCAGCACCCACATGGCAGCTCACCCTGTCTGTATCTACATTTCCAGGGCTTTTGACACCCTCACACAGACATACATGCAGGCAAAACACCAATTGTCATGAAATTTAAGGTGTTTTAAGATATATTAGGCTTTTCAAAATCGATCTTCCATGTACCATTCTTCCTTATCTGACTGATGTTGAAAACCTGCAGGGGCATTGGTGAGAGAGGTGGTCTGCTATAGAATATATTCTGAAAACCCAAATCTGACTTTTATTGAGACAAAGTCTTCCTAGGTAGCCTCAGCTGATTTGGAACTCACTGGTAGACCAGGTTGGCTCCCAACTAAGAGACCCACCTGCCTCTGCCTTTGCCTCCTGAGTAATGGGATTAAAGGTGTGTGTAACCACACCTGGCCAAGAGTAGCCTTTATTCCCTTCCTCACGCCTAGTTTTCCCCGCCCCCAGCCCTCCTTTCTCTCCTTCCTTCCCCTCCTTTCTTTCCAAAAAAGGGTCTCCTCATATACCTTTGGCTACCCTGCTGTTATATTATTCAGGCAGGCCTGGAATTCACACCAGTCCTCCCTCCTCAGCCTCTTGAGTGTTGGGATTTATAGGAATACATACTATATTTCACCTCAAAAGTGTTTATCATATTATTCTCTTAATTTGCTTTGTGGTGGGATAGTTGAGACACAATCTCATTTATAACCCATTATGTAGCTAAAGGTGGTCTTAAACTCCTGGCCTACCTGGCTCTACCTCCTAAGTGCTAGGATTACAGGCCTGCCCACAATACTTTATTTGCTTTACTTTCAAAACTGTATTACAAATCTTGCCAATGAAAACTCTTATTACATAAGAGCAAAGTCCATCTACTTTCTCATATTCAAAATTACTTTATGCTGGGCCTACTGGCCTGTGACCTCAGTTACTCAGAAGGCTGATTCAGGAGGACTATAATTTAAGATCTGATTAGGCTATAGACGACCAGGCCAACTGTCTCAAAATATGATGGGGACAAACTCAGTGGGAGTGCTCACTAGTATGTATGCATAACCACCGAGTGAAGTTTCCACTGTGGGGGCCGGGACAGGTCTGAGTCCTATCACCTATCATTTATTTTATTATGTCTACGATTCTTTTTAAAATAGAAACAGCGGCAGTCCTGTCCATACAACAGAAGAAGCAAGTTGTGACTACAATGCTGAAAAAGGTACTGAGCCATGTAGCTAACACAGATAAGAATAATGGGCTAATGTAAGTTATAAGAGTTAATAAAAAGCCTAAGCTAATGGGCCAATCAGTTTATGATTAATGTAGACCTCTGTGTGATTTCTTTGGGACTTAATGACTGTGGGAACTGGGCAGGACATAAACTTCACCTCAGACAACAAATGGTGCTCAATGTGTGGACGACTGCATCCACATAAAGCCTGACAGAGCTTGGGAAGTAATTCTAGACAAAAAAGTAGAGTTAAACATAGCTTATTGATAGCATCATTTTCTCAGATAGGCTCTGCTCGCTAGAGACAAGTGCTCTCATTTAAGAGAGGCTTCCTGACTCAGCTTTAGCTGAAAAACCTTGCAGCTCTTTAAAGAGGTCCTGCCATGAAACACTTAAATGGTGTTGATGAAAAGCTGACTGCGAACCTTGAAATGCCATAGAGTTGTGGCAATAAACATGGCTCTGGCTAGAACCTCCACTATGAGGCTGGAATCTCAGAAAGCTAAGGAATGGGCTGCATCCAGCCGTCAAAGCCACGGCTTTAATTCTAGCCATATTGCTTAGCAAATTAAAGACTCATGTGGTCTGAAAAAGAGAGATATACTGTAAAAGAAAGATTCAAAGTCGAAGAAAACCTCTAAATGTTTTACAGTGTGTTAAAAATATATTCAGGGGGCTGGAGAGATGGCTCAGAAGTTAAGACCACTGTCTGTTCTTCCGGAGGTCCTGAGTTCAATTCCCAGCAACCACATGGTGGCTTCAAACCCTCTGTAAAGAGATCTGGCGCCCTCCTCTGGCGTGCAGAGGCAGAAAGTTGTATACATAATAAATAAATTAAAAAAATATATATTCAGGCTTGGGAGAGAAAAGAAAAAGTTTAAAAAGAGAGTAGTTGGATGTGGTGGCACTCACCTTTAATCCCAACACTTGGAAGACAGAGGCAAACAGACCTCTGTGAGTTCAAGGCGTGGTGACACACACCTTTAATCCCGGCATTTGGGAGGCAGAGGCAGGTGGATCTCTGTGAGTTCAAAGACAGCGTGGTCTACAGAGGGAGTTCCAGTACATCCAAAGATATACAGAGAACCTGTCTCTAAAAGTAAAAGTAAAAATAAAAGAAATAGGGCTGCAGAGATGATGGCTCAGAGCTTAAGAACACTCACTGACTGCTCTTCCAAAGGTCCTGAGTTCAATTCCCAGAAACCACATGGTGACTCACAACCATTTGTGCCCTCTTCTGGTTTGCCAACATATACAGTCAGAACACTGTATACATAAAAAATAAATCAAAAAAGAAATAGATAAAATAAAGCCATGTAAAGATGAAAAATACACAGAGAATCTTGATACTGTATGTTATTATGCTCTCTTTGAATTGTTTGAATGCTGAGGAAGGAGCAACAGCTACTAAAAGATATTTGCTTATAAATGCTGCTGAATTAATCCAAGATAGGTATTTTGAAAATACCTTGACTTCACAATTAAAGTCAAAAGATATGTTACTTTGGAGAAGAGATTTTACTTTTGTTTCCACAGGAAATGAGAGGCTGTAGATTCATCCTGAGTTAAGAAAAATCAGGTTTGATCAAGGAAGACCCCCTAAGAAATCTCTGGTAGGAATAGATGACCCAGATGTCAGAGTTCTACATCCAGAACAGATTCAAGACTGCTGCCTGAGATGATCAAGACTCACAGGATACTCCAGTCAGGACTTGATCACAATTCTAAATTTTCTTTAGGTCCCCATAAGACTATCAGCACTCCCAACCAGCAGGAAGTAGCCTGGAAAACTACACCCACATTCCCAAAAAATGGATTATGGATGTTCTTGTTTAAAAAAAAAGAGGGAGAAGTGGTGCAGGACAATTGTCTATATTCTGCCAATTATGTTTTAAACAAACATTGATTGGCCAGTAGCCAGGCAGGAAGTATAGGTGGGACAACCAGACAGGAAGTAGAGGTGGGTCAATGAGAACAGGAGAATTCTGGGAAGAGGGAAGCTCCCTCTGCAGTCCTGTCCAGATACAGAAGAAGCAAGGTGTGATTATGCCACTGAAAAAGATACTGAGCTATGTGGCTAATACAGATAAGAATAATGGCCTAATGTAAGTTATAAGAGTTAATAAGAAGCCTCAGGTAATGGGCCAATCAGTTTATAATTAATGTAAAAAAATAGAAATAGCATTTAAACAAGATTACTACTATTTTAACATTTGTGAAATATTAATTTTAACTAGAGAGAATTACTAAGCCTCCAGGCATACCAGAGGAATTCTTTAGCCTCTGGCTGTGCTGGTGAGGGATATACTGCTTGGGTTAATAGAGATGGGAGGACTTATCCTAAAAGGTGGTCCCATTCCTTGGGGTTAAGTACTAGACTCCACAGAAAGGAGAAATTGAGCTAAACATACACATTTAACTACTTATGATTGTGGATGCAATATTCCCAGCTGCCTCTGGCTCTTACTGTTTTGACCCTGCAGCAGCTTTGCCCCCCTCCACACTGTGTCCTTGAACCATGAACTAAATAAACCCTTCTTCCTCTCTTGAATTGCTTTTGTCAGAGTGTTTATCACAGCCACAGCAAAGGGAACTAAGACCTGACTATCTAAAACTCTTACAATAGTTCTCCAGTATGAACTAAGGCACACCTTTAACCCCAGCACTCAGGAAGCAGAGGCAGGTAATAAGTCTTTGTGAGTTTAAGGCTAACCTGATCTACATGGAGTTTCAGGCTAGTAGGGCTACATAGTGAGACCCGGCCTCAAAACAAAAATAAAGTGCTAAGACAATACCTTCATGTTAACACCACCTAAGGTGCTTTTGGAACTGTCACTGGTTCTGAGATTATTACAGTGATGAATCTCATTCCCTTCCAAAATGGCTATGCTCCCAGGATATAGTTCAACACCAGCACCCTGAAATTCAAAGCAAACAATGCAAGTTACAAAATGTTTCCACCTGGCAGCAGGAATTGCAAGTGTATGCCACCATGCCTGACATTATTTTTAGTTATACACATGCTTGTTTATGTGTGGACACACACACACATGTATGCTACTGAAGGTGCTCACAGAAGACAGAAGGCGCCAAACCACCTGTGAGCTCCCTGTGTGGGTTCTGTAGAAGAGCTGACACGTCTTCTGGGAGACAGAGCAGTGCACTCTTAGCCATGAGGTAGCTTTCTAGCTCTGTGTCTCCCGCTTACTGAGATGAGTTAATCTAGTTGTGTGGAAAGATAAAAACAGTCTTTTGGGGACTGGTTGGAAAAACACTTGTGTAGGCATGAGAATCCGAATCTAAACCATAAGAACGAGTGGAAAAGCTGGGCATGAGAATGTGCTGTCTAGTCCAGTGCTTCTGTGGTGATACTGGAGGCAGAGAGGAGGTCTAGATCACTGGTTCTCAACCTCCCTAATGCTGCAACCCTATAACACTTTCAGACATTGTGATGACCCTCAAATATAAAATTATTTCATTGCTACTTTGTAACTGTAATTTGGCTACTGTTATGAATCATAATGTAAATAAAGATCTGATAATGCGACACTCTCGGGTCTTAATGTAAATAAAGATCTGATATGTGACCCTCTCGGGGTTGTACCTCACAGGTTGAGAACCACTGCCCTAGATGCTCAGATGTCAACTAGTTTGGTGGGTACAGCAGCAGTGAACAGCACTCAGAGCCCATGGAAGCAATAACTGAAAACTGATATGTGCATGTACTTGAAAACAAAGCACACAAAGCCTGAGCTTGCACAAACACACACACACACACACACACACACACACACACACAAATAATAAAAACAAGACAATTTTAATTATAGACACCCTGTTTCAAACAAGGTAGAAGGCAAGGACTCATACCCAAGGCTGTCTCTGACCTCTACACATGTTCCATGAGACGTGCAGATGCACACTCACATGCCCAGATATGCACACCACTGTTATATTTTGTTTTTAAGTTATGATCACTCCCAGTTATCACACACAGCCATATAAAGCTATACTGTTTCTAGTAGGGAATACCTGGGCGCCAGTGATTTCACTGTCTGTGATTGTCAACGAAGCCCCTGTAAGAACGCACACTCCTGTTCCTTCACACTTTAACAGGCAGTTTTCCAGAGTCAAGTGACCAGACTCTACTACCACAATGCCATCAACTGTCCCTTGTTGTATCAAGGAGAGCTGCATTAATTTTACATTATCTGCTTTGGATACCACAAAACTGTCATGTGAAGGTTCAGAAGTAATCATAATTTCTTCTCTCTTTCCAACTCCTGATGCAGAGACAAAAACAAATTGTAACCCAATAATTTAAAGTTCTTTAGTGATTCAATAATATGTTATTTCTGTTATTTTTATCTAGTTTTATATATAGACACACATATATAATACAACACATATATACAAACATTCACTCTTAACTAAATGGCTATCTATAAAGGGATCTTGTGAATTCACATGAGTGAATGTATGTAGCTGTGCTCTGTGCATGTGGAGGTTAAGTATCTTCCCCCACTATTCTCTACCTCATTGTCTGAGAGAAGGTCTATTGTTATACATGGAGTTCACAGTTTCAATTAGACTATCTGGCCAGTAAGTCTCCAGGGTATAGCCGACTCCACTTCCCTAGCTCCAGGGTCACAGACGTACCCCACTGCCACCCCTAGTTGTGTGGGCACAGGGGACCTCAGGACCCTCTCGCTTGCACAGTGAGTCCTTTATCCTCTAAGCCATCTCCCTGTCCACGCCTCTAAAATAATATTAAGTTGGTGACTTGATGTTGAAATCTATATTTATAACCAGTCTAACTACACTTACAATATTTATTCAATATAATCATCTTACTAGTTATAATAACAATAATTACAAAATTACAGAGTTTCACTTTTAACCCAAGCTGTCCTGGAACTCACAATGTAGCCCAGGCTGGCTTTAAGCTCATGCCTCAACTTCCTAGTGTTGGGATTACGGGCATGAGGTAGACACCCAGCTTCTAAATCTTACACATTCTCATGTAATCAATAACTGTGTACAAATGTCTAAGACACAAAATGTACTACATCTAACTTGCTTTCAAAACCGTAATTAATGACCATAACAATGGCTCAGCAGGTAAAAGTACTTTGCTGTCTGGCCTGTTGACCACAGTTCTATCCCTAGAACTCACATGGTGGAGGAAGAGAACCCATGGGCAGTGGTGGTAGAGAATATTTTTAAACCCAGTACTCAGGAGGCAGAGGCAGGTGGATCTCTGTGAGTTCGAGGCCAGCCTGGTCTGCAAGAGCTAGTTCCAGGATAGGATCCAAAGTCACAGAGAAAACCCAAACCAAAACAACAACAAAAAAAAAAACCCAACCAACCAACAAACAAAAAACCAGAGAGAGAATCTAACAATAAAAGTTGCATACACACTCTTTGTGAGTTTAGACCAGCCTGGTCTACAAGAGCTAGTTCCAGGACAGGAACCAAAACCACAGAGAAACCCTGTCTCGAAAAACCAAAAAAAAAAAAAAAAAGTTGCATACACACACACACACACACACACACACACACACACACGAGACAGAGAATCAGATTATTCATACCAATAATTTTGCTCTAACCAAAGCAGTTGTCCAAAATTTAACATCAAGAAAGCTACATCTCCATTGTGTAAATGTACCACATTTTCCTTATCCAATCTTTGGTTGAGGGGCATTTAGGTTGTTTCCAGGTCTGGTTATAACAAACAAAGCTGCTATGAACATAGTTGAACACATGTCCTTGTGGTATGATTGAACATCCTTTGGATATATACCCAAAATTGGTATTACTGGACCTTGAGGAAGGCTGTTTCCTAATTTTCTGAGAAATCGCCACATTGACATCCAAAGGAGCTATACCAGCTTGCATTCCTACCAGCAATGCAGGAGTGTTCCCTTTACCCCACAACCTCTCCAGCATAAATTGTCATCAGTGTTTTTGACCTTGGCCATTCTTACAGATGGAATCTCAGAGTTGTTTTTATTTGCATTTCTTTGAGTTTTAAAGTACTTAAGTAATCCTTATTATCCACATTGTTTGGTAAAATACTGTTATAGTGAAAATTTGCTTGAATTTTCAAAACTCATAGGTAGAATGTAAATTCGTTATTTTCTTTTCACCAGACACTGGGAATACTCCTCTTTCAAAGTGAACAGAACACAAATTTAGGTACAAATATACAGAGGAGTATAAAATAATGCGATGCCTATTGGCTGGGGTGATAGCACACTGGTAGAGGGCTTGCCTGAGCAGGCACAAAGCCCTTGGTTCAATTCCAAGCACTACCAAAAAGGAAAATATGATGAACCACTGGGAATCATGGTGTACCAAGTAGTTCCTGTCACTCACAAAGCTTATTCGGGAAAGGCCACTTGATCCCAAAAATTTGAGATCAGCATAAGCAATATATGGTCTTTGCTGTAAAAGGCACATAGGGATTTTGAGAAGGATAAGCTGTTCTGGTTCCTGGTTTCTTGATTAAATATGCTTACCAGTACAGTCTGGCAAGTCTATGTTGCTGTAAGAAAAACTGCAAGGGCTTGCCTACTAACCCTGTATAGTGATGTCATCAGTCAGCAAAGCAAGATTTGAAGCTTGATACTCTCCTGGGAAAATCACTACTATATCTCCACTGTAGCAATTGTCCAAAGCCAGATTCAGATCATCGTGCTGCTGGAGAAGTGTGTCTGAAGACAAGTTCTTTACCTGGAAAGGAAAAGGAAAGCAGTGGGCCACCTGAATACACTTCCTGGACACATCATGTTCTCCAAAAGACTTACCTGGTGACCAGTACCATCCTGTCACTAAATCAAGGATGACATTTTCTTCATAATCACAAATGATTATTCCTCTATCAGGGCTGGGTATGGATCACAGGCCAGAAGTCATTTTCTACATTACCTTGAGCATTGAGATTAGGTGAATGGTCCAAGGTCAAGCCTTAGACAAAAGGCAAGGGACACTGGACCCTGTGCTTTCTTATGGACCAACCACCCTCCGCTGCTGCTGTCACCACCACCTCACCTTCTCCTCCCCCTACTCTCCTCCTTCCTGTTCTCTGTTGTCATCTGAAGGCGTAAGTCACAAACAATGCCACACCAGTTTGGAATTATGATTAATAGGGTGGTATTTATTTAAAGGGGAAAAAACTTACAGATAACCGTCCCAGACAACAGCCCCCTGCGCAATCAGGAAGGAGTCTAGTCGCTGGAACCGGAGCAGGAAGCAAAGAGAGCAAGAAGGGAAGTAAAAGCTTTTTTAAAGGGAGAGAGACCACGCCCCAATGGGCTGGTATCTCAGCGGCTATTGGCTGGAGGAGCGGAAGGACCTCCCGCAAGTCATCTTTTTTTTTTTTTTTTTTTGGTTTTTCAAGACAGGGTTTCTTTATGGTTTTGGAGCCTGTCCTGGAACTAGCTCTTGTAGACCAGGCTGGTCTCGAACTCACAGAGATCCGCCTGCCTCTGCCTCCCGAGTGCTGGGATTAAAGGCGTGCGCCACCACTACCCGGCCTTTCCTCTCTTTTTAAATCAAAGTCTCCTTAAGTAGCCCAGGCTATCCTGGAACTTGAGATCCTGTCTCATGTTGAGATCAAGACGTGTGCCACCGTGCCTAGTTCTACGTTTTTTTAAACATTTATTTAGTTGATTGTGTGTGTGTATGTGTATGCACATGCATGAAAGCACATGTGTCAAGGACAACTTGTGGCTGTTGTTTCTCTCCAATAACCCTGTGTGTTCTGGGGAACAAACCCAGGTTGTCAGCGCCCTCTCCTACTGAACCATCTATAGCTCTGCCTTGTTCTCTTTAGCTCAGAATAATCTTCTAATTGTGGGGAAATGATCACTTTTATAAATTGACGATTCTAGAGTTACAAAGAAAAAAGTACTAATGCTTTGCTTTAAGGATAGAGAAGGAACTTCATTACTTATCATAAAAAGCAATGACATTTATTTATCCATTTGTTTATTTATTTATTTATTGAAATAGTATCTTGACATGGGATTCTCCTCTGTATGCTGTGAATATCATTAGTTAGTGAATAAAGAAGCTGCTTTGGCCTATATTAGGGCAGAATAGAGCTAGGCAAGAAAACTAAACTGAATGCTGGGAGAAAGTAGGTAGAGTGAGAGATGCTGTGTAGCCACCAGAGGAGAAAGAGGCAAGCTATTGGTTAGAACCTTGCCGGTAGGCCACAAACCTCGTAATAAAATATAAAGTAATAGAAATGGGTTAATTTAAGATCCAAGAGCAAGCTAGAAATATGCTTAAGCTATTGGCCAAAGACTATTGCAAATAATATAGTTTCTGTGTGATTATTTTGGATCTGGGCAGCCAGGAACTAATGAGCAGCCTCTGCCAATAGTATCTCACTCTGTAGTCTTAGCTGACCTGAAACTTTCTGGGTAGACCAGCCTGGCTTTGAACTCACAGAGATCCTCCAACTTTTGTTTCCTGAGTTCTGGGATTAAAGATATGCACCACTGTTGGAACATCGTCCAAGAATGGAGACATGTTCATATGAAATTTCTGAGTATTTGAAAGAAAACTCTAAGAAAACAGACAAGAGTTTGTCCCTTCAGTTTCTTCCAAAATATGGACTTGTCCTTGGCTTTCATGCCCCTCAGGAGAGCGTTCACTTCAGATTATTCTTAGAGCTGGCTATTGTTACTTGTGTATATGCCTCTATGGAAAAACATGTCTTGCCATGTGTGACTTGTCCTTGTGACTGTCATGTGACTCTGCTTAACCCTTAAAGCATTGTCTGAGGCTCTAAATAAGGCTGGCCATTGTGTGATACGTCAGCCCACCTCATTTATTCGCTCCACCCTTCTAGGTCCCACCACCAACTGGAGTGGTAAATACACCACCATACCCAGCCTATTTATTTATTTATGTTTTTAAAGATAGGGTCTTGTTGTATAACCCAGCTGGCTTTGAACTCCCAATCCTCCTGCCAGGCCTTTCAATTGCTAAAATTATTGATATGTGCAATTATGCCCTGATATAATTAACTTCAAATCCAGAATTTGGAAACTAAAACTATATTCTAAAAAAACATCTACTATGTTCAGCAGTGGTGGTGCATGCCTTTAATCTCAGCACTTGGGAGGCAGAAGCAGGTGAATCTCTGTGAGTTTCAGGCCAGCCTGGTCTACAGAGAGAGTTCCAGGACAAGCTCCTTACCTACAGAGAAACCCTGTCTTGAAAAACCAAAACCAAAACAAACAAACAAAGCAAATGAAGAAGAAAAAAATTTAACTTGTAAATTTTTATCTTGAAAAAACTTTATGTAGCTATTCTCTTCTAATATTTCTTTATGCGTACATTAATTTCCAGTAAATCATATCATCATCTACTGTATGCAGTTTGGAATTCTCTCTTTCTAGTCCTAGAAACTGAACCCAGAGCTTCCCTCTATCACGTGAATGCTCTTCTGCTGAGCTACACCCCAGCTTTCTTTCAGTTTTTCAGACAGGGCCATGTTAAGTTGGCCAGGCTGGGTTGGAACTCACAATAGCCCAATGAGGTCCTGAGCTTGCTCTCTTTCTGCTTGAGCCTGTGCAATAGCTAGGATTACCAGCATGTGTCACCAAACCTGACTCACTATTATGTAAAGCCTAAATTCTAGTAAGTATATATTATGTTATAGATGCATCATAAATTCCTCATACACATATAAAAGAAACTATTCAGGACTTGAAAACTGAAATAGAAACAATAAAGAAAACACAAGCCAAAGTAATTATAGAAACAGAAATCATGAGAAAAAGATCAGAAACCACAAATGCAAGCATGAACAGCAGAATACAAGTGATGGAAGAGAAGCCGGGTGGTGGTGGTGCACGCCTTTAATCCCAGCACTTGGGAGGCAGAGGCAGGTGGATCTCTGTGAGTTCGAGACCAGCCTGGTCTACAGAGCTAGTTCCAGGACAGGCTCCAAAGCCACAGAGAAACCCTGTCTCGAAAAATCAAAAAAAAAAAAAAAGTGACTCAGCCGGGCAATGGTGGCACACACCTTTAATTCCAGCACTTGGGGGGCAGAGGCAGGTGGATCTCTGTGAGTTTGAGGCCAGCCTGGTCTACAGAGTGAGTTCCAAGACAGGCTCCAAAGATACACAGAGAAACTGTTTCAAAACAAAACAAAACAAAAAAGACATGTTATATTTGTTTATGCTGTGGAATATTTGTTTGATGATGCAAAGATGTGTTGCATTTGTTTAACCCTATAAAGCTGTGTTGCCTTGCCTGCCTAGAACACCTGGTTGGTCTAATGAAGAGCTGAATGGCCAACAGCTAGACAGGAGAGAGAAACAGGCAAGGCTAGCAGGCAGAGAGAATAAAAAGGAGGAGAAATTGAGGGAAGAGAGTGAGGAGCGAGAAAAGGAGAAGAGGAAGACGCTAGGGGCCAGCCACCCAGTCATCCACCTAACCAGCTACGGAGTAAGAAGGAAAGAAAGATATATAGAATAAAGAAAAGTAAAAAGCCCAGAGGCAAAATGTAGTTAAAGAGAAATAGGATAACTTAAATTAGAAAACAAACCACGTTTAAGCTGGGCATTCAGAAGTAAGCAAGAATAACTCTCCGTGTACTTATTTGGAAGCTGGGTGGTAGGCCCCCAAAGAATAAAACAAAACAAAACAAAACAACAACAAAAAACCAACCACACAAGGCTAAATTATGTGTAAAGGCGATTGGTTGGGACTATTAAAGTAACTCCTGAAAAACTGTAATTAGCAACTAAACCAATGCTGGGACCATTTACTGGAATACAGAGTTCTGGAACATGAGCAAGCCAGTGCATAAATATCTTGAATTTAATCACAGGCAGGCACTGGAGTGCTTAGGAGTAACAGGTTGGAGTAGGTCTAGGCCGAGAACAAACACCTGGCCTGTGTATATGTGTTTTGGACTGTAAACAGGTGAAGTTATAACTGATAAACAGGACAAGACAGTGCAGGAAAAGACAAACTGGGCATTGAGAGGTCAGTGGGGAAAGCATCTAGAGACTATGAAAGCCAGGGGAGTACAGAGACCAAGCAAAGCAGTCCAAAGAGATGGCTGGGAAACACTATTAAGCATCAAGTCACCATTTACTTTTGGTCTCAAAGCAATTTGTATTTGTTCAGAGACTGACTAAACACATTCCCCCAGAGTTCACCTATCTGATATATAACCAGGTTTCAGTGGGCTTCATTTTCCCAGCTGGCACTGTCAAAATCCTTTGAAACTGGCCCTGTACATAACCCTGTTGCAGTATTTCTTAGGCTGTGTCGTAGCTGTTACTGCCTTTACTTGCCCATGTCTCCATCTTGAAATCTGTGAGGTGTGAAGAGCCGAGACTGTCCCTCTGTTTCCCTGTCTGCAGCCTCTCGTGGGCTGCACTGGCAACAAGGCCAGGGCGCTGTGAAGAGCTCTCAGTGCTTATTTAGTATCGGGTGCCAACACTGAGACGGGCATAAGGAAGAACCGAGGCATCCTCACCACGTCATACAAGAGCTCTACCTTGGGCACGACTCCTCCACGCTGTGCAGCACACCTAAGTGACCACGGAAGAATGTTTCTTACCATGTCGGTCGTCATCACCTTTGCTACGATGTGTGTTATAGTCTTCCCAAAGTCTCTCTTCCCTTTCCTACGTCTCAGAATCCTTGGAAAGAAGGGTCCATGAACTCTATAGTAGAAAATATTTGTGGGTGAATTAACATGGAAAAACTCAACCTATCTTATCTTAACTTAGTAAACCACCAACGTTTATTGACCATAAGCAATTTGAGAGCAATCTAACAAGAGCCTTCATTTTTTATTTCTTTACTTATTTATTTTGGCTTTTTTGAAACAGGGTCTCACTATGGAGGTCTGGCTGCCTAGAACTCTGCATATAGACAAGACTTGCCTAAAACTAACAGAGATCCCCCTGCCTCTGCCTCCTACATGCTGGGATTAAAGGTGTGTGCCACCATACCTAGCCAACAAGATCTCTTAGATAGTGGAATGTAAGCCCTTACATTCTACATCTTTGTCTTCCTTTTTCTTTCTTTGGTTTTTCAAGATAGGATTTCTTTATGAAATAGCCCTGGCTGTCCTGGAACCCGATTTGTAGATCAGGCTAGCCTGCCTGAGTGCTGGAATTAAAGATGTGTGCCACCACCACCATTTTTAAGGGATTGTCTTTAAATGGGGAAATTTACATTCAACCATCTCCACATGCTGGGCTTGTAGATGTGCATCATCACGTCTAGCTTCCTGAACTATTTTAACCAAGCCAATCTGTGGGCCAAACGCTACCACACAAGAATAACCAGGCGCTCTTTGTGGCTCTTTCAGTAGAACAAATCCTTACCGCAGGCGTAAGTCTTCCCACATTTTCAGCAACCCGCAGAGCATCACGATCTCGTAGTACTTCTTCCAGCACTCGACGGCCTCGGCTGCAGACGGGTCTTCTTTAATGTTGCTCTGGTACTCGATGAGCTCAACACGCTTGTTTTTGTATTTCTCCAGAGTTTTCTTGAAGCGTTGCGCGATGGGGCCAGGGATTGTCCCATCCTGAATATCGCACCACCTGGAAATAACAATGCAGTTATACGTGCCTCCCTCAGAAGTGGCTCAGCGCTTTCTCAACTCTACTTACAGATTAATTCTCTCTTCAATAAGGGCAGTATAATTCTCACAAATTTCTTCATCATCCCAGTCTCTCCAAAGAAAATCATAGAAAAACCTACAATAGACCAAATTAGGATGACAGTGACTAACACGTGTAGACCATGTTTAGAAGCTTCTAAAAATTCATCTCAAAACTCTCTATGAATCTTAATTTAAAAATTACATTTATTTAATGTGTATACTCTAATTTGTGCACCACAGTGTGCAGCTGGAAATCAGAGCAGCCATGGGAGTCTGTGCCCTCCTTCCCAGGAAACTCCAGGGTGCTGAACTCAGCTTTGACCAGGCTCACCATCAGGCTCAGCACCAAGCCATCTCCATGACCCCCATCTTCATCGCCCCATACCTCATTTTTTACAGCGCAAAGGAGTTGAACTCAGGGCCTCATATGCTAGGCAAGCTCTCTACCGGTGAGCTATCTCCCCAGCTCACATCTCAGTTTTCTTAAGGATAATGTTTTGAAATAATCTATGAATGAACCATTAATAAGAGATCAAACCTCAAATGCTAAGTGGCTGAACTGTATCTTAAACTACTACAGATAGGAAAATAATGTTTCCGGAAGTAAGATTATAAAATTCATGTTTTCATAGATTTGAGCTATGACTTTGTTCAACAAAGAAAATTTGCAAAATTTAACACAATTTATATGGGAAAATAACTTTAGAAAGACAAACATGTAATAAATACCCTTTTCTTCATAGATAGCTCTGTCCAAGTGAAGTCTGCTTATAACAACCAATCACACTGTAGACAATGACATTTAGTGTTTTGTTGTTTTGTTTTTGTAATGTCCTCATATATTAAATGAAATCAAATATATTTCAGATGCTGTCCTGGTTACTTAACTATCAGCTTGACACAGCCTGGTGGCCCTTGAGAAGGGAATATCAGTTGAGGGGCTACCCAGATCAGACTTGTATGTGGGCATGTCTGTGGGGAATTGTCTTGATTGTTAACTGACCTGAGGGCCCAGCCCACTGTGGGCGGCAGCATTCCCTGGGCTAGCTGCCCAGTGCTGTATAAGAAAACTAGTTAAGCAAGAGTCTTCTTCAGGAGCCAGCAAGCAGTGTTCCTCCATGGTGTCTGCCTTCAGGTTTCTGTCCAGGCTTCACTTATGAGATAGATTGTGACCTGGATGTGTCAGCCAAATAAACCCTTTCAACCTCTAAATTGCTTTTGGTCAGTGTTTTATCACAATGGAAAGGAAACTAAAACAGATGCTTAAACACGAATAATAGCGATCAATCATTTCTAGAATTTGTTTTCTTTTTTAGACAAGGCATCGTTTAAATTGGGATGACCCTAAACTTCCTGGGCAGTTGATGAGGACCTTAAATTCCAGATCTTCCTGCCTCTACATCCCCAATGCTGGGATCACAGGTGCCTGTCACTACACCTAGCTTCTAGAACTCCTTTTTAAAAAATTATTTGAGACAGGGTCTCACTATGAAGCACTGAATGGCCTGGAATTCATTATATAGACCAAGCTGATCTCAAACTCACAGAGATCACCCTGCCTCTGCCTCCTGGCTGCTGGGATTAAAGGCGTGTGGCCCTACACCTGGCTTGTAACTTTTCCAAACTCAATTTTTATAAAGTACAAGATAAAAACAGAGCAAACCTTTCATTATGCAACTTGTACGATTTGGTTATGTTAATTAAGAACAGGTTGATTTAATTCATCAGTCTCAAGTAAATTAGAAAAGTGTTTATGTGGGGGCTGGAGAGATGGTTCAGATGTTAAGAGCATTGCCTGCTCTTCCAAAGGTCCTGAGCTCAATTCTCAGCAACCACATGGTGGCCCACAACCATCTGTAATGAGGTCTGGTGCCCTCTTCTGGCTTGCAGGCATTCACACAGACAGAATATTGTATACATAATAAATAAATATTTGAAAAAAAAAGGAAAGTGTTTATGTGCGCAGAACTTATGTATGAAATGAGCTGCTAGAAACAGCAATTTCAACTCCACCAGTAAGAAAGCCCTGTTACCTCACAACTTCCAAGGCCAGAGCAATGTCCCGGACATCTGCATCTTGTCCTTCAACTGGATACACTTCCAGGAGAGGTGCACTGTACTCCAGTTCCTCCAGAACCTCGTCCACCAAGTCCCTCGGGATGTTTGCAATGTTAGAAGAAAAGGGCTCAGCCACAGAAACTGTCACTTTGAAACAAGTTGACAAGTTCTGGCGTGGCTTACAAGTCACCTAGGATAAATGTCATAAGGAGGTAACTGCAAACGTACAAAGGCCACCACGATTTCCCATGTATAAGCTGCTCAGAGTGTTGTATCTTCTAAATTCTTAGGAATTTTCTTGCAATCAACATGCTGAATAATTCTGGATAAACACTAAAACCAGCAGGTTTGTTTTTGTTTTTCCAGACAGGGTTTCTCTCTGTAGCCCTAGCTGTCCTGGAACTCACTCTGTAGACCAGGCTGACCTCAAATTCACAGAGATTATCTGCCTCTGCCTCCCCAGAGCTGGGATTAAAGGCATGCGCCACCACCTGGTTTCAAGTGCCTCCTTAAAGGTATTGGTTTTAAAGTTTCACAAGAGAATGTGTTGTGTTGGCTTGTTTATTTATTTTTATTTTATTTTATTTAGTTAATACTGGTTTTTTTTAATGTGAAAAAGACTAAGTTGAGTTTTTAAAGCAAACAAGCCATAACAATTTGGCACTATTTCAATAATGAAGTGCCCATAATATGGTATTAGTACAAAGATCTAAGCAAGGGGGCTGAGGAGATGGCTCAGATGTTAAGAGCATTGCCTGCTCTTCCAAAGGTCCTGAGTTCAATTCCCCCGGCAACCACATGGTGGCCCCACAACCACCTGTAATGAGGTCTGGTGCCCTCTTCTGGCCTGCAGACATAAACACAGACAGAATATTGTATACATAACAAATAAATAAATAAATAAATATTTTTTAAAAAAAGAAAAAAAAGATCTAAGCAAATCTCAAAGACAGTAGATTAGTAATTAGAACATCATGCAATGTTGATTTTAGCAAGAAACTTAACAGGTAAAAGAAGCATCTTATTACATTATAAATCCGAGTATGCAATTTTAATTTACAAATTATAAAAATCCTTCCTTTTTACAGCCAATTGTTTTGAATGGCTACATGAATGTGCAGTCAACAAGTCAAATAAACAAACAAATTTACCCAAATTTACATCCCAGAATATCAGATGAGTAAGTTCTATTCATTTTCGTCATCCGGGTGATCAGGTGGCAAAGGACATGCTTTTCTCTTTGATGTCCCTAAGCCACTGCATCCTGCTTCCTCAGGAACCTGCTTCTCTTTTTCAGGATTTTTAGGAGGCAGCCTGAAGAATTCTCCAATGCCTTTTGCCACTTTGGAGTTGGATGCACACAAACTGGATTCCCTCCTGCATACTTATTTTCAGCTTTTCTCGGCGAACACGATGAGAATTGGTGACAAAGGTGGAGGAGCCAAGCACCTTCCTGGGGGCTCGAGAAGCCACCACTTTTCTGTAGGCTCCCGGGATGTTGTTTGCTTTGGTCCGCACCATGTTCACACAGGAAAAGACAATTTGCACCAACGCCCCAGCTCGGATGTCTTAACTGAACAAGAACCCCACCAGCTTGTTTTATATCAATTTAATACAAGCTAGAGTCATCTGAGGAGGAAGCCTCAATTGAGAAAAAGCGTTCATAATATCAGGCCGCAGGCAAGCCTGTGAAGGCATTTTCTTAATTAGGGATTGTTAGGGAAGGGCCCAGTCCATTGTAAGTGGTGCCACCCCTGGGCTGGTGGTCCAGGATTCTATAATACAGCAGGCTGAATAAGTCATGAGGAGCAAGCCAGTAAGTAGCATCCCTTCACGGCCTCTGCATCAGCTCCTGCCCCTGGTTCCTACCCTGCTTGAGTTCCTGTCCTGACTTCCTTTGGTGATTAACTGTGATATGGAAGTGTGAGCCTGATAAACCCTTTCCTTCCCAAGTTGCTTTTGGTCAAAGTGTTTCACCACAGCAAAAGAAACCCTAAGACATGTGTCCTTCTGCATTTTTTTGTCTGTTTTTAATTTTTGAGACAGGGTCTCACTATGTGGCCCTGGCTGGCCTTGAACTCACAGAGATTCCCCTGGATCTTCCTCTTGGGTCCTGGGATTAAAGTTTGCACCACCAGGTCCATTTTCCTCCCACATTATTTATTAGTTTTCTAATTTTGAGTTACTAGGCTTTTGGATTCCATGGAACAATATTAAATTTTTTTCTTGCCGGGCGGTGGTGGAACAAGCCTTTAGAGGCAGGTGGATCTTAGTGAGTTCGAGGCCAGCATGGTCTACAGAGCTAGTTCCAGGACAGGCTCCAAAGCAACACAGAGAAACCCTGTCTCAAAAACAAACATACAAACAAGAAACAACAAAAAATTGTTATTTTGCCACAAAGGTATGTTTAAGAAATATTGTTTACATTATATTGTTTGTAAAAGAAAGGGCATTCAAACACCAAAAGGACATTAAGAAGTCCTTGGGCTGAATAAATTTAGCTTTATGACTTTGTGGAGTTGGGTCTCCCCTTCCAGCTTTACTTGGGTTCTCAAGCTTGAACTCAGGCGATGAGGTTTGCAAGGCAGCTGCCTTGACCTGTGAGCCATCTTGCCAGCTCCTCAATTTTCAAATTTCCTGAATGTCACAGTGAGCATCTGTATTAGCTCCTGCTTGCTGCTGTGATAAAACACCATGGCCAAGGCAACTTAGAGAAGGGAGAGTTTAGTTGGCTTTCCCGTTTTCGAGGGCGAGTCCATAAAGGTGGGAGAGGCGAGGCAACATGGCACTGGATGAGAAAGCTAAGAAACCACAGTTCCAACCACATGCAGGCAGCTGAGTGAACTGGACCTGGCATGAGGCTCTCAGCCCCCAAAGCACATACAGAGATCTTCCATAACCTCCCCAAAACCGTGCCACCAACTGTTCAAACACATGAACCCACAGGGGCATTTCCATTCAAGCCACCACCACCTTGAAAGATAAAGTCTTTCTGTACTTTAAATTATGTGTATGGGGATGTACATGTGAGCACAGGTGCCCATGGGAATGCTGGATCCCTCTAAAGCTGGAGTGAGAAGCAATTATGAGCTGTCTGATGTGGGTCCTCTGGAAGAAACACAAGTACTGTTTTTCCAAGTTCTTTTGTTCAATGTCCAACCTTGGTGGGTAAAACAATGTCCCCTACAGATGCTCAGGCCCTGATTTTGGAGCCTGTGAATTTGCCATCATAGCAAAACTGGCCTTGCAGACAGATTACACTGGAGGACAGAAAGGAAGGTTATTCTGGATGGCCTAGCCAGGTCATGCCTGTCCCACGAGTCCCTTAAGAGAGGAGCAACCTCTCCAGCCTGAAGAGGTCCATGATGATGCAATGTCAGAAAGATATTTCTTGTTCAACTTGAGGATGAAGGGAAATGCCACAAGCCAGATAATGTGGAAGCCAGACAATGAAGTCAGAAAAGGCACAGAAACAGATCCCCACCCCCCAACCCTGCTTCCAGAAAAGTCAGCAGTTCAGCCTGCGCTTCACTGTCAGCTCTGTTAGGCACGAGGCACACACTTCTGATCTACGGAGCTATGAGATCTGTAATTTAATATACGAGACACATGCTTCTGATCTACTGAGCTACGAGATCTGTAATTTAACACGATGCACATACACTGATCTACTGAGCTACGAGATCTGTAATTTAACACACGAGGCACACACTCTGATCTACTAAGCTACGAGATCTGTAATTTAACACACTTAATATACAACTTTGTGGTCATTTGTTGTGGCAAAAATACAAAAATAAGAGAACTGAGGTGTAACTCAGTAGTACAGTGTTTGCCTAAAACTTGTGAATCTCTGGGGCACAGTCCCTAGTGTGTATGTGCTCCCCTTCACACACACACCCGTAACAGGTTTCTAGGAAGAATGACAGTTTGGGGTCCATAGGCATAAATTCTTGTGACTGCAGAACAAAATACACCATGCCGCACTGCTGAGACTTGACTTCAGGAAGACTAAACAGCAGCAGCAGACAACTGTCCAGCCTGAGGTCACAAGGTCCGGGAGTCTCACTTGGTCAACTGCCACGTTCTGAACAACTAGACTCAGTCCATATGTGATTCTACCTTTTCTTTGTTTTCCCATTTCACCTGTCCCTCTGATGTATAGAGGACATTAGCACTTATGGGACATTAGCATGCTAAGCTTGATGGTTCATATCTATAATCCCAGAATTTGAGAGCTGAGGCAGGAGGATTGCTATAAATATGAGACTTGTCTTGCTACATAGTGAGTTCCTAGCCATCCTGGGCTACTGAATGGAAACTTGTCTTTGCTTGTTTGTTTATTTTTGGTTTTTCGAGAGAGGGTTTCTCTGCCTAACTGTCCTACCTGTCCTAGAACTTGGTTTGCAGAACAGATTAACCCCAAACTCATTGAGATCTGCTTGCCTCTTTCTCCCAAGTGCTGGGATAAAAGGTGTGTGCTGCCACCACCACCTTGCCTTGTCTTTATTTAAAAGGGGGTTAGCAGCTCCTAGAGGTGTCTAAAGTATCTGGGTATGTTTGTGTGTGCCCTGTGTGTCTGGAATTCCATCACTCAGAAACCAGAGGCAGGAGCACCAGTATAATTGATATAATTATATCAATATATATTGAGTTTGTATATTGAGTTTAAGACAGGCTAGAGCAATAGGGCAAGACCCTGTCACAAATAAAATATTCTAAAGTAATATTTAGTGGGAATCTAGTAGAGTCATTGTATCTATTGTAAACATTAGAATGTAACAGTCAGAGAAAAATGTAGAGATCAATAAAAATCAATAAAAAAGAAGAAAAAATATAAATATAGAAAATTCAAATAAAGAATGTAACAGTCATTTCTTACTGTATCTGGGGCAACAGTAGAATGTATTAGTGTTTGATGAAGGTACCTAGACCTTGAAGAAATCATAGTAGAGAACAATGATTGTTTTCTATTTATAGTTTCTAAGGTTTCCATCTGTTGCATAGCTTTGGTCACAAGCCTATCCAGGCACACTCAGAGGTCTTGAATTATCGGGTACTGCAGACAGTAGACAATAAGGACTAAAGGTTGTGGGATGTGTTGATTTCCTTCAGGGAGCATATAGATCAAAGGGGCTTTGGTATAAGGGACTTGGTGTACCCCAAATGCGACCTTTGTGTACAATCAACAAATATGCTTTCTGTTCAGGTCACAGAAGCTGTTCCTCCCTGCTGCTAGAGAGCCTAAAATTAGCATTCTGGGGTGACTCTCCTTGAACAGCCCATGCAACACAGAGCGCCTGACAGTAATATAATTTGCAATATTAATATTTTCAGAATAAGAAAGAGACATGGTAGTACACACCTTTAATCCCACACTCAGGAGGCAGGGGTCAGGTGGTCTCTATGAGTTCAATGCCAGCCTGGGCTATATTTGCAGTTCCAGGTCAGCCAGGGCTACACAGTGAGACACTGTCTAAAAAAGAAGAGAGAGAGAGAGAGAGAGAGAGAGAGAGAGAGAGAGAGAGAGAGAGAGAGAAAAGACAGGCCAGGTAGTGGTGGCCCACAGCTTTAATCCCAGCGCTTGGCAGGCAGTAGCAGGCAGATCTCTGTGATTTCCAGGCCAGCCTGGTCTACAAAGCAAGTTCCAGGACAGTCAGGGCTGTTACACAGAGAAACCCTGTTTCAAAACAAACAAACAAACAAACAATAAAAACAAAAAAGAAAGAAAAGACAAATTAAATAATGAATATATTGTATTTCATGTAAAACCTTAGACCTCGGGAGGACTTTTGAGAAGCTAATGCAGGGCTGGTGAGATGCTCAGAACGTAAGCACGCTTTCTCCCAAGCCTGAGACCCACACAGAGGAAGAACAAAACTGACTCTCACAAGTTGTTATCTGGCTTGTTGTGCATGTATGCAAACACACACACACAAACAAATAGATAAATGCGAACAATTAGGAGGGCCCTGTCCATGTAGTGCACATTCCCACAGCACCTCAGCAGTACTGGGAAGTTTGCTGGAGTGTGGGGCTCTCATGAGCTTTGCTGGGAGGGGAACCTACCCCTTCTTTCAGTAGTATATTGTGTACCAATGTGACATTTCCACATAAGACTTGATTCAAAAAGTCCCAAATTATACTACTAAAAAATATACCCACATTTTAATGTCAATGATGGGGTCCAGTTATACTCACTTTATCCAACATTAAAGATTCAGGCAAGAACTGCTCAAAATCTGAAGATAGAAATATCTCCCAAACTAACCAGGCTGTTGTGGCATAAGTCTTTAATCCCAGCATTTTTGGAAGGCAGAGACAGGTGGATTTCTGTGAGTTTAAGGCTAGCCTGGTCCACAGAGCGTGTTCTAGGACATAGAGAAATTCTTAAAAAACTAAACTATACATATATATCATCTCCAAAACTAGTGAAGTATTTTTGAAAATTTAATTATCCCAAGACTCTAACGTTCCTCCACTCTCTATTACTGGAGACTGGCTGAAAAGCTGTCAGCGACTCACCTCTCCACACTACACGTATCTTAACTGCTCTCAAGCAGTATCCCATGTGATAAGTCTCAAGGTTTTTCTTGTGACCACAGCAACATATTTGAAATATCTATCTAGGTTGGTAAAATGCCTTAGCGGGTTGAGGGGCTTGCCAATGAGCTTAACTCTCTGGGTTTGAGCCCCAGGACCCACAATGGAAGGAAAGAACCGACTTTTAAAGGTTGCCTTTGGACCTCAACACACGCACGGTGGTATACATGTATTTATGAGTGCGCACACACACACAAAACTTTAAAAATGTAAAAAAAGAAACTGGGTGGTGGTGCACACTTTTAATCCCAGCACTCGGCAGGCAGAGGCAGACATCTCTGTGAGTTTGAGGCCAGCGTGGTCTACAGAGTGAGTTCCAGGACAGCCAGGGCTACACAGAGAAACCCTGTCTTGAAAAACCAAGCAAATAAACAAAACTCTTGGAGCACCAATAATGAGTATAATATTAATTAATATTAATTTCTATTAATATTATAATTAATAGAATAATATTCTATTAACATAATAATAGGATAATTATCTTTAAGCTCAGGTGATGGCCTGGAAGTCAGTCTTACTGAAAAGGTCAAAGTTTGACAACAGTTTTCTGATCTAATTCTCTTTCCTCATTTGAACCGAAGTATATAATTCACATAAATAAAAGGACGTAATAGACTATTTGTGAAAGCCAAACACTGATTCTTCAAGAAATACATCTTTGTTGTTTTGTTTGTTTTGAGATAGTTTCTCTGTGCCACCCTACTGTCCTGGCTCTCTCTGTGTAGACCAAGCTGGCCCCTAACTCCTGCCTCTGCCTCCCTAGTACAGGGATTTCATGCCTGGCAAGAAATACGGTTCTGCTATTTTACTGTATTTGGGGAATTGCAATTGGGTTAATAATTATTGTTCGATGCTACCAGATCCTCTCTCACTATTAATTGCCCCTAAGCAAATGTATGCTAGTGTTCACCTTTATCTTCTTCCACATGCTCATCTGCTTAGTATTTGTATGAGTATTAGAGCTCAAGATTAATACAGTCACATTTTCATCATACAATGGGCTGCTAATTTCATTCAAAGAGCAAAGCAAGCAAAATTTACCTCGACTAGTATGCCAACGAAAGGGATGGAGGCCTCTTCATACTTCTCAAAGAATAACTCGGGGTTACTCTTCCAGACTCCAAGCCATTTGTCCTTCAGTCTCAGTTTTTCTGACAGGTACTTACTCATAGCTTCATCTGCATCCTCTGCCTAACAAAAGAGAAGACAAAGCTGTCTAGAGAAATGCAAGTCTGGAGAGACAGCGCTGAGGGGAGAACGCGTGCAGAGCAAGCCTGAGATCTAAGTGCAATTCCCAGCACCCACATACAGGTGGAGGGAGAGAAGTGATTCCTACCAGCTGTCCAACCTCCTTGTGTGTTGTGACACACGTAGGATACACATACAGCCACACACATGCTTACACACACAGTGCACACACACTGATGATAAATTTTAAATGGCCGGGAGGTGGTGGCACACGCCTTTAATCCCAGCACTCGGGAGGCAGAGGCAGGCGGATCTCTGTGAGTTCGAGACCAGCCTGGTCTACAGAGCTAGTTCCAGGACAGGCTCCAAAACCACAGAGAAACCCTGTCTCGAAAAACTAAAAAAAAAAAAAAAAAAAAAGTTAACTGAATGTTTTTTACATCAACAAATATATAGAAGGTTATAAGAAATATTTTTATTTGAAAATATAACCAATATAACATTAAACAGTGAAAAAACTAGAAAATTCATAGATTTTTTTAAAAAAACTAAAACTAATTTCATAAGCTGTCATAAACACAAAAAATCAATTAAAGAGATTTACCCACTCAGCATACGCGATGTCCCCCTCTCCTTCCTGTCTCTTGAGAGTGCAGGAACTGTGTCGATAAAAGCAGGGTGTGTGTATCAGACCAAGACTCACCTTCAGTCCTTCATTCAAGCCCTACCACTGATTCCTGTTACTCTTACCTCACTATGTAACCTAGGCAGACCTTAAATTCCTGAATCTTAGGTTCCTGTTTCCAGAGTACTGGGATTGCAGATATATGCCTCCATCTGGGAGGCAGGGGCAGGTGATCTTTGTGAGTCCTGGGCCAGCCTGGTCTACTTAACAAATTCTAGGAAACCAGAGCTACAGAGTAAGAGGAACTAAAATAAATAAATAAAAGAAACAAAGCCACGAGTCACTACACTATGTTTACATCTTTATAACCACTGCAACGAGTAGACTTGTACACAAATTCTGCTATACCCTTTTAAAAAACATATGCTATTTGTTCTGTTTGGCGTTAACAGGTGTCTTCCATACAAAACACCTGTCTACATCGTGGCTTGTGGACTGGGAGCCATCATTTTCATTACACCGTAGGCTTGATTTTATTTTATGGGTATGTGTGTATGCACACCACCGTGTATGCCTGGTGCCTGAGAAGGTCAGGAGAGGATCTGGGATTCCCTGAAGTGGAGTTAAAGATGGCTGTGAGGTACCGTGTCGGTTCTGGGATCCAAACTCGAGTCCTCTGCAAGACCAGCAACTGTTCTTAACCAATGAGCTCCCATTTTTAGAATTCCAGGGTAATCTCAGCTTTATGTTCGGGCCCAAACTGCTACTGCTACCTAATAGTATAAAATGAGATTAAAAACTCTTGTCAGGTGGTGGTGGTGACACAGGCCTTTAACACCATTTGGGAGGCAGAAGCAGGTGGATTGCAGTTAGAGGCTAGCCTGGTCTACAGAGTGAGTTCTAGGGCAGCCAAGACTGTACACAGAAAAACTGTCTCGGAAAACAAACAAACTGGATGTGAACAGTAAGATGTGTGGGCACTAGGGGGTGTGGACACCGAGGTGTGTGAACAGTAAGATGTAGGCTCAGGCTTAGGAGGTGTCATTTTAACCGACAATTTCCTCTGGGGCGGGAGCTGAGGGTCCGGTCTAAGGTGGCCAAGGTGGCCATTCTGTACCCCTTGAATCCGAGAGCCTGTTTTTGTCCCGCTGTGGGAGGGGCCCGGCCTCCCCAGAGCTGGCTGTCCCTCTGCGGCTTCGCACCTTCGAGCCCTGCAGCACCTGGTCGCAGTACAGAGCCACCTTCTCGCGGCGCCACATGCCCCTCATGGGGGATGCGCAGAGGGGTGGCAGGGGCTGCGCCTCCTCCTGGTCCTCGGCTACCGCGAACACGGGCTCCTCGTCGCCAGCCTCGGCCTGAGAGACCGGTGGGAGCTGGAGCCGCCGCCGCGCCGCCTTGCCCTTCACGGGGCGCGGGGAGGCCACCACGGAGCGCACCGGGGACGCGAGGCCCTTGGCTACCGCGGCCGCCAAGTCCCCCGGGGTGGCTGGGTCGGCCTGCTCCGCTGGCGGACTGACGCTCCCGATCGCGGCCTCGGGCTCGGAGGTCGTGCGGTCCGACTCCATGTCCGCGCCGCAGCCGTTGGAAGCCTTCCCCGCGCGGGACCGCGCAAGCCGGTGTGCGTGCGGCGCGGGCTCTCGCGCAGGCGGGAGCAGAGGGCAGGCGCAGGGGCGGTGCCCTGGCTCTGACTCCGCCCATTGCTTCTTGGGAACCCCAGAACCCAGGCGGATCGTTTCCTAGGTCCTGAAACGTTTCAAGGCCAGGCTAGCTTCAACTTTCTACGTAGCTTAAGGATGATCTTGAACTTCTGACCCTCCTGCCTCTACCTCCCAAGTGCTGGGATCACCGGCTTTCACCACTCCACAGTTCAGTGTATGCAAGGCAAGCACTATACCCAATGAATCATATCCCCAGTCCAAGAAAACATATTTTTATGCTGGGAAGCAATTATAACTGGGGCTGCCTGGTTATTACCAGAGAAAACTCTGGGGTCAGCTTCCCACTCAGATCCCAGTGTAAGCGTTCCTTCATATCGCAAGTCAATTGCTCACTTTTTGTCAAGATGTGGTCACACCAAAAGGACTAATTAGCCTTAGAGCTACTCACAATTCTCCTTGATGGGAGTTTAACAATTCTGTAACCCTTAATGTGAGCATGGATTTCCAGCGGCAGCAATGTGAGCAAGCTGGGAGTGTTTTCCTAAAGGCTGCTCAAGGCTTTAGAAAACAACCGAACCCCAGCTCCTGGTGTTTGAGACTGAATGTCCATTGATCCAGTTGGAATATTGTCTGTTTACACTAGCCGTGAACTCTGTGCTGGGGCCCCACAGCTCCTGAGCTGAGCTGCCTTGGGAAAACACCTGCCTTCCTTCTTGCTCATTTGGAAGGACACTGTGTTAAGCTGTGTTTATTTGGAAGAAAACAGTCCCATTCATATCACGTTACTGAAGTGCAGATAATAATTATGGCTTGAATTGTTCTGGGTTCTTCACTTTGCTATAACAGTCAGGAGTCTGTGACTTTTTAAAAAGTGACTCCATTATAACTGACCAAGTCCACCCACCCAAATTAAAATCTATTACTCAATGTCTCTTTTTTCCTTCCCTTCTCCTTTAATTCATTATGACTCGCGTGCACATGTGTGTTTGTGCAAAGGGTCTCATAGTTCATGCTTGCCTGGTACACTGTGTAGACTGTGCCTCAAACTCACGGGGTCCTCCATCTGTCTCCTAGGCAAGATGATTACAGGCACCCACTGCCACTCCCTGCTTACTCTGCTTTTATTTTGTTTTTAATACATTTTTTTGAAAATTTTAATTTTTTTGAAGTCTTAATTATTTTGTTTCGTTATTATTTTTTCAGTCCTTAGGTTCAGAATAATAAAGATGACTGGCCCTAGTCCGAAGAGCTTGCAATTCAAAAGCAGCAGCAGCTTCGCTTTCCTCCAGAAACAACCAATGCTTCTTAGGAACTTACTAGGTGCCTGTGTAAAGGCCCAAGCGCTGCCCTCCTAACCCTAGTGAAGTGTACAGGTGGGTCAGTAGACAATTGTCGTGTGTAAGGACTATGAGTATTACATACGTATTTTATTTTTTTTAAAATATTTATTTATTATGTATACAATATTCTGTGTGTATGCCTGCTGGCCAGAAGAGGGCACCAGACCAGGTGGTTGTGAGCCACCATGTGGTTGCTGGGAATTGAACTCAGGACCTTTGGAAGAGCAGGCAATGCTCTTAACCTCTGAGCCATCTCTCCAGCCCTTACATACGTATTTTAAAGTCATACTGTGTTGGGGCTGGAGAGATGGCTCAGCCCTTAAGCAGACCTGTTGTTCTTGTAGAGGTCCAGGGTTCAATTCCCGGGACTCACATGGCAGCTTCGGTTCCAGGGGATCGGATGCTGTTCTGACCCCTGTGGGCCCTGAACATACATACTGCATGTACATACACACGTACAGGCAAAGCACTCAAAAAAAGGGAAATAATTTGGCCTAGGTAGGATATGACCAGTGCAGAAAAGACAAATCGGAACAAAGTCAGGTTGTCAAGATACGCAATTACACAGGGCCAGGCATTCTGTGTTAATGAGTTAAATTCTAGCTGTATTGATATTCTCACTTATCTGACTTTGTGTCCCATCCCCTGCTCCAGCGCTCTCATTACTGTTCTCTTAGGAGTTCCTCAGTTCAAGCCAGTACACACTGGCCAGCTCCTTCAGTGTCTAGACCTTGTCTTTCCTTAGCCAACTGAGCAATGGCCTGGTTGGATTATGTTGGGTCTTGATCCTCTTTGGCTAGGGATAAGTCTTCACAAGAGGCGCATGAGGTCAAAAGGCAGGTTACAGTATCATCTTCAAGCATACAAAGACTCAGGCTTATTATTTGTTTTGTTTTGCTTGGTTTTTCAAGACAGGATTTCTCTGTAACTTTGGAGCCTGTCCTGGAACTTGCTCTGTAGACCAGACCAGGCTGACCTCGAACTCACAGAGATCCCCCTGCCTCTGCCTCCAAGGGATTAAAGGCATGTGCCACCACTGCTCAGCTAAGACTCAGACTTCTAATGGACAGAAATGAGCTCAGAGGGTTCAGGGGAACCTGAAAATTCAAACCTGGAGGTTCACTACTTTTATGTGCATAACCAAGATGTACCTAATCCGTCTCTGAACCCCAACCCATGTCCATTAGGACCTGACTTGGTGTAGTAGTCCTGCTTAGCCTAAGGAGTCAGAAGCCTTTCCTGAAACTTGGTAAACTTTGTAAAAGTCACGAGACTCTATTTTGCTACTTTTAATAGAGAGTATGTCTTTTCATGTGTTATCATTGTATTGTGTAACTTTTCCTGAGGAGATAAAAGCAAATGTCTTCTCACCCTAGATGAGACTCCAACAACACACCTAAAAAGCTGTTTCACAAAAGTCTAGTTTGGTGAACCAATGAGTTTCTTTGGATTACTTCCAGGACTACTACGGGTGAGGAATTAAAGGAGGAGGGGATAACTCCAAAGCAGCTGCATCACCAAAAAGCCCACCTCGGCTTGAGTGACAGCTCACTAAAGCCACGCTGCTAGGGCTCTCTGAAAAACTTGTAGGAAGTTTAATAAAACTCTTATTTCTGCTAAGTCCTTACTGCAAGGACTTAAAGCAAGGAGTAGCTTTGGGGAGTGTCCTTGCGAATCTTGTAAGTTTCAGGAACTCCCTGAGACTTGCAAGTTTTTTACTTCCCAATCGTAATTCTTGTTTACTTCTTGAGTCTTTTTGTTGTTGTTATTTTGTTTTTCCGCACTTCTTGAGTCTTAATGAATTTCTCTCCAGGAATTTTTTTTTTTTTTATTTTTCGAGACAGGGTTTCTCCGTAGCTTTTTTGGTTCCTGTCCTGGAACTAGCTCTTCTAGACCAGGCTGGCCTCAACTCACAGAGATCCACCTGCCTCTGCCTCCCCGAGTGCTGGGATTAAGGGCGTGCACCACCACCACCCAGCCTCCAGGATGTTTTGATGTAGAGGAAGTTGCTACACTCCACTTCCTCCCACCCATTCCCCCAGGTTTCCCATTCCTGTGTCTTGTCGTCTGCAGTAATCCCTGAGGCCTGAGAGAGGTGATCCAGAGGTCTGATTACTTGTCTTCATCACAGCAACAGCTGTGTCTTCAGAAGCCTGACGGGGCTGGGAGTCAGCAGTGTCCTTCCTATTGGAAACAGTTTCCTCCCAGGACCACTTGAGGCCGACAGGAACCGTGATTCATAGGCAGGAGCACAAATGTTTGAAAGACAATTTGACAGGAGCATCACATTTACTTAACAAAGCAAGAGCAGTGGGCTTCCCACTGGGGCTATGCCCTTCCTAGTCCTTGGGTTTTGCTCTGGCTTACAGTACCACCTGTGAGTTCCCTTCTGTGTTGTAGGCAATAAATATATAGGAAAGTAATTGGTTGCACCCAAAATAGTTGTGACACTGTTATACCAGTGAGTACTTCTGGCTTGACATGTTCGTACGGTAGCATACAGGGGCAATAGCCAAGCAGAATTGCTGGTAACAGTTCCTCATCTTCCGGAATTTATGAAAACAAGCCCTTAGGGAGGAAGATTTGGTTCAGTACAGGCTTGACTTCCTCATGCCATTCAGTCAAACCACCTGGTGTCTTCAGCAATAGGAAGTTATCTAGTTGTGGCAAGCAACCAACGACAATAGCGAGAACATTTTTGGTTTGCGGTTCTTTCTGGGACTTCCCTGACTTCCTTAGTTAGGTTTTCTATTTCTGTGATGAAACACCATAACCAAAAGCAGTTTGGGTTTATCCAGTCTGCATAGCCTGTATCATAGTCGATTGAGGGAAGCCAAGGCGGGAACCTAGAGGCAGGAGCTAATGGAGAGGCCATGGAGGGGATGCTGTTTACTAGCTTGCTCTCTATGGCTTGCTCAGCCTGCTTTTAATTTTAGAACCCGGTGGCCCCATCCAGAATGGACTGAGACCTTTCCCTTGCATTAATAATTAAGAAAATGCCCCATTGTCTTGCCTATAGCTGGATCTAATGGAGACATTTTCTTGAGGTTCCCTCCTCTTAGATGATACTAACTTGTGTCAAGTTGACATGAAAACTAGCCAGGACACTGGCCCACAGCTCAAAGGGAGGTAACCTATCCCTGGAACAGAGATTTCCATTCAACAGCCTTATAGCCTCTGGGAGTGCTCCTTTCTACCCGTACAGCATCCTTTAAAATGCAACAAAACAAACAAAAAACCCCAACTCCTTAACTACTGTCTTTTCTGTTCCTCTGAGTGCTCTTACACACACTCAAGGGTCAACACTGTAGAAAGAAATATTAGACAGGATGGACAGAATCCCTGAAGGTTTCCCAAGATGCATTTCTAGTAAGTGCCATTTGGGTAGCTAAGATGATACAGAAAAAGCAACACCGGCCAAGTCCAACATGGTACAAAAAGAAATCACTTCTAGCAATTGTTTCTTCCAAAGGGTACTATTGGGTTAGTGGTGCCTATGGGGAGCACTACCCCATCCAGCCCTCTGTATTTCACAGCCTCTGTATCCTGGGGTACTGCTTCTACCTAAAGCCACTGCAGTCTCTCCGTGCCTGACAGCTTGTTCTGTTAGGCTCAAATCCCAATCCAAGGGCCTTGTTCTAGCCATGCCAGCCCCTATGGCCAGAGCCCCAGCTCTTACAGGCTTCTGGCTAGCACCATGGTCCTTAACTTTCTATTGGTCACAACCAGCTGAAGGGCTGGGTCAATAGTTTCTACCCATAATATACTTTTTTTTTCAAGGGAGAATTATACACTGGATGTCCTGGGGTGGTACTGACTGCCTCACTGCTATGCTGAGCTTGATCCTTTTCTCTGTACTGCATTATCACTTAAGTCTCTTATGACTGGTATGAACCAGTCCACCAAGGACTCGCTCCTCAGTGTCTGCAGTCTTCTTCTTAAGGAGGGCTAGGGAGTTCTGACTGTTTCTCTGCTTCCCCAGCACTCAGACCGATCCCATTCCCCAGTCTCACAGCCAGGCTCTTCGTCTGCTTGTTTAAAAGTGGATTCAAGAGTTAGGTCCTAACAATTTCCTGACTATTCCAGTTTCCTCTACTAGGTCATTGTTAAACCCCAATCTGTAGGCTTCATCATGGATTTTTCTTTCTACTGAAGCGGGCTTCAGGGCGATAGCCTATCCCTTCTACCTGGCATCCTTCCTCCTCACTACCCACGTGCTTTTTATGTCCTACTTAGCATCCTATATGGTAAAGATTTTTATTTTTGAAAAGGCTAATCTCAACTCACTATGTAGCCGAGACTGGCTTTGCCCTTCTGCTCCTCCATCTCCAGAATGCTGACATTATAGGCATGTGACCCCCAAACCGGGTGTATTTGGTGGGAGGGAGGGTTGGTACCCAGAGCTGACCTCCACCAACTGAGCTACACCCCGAAGGCCACGATAAAGCTGCGTAAGGCTTACATTGTCCAGAGAAGACACAAGTAGTGCATTTACAGATTTAGGAGTTTTGGAGTTTTGTATGGTAGAAAGTTTGGTTTTTATTGTTTTGGAGATGTACACAGGAGGATGATGGGAAATGTGACTGGACTTATGTCTTGGTTTTCCCAATCGAACAGCTAAGTAATTTTTTTAAAAGCGCTCCTATTAGCAACGGATTCCTAAATAGTCTGGTTTTCTTTTTTTCTGTCTAGGTACATCAGTTTCTTCCTCGCCGTTCACTCTGCCCAAACTCTTATAATGAAATATCCCTGGAAGGTGGACGGGCTCCGAACAGGTCTCTAGAACGCGCATCTCCTTCCTCTGACCACAGGGGGGCACTAGAGAGCTTTGGGGGCGGCTGAAGGCCCCAATCCCAAAGGGCTGGGCGCTGCCTTTAGCGTTCCTGCAGCCGGGGCCAGCTCCAGCTCTGACTCAGAAGTCGGCTGTGCAAGCTGAGACTTCTCACCGCCAGCACTTTAGCCTCTAGCGCGCTGTTCTGCTGAGGCTTCAGCCTTTGACGACATGTGCTGACCTCTCTCCATGCTTGTTTTAGCGTCTGCTTTCAGCTCTTTCAGAAACAAACACAGGCTTTAAATTACATTCTATATAAACCACACAAGGACTCACCGTACTGGTCAAGGACACGTATGTCTCTAGAGACAAGAAAGGACACAATCTAAATCTCTTTCTAAAGATAACCCTGAGAAAAGCTCGTGGCCTACGAAGGTCTTCATAGCTGGCAGGAAGCTTGCATTTCGGTCTTGACGGAAAAGGTCTCTTAACGATGCCAGGTAACAGTATCACATTGAAAAGAGAAGAAATTCCTAATAACAGGACAGGACACTCAGCATTTACAGCAGTCGACAGATGAGATAGCACAGAAGCTATCGAGGAAGCAATTCACACACACACACACACACACACACACACACACACACACACACAGTGTGTTTTGGACACATAGGCAAGTATAAGAAAAGGATAGGAAAACGTGTAGCTTTGCAGAGGAGACGTGGTGTTATAAGAACTTGGTTGTGAAAAGGAATTTCATATTTCACCCTACATAATTCTATATTGCTGAAGTGATCTAGGGCAAACATATCTTCTGCTTGTTTTTTTTTCAATAAATAGCAAGGTCTTGATATGTTATTCAGGTTGGCCTCAAATCCAAAATCTTAACTGCGTCATCCCCTGAGTGCAGGATTAGAGGTGTGTGTTACCATGCCTGGCTCTCCAGAATCTTTCTCTTGTTTCATTTTCTTCCTAGCCTGGTAAAATTATCAGAAAATGAGTATTCATTTTTCTATGCATTCACATTTACATCTTAATTCATAGATCTGTATTTATGGCATTTAAAGAGGTTTAGACCAGCTGGAGACAGGCTTAGCAGCTAAGAGTGTTTTCTGATCTTAGAGGATCCCAGTTCAATGTCTATGGCCATATGGAGCAGCTAGCTCACAACTGTCTGTAACTCCACAACCAGGGGCTCTGGTGCCCTCTTTTGGCCTGAGTGAGCCTGCATTAACTTGGACATACCTACACACAGACATACACAATTAGATCAAAATTTAAAAAAAAAAATCTTTAAAAAAAAAACCTTGAGAAGGCTGGGTGCACTGGCATTCACTTTTTAAAAATTATTTTTTAAAATTTATTTATTTTTATTTTGTGTGCAGTGGTATTTTTGCCATGGGTGTTGGGTCTCCTGGAACTGGAGTTACAGACAGTTGTGAGCAGCCATGTGGATGCTGGGATTGAATCCAGGTTCTCTGAAGAGCAGACAGTGCTCTTAACCATTGAGCCATCTCTCCAGCTCCTGGCATTCACTTTTAATCCCAGCAATTGGTAGTGGCAGGGCCGTCAGGCTTCCAGGTGTGGTTGGGCCACAGGAGACCCTGTCTCAAAGAAGAAGAAACAAAAGGGTTGGGGTTATGAAGTGGGTTACAGTACCTGTCTACCGTATTGAAAGATCCAGGTTCACTCCCACAGCACAGGGGAGGCGGGTATCACAGAGGAGGTGTAGCTCTTTGTCTCAATTGTGAAGCCTGTTGAATTATATGGAAAGGGAAGAGGGTCCTTACCCTGGAGGAAATGAAGTGTTTCCTGGAGGTAAAAGGCTTGGGTAGTCTATAAACCCTAAGCTTGACGTTCCCAGAAAGAGGCTGTCCAGAGGACATTGCTGGGGACAGAGATGCCTTTTAACATACAAGCAGGGAACACCAGGATGCTCGTGAGGGCAAAGAGCTCTGGAAGCCAGCATAGACTCTGGGGTCTGACCATGGGAACACAGTCCACCGTTAGCTATATACCCTTGACATATGTATTCGTTTTTCTGAAGTTCATTTGCTCCGTCTGTCACTGGGAATAATGGGATCTGTGATAATTAAGTGATATAATATACACAAAGATTTCAGAACTGTGGTCTGTCCATAACGTGTGTTCAGATGATGCAGCCTGTTCCCTAAGTGGGCAGCAAAATGGAGTTCTCAACTTTCCTCTCCCCCAGTTCAATACATGGACCCCAAAAATACTTAGGCTGTGCCACAGAGAAATTCTTCTCTGCTATTTTAGGAAGTCATGGAAATAAGTTTATTGGATCAGATATAGGATGAGTCTACATTAAGATATAAGGATTTAAAAAGGACACTTTGGAAATGCCTTTTCCAAGCTCGGCATGTTAGTGACTTTTCCATCACTGTGGTAACGGCGATGACCAAGAGAACCCAAGGAAGAAAGAGGCTATTTTGGCTTGAGGTTCCCGAGGGATGAGGGTCCATGATAGCAGAACAGAGGCATGGCGACTGAGAACTCACATCTTCAAACTTCCAGGAGAGAGAGAAAGAGAGAGAGGGAGAGAGGGAGGGAGGGAGGGAGGGAGGGAGGGAGGGAGGGAGGGAGGGGGAGACAGAGGTGTTCCGTTCATGTAGATCACATACTTTGATCACGTCCACTTGGTATATCCCCCATCTTCTCCCAGGTTCCCGCTAGTCCTGCGCCTTTCCCAAAGAGTCTCTCTTCTACTCGAACCCACACATGAGAGAAAGTGTGTGATATTTTTCTTTTTGAGTCTGGCTTCTTTCACGTCATAGGCTGATCTCAGTCTCATTCGTTCATCTGCAAACAATATCGTTGTGTTCTTCTTGACGGTGGGAGGAGACTGTTGTGTGTACGTATATCTACGACACAGTTTCTGCTTTGCTATCGTTACTGTTTGTTTATCTGGTTGTTTTGTTTGGTTGAGAGAGGCTGCCATGCCGGCCAGCCCAGCCTTGAGCTCTGGTTCTCCCGTTTCCTTACACCCCAAGTGTGGCCATAGCAGGCACAGGCCTCCCCACTCAGGGTGTTATCCCGCTGGCTTTCTGACACGTTTGTTGACAGCACCTTGGCCAGCAAATGTAGACGTGCAGGTGTGTCTGTGGGGTGCACACTGAACTCTTGGGGTCTATTCCCAGGGGTGGCAGAGCCGGATCACACAGTAGTTCTATTTTTAGATCTCTGGGGTGTCTCCATATTCACTAGTGGCTGATCTTGTTCACGTGCTCACCACCAATGTATAAGGGTTTCCTTTTCGCTGCATCCTCTCCAGCATTTGCTATAAGGGTGTAAGTTTTCATGTGTGTGTGTGTGTGTGTGTGTGTGTGTAGTGAGTTAGCACTTACATGTGTGCACACATGCATGTGTGCTCCATGTGTACATGGATGAGCCTGCATGTGGAAGCCAGGGTTTGATAGGAGATGTCTTCCCCAACCTCTGACCACCTTGCTTTTCAGGCTCTGCTCACCAAGCTTGCTAACCTGCTAGACTAGTTAGCCAGTGCCCTCCAGGGGTCTGCTGGGAGGATCTAGATTTGATGGGGACCTGGGTGGGGGGGATAGGATGCTCTGAGCAGGGGTAGGATGGCTTGAACAGAAGCTCAGAAGTCAGAAATCAGGAAGGGTATGAAGAAAGCCACAGGTCCTCGTGTGGGATAAAGTTCATCAGGCGACAAACCTAGAAAGGAAGTGTGGACCCGACTGTGCAAAGTCTAAATGCTGATCCAGAGGATGCAACTGGGGATGAAAACGGTGAAACCTTCCACCAGGCAGGCCAGGTGCCATCCCCAATCTTTCTATTGCACGTCAGGTTTTCCAGTCAATCATTACTTAGCGCCCGGATTTTAAGCGTCTTTCAAAACATTAACTTTTCAAGGATTCGAAACAAAATGAAGGACATTTATAAGATAAATTGAAACTTGGCTCGAAGTGACCTTGGCTGGAGTTTTCTAGTTTCCCATTACTGCATTCTTGTCTGAACTGACTAAAGGTGGCTGTCACAGTCTCTGCAGGCATAGCCCAATGAAACTATCCAGAGGTGAATTTTTCAGCGTAGCCTTCACAATGTAAAGAAAGACGTGATTGGTTTTTTGTTTTATTTTGTTTTGTTTTCCTCTCTACTTAGAATGCCCCCCACCCCCACTTACCCTCTGAGATCAAAGAGGCAGCGAGGGAAGATTATATTTATGTCAGACTGCTCCTTATCTGAAATGTAGCTCAGGTCTTTCCTCATTGTTAGGTATGTTCCCTCCAGCAGCAAGGCCACAGAAAAAAGATGACTCCCCTTGAAGAGCACTTGTTTACCAACATTCCCTGGGGCCCTTTGTCCCTTGGCCGCCCAGATGTGGTGGGAGTCCCAGTAAAGGCTGGGCTGCTAGCCTCTTACCTGGCAATAATTCCTTCTCTGGGTGACTCTTCCAGATCTGCAGCTGGCCAGGTGACAAGATATATGTCACCTGGAAAAGCACAGCTTGTCCTTCTCCACATATGCAATAGATAAGTATCCAGGTGAGTCCTGCAGCTGGGTGTGGCTTATGGCTGTCCTCCCGGCACTGAGGAAACTGAGGCAGGAAGATCACAGGTTAGTAACTGACCTAGGCTGCCCAGTGAGACTGTCTCAGACAAAACAAAACCAGGTAAATGGTGAGTCCTCTGCAGTAAGTAGGATTTCTATGGAGAAGAAGCGCGCATACTAATACTAAAACCTTGGTGTGGCTCTGAGAATCTGTTCACGTTCCATGAAGTTGGTCCTGTGACCCAAGATTTAAAAAACAACAACAACAACAACAAAAAAACTAATCTCACTTATTTACCAGATACCTGGTTGTCTTATAGTATACACAATAGAAACTCTGTGTGTGTGTGTGATATGTGTGCTTATGCACATGTGTTTGAACCTTTGTGAGTGTATGTGTGTGTGCGCATACATTGCTATGCATACACAGGTATCTCAGGCACACAGAGGTCAGGACTTCTGAGTGTCTTTTTTTGGTTTGCTTGTTTTGTTTTTTCAAGACAGAATTTCTCTGTCTAACAGCCCTGGCTTTCCTGGAACTCACTCTATAGACCAGGCTGGCCTCAAACTCACAGAGATCCACCCGTCTCTGCCTCCCAAGTGCTGGGATTAAAGGCGTGCGCCACCACCATCTGGCTGAGTGTCTTTCTAGATCACTATCTTATATATTCAGGCAGGATCTCTCACTTGAACCTGGAGCTCCCCCAGTTTAGCTAGTCTAGCTAGCCAGCTTGCTCCAGGGACGCACGGTCAGAGTCGTTGGATCACAGGTAGGCTCGCACACCCACCTGGAATTTGTATGGGTGCTGCCTGGGACCCGACACTGGTGCTCATACTTGTGTGGCAAATACTCTCTGAACTCTCCTCCATCCCCTGTTTTGTAAGCATAGAAACCTGGGAGTTGTCGGTTTGGGAGGTTGCAAGCTTCCGGCCCAGCTGGATCTGGGTTCGGCCTTCCCTTCTTTGTCCCTCTAGTCATGGCGGTTTTGTGCCTAGGTTGCCCTTCCCTGATGATTGCCAGATGATGTCAGCAGCATTTATTGAAAAACACTTGTAGCGGTGGTGCCGGCCTTGAATTCCAGCACTCAGGAGGCAGAGGCAGGACAATCTCTGGGAGTTCGAGGCCAGCCTGGTCTACTGATCAAGTTCGAGGACAGACAAGGTTACACAGGGAAACCTTGTCTCGAGAAACCAAAAAGTAGAAACGAAAGACAATTTTCTGATTTCACTGTAGGTTTTAATGGATTGTTTCACTTCCCTTCAAAATCCAGTAGGGGCTGCATTACAAACACGCCATGCCTTTGGCAAACGGTGCTTCAGAGCACCGGGTGTAAAGCCTCGGTATACTTGAGTATGAAGAGAGAGGTATTACGTCACCATGGCTACTGTGGATGCTTTCAACATCACAGCCGATGTGTCCCGGTGACTTGAATAGCTCTGCGGGTACGTGACGGGGGACACCCACATCTTGCTTGTTTGTGAGACTAGGTACCAGGGTAGTCTTCTCATGTTGTTACACAGCCAATTTTCTTTAGAAATTGATAGATCATTTAAAGAGGTGCATGTGAGGTGTGACGGTATCCTGGCATTTGGGAGGTAGAGCCAGGAGGGTTAGGAGCTTGGGGCTAGCCTCAGCCACATGAGACCAAAACGCCAGAATGTTACAGGTGTGAGACAGTCATTATGTTAGTCAGTTATCCTTGTAACAAATACTTCAGGTCACTAATTGATGGAGAAAGGTTTAATTTAGCTACTTGTAGAGATTCTAGTATGTAATCGTCAGCCCCGTTGTATAAATTTAATTTGCAGGCTGCCCACAGTCTTGTGACCACCATTGCTAGTTCCGGGAAATCTCTGGCCTCAAGAGTTCCGCTCCTCCAATATAAAAAGCCCCCAGCCTCAGTTTTATGAGGTTCTTTGCAGCCAGGGACACAGATGTGTGAGGCCTTGTTTTAGGAGGTACACATAGCACACCAGTGCTGTTGAAGACTTCTGTGCTGCAAGCTTGGACAGAAACGGAGAAGACAGATGTGAGCCTCAGTGAATCCTTGCCCAGGAGTCAGCTCTGGGGCTAGCAGCAGCAGGAACACGTGTAGGTCACCTGGCTGCTAGGCCAGCAGAGCAGAGGGTCCCTCACCAAGGCCAGCACCACGGGTTTCAGAGTTGTCCCGAGTGTGGCCTGAAGCCAGTCCCCACAGCAGTTGGGTGAGACTTTCTTTTAGGGTTTATTGAGCTATAATTCATCAGCTATAAATGCACCTGCTCTCACCCAATGCCCTTACAACACATATTTCAACCAACTGTTCAGATTAGAGTCAGCTCACTGGGGGGTCCGCAGCCCTAGAGTAAGATGCCATTTTTTTTTTTTTTGCGTTGTTCCATTGCTTCTTTTATTACTGTCACGGGAGATATTTGTCAGCTCGCTTACTTCATGTGTTCAATTGTGTTTCTGGGGCACACTTTTTATGTGTATATAATTCTTATTTCTAGAACATGGTATTAGGTAGCCCAGGGTGGTCTGAATTTTCCGTGAGTAGTTGAGGATGACCTTGAACTCTTGTCTCACCCTCTGCATCCCACCACTCCCAATTTTTTATTCAGCAATGGGGATCAAAAACCCAGGGCTTTATACATGCCTGTAAAGTGTTCTACCAATTGAGGTACATCCCCAGCCTGTAATATCTATGTTATCATGGGGGGTGTTGGGACATACTTGTAGTCTCAAAACTTGGGAGACTGAGGCAGGAGGATCACTTCAGTTTCAAGGTTAGTCTGGTCTACATAGCAAGTGCTAGAGAGTATACTCTGTTTAAAAAAACTGTCATAAAAATGGTTAAAGTTACCCAGCGGGAGCAGTGGTAGTGTGCGCCTTTGATCCCAGCACTCAGGATGCAGAGGCAGGTGGATCTCTGTGAGTTCGAGGCCAGCCTGGTCTACAGAGTGAGTTCTAGGACATCCAGGGCTACACAGAGAGACCCTGTCTTGGAAGAAAGAAAGAATAAAGTCAACATTGAAGTGTACTCTCTTTTAAAGCCTTCCCAGACCTCAGTCCGTGGAGACTACTCCGCCCCATGTCACTATGACGTAAGGTCAGGAGTGTTGGGGTGAAGGCTGCCCCACTATCTCTGTTGTAATCCTGGGGCGTTCAACATACGTGTTTTTATCACTAACATTGAAACTGAAAATCCAGGGATGCTTAGAGCAGTTCAGGTTTCTCATTAAAACCTGACAGACACAGCAAGGCCGTGAGAAGCCTCCTCCAACGCGAGAAGGTGGTATCTAAAGGATAACGATTCGCTGCCGGGATTCTGTTGTTCTATGGTTTCTGTTTAATCTGAAACCCAAGGGGTTTTCAAACAGTGAGTGGGCTTGTCTAAAGATCTTGCCTACAAATGGACTAGGTTGCATTCAAGACCCAATAAGATAGGAATAGGATTATTTTAGATAATTTTAATTGTGCGTTTACAAATTCAATTGAATTGAAACCCACCCACATTCCCCAGTCACAGTGATACCTCTGTGAACAAAAGCCCAGAGTGGAGTGAACTGTCTTCAGAGATTCCTTCTAACCAGAGAATAGCACAGCCGGACAATGAGGGACGGTCGTGGCATTTTTCAGATGGGCGGGCTAGATTCTGCCCTGAGTTCAGTATCAGCATATCTACCCTCAACAGTTTGGACCCTCAGTTTACCTTAATTTGGAGGAGAAACAAATACGTTACTTTTCTCATCTTAGAGTTTCCTTTGGATTTCCAGGACTCCCTAGCTTCTGAGAACACAGGCCAGACAAGCTTGCTCTGCCTTCACCATACAGCGACAGTGACTAATCAGATGGGGTTTTTAAAGGTAGACTAGCGTTGCCTTTGTCATCAAGCTGTTGAAAGTAGACTAGTTAATTAGTTAACTCAAGCTCAATATCTGCTTAACTGCTCCCTTCCCCTCTCCTTTCCCCTGCCTTCCCCTCTCCCCTCCTCCCTTCTGATCGCCTCTCACTCTCTTCTTTATTTTTCCTTTCTATCCTTTCCTCCCTGCCCCTTCTCTCTCTCTCCCTCCCTCTCTCCTTCCCTCCCTCCCTTCCTCTCTCTCTCTCTCTCTCTCTCTCTCTCTCTCTCTCTCTCTCTGAAACAGAGTAGCTCATGTTGGCCTATACTTGTTTAAATTTTATTTATTTGTTTGTTTATTAGTTTTGGTTTTTTGAGACAGGGTTTCTCTGTGTAACAGAGTCCTGGCTGTCCTGGAAATCAATCTGTAGACTAGGCTGTCCTTGAATTCAAAGAGATCCACCCACCTCTGCCTTTGGAGTTCTGCTCAAACATGCCCGGCTTTGTCTGCGTTTTTGAAGTCAGCATTTACAGGTCACAGTGGGGCCTTCCTATAGGTTTTACGGGTTACTTCATGTGGATGGGAACAAGACACACATGGTAAAACTTCCCATTTGATCTTCGTATCAGCTCTTCATTTTCTTTCCTTCTCTCTCTCTCTCTCTCTCTCTCTCTCTCTCTCTCTCTCTCTCTCTCTCAAGACAGGGTATCTCTGTGTAGCCCTGGTTGTCCTGGAACTCACTCTGTAAACTACGCTGGTCTCAAACTCAAGAGATCTCCCTGCCTCTGCCTCCTTTATTTTCAAAGGCTTAAAGTGAAATAAACGCAGGAATGAAACCATGTTCTTGTTCTCCAAATTGTGAATTCATAATCATTTCAAGAAAAATACTCAGAGTTTTCAATATGAAACCATGATTTCCTAAATGAAAACATTCCTGATGGAAAACTGTAAACTTTTTTTGTTTGTTTTTCGAGACAGGGTTTCTCTGTGGTTTTGGAGCCTGTCCTGGAACTAGCTCTTGTAGACCAGGCTGGTCTCAAACTCACAGAGATCCGCCTGCCTCTGCCTCCCGAGTGCTGGGATTAAAGGCGTGCGCCACCACCGCCCGGCTTTAAAAAGTTTTTTTTAAAAGAGGTTTGGAATTTTTGTCCAACAGTAGGAATCGAAACCGTCTAACAGCCGCGCCAGATTACCAGCGACAACTACCAGAAGGAAGAGCATGCCTCCCAATTTATTAATGGCCAGGCTCCACACTATTGTGTGCCGGCAGGAGTTATTCATTGACAAAGCTGGACCCACCCAGCCAAACAGAGACCCCTGGTGGATGTTCAGTTAGACTCTAAACCAAGAAAAAGAATTGCCTCGTTTCCTCACTGAACTTTGATCGGTAAGTACCGTGTGCTGTGTGACCAAGCTAAAAAAGTAGATGGAATTGCAAACAAGGCTTCAATGGCAGCTGCCACCAAACATTCTTCAACTAAGGAGAAACACAGCAAGTTAGATTGCATCAGATGGGAATTTATTTAAGAAAACCCTGTTACCGTAGCATACATCCACTGTCGGGGCTGACCCGTAGTTTACAGGTAACCGTAAAGACTCGCTCTGACACAGGTGGGATACGACGTGTGTCTAATTCCGTGTTTGTTTTATGAGACTGGGGTTCATTCTGTAGCCCAGGCTGGCCTCAACTCACAGCCCTTCTGCCTCAGCCTCCTAATTGCTGGGATTCCAGGAGTGAGCCCCCAGGCTGAGCAACTTCTTGAATTTCTCAAATGCTGGGATCCAAAGGTTGGCAGGGTTCCTGCTCCCATGGAAGAGGCAGACTGTACATTTACTTTTAGGAAATGTTTATGGGCTGGTAAGGTGGCTCAGCAGGTGAAGGCGCTTGCTGCCAAGCCTAAATGCCTGAATTCAAGCCACAGGCCGCACACAGTGGCGAGAGAGGACTGACTCCCACAGCTTGTTCTCTCTCTCTGTAAATCCATGCACGGAGGCATACGCATACACAAAATAACTAAATTAAAATGCAGTAAAACAGAACTATTGATAAAGTTTGCTTAGAGCCTAATCCTAGTAATTTGTAATCTGAGACCAGACCATCAACCAACCTTGTGCGTTCAAGACCAGCAAGATAGCGAGAGCCTGTTTCAAACAGGGAAATAAATCACAGTTAGGATGTGGTCTATAGCTGAAGAGACAGGAAACAGCAAGAGGGACACTAACTAGACAGGAGAAAATTCTTCATGGGTTCGGAACTTCTAACTTGAGACCTGTTCAGAACCCGACTAGAGGACTATGGTGCCCAGAGCAAATGCACAGCAAGGCAGAATTCATGATGTCTAAGAACAGGAAGAAGCCAGCGGGACTGCACCTCAGAGCCAGCGAAGGCCAGGAAGGTGGGTGTATTCAAGCTCTCTAGGGTAGTGGTTCTCAACCTATGGGTCGTGGCCCCTTTGGTGGGTCAAATGACCCCTTCACAGGGGTCTCCTAAGACCACTGGAAAACATATTTACGTTATGATTCATAATAATAGCAAAATTCCATTTATGAAGTAGCAACAAAATAATTTTATGGTCGGGGGTCACCACCACATGAGGAACTGTATTAAAGGGTCACAGCGTTAGGAAGGTTGAGAACCACCGGGCTAGGGCATCTCTTCCCGGTGACTTTTGATCATGGTGCCCAGTAGCAATGTAGTTTGTACAGTTCTCCAGAAAACAAAATGTAGTTCAAGGGGATCGATCTTCAGCCACAGAGTGGGGTCAAAGCCAGCCCAGGCTATGGGAGACCCCGTCTTACAAAACAAAACAAATAAACCTGTCCACACATTAGCTTGCGTGGCCGCTCCCATCATATACCCAGCTCCTGCTTCTACAACTCTACTTTTCCTGCTCTGCCTTTACAGCATTAAAGCAAGTCTTGGTAGGTAGTTGGGCAAAGAAAGAAGGCTTTGTTTTCAGTAGGAAATTAGAATATTTTATTAGAAAAGAATTAGATTGAGGAAGGAGGGGAAATGCCACCAGGCGCCACGGTGTAGATCGTCTGTAATAACCATTGTCATTTCGTCTTCAGACGGGAATTCACAAGGCCCTTTCCGTGGGACGCGACTTGCTCTGGAGCACTTGTGTTGCAACTTGAAGAAGGCAGAGACTTCGTGCCAGGCCAGGCAAGCTCTGACCCTGCTGTTCCCGACACGTCTATACAGGACCTAGTTTCCACTCAGTGCTCAGCAGACACCAGTCAAGCTTGCTAGAAACCGAAAATACTACGTGCAAATCATTCAAATAAATTTTTTTCTGGGGGGAAGGGGGACAAGATCTCATGACATAACAAAATCCACATTGGCTTCGAACTCACTATGGGTGTCCTTTCTAACTCTACAATGCCTGAATGGCTTACTCTAAAGAGCCGTCTCCCAAACTGTAGTTACACCATTTAGAAAGATTTCTAAACAAACCTATAGCCCAAGCGAGCCTAGAACTCACAATATAGCCCAGATTGGTTTCTCTTCTCAGCTTCCCAAGTGCTGAGATTACAGACGTCCAGCTCGGACCATTTTAAAATATATAGTTCACTGGCATTAGGTAGAATCTGTATGCGTATCTTTTGGAGGTTTTGTTTATTTATTTATTTTTTGAAACAGGTCTTAGTACGTACCCCTGAATGGCCCAGAACATGGAACTCCTGACCCCCTGTCTCTTCCTCCTGAGTACTGGGATTTCTGGTGTATACCACCACAACTAGCATTTCACGTTTATTTCTAAGGTAGTTTTCACTGGCTATGGTTAGTGGACTGTGTTTCCGATTTTTTTCTAAGATAGGGTTTCTCTATAGGCTTTGGAGACTGTCCTGGAACTAGCTCTTGTAGATCAGGCTGGCCTTGAACTCACAGAGATTCGCTCGCCTCTGCCTCCCGAGTGCTGGGATTAAAGGTGTGTGCCACCACCGCCTGTGTTTCCTTCGCTTGGAAGATCGCCTTCCTTTATATTACGGCTCCCACTGTTTCTGTTATACTTCTGCTACGTTACACATGGCTCTGCTGGGGCTCTCTGGGCTTATTGGACTTCTTCTTTTCTCCTCCTTCTCCTCTTCCTTTTCCTTTTGAGACAGAGTCTCTCTATGGAGCCCTGGCCTGTTCCTGAACTCACTATGCAAACCAGGGTGTTTTCAAAGTCACAGAAATCTGCCTGCATCAGTCTCCCGAGTGTTGGAGTTAAAGAATTTTACCACCATGCCTGGCTTGACTTTAAGATGTTTGTTTATTTTCTATTCTACCAAAGGTCCACACTATTTCTTGAATCTGTGGCTGAATTTTTTCCTAGTAGTTTTGAAAAACACTTATATTTCCCATATATTTCTCTGTTTATCAATAGAGTTTCATGTGATAGTCCAGACTAGTCTTGAATTCACACCAATTCTCCTACTGCAACCTCTCTGGTGCTGATGCTCAAGGTATAAGCTACCTTATACCCTTCTTCCTCCATGTTTGTGTGTGTGTGTGTGTGTGTTGTCTCGCGCAGCCAGAGTTGGCCTTGAACTTGCTATGTAGTTGAGGATGATGACCTTAAACCCTTGATGCCCCTGCCTTTACCTCCCAAATTCTGCAATTACAGACTTGGGTCTTGCTTTTGTTATTTGGGGAGTCTTTTAAACCTGCTTCAGGTTTATACTCCACAGTTGCAAATGGTAAACACCCCATCCTGGAAGTTTTTTTCTTGTTACCAATCAGTGTATTTGCACACATTTATGTCTTGCCTAAATTTCTGAAGAAAACAGTTCCAGCCACTGGGGGCCAGATGTTCAAATGCACAAGCCTATAGGGGACATTTTTCATTCAAACCACCAGATCTAGGAAATGCAATTTTCTGTGATATAGCTCAAACCATGGAGATGTCCCCTATGGTCTGTGCCAGAGGAAGTATGCCCCTAGGGGTGGGACTTGAGAGCAAAGAAACTTTGCCTACTTCCGGTGTGCCCTCCCGGTCTCAAGCTTGCAGAGAATAATGTGCACTCTCAACTTCCTTCTTCGACTACACGCCTGCTTCCTGCTGCCATCCCTCCCTGCCATAGAGCTCTCTGGAGCTGTGAGTTCCAGGGAAACTCTTCTTTTCTAAGTTGCCTTGGTTATAGCATTTTATCTCAGCCACAGAAAAGAAACCCATACACTCGAGTTCACTGCTTTTGCGTAGGTTCATGTAAATGGGAGACCCTGGAGCAAGAAGATGGCAGGGAGAGGTGGAAGGGAAGAGACTTCTCTTTTTCCGCCTTCTCTGCAGCTGCGTCTTCTCCAGGAGGTCTCTCTTTTGTGGGGTGCAGGTCCCTGCTGAGCCTGCCATCAGCTCTCTAGGGATTCTGTTAGATGACCCTGCTAATGCCTGCCTTGTGACATTATCCCCAGGGGAGGAGAGGTTGCTCAGTTTCCCAGTCATCCACAGAATTAGTTGGTTATATTAAATTCCTTTGTTTGGAGGCAGAGGCAGGAGGATCTCTGTGACTTTGAGACCAGCCTGGTCTACTAGAGCTAGTTCCAGGACAGGCTCCAAAGCTACAGAGAAACCCTGTCTTGAAAAACAAAAACAAATCAAAACAACAACAACAAATTTCTTTATTTGTAAGTCATAGACTCTTCCCATTTGTGAACTGGACCTGTTGTTACACACTTAGTCATGGTGTATGTTTTCTCACCATGATAGAGTTACAATATTGCCTGGTACTGAAAGGAGGTCTTAAAAGATGATCTAAGTGTGTGGTCCCCCGTGGCCCCTGTCTTTCTCCTTCAAGACAAGGTCTCTGTCGGGGACCAGCCTCAATGACAGGTCTCCTATAGCCCAGGCTGGCCTTTAACTTGTTACTTAGCCAAGGATGACCTTGAATTTCATATCCTCCTGCCACCACCTACACCAGCGTAGGCCTGTGTACCACCGTGCAGGTTAGGCAAGTACCCTCCCAGCTGAGCCAACATCCCCATTTTGACTTCTGGGATTGGAGCGGATTGCTTTAACTCCCACTGTAAACCGTGGAAGCCTCAAGTCAGTGCTGGCCAAGGAAATGAGTGCACTGGTGGCTAGGGGAAGGAAACGCCATTGTCGGAAGCCTAAGCTGCACATTCAACACAATGGGATGCTTAAAAAAGAAAACCTTAAGAATATATAAAAATAAGCTTGTTTCCTCTGAAATACTTCAAATAATTGCTTCCTCTATAAAAAAATTCAGTCAATATATATTTAGAAAATAGATCATTCAATTGTGCTTCAAAGGAGCAAACTTAAGAGGGGGGACTGTGACTGAAAGACAAAGGATGAAATTCTCAGAGACTTAATACATTATTATATTAAAATTCGAACTACTTTTTAAAATTAAAATTTTGAGTGGACAATAATTAACCAGAACTGTGAGGAACGCTCTACGTGTTATGACACGCGCAGAAATGATAAGGTGTGATGTGTGTGGTGTGGCTCAGCCATCCTGATGTGCACTTGAGAAGTGAAGGCAGCTGTCTCCTTAGTCCCTGACTTTTAATTTTTGTTTTTGTTTTGTTTTGAGGCAGTGTCTCTCACTATATAGCCCACAAGTGATGCTAACCTACAGAATACCTGGCTAAGGAGAGAGCCCAGGTAGTAAAGTACTTGTGTTATGTTCTCAAGGACCTATATTCAATCCCCATAACCCACTTAAAAAAAAAAAAGCTGGGCTTGGTAGCACGCTTATAATCCCAGCACTAAGAAGGATGCCTGAGACTTGTTGCTAACCATACTAATCTGGCTGGAGAATTCCAGGCTGGTCTCAGACCTTATCTTAAATAAAAAGCTGTACTGCGCCCAAAAATGTCACTGGTGATAGTCCTCTGCATTCCACGTGCAGTGCGCACACACACTCACACCAACAAACATACACACATGGACACACAACAGAGATAAAATGCTGGGAGGGGGTGTAGATAGGAAAGTTCAGGGATAAGTTAAATTTCACTGATATTCAGATGGTACCTATTGTTGTATGCTGGAATCAGAATGAGGGTTTAAAATTTGGATATTAGTGATGCGATGCTGATCTCATTTTCTGCCACTTCCTCCCGTGTCTTCCTTGCTCATGCTAGTCTGGATTTATTCCTGTTTCTGGAATAAACTAAAGATGTAGCAGAAGCAGTGGGAAAATGATTAAAGAACAAAGAACCAATCAAGTAATAAAAACCATTAATAACGATGGGCACCCCACTATCAAGGAAAGGTGGACATGAACCTGAAATAAACCTGAATGAGCATTTTGTTTTATAATAGAATTAGAAGTATCATTGTGTGCTTGTAGCTTGACATATAGACAATAGACAGACAGACGTAGATAAGACATATGTTCCTAATTCTGGTGTGGAATAGGAGATGTAGAACTGCATCTCCCTGAAAACATCCACCCAGATCCAGACGCTTGCTTCCGCTATGAGGAACTAGGACTTCTTATAAAACTGTCTGACTCCAGGCTTGCTGCAAGGAGAGAGAAGATAAGCCTGGAGCATTTTACTGCCCTTGAAAGGAAGGAACTGCTCAAAGGATGACGTGGGGTGGGGTGGGAAGGGAAGAAGGCTCGGTGGGTAAAAGGTTTGACGTGCCAGCCAAAGTGTGGACCCTCAGCACCCACACAGCAGCCTGCCTATAAACCCAGTGCTGAAGGGGAGACAGGATCCCCAGGGCAAGCTGGTTACCTAGACTACCTGGATTTGTGAGCTCTGAGTTCAGTGAGAGAGTCTTTTTCACTAAAGTACACACCAATTGAAGAGACACCTAATGCAAACCTTTGACCTCTATACCCACAAAAACACTCCTGTGCCCACACACATGTAAACACAAGACTCCTCACAAGTTCAAAAAGAAAGAAAGAAGAAACAACAACACAAACAACTCCCGAGGATCTGGTGAAGCTTTACATAGTGCCAGAGTATTGCTTTACCCAATACTTACTGAGAAAGGAAGAAATCGTGACCAGCCAGTGGAGAAGCTGGTTAGACATCACCTCAGTCAACAGAGTCATATGAAATAAATGAAAATTCTCTGCTGCTAATAAGGGTGGATTGAGAATAGAACAACCTTTTACACACACACAAACACACACACACACACACACACACGCACGCAAAAAAGAAGAAAGGGAGGGAGGAAAAAAGAAACAAAGGAAAAAGGAAGGAAAAGAAGGAAGAAAAATAGGTTAAATAAAAGAAAAAAACCTTTAAACTGAATGTGGTGTCACATGACTTTAATCCCAGCTCTTGGGAAACAAAGGCAGACAGATCTCTGTGAGTTTGAGGCCAGCCTCGTCTACATAATAAGTGTCAGAATAGCCAGGATTACATATACACAGAGAGACCTTGTATCAGAAAAACAAAACAACCAAACCAAACAAAAACAAACAACAACAAAACAAAATAAAAAAAACCCAACAACAACCAAACCAAACCCTTTAAAAGAACTCAGACGTCACAATGAGACCAGGGAAGGGAGGCTCAGGGGCTGGGCTGGTGTCTGCAAAGAGAAGATGGAAAGAAAGGAAAAAGAAAGAACTGCATTTAATTTGATCTCAGAAAGTGCACTCTGAACAGGCTTAGCCGTGAGGATTGGTAATCAGCTACACCAAGGGTGTATTTAAGTTCTTATCTCATTAAGGAGGGGTCAGCTAGTCCTCTCATTTTCTTAAGTCTTCAGGTATATCATGTTTCTTCCACTTCCTGGCTTCAGGCTGGTTTTCTTTTGGTTGTAAAACGGGATTTTTTTTTTTTCCTTTTCAAGAAGTCCATGTCTGGGCAAAGGAAGCACCTGCTGTCCATATCAAAAGAATATTATCAATCCGTGGACAAGCCATTTGTTAAAGGGAACCATTGACTCTCAGCTATGCATTTATGCTGGAGCGTTACCGTGTTGGTACTTATGTCTTCAAAGGTTGGCACCAGGCTGTCTGCATCAGAAGGATGTTTTCAGCTGGGAGCATGCCATTTTTACCAGAGGATGCTGGAATAGATGTGCATATGTCCAAATGGTACACAAACCAGTCTCTCGAAACAACCCTTTTATTCTATTTATTCTTGTCTACCATGCCCTGTCTTTAAAAATGTCTATCTTGCTTACTTTATATGCATGGGTGTTTCGCCTGCATGTCCATATATACCACCTTCCGAGTTAGGTCCCTGAGTTGGAGTTACAGATGATTGTGAGCCACCCTGTTAGTGCAGCGAATCAGACCCAAGTCCCCTGCAAGAGTGCTCTAAATCACTGGGCCATTTCTCCACCATCCTCCATCAGTGTGGGTGCTAGAGGGAAGCTGGGACTTGCGAGGCTGAAGCAAGAGGATGGCTTCAAGTTCAAAGCATGCTTGATCTACATAGTGAACTCCGGGCTAGCCTGGGCCATGGAGTAAATCTATGTCATAGATAAAAACAAAACAACCACCGCAACACAACAAACACAGAAAACATGGGTTGGCAAGAGGGGTCCTAGGTAGGGGCACTTGATGGAGGAAGGTCATTGGTTAATAAAGAAACTGCCTTGGCCCATTTGATAGGCCAGCTCTTAGATGGGTGGAGTAGACAGAACAGAATGCTGGGAGGAAGTGAGCCATGCCTCTCTCTCCAGGGCAGACGCAATGGAGCAAGCTGCCGGGTCAGACATGCTGAATCTTTCCCAGTAAGACTGGTGCTACACAGATTATTAGATATGGGTTAAGGCAAGATATGAGAGTTAGCCAGAAGAGGCTAGATATAATGGGCCAGGCAGTGTTTATATGAATACAGTTTGTGTGTTGTTATTTTGGGGCATAAGCTAGCCAGGTGGCCAGGAGCTGGGCAGGAACACAGCCCGCAGCTCCTTCAACAGGCATTTGCTGCCGAACCTGGCATCCCTGAATTTAGTCCCTGGTTCTCAGATGGTAGAAGGAGAGAATTGACTCCCGAGGGCCATTCTGTGACCTCTGTGTGTGCCGTGTGCCATGGCTAGCATTGTAACAGATAAAAAATGACAAATTTTGCCTGTTCTGGAAGAGATCTATCTCATCTACGTATCTCAAGACCAAAAGATGTTCATGAAGCTAATGTGAGGGACAGAGAGGCTTGTTCACCAGCAGTGAACTCAGTCATGCTTTGAAGGGGAGCCGAGGACCCTGGCTTTGGCTCGCTACTTTTAGCTTGCTGTGATAACTGCTGCTCCATACAGGCCTGTTAGCATCCGGCCCAGGAGGAAGCTCCTTCACCGTCTGCCCCCAGGTAAGGACATTCCTAGGCTTGCTCTCAGATCTGCTAGACAAAGAGGAAGGGTGCTTGAGACTTGTCCAGAAGGGGTTCAGTCTGTGTAGCCAAAAATATTTTTTAAGCACTGTAGCGAAGCAAGACCAGTGGCCCAAGATTGTAATCCTCCTGCTCAGGAGGCTGAGGCAGGAGAATGGCAAGTGTGAGGCCAGCTTGAGCTATATAGCAAGACCCTGCCTCAAAAACAAAGAAAAAAATGAACCACAAACAATCCACAAATGAGATAAATGGTAACTGAATGAACACCAAATTATGAAAATATAAATATTAAAATTAGCTCTTGGCAGCCTATATGGGGAGCAAAAGGCCTGGTAGAAGTTATTAGCTAAAATGGCAAAGCTTGGAATGTAGATATAAGTAATTTAATTTCTAAAGAAGTTGTTGGGACAGCAAAATGGGTCAGTGGATAAAGGTGCTCGTTGCACAAACCTAACAACCTAAGTTTGATCATTAGACCCTCGTAAAGATGGAAGAGAAGAACCAACTCCACGAAGTTCTCCTCTACGTTCTGCACTGTGGGAGCATTTGAGAGAGCATGTGGGCGCGTGGGTGCGCACGCACGCACACACGCACGCACGCACACACACACACACACACACACACACGCACGCACTAATGAAGTGAAACAAAAGAACAAATTGAAAAGCCAGACTTAGTGGCATATATCTATATAATACCAACATCTAAGAAGTTGGAAGCAGGATTTGGGGGTCATAACCAGTCTGGGCTGGGACATAAAAACATCCTGTCTCAAAATGCAAACCAATCCCACCCCCAAGAAAAAATCAGAATGGCCACTGCTATTGAGGAAAAGAAGCTGCAGAGATAGAAGTCACAATAATAAACATTTGTATAAGAGGACTGGAGATGCAGCTCAGTTGGTCGCATGCTCGCCTGACATGACAAGCTCCGGGTGTGACTCTCAGCATCGCATAAAACAGTCATGGCAGTGCACATCTGTAGTTCCAGTACTTAGACGAGAAGAAAGAGAATCCAAAGTTTGAGGTCATCCTCGGCTATATATAAGCTTAAGACAAACCTAGGCTCTGTAGAGATCCTCTCTCAAAATAACTACAATCTATAAACAGAGACTTGTGAAGATCACTGAAAAGTAGGGTTTGTACTTGCCTATATTCTGATAAGATGATGAATTATAAGGATCATTTTATATGCTTCAGTGACGGTGGCCATAGTCTCTCAGTCCTCTTCAATGCCACCTTGGTCTTTGTCTACTCTTGCCTTTGAGATTGCTTCACTATTCTATAATAAACTGTTTCTGCATTATACTTTGTGTCTCGCACAAATTCATTGGGAAACAAGGGGAGACTATGGCCACTGGCCAGTGGGCCCATTGTGGAGAACAGCACTCCCTAAGAGTGGCCACTAGCCAGAGGCCCATTGTGGAGGAGAGCCCTCACCAAGAGTGGCCACTGGCCAGAGAGCCCATTGTGAGGGACAGCACTCACCAAGAGTGGTCACTGGCCAGAGGGCCCATTGTGGAGGAGAGCCCTCACCAAGAGTGGCCACTGACCAGAGGGTCCATTGTGGAGGAGAGCACTCACCAAGAGTGGTCACTGGCCAGAGGGCCCAGTTATTTCCTATTTCTAATAGTGTTTAATGATTTCTATTCATTCTTTCCTTGGTCATTCTTGTCAAAGGTCTGTTTATTTGATTGGTGTTTTCAATTAAATAGCTTTTGGTTTTTGTTTTGTAGTTGGCTTTTTGGAGCTTGTCCTGGAACTCACTCTGTAGAGCAGGCTGGCCTCGAACTCACAGAGATCCACCTGCCTCTACCTCGCGAGTGTTGGGATTAAAGGTATGTGCTACCACCCGGCTAAAATAGTTTTGTTTTTCTTGATTAAGCTTACTCTTTTAAGTTAGGTATGGCGGTATGTACTTCTTGGGACCAGTAGGGGAGTTTGTGTACTGGCCTGATGATCTGGATTCAATACCAGGATCTCACAAAGTGGCAAGACAGAACCAACTCCTGCAAATTGTCCTTTGTCCTCCACATGTGCGCCTTGACAAGTGTTTGCATCTGAGAACACACAAACACACATGCTTCTTTAAAAAAAAAACCCTCTATGCTTGTGTGTGTGTGTGTGTGTGTGTGTGTGTGTGTGTGATTAAAGATGGTGGGCAGCCTGCCCACACTGCCTCAGGTTTTAGGGCCGCCAGTTTACTTTCAGGCAACTCTCTTTTTTATTTGTTTGATACAAGGTCTCACTCTGTAGCCCAGGTAACTGGTCTGATAACTCATTTTGTAGCCAAAGTTGGCCTCAAACTGGTGGTAATCCTTCTGTCTTAGCTTCTTGAGTTCTGGGATTTTAAGAGTGAGTCACCACACTCAGGTGAGTCCCGTCTCTCTAAAATTATATCTCTTTTATTGCTGTTTCTTGACTAATCAGTTTTAGAATCTGTTCCTTACATAGTATTGGTGGTCAGCATATAGATCAGGCTGATCCAGGTTCTTGGCATCTAATCCAAAGAACTGAAAATAAAGGCTCGCACTGACTTGCAAAAGAAGCAGGATAAGGGCTGGAGAAACAGCTCAGCCGTTAGGAGTGCACACTGCACTTAGAGATGACTAGATTTCGGTTCCCAGCATCCACTAGGAGAGGCTCACAACCACTTGTAACTGCAGCCCCAGGGCGTGGCCCAGCACTCACCTGCATGGACCCAAATGCAGATATACACACACCAAGATAATATAAATAAGTTTTTTTTTTTAAAGTCAAATCACTTTGTCCAGAGGAAGCAGCAGTGCAGATCAGAGAGGAGTCCACCCTTGGGACCGACAGCAGGCCACATGAGTGACAGAAGAGCTTTTTTACTGTCTGAGGCTTCCTTCTATGCCGGGCAGAAGGAGGGGCTGAGTGCTAGTGGGATTGCTTGAGTGGTTGTCTATTTTCATTGGAGTTAGATCGTGCGTTCATTTTTTCCTACTTCTTGTCTTTCTTCCCATAATGCATCCAGTTTCAATCATATGTATGCCCAGCTATGCATAGACAAAAGCTGGTAAATAGGGGAATTCTCTCTGAAAGGTTACTAGAGAACACTGTTTTGCCTTACATTGCCTGCACTCAGAATCAGTTTGTCCCTTCTAGTCTTCCTACTCAGAGATACTAGGAATATGATGCTGTCCAAATTTGATTATTTTCAGAACTAGGAATTTTTTAAAATTCAAAATGTGGTTTAATATACCTCAATGGTATATTTCAGCACAATGGTCCTCTTGAGAGGTGGATAGCATCTTCCAACCCCAGCCTAGATTGTTGGGGGATATTCGATCATGCTGTGAACTCTGAGTTTAACCTTGGGTCAGGACGTGATCACGGAGCATCCGAGGGCGTCTGGAAGAGATAGATGCACCGGAAGTGACGTGGAGGGATTCTGACTGGCGCGGTTTTTTTTTTTTTTAAAGAGAACTAGGAAATTTATACTATTGTTTAGAGATGAGAGTATGTTTTTCCTGCTGCAGGTTGGTAGGGCGATCAAGGGGTTTGTGAGTTTGTTGGGTGCATTGTAGGGTGGTGGGGTACCTAGGTGAAGAACTAGTCTGTCAAGTGCGTTATTATAAGAGATTGATATGCATAATATAAACCAGATGGGGGCCCCAAGCGAAAACGTCTCCTTTGTTTGCCTGCTTCAGCAAGGTTGAAGTTGACTTTTGTAATTCCCTTTCTTCTAACCAATGTGAGACTGGGGGTGTAGCCCAATTGGCAGGTGCTAGACTGGCACCAGTTAGCAGGTTTCACCCCAAACAGTGTGTAAACTGGGCATGCTTGTGGAAGCCTACGTCGTTCATGCCATAGCACGTTCAGATAGCTTGGGTTATATGACACCCTGCCTCAAATTTTTAAAAAAATGTGTATATATATATATATATGTTTGTTGTTGATCCAGAAAGTACACAATATGGGTAATGCGATCTTTCTAAAAATGTTTTCCTATGATTAATAACTGGATTGCCACCATTTTTCTTTTAAGTTTTCCTTATCCTTGTTCTCTTTTCTCTTCAAGTGCTCCAACAGATCTACTAAACATCTAACAATAATCTTTCCAAAGGTCGGCTCATAATCAATGCGTCTGTGGCAGGCTGACTACCCAGCATCATCATGATTGAGCAATCATGTCCATTTTTATCATCCTGTCAATCTTTGTCCCACAGCCACACTATCTGCAGCAGCCTTTGCTACTGTAACAAAATGCCTTGAGTAGGTAATTTACAAACAACAGGGACTTGTTGCTCCCAGCAGGAGCATTCTAACTACAGATGGAGCATTGATGAAAGCTTGATTTCTGTTTCATGGCCAATGCCTCCTGGAGACATCTTCACACATTCTCCCTCACGTCTACCGAGACAGGGTTTCTCTGAGTAGCTTTGGTGGCTGTCCTGGAATCTGCTCTGTAGACCAGGCTGGTCTTGAACTCACAGAGATCCTCCTACCTTTGCCTCCCATGTGCTGGGATTAAAGGCATGTGCCACCACTGCTCCGCTCACATGTTCTTTTGTAAGAGCCCCGAAGATCATATCATCGCTTGAAGATCAATTCTGCTCTTAATATTACTGCACTGGGGATTAGGTTTCAATGTGTGAATTTTAAGGGGACATAAGTATTCAAACCCTAACACTCGCCATCTTCCTGCTCTGGGCTGGGCTGCTTCTTTCCCTAGATCCAGTAGCAGCTGCTAAGATAGAACATTTCTTCTTGGTTCACTTGTGAAAGACCCTTGTTGTCTGGATCCCCTGGGTATTGTGTGTGTTCTCAACAGTGCAGAGAACACACTCCAGCTGGTGCAAACCCAAAGGAAGTATCAGACCTCCATACCACTGCAAGCATGAGTCACCTCTAGACTGAGCCTCCAGGGCCTCTCCCAATATGGACCGTCAGGTAGCTACTGCCTCTGCCAGGGCAAAAAGCTGCTAATCAGGAAGCTGCTATCGCTAGAGCTAGCCACTTGGCTCTGCCAGAAGTTGTTGCTGAGTCTCCTGCTCAGGCAGGAGGGTGCCTGGGAGTCAGCCTTCCAGGGCCACAGCTGCTGCTGTAGAACTCACTGCTTCCAGTGTCTCCACCCTTTGTAAATTCAGTTCCAAGTCAAATGCTTTCAGATGCATCTTCCTGGGTGAATTAAAATAAACTGATTCTGGAAATGTTGCCTCGGGGGATTTAGTGATGATTGGCTTTCGCGTTACAGGGATATATCCTTGGACAAGTTGAACTGGGTATGCGTACGCCTCTCCCCAGTGTGCGCACAGCTCTGTGGCTACCCCATGTTCACCCACTCCCTTTTCTTCATACTTTAATCTCCCACCTCGATGAAACATAACACACCTGCTGTGATGCTTTGTGCAAGTGAAAATATCTTCACCATCTTCCCATAGGAAGAACCCCAAAAAGCTTGGGCTACTGCATCCGTTTCTGAGTGATGTTCCTTCCTCCTCAAGTCCAGTCATAACCCTTCTCCTTACTACTCCATAACTACTCTGTAACTTGTGGATGAAATCAGCTCATTGCCTCAAATACACACTGTATTAAACAGAAGGGGGAAGAATTTTTTTTTAAAAAAATGACCGTTATTATATAATTTTATTATTTATTTATTTAGGATTTTTGAGACAAGGTCTCGTGCAGCCCAGCTTCAAGCTCATTATGTAACTATCACACACACACACACACACGCACACACGCACACACACACGCACATGCACACATGCGCACACACAGGCACAGCCAGCATCGTCTCATGTCTGCAGCCCGTCCTGCTGGTCATGTAAAATAGCTAGCACTCATCACACACACACACACACACACACACACACACACGCACACGCACGCACGCAACATGCACACGCACATGTGCACACACACACACGCGCGCGCGCACACACACACAGGCACAGCCAGCATCGTCTCATGTCTGCAGCCCATCCTGCTGATCATGTAGAATAGCTAGCACTCATCACACACACACACACACACACACACACACACACACACACACACGCACACACGCACACACACATGCACACGCACATGTGCACACACACAGGCACAGCCAGCATCGTCTCATGTCTGCAGCCTGTCCTGCTGATCATGTAAAATAGCTAGCACTCATCACACACACGCACACACACACACACACATGCACACGCACACACACACACACGCACACACACACGCACATGCGCACACACACAGGCACAGCCAGCATCGTCTACTGTCTGCAGCCTGTCCTGCTGATCATGTAAAATAGCTAGCACTCATCACACACACGCACACACACACACACACACACACGCACACGCACATGCGCACACGCACATGCGCACACACACACGCACATGCGCACACACACAGGCACAGCCAGCATCATCTACTGTCTGCAGCCTGTCCTGCTGATCATGTAGAATAGCTAGCACTCATCACACACACACACACACACACACACGCACGCACGCACGCACACACACACACACGCACACACACACACACACACGCACGCACACACAGGCACAGCCAGCATCGTCTGCTGTCTGCAGCCCGTCCTGCTGGTCATGTAGAATAGCTAGCACTCATCACCCCCTCCTCCATTTTACATGCTGTGCCTCTGTCTCTTCATCTGTCTCTCAGCTGCTGGGAGGATTTTCCTAGAGGTCAGAGCAAACCTTCACTTTTGAAGTGTCTGAATTTCTGTGGTTGGGTCTGTATCGAGGTGATTCCTATTAAGTTTTAGCACCAGAGAGGAATATCCAAAGACACAGCAGAGAATGTTTTGAGTTCTAGACACACTCTTCCCTGACCCAGTGTATGATATTCATAAGCAATCATCTCGGTGAGTACACAAGTCTCTGATTTGTTTACAGTCCTGTGGCAGGAGAAGGCCTAAGGTGCCAGGCATGAATCTCAAGAGACACTCTACCCCAGTCTTTTGATCAATGGAATTATTTTCCTTTGAGCACTGAGACTTCAACCCCAGCAGAGCCCAGAGCTGCAGTGGTAAAAAGCAGATTTTGTGAGTGAGTCACTGAGTGCAGAAACCAGCAGCAGTCTCTCTGCTCTCTGGGGCCAGGGATTCTGGCAACCACAGGAATCACATCACGTCTCCCAGTTCAGCGATAACTCCACCTCGCACGGTCTGTTCCACTATCCTGTGCGGCCAGCCTACACCGAGGGAAATAAATAGGTGGGAAGATAAGCAGATCTGAATATCAGTTCATTGTTCTTTTGAATAAAATGAATTATCTGCTCAGCGAGTGTGTGTGTGGATATCAAGGTGGGGAGTATGACATCCAGGAAACCCGGAGATAGGATTGTTGACAGGGATGGGCTAAGGGGCAGGGAGAACCCTAGTTATTCTGACCGTGCCCTGAGCAGCAGCCCTTCCAGAGTCTCAGTGAGGGCCATTCAGGCCCGAGCAGTGATGGCCAGGGTTCAATCTATTCTTCGATTAGACAACTGTAGAGTTGTTTGTTTGTTTGTTTTTAGCTACTCATAAAATAAAAACTACATTTCTCATCTGCTCTTCCTTGCAGTTTGACCTCAAGACTAAATGATAGCAAATACTTTCCAGTTTATGTTCTTCGAGGGAAGTAACTGACTTTCCTGTCCCTTCAACTGGTTAGAATGGGCTGAGAGCTAGGGCAACCGCCTTGAACTACTAAATGAAATCCAGGAAAGTAAGCTACATAATGGAATTTTGAAAATGGCAGAAAACAAGGAAAAGGCCTGGCTCCTTGATACTCAAAAAAACACCTTATTATCCTAGATTTCCTACTGGAATTTATTCATTCATTCACTCACTGATTCATGTTTTTCAAACAAGGTCTTATGTATCCTAGACTAGTTTCAAACTTGCAATGTAACTGAAGCTGACACAGAACTCCGGCTGCCACCACCCCAGTGCTGGGACCCACAGACATGTGCCACGTCCCTTACCCACTGATATTTTAATAGAAGAGACATACACTTTATCCCCATTTCCTTTGTGTTGCTCAAGCCACCTTATTTTTAGCTCAAACTATGCCCTAACTGGGGCAGCTCCCCAGCAGTAACATACACAAGACAGCTCTGAGAAGGGGACATCCATTTTGTGGTCTTCTTATACAATCGCCATTATTATGAATTGAGCTAATTTCTACCTGATCCTAGCAAACATCCATTATCATAGCGAGGAAGCAGTTTGACAAACTGAAAGTCAAGAGCAGTCATATGCTCAACTGATTTTACAAAGCTCTCTTGCTGGTGGGGTAGGGAGCTGAACGATCTGTTTTCCACTCCCACATTACATCTATTTGCCTGTCTGTCCGTCCGTCCGTCCATCCATCCATCCATCCATCCATCCATCCATCCATCCATCCATCCATCTATCTATCTATCTATCTATCTATCTATCTATCTATCTATCTATCTATCTGACATAGCACATGGGGATGGAGGTCAGTTTGTGGGGCCCTGTGATCAAACTCAAGTCATCAGATTTGTGGGAAGTGTTTTCACCTGCTGAACCATCTTACCAGCCCTTGATGGACAGAAATATCCTCTTACTCTGCATCTAGCCTGAGAATTTAGTATACTGTTGGTAGCCTGCCCAAGCCTAATTGCTAATCAGTTGCTAATGTTCACAGTGCACATTTCCCCAAGTTCCTGACCATTCAGCCAAACCACTGGGTCATACCCATAAGTCACTGTTGTTAGCCTTGGGTTGTCAGCGGATTCCGAGGAAGGCATTCGGCTGATCTCCTTCCGAATGACCCTGGTCTCTCTGTGTCTTCTTTTCAATCTCCAGGCCCTTGCCCGACTCGCGTTCGGTACAGTGGCGCGCGAACTGTACCGAGGGTGTAACACCAAATCGGGTGTTACAATTGGAGGCACCGCTGGGATGATCATCGGCAACTAGACCCATCTGCGAGATCGGGAAGTAGGGATCCCTGAGAGGTCGCCCTCGGGAAGGCTGGCCAGCAGGTAAGAAATTGTGTGGCGAGGGTGAATTGGTTATGGGTGCAAGTTATTCTGTTCCTGTGTTAAAGGGCCGGTTAACAGGCCAGTTGTTAGGTCTTTTGGAAAATAAAGGCACCGGTATTAAAGTTGAGACAGCACAAGAGATCATTAAGACAGTTTTAGAGTTTAGTCCCTGGTTCCTACATGCAGGGGGTTTTAATATTACTGATTGGGAGCAGGTAAAGGCTGATCTTCAAAATGCACTGAAAGAGCGAGGGCCACAAGAATTCCCCGTGGCGATATTTTCACTATGGCGCTTGGTCAGAGACGCTCTTCTCAGTGATGATGTTAAAGTGAAAGAGCAATTAGAGAGTTTAAACAAAACCCTTGAGGAGATTCAGGAAGTAGAATCTATGAGTTCTATTAAGAGTTTTGAGGAACAGGAAGTTACAGGAACAGGAAGTAATAGAAAGGATATAGAAGAAGAAGAAGAAATTTTAGAAAAGGAGATCGCACTGATAAAAAAGAAGTTAGAAAAAGAGGAAAGGAAGGAAGCAAACGGAGATGTCTCCATGAGACCGCCTCCGCATAATCTTTGCACTACTGCTTCTGCCCCTATGGACTTAGAGGCAGAAATCCGAGAGATCCGGGACAGGTTAAATAATCTAAATGGAGAGAAACAGATTTATCCTGTTATGGAAAAGATTGATCAACAGGGACAGAGGACCAGGCAACATAACCCTCTGGCCTTTAAGGATATTAAGCAATTAAAAGAAGCAGTTGTAGACTATGGAGCTCATGCTCCTTTCACTGTAGCTTTATTGGAATCCTTTGCAGACCTCAACCTTATACCCAATGACTGGATGCAGCTTTGCAGGGCTTGTCTTTCAGGGGGAGATTATTTGTTATGGAGAGGTGAAATGCAGGAAAATTGCAAAAAGACTGCGGGCAAAAATGCTGAAGCAGGTTTCCCCCAGAATAACCTTGACATGTTAACTGGTGAAGGACAATATGCTAGCTTAGAAGCACAGATTGCTTATGATCCTGCAATTTATGCTCAGATAGCTGCAGCGGCCGTTAAAGCTTGGAAAACTTTACCTAACAAAGGATCACGAGAACAGCTTTCAAAGATCCTTCAAGGATCTTCAGAACCTTATTCTGAGTTCATTGACCGCCTTCTACAGGTGGGAAGCCGCATTTTTGGGGATGTGGATTCAGCTATGCCAGTCGTTAGACATTTGGCCTTCGAAAATGCAAACAAGTTCTGTCAGCAAGTCTTACGCCCCCATAGAGATGGAGATTTGAATGACTTTATCCGATTATGCAGAGACATTGATGTATGAAGTTCCCCCAGCACAAAGGGAACTGTTTTCCAGGGCTGCTTCTTGGTGTGTCTAATGCCACAGTTGGGCCAGTATCTATTCAACATTGTAAGTCAGTTAGAGATTTTCTTCCTCACTTTAGGGACTCTGGGCTTCATGAAGCTGTGTACATGGAGCGAGGGAGGGGAACCAGCGTGTGGCTCATGAGGGGGCTGCTCGCCTGTGTTTAAGGACCCACTTCAGACCGAGCTCTCAGTCCCAGTGATGGAATGTTGCACTGCTGGCCGCTCCCACCTCCAGGGCACTATCTTGGACGTGGAAGAAGGAGAAAAAACCCCACCCAGTTTGTGACGAGTAACTTGGCTAACTAATCTTTTTCACGTCCACAGTCAAACAGACTTTATCAGGATTCAGTATCAAATTAAGGGCTACTTATCACAAAGAGAATAGGTATTTGTTGAAGAGAGAATGTCTTTGTGATAAAATTGGGTCCCTGATAGGATTTGCTGGCCTAGGCCTGTCACAGTTTGTAGAGCATTTTTGTTAGCCACACCATCATCTTTGTGTGTTCTGCATTTCAAGGACCAAGGAGCCACGGACAGCCTTCTCTTATCGAAGGTTTCAACATTGTGGCTTTATAGGTTGCTTAGTAAAAGACAGGGGCTGTACACCCTGTTTTTACATAAACTAACCACTGAAAATGTTCTCTCTTCTCAAAGCAGTTTCCAGGTACATCAAGATCTCTTTCCTTTCGCAGGGACTATCCTGGAGTCCAGAAGCCTTTGGACAAAGAGGGACCCCGCAAATTGATGGGAGTTAAGTTCCCTGCTTCTGCACCGACAACAGCTGGCCAACAAGATTGGGACGTTGTCGTCATCTCTCCACTAGGGAGGATAAACTAGTTCTGATGCTCTCTGCTTGTTACCATAAGAAACATGTATCCGTCAAATACACGGGTGTTGCGAGTTGACTTGACCCAGTAAAGAAATGGCTGTTCTGCTTTGTACGCAGAATCCCAGCTGAGGCAGAATTGTGAGTTTTGAGACCTGTCTGGATAGCAAAAGCCTGTCTCAAATAAAAGAGGGGGAAAGAGATACACACAGACACAGAGAGAGAGAGAGACACAGAGAAATTGGTGACTGATATAATAATGTCAAGACCTAATTATCTTCAGCATAAGTCAATTTCAGGTTCAGTAAAGATATGAGAAGAATTTCTCCGTTTTTGGCATGTGTTCCTCAGTTAGCTTCTAGCACCAATAGCTTTCAATTTTTTAAATTGTGTGTGTGTGTGTGTGTGTGTGTGTGTGTGTGTGTGTGTGAGAGAGAGAGAGAGAGAGAGAGAGAGAGAGAGAGAGAGAGAGAGAGAGAGAGAATTCCAGATGCAAGTACTCCTAGAGGTCACAAATGTTGGATCCCCTGGAGCTAGAGTTACCTGCAGCTGTGAGCTGCCTGAAGCGGGCCCAGGAACAGTCAAGAAGAATGCATGTTCTTGCTGGGCTGTGGTGGTGCACACCTCTAATCCCAGTAGAAGCAGGCGGATGTCTGTGAGTTTGAAGCCAGCCTGGTCTACAGCGTGAGTTTCAGGACAGCCTTGTCTTGAAAAACAGCAACAACATATATATATATATATATATATATATATATATATATATATATATATATATATATATATATATATATCTCACCTGCTGAGCCATCTCTCTGGCCCTCAAGCCACCTTTTCCCTTTTTAAGTGAAGCTTAGCTGGAGTTCTTTATGTACAGATTTTTAAGGTGGGCTTAAGCGTGGAGGTTAAGACAGAAAGCGAAGCGGAGGGGCAGACGCACCCACATGTGGTTGTGGACTTCTCCAGGGCCCGGCAGCCGCAATCACTTTTAAGTGCTCTGACGGCATGCAGTTTTCAGCCCCTCCATACAGCGCTACTGCTTCGCCTCCACAGACGGCGAAGGCCTGGCATTAAGTGACCAAGGATCTTGCCTAAGTCACACATCAGTAATTAAAGGTAAGTGGTTTAGACAGATCCAGACCGACTCTCTTCCTCAGTTCCTTGTGAGAAATAAAACACTAAGCTGAAAAACATGCCTTTCCTTACACAGTTTGCATGGAGGGAAAGCTGGAGAAATTGTTAGACATTATTTACTGAGAAAAGAGTCAAGCCGACCCCTGGATGTTTTTGTAAAGAAGTTAGTTCCAGTAACTTCCCTGTTCTTTGGATGGAATCTCGTCCTCGGGGCATGCTAGGCCAGCTGTGTGTGTCCCTAGACATCAGGCAAACTGCGGTGTTTTTTTTTCTTTTCATCTTTTTTCCTTTTAATTTTCTTCTAGTATTTCCCTTGGCTGTTTGTGAAATTATGCTCATTTATGCTGCCCCTTTGATTTCATTGTTTGTCTTCCTCCTAAAATCGGGAATTTCTTGAAGGAAGTGATCGCATTTCTTTCCTTTTTTATCTTCAGCAATAATGATCAACGGGGGATTGCTAACTATAAAGACAGCAGATTATTCTATTTGAAAGAAATAGCACTGATTATTCAAACTTAGTATTTATGAACACATTCTTTCTAAGGGAAAACCTTGTTTTAGAGTCTTTGATTAAATAAATCCCAGTACGATTCTTCTAAGAGTTAAACATTATTTTCTTATTTCACAATCAAGGGCCTCACTGACAAAAGGTCAAGTGACTTACCAAAAGTTGTAAAGTCAGTCACTGAAGGGAAAAAAAACCCCCAACAATCTAGGAATGCCTTTCCTTATTACAGAACAGTTCTCTGCCAGTCAAATGAATTCACAAATATTTCAAAATTTAAACACTGTATTTAATGACGACAAAGGCAAATTTGAATGCAAACAGCTACCTATGTTAATTTTGTAGGAGTTATCTTGAAATTGGAGCCCAAAGAGCCTCCGGAGCTTTCTTTCTGCTCTATCTTTGTTTTCTAGGCTGGATTTTTGCAGTAAATAGGGCCGCATCCTCCCAGGAGAGCGGCGGGACGGAGGTGAGATAAGCCGCACACCACTTAACTTGTTTTGACCTCATAAGGAAACGTGGCCACTCCAGATGTTTCCACGGTCTGAGCACAGCGGATCCAGTGGGCAGGAGAAACTGGGCCGAGGCCCAAAGCAGGGGCTCTCTTTAAGCCAGTAGCGAAGTCTGTACTTCCAGGGACGAGAGCTTCTGTTTTAAGAAGGAATCTTGTTACTACTCAGTTATGGGGTAGTCTTTGCAAGTGATGTTCCTGGGACATGAATTTCTAAGTGTGGATGGTTCTTTCCTCCCTTCTGTCTGCCCCAGAGACTGTCCCTCTGACTTTGTTAATGCCTTCACCATCCGCGGAACTGACCGAATGGAAAACTTTGAGCTCGTTCCAAAAGCTCCCTCTCCCTCACCTTCCTGTGTAAATCATTCTTCCTCTTCAGTAGAGAGACGTAGTGGACCTGGTCCTCTCCTGTGTGATGGACTTGCCGTCCTCACCACTGCCTCTGGACTCTCTTCCAGATGGTGACAATCACCTAGGTGTCTTTACTTTTCTACTCTCTGTTTCTGGCCATTTTCCTCACTGGCTTAGCACAGTTCTTAATTCACCTAAAACAACCTGCGGCTTATCTTTGCCTGCAGATCAGAATAGAATCTCCTCTCCTGATTTGTTATAACACCCACTTTGTCATTGTTGCTTTCTGTTCTTTGTTTTACTTTTTGAGACAGATAGCCTTGACTAGCCTGGAACTTGACATGCAGACCAGGCTGTCCTTGAACTCACAGAGTGTTCGGACTAATGGCAGGTGCCACTACTCCTGGATAGTTTTTGTTTATGTTAGCAAATATCAATTATGCATATTATGAATTTCATTAGGACATTTTCGCTACTGTTATGAACCATAATACATCTGTGTTTTCTGATGGTCTTAGGTGACCCCTGTGAAAAGATGGTCCAACCCTCAAAGGGGTTGTGACCCACAGGTTGAGAACCACTGCTGTAGCGCCCTGCCCTTGTCTTCTTCAGTGAGCAACTTCTAGGTGCCTTCAAATTCCTGCACAGATATGGTTTCTTGGTGAAGAAAATCCCCATATAATCACGCCAATGGTGTCAACTGACTCCCTGTGGTGGTTTGAATGAAAAACAGCCCTCTGTTCTGACTAGTTTCATGTCAGCTTGACAGACGCTGGAGTTATCTGAAAGGAGGAAACCTCAATTGAGAAAAAGCCTCAATGTGATCCGGCTGTCAGGCATTTTCCTGATTAGTAATTGATGTGGGAAGGCCCAGCCCATTGTGGGTGGGGCCATCCTTAGGCTGCTGGTCCTGGATTCTATAAGAGACCAGGCTGAGCAAGCCAGGAAGCAGTATTACTCTATGGCTTCTGCATTGGCTCCTGTCTCTTGGTCCCTGCCCTGCTTGAATGTCCTGACCTCCTTTGATGATGAACTGTGATGTGGAAGTATAACCCAAATAAACCTTTTCCTCCCCAAGCTGCTTTGGTCATGGAGTTCACTGCAGCAGTAGTGACCCTAAGATACCCTCACAGGTGTTTTAACACTCTGTTCCACGTTGGTAGGGGCTGCTTGGGAGGGTTTAGGTAGTTGAGTCTTGCTGGAAGGAGTTCATCACTCGGGGTGAGCTTTGAGATTATATGGCCTCTCCCTGCTCCCAGATTGTTGCTCTCTCTCCTTAGCAGTTGAGGATGTGAGCTCTCAGCTTCCTGATCCCAATGCCATCCTTTTCCTTGCTGCATCCTTCCCTGCCATGATGGACCCTTACCCCTCTGGAATCTAAGCCCAAGTAAACTCTTCTGTAAGTGCCTTGGTCATAGGATTTTATCACAGCAACAGAAAGTAACCAATTTCTCTCTCTCTCTCTCTCTCTCTCTCTCTCTCTCTCTCTCTCTCTCTCTCTCTCTCTCTCCTCTGTCCCCTATGTCATCCCCAAACTCAGGGCTCTCCTGCCTCAGACTCCTGAACACTGAGATTTATATGCCGAGTTGTTTCTTGGTGCCCCATGTTTCCCAGTCAGAGGGTGGTCATGTGACTTCTGGTACCAGCTGATTCCAAACCCCTTGAGTCAGTACATGACCCAACTGTGTCCTCTGCTGGCAGCCAGGAATGACCTGTGATGAAATGACCTCAACGTACCACAGTTCTGGAATGGCTTTGAAAAGTTCTCTGAACTTACCCAAGACAAAACTGCGTTGCTTAAGTCACTTGGGGTTTATTTGCTACTGTGGAATGGTCTTAGCGAGTCTAACAAACTTAACTCAGTATATATTTTTATACTGAGTTTTTATATTGCTTATTATATTGAATTTTAATGTATTATTTGTCTCCCATGTGGTGAGATATCAAATTTAGACACTATTTCACGTTTGATACAATGTGATGCTCAAACTGAATTTGTTGAAAATTGAGCTTAGACTTAGTTATCAGCTGTTCTCTCGGTGGCTCCTACTCCAGTTACTGACACCCATTACAGCCCCTCCAGCCAGAGTCTAGGGACACATTTCTTACTGTCCTCTTACTTAAGCCAAGAAGTACCTAGATGGTACTTGTACCTCCCAAGTATATCTTGAACTTGTCATGCTTCTTACATTTGGATTTTATCCCCTCAAAATTTTTTTTGAGTCTGGAGAGATGCCTCAGTGGTTATGAGCACTGGTTGCTTGCCCCCCGCCCCTCCCAAAAACACGGGTTCACATTCTAGCATCTATGTGACAGGCCACACCCATCTGTAACTTTAACTCTGGGGGAATCTGACACCCTCCTCTGACCTTTTGGAAAAACAGGCCTGCATGTGATGCAAAGACATACATGAAGGCAAAACATCCATGCACATATAATAAAAATAAACAAAGCTTTAAAAATTGTGCAGCATTGGACATTGTGCATACTGGGCTCCAACTGAGCTCCAACCCAGCACTCTCTTCTTATAATTAAAAAAATTTGCACTTATTTATTTTGTATGTATATTTGGCCACACAAGTGTCATGGTCCTTGTGTGGAGTCAGAAGACAGATTTGAGGGGCAGTCCTTTCTTTCCCCTTGTGGGTTCTGGGGACTGAACTTAGGTTGTCAGGCATGGCTATATGTGCCTTTACTGACTGAGCCCTTTTTAAAGTTGTATGTGTCTGTGTGTATGTATGTATAGTGTATGAATGTATGAGTGTGCTTGTGTGTGTGTGTGTGTGTGTGTGTGTGTGTGTGAGAGAGAGAGAGAGAGAGAGAGAGAGAGAGAGAGAGAGAGAGGAGGCCAGAGGCTGAAGTCCGGTATCTTCTGTTATTGCTCTCTACCTTATTTTTTGAGATGGGATCTTTCCCTGAGCCCAGAGTCCAGTGACTGTGTAGATCAGCCGTCCGGGCAGCCGTGGAGGTTCACCTGTCCCCGCCCTGCACCAGGGATTGGGATACACACCACCACACCTGGCTTTTGACATGGTTGCTGAGGATCTGGACACAGACTCTCATGTTGTATGACTTTTTTTTTTTTTTTTACTCACCCCAGATAGGGATCCCACGACAGACATCACTGAATTCCATCTTGGTGAATCAATCAGTTTTACTGGGGTTACTTACCGGGATATGGGTGAGGGGTCACTTACAGGAGCAGAAATGACTCAAAGACAGCTGTATGATCAAAGCCCACCCCAACACAGGTGACAGTTCACCACAGCTGGGAACCTGGAGCACATCGCACAGCCTGCAGGCAGGTCAGCAAGCTGGAGAGTGTCCTTTCCAGGAGACTCAGTTGGCCTAACCTCTTCCAGTTAGCTTGGCTGACTGCTTCTTCCAGGCCATTTCTGTGGTCTCAGAGCCTTCTCGGCCCCCTCAGTTCTCTCTTCTGTCTGAGGGGACTCTCAACTTTTAGTGCTGACTCAAGCAGGGAGGGGCCTAATGAATCTGGTCAGTTTCAGGGACTTCCTAAAGCTGTTTTGAATTCTGTAACCATCCTGCTTAAGGAGCTTGCTACAGGATGCAGAGTTTCAGTCTCTTAGGAAATTGTTAGACAAACCTCATTAGTAGAGCGAGCCCCTCATCAAATGAGCCACCTCTCCAGCCCAGTCCACTTTAACAATTCTATGTAGAGACAGACTTGCTGCCTTCCTGCCTCAGTCTCGTGGGTAAGTGGTGTTATAGGCACGTGCTGCTGTTCCCTGCTAGATCTTCAGTTTTCTTGATTGAATTCCATAGAACCGAAAGCATGAGTTTTATTTTGAAATCTTTCATCTCCTCAAATTCTTAACCTCCAGATGCCTAGTATTCTATTCTGCACACAGAGAACACTGGCAGTGCTGGCTGAAATGCCCACAATAGCTGCTTATTTACTTAGCTACTTACTTATTTATTTATTGGCAGGGTCTCACTTTGTAGCCCAGGCTGGTCATGACATCATGATGTAGATCAGGCTGGTCTGGAATTTGCAAGCCTCTTGCCTCAGCCTCCTGAGTCCTGGGAACATAAGTGTGGGGCAACACACCAGGTCAAGGCAGAGGCTCCCGAGAGCGAAAGATTGAGGAGGCTCACTTAGTAGACAGGTACTGTCTGTCCTGTCTGAATGACTCCTGGTTTTCCTTCAAGGTGGGTATGAACGTGGTCATAGTCTGGGTCTTTAATTTTAGACAGTCTGCATTCAGAAGCACACCCCGTAAGGGGACTTTGGGAAACCCTTGACTTTACACTGGATTGTCACTGGTCGCTGACCTACAGAGCTTGTGCTGAGGAAGTCTCGCTTGGGCAGTCCTCCCAGGACAGTGGGAAGCACATGGTGTCTTCGGGGCCTCAGAGATGGCATGTGTTTCTCTCACACAGGCGAGGCTGATGGAAGGCAGGGACACTGAGGTGGCCTACAACCGTCTTCAGAGGGAAGCTCCAAAATAGGAAACAATTGAGTACAACTGAAACAAACTGTCCCGTTGCTTGCTGACTTTATGCTTAAAATGCGCAAGTACTTCCTTTAGTTCGTGCATCTCACCTGCATGAACATGTTCAATGCTAGTCACACTGAGCAAAGAAAACCTGGTTCCCCCACCTCACCCCGCCCCGAGACAGGATTTCTCTGCGCACCCCTGGCTGTCCCAGAACTCACTCCTAGACCAGGCTGGCCTTGAGCTCACAGAGATCTGCCTGTCTGCCTCTTGAGTATAGGGGTTAAAGGCATGTGCCACCACCTCTGGCAGAAAACCTCTTCTTAAAATTACTAAAATTACTAGTTATCCAGGACTTCAGAGCTGAGACACACCTGTGAGCTATAGGCACACATGATTTTGGTTTTTTGAGATTTACTGAGTTACTAAAGAGTTACATATAGGTATATATGTAATAAAAGTACACGTGTACACACATTTATACTTATAAAAGTACGTGTATAGGTGGGACAGTGATAGCACATACCTTTAATCCTAGTGCTTGGGAGGCAGAGGCAGGTGGATCTCTGTGAGTTCAAGGCCAGCCTGGTCTACAGAGTGAGTTCCAGGACAGGCTCTAAAACTACAAAAAAACCCTGTCTCAAAAAACCAAAAAAAAAAAAAAAAAAGGGTGCATGTGCGTGCAAACACACAGGGTCTCCTTATAGGGCCTGGGATAATCTCCTGATCCTGCTTCCTTGGGCCCCCCAGTGAGGCACCACATTGGCTTTTTGCTGTATGTTTGCAGACTCTGGCTATCAGGCTGTGACACACCTCAGCATTTTGAGATGAATTACTCAGACTTTTATGTTTTATGTTTTCTTTTCTTCTTTTTTTTTTTTTTTTTTTTGGTTTTTCGAGACAGGGTTTCTCTGTGGCTTTGGAGCCTGTCCTGGAACTAGCTCTGTAGACCAGGCTGGGCTCGAACTCACAGAGATCCACCTGCCTCTGCCTCCCGAGTGCTGGGATTAAAGGCGCGCGCCACCATCGCCGGGCTTATGTTTTATGTTTTCACAACTGATTAAGAAACAACACAAATTTATCTTCAACACATAGTCACCATTTATTTATTTAGATTATTATTATTATTATTTTGGTAGTTAGAGACAGGGTTTCTCTGTAGCTTTGGAGCCTGTCCTGGAACTAGCTCTATAGACCAGGCTGGCCTTAAACTCACAGATCTGCTTGCCTCTGCCTCCCGAGTGCTGGGATTAAAGGTGTGTGCCACCACCGCCTGGCTAATAGTCACAATTTCTGAGATGTAGCAGATTCACTTTGTGTCTCTGTAAAGCTGCACAGTAGTATTTTTTTAAAATTTAAACATTGTATTAGTCTGTTTAGGCAGCTATAACAAAAACCATAGACTAGGTAACTTAAACTATAGAAAGTTATCTTTTTACAGCTCTAAGCCTCATCTACCCACCCAAAACAAACAACCAAATCAACCCAACCCAACCAAAGTCAAAACAAAAAACCACAGCATCAAACAGTTCCATAGGTTAGAAGTTAAGACCTAGACTGTAGGCCATTTGACCCTGGTGAGCACCCCCTGCCTCCTCACACATGTGACCCTGGTGAGCATCCTCCTGCCTCCTCACATGGCAGACACAGAGGAAGTTAGATCTTTGGTGTCTCTTCCTATAGAAATCCTAATCTCAGCAGCCTAGAAACCACTCCCTTGCTCTGACACAATTACTATTCCCAAACTTTGTCTCCCAAATCCACCTTGAGAGCTGTTGTATAACATATGCAGTAGGGCAGCCATAAAAGCCCAGGCGGTCATTAGCAATGATTTAAAAGGTTCGGTTTTGTTGCTCATTTTGTTTTATTGAAGCATATCTGACTTTTAAATTGTGATGATGATGATGGTGATGGTGATGGTGATGATGGTGATGATGACGGTGGTGATGGTGATAGTAATGATGATGATGGTGGTGATGATGAAGATGAAGGTGGTGATGGTGATAGTAGTGATGATGATGGTGGTGATGATGAAGATGAAGGTGGTGATGGTGATGAGTATGGTGGTGGTGATGATGAAGATGAAGGTGGTGATGGCAATGATGATGATGGTGGTGATGATGAAGATGATGGTGGTGATGATGGTGATGAGTATGGTGGTGGTGATAATGGTGGTGGTAGTAATGATGTTGATGGTGATGATGGTAATGGGACACACGCACACAAGCATGTTTGCCTGTAAAGGTCAGAGGGCAACTCTGTAGAGTTGGTTCTCTTCTTCTACCGTCACATGGACTCAGGATGGGTCTCGGGTCACTAGGCTTGTGCGTTACTTGCTGAGTCGTCTTGTCAACTCCAATTTCTGGCTAAATGTTTAAAAAACTCTTCGATGATTTCATGCATGTGTGTGCTGATTTTGGTCATTTTTACCAACCCCATTACCCATTTCACTCCATTCCTACTTGAGCATCTTCCCAACAAGCCCCTCCCACCATTGCATCTCTTTTCATTTTTTGATTGTTGTCTGTGACCCACTGAATCTAATTAGTATTGCTGCATGGGTCTGGATGGGGTTATTTACTGGAGCATGGGCAATTTACCAGTGGCTGCACTCTGGAAAATACAACTTCCTCTCCCCCAGCAACCATTAACTGCCAGGGGCACCTCAGGGAGGGGTGAACCCTCATGAACCCCTCTCCCATCCATCTGTGCGGCTTTTGGGAGTTGCCAGGGTGTCAAGAGAGTGAGGTGTATAAAATCCCCTCTCATCAAACCTTGCACTGGTTTTATTTCCCAAACTTTGGCCATCTGCTTTGTCCATGCTTTGACCTTGCTACATGTCTGTGAGCTTTGTGACTGGCTGGGAGGATTCCTCCAGAGCTGGTCACTTCTTTTTCTCCCACACTGGCCTTGAGTAGTGGCCATGCTGTGCCCCTGCTTTATCCGCTGCACCGTTAACCTCAGTAAAGCTTTATAGATGTCACCGAGGTCCTTGCTATTTGACTGTCTTTTTTACAGAGTGGTCCAGAGTTAGTGATCAACGCCTCCCCGAGGACAAGTGTTCAGTGCTGTCTCTGGGGGAACGGAGGTCTTCCTCTTCACGTGGAACTGACACTATACAGTTCTTGTCTGTACAGCATAGTTAGAAAGTCCCCGAGTGTACAGCATTAAAGTTTAACTTGAATCATCTAGGTCATAGCCACAAGAGAAATAATATATGTACATAATTTAAAGTAAATAGAATTTTGCCTCTCCTCAGTTGATCTTATCTGTACAGCCATTTCATTTTTCCAGATCACAAACTCAGCCTATAGGTGTATTTTAGGTAATGACGTTTATCACTATATACAGATTATTTCTGTTATGCCTAAAAATATAGTTTAGATTTTTTTTAAATTGAAAGAAAATTTGTGATCTTATTGATGTGTAAAGCACCCATTCAGCATAAATGTGCCAACGTCTCTGACAGAACTCCCTATGTAAAGATTCGTCTGTGTCCAGAGCAGGAGCACACGTGGGAACGGATGTTTTACCCTTGAGACCCGGGTATCGACTGAGAAGCAGTGCTGTTTTACGACGAGTGCAGGCCAGCTGTCCATGTTAGAGTCCGGATCTGCTTTGTGATCTTCCTGTGCCCTCCCTTCTCATCTGTAAAATGAGATCATTGTAAAAAGGCACACATCCTGGGGTTGCGAGAGAGGTCAAATGAGGTCATATGATACTGAGCACTAAAAACGCCACTGCTGGGTAGAAAATTTCAGATAACCATTTGTTCGTGCTGTGTTGTGAGTAAGCAGCCTTGGGGGCCAATGTCAGATACCCTGAGTTTGAATCCTAGCTTGGTCACCTTGGACTTGGACAGTATTTCTCAATATCTTACGGTTTTAGCCTCTTCATCTGGAAACAGGACTAAGTAAGAAGATAAGGACCCACTCAAACAGTAGGGAAAATGCTTCGAAGAGCCCTAGTTGGCAATAAGAGCTGAGAAAACTAAGGGAGGGCATATGCCTACTGAATACCAAATGAGATGGGAAAAGATAAATATGGCATTGAGAGAAAGATGCCATCCTCATGTTTCATCAGCCTGGAGGATGACTTAGGGTCATGTATCTTTAGTAGTAATGTGACACCCAACGTCTATCTTGCTTATTATGAAAATGTCTTTCTTTTTTTGGGTCTCTATGTCACAGTAAGCCCAGAAGTCTAGGAGTTATCATCAGTCTCAAGAGGCCACCAGCTGCGGTGACTGGTCTCTGTTGTGGGGAGGCCATTGCTGCTCCCGTGGTAGACACTTGTGTAGTGGTTGGGGCTGGGTCATCCCTTCCACCCTTCCATGGTCCAAGTCAGAAGGTCAAGGAATACGTACCAGCCGTTTTCTTTTAAGACACCAACTAAATCCCAAATGACGACACAAACTTATTAGTTTTGAATGCTCAGCCTAGTTTAGGCTTGTTTCTGGCTAGCTCCTTTAATTTAAATTAACTTGTATCTCTTCATCTACCTTTGCCTCAGGGATTTTTACCTTTCTTTCCTTCTGTACATCTGCTTCTCGTGTCTGACTGACGGGAGGCTGTGTAGCTGGCCCCGGGCATGTCCCTCTCTTTCTCGTTCTTTCCTCCTTCCTTCTCTTGTTCTTCTCTCCAGCCTAGATTTCTCCTATTTATTCTTTCTGCCCACCAGCTCTGCCTGTCCCTCTACTGCCTAGCTATTGGCTGTCCAGCTTTTTATTAGACCAGTCAGGTACCTTGGGCGAGGGGAAACAGATACAACTCGTGTTTACATAATTAAACAAATGCAGCCTAAACAAGTGTAACACACCTTTACATAGTTAAAATAATAGTCCACAGTATAGACAAATGTAACACACCTTTACATAGTTAAAATAATAGTCCACAGTATAGACAAATGTAACACACCTTTACATAGTTAAAATAATAGTCCACAGTATAGACAAATGTAACACACCTTTACATAGTTAAAATAATAGTCCACAGTATAGACAAATGTAACACACCTTTACATAGTTAAAATAATAGTCCACAGTATAGACAAATGTAACACATATTTACATGGCTAAATATTCCACAGCAGTGTTACTTACCCACTTCTCAATAACAATACTATATGATTAACTGTCTAGTAAAGAGAATTTGCAAAATCTCCAAATGTTTGGAAATTTAGCAGCAAGCTTGTGAATGTCCTCTGGATCAAAAGAATTTTAACAGTAATTAGAAAACATTCTCAGTTGACTAATACTAACAATGACAAGAACCAGGTACATTAGCACTTAGGAAACATAACTAATGGGGTATTTAGAGGGAAGTTCTTCTTCTTCTTCTTCTTCTTCTTCTTCTTCTTCTTCTTCTTCTTCTTCTTCTTCTTCTCCTTCTCCTTCTCCTTCTCCTTCTCCTTCTCCTCCTCTTCCTCCCCCTCCTTCCCCCTACTCCCCTCCCCCTTCCCCTTCTCCTTCTTCTTCGACCCTAACTGTCCTGGAACTTGCTTTATAGATCAGTTTGGTCTCAAACTCACAGAGCTCTACCTGCTTCTGTCTCCTGAGTGCTGGGATTAAAAGCATGTGCCACACCCTGAAGAAGTTTTTATTCTTAAGTACCTGTGTTAAGGACTAAATGACTTAAATTAATTATCTAATATTTCAAAAAATTCATATCTAGAATAAGAATAAAACAGAAAATTAAAAACAGAGAAATGATGACATAATACATATTAAACAAAAAAGCTAAAGGTTTGTGATTTGTTTCTTCCCCCCCTTGGCCTATATTTTTATTTTATTTTATTTTTTAACATACTAATCCCAGTTCTCCTTCCTTCCCTCCAATTCTCCCACCTTCTCCTTCCCCCACCCTCATCTGCTCCTCAGAGAGGGTAAGGCCTCCCATGGGTAGGATCTGTGGCACAATGGACTTCTAGTGTGGTTAAGGCTTGTGTTTTGAAATGACTAAGAAACCGATTTAGGGGCTGGAGAGACAGCTTAGCAGTTAAGAGTATCTGTTGTTCTTGCAGAGGACCCAGGTTCGGTTCCCAGCACCCATATGGTAGCTCATAACCTAACTCCAGTTCCAGAGGTTCCGAGATCTGTCTTTGCTCTCCTTAGGTACCAGGCAGGCACTTGGAGTTCACACACATATGCAGGCAAATCGCTCATGTACATAAGCTAAGACAAAAACAGAAAGAAAAAAGAAAACCATTTAGCCCTAGTAAGTAGAACAAAATAAATCAGGGAACACCAACTTCATGAACAAAATAAGTTCTTGCCACAATTAAAAAGATAATAAGACACTAATATGAAAAATTTAAATATAGATAATATTGACAAATTCTTGAAAATGGAATTTACTAAAACTGATCACAGAAGACATAGAAAATTTAAAAATACTACAATAGTACTATTTTTATATAAAGTATGAAATCTACTATCACAAATAATGCTTTTTGTTTTTTGAGACAGGGTTTCTCTGTGTAGTCCTGGCTGTCCTGGAGCAGGACCAGCCTGGCATTGAACTCATGAAGATCTGTCTGCTTCTGCCTATTAAGTGCTAGGCTTAAAGGCTTGTGCCATCACCACCCAGCTACAAATAGTGTTTTAAAAATAGACCTGTCGGGGGTTGGAGAGATGGCTTAGTGGTTAAGAGCATTGCCTGCTCTTCCAAAGGTCCTGAGTTCAATTCCCAGCAACCACATGGTGGCTCACAACCATCTGTAAAGACGTCTGGCACCCTCATCTGGCCTTCGGGCATACAGACAGAATATTGTATACATAATAAATAAATAAATATTTTTAAAAAATAAAAAAAATAAAAATAGACCTGTCTAGGTATGACTGATGAAGTCTTCACACATTTAAAAAGAGATACCACTTAGAGCAATTCTTCAAGCAAACCAATGAGTCTCCAGCTGTTCCATGAACTAGGAATGAAAGATACCAACCCTCTACACAGCCAGAATCACCCTGATAAAAGCCAGACCAAGACAACAATAAAGAAAACTATAAACCAGTCCCCTGATAAACACAAATGCAACATTTCTCAATAAATAATTACTCACCAAATTTAAGAACACATCAAAAAAACCTCATCCATGATGACTAAACTGGCTTCATTCCAGAGATTCAGGGACCATTATAAATCAACAAATGTAATACATCACATGAATGGATTCAGTGGCAGAAATCATATGGTTATCTCAGTAGATACTGAAAAAGGTTTTGACCAAACCCAATATCCTTTTATGATTAAAACCTTGGGGGCTGGAGAGATGGTTCAGAGGTGGGTGGTTTGTGCTGCTCCTATAGAGGACCTGAGTTTGGCTTCCAACACCCCCAACAAATTGTTAACAAGCATCTGGAACTTCAGTACCGGGCTATCTGAGCCCTCTTCTGATCTCCCTAGGACAGACACCTGTACTGACATGCACATGTCCTGTCTCCATATACACAATTTAAAAAAATAAAACAAATCTTTAAAAACAAACAAAACAAAAACAACAAAAACAAAACAAGAGAGACTAAGATTGAGAGACAATATCTAAAGACAATAAAGACTAATAGGACAAACATATAGCCAGCTTCCTGGTAAATGGGGGAAAGTTTCAAAGCATTTCTACTCAATCAGGAAAAGACTTATTCAATATAGTGCTATTGGTGTTATAACCTCTCCCTTTGTATCGCATATACAATACATATTGTAACAAAAGTTTTTGGATGTGACCCTTCCGCAGCCAGGGTCTGTGTTGATGTCCATAGCTCCTGATACCATCAAAGGTTATGCTGATCCCAGGGGTCTGGACCACGGCCTGGAACCTTGTTGGTGTCTTAGGGCCATGTGGCTGTGGGAGTCATGCCAGTATGAGTAACCTGTGCTGCCACCTGGGGCCATGGTGACATGAGGTCCAGGCTGCTGCGGAGGACCATGTATGGGTCTGTGGTCCTATAACAGCCAGTGTCTGTGTAGATTTCTGTAGCCATGGTAACACCAAAGGTCACGCAGATGCTCGGGGACTAGGCTGCAACCTGTGGTCGTGTGTGTGTGTGTGTGTGTGTGTGTGTGTGTGTGTGTGTGTGGTGGGGAGAGAGTTGCTGACATTGATGGCCTGTACTGCCACATGGGGTCATCTTGTCTGGGCCTGGGCTCTGCACAGGGCTGTGTCTGGGTCTGTGACCAGCAGCACCCAAGGTCTTAGTTGAAGTCCATGGCTCCTGTTAGCACCGAGGGCTGTAGGGATGCCCAGATCCATGTCTGGACAGCTATCTGAGACCAACGAGCCTTGCTGCCCCCTGGGGACATGCTGATCTGGGTGGCCTGTGCTGCCACATGGGCCATAAAGTTCAGGCCCAATCTGCTGTCAAGAGTCATGTCTGGATCTGTGGTTCTGTTGCCACTGGCATCTGAGTTGATGTCTATGGCCCGTGTTGCTGCAGGGGGTCATAGTAACCATGCTCATGGAAATCCAAGGGTTGTGCTGAGCTGGACCTACCCCTCACTGACCCTAGAATAGGTGGCCCTGCCCCTTGCTGGTCTCTATAGCAGGAGAGCTGGCCCCATCCCCCATGGGAGAGCTGGCCCCACCCCTTACCATGGATGTCCCCCATGGGAGAGATGGCCCCACCCCTCACCGTGGGTGTTGGAGAGCTGGCCCCAATGGCATGGGCCTAGGAGAGCTGGCTCTGCTCTTTGACTGAGGTGGTGTGGTCCCAGTCCCAGCTCAGCTACCACCCAGACCCACATCCTGGGCCTTGGGTTGGTCACCCCAACATCTACCCCATCCCTGCTGGAGCTTGTAAAGCAAGTGATTCTGTGGATTGATAAGATCTCCATGACTCAGGGCAACTGCACGATGTCCGAGAGGAGTTTCGGTGAGGGTCCAGTGAGGATGATAGCCAGAGGCCTTGAACCAGACCAATGACTCATGGCGATGAACTCTTTGTGGGTGGGGCTGGTTGGACAAAAGGGTACACTTGGTGACACACTTCAGTTCCTGATTCCAATAGGATGAATGAAGAGGTGTTGGAAAGACAGAGGAACAAAGTGTTCTTTTTTAAAAAAAATTGATTCTTTTAGGGGTTTCCCTTAGTGGGGACCCTGAAGGGTGAGGGGAGAATATGGAGGGACTGGGATGTGAGCAGGATTGGGATTCGAAATTCCCAAAGAATCAATAAAGAACTATGTTATTTAAAAAGTTGTTTTGATTCTTATGTTGATATCTCTTTTATTCTCCCTTGTAAAAGCAGAGTCACAATTTAAGATAGCCTGAATTTGATAACATAGGACTGAATGAGACTGAGGAATCTTGTTCTTCTTTACCTGAGCTACATAAGGCCTCTTATCTTGTTATGCTAGAATTTGTACCAAAGACACAGACAGGATCTCCAAACTAACCCAAAATACCACGTGTGATTACTGTAGCTTTGAAGAGAGAAATTCTAATTCTTTTTTTAGTACCACTTTAGTTCCTCCTCAATTTAAACTCCTATTTGATAACCTAGAAACCTTGGCTGTGGAAAACAGCACTTCATTCCCCCTCATTCCTCTTATGATCTTTACACGGCTGAAGAAGGAAGCCTCTGTGCACAGAGAGCCAGAGGGGCAGCCTTTGTCCTGTTTTATTTCTTACTTGGGGTCAGAGGTTACTTAACCTTATGGCTTAGTTTCTTCAGCGCTACAGAGGCAATCACATCCGGTGCTTCAGAGAAAATCTGAAAAATGAACATAATAAATACAGGCTAGCACCATCTTATTGTTACTAGTTGTTGTTGACGGGTAGCATCTCTAGACACAAAGAACAAGGCAGAGAGGACAATGTCCTCACGTGTGGAGACAATGGGCTCGGTGACGAGGTCTGAAGGACTGGAAACTGAAAAAGCAAACACATAGGTAACTGTAAGGGGTTAAAAACCTAACAAAGGTACAATCTTGAAAGACCAACACACACTTTAAATATCTTTTTAATTATATAGCTTACTCTCTAGACCCTTAGGTAGCGGACAACTGTTGATTTTTTATTCCCCTGCCTTGTAACCTACTGGCAGCAGCAACCTTTCCCCTGAGTGGCTTTGTCCCCGTGGACTGATGACCAGGTGCTCTTGTGAAGTTTGATAGGGGTGGGCATGCCTATAGATTCACAGGTGGTTAAGACAGTGAACATCCTCCCTTGAAGTTATTCCGATATATCCTGAAAGGACAAGTCTCTTATGCAGGTTCTTTGGAGGGCATCCATTTTGTATAGCCACATGCTTTGATCCCACTTGCCTTGCTCCCTGGAGCCACTTGTGACTGGGTATTAAAAGAATCTGAATTTTACAAACCTGAACTTAATTTTCCCTCATAAATAGCAAGTCTGTTAAGAATATACTGGAGTTTCAAAGTAGTTAAGAATGTGTATTTAAAAAGATAAGGCTCTGGAATCCTTTGACCAAAAACCAAAACACACAGAAGAAGAAGGAGGAGAAGGAGGAAAGAAAGAAAGAAGAAAGAAAGGGTGTAACTTTTTACATACATTTTTGAGGGGGCCAGGTGAGGAAGATAGGGTCTCACTGGCCTGGAACCAAAGATTCTCTTGCCTTAGCCTATAGTGGATGTAAGGAAATCTCCCCAGTGAGGTGCCATCAAGTTTATTTGTTTGTTTATTTATTTATTTATTTTTGCTGAATAGCAAGTCTATTGATAACTGTGATGCCTCCAGGTACTTCAAATACTTTGTTACCATCCAACATCCAGTGTCCAGATTTCTCAAACTGTCTTCAAAATTGTAGTGCAAAGTCTTTGGTTTATTTGAATCAATACTCACAAATTGATGACTGGCACGGTGGCTCATGCCTGCAATCTCAGCATTGGGGAGGCTGAGGCAGGAGGATTGACGTGGGAGCTAGGCCATCTGGACTATTGACGGTCTCATCCCCTGTCTCTGCCCCCACCCCATCCCCCTAATCCACTCAATGAAACCAAGTTTTATCATCAAGCACATTGGTTGGATACAATTTATTTCTTAAAAAAACTAAACAAAACAAAAACCCAATACTTTGTTACTTTAACATAGTCCAGTGAACAACAGCATTTAGACGTCAATTCAAGGTTCCTTCATGTGCTTTACAAGTAACAGACACTGTGCTTGTGATGAAGTTGCTTGAACTTAATTTTGGACATCAGAAGCCAAAAGAGAACAATGAAAAAGACACACGCCAATTTATTTGGTGTGTTTAATAATTGGAGACCTCATTCCCTCCAGGGATAGACTCCAACCTTTTAAAATGTTATTATAGCTCCCAATTTTCTTTCTGTAAAGAGTTCCAAGGGGTAAAGAGTTAGAGACCTTTAGCACACATAATCTCTACCATCTCATCAAATAAGGCAGGCGGATGCATTCCCAGCAGGCTCAGTATTCCAATTCCCTGAACAGTAACCCCTAGGATCACAGTAGTTCATCATCCTTAAGGCCCTCTTCATTAGGACTCGTGGCCCTAACACCGACCCTAACTATCAGTATCTATCATTTACTTATTTTATTGTTTCATATGCCCACTACTAATATCTTTTAAAAAAGTACATTTGTTATATATAGCTGTGCGTGTTTAAATATGTGGGCACACGAGTGCCATGATGTGGTTGTGGATGTAGGTATGTGTGGTCCCTGGGGATTGAACTCAGGTCGTCAGGCTTGGTGACAGGTGCCTTACCTGCTGAGTCATCTTGCAGATAGCAATATCCCTATCTTAAAAAGACTCCTGAAGCCAAAATCGTATTTATTGTTATCACTGTATTATTAAGTTAGAAAGTTTTTAAAAACGTTGTCTGGAGCTCTCGCTTTGTGGGTCTGTTTGCATCTTGGGTTGAAATTCCAGCAGTGTGCTGCCACACCCAGCTCTCAGCTTGGTCATTTTTACTGCAACCTCCCTTCCTCTGTCTGCTTGTTCTATCAGACCTGTAGGTAGTTCTGATGTGGACTAAAACTCATGATCTTTTGGCTCGGGCTCTGCCAACTGAGTCATTCTGGCACTGACACTATTCCGTGACTCAGCAGGTCCGAAAAGGAAGATGTAAGAATCCAGATATTGTCGAGTCTTTTAAAGGCAAACTGGGAAACACAAACACAGTGGAAGAATTTCAAAGCGAGTCTGCACATCCAGGGGGAGAATGTCATTCCATTCCCAGCCTTCTCACTTCCTTACTCGCCAGGGTAAATGACAGTTACACTTTAATTTAGAGCAAGGAAATCTCGAAATTGACTCGGAAGCTGAGATTGGACCCAGCCCCTTGGATACTCCGGGGTGTCTCTTCTCAGCGGAGTTAAGCGCTTGTCCGGCGCCTCAGGAGGCATCCCAGGGACTGTGGCCAGACCGAGGTCACGCAGGTCGCCGCACCGTTGCGGGGTCCTTCAGGCCCCAGCGCCGGGCAGTGGCTGGGCTATACCACCGTAAGGACTGACACCTGGTTGGACCACGGTCCAAGTCATCATGAAGTCAAAAGACAGATTCCGAGCCACCTCACCCACCCGCGTGGCCCTTTAAGAATTTCCTCTTAGTCCCTGATATCCTCCAGGACAAAAGATCCTCTTAGGACGAAGAACCTGGGGAAGAATTCCAGAAGGGTGCGGGATCTCCACCGAGGCCCCTGCCCTCCCAGCATGCAACGCCCCGTGCCCTACACCCCACGCCCCGCCCTCCTTCCTTCACTCACGCTCCCTCCCCGCCCACCTTGGGCCTCCCTCCCTCCCTCTTATACCCTCGCCCAGCCCACCTCTAGTCACGCCCATCCAGAAGCCCTCCTTCTTGCCCCCTCTCCTCTTCCATCTCCCGCCCCGCCCTCCTGCTCCCTCGCCCCGCCCACCTCCCGCGCCCCGCCCTCTTGCTCCCGCCCCGCCCACCTCCCTTCTAGGGCCCACCGCCCTCCAGGGCCGGAGCGCCAGTGGTTGCCCCTACCGCCGCCGGGAGTCGCTGGGGAGGACGCGTAGGGCGGGGAGCCGCTCCCGATCCGCGTGAGCTGCCGAGGAGGCCGGTCTTGGGTTTTCTCCTCCGCCAGATCCCACCCCACCCGGCAGACCCCACCCCCTGCTCCTTCCTCCTGGGGCGCGCTCTCGGGTGCGCGCTCGGAAGTCGGGGGTCGGCGCACAGTGCGAGCTGCACACCGGGAGGCAGCGGAGGCACCGCGGTCTTCGCCCAGGACGCCCACCCATCGGCTCTGCGCCCGGTTCTCGGCCGCCAGCCCGGTCCACAGCCCGGCCTCGGCCCGCAGCGGAGCAGAAGCCTCGGGGCACCCCAGCCTTCGCCAAGGGCCCGAGCGTGGTGGGATGACGGGCAGCGGGCGGGCCGAAGTGGCCCTGCGGCCCCGGGGGCGGCTGTGGCCGCTGCTCGCAGTGCTGGCGGCTGCGGCGGGCTGTGTCCGGGCGGCCATGGACGAGTGCGCGGATGAGGGCGGCCGGCCGCAGCGCTGCATGCCGGAGTTTGTTAATGCCGCCTTCAATGTGACCGTGGTGGCTACCAACACGTGTGGGACTCCGCCCGAGGAGTACTGCGTGCAGACTGGGGTGACCGGAGTCACCAAGTCCTGTCACCTGTGCGACGCCGGCCAACTCCACCTGCAGCACGGGGCAGCCTTCCTGACCGACTACAACAACCAGGCCGACACCACCTGGTGGCAAAGCCAGACCATGCTGGCCGGGGTGCAGTACCCCAACTCCATCAACCTCACGCTGCACCTGGGTAAGCGGTGACAGCCCTGTTCCCCACTACTTCTCGTTCACGGCCCAGCTCCGGGGCTGCCTCCCTGGGGCCGCTGGTCTGGCCCGAGGGGCCTGTCCAGCCGCGTGCTGACGGTCTGCTCTCCAGCGTGGGCCACACAGAAATTCCTTTCTCCAACTTCTCAACTTCATCTCGCTTTGAACATCCGGTGAAGGCCACCATGTCTCACTCTAGCATCTCTGTTTTCTTACTCTTTTTAACCCAACCGAATTCTTATTCCGCTGATTATTTTCTATTTCAACAGTCAGGATTTTGGACCCCCACTCCCCTTTTCCCCTTGAAGCGCTAATGAAGCCCCTGGCAGGACCATCATGTCTCATGCTTGCATTAGAGTTTTGAAGGTCTACTTTAAACACTTGTCTTTAAAATGTTTAGCCGTCTCTCTCCGGGGCTGAGAGTGATTGCTCTTAGCTCTGATAAGGGAACTTGAGGGACGCAAATGTCTTTACTGCCCGCATTGCCTATGTGTAATTAAAGTAGAAGTTCACTTTTAAGTTACTGTTCTTTAGAGCTGTTCAGCTTTAATTAAGAGCTATTTCACTGCTAATCCTGGTGGAGAGAAAACAAAAAGGTAATGAAGACACTCACTGTAATTGCCGGGCAGTTTTGTTCTGGTGTAAAAAGCTCTCCTCGCTGTCTTCCCGGTTTGCTTTGATCCAAGCAAGTGTGGAAACATGCATCATTTTAGAATTCAGGAAAGGGGTATATGTATAGTGGGAAACTTCACGGCAGAGCATGGATGGGAAAGGCCGATGATTGGGATGGATCAAAGTTCCTGCTTGATCTAGGAAAGTTTTTCTTCGTTTTTGAGACATACAAGCGAATAGAAAATTCCGTTGTCGTGTTCAACAGTGTAATAATGTAAGTGTGGGAAAGGGATTATGGATGTGTAGAGCTTCCATTCCCAGTGCATTTGGAGCACATGATTTTACCAGTGGTTGGGACTAGAGCACTTCCAAAGAGAGCAGATTGCCCCAAGCCTGTCCAAAGCACGCAGGGCAGTTCTATAGAGCTAATAATATCTGGTATGTTTAAAAGGGACATTTTGTTGGCAAAGGATTCTTTCATCATGGTTTTCTTTCCATTGCTTTCCAGCACACCAAGCATCCAGGGTTTCAGAGAAGGACTGTGACTTAACAGAAAGTGCCTTGAAAAGTGTCAATTACCATGTGTGGGATAAGTTTTAGAAAAGCACTATTTAGTGCCTTTGTAGTAAACACCTTTTTATTTGTGGATGACTCACCGGGCAGATGGAACATTTTGAAAACAAGTTCATAAAATGAAACTATGAGGCCTTTGCTTTTCAGTAACTGACTGAACGAATGAGTTGGGTTATTTTAAAGTCTTGGAACAGTACAGAAGTGTAGAAGTAGAGTCTTGGGGCAGGTGCCTTTCTCCAGACAGTAGGAGACCCTCCGGGGTGCCCACGGTCTCGCGAGACTCTTTTAAGGCACTTGAAAGTTGTTCAGTTGCCCAAAATGAGTTTTGCAATTTATGTTCAGTTATTTTTAACCTTTTACTTAATTTTTTTTGTGTTCAATTCTGAATTCCCTTGAAGTCTTGCTTAATCCATTTTCAGAATAAAAAAAAACCCAAAGAAAAGACCTTGATGTCCCCCAAGTGCCTGAGATGCAGTTGAAAAGTTCTGAACAATGGACGTCAGTCTTGGCTTTCCTCCTGCTCTAGGCCAAGGAGCGGAGGTTTGTTTCAGGTGATTGCAGAGGGATAGACTACTCCCTGGTCAGTTCTCTGCTGCTGAGACAGTGTGCTAGGGTTAGAGAGTAACAGGTTAGGTGGCTGCTGTTGGGAGCCGGAGATGCTTATTTTGGGCCACGTTACTAACAAGGCCAAAAGGCGCTTTCACCTCATTCGAACATTTTCTATATGCTTGGACTTGATTTTGCTGAAAAAGTCTTCCGTTGGTTGCTAAATGGCATTCATAAGACAGGGTCTTAGTCTAGCTTTCCTGAAATTTGCCTTGTAGATCAGGCTGGCCTCAAACTCATAGAGATCTGCCTGCCTCTGCCTCCTGACTGTTGGGATTAAAGGTGTGAACAACCATGCCCAGTGGGTTTACTCTTAAGAAAAATATTTACAGTATTTTCATAGCAATCTAGTTATTGTAAACACGTGCTTTACACATTTTATTTGGATAGTGTATGAAGTCTTGACTGAACTCACTGTATTTGTTCTTGGGTTGGGCATGAGGTCCTGGAGGAAATGTGTGTGGAGGAGGAGGTGGGGAAGGGAGAGCTTTATGTGGCATGGGGTTGATCTTTCTGGTTTCTGTCCCATCTTTTTTTTTTTTTTAATGACGGGTATATATGCATGCATGGATGCTGTGCTCAACAATTTCAGGAAAGTCGGCCAGGCCTGGCCATCAGAGTGTTTTGATAGTCAACGTATTCATTCCTTGACTCCAGTTACTCTGTGGGCTGTAGCTAACTAATTATTTCCCATGGAGTCAAGTACCATGACTGTTCTGTGCATCCATTAAATCTCCCCTCCAGTTCAAATTTCACATACCCTTAAACAAGTGATGCATATTGTGCCTTGCCCCTCCAGAGCCTGTGAAACCCAAGGGAGCGGTGTGAAAGAGGAGGCCCAGCCGCCGCTTTGCTGGCTTCCTTTTGATGTTGCACTTTATTCACCGCAAAACTTAAATCATGTCTAGGGCTAGGTGTGTTGGAGCATTCGGGGAGGCTGACGTTCAAGGCCAGCCTGGCATACATCGCAAGTTCCAAACCAGCCACAGCTACATAGTGAGACCCTGCCTTACAATTTATGAAGTCAGAGCACACGTAAGAGGCGTGCAGTATGCACGTTTTGGCGAAGATCATGAGTCACCTTTTTTTCATATGAAAATAAAGCATGTTGAGATATAATTCAAGTAGGACATATAGCAACAAGCCATTGTGCCCTTAGTTGCTAAGCTCCCCAGCTGGGAGACCACCGATGACAGGTTTTTATGTAACCCTTCAGAAATGTTCATATGCCAGACTGTATGATCGTTTTAACTAGTGCCTTTTAGGGGGAGGCCGAATCGTATTTTAACATTTGACAGTTACAAATTAGATCATGTATCACTTTATGTAAAAATGGAGGAAAACCAGTATGAATTCTGACAGCTGCCATTACTTAACTTCCATTACAGTGACATAGGGTTCAGGGCACAGTGCATCTTTGGCCACGAAGAGTTGAAGTCGCTTTGTGTTTTCTGCGTGTTGTGGAGGGAAGTCTCAGTCAGGCACCCGATTCCAAAAAGTTCTGTTTTGCTTTCCGCTTACAGATCTTTGCTGAGTACTCTGTATAGATTTCTTAGCTGCTGTTTAAAAGTGTAGCTTTTACATCTGATGATAAAGTTGTGAGTGAGTTTGTAGCAATACCCAGGGACCTGTTGAAAGCAGTGCTGTAGCTGAGCTGAGGATTGGGTTTTTCTTAAAGGGCCCCTTTAGTTAATTCGATAATTATTGTGAATGGAAACTTGGCAGACAGGGTTTTGATCTTGCAAAAAGGTAGCCTTTTCTCATTCCTAAAACAATTAGGTTGAGAAACTGTTTACAAGAGCAACCCTGTCAAAGTTTATGGAGCTTCCAAAGTTAGCATTGCACCCAATTCCCAGGCACTTCATGAGCTTTTCTAGGACGCTCTTTAATCTGTATGAAACATCTTGTGTATAAATCAGAATCAACCCATAGGTGACTTGGCCCTCCCGTAACATGCAACAAACAGCAAATTTTCCGTTTCTCCCTAGAAAACCTTTGTAATATGGGCTCTGCCTGTGTCGGGGAGTAGCTCAAGCTGGTGACTTCACTGTGGTATTTGTGCACCCTGAGGGGACACTATTTTAGTTTGTCTCACAAAGGCCTGATTTACATTTGCAGGTTCCAACTTGAGACGCTAAGGAGCTGTTCTTTAATGGCCAGTAGTTGAGTGGTTTTATAAAAGTTGCTGTTGGCTATTTCCCTGTTCTACACCTCATTGCTTTCTCTGCAAATTCCTTCTCCCATTTTTCTAAGGCACCTAGAAGAAAATGTACACATGAGAGGAAAAGTTAGACCTCAGAGGCATCCCTCTCCGTCAGTTTATCCTTGGCCATGTTGGTGTGGGAGGAGTAACGCTGGGTTATTTCAGTTCTAAATCCTTTTAGGAAGTTGGGTATGCTTTTTACCATGTACCCCCTCTCTGTGTGCATACATTCTCAGATTACTGCCAGATATTCCCACAAACATTTTTAAAATACCTAAGAAATGCATACCATAGTGCTTGATAGAAAGGTGTGGAAGATTGAGGGCTCTGCCCTAAGAGCTGATACTCTTCTCAGTGGAGTTTAAACTTGTAGTGCTTTTACCATTTGATAGCAGGAGGGTCCTTATAATAACTTACTGTTTGTAAAGCCTCCAGCTTGCCAGTGGGTAATGTCTTGTAGCTCCGTGAAGGCACCCACAGACTCCTGTAGGTGCAATCCTGGAAATCCTGCTGCAGCTAAGTCTTGGATGCCTTAGTGAATAAATTAATAGTTTCTCTAGCAAATATCTTTAAAATGTCTGGATTATTCCTTTTGAATAAAAGCTCACATGCAGAATGACTTGGAGACACCAGACTCCTTTGGTTTTCTTCCTTGATTTTCCTTAGGTCGTTGTTCCTTTTTAACTTACATTTCCAAATTCTTACGCCTATGGTCCGCGAAGGGACATCTCTTAGTCTCAAATCTTTGTTTGCTACTTGGAAATTTAAAGTTCAGTTTTAGGTTAGCTCTTTCTTTGGATCCAGTGACCTGGATACAATTAATATGGGATGACTGGATGGAGCCATGTTTAAATTTACTTGTTGCCATCTTGTCCAGCTCGAAGAGAACCAGTGTGGCTCCTCGTTGAATTTCACCAGACTAGTGCCACATCTTGACAAATTTGTTTCAGTCTCCAATTTTGCTCCTTCTACAGATGTCTCTCAGTTTCCAATGGGGTTATGCCCTTAATGAAGCCATCATAACATAAAGGTGCGTCTAGTGCAGCTAGCTTCCTGGGCATCGTCCCTAGCACGAATGTTCTGAGAGTAGTTGTTAACGCTTGTGGTTGAGTGGAGTTGAGGTTCCCTCCCAGGATTGGTTAAGAGTACTTACATTAGTTGTAGCCCAGGGAAAGATCATGTCAAAATCCAAAGTCTGGTGTCTACTAAATGTTCATCAGTTAAAGTCTGGTGTTTCCTAAATACTCATCAGCTATTCCTCATTGTAAACTCCCCATGTCAGCCCACCAGGAGTGGGGAACGGTCAGGATTGGAGTCTCCATATTTCAGAAATACCAGTTGATCTAAAGACATGTATCTTATCTATAATTTCTTAGTGAAAAGTTCCTTAGTGGCTCCTCAAGTTTTCTGGTAAGATGTCCAAAGCCTTTGTCCTATTGGGCCAGGTGCTATAGGCTCTGGACATTTTCAATAACTAGGTTTATCTTTTATCGCTTCTGTACACAGAGGGCTGGCTTCGGTTTGGAACACTTCTCCCAGGCACTCAGGCAGGGAGAAGTCCTTCCAGGTTTCTCTGTCACCCCATGTCTGTCCCCACTTCCTGGCCTGGGCTGTGCCTTCTCTCATACCGCCGGGCAGTCTCTATCATCATATACCACTATCTCTTTCTTTACTTGTCCTTTCTGCCACTAGGCCGCATCAAAAGGTTTTGTGATTTTGTTTTGTTTTATTTGAGGAAGGGTCTGGTGATGTTGCTCAGGCTGTCCTGAAATGTCTGGCCTTAGGCTCTCTTCCTGCCTCAGCCTCTGATGGGGTTGAGATCACAGGTGTGTGTTTCTTCTCTCAGATAATGGGAAAGTCTTTGAAGGAGGTCTGGTACTTAGTCATCCTTTAGTTAAGTACAATTAACCCTTGTTGATTGCTTGCTGTCCCTGAGCACCGGGAAAACCTCTGATGGACAGTGAGTCCTGGGGCCTAGCCCCGGCCTCCTGCCTAATTGTGGTCTAGATGAAGAAATCTGTGTCCTTAGATTTGGGGTAAGAAAACCACAGCCCTCTGACCCAAGTCTGTCTCAGGCCTGCCATCTAGTTTTGTAGGAGCTGTGAGTAACTTATACTTTTTAAATTGGCTACAAAAAAAATGATTAAAGGAATAAAAATGTTTTGTGACTTGAAAACTACATGAGATTCAAATCATAGTATACACCAAACTTTATTGGAACAAAGTTAAGCTCATTTAATAACATTGTTTATGACTGTTTTTATTGTTACAGAGGCAGAGCTGAATAACTGGGACAGACTATATGTTCCTGCTTATAGAAGTTGAAGTATTTACTGTCTGGCCCTACTGCACAGTTTTGGTGATCTCTGTTTATGTTACAATAAGTTAATTGATCAATGCAAGGACAAAGAGGGTCCACTTGACCATTTGGATGGAGACTGGAGCTCTTGGGTCTTCAGTGTTTCAGCAGTGAGTCTGGTAGCATGTTCAGTAGCTGTTGGTGGAGTAAGTGACGGGCTGAATTACGCATGCCCTAGAGAACTGCACATTAATTTACATTCTTCAGAGCAGCACCGTTGAGCTCCTGTGTGTTTTTATCAATGCCATCTCTCCTTTCCCAAGGCGTGTGTCAGTGTTGTGTCTGAAATGAACTGTGGCACATAGGAATTTTATTTCTATAACTTTGAAAGTACTAAGGTATTGAAGTGATACAGGATTGAAAAAAACTACGTCATTTTATTTTATCTTGCTTTTTGAGGCAGGCTCTCACTTTGTCGCCCAGGCTGACCTGTAGTCTCGACTGGCCTGTATCTTGGAGCAATCTTGCCTCTGCCTCTCCACTTCAGGAACTGTAGAACCACTTTACCTACTTCCATCTGTCTTTTTTTTTTAATAAGAAAAATTAAGACATGACTTGAAGTCAGCAGGATTTCCATTTTATGTATAGTAGTGTTTTGCTTGCACGTATGCATCTCACAGTCTGTATGTATCTCTGAAGGACAGACGATGGCGTTGGATGCCTGGACCTGGAGTTACAAACAGTTAAGGGCTGTGGGCTGGGTTCTGGGAACCATACCTGGCTCCTGGAAGAGCAGCAAGTGCTCTTAACTGCTGAGCCATCTCCCCAGACTCCAGTCTATATAAATGTGTATGAGAAAACTATTCATAAATTTTCACACGTAAATGTATAGTTTTGAAATTGTATTGTTAACTTTCTTCTTTTTTAAGAAATGGTCATAAACAAGTTTTAGCTAAACATATATGTGCTCCTGTCTATTGTTGAAAAAGCTCCCTGTGGAGGGTTATCAGATCATCGAAGGGAAAAGGGGTGCTGCGCTGTCTCGCTTGCTTTACATGTGTGGATTGGTTTGAGATTATTTAGAAGGCGAGCAGTCTGGGCTGTTGGAGTGATCGCGAACAGCTCTAGGCGCAGAGCAGGGTGTAGTAGGCGGGCAGGTGGACTCAGCTAGCACCTGCTTAGGGGTAGAACATAACCTGGCCTTGCTTGCCTCTAATCTCCAGCTGCACTGAATTGGCGGCCATGCCGCCATTCTCTGGGTTTAGGGAGAAGTGTCAAAGTTCAGAGCGGAGCTGTTTGTTTGTTTTTACTGCTTAAAATTCCCGAGACTTAAAAATAAGGGATGAGCCCATCTTGTCTTAAATGGTCAATTTCAGCGTAGGGTTTCAAGATGGCCGTGCACCCGTGTGCTGTTGTCCTGTCTTGGTTGCTCACCCAGAGATTTGTCAGCAGGCCCTTCTGGGGTTTGTAGGCTCTTTTTCTCGTAAGATGATAAAGTTAGATGCTGGTTCTTAAAATCGAGAGGCCCCCAGAAAGCTCATTGGAGTCCATCTGCATTTCTTCCTGTGCCGTCTTCCAGAGGCCAGCCGAAAATAACTGGGCCCAGTCAGTCTGGTGCCCTCTGCAGCTACATATTCATGAAATGGAATAAAGCCACTATCTCTTTCTTGGACAATGCACACTCAGATCTCTTGTGGGAGGAACACCTCTGGTTGAGCTGGGAGGTGAACTAGGGATGTGCTTTGTTTTCTCCTGAAGCTCCAGGGAGTCCAGTCCCTCAGCTCCTCCTTTTATTCTGCTTTCCAGCTGTGGAGTGCCTCCCTGCTGGACTGAGGGCAACACTGAATTATTGTTTCATTTCTTGGATTTTTATCACATCTTCTTGTTTTGAAAAATTGGTGGAAAACTTAATTTTCAGAATAGGTCTTCTCTATGTTTCTTCCTCCCTCCCATCCTTCTCTCCTTCCTTCTAGAGAACAGGATCTTGCTAGCCCAGGCTAGCCTCAAACACACTATGTAGCTGTGCTCCTTAGCCTGGCTTTGACTTTGAAGCTGTTTTCCTGCCCCTACTTTCCAGCTGCTGAGATTACAGGTGTGCTTTTAACTAATGCTAGCACATAATATATAGGTGATTTGTTCGTGGAATTAGTCTGGCTTAAGTAGGCAAGCACAGGATTTGGGAGAGCCAAGAGATATTTCTCTTCCTTTCTTTTTCTTCATCTGGAAGTTGCTGGCATTAATAGTGACAATCAATTTCTGTTGAGGGAACAAAGGAGCCAGCTGATTCAAGTTGCCTCTGTCAGTTGAGGTTCCCAGGGAGCTGCTCTGAGGGCAGGCCTCGGAGGCAGAGCACAGGGGGTGTGCAGGGTGAGGGGACCTCTTGGTTCTCCTCATTTAAAGCAGGCTGTGATTTGGTTGATGCCCCAAGTGATGTAAAATTGCAATCTTCTGGTTGTTGACCCAGGTTTCGAGACTTTAAGGATATATGTGTGATGTCCGTGTTGGCCGCAATGTCAAGGATTTATTTAATTACTTCTTTTTAAATAATGGACTTTCTGATTCCCAAATATTCTCTACTGTGAAGACTTCATCTTCTTTCCTTTAATCTTTACTAAGGTGTGACTTGTCATGGAGTCTGTTAGATGTAGTACATCCAAGCTTGAATTGTGTGGCTTTCTTGGAGGAACTGGTGACGCTTTGGGACATATTTCTAGTTACGTGAAGAGTTTTCCCCACTCAAAATGACTGAGCTTGTTGCATTGGGTTTCTATTTGTTGGACAAAGACATTATTTAAATGGCAGCCAGGGATAAAAAATTTATTTAAGGATATTGTAATGTGTAATGGATACTGAAGACACTGAGGGAATTTGTAATGTGCTTGAGGGGGTAAGACAAAAACAGTCATCCATGCGAAAAATGATTCAGCTGAACGTTTAGAAAGTGCTAGGGAGTGTCTGTGGAGCACCTTAAGAGGCCAGGGGAAGTCAGCCAGGGGAAGCTTCCTGGGTCTTGAAAATTACTAGTGGGTATGAATGAAGGACTTTCCAGGAAGGCTGAATTATTTGAACAAGCTCTAAGAATAATCAGGTAACTGTGAAGGCATTGCTCCCTTTCCTGGGGTAAAGGGCAGGGTCTCTGGAAACTGGCTAACAGCAGGCAGAGGACTGTTTCTCAGTTGTCTGGCTAAGAGCAAGGGCAGAAGGTAGCGTATTGAAGCCTGTGCTGGGTGCCTCTCAGTCCTTCAGTCTCCAGAGCAAGTGTCTCTGAAGAACCAGGAGAAGATTCGTGGTTTTTCTGTGGTCACACAGGTGGGTGTTGGTGGACTCCTGAGCTGACTGCTTTGTGCCCTTGTCACTCTGCCTCCTGAGAGCAGACTTGGCGCACGAGAGGCAGTGGGCTGTAGAGACCTTAAATTGGGCAAAGGACTAAGTATTTCGCATCAGAGAGCTAAGCCTGGTATCTCTGATTTTGCTTGAAAAACGTCTGGATTTGGATTTTTCTGTTATAAAAAAAAAAGGAGGGCTTTGTACCTATTTGTGAAGGAGACTCTCTTAAAGGGGCAACTGTTAGGTTCGGAGAACTCTAGTTGTATAATATTTAGTCTTATGGCACTTGGAATGTCGAAGGAATTTATTGAATTTGAGAATGAGGCCCTGGGTTTTGTCAGTGTCTACTGATAGGAAGGGGAAAGTCTGTCCTCTGCTATTCTGCAGGGTGGTCAGTAAACTTTCATTATGCCACCTTATCTGCTTCCTACCTTGGCCACAACTCTTTTCTGGTTGCTGAGTTCGGTTCACCTGTTCCCTTTATCTGACATCACTGAAGATAAGGCCTGAAGGCGGCCTGGTTGATCTCCAATTCTATTCTGTTTCTCCTCTGCTCCCAGTAAATTCTGACCCTTCCTTAGTGGCTTTGTGTGTCTGTCACTCAAGTTTGCCAGCAGATCTAATGCACTTTTTAATTGGCTGATAGAGAGATAGCTGCTGTACCCCAGGAAGTTTCCTTTGTCCCCGTGACCCTCTTTCAGGCTCCGGAGTGTGCCATTCACCTTGATTTCTGCATATGCAAATTTGCCAAGCAGTCAACCCCCCTTCTTTCTAATCTTTCGAGAGCATCACTGCACTAAGGTTCACTTAAAGGTTACTGTTGTTTTGTTTTGTTTTGGCTCTTATTTCTGAGAAGGGGTGTCATAATTTCCCTTTAGGACTAGTGTTTGCAATGGTTGTTGTTGTTTTGTGTGCTGCTCCCTGTCATAGTTCACTTCCACTTCTAGAATTTAGGATTAAAACAAACAAACAAACCAACAAGCAAATGCCAACCCAACCCAACCCAACCCAACCCAGTCCCAAATACTTCTAACTAGAGTTTTCCATGAGCTGGCTGATGGGTTTCTGTCCTTTGTCTCTGCCTCTGTCCTTTCTGCTTCCCTTTCAGACCCATTTCATTCTTGTATTCGCACTTGGGTGGTGAAGGTGGCTGTGCCACCACAGGAGGAGCTCCGACACCTCTGAAAGGCTTTGGTCAGCTTCCTTTTCTGCTGGGACGGTGGTACTCCATGCTGCATGGGACAGGGGTGAGTGGTGAATTTAAAGCCCTGGCCCCTGGTCGCCCCCCCCCCCCAGTTGTTAATATAGAAGCATGAACATATTCTCAGGGGTATTCTATCAATTTCTTTCTAAGAGAATGAAAATGCCCTAGTTTTTCCAAGAGAAGAGCTTAGAAAGGGTATAGGGACGTCACCAAATGAGTTGGTAAGAATTAGGAAGTAATAATTTCCCTGCCTTCGGCTCACGTTGTAATTAAAGGCAGGAATAGTCTGCCTACATATTTCCAAAATCTGTGACCATCTTAGGAATAAGGAATAGCACCTTGGCAATGTAAGAATTAGTTGATTGATAGGGAATTTAAATTTTGTGGCCTTCACCTACAACATTTAGAACCTTAGTTTCTAGAATGTGAGCACATTCAGAATATGCAGTTGTTGTGGTTTAAATTTGTTTACCAAGTTCATGTGTTGGAAACCAACCCAGTCTACCAGTGTTGAAAGGGAGGTGGTTAGTTTACGAAGAGCTGCCATAAATGGCCTCCTGTCTTTGGTGTGGTGGTAGGTTTATTGTGAAAGTGAGTTTGGCTCTTCCTATCTTATTTTTGCTCTTGCCGCTTGATGCTTCCACTATGTTACACTCCACAGAGAAGACCCTTACCAGGTAGGTACCAGCAGGCTTTGGGACATCTCAGTACCCAGAACCATTTCTCTTTATTTTAAATTACCCAGTTTGAGATATTCTTACACAGCAGAAACAGAAAATGGATCAAGATAATGGCTAACTAGAATAGCAATAATGAAGTTACAGAGTTAGTGAGGAATAGAGGTAAATTCTAAATATAGGTATGGTAATTTCTAAATATGACTAATTCAGTCACCTGGAAGTAGAGGCAGGAGGATCACAGATTCTGAGTCATCTTTAGCAACATTAGGAGCACAAGACTCAAATAATGACAGGAAGTCCTCAGGAAAGTTTAAACTCTTAGAAAAATGTTCAGGCAACTGGGCAGAGGTGGCGCACACCTTTAATCCCAGTACTTGGGATGCAGAGTCAGGTGGATCTTTAGTTTGAGGACAGCCTGGTCTACAGAGTGAGTTCTAGGATAGGAAATAGGTATACAAAGAGACCCTGTCTTGAATAACAAACAAACAAACAACAACAACCCCCCCCCCAAAAAAAAACTTTAGGCAAAGGATTCTAATTTATGTTATTTTAATCTCTTATTGGAGAAATTGGGGATGGTAAGATGGCTCACTTCCTATACAAGCCTGGGGACCCAAGTCTGAGTCTTGGAACTTGAGTAGTTGTGGGAGGAGAGAACTGACTGCACAGCGTTGTTCTCCGGCCTGCAGACAGGCACACATCCACATCAAGGCATGTGCACCCACCAATACATCACGGAGAGAGGCACACATCCAATAAGTAAAAATTTAGAAAGTTAATGCGGGTGTAGTTGCCTCAGCTTGTAGTAATCTGTGGAGGTGTGTCCTCAGTCATCGCTACTCATTGCATCAAATAGTCTGACTATAGGGCTAGTGACCGCGCTGGTCATTTGTGTGCCTGTGCCCTTAGGGGTTGGGGTAGAAGGGGGTGTAAAGTCCCCTGTCATAGACAGTAAGATGCTTGAGAGAGGTGCTAGGAACTAAACCTGGGTCCCCTGAAGCAGCAGCAAGTGTTCTTAGCCTGCCTTACCATCTCATCAGCCCCTCAGCTTGTTTGTTTGTTTGTTTTGAGACAGGGTCTCACTATGTAGTCTTGGCTGGCCCAAAACTCTCTATGTAGACAGGCTGACCTCTGCCTCCTGAGTGCTGGGATTAAAGTTGTGCACCCTCATGCCCAGATGATTTTTTCTTTTAAGACCATAATCTCATATAAGTAAGCATCCTGGAATTTTCCTTGCAATGTTCATTTTGGACGTGGGAAGAAGCTGGGGTCCAAGAATGGAGATTATGGGATGGGATGGGGAGTGATCATATACATTAGATGCCTTTGTGGGAAAAAATGCTGTATTCAGGAGACTGCATGCCCAGATTGACTTTGTAGAGCAATTTTACACAGGCTTGGAATCTATAGTGAGTATTCTAGATAAACGCACGCAATAGAAAATTCACTAGAGACTACAGATTCTTAGAATTCTACAGACTATGAAAGTTTGTGGAAACATCTGTAATGCAGCTGTGATAAAATTTGTTTACTTTATTAGGATTGCTTTAGAACTCAAGCCTGTTTATTACTGTTGTTAATGTTTTTACCACATGCCAAGGAATAAGTCCGTGTTGACCTCTGGTGGACTTGGGAATCACTCTGAGAAGTCTTTGGTTTTAGGTCGCCTCCCTTGTAAAGCTGGGATGGATGTCCTGGCCCAGGCGGCAGTGGTGGATGCAGACAGTGACGAGATGACTGACTCTGGAAACCAACAAACCTTCCAGATGTCTGGAGAATGTGGACTTGTCTTGAATCTGTATCTGTATCTGTGCTCCTGTTACTCATTGTAGCTGCCTTACGGAAGGGCATGAGGGCCTGCTTTTTAGATTGGGAAATAAAATGGATGTTAAAGTTTTTGGAAGCCTTTTAGTTGGTATTGGCTTTTCTGTGAGAGAAAGGAGACGGAGAAGCAGGCTTGGTCCCTTGGGCAGACTGTGGGTGGGGGTGGTGTTGAGGATGTGGCTGGAAGTAACTAGAAGCAGATTCATCCATGGCTCTAGTGATCTTCGGTTATGAAATGGGCCTCCAGTGCCTCAGCCAGCAGCCTGTTAGCCATGCCTGACTAAATAGTCCTTGTTTTTGAAATTCACAGATTGCCTGGATCCCACTGTCTCTTTGGCCCCTGCTCATATGCAGCTGTTTCTGTTCATACATCATTTTGTGTTTAGCTGGCTGGTTACTTCCTCAGTCCCTTTTATGGGGAATAATGGACACATGGAGCTTGAACACCCAAGTGTGTGGTTAGTCAAACAGGAAGTCTCAAGGAAGCCCAGGAACGTTGTCAGAGAAGCTAAAGACAGGACTGGAAAGGCCATTCACAATTCTAGGCTTCAGACATCCGCAGGGGAACATTTGACAGCTTCAGACATGGCATCCTGAAACTTAGCAAGTGGAATGTTGAATGTAGCACTTGTTTCATTTTACTTATGCATTGGGAACATTAAGTCTTAATAAATTAGATAGAAATGAAGGTGAAGAAAAAAGAATGTAGCATTGTTGGCTTTCAAGCAGGGAGGTAGCTCTGGCTGTGGGGTGACTGTGGATCTCAGAGGCTGCGGGTTGTCCTGACTGGACCAACAGGAAAGCTGTGTGCAGGATGAGTGAGTGGTGGGGACTCTACAGGAGGCCAGAGTTGATGGGCAGGTTAGAAGATGGCTTTGAGCATTGCTGGAGGAATCTGAGGTAAAAACAATACGGGACAGGTGGAAACCGAGGAGATGTAATGGTGTGGCGTGGCTGTAATCCTAGCGGGAGGACTTAGAGTTCCAGGGCAGCCTGATCTGCATAGCTAGACTATATCTCAAGGAGCCGGAGAGAAGAAGAGAGCAAGCATGTGGTCTAGTGGGAGAACATGCGAATCAACGGATCCTGAGCCCTAACCCTAATCCTGGGACCCTCTGTGACAGACAGGAAATGCCATGAGAACGACAGAAACTCCTGCTACCTACAGAGATATCAGACAAATGATGTCCCAGAACAGCTATCTGGGACCCTTATGGTTCCTACCAGTATTGAGATTCTTTTATCCAGTGATAGAAGATCTGTCAGAAGTAGCCATTTAAATGCGAGCTTTCTATTAACAGTGAAATTAAATCGGGAAGCTACAGAAAAGGGAGTCTGTGCTCATCAGAGTTCACATTAGCACGTGGGGGTGATGAAGATGTGCAGGAGAGCTGCAGCGGCCTGACTGATGGAAGGTGCAGGGCCGGGTGGCGTGCCTGTCTCTGCCGTGCACTTCAGGCGCAGTGAGCATGTGCACACCGCAGAGGCACTCTCCTTCCTGACTCTCTAGTGGACTTCCAGCCCCTCCAGGAAGACCGTTAGCCAGTCTGAGTGTTTGTCATTGTGTTGTGCCCTGTCCACAGTTCACCTGACTCGGTTTGGTGGGAACATTTCGGTCCTGTGAGATGAGAGGTGCTGTATGGTTGCCAGTATGCTCCCACTAGGTGAATTCACCGAAGCTGACTTTATACCCAGTGATTTCCTAGTCCCTCTAAATAACAAATATTTAGAAAGCCTACTATGCGAAAGGTCCTGCGAAATGATGGGGACAAGGCTGAGAAGGTCTGAGCCTAAATTCCTGGTTAAAGGTACCGTGTAGAGGACTTGGCCCAGAAAGGCTCACTAACCGTGGCCCCCATTGACTTTGTGTCTGTGGTGTATATATATATAGTGTAATATCTTTTGTCTGGTGGTCAGCGTTCAGAAAAAGCTTGTAGAATGAATGAATGAGTTCTATGGATTCTTTTGGGGGACTGTGACCACAGAATGCTGGAGAGTATAAGAAGCAGCCATTTTCCCAGGCGGAGTTTGCCTTTAGATAGGGTTGACTTTGGATGTCTGGAATGGGACGGAGTAGCTTCCTCGTTAGCCTAGCGCTGTTGGGTAGACACTAACTAAGCCTCTGTCCCAAAGATCCCCAACAATGAAGTCGTTTGCAAAAACACTGATATTTGTTTTTCTTTCATGTGATAGGACTGTGGTAAGTGGTTCAAGGCCTCAGGGTAGCTCTGGTCTGCAAGGCCATCTGGGACATGGGAGCTTTTTATGGTAATAATCTGCCATTCCTTAGGGTGCTATCTTCCGTATGGTTGGTTTTGAGGGCTAGGCGCTTCTCTCTTCCTAATAGGTCCACACGGTTAAAGAATGTGTGTCCAAACGCTAAGACTAAGACCTGAATGTGGCACACGTCATTTGCACTGTTATGACAAGGGGAATGAGAGCAGATTTTGGCAGACAGCTCTGCATGCCAGCGTTTCCCCTAGAGCTGGGCTTGCCAGCTCCTGTGCTGCAGCTCCCCTCCCCCATGTTGTAGTCTCGCTGAGGCTTCTTCAGAGATGATTCTGTTAGAGGACAGCAGCCAGCATGTTCTCGGAGAGCCCTGACAACCCCAGATCTCGGAGAGCCCCCTAAGGAAGGCCTACATCCTCCTCCCCTCCCCGCCTTTGCAGAGTTCACTTTCTTTTTTAAATTTAAAACTTTTTATTTATTTATTTATTTTTGAGAATTTCAGATGTGAGTTTTCCTCTTTCCCACTCTTCCACCCCCTCTCAGATTCACAGTCTCCTATTCTTCAGTTATTTTATACACACACTCCCTCAGTGTTACATGTACATGTTTAGGACAGCCCGCTGGAATTGGATAACCCGTTCGTGGGCTTGTCCCTGGAGGTTGATTCTCCCTCTCTCTGCAGCCATTAGTTACCTGTAGTTCTGCATCTGAGTGTGGGGCCTTGTCACATTTCCCCGGCCATGCTTGCACATTGGTTGGTATTGCTTTTTTCCAGGTCTTCTTTAGGCTTCCCTGTTGTTGAGACGTCGTGGGTGCAGCGTCCCGGTCATAGATAGAAGACACAGCCTCGCAGGAGACCCTGTCTCAGTGTTTCTGCCTCAGATGCTCCTTTTCATGCGATGTTTCCACTCTCACTCTCCTAGCTCCTGATGGCTGCTGAGCTCTTTCTGGGCTGGTGTGCACCTGAACTGATAGGCTGGCCATGGCAGACACGTCTTGTGGAGCGTATCTGTCCACATTGTGCCAGAATACCTCCGCAAAGGACGAGTCTTGATTTAGCCAGCATTGTTTACCTTCAGCAATGGCAGATGAATCAGGGCTGTTTTAAAATCCAGATGTGTTTTAGAAACAAAATTCCTAAGGTGACAAAACACTACTCATTAAATGATTTGTTGGTCACATGACCATACAGTCTTATTTCTGGAATCTTAGAGTTAGGAATACATGAAATCTGCAAATTTAGTAAAATGTGTGTGTGTGTGTGTGTATATATATATATTAACTAATGTTTTTCTTGAAAAGTGTGTTCACATAAAATAAGGTGATTAAAGACTGGGATAGTCTCACACAAGGATGTATTTTGCTGTTCAACAAAACATCTGTGCTTCCGAACTTTTTAAAATTTAGAGTCACAGCTAAAGAGTCATGGCTACATCCCACATTTGATTACACAATGTTAGCTGTGAGGTGTACCATTTCTATAGTTATTGATGCATAAAAGTTCAACACAAAACCAGCAATTGATAAATTATCCAAGCAAATGGATAAAGTTCTTTAATTCACACTTCTGCAGGGCTGGAGAGATGGATCAGCAGTTATGAGCACTGTTGGTCTTATAGAGGACCTGGGTTTAATTGTCACCATCTATATGGTGACTAGCAACCAAACTGTAGTTTCAGGGGATCCAATGCCTTCTCTGACCTCAAGGTACCTGACCCATGTACATACATGGAGGTAAAACGTTTATATGCATAAATAAAAGCCAAATGGATAATTTGAAAGGATGAATTTATCCTTTGTTCTTTTTCTCTTCTCTTCTTTTCTCTTCTTTTAAACAATATCAATATGCAGCCCTGGCCAGCCTAGAACTGACTGCTGTGTGCACTAGGATGGCTCTGAATTCAAAGATCTGTTGTCCTCTGCCTCTAAGGACTGGGATTAAAGATGTGTGCCACTATGCCCAAATGAAAGGACAAATTCTAATAGATTTATTTGTCATTTGGGTAGATGAATTACTAAATATAAAAATTATATACTTAGAAGAAATATTTTTATTTCTATCAGACCAGACTTTTTTTTGATGTTGTATTGGTTGTTTTTTAATGGTTTGTTTTTATTTATTTGCTTTTCCTGGATCTTTTTTTTTTAAAGATTTACTTATTTATTATGTACACAACCTTCCTTCCATGTATGTTTGCATGCCAGAAGAGGGCACCAGATCTCATTATAGATGGCTGTGAGCCACCATGTGGTTGCTGGGAATTGAATTCAGGACCTCCGGAAGAGCAGTCAGTGCTCTTAACCTCTGAGCCATCTCTCCAGCCCTTCCTAGGATTTCTTTGTGTTGTATAACAGTCCTGGCTTTCCTGGAACTTGCTCTGTAGACCAGGTTGGCCTCAAACTCACAGAGGTCCGCCTGCCTCTCCCTCCTGAGTACTGGGATTAAAGACATACTCTGCTACCACTCAGCTGTTTTTATTTTTTTGAGAAAGAATTTCATGTAACCCAGTCTGGCTTCAAACTGGAACTCTCTATCTGAGGATGGTCTTGAACTCCTGATCCTCTTGCCTCGATCTCCCAAGTGTGTAATCCCAGGTGTGGGATTGCAGGTTTTATGTGTTGCTGGGGCTCAAACTCTAAGCCTTATGTATGGTAGGCAAGCAGTCTGCCCCCTGTACAAGCTCTGTATTAGTGTTTGTTTGTTTTGTTTTTACAGAGAGGAAGTTTCATCTCTAAAGCCCTGTGTAGTTTTGCTAGGAACCTGGCCGTATTGATTTGAGATAGTTTTTGAGTTGGGAATAGGTTCTGTTTTTATTCTCAGAAGCCGATTTTGTGATTTCTGTGTATTCCGTTCCCTGTTCTTCCCATCATAGCTTCTTGTTCCGTTTCTTTCTCGCCATTAAAACTTTTTTTAGTAAGTCAGTGTTTCTAGGAACCTGTAAGTCTCTTTTCTCACTGATGACTGTAAATACTCTCACCAGTAGGTTGCTTTTAGCCTGGTTGCTCTTTCTAAAAGATTGTGACCTCTTTGAATTGACATCTTTAAGTTCTGTTTTCTGGTCTGATTTTCTTTATTTGCTGAGAAGCCTTTGCTGTCCCTTTGCTCAGAGCATCCCGTGTGTGGTCTTCTGGGCTTTATTGTCCCAGCTTCTTTTGGGAGGAGATCCCCTTCCCCATAAATCCTTACCCACACTCTACAAGTGTGAAAAAACAGCTTCTTGTGTCACTCACTGGTCACTTGGGCATACCGTCTTCATTGAGAATCTGTTCAATGTGTCTGGAATGTGTTATTGATCTTGTTTTTCCTGCCTGCACTGGGGACAGGAGCTGCGATTGAGCTGTTGGGTTAGTGGTTTAAAGCTCACTCAGGGCTTGGCTTGTGAGGCAGGAGGCATCTGATGGTCTTCCCTTGTCTTGGTGAATCACAAATCTTCGTTCTCAACCTGACAGTGAAGTGCAGGGTTAAATTTGACAATTAAATATGTCCAGACCCTGGCTTTGGAAGAGAGAAAGAGCAGCATTCATTAAGCTTTGGAGACAGGCCACAGAATGACTTTCTCAAAGCTGAAGACATCTCCTCTTTGTTTGTTCTGCTGTTCTTTGCTCTCAGAACAAGGAAAGAGCTGAAGCTAGCTGGAAACTTGCTTCCTTTAAGAAGCTTATTTTTTTTTCAAGACCCATAATGCCAAGTTTCTTTTTTTAGGATAGTAAAATTTCTCAGGCAAAGGCTTTCTGTTTCTGTTTTATTGTCTATAAGTTCTAGGCACCGGTGTGTGTGTGTGTGTGTGTGTGTGTGTGTGTGTGTGTGTGTGTGTGTAACTCGTTGGTAGGGTTTGTGTTTAGCTTATCATCAGGCCCTGGGATCAGTCCCCAGCACTGCCTCCTCCGCCAAGACAGACGCACACACAGACTCACAAACATGTACATACACCCGTACATCCTAAGTTGGTGCTTAAGTGTACATGTGTGTATGTGTGTGTATTTTGAGACAGGGCCTTACTATAAAGCCCTCGCTAGCTTGGAACTTGCTTTGTAGATCGGGTTGGCCTCTGCCTCCTTAGTGCTGGGATTGATGGCATGCTCACTATGCCCAGCCACCCAAATATGTATATTTTTGAAGTAAGGATCACTAAAGATTTTTCCGTGTTATTTAAAGATTAGAGCAGTGTAGTATTTTCTTGTTCATTCTTAATCCTGATCATTAGTGACCTTGGGAATTATTCTTCACAGGGCAAAGTGTAGTTACCCACAGTGCTTGTCTAGTACTTACCAGCAAATCGACTCATCTCTGGAGTTTTCTTGACTTTAAATATATAAATATATATGATTTGCAGTTGCTTTGTATGAATTGTCAGTTTGTTCTTACAGAAAATACAAGGTAAAATAATTGTTTGCTCAGCAATACAGTTTCACTGCACAGGAATGTCTAATAGGACTGTGAAATAAAGACTTCCATACAGTTGGGAGGTGGTGGCGCATGCCTTTAATCCCAGCACTCGGGAGGCAGAGGCAGGGATCTCTTGAGTTCCAGGACAGCTATGGCTGTTACATAGAGAAACCCTGTCTTGAAAAATCAGCTAACCACCAACCAACCAAACAAACAAACAAACAAAAAACAAACCCAAATAAACAAAAACAAAAAAGCAACAGCACCCCACAAAAGAATCAAACAAAAACCCTTTCTTACAAAGATGGCACGACTTCCGGAGTACCCCAACCTCCAGTGAGATTTTGTGTTTCCTTCTTACATTTGAAAGAAGCTGGTTTTGTCATCTCTTCTTAAACAGCAACATATCACTTGGCTTTGTGCTTTATAGAGTGCTACTATATATGTAGTCAAGGGTAAATTACGCCTTTACAGGTTTCACTTCCTACAGCTTTAGAAAGGCAGCCGGTCCCCCGTGTCGTGTCTGTCCCCTGTGTCCATCCATCTGTCATTGTCCACCCCCTCCCGTGCAGTAAAGGTTGCACTGTAGCTGTATCATCCTGCTGACTGGCTCTTGTAGAGTGCTGCTGTGGATAGCCTCCTGCATGCCCCCTGGTACTCACCTATGAGAGTCTATGCAGCTTGGTGGTGGAGTCACAATAATGAGTGTCTTCAGTTGTATGAGATGATACTGTTTTTTCCCCTGGGTCAGTGCCTGTTTGCATGCCCACAGCAGTGTTGGCGAGCTTATTGGTCCATCCTTTACACTGAAATTCTTAAAAGGTACCCATTCATTAATATAAAATTATGTCCTAGTGTTCTGCATCTAAAGTTTTCTTTCCATGTATTTCTTGATCTTTCCTGATTCTTTTCCTGTAGAATGTTCCTTCATGATTTGTAGAATTCTTAAGATATTCTGGCTCTTGATCCGTCTTCAGGTATATATTTATGGCTGTGAGCCTAGCCTTTAACGGCTGAGCCATCTCTCCAGCCCCTTCAGTTATATATTGTGTCTATCTTATCTTCTCTGTTTTTTGGGCATTTTCTTTTCTTTTTTTTCTCCCTCCTCTCCTCCCTGCCCCCCCCTCCCCTCCTCCCTGTTCTCCCTCCCTCCCTCCCTCCCTTCCTCCCTCCCTCCCTCCCTCCCTCCCTCCCTCCCTCCCTCTCTCTCTCCCTCCCTTCTTTTTTAATCAAGACATGGTTTCTCTGTGTAACATCCCTAGCTAGCTGTCCTAGCTCTGTAGAACATACTGGCCTTGAACTCACAGAGATCTGCCGGCTTCTGCCTCCTGATTACTGGGCTTAAAAGTATGTGCACTACCGCCTGGCAGACATTTCCTTTTTTAAAAATGTGTTTCTTACTTTATGTATGAGTGTTTTGCTACAGTTATGTCTGCACACCATGTACACATCTATACCTTCTGGAGGTCAGAAGACGACTCAGATCCCTTGAAATTTGAGTTAAAGATGAAGGTGAATCATGGTGTGGGTGCTGGGAATTGAACCCAGGCCCTCTACAAGAGCTGCAAGTGCTCTAACCACTTGACTGTGTCCAGTCTCCCTGGACACAGTTTCTTAATTTCAGTATGACCATTCTTATTAGTTCCCTGGCAGTTAGCCCTTTTGGGTCTTATGTAAGAAATCTTTGTTTCCTTTTGAGATCTAAGGTTTGAGTTTTCATTGTGTACATTGTCGTTATTGGCTAGGGCAAGTCCTTTTCAGATGTGTTCTATTTTAGAAAGACCTTAGCTATATTTAGGCCTCTTCCCTGTAAATTCTAGAATGAGGTTCCTCGGAAACCTCTATTTGTATTTGATTTAATTCATACTGACTTTATGCCCATGTGTTTTGTGTTAGCATTTGCATACTACTGAGTTTATTAACAAACCTCTTATAATTTACAAGTTTTCAAGTGAATTCCAATAATATTTTATAATTTTATCCATAAGTCTTGTTTTCTTTCTGTTGGATTTATTCCTAAATCCTAATGTATATATTAAATACTAGTATATAAATATATCAAGTCCTAAATCCTAAAGGAGCTGCCCTTGGTTCCCCGTTTCCTTTTCTTTCTTTCTATTTTTGGGAGGGCGGGGTTTGAGACAGGATTTTTCTGTTAGCTCTGGCTAGAGCTCTGTCTGTAGATCAGGCTGAGCTTGAACTCAGAGATCTGGCTGCCTTTGTCTTCCGAGTGCTGATATTAAAGGTGTGTGCCACTATGTCCTATGGCTATTCCTGGGTACTTTTATTGTTGACTTAATTTCAGAGTAAATCACACTCCTTTGTAGTACTGTGCAAAAAAAGTATAAATTTTTAAATATGGGTCTTAGCCCGGGCGATGGTGGCGCATGCCTTTAATCCCAGCACTCGGGAGGCAGAGGCAGGCGGATCTCTGTGAGTTCGAAGCCAGCCTGGTCTACAAGAGCTAGTTCCAGGACAGGTTCCAAAACTACAGAGAAACCCTGTCTCGAAAAAACCAAAAAAAAAATAAAAAAATAAAAAAATAAATAAATAAATAAAAAATATGGGTCTTAAAATAATTTGTTAGTTCTCTTGTTTTGATAATTTGTCTTTAGATTCTTTCAAGTGTTACATATAGGCAGTCATTCATAAATAATGGATTTATGTCTTCTTGCTAATCATTTTGCCTTTCGTTCTTTTTAGAACAGCATACAAATATCCATGTAAACTTTCTTCTTAACTGAGCTGACTGAATAGAGCTTTTCTAATTGGGTAGGTGTAAAGTTTTTTGTTTTTCATACTTTTAAAAATGAATTTAAAAAATTATTTTATTGGTATTTTGCCTGCATGTATGTCTGTGCGAGGCTGTTCGATCCTGAAGTTATAGTGTGAGCTGCCATGTGGGTGCTGGGAATTGAACCCTGATCCTCTGGAAGAGCAGTCAGTGCTCTTAACTACTGAGCCATCTCTTCAGACCCTTTCTTTCCTTTCCTTTCCTTTCCTTTCCTTTCCTTTCCTTTCCTTTCCTTTCCTTTCCTTCCTTTCCTTCCAAGATTTATTTTATTTTGGATTTTTGAGACAGGGTTTCTCTGTAGCTTCCTTTTGGTTCCTGTCCTGGAACTAGCTGTTGTAGACTAGACTGGCCTCAAACTCACAGAGATCCGCCTGCCTCTGCCTCCCGAGTGCTGGGATTCAAGGCATGCGCCACCACCGCCCGGCTGATTTATTTTATTTTTAACACTATGTAAGTGTCTTAGTGTGTGTCTCTGGGTCTGCAGCCCCATGTCTTTGTCGTTTGAGACAGGGCCTTACTATAAGGCCCGGCTGGTCTTGAACTTGTAGCAGTCCTCTGCCTCGCTCTTATGAGTGCCTGGTTCTAAGAAATGTTTTTCAGTTACATCTTTTATGTAATTGCTGAGGCTTTATTTCTTTGTTTTTGTGGGATTCGACCAGGGTCTGACACACTTTAGCCTGGCCAGTGCTCTCTGCCATTGAGCTATATTCCTAACCTCTTACATGTGGTTTATTTTAATTAAATTCATTATTTTATTTTTAACTCTGTGTGTGTGTGTGTGTGTATGTGCGCGCTCGCGCGTGCATTCGTGTGCAGGCACTCACTGAGGTCAGTCCCTTTGGAGTGGAGCGACAGGCAGTTGTGAGTCCTCTGATCCAGGTACTAGGAACAGAACTCAGGTCTACTGCTTGAGACGATGTCTTACTGTGCTGTCAAGGCTAACCTCAATCTGTAGCTTCTCCCTCCTAAGTATAATCCTAAGGATTTCTAGGTGAGTATCGCTGCACTTGGTTTGAGGACATTTATTCTGTTGTATATATATTATTTTTCTATAAGTTTCCAAACTTTTTTTTTTTTTGTGAAAAGCTGTGGTGTTAATGCAAAATTTCTTTCATCTTAGTTTTAAGTGTCTTGCTAGGAAACCATTTTAGGAAATGCTTTTAAATACAAATTTCAGTGAGTTAACAGTTCTACAATATTAAATTAAGCGACATATAGCTATTACTAACCTTTGCTGAAATGTCTGTCGGTTTTTCATACTGTTTGGCACAGTAGGTGGTATTTTGGAAAAGTACAACACTGATTGCTGATAAAATTCATTGGTGATTTGCCAAAAGCCAGAGCATATCAAACTAGGAATTACCCTAGGAAACACTGCTACAGAATATTTGAGTTTGGTTTGATGTTTATTATTAAGTCATTTATAATTTTAGAGTTTGATAATTTTTTCTAACTCTGAGATATCTTAAGTTTTCATGCTCTTTTTTTTTTTATTAAAGATAGTATCTCATATATCTCAGGTTGGCCTGGAACTATCTTATAGCCAAGGATGACCTTGTATTTCTGATCCTCCTGCCTCTACCTCCTGCGGGTTGGGACTACAGGTATGTGTCACCATTCCTAAGTTTTATAGTGCAGGGTTCAAGCCTAGGCCTGCATGCATGGTGAAGAAGCATTGTATCCACCAGCTACATCCTCATCCCTGTGTCTTCATATTTCATCATAATTATTATGGTCTTAGACTTTAAGTTCTGAAATCTTGTTTATAATCTGAGAAGCAATTGAATTTAAAGCTGGGTATGGTGGTAGACTCAAATAGTGGTTAATCTAAGCTGGGTATGGTGGCAGACTCTGATTACAACTCTTGGGAGATGCCGGTTAGAGCATCACTAGTTCAAGGTCATCTCAGCTACATTTAAAGTTGAGGCCTGTCTCTGCAGACAATAGCAACATAAAAAGAAAGCGACAGAATTGTTGGCTTTGTAGAGACTTCTAGACAGTACAGTATGTGTTAGCTCCGTGTTAAATTATAGGTTTGGGGGATAGGGAGGTTCATGTGTCCTTCATCTTTGGGTTTCAAGAAGTGCCAGAGAAGTATGTTAATGTCCCCTTGGGAACAGTTAGGGAAAGGTGGGGGATATGGAAGGAGAGAAAGCAGTCCCCTGTAACAAATTCCATTCAGCTTCAAGTTCTCACAGGATATTGTGCCAGTAAAAACCAGAGTAGAACTACCTGAAGTCTAGAACATAATTTTTATTTTTATATATAAATGTGTTTTCCCCATAACTTCATTATACATAATTTCCCATGAATGTGACTGCGCACACACATGTGTGTGTGTTCACCAAGCGCTTAGTTATCAATGGAAGCAGCCTCCTCGTGTGTGTGTGTGTGTGTGTGTGTGTGTGCTCACTGGGCGCTTAGTTATGATGGGAACAGCCTCCTCGTGTGTGTGTGTGTGTGTGTGTGCTCACTGAGCGCTTAGTTATGATGGGAACAGCCTCCTCGTGTGTGTGTGTTTGTGTGTGTGTGCGTGTGTGTGTGCGCGTGCTCACTGAGCGCTTAGTTATGATGGGAACAGCCTCCTCGTGTGTATGTGTGTGTGTGTGCGCGCTCACTGAGCGCTTAGTTATGATGGGAACAGCCTCCTTCCTGCAGCACTGCGGCTGTTGGTTCAGCTGCACTCAGCATGTGCCAATCCATCTGTTTTTCTAGTACTCACATGGAGAGTGAATCTGTATAATTTGTTCCTGCTGTCTCTTCCCCTGAAATTTTTTTGTATTTTTTCCCCTTAATTTTACTGGTGCTTTTAAGATAAAGTCTGTGTATCCCAGGATGGTGTGGGGAACTCACTGTATATCCAGGATAACTTTGAACTTGCGGCGACCTTCTTGCCTGTGCTATGAGAGTATCTGCAGCTCTGAAAATTCTCATTCATTTTCTTTTTAACATGAGTTAGTCGAATTAAGTTTTCTTCATCTGTGTTTATACATTCCCAGTATCCAGTAGTTAGCAGGTCACGTTCATCAGAGCTCTGACTTAGCCTGTTAGGAAGCAGGAATGATGGCTGCAGAGGTACCGACACTCCTTTTGTGCATGAATTGGCCCACAGCTGCCTCCACAGATCGCATGCGAGGATGCAGCAACCCTCGGCAGACCCACTGAGGGGATCGGCAGCTTGCTCCCTGATCTCCTGGGGCCTGAGCTACCAAACCAAAGTGTGGCTACCATGTGCCTGCCAAACTTGGGCAGACAGGGGTGTGCACTCTGAGTGTCTAGCCTTCTTTCTGCTCTCACGAAAGTTTCAGATGTGCACAGTCCAGATGTCAGCCGCATGCACCTAGGCGGTGGCGGTCAGTGCCTCATGAAGCAGAATCACCCAGCTAAGCCTTTCCCAAGTTTCCCAACTCTGGAAGTTGTAAGATGTAGACATGGTGGTTGCTGCAGGTCTGGGAACTTTAAAGTAATTTGTGGTACCAGGACAGCTGGTAGGAACGATTAGTAAGTCCCTGGCGTTGCTGGGTTGAGGAATCTGCCTTTATTCATTTCTGGAAGGTTTCCTTTTTGAACCTGTGGATTTCCCTGGAGAAGTTGTTCTCTTTGGCTTCAGCTAGAGAGCTTCGGGAGAGGAGCCAGAGATGTCCCGAGGCTATGCATTTTTTTGTGTGAGAACTGTAGCTTGGCAGACATTTTAAAATGAGTTACTAGCCCAGGAATCTTGTGTCTGGGAGGTCAGGCTCTTTCCAGCTGGTATCCCGTACTGTCTACTGAGGGGTAGACAGGTGCAGGGCCGTCTGCAGGGTGAGTTCTGGAAGAGCTGTCATTGGTGGCTGTAAGAGAAGAAGCTGCCTGTCCTCCTGTCCTGCTGTCCGTAGGGTCCTGGTTAAAACCCCTGCTGTCAAAGAAAACGCTGGCTCTCTGTTGCTCCTCAGGCATTCTGGATTGGGGCCCCTCCACCCTCTTACTTGTGGTGACTTGCCCATGTTTGTGTCGTTTGTCCTCTTCCTCGGCCCTTTTCTCCCTCAGAGGCATGCCAATGCCAGTCTTGTCCCTGCCATATGGCATTCTTCTCCTGTCCATACTAACAATGCTAGTCTCGGTTGCCTTACATTTTTTTCTCCTATGACGTGCAGTCCACTTGACTCTTTGGACGGGGGTCGTGGATTAATCCCTTAGCTGAGTGCAGGTCGCTTGAGAGCAGAGAAGGGCTGTCCGTTTGTAGCACACAGCAGTGTTCATTAACTTATTTAGACTGAGTGACCTTTGCTATGTTTACATTTTCTTCTGCAGACAGAGAGCAAAGCCGTGCGAGTGTTTGGAGGGGTGATGCGCACGGAGGCTGGAACTCAAGGAATGATTGTCTTGATCTTGTGGGTTTGCTAATGCAAACACAGGTGAAGGCGGCAGGAGGCTCACACAATGATCATTCTGTTGCTCCAGAGGTTGGCTGGAGTTCTCAGGGATTCTGCTTCCTGTCCAGGAGGGTGAATACCAGCCATTTCCAAACTTGTGTGTTTAAGTTTATAGGGTGAGAACACTGTAAGTCCAATTTCTCATTAGGGCTTTACAGCGCATTAAGCGTAAAAACTTGGAAAGCTTAGTTCTTCTGTTTTTATGTAGCCTGGGCGAGTCAGCGTCTCTTAGCTGTAACTGCTGGCCTTGAACTCATGACCCTCCTGTCTCTGCTTCTTGAGTGTTGAGATTACAGCTCCTGACTCTGTTCCCCTCGTCCATATCACATCATCTCTCCCTCCCCTTTCTCCTCCAGACCCCTCATATATCCCTCCCTGCTCTCCTTCAGATCCACGGCCTCTCTTTTCACTAGCTGTTGTTTCACACAGTGTTCTCCTGTTATTTTTTACAGTTCTCATTATGTTATATTTACCTCTTAGTCAGTAATACAACTGGGACAAGTTTCTCAAATGGAGTCTTACTGTTCCTTAATATTGCACTCTGGTATTTGTTATTCTATCCTCTTCCTTTTTAAATGTTAGTCTTAAGCTCCCTCCCATTAAAATAATTCAAAGTCATGGATGAATTGAAAACCATGAAGTTAGATGACAGATGCTTGAATGGTGAGCGTCCCTCCTGGAGGTTAATCAGTTCCTTCAAGAGAACCAGTACGCTTAAAGATTGCCGCGGCGAATCTACGCAGGGCAGGCACTTACTGTTCATTTATAAAATTGGTCATCTTCAGCATCCCAGTGGCCGGAACTGCCAGGGTGCTGCTCTCGGGGGATTTTACTGGGGATAAGCCTGGGTAGCAAACTATAGGTAGATAAACTGAGTGTTTTAGGAGTCTTTGCTGCTTAGGGGTTCAAGGTTAACTTACCTTACTATTGCAAGCAAGTTAATGCCTTGCTGCTGTTTCTTTTAGCTTGGTGTTCACTTAGTTGAAAGGCATGGAATTTAAAAAAGAATTCAGTGTATACTTATACTGCATACCATATTTGTCTCAGATTGCAAAAAAACCAGTGTGTAAAATATTTGACTCTGGGGAAAGGATAAGACTATTTATTTTTAGTCTCCTAGGGCCATAGGAACCTTAAGGATTCTTCGCTCTTTGGATGGGACTACAGACCAAGAGGAAGCAGCTCTCAGGATCCCTGTGTGTGCTTCCTTCAGTGCCTTCTCTTCTGTTTGAGTCCTGTGCTTAGCGAGAACCAGTAGCTTGTGGAATGCTGTGAGAAGCGCATTACCGTTTATAGAGATGCCTCAGTTCTGCTGTGATGTCATATGAGAGTGTCAGCCAGCTCCCAAATAATTACATGGAGACTTATTATTAATTATGAAAGCTTAGGCTTCCTCCTTACTAGTTCCTATAACTTAACCCATTTCTATTAATCTGTGTGATGCCGCATGGCTCGTGGCTGTTACCTCTCCTCCTACATGTCCTGCTTTTCTGCATCTCCCGGCATCTGTCTGGAGTAACCCACATACTTAGATTCCTCCTCCTCTTCCTCTCTCCCCAGAAATCCCGCCTGTCTCTCTTGCCTAGCTATTGGCCTTTCAGCTCTTTATTACACCAATCACAGCAGCACATCTTCACACACTCGACGAGGATGTCAGCCACAAGCTTCACTTTCTCTTCTGTGAGTGTGCAGTAACAATGGCACACTCTACAGCAGCAGCTCTCCACCTCCCTAATGCTGCGGCCCTTTAATATGGCTCATCGCGTTGTGGGAACCCCAACCGTAACATGACTTGTGATACCACTTCATAACTGTGAGTTTGCTCCTGAGTGATGTCTTAGTTCCTGAGGCCATCAGAAATACTTGTTGTGGATGGATGTGACCCACAGGTTGAGAACCACTGCTTTGTGGGCTCAGAAGATTTATGGAATGAAATGAAAACCTCAAGGGTAATTGTATTCAGCACAGAGCAAGTGTCCAATCAGTGATTACTTTTAATGACTGTAATATGACGGAGAGTCTAATTGAGGGCATTAAGTGTCGGGTCATTGTCAAATTAAAATCTCTTCTATGCGAAATCAGAATGTAATCGTATTTTCACATTTTTGTGTTCCAGCCTTTTCCTTAGCCAGGCTTGACCAGCACTGGTGCTGACTGCTGTGTGGAAGGGCAGTGTGTGGTGCTGTGGCTGGAGCAGGGGCTGTGCGGTAGACCCCTCATGTGGGCCCTGCCTCTGTTGCTTTTGTGACCTTGGATAAAACTTCTTGGGTATCGGGCTCTTTAATTTCCTTGTGTAAAACGTGAACTATAATATAATACTTCCCTTAAGGGATTGTGAAGAAGTAAACACCTAGCCAGCACCACACCTGTGCAGTGAAAGACATAGCCCTGCCCCCTTTCCCTTCCTCTAGCACCTAAGTCTCAGCATGTGTGGGCTCCTCATTTCTTTATTGTAAATGGTATGATTTTGTCTACTAGACACCATCTTCTAAGACCTATTTGAGTAGTTTTCAAACTTGAGGGGACACACACACACACCAAAATATCCAGAAGCAAAAGATTGTATACCCAGACTTATGCTTCATGGGCCAGAGAACCTCTTCTGGGTTTGTATGTCTATTTTATTTCAGACATAGATATATTTGAGTAGTTCTGTGTGTTTGTGTGTGTGTGGAACCTACATGTGATATGCAGGTCTGCTCACCCATGCAGAGGCCAGATGAGTACTTGATAGTGTCTTCTTCTATTGCTGTTCACCGTTTTAACTTGGAACAGGGTCTCTGAATCTGACACTAATTGTTTGAACTAGGCTGGCTGGTCCCTGAGCTCCTGGGATCTGTCTGTCTCTACCCTGCAGTGCTGGAGTTACAGGCACACACAGCCAGGATCTGTCTGCTTCTACCCTAGAGTGCTGGGGTGTAGGCACACACAGCCAGGATCTGTCTGTCTTACACTGTAGTGTTGGGGTGTAGGCACACACAGCCAGGATCTGTCTGTCTTACCCAGTAGTGTTGGGGTGTAGGCAAACACAGCCAGGATCTGTCTGCTTCTACCCTACAGTGTTGGGGTTACAGGCACGCACAGCCGTGTTCAGCCTTTTACTTATGTGCTAGGGATTCTAACTCAGGCTCTTACATGTGCACAGCAAGTTCTCTTATCTAGAATTGTCTCACCAGCCCAATATTTGAATAATTATGTTTATGATCATAAGACAAGATAAATAATCATATGTTTACTCAACACACCCCTTATTTATTAGAGTCTGTGCCATTACAGAGCTTATAGCCTCAAAACAGAAATCCCTGGGGATAAGGAAGGTTCTAGAGTAGGGATGAGTTCTTGGGAGATACACTTGTTTTTTTTTTTTTAAACATTTACTTATTTATTTTGAGACAGGGTCTTTCTACATAGCCCTGGCTGTTCTGGAACTCACTGTGTAGACCAGGCTGACCCTGAACTCAGAGATAATGCCTGCCTCTGCTTCCCAAGTGCTGGGGTTAAAGGAGTGTGCCACTATGCCTGGCCTATTTTCTTTTTTTTAAAAAACAAAAACAACACTTCATTTATTTTGTATATGTATGGATACACTTGCCATGGCTCACTTGTAGCAGCCAGAGGATTATCTTCAGGACTCAGTTCCCCTTCTACCATGTGAGTCTCAGAGATCAAACTCAGGACCTCAGGCTTGGAGGCTGAGCTGGTTTTCCCTCCACAATACTCCCCACAATGATATGTATTGCTTTCTTCTCCATTGAAGTTTTCTTTTTGTGTTTTATAACTATGTGGCAAACATGTCGTATATTTTCATGTGCAGTTGAATACCTAAGTAGTTGAATCATAAGCCAAGGTCACCTTTAGAAAGATTTGCTTTTGTTTAGAAATAATAGCAGACTTCATTGCTGTCTAAAAATAACTCAGTTTACGTCATTGGTATATTTGACCCATCTGAAAAGAGGCTCTCTCCTGTTCTCTTTTAACATGGGAGGACAGTTATTTTTTGTCTATGATGTTGTTTTCCAGAACCTGAGCTCTTGGTTGCTTTAATTCTCAGTATAGAAAGTTCTTGGAAGTGAACTTTTGATTTGAGTGGCTGAGAGTTTTGCTCACTTATATCCATGCTTATAGCATAGGAGTTTTGGGATGTGTGTGTGTGAGAGAGAGACTCAGTTTTACATGTGATTTTTGTACATCTTTAGTCTAGAAAGGCCTAGAGTCTAGAAAGACTAAATAGCTTACCTCTTGCATGCACTGCTTTTTGTAATAAAGACTCCTCTGTAGTTAATTTTAGTTTCCTTTTATTAATTTTTATTTTATATGCACGGGTGTTTTTGCCTGTATGAATATCTGTGTACTACATGTGTGCCTGGTACCCGAGGAGGCCATAAGAAGGTGCCAAATCCTCTAGAACTGGAGTTCTAGATAGTTATGAGCCACTATATAGGTGTTGGGAATTGAACCCGGGTCCTCTGGAAGATCAGCCACTGCTTTTAACTACTGAGCCATCCTCTAGCCCCCTTGAGTCTGCTCTAGATTATTCTCTGCAGTTTGATAAGAGACCCCTATTGTTTTCTGTCCCCAACACATTCACTGAAGTGAAGGATTTGGTGACTTGAGAGTCTAGAGAGATCAGAGGATTCAGGTGGAGGTTTTCCACTTAGTGTACATTTTCCGATTTCTTATGGCATTTTCTTATGTCTGAATATGCTTTTTTCCTTAAATCTTTATTCATTCCAAGTCATCTTGTTAACCAAATTATCTCTGAAAACTGTTTACATAGACTTGAAGTGTTTCTTGTGTCTGAGAGTGTGGGCGTTAGAAGTGCCTTCCAGAAAGCATCCAGGAATTTTTGCCCACCTACTTGGTTTCCCTGGAGGGTGAGAGAAGGTGATTAATTGAGTAAGGGGAAAACAAAAACCTACAGAAAGCCACCAACAAACAAAGATCTCATCACGTTTGCATTCTTCTTCTTCTTCTTTTTTTTTTTAAAGGCACAGCCTCTTAGCTACAAACCAAACAGCCAAATAAGATGATAGCAGTTTATCATGGTTATGACATGTGGAAGATAGCTCTCAAGGTATCTTACGACAGGATGTGTTTTGTTGTGTGTCTCTGTTCATTGCAACCTTAACATGGGTAATTGCTGTTGCCTACTCTTGCCTTATGCATTTTCTTAGAGTCTCTTGGAAGAGAAGCATCGTATGGTTCAAGTCTTCATAAGCAGGGCATCCATCTTTCAGGAGGCTGTGTCAGCAGAGCAAGAAACTTGCCAGAGAAGAGGGAGGTTTCATGGCTGATGGTTTCATTAACTTAATCTTATTTTTCTGCTTTGAAAGATGTTTCTCCTGGTTTCTGGTTTGACAGATGTTCTAGATAAATGTCAGTTGGATGGGTCTTTAAAATCATGTATTTATATGTACCTGTCTGTTTCCATATGCCATGGCACGTGGGTGGAGGTCACAGGATAACTTGTGGGGGTTACTTCTCTCCTGATGTGCCAGTGACTTGGTCATGTGGATTCCAGGGGTCGGACTCAGGTTATCAGGCATAGCAGCAAGCAGATTACCTGCAGAGCCATCTCCTGGGCCCTGGATGGGCTGTTGGTAAGTTATATCATGGTGAATACTAGGCTGGACCAGCTCCTTTGCTCCATTATGCTCCAGCATTTGTGCTTTGTATGAAAATCTTGAAATGAGAGGAATCTGAGATACTCAGCCAGTATAGGTCAGCTAACTGATGACAGCCCTGGGTTTAGAGGCAGGTCCTGCAGCCACTTGTAAGATAGACAAGAAGATAAAGAACTCAGAACAGGGGGTCTAGGTCCAGGTGGGATGGCGTGTGGCATGCTAGTAGAGGTTACAGAGTCTGCAGTTAGCGTGGATGGCAGCTACCATTCTCAGGCGGTGTACCTGAGAGCCAGCTGGAGAGGCTTTGTCTGAGAGACAGGAGTAAGGACAGAGTGGGATAGTGTGGCTGATGTGTGGCACGGTGCTGGGGCCAGGGCTGCAGCTGTCACTGTTTTAGGACTCAGTGGGAAGGGGAGGAAAAAGAGAGCCCGGCCTTGGTGGTGGTATGGCTCTTGATTTGGCAAGGAGACGGCTGCAGAACAAGCCTTCAAAGCCTCTTTCCTGTCTGTGTCCCTCCTTTCCCCAGTCATCCTTGGCCCCTCATTGTGTATCTAGACGTTTGAGTTTCTACACTGCTTCTACATGCCAGTCATGTCCTGCAGTAGCATCTCCTGGACTTCATAGGACATGGTGGATAATTTCATTTTAAGTAGCAATTGTCCACTTACCTTGTTCCTTCATCCTCCTTAGTCATCCTTTAGTACTGAATTCACGACTCATTTTTTCTGTAAATTCTCTGGACTGGGGTTTCCCTTAATTCCCTGCTGGCGAGTCACCATTCCCACTGTTTTTGGAAGCACCCTGTACCTTGCCTTACGCAGTTACTTAGCTGTATCCTAACAAATTGTTTACACGCCTGACTCATTTAATTATCATTACATTTCCTGGACAAAGACTAAGCCTTAGTCATCTTTGTGGTCTTAGTATTAGATTGATGTCAGACATAGCGTAGGGGCTCACCGGAGGCTTGCCTGACTGACTGAATGGGCAAAAAGCAGCAAGACATAGGTTATTCTAAGTGAAAGCCGAAATGCGGAGCTAGTGTTATTGAGACCAGAAAGAAAGATTTTTGTTGAGTACTAAACTTAAAATGGGTATCATGAAGCTGGAGAGAGGGCTCAGCAGTCAGTTGTAAGTAAATATTGCTCTTGCAGAGGACCCAAGGTTTCTTCCCAGTATCCACATCTCATGACCGCCTGTGACTCCAGCTCCAGGGGATCTTACGACTTCTTCCAGCCTCCAAAGGTATCTGCACTCGTGTGCACACCGATGTGTATATATAATTAAAAATAATAAATAAATCTTAAAAAACAACGCAATCATTTTATGGAAGGTGTTGAATATAAAATGAAAATGAAGTTAGGAAAGGAAGCCATGCTGGTGTTTTGGTAAGAAAGTGCTATAGTTGCACACCTTTAATCCCAGCACTTGGGAGACGGAGGCAGGCAGATCTCGTGAGTTCAAGGCCAGCCTGGTCTACAGAGCAAGTTTCATGACAGCCAAGGCTACACAGAGAAACCCTGTCTCAAAAAATCAAAAACCCAAAACCAAACCAAAACAACAAAACAAAAAACCAAATTAAACCATACCAAACCAAACCAGAAAAGTGCTGTAGTTGACAGAGTTACAGAAAAAAATGCCTGCAGTGGCTGGGTGAGTTTGGATCCCAGAGTACTTGGCTAAGTCACAGTAGCAGATGTGAGTTCATGAGGCCTGGGACTCGGGTGACGCCAGTTAGACAGGCAAGAGGAGACACTTTCAGAACCGCCACCACAGAACTCCGGCGAGGCGTCTCACATTTAGGTTTGCCAAAGTGTGACTCCCCCCCCTTCCACAAGTAAAGCCTGTTCCCTCAGAGGCCTTTGATATTTGTGCCCAAAGACTCCGCCCCAATCCGAGACTCTGCACAAGTTATTTCTAGAATATAACTTTTGTCTTTAGAATTTATGCTACGGATGGTTCTTTCCCCCAACCCAGACTGCTTTCTGCTGGCCTGGAGCCCGGAAGGAAACTCAGGAAGGATCTGTCGGTTGCCTCTGCCTTTACGAGATGTTCCTATAGTCTCGTTGTAGCACGGCTTCCTGGCATTTGCTGCTCTTGACAGTGCTTATTGGGGGAGAGTAGTTATGTCTTTTTCCCTTTAAAAAATTACCTTTTAATGACTGCAACTTTTCAGTTTGTCTGAGATATATTCCTGAAGGGCCCATTTCCTTGGCTGATGAGAAACGTCAAGATCTGCTCATCAGAAATCACTTTTTTCTCAGTTTCCACATTGAAAAGTAAATGATGGTGAATTCTGGCTCCATTGGCATCTACTGTTGTGAATACAGGCCTTGCAAGAGGGAGGGGAAAGAGGGTGGCGATTCCCATGGACGGTTTATACTGAGTATTCATATCACCTGGAGAATGTTAGTAATTCCTTTATTAAGGAAACTGAGGCTTTCGGGAATTAATTTCTTGCTGTGTGTCATTGAGAAGAGGCAGAAAGGGAGCCTGGCTTTTTGTCTGGTCAGTTGACCTCACCTTGTCTGTAGCAGTTCTCACACTTGTTAGTAGTGGATCTTTACTCCAGCACATCAGGCGTCTCAGTAAGACATGCTGCAGACACATAAGTTTGTGTGCGTACGTGTGGCACACTGAAGTTCAGATTGAGAGCTCTGTTTCAATCTTTAGTTGGTTTCATCTTGAAATTTTGTGTATGTTATTTGCGAAAAATGAAGTTGGATGTCACTTCACTACAAAAACTGACAGCTTTTTTTATTGCAACAATATTTGTTGTCAGACTATGCTAAAAGTTACACTATGGATCTTAAGTTAGTTATTATCTTATTACTGTATGTGTGATATGCATGCATGTATATGTGTGCATTGGTGTGTGCAGGTGAGCGTATGTGCACTGCATGTGTGCAGGTGAGCGTATGTGCACTGCATGTGTGCAGGTGAGCGTATGTGCACTGCACGTGTGCAGGTGAGCGTATGTGCACTGCACGTGTGCAGGTGAGCGTATGTGCACTGCACGTGTGCAGGTGAGCGTATGTGCACTGCACGTGTGCAGGTGAGCGTATGTGCACTGCACGTGTGCAGGTGAGCGTATGTGCACTGCACGTGTGCAGGTGAGCGTATGTGCACTGCACGTGTGCAGGTGAGCGTATGTGCACTGCACGTGTGCAGGTGAGCGTATGTGCACTGCATGTGTGCAGGTGAGCGTATGTGCACTGCACGTGTGCAGGTGAGCGTATGTGCACTGCATGTGTGCAGGTGAGCGTATGTGCACTGAAGCCTGAGGCTGAGGCAGGAATCCTCGATTGCTGTCTACGTTGACGTATGCTCCCTCCCCTGAACCTGGAGCTCACCCTCATGGTTGGTCGAGAGAACCAGCTTGTTCCGGGACCTTCTACCCTGGGCTCTGGGGTCTTAGTGCTGGTCCTCATGAGTACACGGTCGATGTTTAACCAGTCTCTTTGATTTTGATTATCTTGACTTTTAACTTTCGGGCAATATTTTATTCATACTGACCCAGAAAACTTGAAAGATAACTAGTCGATTTTGTTAGTTTGTTTTTAAACATTTAAAAAGATTTATTTTTCCCAGCACTCGGGAGGCAGAGGCAGGCGGATCTCTGGGAGTTCGAGGCCAGCCTGGTCTACAAGAGCTAGTTCCAGGACAGGAACCAAAAGCTACGGAGAAACCCTGTCTCGAAAAATCAAAAAAAAAAAAGATTTATTTTATGTGTATGTGCGTGGGTGTGTATCCCCTGGAGCTGCCCTGTGGATGCTGAGAACCAAACCTGGGTCTTGTACAAGAGCAGTAAACGCCACTGGGAGCTATTGCTCCAGCCCCAGGAGACTTCGTGTTAGATTGAAATCTCTTGTGACATCACATTTCTTACCAGTTTGGGGGAACAGGCAAAGAATTGGTGAATGCCTTTACATGTAGCTTCAATATTTACTGCTTGGCAAATAATAGTGTTTTAGTATACATAGCTATTTTTACATGTTCTTGGCCATTAAAAAAAGAAAACAACCTGCTTGCTTTTCAGAGTTTCTTTCAGGCTAGTCAGATTCAGTTTGTCTCACATACTGAGTCCAAACACTTTTCTCCGGTCCTTAGGATGGGGAGACTGGAGCTTGCTCAGCAAGCAGGCAAGTTCATGCATAAGTTCTATGTCAGAGACAGCTAATTAATAGAGTTTAGCAACCAGAGCAATTTAAAAACACAGGCCTCATTAGAAATATCCAAATCAGCACATTTCCAGGGGGCAAATAACAAATTCTTCAGCATGAAGAAAAGGAGGAAGTTTTTGGTCTGAGTGTAGAAGCCTTCGCAGGAAGGTGAGCGTTTCAAAGATGGCTTCGTGCGGCTCCCAGTTTGTGCGACACCGTCTGACGTCTGACTGTTTGTTAGATGCTGCCGTCTGGAGTTGGTTCCTACTCACTAGAACACACTCACGGCAGCAGTGGCTCTCAGTAGGGGCCACGCACTCCATGTCTTTCCTAGCACCGCTTTAGACCGTACATCCGAGTATCCTGTAAATCTTCCTTATATTGTTTTTGCAGAAACATGTTACGAAAACAAGCGAGGCGGAGACAGGCACACCTGTCTCATCAGGGCAACTGAGTCATTAGAGTTCAGTCAGTTTTCCACATCAAATGAACTCATCAAAGCACATGTCTCTTGCCTGGACTCTTCCCTGAGTTGTAATGTGAGCTAATATTATCCATTTTATTTCCGTAATAGTTTTTCTTCTTCGGCAGACTTGATGCAGGCACCCCTTCACCCCCTCTCCCACCTTGGGTTAGCCTATTACATAGCTCCTTTTCTCAGTACAGAAATGAATGAGGAGAATTTAAAATTTTTATTGTCAGGTTTCAAGTATAAAGACACAGCCCAAGAATCAAAATCTGTGTTCAAGTCTCATAAAACGAAGTGGCCAACTTTGTTATTCTGGAGTTTACTCTAAGTGTGGCAGGTGCAGTTTCTAGGTGAGCAGGTGTATTTGGGCTTTCCCTGGCCTTCGAGACGCATGGGGCAATAACAGCCTCTGTGTTTATAAAGCTTTGCACAGCTGGACATATCTCAAACCAAATTCTCGTGATGATAAAGTAGAACCATAGCTTACCCCAGTTAAACACACGGTCAAATATACCACAGGGATGAAGATGTTTTCTCAAGGTCTGCAAAAAGCAGATTAACTTGTCTGTGCAAGTTATTGCATCTGATGCTAAGGTTTTATATGTAATACATTAAGTACAGGTATTAGGGTTCTCCAGGGCAATAGGAGCAGAGGAGGAGGGAGGGAGGGAGGGAAGTCCCCGGCAGTGGAATTGGTGGCTTGTACCTGTGATTTGTAGGGCAGGCCAGGCAGATAGAAAATTAGAGTAAGAATTGATATATTGTAATCTTCAGTCTAAAAACTAGAAACTCAAGTATTTCTGGGTTGCAGTTTGGAGACATGAATCAGCTTTCCCTCATCATAATACCCGAGGTAATCGACTTATAAAGAGATTGGTTTGTCTCAGTTGCCCCTACTGCTTTGGGCCGGAAGCAGAGCATCATGGTAGGAGTACATGCAGAGCAAGACCATTGAGCTTTAGTTAGGGAAGTAACAGAAAGGAAAGGACCTGAATCCCACAGTCTCCTTCAGCAATGGCCCTTCCTCCCATGACACGAAGATCTCTACAGAAATTCCCACCAACTTCCTAGAGCACAAAGCTGGGGACTAAGTGTCTGACACTTGTGCCTCAAAGGCCGTCAGAATCCAGGCTACATAAGGCAGAATGCTCTGCAGCCACGGTCCCTGTTCCAAGACCCTTGACTGATCGTGTGAGACCTGCCTGCACGTGTTACAGAGCTTAATCTGCTTCATTCAGTCATCTGATGTCAGTGATTGTATCTGAAAATAATTCGCATCTACACAGAGGTGGGTGTTTTCCTGAAGTGCTGGACACCACAACCTAGCCAGGACGACATGCAGTAAGTGTTCATCCCAGAGATACTGACAGGCTTCAGTTATAGGCGTTGAAAATTTTGAAAATTAGGTTCCGTTCCATGTCTGTGGAAGCACAGAGCTCCAGGGAGAGTGCAAGGTGCTGTCTGTTCTGGAACAGGGTGGTCTTGCAAAGACAGGATTTGGGTTCAGATGTCAGCTCTGCCTCTCAGTAGCATTAGGATTCCAGTCTTTGTGTCCACATTTACAAGCTGTTATTTTATCAGGCTACTTTGGTAATTAAATGAGAGATGCTTTGAAAACTTTGGAATACAGTGACAGTCACCATAGTGACTGTAATCTCAGGTTTGTACCATGTTTCTGATTTTGATTTCCTTTATGTCCTTTACTTGGTAACCAGGAGTACCGTTGAGGACTCTCCGTATTGTATATGGGAAAAATGGAGTAAAAACACAGGATCTCTTATTTTATCATTTTGTCTAAAGAATAATTCAAAACTAAAATCATACAGAACGCTGTGACCTAGAGGTTTGCTCCAAGGTTCGTGTAGACATGCCACAAACCACCAGCCACACGGCTTAGGACAGAAAGGTTGGCTATGGTGTTCTAGTCATGATGCGCAAGTTCCTGAGGCTGTGGATCGCGGCTGTGTACCCTTTAAGAATATGAACTTGATTTTGTTTGTGATATTTGTTGAAATGGCTCATGAGTTTTTAGAGAAGCCTTAACTTGGTCAGATTATAGGTTTCACGTCTAGGATCTTTTCTAGTGGTGATTGGCTCTGGTATTACGCTAAGAAATAGAAAATCATCTTCGATTTGTAAGATTTTAAAATTTTGTTGAATGTTTTTGGAAAGTGCACTTTTTCTTTCTTTCTTTCTTTCTTTCGTTTGTTTGTTTTTTCGAGACAGGGCTTCTCAGTAGCTATGGATCCAGTCCTGGAACTCGCTCTACGGACCAGGCTGTTCTCAAACTCACAGAGTTCTTCCTCTGCCTCCCAAGTGCTGGGATTAAAGGCACGCGCCACCCCACCCCCCCACTTCTTTTTATTTCTTATTTTTAAGAAATCTTGCCGGGGGGGTTCTGGGGAGATGTCTCACTAGTTAAAAGCACTGGTTCTTCCAGGGGACACCGGTTCTATTCCCAGTACTCACAACCATCTCTACTCCAGCCTATGGGATCAGACACTACAGACAGGTGATACGCAGAGGTGCATGCAGGCAAAATACTCATACACATTAAAAATAATTTAAAAAATTATTTTGAGATAGGGTTTCAGGTAGCCAAGCTAGCCTCAAATTGCTATGTATCTGTGACTGGCGTTGTGTCACGGCCACCCTCGTCCCACAAGGATGATGCGACCACCGGAGCTCTTCTCACTGCAGTTTATTCCAGGACTTTATTCACTTTCTCACTTTTCCCCTCTCTCTCCTCTCTCCTCCGGGCAAACCTCTCCCAGCCCTTAAGTAGGCATGGGCTGCCAATCCTGGATTGCCAGGTGGGCACTGCCCATAGGTTCACGTATATGCAGGCAGCTGATAATCATTGCGTGATCATATCATAGGTCAGGCCTTAGCCATCTGAGGAGTTGATTATACATCTCCATCAGGTGTGACACCACGCAGCTTGCTACAGCATTGGATGCTCATCCTCTTGCCTCCGTCCCCTGAGGGCTGGCGCCATATGCTTATGCCCCCTTGCCTGGTTACTGCCACATTTTTAGGGCACGCATAGTTATTAAGAATATGCGTTTTGGGTACTTATTGCTGTATTTCCCTGACAATCTGCAGCTTGTCAATGTGAGCTTAAGACAGCGTTGGGAGCCGTGAGGAGGAGGCCTTGGAAAGCCCGTTAGGAATGTCACATGGGCATCGCTGTGATTGAATAGATGGCAGAAACAGACTGTGGTTGTTCCCAAAGTCAGAGATAAATCTCCCTGCAAGTGGGGTGATTGCATCTGTGTACCCGAGCCTTGCCTACATGGTGGGAGATGGACTTGGGGTGTGTCTGGGAACTTGCTGAGAGGTGTCGTACAAAGTGTTTGATAATGAAAATGGAATCTCTTTTTAGAAAGGGCTTTGCTGCAACCTTGTTGTCCAAGATGATGCGGCATTTAATGACTTAGCTTTGTACTGTGTTTTCTCCTGCAAGGACAAAAGTGACATTGGGTGCCATTGTTCCAGTCTCAGCCTTTTAAATGAATTTAAGTGCAAGCTTATTACTTTCAGGTCAGTTAAAACAGCATCTGGGATGTTACAGTCAAAAGAGAAATCATAATCTGGTGTTCATGTGTAACATACAGGCAAAGTAAGGTAGGTACACCCGCTGAGGTGGGCATGGAGAAATCAGACCAGAAAGGCAGAGAAGGCTGCATTCCGCAGTTGTCTGGGAGGGTGACGGCAGCCACTCGTTCCTAAGAAGGCCTACTGTGTTCGAGCCAGCAACTTTGCCTTGTCCTCACAGCTACTCTGAAGTTGAAATAGTAAGTTATGGCAAGTCTACAACCAGAAACTGCGCTCTACAGCTCAACTGCTACGGAATCATTGGGCTAGTTTTAGAAAGGTGCTTCCTTATCCCCCCTGCCTCCCTCAGCAGTGCTTGGACAAGCACCCCGTAATTGAGCACATGACTAATTCTGCTGCGAGGTGCAGAAAACCCCGTACTTTAGTGGGGTGACTATAAATAGCCCTGTGTCAGTTCAGGTCAGGTTTTGCTGCCAGTGAGCTTCTTGCCCAAAGCCTTTGCTGCCTAACTTAAAGCCACAAGACCAAAACTCACCTGATATACAGGCTTTTAGATTTCAAATTTGAGGCTAAGCAATCACAGACTAGTATTTCTATTCTTACAGTTAAGGTAGAATTACAAAACATTGATTTTCCAAGTTTTCTGAGAGGGATATTGAAGGTGTGCGCCCCCACTGTCTGGAACCTCATTTTGTTTTTAATGACGCATATGCGATAGGTCTGTGCACTTGAGTGGTCGTGCCCTGGAGGACCGAGGCCTCGTATCATTGTAGACTTGGAATCGCAGACAGTTGTGAGCCACTCACTACTGGTTCTGGGAATTCAGCTCTTGGGCAGTGGCAGCTGGTGCTCTTAACCACTAAGTGCCCCTCCACCGTCCAGCTTTCCCCTCTTACTTGAGCCTGTGTAAGCGGGCGACTCACGATTCTCCAGTGTGTCCCGGTGACGTGGAGTTTCTGTAGTAAAAGAGAGATACCTACAAATGACATTTCAGTTTTTTTCTTACCTTTTGTCATTACCTCAAGGCCTGATTTTTAAAAGATACTTCATCAAGTTTCAGAGACAAAAAAAGTAGATACAAGCTTTCTGCTCCCCTGCCCCCCAGTTGCTTTGGCCTCATGTAGGCCAGGCAAGGACTCTACTACGCAGCTTTGTCCCCAGCCTTCACCATCTGTTTTCCCACCTAAATCCATTTACAGTTTAGATAAGTTTTAACGCAGTGTTGTCAAATGTCAGCACTGTGGATGAAATTAGGTGTGTACTTATTGATTTTACAGCTCTTGATGTGTTTCCACACACTTTCAAATGTTCTCAGTCACTTATAGTACCAGCCCACAAGAGTATTTTATTAGCCTTTTTTTCCTGCTAGGTTTCTGCAAATGATTTCTTAATTTTGTCTGTTACAAATGCAAAAATAGTTTGGCAGTAAACTGGAAACATATTTACTGGTTTATAATGTAGAAACAACACAGTGATTACATTGTAGCCATTTTTTTTCAGGGTCAGACCTTAGTTAGTGTTTACCTTGGGTTTTTACTGGAATATATTTAACTATGACTAGTGTTGGGGTGTTTTTGTTTGTTTGTTTGATGGGGCAAATTGGGGACGCTCTGTTACAAGGAGAGGGTCCTTTGTTTGTCCCGGCCTCCTGGCTAGCTTACACCTGAAATAACCACACAGAGATCTATATTAATGATTGGTCTATATTAAACTGATTGGCCCATTAGCTCAGGCTTCTTATTAACTCTTATAACTTGTATTAGCCCATTATTCTTGTCTATGTTAGCCACATGGCTCACTACCTTTTTCGGCGTGGCAGGTCACATCTTGCTTCTTCAGTGTCTGGACAGGACTGGGAAGGAATGGGGAGGAATGGGCTTCCTCCTTCCCAGAATTCTCCTGTTCTCATTGACCCACTTCTACTTTTTGTCTGGTTGTCCTGCTTATACTTCCTGCCTGGCTACTGGCCAATCAGCGTTTATTTAAGACATAATTGACAGAATATAGACAACTGTCCCTCATCAAAGTTCAAGAACGGCTGTTGGTGCCAGGCTGGAGATGCTGAGAACTTTCCAGCCTAGATGCCTGATTCAAGTCACTTTTCTTTGTAACTAATGTTTAAAATGGAATCCTGTGTTTTGTTTGTTTATTTGCTTCTTTTCTTTCTTTTTTTTTTTCGGGGGTGGAGTGTAGCCTTGCTAACCTGGAACTCTCTCTGAAAATGAGACTGTATTGAACTCAGAGATCTGCCTGCCTCTGCCTCCCAAGTGCTGGGATTAAAGTCATATGCTACCATACCCAGTGTTTCTGGACTTGAGTTCCCTGTGTACCAGAGGATGACCTTGAACTTCTGATTGCCAGCTTCTGTCTGGGGGTCTAGGCCTGGCATAGCCTAGAACCAAGTGCTAGGGCTTGAGTTCAGAGTCGTGCTTGTGAGGCGTGTACTCTACCAGCTGAGCTCCAGCTCTGGCCCTCTTGTTTTGTTTTGTTTGTCTTAGACTCTCCTGAAGCCTAGGCTGTCCCTTAACTCACTGTCTAGTCATGGCTGGCTCTGATCCTCCACTTCTCAGAATCACAGGCTTGTGCCACCACTCTGGCTTGAAATTAGACTGTAAGAAGTTTCCAGTTTATACCATAAATTTTAAATGGGCAATTCCATAATGGGAGAAATGGGAGGCAGCTTCAGGGTGGGCACATCGAGGAAAAGAGTGCCCTCCAGGACGTGGAGCAAGGACTGAGATCTCAACTGTCTCAGTCAAAGATGGTCTGACATGGGTCTTGAGCCTTTTGCCTTTGTAGACCATAGTTTCCTTAAGTCCTCCAAACAAAATGTGTGACCTTGCTGTGTTGTGTGTCTGAGATAACTCCAGGTGATGGGTTATGTTTCTAAATTTTGATATCATTCACCAATTGAAAATTTAACTTTTATCATGTAAAGGATAGTAGTTATCCTCGGTTTGAAAGATATAATGTAGGGAAAGACCTGGTGGTCGTTTTCTTATTTAAAAAGTTTATTTAAACCTTTAATCCCAGCACTTGGATCTCTGTAAGTTCTAGGCCAGCCTGGTCTACAGAATTGCAGACAACCAAGGCTATACAGAGAAACCCTGTCTTGAAAAAACAAAACAAAACAAAATTCAGCTGATCATATAGTGACTCCTGTGTTTAAATATGCAGAAGCAGGCAGATCTCTGAGTTCAAGGCCAGCCTTGTTTATATAGTGAATGCCTGTAGCCAAGGGCTGTAGAGAGGCCCTGTCTCAACCCCCTTCCAAATTTAAATCACAGTTGAGTTTTGTCTGGTCTATATACTAGATTTCCTGTGTGGATTTACGCTTGCTGTCAGGACTCTCATGTTTTATGTACCTGATAAGCAGGCATTTTAACTTGTGTTTTTTGTTGTATTCACAAAATTGCCTTGTAGAGAAAAATAAGTTCTGGGAGCTAGGGATGTAACTCGGTTGGTAGCATGCTTGCTTCTCATGCACCATGCCCAGGACTTAATCTCTAGAACCACATAAACTGGTAACTTAGTTACTTTTCCTTTGCTGTGATAAGACACCATGAACAAGGCAACTTCTAAAAGAAAGCAAGCGAATTGTGCTTTTGGTCCCAGATGACTGAAGAGCTTGATGATGGGAAGTGTGGCGCAGGAACAGCGAGAGCCCAGATCTCCACTGTGAACAGGAGGCAGAGAACATATCAGAATGGTCTTTGGAACCTTTTCTGACCCTAGTGACAAACCTCCTTCTATAATGCCACACCTCCCAGTCCTTCCCAAACAGTTCCGCCAACCATGACAAATAGGACCATGGGGGTCATTTCTTTCATGTAAGACACACAGCTGGGTATGGTAGTGCATACTTGTAAACTTTGCACCTGATGATAGAGGTGGAAGAGTCAAGTTCAAGGTCATCCTTGGTATGTAGGGAGTTTGAGGTCAGCCTGGGTTAGATGAGACTCTTAACAATAACCAAAAACCCCCAAATTTTTGTTATTTGTTGTGCTAATGCATATAATACCTATATAGTACAAGGTAAGGAAATAGAAATTCAAATTTACCTTAGTATCCTACTATTTTATGTAATGGGAGATTCGGAAAAAGTGAATCTTATTGTCCTCAGTATTACCATTTGGAAGATATCTTTCTGTTGTTTTAAGGAGAGAAGGGAGGGGAGAGGGAGAAGGAAAGGGGAGAGAGAGAGAGAGAGAGAGAGAGAGAGAGAGAGAGAGAGAGAGAGAGAGAATGAGAATGAATGAATCTGTTATCTAAAAAGCTTAAGAGAGAAATGGATGTCCAGTATTGAAGAATGCTTCCTTTTTTGTTTGTTTATTTATTTGAGACAGGGTTTCTCTTTAGCTTTGGAGCCTCTCCTGGCTCTCCCTCTGTAGACCAGGCTGGCCTCGAACTCACAGGGGTCTGCTTGCCTCTGCCTCCCGAGTGCTTGGATTAAAGGCTTGCGCCACCCACCCAGCAAGGGTGAGCATTTGTAGCCCAACTGGATTGCTGTGAAGATTAGGAAAATGCAGACAGCCATGTCCTTTACCAGGCAGTTCACCCACCGAGTCACCATTGCTTGTCAGCAGCAGCTATTGGGAGTTTGCTGGGCGAGCTTCTAGCAGCCCCTTGGCCCATGGTCTGCTTCCTGCAAATCCTGACTTTGCTTTCAGAAGACTTCTCCAAGGACCATCAACATTGGTCATAGAAATAGAAAGAGGTAGGGAGATTATTTAGGTAGACAGCTCGGGCCAAGGTACTGAGTGAGCCCAGAAGAGAATGAATGGCCCACGTGAGTAAGCGCAGGCAGTTTGAGATGACCCAGTGCCCAGCACGTTTTAGTGAGTTCATGAGTAACCGAGAGTGATGGAATGAAGAGACTGGATTATAGTAAGGCAAGAGGTTCTTAGACTGGCCGTTTTTATGCCACATGTTAAGGAAACCGTGTCTACGCTCCTCCGAGTCCTTTCGAAAATTGATTTTGAATACAGGAATGCAGTGACCAGATTTTTATTTTCTAATTGCTACAAGTAGGTGTCATAGTAATTAGGAAGATCTTACTCACTGGGAGTGGTTAGGAGAGGCTAACCAGTCTCTGAAATAGTCAATTGATGTTGTTTGTAATGTACTAGATTCTATAAGCTACAAAGTTGGAAGGACTTTTTTTCTCCCTTCTTGAATTCTGTGGGGTCTTTCTCAGAATCTTCAGTGTGAGTTTTCCGTGCCCCCTGTAACAGTATCTGTGGCAGATTTCCTCCATTAGTATGTGAAGAATTGTAGGACAGGTGGAGGAGTTGCTGAGCAGTGGGCGGGGTGAGCTGAAAGAAAGAAATCCCACAGATGAGGGCTTGTTGGAAGGAGGAGATGTGGAATGGTTGACCTAATGACTGAGGTGGTCTTTGGGTGCGTGGGAGACATTTGTTCTCACTTCCTGTTTCATCACAGCCTGCCACCTGCTGCCGTGTTATACAAAGTAACAGCACTGTTAAAGACTGGCTAGTTAGGGTATCATGTTTTGTGTGACAGGAAGCAAGGGAGGGGGTTGTTGTCGTTTTTTTCCCACAAAAGTCTGATCCAGGAAACCTTTCCCAAGCATGTTAGAAAACTGCACTGAGTGTGTGTGTGTGTGTGTGTGTGTGTGTGTGTGTGTGTGTGTGTGTGTGTGTGTGAACACGTGTGGAGGTCAGAGGTCAACCTCTGGTGTTGGTCCCCACCTTCTACAGTGTCTGAGGCAGAATCTGTTGTAGCAGTGTGTGCTAGGAGAACTGGCCCATGTGCTCCTGGGGACTCTTCTATGTCTTCCTCCTGTCTTCCTGTAGGAGTGCTGAGATTGTAGACATGACTACTATGTTCTGCTTTCCCTGGGCTCTGGGGATCCAAGCTCAAGCCCTCACTTTACCCATTGACCATCTCCCCAGGCCGCTAAGCTCAGAACTGTGAGCTTACGGTGACATTCCTACTCCTCTCCATGGCTAATGCGTATTGCATGTCAACATGGGCTTTGAGGCTCCTTCTTTCATCAGGTGACACCCATAGAGAATCACCTTTCCCTATGAATATTCATTGCCCATTTGTACTTTTTGCTGTTGAGTTTGGTGCCTAAGATGGCCCCCTCCCCAGTGTAATAGGAAAAGCACCAACCAATTCTCCCAAGCACAGGAGGGCTGTGTTCCTTAGGAAGGGAGTGCACTCGGTCAGTAAGCTTTGTCAGACATGAGTTTTAGTGTTAACCATGGATTCATCTACTCAGTATGGCGTCCCTAACTAGAAAGACACACAAAACAAGGGTGCATATTGATCTCTTGCTGGCGGTGCTGTGACCAAAGGCTGACAGGCACCTGCTTGTGTATTTTCCCTAGGAACAAGGGGCTATGAATTCTCCAGTTCTATCTTGTGCTGTAGAAAATAAATGAGTGAGAATCAAATGTATTAGAATAGAAGCTTATTGGTCCTAGTTTTAGTGTGGTTTTCGTGGTGATTGCTGAAATTTATTTTCTTTTTCTTTTGTTTTATTTTGAGGCTGAGTCTTACTGCAGCCTAGGCTGGCCTTAAACTTGTGGTAGTTCTCCTACTTGATCCTCTAAGATTCTGGATTATAGGCATTAGCTCCTACAGCAAGTTTTTTTTAAAGGCTTATTTTTAATTATGTGTAGTATGTGTGTGGGTGTGCCCATGCCAGTTCAGGTGCTCTTGGAGGCCGGAGGAGTCAGATCCTTCTGGAACTGGAATTACAGGAGGTTGTTGGGTTCTCAACATGGGTGCTGGGAACTGAGCTTCTTTTCCCTGCACAAGCAGTGTGCACTCTTAACCACTGAGCTATCAAATCTCTCCAGCCCCAGCTTTTGCTTTTTAAAATACAGAGAAATACTGGGCTTTGAAAATAGTTTATCTCCCGAATAAGAACAAGTCATAGTACATAGTCTGTGTGTGTATATGCATGTGGTGTGTGCACAGATATGTGTCCAAGTATGCATGGCTGTGCATGCAGAGCAGAGGTTAGAGAAGGATGCTGGTTGTCCTGCTCCGTTTTTCTGCTCTCTGTTCCTTTGAGGCAGATCTCTTCCTGATCCTGGAGCTAGGCTGGTGGCCAGCAAACCCCAAAGAGCCTTCTGTCTCTGCCCTGGACAGCACTTGGGTTACAGGCACCAGGGTGACCATGCCTGGATTTTTACGTGCTGGGGTCTAAACTTGAACCTTCACGTTTGTGGAACAAGTGCTCTTACCCACTGAGCCATCTCTTCAGCCCCTGAACTCTTGTAACTCTTCTGTTGAGGGGTAATGTCTGTGCTATTGTGGCCAAAGAGAGCTTCTGAGTGTAGATGAAGTTCTATTATGGCTCCTTCCGAAGCCTGAAGTGAGGTACAGGGTATTTAATCCAAGCAGTCCTTGCAGAGCCTGCAAGGAGTTCTAGGAGAGTCTAGGGCTCCAGAGTCCATTGTCCTGAGTTAACAGGAAGGAGTCATTGCCTCGCCTGAAGCTGGGAGATGAGCAATGTCTAGCACTTCTCAAACTGAGTGCTCTGAAAGGATACCATTGGTAGATGAATGTCTTCCGGGTGGTGAGGTTAGCAGACATCCCTTGTATCGTCATTGCCTCAGGGTTTCTTACAATAGAATCAAAATCGCATTTTCCTTTTAAATTCCCTTTGGCTTTTGTCCTTCCTCTTTTCCTCATTTATATGAGGACACATCTCTGTTCTAGACTTTAAGAATCAAATAGATTTGAGAACTTTAGGACTTAATTAATGTCTTATCAAAAGTACTGTTTATGGGGTTTAATACAGAAGATGTTCTTTGAAGACACAGAGAGCATACACCCATTTTTATCTTCATCAGCTTTCTAGGTTTCCCATGAACTTGGTGTGGTCCAGATGTTCAACTCTGTCTTAACTTTGTGAAGTTTTTTTCCATAAACATTACTAAATGTAAATTATCTTCCAGAATCATTTTAATCTATGCCATATGTAACCTGTAGTACTGAATGTGAAATCAGTACCACAGCGTAGAATCAGAATGCAGTGTGGAATCAGTACCGCAGTGTGGAATCAATCAATACTGCAGCGTGGACTCAGCACTGCAGTGTAGAATCAGTACTGCAGTGTGGGATCAGAATGCAGTGTGGAATCAGAATGCAGTGTGGGATCAGAATGCAGTGTGGTATCAGAATGCAGTGTGGGATCAGAATGCAGTGTGGGATCAGAATGCAGTGTGGGATCAGAATGCAGTGTGGAATCAGAATGCAGTGTGGAATCAGTACTGCACACAGTGATGGATAGATGTCCCACCTTTGTCTCCAGCCACTGCTGCAGTGTCAGAATTCTGTGGAATTTTTCCTGTGCATTTGTTGCCTAAGTGAGGCTCCTGTGGGCTCCTACATAGCTTTAGTGTGGGATCTGGGCCCCAGGAAGACTCAATCATGTGATTGAGAGTTAGTTGGTCTTTAGGCTAGCTTGACCTTTGAGGAGAGTAGCAGGAGGAGGAGATTGAGTTCACACACGGGGCCAACTCTTTAGTCAGGAGTACTTACTGAAACCCTGATAAAGTCAGCTCTTGAGGCTAGATGACAGTTCCTGGTTGCTAGGTGACGTTATTCTGGGAGGAAGATGTAGTGGGTTCCATGACGGAATGGCACACAGTTCTCCCTTGTCCTGCTTCTTTTCTGTGTGAGTCCTTTTTAGCAAAACCATACTCATTAATTGAAGTCATCACTAGTTACTCTAGTGAATTTTTGAACCTTTAAGGGGTTGTGAGAACCCCCAGATTTATAGACTATCAGGAATGTAGGTGGCCTGGGGACTCTGGGCCTATTTAAGGCCCAATGGAGTTTCATGTTCACTTCAGGTTGTCCAGCTGAGATGAAAATGTGTTTGGGAGCCGGGCGGTGGTGGCGCATGCCTTTAATCCCAGCACTCGGGAGGCAGAGGCAGGCGGATCTCTGTGAGTTCGAGACCAGCCTGGTCTACAAGAGCTAGTTCCAGGACAGGCTCCAAGACCACAGAGAAACCCTGTCTCAAAAAACCAAAAAAAAATAAAGAAAAAAAAGAAAAAAGAAAATGTGTTTGGGATAACACAGTGGTGTTTCATTTTGATAGATCCCCCCTCCCCAACCAATTGTAGACATAAAATAGTATTTTTTTTTAAGTTTTATCCCATTGGTTAAAATGTCTGAGCATCTTTTGTTCTATGACTGTAGTTGTTTGTATTCTTAGGGGACTCTTTGGAGTCTTTGAGGCAGTCTCATCTATAGCCTGGGCTGGCCTTGAGCTCTCAGCAGAGCCCACACCGCCCCCTCCCTCTCTCAGCTTAACTCCTTTATTCTTAATTTGTTTTTCTGCACGGGCCTAGGGTCTTCAGTGTGACATCAGAAAGTTAGATGTCTGTCTGGCATGGTGGCACATGCCTTTAATCCTAGCATTCAGGAAGCTGAGACAAGCAGTTCTCTGCGAAAGGCTAGCCTGGGCTATACAGAGAGACCCTACCTCAAAAAACAAAACAGACAGATAAATAAAAAGTTAGCTATCCTTAACATTTTCTTCTCCTTTTAAAGGGAATTTCACCTTGCTATTATATGATTTTACTAAAGGATTGTTGCTATTGTTAGTTTTTGATAAATACTTTTGTTAGATTTTAGAAGTTTTCTTTGAAATATTAAATAAAGTAGATTTTTTATTATTAAATAGTAATGAATTTGATAAAAATCCCTTTTTCTTTGTCCACTGAACTGCTTATATACTTTTCTAATTTATAAAGATGTCAAATAGCATGTTTTTGAAAGTGTGAACTGATCATCTGTTTCTTGAATAAGCCTAACTTCAAGAATGCACTAGCTTTTTTACATGTTACCAGAGAGAACTTGGTTCTGTTTCTGATTATATTCAACTAGATTCTTGAAAACAGTCTTTCCAGGGGAGAGGGCGGATAATCTGAAAAACTAACAAATTGATGGGAACTTCTGGATATTAAACTCACAAAAGACAGGAGCCATAAAAATAAGCCATGACCCATTTTCCAATTTGAAAATAGAATTCTTGACTACAAAAGGAACGTTCTGACAGCCCCACAGAGCAGAGCATCTGAAACACAGAGACCAGGGCCTTTGGAGCTAGGCAGTCCTGCTAAGTCTCAACATTGCAGCTGCCTCCCAGGCCTTTCCCTGCTGGGTAGAGGGTGTATGGACCACTCAGCTTGGCCTCATCTGCACAGTCTGAGGCAGTCAAGCCTTCACCTTGCATTAAGGCTGAGCCAGTCTGGTTTTACTTCCTGTACATGTATAAGCTAACTTTCCTCTGGAGGACTATATTAGGTCTCAGATAATTTACACACATGTGCTTTGTGTTTTAACACAGTGCCAAACGCAAAAGGCAAGTGGGTATGTAGCAGAAAATGGTACAATGAAGTAATACCAGCAGAACAATAGGCAAGAAAAGATGATGACTCATTTCAGGTATAAAATTTATTAGACATATTCATTAAAATGGCTTTGTTTATAGTATCTTTAAAGAAAGGAAAATTATGAATTTTTTTGTGGAATTGAAAACAACAGAAAAATCACATAGATTAGAAAACAACCATGCAATTTCAGAACTAAAAATAAATTGATGCAGCCGGGCGGTGGGGGCGCACACCTTTAATTCCAGCACTCGGGAGGCAGAGGCAGGCGGATCTCTGTGAGTTCGAGACCAGCCTGGTCTACAAGAGCTAGTTCCAGGACAAGCTCCAAAAAACCACAGAGAAACCCTGTCTCGAAAAACCAAATAAATAAATAAATAAATTGATGCTATGTTTAATCTGCAGGGTTTTTTATTCACAAGTTTTGTTTTATTTGCAAGTTTTGTTGGTCTGTAATTTTCTTATACTTTATCCTTATCTGATTTGGGTCAAAGTTGTATTGGCATTACTTAGCACGTTGGAAAGGACTTTTTGTTTTCCTATTTTAATGAGAAATTTAATTAAAATTAATTGTGTAGTTATTAAAACTAGGTAGATACATGTAGTGTTAGTCGTATGTGTTGCTGAGTATTCTTGAGTGTATACACAGTTCTGATGTTCATATGCATTGTTACTATCTATGGTTTTGAAAGTAGTGAGTGAGTCCAATGCTTCTTAGACTAAGTTTAGGCCTATGGTTTAGGAAAAGCAAAAGTGTTCAGAGTCTGGTGACATTTGTGTGTGGGAAGCAAGTCCTGTTGTCTTCAGGGCACAGCATTGATGCCACATGTGGTTCATGCTGGCCTCACAGTGAGGATAGGAAAGCCACAGAGTCGTGGTTTGCTCAAGCTCCCACACTCTTCATGCAGCTGTGAAGGCCAGGTGTAGTACTGTTGTAGTCCACAGGGACCTGGAGAGGGGATGCTTTCTGTATGGATGCAGTTAAGCAGAATCCTGAGCCTGAGACCTGGGACTCATCAGTGAGAGTGCCAGCCCTAAAGAAGCCTCCATTGTCAGTCTTCAAGAGGAAGACTTTATCTAGTCCTTGATTCATCCAATCCCGCATCACACGGTTGGCCACTCCCTTGCCTTTCCTTCTCTTCTGTCATCTCTCACAGTTTACCAGGTGAATGTTTTCAATGTTGTGGGTTCAGTCATTAGTATTGAAGTGTCATTAAAATTTTATAAAAAACAACTTGGCATTTGCAAAATCACTTATGCAAATTTAAAAAATTGTTCCTTAGCTTATGTGTCATTGCAATGGAATGCCTGACAGAGTCGTGTTCAGGGCTGAAGGACTTTTTCTGGCTCACAGTTCAGAGGTTTCATGCAGGGTAGTGGGGAAGACAAGGTAGTGGCTCAGTCAGTGGCACTGAGCAGAATGGGTGCTGGACTCGGGCTGGGTGTAATCTTCACGTGATCTACTTCAGCAAGCTGGCTCCACCTCCTTAAGGTCCCCTGGGCTCCTAAGATATCACCACCCACATGTGCAGAACTTAAGCCTGTGGGGGACATTGCTGGTTCAAACCATGAACGGTATCTCAGTGTGTCAATCTTACGGTTTAATACTTCACCCTAACAATTTAAACAGAAAACCAACTAGTTAAGGATTTTGGTTGTTATCTAATAACTAGTCTTTTCAGGACATCTTTTAAAGTCGAGGCCGTGCTTTGAGGGAAAGCACCCTTGTAATTATGAATGTCTGTATCTGATGTAATTAGGAACTGCCAGGAGGGCAGGGTGGCTGCTGCTGTCTAGAGCAGAAGAAAGGACTTCAACAATGAAAACAATCGTAGACCTAATTAGCCCCGTGCGTCTCTCATTGCTGAAGTCTCAGGGAACTGGGTTGCTTTTGAAGTATTTGGCAGAATAATCATGCAGTTTTTTCCTTTTACACAGTGTTCTGGGGTAGTCCTTGAGTCCTCTTGGACCGGGAGACTTGAGTAGCCAGCAGTGCTCTTAAAGAAGCACTTTTCTGTGCTCTTCCTAAGGGCCCATGTCCCCCAGTGTTGCCTGAGCTGCTCACAGCAGCCCTGTCTCTTCCTATTGACTTGTCTAGAGCAGTCAAGTTCTCAAATTTGTTCAATTCTGGCATTATAGTTTTTTAAACTTTACAAGTTGTGTTGTGCTTTTTATTTGCTTGTGTGAGCTTGCATTCCCTTTTTTGGGGATGGAATTATAAATTTTCAATATGATTACAAATTATGAGACATTCTAGAAGATTATAAACAAGAAGCTTATCATATCTCTTATTGTTAACTACTCATAGAATCTGTGATTTTCAGCTTGGTGGTGACATGTTAATTAGACAAAGATGTACCACGGGGATGGCTGGTTGGTTTTTAAATATTGAACTGTTTATAGTTTGTATGTATGAATGTTTTGTCTGCATATATATCTGTGTACCACGTGCATGCCTGGTGCCCACAGAAGCCAGAAGAGGGTGTTGGATCCCCTGGAACTGGAGTTGTGGATAGTTGTTGAGTTGACATCTCAGGGCTGGGAATGGAACCCCAATCTTTTGGAAGTGCAGCCAGCACCCCCTTTTTTTAAAATTGTTTTTATTGAACTGTATATTTTTCTCCACTCCTTTCCCTTCCTCTCCCCTCCCCTTCGACCCTCTCCCATGGTCTCCATGGTCCCAATTTACTCAGGAGATGTTTTTTTCCACTTCCTATGTACATTAGATTCATGTCTCTCTTAGGGTCATCTTTTTTGTGTAGGCTGTTTTTTTTCTTTATGTTTAAAAGCTACTTATGAGTGAGTACATATTATATTTGTCTTTCTGGGTCTGGGTTACCTCACTCAATATCATGTTTTGTAGATCCATCCATTTGCCTTCAAATTTTAGGGTGTCATTATTTTTTTTCTGCTGTGTAGTACTCCATTGTGTAAATGTACCACATTTTCCTTATCCATTCTTTGGCCAAGGGGCATTTAGGTTGTTTCACGTTCTGTTTATGACAAACAATGCTGCTATGAACATAGTTGAGCACATGTCCTTGTGGTACGATTAATCATCTTTTGGGTATAAACCCAAAAGTGGTATTTCTGGGTCTTGGGGTAGGTCATTTCCTAATTTTCTAAGAAATCACCATAATGACATCCAAAGGGGCTGTACCAGCTTGCAGTCCCACCAGCAATACAGGAGTGTTCCCTTCACCCCATAACCTCTCCAGCATAAGTTGTCATCAGTGTTTTTGATCTTGGCCATTCTTACAGGTGTAAGATGAAATCTCAGAGTTGTTTAATTTACACTTCTCTGATGGCAGTCAGTACTTTTAAGCACTGGGCCTTCTTTCTAGCCCTGGAATATAGTTTCTTAAAACACACTTAAGCCTATAAGCTAAAATAATGAGCCAGGGTCCTCAGATTCCCAAATCTGGAGCCATGGTGAGAAACTTAAACCTTTAATGGATGAAGTAATTGCATTGTGTTTTTCTGTTGCGGTTCAAATGCAAACCTGAGATGAAGGGGTTGATATCATACATACAAGAAACCAATCACGAGCTTTCTTAGCATATAAGGAATAGTGGACAAGGAGCCACGAGGAGCAGAATGCTAGTCGCTGGCCCACTCTGGGAGAGAGGGCACTCTAATTTTAGACTAGTATTCTGATTATTTTTAGAGGACTTGCTGGGGGAGGGGCTTGACCACTGTCTGAACGTGCTGCTGCTTGAGAAGGCCCTCCTTCCCTTGCCCGTTTCTCTGCAGATGAAGCAGCTTTCTCATCCCTGGGCTGGTTTTCTCTGAGCACTTCCCTGTGCAGATACCTGCTTCCATCTTTTTAACAAACATAAACTTCATCAAAAGTTCCCACCCATCTCTCAGCCTCTGCAAATATATTATGGCTTCCAGTTCAGCGTTTTTTGTGGGATTCCTGATGTGCAAATGAGTGGGGTCTCTGATTCTTGTGCCTTCTCTTGGGCTCTTTTTCTTCTGTTTGTTTTGTCCAGCTTTCATGTGTTAGTTTTTGTTTTATCTTTTTATTTAATTATTATCCCTTAGAACCCTGTTTGTCTTCTAAAGAGAGACTAAAAGGGGAGTGGATGGGAGGGGATGTAGGAAGGAACTAGGAGGAGTAGAGAGAGGGGAAATGGTAGGTTATATTATGTGAGAAAAAAATCCATTTTCAATAAAAAATTATGTGTGTGGCCTCTCCCCATATCATGGCCTCTGAGTCAGTTTGGTTGACACATTGAGTTCTCCAGAATGTAATCAGCTCCTGGCGGACTGATAACAACTGAATCTCTAAGTTTGAAAAGCTGTACATCAGATGATTTCACGTAACATGACTAACCAGCCTCATTGGTCTTTACCGTAGGGGCCACGGAATTCTGCAAATGAGAAATGTTATTTCTGCATTAAGGTTTTCACGGCAGGATATCTCAGTTAGTCTCACTGGGTTCTCATTGGAAAATGTGGACATTTAAAGATTTTTTTAAAAAATTGTACTTCCTGTTTTTCCCACCACAGATATGTGAGACACCAAGGTCCATCTTTTCCTATGTCCATCATCACTGTTGATCCACTTCTAGGGAACTGGGCAATCGTGATATAGACACGTGCAAAATGGAGGCACAGATGTTTGTTCTTTCTGCAGCTTGTGAAGGGGTGAGGCAGGATGGAAAGGGGTAGAGTGGGTTAGGCTAACATAGTTTTCCTGGAGTTTATAGAGACAGCTTGATGCCCATCTTACCTCTGCTACCTGTCTCTCCCTTTCTCCTGTGAGTGCAGCTTTTGTGTGTGTGTGTGTGGGGGGGGTAACCACCAAACTCATCAGTTAGTGGGTTTAGTCAAATCTTCTGAGACCACGAGTTTTGCTTGTTTAAAGACATGAGAGCTAGTTAAAGCAGAACCATGATAGATGTTGGAAATGGATTGGCTTTTTTTGAGTTTTGAAGCAAGAGATTGAACCTAGAGTTTGTGCATGCTGAACCTTTGCTTGTCACCAGCTTATACCCTCACCCCAGTGCTGGCGTTTTCTGTACTGTTTTAAATAGCGGAACTTCTGCTGCTAGACTCTATGGTCCTGTTTTAAATAGTGGAACTTCTGCTGCTAGACTCTATGGTCCTGTTTTAAGTAGCAGAACTTCTGCTGCTAGACTCTATGGTATAATTTTGTTTTTTGGTTAGGTTTCAGTACAGTTGTTTTGTTTCGTTGAGATAGAGTTTCACTATGTAGCCCTGGCTGGCCTGGAACTTGCTAAGTAGATCAGGCTGGGCTCTCAACTTGGCAGAGAGCCACTTGCCTCTGCCTTCCAGAATTGTGGAATTAAAGGCATGTGCCACCATGCCCAGCTCAACACATCTTTACCTCTGCTTAAAAGCTGGCCTTAGGACATCTGGCAGGAATAATGCTCCTAGATTTCAATTTTTTTAAAAAAATAATTCTAATTAAAATAGATTTACATCACTTTTCTCCTTCCCTTTCTTCCCTCCAGCTCATCCCAGGTACTTTTTCTCCAACTTCTCCCATACTCCCCACCCCAGTGGATATCTTCTTTTTTATTTTTAGTATTTCATGCATATATAATATACATATATATAATATATATTTGTGTATATGTGTGTGTGCATGTATATGTATGCCCAGATATATAAATTCAGCTTGGAAGTCCATTCTTTTTGGTGATATATGTATGGTTTCAGGGATGACCACTCTTCATGGACAAGTAATAAAGGAGCCCATCCTTGGGAGAGGCTAATGTTCCCTCCCCCAACAGTCATAGTTGCTTGTAGCTCTTTGTCTAGGGGTGGGGCCCTATGAGATTTTCCCTCTTCCACATTGACACATCTACTAATATTATCTGTCTTGTTCAGCCATTTCCAGGAGTGTAGTTCATAGCAGACTTCCTGGTATTCAGGCTCTTCCCATTTTCCAGACCCACCTTCCATGTTGTTCCTTGAGCCATTGACGTGGGAGCTGTGATGTGAATATCCATTGGGACCAGGCTCCCCGCCATCCATTTGAGCTCTGCAGTTTGTGCAGTTGTGGTTTTCTGTAAAGGGGCTTCCTAGATGAAGAGTTCAGTATGTTTAGTGCAGGTTGTCTTCAAGAGAGGCAGGGATGGAGCTCAGTTTCTTAAATCTTTTAAGTGAAACGGTAATACTCTTTTTAAAGATTATCAGTAGGCATTAAAGCAGTTTTAGTTCACAGTCCAACCTGAATTGGAAGTAGGTGTGCCCCACTGGAGAGGTTACAGACTGCAGCAAAGAAAAGCCAGTGCCTCGCCATCCCTCAAGTCCGTGGTCGAGCACGCAGTCTGGATTTGGACAAACCCTGGCACTCATCTGCCATTGTCATCCACAGGAGTTTTAATTTCCCAAACTCTGCCTCTCCCTAGGCTCTCACCCTCTCTGTGGTTTTGCATATTCCAGTGTCATGGTTGCAATCATACCTGCTCGCTTTCTTGATCGCCTTCTTTTACTTAGTAGTAATCTTTCGTTTCATGGCTTGATGGCTTTTTAAAAATCATGGCAGAGGGTCATTTGTATGGAATGGTCCTCGTTTACCCATTCAGTCCTGAAGGACAGGTTGGTTGATTCTAAGCTTTGGCAGTTGTGAATTGCTTGACATCTATACGCACGTTCTTTGTGGACATAGTTTTCCAGTCATTGGCCTGCATCATGCAGGCATGGGGCTATTTTATAAGGGACGACCTCAGTGGGAGCCGCTTGTGTTTCCTCCCATTCTGAACAGATGGGTATAGTGATTGCCTTTTGGATTGGCTTATTTCTGGGGACTCTGATGGCAAGAGATCGTGACTTTGGAGGGTCAGTGTAAAGCAGATGACTGGTGTGTGATGAGTGTGTGTACCCATGTATGTGCACAGGGTGGGGGAGGGCACCTAATGGAGGAGGTTTGGAGGGCCAGAGCCTCCCACCATTCATTCTTCCGTTACTGTAGCCCATCCAGAAACTGCTCTGTGCAGTGCTTCTGTTGTCTCAGTGCGGCTGTGATGGAGCTCCCTGGAAGCATGCCTTTCCTTTACAGAGTGGGAGTAAGGAACAGAGGCGCTGTGCACAAGACGTCCTTCCCCTGAGCCACTTGTCATTGTTGTCTGGAAACAGTAAATGGCACTCCTGGACAGACGGCCGCTGGCCTGCTACACTTAGTGTGCTCTGTCTTCTGAGCCTGGATGTTTGCTTGGTTAGAGATTGGCTGTTCTTAGGGAATCTCACTTGGGCTACCATCTTGTTCTTCTAGGTACAGCATGAAATTTAGTGTGTGTGTGGTGTGTGTATGTATGTATATACATACATATATATATATAAATCTCCAATATTAGGCTATTTTTTACTATTTATTTCTCTGTAGGAGTTTTTAAATAAAGATTTCTGCTAATTTGGATAAATAAAATTTTAGTGATATAGATGAAATAATCATGTCTATTTAAAATATTTATTAATCTTGTGTTTTAAATCATATAGGAAGATTAGAATTTTCCACACTCAGGTTTTATGGACACTTACGTGTCTTTCAGTTCTTTATATGTCTTGATACCTATGACTGTTGGTTATTAATATAGTTACCCAGATCATATTACACAATTTCTGTGAATACACTGTGACATGGTGCCTCTTAAATATTGGTGTTAAAATTTCTATTACTGAAAATGCTGTATCCTGAGGCACAGATGATTTGTATAACAGGGCAGAGATTTTTATGTTGTTTTAGGACAGGTTCTCACTATGTAGCCTTGACCAGCCTGGAACTTGCTGTGTAGATCAGGCTGGCTTGAACTCTGACTCCTGAGTGCTGGGATCAAAGGTGTGTGCAGCACAGCTGGCCCCAGAACAATGTTTCATCCTCCCCCCCCCATCTTTATTTGGTTTGTATGGCTTTTGCTCTTTCATTGGTTCTGCCATTGAGCCCTGTTTCCTCTTTTCATGTGCCTTCTGTATAGTCTTTTTGTTGTTGTTGTTGTTTGTTTTTTTTCTTTTTAGCTTCTCACTGAATATTTAAGAACTTGGGAGTGTTTGGTTCGTAACACATTCTAGAAAGGTTGAGGACAACAGAAACTGTAAGTAGGCAAGGAAGTATAGCATGCCTGTATTTATTAACAGATTATCAGTAGCCGTGTTTTATGCTAAATAACACCAAGTGTGTATTGCATGTAAGCTGAGAATTCTATCTCTGTGGACAGCAGGCAGGGCGGAAGGCAGCTCTGGAGAAGGCTCCCTTGACCTAGCAGGGTGGAATCACTGTGCAGCAATGCGCTGCACGGCAGCGCTGCAATTCTAACCCTCCTACATGCTTAAGTCAATAGGGTCTTTGTTCCACGCCGTGGAAGAATGCATGAGCCAAGTAGTAGTGGGAGTTCGGTTTAGCTCCACTGTTTTGTCCATGGGTGAGTTTTCAAAATCATCCAGACATTTACTTTTCAAGCAAGAGACATGAGAGCAGAAAACACATTCTTTTGTATTTCTGAAGGACTCACATTTTTTTTCTTTTTTGGTGTGTGTTAGTGTGTGTGTTTGTGTGTGTGTGTGTGTGTGTGTGTGTGTGTGTGTGTGTGTAGAGGCCAGAGTGTCAACTTTGTTTATTGTTCCTCAAGAGGTTCTCCCTCGTTATTTTAATTTTTTCTTTGTGTGTATAGTGTGCACATGAATGTAGACACCTGTGGCGGGCAGAGGTGATATTATAGGGCATCTTCCTCAGTCCCTTAACTTCTTTATTTACTAGGACTAGGACTCCCACCAAACCTGTTGCCCACTGTTTCTGCTAGTCTAGATGGCCAGCAAGCCCTTGGGATCCGCCTGCTTACCTCCAGGGTTACAGGCCCTGCAAATCACTCCTGACTGATGTCTGTGTGGGCTCTGACCCCCGACAGTGAAGAACGGACCCCAAGTACTGGTGACAGGCCTCCTTGACAGTGAAGAACTCCATGCTGCTACCCTGAAGGTGTGTCACAAGTTCATTGCTGAGGAGATCTGGAACCAGAGTCACTAACAAGAAAGTAAAAGATTGATTTATGCAGGGTTAGAAATCAGGGCCCCCAGGGCTGCCATGCTCATGAATGGAATCTTTGTAATTTAGCTTTGGGGAAAAGAATATTTTCTTTGATACTGTTAAAGACAGCCGTATACAAAGGTTTTAGGTTTTTTTTTTTTTTAAATGTTGTCTGTATTTCTTTTTAATCCCTTTAAAAGGAGTTTTGGAAAGATGTCATCAAGTGTTGTGTTCCTATACAGACAATATTTCATTATAGAGTTCTAACCTATCCAGTGTGGTAGATGAGTCAACTTACCAAGAGCACCTGGTTTGTGACAAGGACAGTGCCCTAGGGATTGCTAAATGACATTTCAGATCATGGGTTTCGATTCATTAATGTCACAAAATCAAAATAGTGGTCTGCAGGCCAGCATTTTCTAAGAATGAAATGGGAGACAGAATAGTAGATTGCATCACAAGAGAACATTTGTTTTAAATTAAGCTTGAGATTAGCTGTGTGTGTTTGTTAAGGTTGCAATGCAAAGTCTCTTTTCTAGTGTGCATTGTTGCAAGAAAAGCTTAAAAAATGCTATGATAAAAGATACCAAAAAACCCTTCAAGTTCTTGCTTTTTAATAACTTTTCCTGGTGCAAGAAGCTTTCTCAGAGGGGTAGGTAGTGGTTTATATGATTTGGGCAGTAAGCGATAATACAAATTGAAAGCATGGAGTCAGGCGGTCCATGAACTGAACCTGGAAAGCCAGGATTTGAGGAGAGTGGCTTAGAGCTGAGGTGTGGGTAAGAACGACAGCGAGACTGCAGGAGGTATCAGCGCACACTGGAGAATTGGAGGATATGGTTTGCTGACAGAAAATGAAGCAGGATTGGTCAGACTTTGGGGTGCTCTGCAGTAACATGCCTGGAGAGTTTGTGTTAGATCGGGTAACCTGCACGGATTCTGCAGCTGAGGAGTGATATGGTTTGCTCTGGAATACTTTCCATCCCCTCCCCATCTCAGTGTGACCATGGCGCTCTGAAGAGAATTCGTCTAGGTTTTTGGATAACAAGTTCTCTGGCATCAGATCAAAGAGAGCTGAAAAGGAGTTGGTAGTTCCCCAGGATGTAAATAGGAAGGTAGAACAGGTCCCATTGTGGGTGGGTGTGAATCACCCCCTGCAGGAGACCCAAGCTGCTGTCTGTTTGAAATATGTCAGAGGACGGATTTGAAGAGCATTTCTTGTTATCATGCTGAATGTTTGCTCTCACTGGAGAGGGAAAGCAGATAAAGGGCTCATTTCTTAGTACTGGCAACTACCTGAAATATGCCGTGTGGGGGATCTGTCAAGTGGCCTCTTTTCCCCTCGACAGAGCCTCCTTGCAAATTAGGGCTTAGGGAACATTTCTCATCTCTGGGAAGGAACATTTAATATTTAACTGTGTAAGTCTTTTCTACTTTACAATTGAAGAGAACTTTAAAATAGCGTGTGAAATGATAATGTTCACTAAGGAAAAGATGGTTGCGTTAATTAGAAAAGAAACTCCTCATTTTAAATGGCTGTTTGTAGCATTAAACTCACTGATCATATTGATGAACTTCTACTTAGAAATCTTGCTTCTTGTTGTAGCAGATTCCCATGGGCTGTAAATGGAGGATACCCTAGGAATTTCTGCTTTTACTCTAAACAATTGGAAAAATCAAATGTGCTTGTGTCTAGGTGTGCAGTTGCTTACCTCTGGTCTCGGGAGATTGTATACAGCTTAGAAGTGTGATGGGAGGGCCGTGCTTAACCACCTGGGAGGGATGGAGGGATGTGAGACCCAGAAAGCGACTTCTAAAGGAGAGCGTGGAGAGTCCCGCCTCTGCAGAGGGCGCATGAATGAAAAGTGAAGGGCGTATTCGCTGTGCTTATCTTATGAAGGCATCCCATCACAATCGGCTGCTTGTAGAGGGGATGCCAGCTGGCTGGGTATTTTCATGATGTAAATTGTCCATCCGCTCAGAAGAGCCGAAGGACAAGGAGGCCTTGTGTGAAAGACTGAATTCCTACCCAAAAGGCAAGGGTGGGAGGTCCTCCTAGAGATCTAAATGAGGTCCGCTCGCGTTTCCCACTTTATTTGCAGTTTTCAGCATGTCATTTTTCCCGCTCTCCCGCCTGTGATTCCTGTTTGACGTAATTAATCAGTCTATGTCCTTTCATTGCTCCTGCTTGGGGCTGGGAAGGACTGCATTGGAAAAATGGTGCCTCTTTTTCCAGCGGTATTGTTTTCCTTGCCTTTCTGCTTGACTGGTTCATTTTCATGAGCTGTATTAGTAAGAGAATATCATTCACATTTGATTTTTGGGATGATAAGTTCTGTTTACTGTTCTTGTGCATGCTCATTTGCAAGAAAAAAAGTGACTTTCCTCCGTGAAGTAATAAGTGCTTCTAGGTATCAAATGTGTCTAGATTGTCAATAATCTTAGAAAAGTCTAAATAAACCCCCATCTTCTATAATACAAGAAAAATTCAGATGTATCGCATTAGATTTTAAAGCAGCATACCCTATAAAGAGTAGTTGGAGTTTTAGTAGAAACATTTTTTTGTTTTGTTTTTAAGCACATGGATTGAAAAACTTTTAAATTTTTTTCACATATTTTGATCTTTTTTTTTTTTTTTTGCCTTTCCCCCAAGTTAGTTGGGTGGGGGACTCAGGGCCCTACCCACCTAATTTCTTGATCTTTTTCTTCAAACCAAAACCAGAAAAGCAAGAAGGCATATACTCACATGCACGCGCACACACACGCTTGAAATCTTGTGTTGACCAACTGTTCTGAGCATGAGGCCGGCCCTGGAGTGTGGTTGAAGAAACTGATTGTCCCTCTCCCAGCAGCTCTCCCTTGCAAACAGTCTTGGTTAGAGATGGGGTGGGGACTTTGTATCCACTCCCTCTTCCCCGTGCTGGGATCTTGTCTGGTTTGAACCTGTGCAGTATTGTCTTTCCTGTCCCAGTCTTTCTGAGTTTGTGTGTGCATCCACCCTGTTGTGTCTAGAAAATATTTCCTTGGAGTCATCTGCTGCTTCTGGCTCTTAAGTCTCTCTGCCGCTTTCCCAAGAGCCTGAGCCTTGAACAGTAGGACATTCCAGTTCAGGCGGGGTGCTCCAGAGTCCCTCACTCTGCTCATTCTTGGGCTCTGTGCAAGAAGGAGCATCTCCAGTGAGAATCAAGCAATGCATTGATCTATAGGTATAGTAATAGATCATTAGGAGTCATTTTATTGCCATGTTCATTTAGCAGAATATTAGTGGTAGGTTTTCACCTCAGACCCATGAAATCTTTGTTTTTATATTCTTGGATTTCTTAAATCATCTGTCAGTCACATAGTAGATATTTTAGGCTATGTTGGTCATACGCTGTTTCCCATATAGCTCTGCCCTGGTCTCTAGTAAGCAGCCGGGGATGGTGTCACATGAGTAGGCATGGCTCCATTCCAGTGGAGCTTTTCTTTACAGAAATAGACGAGCTCCAGATAATCTCCAGGCTGTCTAGAACATCAGCTCTGACTTAGACTCTGAACTTACCTACAGGGAGCATCCCATGCCGAGTCTGACAGAAGGCAAACTCAGCAAAATGTAAAGAAAGTCCTCCCTATAGGTTAGGTGTGAGTGCTGTGTAATAACTGAAAATCGGAGGATCAGGCCCGGACTTGCAGAATGTTCCAAGTATTCAACCTCCAGTTCTCCCTTTCTTCCTTTGCCTCCATCATCCTTCTTCTCCTGGCTCCCTCTCTCTTACCCTCCTCTCCTTTGTCCTTGGTTATCTGCATGAGCATCACACACTTTGCTCTTAAACCCCCCCAGCTCTGTTTCTTTCTTTTTTAAAATAAATATCTGAAATTTCTTCTTTAAAAAGTCAATATTTCCACACTGGTTTAAACCAGCAGCAAACACTCTGCCTGAAAATGCCAACTCTGCCCAGCAGAGACTGGGATCAAACAAGTCTAGGCTTCTAGACAAAGGAAGTAACTATTCTTACCTGCTGGGGAGTCCTAAAACAGAAGTTAACTCTTTGCTGACAGTCTTAGACGGGTGTTACATATTAGCAGTTTGGAGGCTTGAGAGGATGAGACATTTCACCAGTTTGCATGTAAAGGATATCACCATGAAATTTCAGGCATTTACTTTTCTAAACATCAAATGTATTTTTTTATTGGCCTAGGAAGTAGAGCCTTGAGGGAACTGGCCCGGGATTAAGATGTAGTGGAGATTGCAATTCAGATGATCACGTTGCTCCAAGCCTGTAGATACTGAGTAACCAGCCCCTGTTGTGTTCACCACCTGTCTGCAGTGTGTCCTTGTTATACACTTTGCCTTGAAATGCATGGCCTGTGAAAATCCAGGTAACACCGCGTTCCGACACCCTTTCCTGTCTAACCCCCTGAAAGCGTGAGAACTAAGATGAGGCGCTGACAGTAGACGGTAGTCTTGCTTCTGCTGCAGTGATAAAATGAATGCCTCACAGGCAGCTGAGAGGGGAGAGGGTTTATTTAAGATCACAATTCCAGGCTGTAGTTCCTCGTGGCAGGACTGGAAGCAGCTCGTCACATCCGCAGTCAATGATGAGTGAGTTCACGCTTGCACATGCATAGCTCACTCTCTTCTTTTTCATGAAACGGTGCCGCCCACATTCAGGATGGGCGCCATCCCATCAGTTAACTAGGTGAGGAAAGTCCCTCATAGGCACACTCTTAGCCAACTTAATAGATAGTTCCTCGCAGAGGCTTCCTTCAAAGGTGATTGTAGATCACAGCAGGGAAGGCGTTCTCAGACATAATTGCACATAAAAGTCTTGGTGCGTTTTAAAAAAGTACAGATTTTGGATATAAAATAAAATTTCTAGAAATGATACTTAAGAATTTGCCCTTTTTAGAAGTTTTCTAGGTGATGGTTCCGGTTTGGTGCTTTAGTGAGGGCCAAGAGATGGAACATACTGTAGCTAGAAAGCCTGGCGCGGGCTGAATGGAAGGGCTGTCTGGAGGGAGTGCCTGGAGCTATCAGTATTAAGAGTACCTTCTGGTCTTGTAGGGGACCTGGAGTTTCCTCAGCACATACCTGTGGTTCACAACTATCTTCTGATGCCTGAGGGCTTCTGCATACACATGATACACATACATACACATAAAATTAAGTAATTTTTTGAAGTCACTCATAGTGACCCTGGAATGTCTGTTAGTCTTTTCTCTCTTGGGGATCTTTGGTAATGCTGTCCCCATGGGCTTCACTCTAGGCCAGGATGAGTCTAGTTCGTCTGTGCCACCAGGAGAACTTACTGTCCACTGAAACTCCAGCCACACTGAGTCATCCCATCAGCACAAGACATGGATCTTATTAAAAAGCCGTTTCTGAACCAAGGAGATGGCTCAGAGGGAAAGGTGCTTCCTGTTTGGGACGTACACTGGAAGGTGAGAGCCAGCAATTGTCCTTTGACAGGTAGACAGACAGACAGACAGACGCAAACACACATCTTAATTTTTTAAAAGAAGTTTGTTCTTAGTTCTCTTTTTTATTTAATTACTATTCTTTATAACAGAATTGCTTGGAAATTATCTTTAAGCTGGCTTCAGTCTGTACCCCATCCCGCCCAGCTCCACCCAACCCAACCCAGCATTCTTTGTTGTTTTATCTAGCCTTCTACCAAACCACTTTTCAAGACAGTAGAGAGTTCCAGGTTGTAAAATCTAGTGGCCAGTGCTCAACCTTCATCTTTCTGGATCTTTCAGAAATATTTGACTCAGATGCTTTCTCTTATTGAAAAACATACCAGTTGGTTATCCAAATGGTCAGCCCTGAAGCAGTTTACATACAGGTAAATGGTAGAGACTGAGCAGGGTGTACTTGTGAATTTATATGTATTTAGGAATGTATATGTGCACACTGTAATAACAACTAATGAAAAAGAGGTCCTGAATTTGAAAGAGAACAAGGGAGGGTTTGAGGAGAGGAAAGGGAAGAGGGAAATGATATAATTATATTATTACCTCAAAAAAGTCTCCTTTTCTTTAGTTGTAATTTCTCATGAGTCTTCTTTGCTGGGTCTTTATTCCCCATATCTGAATGTTGTTGTCCCAGGTCCCAGTGCTATCTGTCCTCACTTCTATATGTATTTACAGACATTTTTGTCTAACTCGGTAGCTTTGAATACTGATTGTTGGTGACTTCCAGATTTCTCTCTCCTGCCTACACTTCTCCCTCAACTTCAGACTTGTTTCTTTCTTTCTGCAGAGGTGGAGTTTGAACTTAGAGCCTCAATCATGTCAGGAAAGTGCTTTTCCACAGAGCTACACCCCCAGTTCCAGACTTTTGTGCATTAATTGTTCACCTGACATTTCCATTAGGTGTTTTGTGGGTACCTCGAACGCATACCCACCAAGCTCCCAGTTTCCTCAGTTACCCCTGCAATTGTTTCAGTAAGCATCAATTTGTCTTTCCAGTTGCTTATGCCAAAGCAACTTGTGCCTCATGTCCAGTCAGTCATTAAAGCTCATCTACCCACCCCTCAGAATGTCTATGTGTGGAATGTATGTCTACAGCATGTCTACAGCATGCCTACAGCATGTCTATAGTATGCCTACAGTATGTCTACAATATGCCTACAGGATATATGTCTACAGTATGTCTATAGCATGTCTACAGCATGCCTACAGCATGTCTATAGTATGCCTACAGTATGTCTACAATATGCCTACAGTATATATGTCTACAGTATGTCCACAATATGCCTACAATATGTATGTCTACAGTATGTCTATAGTATGCCTACAGTATGTATATCTACAATATGTATGTCTACAGTATGTCTATAGTATGCCTACAGTATGTATATCTACAATATGTGTGTCTACAGTATGCCTACAGTATGTATGTCTACAGTATGTATGTCTACAGTCCAGTCACCGCTTGTCACTGCCACCTTCCACCAAGCTGTTGTCCTCTCTTGCCTAGGTTATTGCAGCCCCTCCTCAACTAGTTTTTTTCTTTCCATCCCAACTAGATAGTGTTTTGCCAGTGCAGTAGCCCCAAGTGAGCCTTAAAAGTAGCAGCCAGGGACTAGTGAGGTGGCTCAGTGGCCAGAGGCACTTACGCACAAGACTGTTGACTTAGATTTGAGCCCAGACCCCACAAAGTTGTCCCCTGACCTCTACGTGTATACTGTAGTATGTATATACCTACATTCACACTCATAAATAAAATATGAATTAAGTAAAATTTAAAAGGAGTAGAGCATGTTTCTCTAGTTCATTTTCATCTCACTTGTGGTAGGAGCCAGGTTTTATCAGTGGCCTCCAGACTGCTGTATCCTTAGCCTGTCCCCTCATTCTTTCCACTTTACTCATGCTGACCTCCTGACCACTCCCTAAAGCTGGCTGGCTGGGGCATTTGCATTTGTCCTGAGAATGCTCCTCATCCAGGTGTTCAGTGTTTCACTCAAGGTCTGTGCTCAGACATCAATGGACCTGTGTTAGTGAGGTCACCTCTGATAGTGTAGTGTCAGATAGCATTCCTCCCTCCATATCTTCTGTCATCTGACACGTGTGTGTGTGTGTGCGTGTGCGTGTGTGTAGGCTGGAATCCACCATCAGATATTATTCCTCAGGAGGAGTAGGTACAGCTTGTCTTTTGAGACACAGTCCCTCATTGGCATCTGGGACTTGCTGGCTGGCCCGCAAGTTGCAGGAATCGGCCTGTCTCTGCCTTCAACACAATGGGATTTTGTAAGTGCATGCTCTCTTGTTTGACCTCGTATGTGGCTGCTGGAGATCAAACTCAAGTCCTTGTACTTCCTGGCCGAGTCACCCCTCAGTCGCATCATTGCTCTTTTCTTATTTTATCTCTTGCCCAGCCCTGCTTCCTGCTAGATTGTTAACTCCACTTGTTTGGCCCCATATGTATCTCGTTTTCTGCTGTGGTCTGCTTAGAATATTGACTGACTGGCACATATTAATGTTCGGTAAATATTTGTTGAATGAGTGGAAGAATTGCATCTATACAACTATCAGGACTAGTGAGGGCTGCTATCTTTGACCTAGTGGGTAGCTGTGGTAAGAAATTAAAACACAACCACAAAAACTGAGAAAGCCATTCTGTAGTTAGCCACATATGGTTTTGTAGAACTTTATTCTACTGATGAGAGATACAAGCAGAACGTGGTTGTGGGGAGTGGAAAGGGGACATGCTCATTGGAGCTACAGAAACTGAACGGTAAAAGCTTAGGACAGTCTCAGTCGTTTGTCACAGTGAGCTTGGGGTAATTAGTTCACCAGTAAAGAGCTGATGAAGAAATGAGGCTGTGCTGTGTAGCCTGCTGTGGCTTTGTGCGTCGTGGGGAGGGGATAGAGCTGGGCTTGGCCTCTGCTACACCGCCGTCCTTAGATGCTGGAACCATTTTTACAATCGCACTATTTTCTCATGATTCTTTTGCCAATATCACCTAATCTGCACAGAGCAATAAAGACCTTCCCCAAACGCTGATGTCTTCTTTCCCACAATCTTACATGTTCAAGCAGGTTTACTTTTGCTCACTTTCGTTCCATAATAAATTTAATCATTGGCCTTCTCTGCTTTCCCCATGTCTGTTGGTTCCCACAGCTAGAACTTGGCCTGACTTAGCAGAGTGAGTAGTTTGGTTTTTTGTTTTTTTTTTGCCTGAGTGTGGATGAGTGGGAGGGAAGTTGGGCCTCATTCCTTTAGCTCAGCTCAAGGATTTCAGGCATGTTGTGACCCACTAGCCTGAATCAGGGTTGGTATTAAGCCTTGTAAGCATGAGGTTCCAGTTAATAAGCAACGTTCTCAGTTCTTGGCTTGGACTTCCACGTGGTAATCTTATCTCATTTGGTGAAGATGTAACACGAATCGGCAGAGGTACCCAAATTAGGATAAATTTACCTAAGTTTGGTAATGGAAAATGTCAGCTTCTGATGGCAAATTGCGCTGGTTTTAAATGACCTTCTGAGCATGCTTGACACTCTAGGATTTAGCTAAGCATTCTCTGTGTTCACACAATGGCTGTCTGACAAACGTGGCTGCATTTAATAACCGAGTTAGTCACATTAGCTTGGCCTTGGAGTCTGCTGCAGAATATGTAGCATTTGGGGATTCTGTCCTTTGGCAATACAGGATATCTTTTGTGGTTTTTGAAGTGTAATGTTCTGGGTTAGAGGCCTGATAGTACCATGTGGAATTTGGGGGAGTGTGAGGGAAAGGGTAGAATTGTGTCCCTTACCACAATTTAAGTTTGATACTTTATGGAAAAATCTAATTCCTTAGAAATTGTGAGGTTTTTGTCTGCAGGACTGTGTTCTTTTCTTTAGCTTTGTACTGATCATTGTTTTTGATGTATAGAATCTTACTAGGTTTTACGAAAGAAATCTAAGTCATCTGTCTCCCTGTATTTGGTGTGTCTGTGGCGCAAATGTGGAAGGAAGCGTTTACTGCACACTCTTGTAAGATACGACTGTGGAAAACCTGGCCATGCCTCGGAGAAGAAGCGCTTTCTCAAGTTGAAAGCTCCCTTGTGTTCATTGTAATAGGTTTAGTTGACAATTGCTATTTGCTAGAAAACGGTGGTTGTCCTCGTCTGCAAACTGGTAATTTAAGGGTACTTTCCGCGGTCTGTGCCCTTTCCTGACAGCATTTGGCTGATTGACAGAGGGTGAGACCATGAACAGTCACTAAAATTTAAGGAAAGAGGTCAGTTGCTCTGCTCTCTTCCTGTCCCCTGCTGTCTCTCTTTCGGCATTCTGTTTAAAACATGATGCTTAAGGCACTGGAAAGAACCTAACTCTTCACTCAGGGCCTCAGGACTGAGTTTTCAGTAGTAGGGATGACTCTGCTGAACTCGCTCTGGTCCCCTCAGCACATCTTGGATGTACTAAGATCGCAGGCCATCCCTGACTTGGCTCTGGCTCTCTGGATTGGTGTGGCTGTGTGTGTGCAGTCATCTCTGAGGTGGAACAATGACAGCTGGTATGCAGCTGGACATGCTGTCCTGGGAACTCTGTGCTAACCACACTGGAAACGTTTTCAAACAGTTGCTTTCTGTGTCTACTGTTTGTGTTCACTGTTTGGGGGCCCCAGTTTGTAGCCTAAACATACACCCTCTCTAATTGACTTTGTTCTCTAGCTTCAGGAGTGTTGTGCTCCTCAGTCTGACTTCAGAGAGCTTGCTCATTTTCTGGACTCTGGAGACTGAGCCTGTAAGTTCAGTGGCCACCGGTGGCAACTAATTTGGTTCTTTAGAGGGAAATTGTTTTGTTCTGACTCAAGCTGTGGAAGGCTTTTTGGAATCCTGGAAAGTTCTGTGTGGCCATTGTCATTCGTCACTAAACTGTAAAGGCGGTTGTTCCACAAGGTCCTCTTGGAATTCTTCTGAACTGCACACAACAGAGAGACGTTTATGTTCCCCAGCAGTCAGTGTTTGCATCCAGTTCTAAGACAGGAAGAGCTTCTCCCTACTCAAAGAGATTAGAAATACTTCACCACGTAGGAGGCTGGAGCAGAATTCCTTGGCTTGCCCTGCTGGGAGCACGGCTGGATTCTCATTGTTCAGGCAGCCCCTCCTCTTCTCATTCCTTCAGGACTGTAGTATTCAGAGCAGAAAATATTAATTAATTTGAGTGCTCCATTCTAAACATCTACACTTGAGGGTTTTTTTGTTGTTTTTGAATGAGGAAAAGGGCTGTAGAACGTGCAGAAGATGAGTTCTTTCTCCAGGGGTTGTGGTTGTACCCATGGTTATCTTTCTGTGCCTAAACAGGAGCTGCTGTGTCCAGAATCGCACTTACTATTCCCCATATCATTTGATCTGGCTTCTGTACCTTGGAGTCATACCATCTAGTATGGCTTGCTCCCGTTATGAAATGATAGTACCGCAGCGTCGCTGGATTGGAAATCAGAGAACCTGGACTTAGGTTCTATCCATCTATCAGTTAATTGGCCCTTACTTTGCCAGTGTGGAATGAAGAGATGGGCCAATATGAGGCCGGGAGTATGGTGAGATAGAGGGAGGGCAGGCAGGAAGAAGGCAAGACAGGCGTGGAGGTGCCCAAGTGTAGCATACAAGTTAGGTTTTCCAGTTCTCCATCCTCCATGGTCACCATTACATCAGGTAGCACACATGATTGTGTACCCTGGCCCTCCATCCCATTTCTTGACCATGTCTGCTGTGTGTGTGTGTGGTGTTGGGGTTGAGCCCAGGGCCTTTGCATGCTAAATGGGTATTCTACTGCAGAGCTATGCCCGGAACTCTTTGTTTGGGGCACAGGGTCTTCACTCCTCTGTCCCGAGTTTGGGATTGTAAGGTTGCACACCACACTGGATATGTTTCTTTGTTGTCCAAACTAGATTCCAAATTCCTTGAAGCAACTTACATTTCTTATCCTTTTGTTCTTCAGGTACATCAGTAAAAAGGGTGCTCTAGGCTGTTGAAGGAAATAACACCTCTGCAGAAATATCCGTACAGAGTTGTGGTCTTCCACCCTCTTCTCAGTGGCCAGGCTTTGCCCAGTAAGGGTACTTGTGGGGGGCGAGGAGGGCTGAAAGTACCTATTAAATAAAATGTCTGAAGAGAGCCCACACCATGGCTCAGTGTACTTGCTCTAGCAGCCTGCTGAGCTGAGTTCAGTACCTGGAACCCAGTGAGGGAGGAGAGAACTGACTCCCAAAAGGTACCCTCTGGCCTCCACAGGCCTTTCCACACTCACCGTCTCATGCACAATCATAATAAATACATTAAAAAAATAAATGTCTCTGAGTTTTTCAGCTGTTTCTCACTCAACTTCCCCAAATGGCTTTGCCTCCTACCATGAGTGCAGGTACCCTTGATGGCAACTACAAAGGGGACACATTATCAGAACTCTCTCACTCCCTGCTTTAGCCCACTGTCCACCCTCAGTCCCAGCGCCACCATCCCTGCCCCTGGGGCTCCTTTAAATGCACAGTGAACTTGGTGGCTTGCTGCCAGGGGGCGTTTCTTTAGGCACTGTTTTATTTGACAATTAACTCTTAGCAGATTTGTGCGCATGTGTATACTCATCCATGCTTGTGGTTGGGGGAGCTCTTGTAGGGTAGTGTTTACACACGTTAGTGTGCCCATTGTGGATATCAGGTGCTCTCCATCACTTTCCCACTTTTTTGCTTTTCTTTTAAAAAAGATGTGTGTGTCTGTGAGAAAGTGTGCTACATGTATGTGGATGCCTGAGGAAGCCAGAAGAAAGCTTGTGTCCCCTGGAGCTGGCAGTTCTAAGCCCTCTGATACAGTTTCAGAGAACCAACCTCAGGTCAGCTGGAAGAGCAGGAAGTGCTTTTAATGGCTGACCACCTCTCCAGCCCCTCTACCTTCTGCTTTGAGATGGGGTCTTTCACTGACGCTGAAGGTCACTCATAGACTGGACTGAGTGGCCAGCAACCCGCAGGGACCCTCCTGTTCCCACTGTCATAGCACTGGGATTTTGGGTGCACAGAGCCACCTTTATTACAGGTGCACAGCTTTTGATGTGGACCCCGGGCTCTGGACTCAGGTCCTCATGCTGAGAAGGCACCTTTACTAACCTAGCCACCTCCCAGCCCAGCTGGTAGCAGATTTTAATACAATTGATGACCCCTCTTCAGAACCTGTTTTCTTGGTTCCTACTCTCCCCGGTCACTTCCGCACTGTGTGTTCTGTCGTCTCATCTGTCTGTGCTTTAAACTGTGGTGTTCCTTGGGGTGATTATGGAAACTGGCTCTTAATGTGACTCACTTGCTCTTTGGTCTCTCCCTGCCCCTTAAAGCTCGGTGTCTACATGCTCGGGGTCCTAAGTCTTCATGTCTAATTTAGGTAAATACTTCTGGTCTTCCAGGCCACTCCTACCCTGTTCCCTTATAGAGATTTCCTCTTGTCTAGGGGACCTGCAGGTACTCCAGATCTAGTGTATCTGAGATGAGCTCATCCCCCACTTTTATAATCTCGGTGAGCAGCACTGTTTACTCTTTTCAAATTGGTGTTTTTTTTTTTCTTTCCAAGATAAGGTTTCTTTATATAACAGTCCTGGCTGTTGTGGAACTCGCTCTGTGGACCAGGCTGGCCTTGAACTCACAGAGATCCGACTGCCCCTACCTCCCGAGTGCTGGGATTAAATGCATGCGCCACCACCCAGCCATTTGGTGACTTTTAAGCTAGAAAATTAAATATTATCCTGATCTTCCCGTCATGGGATGGGAAGCATCTGCTCTGATGAGGAAGTGGAGCAGGGTGCAGTAGAGGCGGTCTTTAAGGCGGCTCCCAGTCCACTCTGTCTCCTGCCGTGCCTCTCTCTGTAGGTCCCTGCATTTCTCTGTAGTTCGTCATCTCTGTTTCATGTTTAGTCTGTCATCTTTCCTGGAATATTGCCACATCTTAAGAAGATGTCGTTGGACTGTGCATGGTGGCTCACACCTTTAATCCCAGCACTCGGGGAGCAGAGCTGACGGCCAGCATGGTCTACATTGTGAGTTACAGGACAGCCAGGGCTATATTGAGAGGCCCTGTCTCAAAACAAAACAAACAAACAAAATCAACCAACTAAACAAATAAGAAGTTCTCCTTCATCTTTATCCCTTCTAATCTCCACACTGGCCATAAAGTCAAAAACCTGACCATGCATTTCCTGGGGTAAGGTGGCTGTTGACCTTATGTTGAAATTGCCTTCATCTCCAGCTGTCCTTTGTAGTTCTAGCTGCTCCGTGATTCCCATTCTTCCCGTGATCTCCCCTCTTTCATACATGCCATTTCTTTTTTCTTGCTTGCTTTTTGATTTTTTGAGACAAGGTTTTTCTGTGTAGCTTTGGAGCCTGTCCTGGAGCTTGCTCTGTAGACCAGGCTGGCCTCAGAACTCTGAACTCCTGAACTCACAGAGATCTGCCTGCATCTGCCTCTTGAGTGCTGGGATTAAAGGCGTGCGCCCCCACCTCCCGGCTCATACATGCCATTTCTTTAGCTAAGCCACTGTCTATTTCACTAAGCATTTCTTGGTTTTATAAGTAGATGCCACTCCCCTCAGAAGACACCCAGCAAACCTGGCTTAGGTGGCTTTCATCCCTGCCCCTCAGATGTGATGCCCCACCCTTGTGATAGGGCCACTGCTAGGAACCTCCCTCCTGTGACCACAGTGGTTAGAGCATGACTCTGGGGCAGTGTGCGTGGTGGTCTGGACCACAATGTGACCCCATATGCAGACTTATGTTGAAGGTATTTGCTATAGGTCAGGCTGCTAACAAGCAGTGCGATGTCAGGAAGGTGGGGAGAGAAGGAGAGTCAGGGTAATGTGTAACCCACAGATTAGCGAGTAACCCCATGAGCATCCCACGCCACCACTCCTGTGCTAAACCAACTGTTTGCTCTGCTAGAATGTCAGATAGGAAGTTTCTGGAGTGCCATGTTTTGACAGCAGAGACAATGCAATGAATTCTTCCAACAAAATTGTGTGAACTGTAGTGTATGACCTGTGTCTGGGGAAAATGCTGTACCTCTCCTGAGGGGAGCTCCGTATTTGTGTAGCTCTTTGGTGAGTGTACTTACTGGGGAGCTAGGTCCTTGTATTAATAGGTTTAAAACCCGTGGCTCAAGAGTTTTCTTCATAAACTTTATCATAGTATTACTTTATACCTTGTAAAACTTTCTAATGGGTCAAGGATGTGTAAGAGTGGATGGGGGCAGGATTTTCCTCATCTTTATAAAAGAGAAGCTGCTACATCGGAATCAGATAGCTAGTGTGTGTGTGTGTGTGACTATCATTAAATCCCTTCTATGATCTGAACTAGTTGAGAAAGTCAGTTTTACTGTAGATAAAGCTGGGTTGGAGGATATGGCCTGGACTCAGAGTAGTCTCTTTCCCAGCATCTTAGAGGGTTCTCCATAGGAGAAGGTAAGGGTAGTTTTTTCCTTCTAAGAGATGATTGACTTGTGGGGGGTACATGCAAGCTCCTTGAGAGCAAAGATGTTTTCTGGACACATCCTGTGCCTGGTGTGCATGGGACTGAGTGTGGATTGAGCTCAGAGTCCTGTGGACCCATCTGTGGTCATCGTTGTCTCTGGTATAACACAGTAGCAGGGCATAGGTGGTATAAAAGATAGGCCTAGTGAGTGCACGGGTGGTGATTAAATAGTTGCATATTGTCTCAGGACATGCCGGCCCAACCACTGGCTGTGCTCGGACTGCTCAGGGACCCGCCTGACCCCGTGACTGCTTCTAGAGGGCAGGCAGCCCCTTGACTCCTTCTGCCCTTTGTGCCTCAGAACTGCTTCTCACGTGTTCTCTTGTGAACATCCTCAGATACATCCTCTTGAAGATGCCTTTCTCTTTCTTCTTCTGTCTCCTGTTGAGCTTTCCTGTTCATGTCCCAAACACTCTCCTTCCCACTGGGCTGGATAAGAGAGTAGCTCTGTGGACACTCTTCCTGCACCAAGAGAAGCACTGTAGTTAATAAAAAATAAGGTTTGTAAAGTATTGAAAGTACCCATTTTAAAAGGCCTCAGACGGTTTTTAATATCTCTTAATTAAGCTTTCACTGAAACAGCAGCATTAAGAATAGGGGGATTTTTGGTTTTATTTAGAAATTCATTAGTATTGTACTTACATCACAAGTTCTCACAACCAACGGTAGGAAGCCGACTGTGCTTTGCACATTGTTTAGACAACGTGCAGGTTTAGAATAGTCCAGCCACTGTGTTGGGTGTGCTGAGGTCTTTTTGGTCTAATGCCGGGCCCCTCTTCATCAAGCCCCAGGCCTAGTTTGGAATAAAGGCGTTTCTTCTCTTCCTCCGCACAACTTAAGGACTTTGGTGTGTCTCTTCCACAGGAAAGGCTTTTGACATCACTTACGTGCGTCTCAAGTTCCACACCAGCCGCCCGGAGAGCTTCGCCATCTACAAGCGCACTCGGGAGGACGGGCCCTGGATTCCTTACCAGTACTACAGCGGCTCCTGCGAGAACACCTACTCCAAGGCCAACCGCGGCTTTATCAGGACCGGAGGGGACGAGCAGCAGGCCCTGTGCACTGATGAATTCAGTGACATTTCCCCCCTCACCGGGGGCAACGTGGCCTTTTCAACCCTGGAAGGAAGGCCGAGTGCCTACAACTTTGACAACAGCCCTGTGCTGCAGGTAGGCACTCACAGGTGGTGTGGGAGCCGACTGTCCTCCCCTGACTGAGAATGGAAATTATCTAAGTGAGCCATCTCATGGGCAGCTAGATTTCATGCTGTGTCCATGTGTGCTATCTATATGTGAAAAAAAAAGCCATTTTCTCCCACCGCCTGGGAAACACTGGTCCTGTATACCTCCCACTTGAAAACATACCCCAAGGTTTAACCTTTACAAACAAAAACAAGCTTTAATATTTTGAAGTGGCCCTTGTACAGTTGGGGATGACCTTGAACTCCTGACCTCCCAGCCTCCTCTCCAGTGCGGAGAATAGGTGCTCACCACCACACTCAGCTACACTGCAGATTGTATTAACTTCTAACTTTCGTTTCTGCACTTCAGGAGGGAACATTTCACTTCTGACTTTTTCAAGAAGATGTTGGTGTAGGGTTGGGAATATGACTCAGTTTGTAGACTGTTTAATTTCCAGCACCTCCTAAGCCAGGAGAGGGTGGAGGCAGGAAGATCAGAAGTTTAAGATCATCTCTAGCTCTGTCTCAGGTTCAAAACCAGCTTGGAATATATGAGATACTGTCTTTAAAAGACTGTAATTTTTTTTTTTACATTTTAAAATTTGTGTATGTGTGTGTGGGCAAGCACAATAGCACATGTATGTAGCTCAGAGGAAATCAGCAAATGGAAGTTGGTTCTCTCCTTCTACCCTGTGGATCCCAGAGACTGAACTGAGAACATTAGGTTTGGTGGCAGGTGCCTTCACCTACTGAGCCTTCTTTTTGGCTTGTGCCTTCCCAAAATAAGTAAAATAAGATATTTGAAATAATCTTCCCATTTTCTTGCATTTTATCCTAATTGCTCCTTGATTTGACAAACTAAAATATATATATATATATATATATATATATATATATATATATATATATATGCAAGCAATGGGGAGCAGCTGATGCAAGCTATATAAGTACCTAAGAATGGCTTCCTTACCACACAAGGACATTTTGTCTGTGCTGGTCATCGTCACTATGAGAACTCTTTCTTCTTCACTGCGAAGTTGAGTTCTAGAGATGGGAAATATGTTAGGGTACTTTGGTACTGTGCTTAAACATCACATTAGAAACTTTCCCCTGCCTTACAGACCAAATCAAAGATTTCTTTCACCAGTTCGATGCACATTCCTTGTGCACCCTCATATGGATTCTCTGTGTGTGGCTCAGCTTTCTTTAAACTTTCCACGTGTTCTGGCGGTGTGGTTCTGGAAGAATGGGGATGTCATTCTTAGCCTGTTGATTCAGACCCCGATGTCGTACCTGTTTAGACAGTGATGTTAGTGTCTAAATGGAGGTGGTCTATATATACTCACTGACTGAGGAGGGAAGGAAGGCCTGGATGGGACTCTGCAGACGCTATGCCAATTTCGTAGAACCTCCTGTTTTTCTGAAATGTCACTCCTTCTCTGGACTTTATTATAATGGCTATTTTTACTATAATTACTAACATGTGATGTGAGAGCACATGTGTACACTGTACTACCCACGTGTAGGTCAGAGGACCACATGCAAGACCATCTACCGTGTTGGTTCTGGGGACTGAACTAAGGTCGTCAGGCTTGGCAGCAAGCTCCCCACCCACTGCTCCATCTTCTAGCCTTACAATTGATTCTTATAGTCAAGGACGCTTTCTGGTTTGGTTGTATAATTTAGGCAAAGCCACAGATGAAAATATGTTTTGCTGTGTCTCCAGGCCACTACCCACTGTGCTCTTTTAGGCTGTCAGGAGATGGTGAATATGAAGGTAAATCCAGTTATTTACCAAGGCCTTTCAGGAAAGAGTTCCTGTGGTGCCGACAAAATAAGTGGCAGAGTGGGTAACTGGTTTGGACAAATGGAATGGCTAAACACTGAAAGAAAGCCTTAGGAAAGGCGATAAAGCAGACATCTGCTAGCCTTGTTTCTTTGTCCAGTTGATTGTGTTTCCTGTCCTGCAGAGACTGCAGTGGGACCAGTAGGAAAGAGTAGTTCTCTGGCTCCTCCCCTCGTCCCGTGCCCATCAGTGTCTCTAGCAGCTCCCCTTGCCGTGTGCCCATCAGTGTCTCTAGCAGCTCCCCTCGTCCCGTGCCCATCAGTGTCTCTAGCAGCTCCCCTCGTCCCATGCCCATCAGTGTCTCTAGCAGCTCCCCTCGTCCCGTGCCCATCAGTGTCTCTAGCAGCTCCCCTTGCCGTGTGCCCATCAGTGTCTCTAGCAGCTCCCCTTGTCCCGTGCCCATCAGTGTCTCTAGCAGCTCCCCTTGTCCCGTGCCCATCAGTGTCTCTAGCAGCTCCCCTTGTCCCGTGCCCATCAGTGTCTCTAGCAGCTCCCCTTGTCCCGTGCCCATTAGTGTCTCTAGCAGCTCCCCTTGTCGTGTGTGCTTCAGCCTGTCTTGAGCAGCTTCCAGCAGGGATTCTGCTGTTAGCTATTCTTTATGCCACAGAAACTAGTGAGACTCTGTGGTAAGAATGCTTTCAGCGTCTGCATAAATTTTGTGAGTTCGTTTCATTGTGCTGTAGCTTTAACTATGTGTGTCTGGATATAAGAGCCCTGGCTCTCATCACTTGGAGCCAAGTCGGGTAAGCAGATTTGACTTCTAGCTGATAAGAGTGAACTGCCTTTTCCCAGATGGAGGAGGAGACTGTCTCAGGTTCCACTGGCTGGGTGTGAGCCTGTATTAATTTGTAGCTCTTACCATCTGCTGTGCACTTAGCTGTGCTGCGATGCAGCAAGCATGTTCTCAGCCACAGAGACTGAGTCGCCTTCTGATGTCTAAATGTATTAAGTCTTTTAATTCTTGTAACTCTGTAGGTTGGATAGTGTATTGTCTTCCTTTTTATAGATGAGGAATCAGAGCTGAGAAAGGACGTAAAGTGCCCATCTCACAGTGGTCAGTGGCAGAACTGAGGCTGGGACTCTGTTCAGTCTAGATATTCATGGTGAAGCAGTTGTCCTAGTGACACCCTGGGAGCTCTCCATCTTCTTTGTAGAGGGAGCTGTGGTAGAGCTGAAGCCTGGAGGAGGTATTAGAAGCTTTAAGAGGTGTGTTTAGCTATCTACATTATGGACAACTAACAGATTCCTGCCATTGTGGCCATGAGTGGGAGTTGTTATTGAGTTCCAAGATTGGATGCAGTGAAACCATCATCTTCTTTCTAATTATACTTGAAGCTTCATGGAGATTAGTTTTTTTTATGAGCCCTCCCTGTTGCCAGGTGTTTGGCATAGCTTAAGGCAGTGGTTCTTTATCAGGAGATAAAAGCCCTCTGGAAGCCTGCTGTAACCACTCTGCTTGCTGGACACAGATTGAGGGTGATTCTGACACATTGTTCCTGAGTCGGTCTCCTGGACTGGAGTAGAAGTGCTATCTTTGGTCTGAGCTCACTCACCTGGCAGGTCAGCTGAGGACTGAATCTTTCTTTTCCCCTGTGATCTTCCATGTTCAGAGACCAGCCCAGGCTTTTCACAGTGAGGGCATGAATAGTCCTTATCGAGCCTCTGTTTGTGTCATATTGGCTGATGTCCCCTTGGCCAAAGCTGAGAATACATCCAAACCCAGAGTCAGCAGGGACGGGAACTGCACAGGGTGTGGCACTGGCAGGCAGGTCATTGGGTCATTATGATAGCAGTGTGCCACGCGTGTTAGCACCTGATAAAGTTAGCTGATCGAAAGGGCATTTATTATAAGGGCTTAGATATCCTAAAGCCAGGGGTAATCGCGCAGCCTTCGTTCTTGGTGCTCCGTTAGAATTGTTATGATATACCTTCAGTCTGATCAGATGCAGATTCGTTCACTCTGTGCCAAGTATGAGGGACACAACACTGAATAAAATGAGCAGAATTTCCTACCCTTCTGACACCTTCAGTCGGGTGTTGCAGGCAGTGTTGAGATGGATGATATACACAAACCAATGGGGTGGTGATAGTCTTAAGATTGGCCAGGGAAGATCTAACAGGCCATGTCGTGGGAAAGATGCTGACAAACACAGAACTAACTGCGTTTGGCTGGTCTGGGTCCGTATACTCAGACATTACTTGTGCTTAGGTTACCTACCTGCCCCACAGCAGTGGGATTCAGGCTAGGAGCCAGAACTGGATGGGAAGCAGTGTGTAGGGACACACGTGCTAGAACAAGTGTGGCGTGCATGCGATCTGAGCTGGTACTCCTGGCTGCAGCTCAGTTGTAGACTGAGAAGCAAGGAGTGGAAGTTTCTCCTGGTCACTGGGCTGTGTGTTTCGTTCAGACCTTTCTGTCTCCTAGGGAAGAAGCCAGCAGTGTTCTCGCCTTTGGATGAGGTGGTGTAGTGACTGTGCTAACTACAGACGAGCCACAGGGAGAATATCAGGGAGTTAAAGTTAGTCCAGCATATTCAATGATTTAGCACAATAGGATCTGTATTAGCATATGAACTATTTAGTAGACGACTTTGTCAAATGTGTTTCTCATCTTCAGTCTCTCTGCTTCTCTTTATGTGTTCATTCACTCATTCACTCGTTTCCCCCTTTCTGGCAGGAATGGGTAACTGCTACTGACATCAGAGTAACACTCAACCGCCTGAACACTTTTGGAGATGAAGTGTTTAACGACCCCAAAGTTCTCAAGTCCTACTACTATGCAATCTCAGACTTCGCAGTGGGCGGCAGGTGAGTAAACAAGGATTGGAACTTTGATGTAGAACTGTTTATGACTTTATTAGCATTTAGGGACCATGTGGATCTGGAAAGGCAAGCTACAATTTAGAAATTTTTTTCTTATCAGATCTTATTCTGGAAACTAAGCAGTTGGGTATTCTGAAACTTTAAGTCCACACCCACTGACCCTTTAAGTCCAGAATCCAGTAATAGAGCCCGCTGAGCTAAGGGAGAACCTTCTAAGATCTTACAAATGAGTTAAGAGCAATCTGTAAATATGTGAAATTTCACATATAGGTTGAGCATCTCTGATCCACAAGCTTAAGCTGTCCTAGTCTGCTCTCTGCTGTTGTGATAAACCGCATGTTCGGGGAGGAAAGGGGCTTATTTATCTTACAGCTCTCAGCTCACAGTCTGTCAGTGAGAAGTCAGGGTAGGAATTCCAGCAGGGCAGGAGCCTGAGCCCTGGAAGAGTGCTACTTACTAGGTTTTCTTCGTGGCTTGCTCAGCTTGCTTTCTTATACAGTCTAGGACCACCTAGGGCTAACACTGCCTATGGTGGCTGGGCCCTCCCCATCAATCATTAATCAAGAAAATACCCACAGACTTAGCTACCAGTCAATCTGATGGAGTCTTTTTCTCATTTGGGGGAGTCCCTCTTCCCAGATGTCCCATGTTTATGCTAAGTTGATAGAAAAACTAACTAACCAGCGCACAAAGCTTGACATTTCCTGATGCTCAGGTGACATAACAAGTGGTCAACATGCTGGTCCCCAGGGTTGTGGAAAATCACCTTCAGGCCGGGAAGTTTGTGCTGTGACTTGGACCCACTCCCAAGATACAGCAGTCTGTTTTAGAGAGAGAGAGCGAAAGAAAGAAAGAAAGAAAGAAAGAAAGAAAGAAAGAAAGAAAGAAAGAAAGAAAGAGAAAGGAAGGAAGGAAGGAAGGAAGGAAGGAAGGAAGAAAGAAAGAAAGAAAGAAAGAAAGAAAGAAAGAAAGAAAGAAAGAAAGAGAGAAACCAAAAACTTCCCTTCCCGGGCACTTGGAGTGGGGGTTGCTCAGCTTGTGCTAGTGTGCCCATGTGTTCTAAACAAGAGTGTCATGAATAAGAAACAGAACTGCAAGGCTAGAGGAGCAGGTGGCGTCTGGGTGGGTCTTAAATAACAGGTAGGAGGTGTCTGCAGTGAGTGCAGGAAGATGGGTGTATTTCAGCCGAGTTCAGAGAGTGTAACTTCACTTGATGGGAAGAAAATCTCTTTGCAGGACTGTAAACCAGAAAGATGGAGTTATGGTCATGGACTTTCTTCCCTTGTATTCCCCATAAGGTCTCTATGAAGCAGAAAAATTATTTTTGCATCTGGTGTTCCTGGCATGCTCAGGGAGATAGGTTTGACATGTAACCAGGAGAAATTGGGCAGTGTTTGACATGAGGCTATAAATCACAGCTGGGTTAGGAAGATGAGTGTATGGAGAGAGTGTATGTACAGTGGTGCATAGTTATGAAGCCCATTACTGTATACGCTGGCCTGCAGAATCAACTCACAAAATGTTTAGGGTCAGTGTGCTAACAGGGTAAGGACAGTGTGGCTGATGGAATTTCTATTCCTGCTTTGATGCTGTATAATCTGGATATTAAACAACAAACGCCTGACATTAGGCTGCTGACAGATCAAAAGGGATGCAGAGATGCATTTTGCTGTGAAGGGAAAATTACCAGGTCTTTAGTCAAAGATGCTCTCAAGGTCTAATGATCAGGAGAACGGTGGTACAATTACTAAATTTAGAAAGTGGGTTAACCTGGAGAAGATGATACATTTGGTCTTAGACTTTTGGAGTTTAGGTTATAGGAGACATTAAGTTTGTACAACCACTTAGGACAGGAGCCTTGGAGAAGGATGGGAACAGGGTTCTAAGACCAGGATTGATCTCTGCACATTGAAGATGATTCCAGTGTGCACAGGCATTTTAAGGTGGTAGCTGGAGCTACAGAATTGCTCTTAAAGGAAGCGAGTGAGAGAATGTCTCTGCTCCAGCCACATTCGTATCTCTGTGAGTTTCCTTGGGTTCTTATTACTATACTTGCCTCCAGGGGGATCCTTCAGCGACCTCTGCCCCAGGAAAGCCCAAGGGAATAATCTGTCTACTGGGGAATTTATTGTCAAAGTCAGCATCTTACTTCCTTCGGTGGGAAGCATTAATCATGAGGGTGAATTTCTGCCATATGTTTTAACTTACATTCTCTTTAGTCCTGTATGCAGAAACTGGGCATTTCCCAGGGGCTCTGAGAGAGACTTCATCATGTCTGTCTGACAGGTGGGCTTTAGGCACACTGTAAGTGGCAGGGAGAGGTTCCAAACCCAGGTGACCTGGTGTCAGACTTTATGTAATTCTTAGCTACCGTCTTCTGCTGCTTCCTGGAAGTCTTGACATTAGGAAACATCCTGCTGGTGTTCTTGGAAAATGTTAGGGACTTTCTTCTGTCTAGTTAATGTTCCATCTTGTGTGAGTGTGCGTGCGTGTGTGTCAACTTATCCTTGTGAAGTTCCTCAGTTTATACTTTTGAATGGTAAAATTCAAAGAATTCTTAGGTTGCTTCTGGTTTTTTGTATGCACACTCCCTCTGCATTGTTCTAGCACCTTCCAGTGATCCTGTTGTTGCCAACCCCTTCTCTTTCCAGGTGTAAGTGTAACGGACATGCCAGTGAGTGTGTGAAGAATGAATTTGGCAAACTGGTGTGCAATTGCAAGCATAACACATATGGAGTTGACTGTGAGAAGTGCCTGCCCTTCTTCAATGACCGGCCGTGGAGGAGGGCAACCGCCGAGAGCGCCAGCGAGTGCCTGCGTGAGTGCTGCTCGTGTAGCCTGACCCTTGTCTTAGGGTTATCGCTGGGAGAAGGGATGGGTGACTTCCTCACTGGTGGAAACTCTGAAAGGCACTGCTGGGGCAGGGAGCTAAACCACACGCTCACCAGTGGGCAATGATGGATGAAGGAAGTTGGTCGTGAATAAACCCACATGGTTTTGTCTCCATCATGAACATCGGCTAGGGAATAGAGTCACCAAGGTTCAGAAGTTTGCATAGATTCAAATACTGGGTCAGTGTGGCACCTCTTAGATGTGACCTCTGTAATCATCATGGCCCTTTAAAACCAACCATCTCTCAGTATTCACAGGAAATGGGTTCCAGAGCCTTCCTTAGATACCAAAGTTCATAAATGCCCAAGCTCGCTGTATAAAATGGCGTAGTGTTTGCGTGTGACCATGCACCCTCTTCCATGCTCGTCATCTGCAGGTTACTGAGGGCATACAATGCAAATGCCATGTGACAATAAAGAAAAGTCTGTACATACGTTAAGTACTGACATCACCCCCGCCCCCCAATACTCTCTGTTGACAGTTGACGGAGTCAGTGTGGCTCCAGGTACAGACACAGTCATCTCCCCATCAGTGCTCACTCACTAAGCAGCCAGCTGGTTAGTGTTTGCCAGGTACAATGAGCTAATTTGCAAAAATCATTTTTCCTTTATCTAAAGAGAAAAGTGGGAAGAACTTACCCAAACATGGCCTGGAAATCTGGGTGACTTTGGAAGGAGGGATAAGCCCTGTGCCCTTATTAAATTTATTAAATTATTAAATTTAGCCTTCATAGTGCCATGACTTGTTCTGAACAGACTGAGAGGGAAACTCAAGGAAAGTCATGATTTTCCCAAGACTTAATACAAACCAACTTTAAAGCAACCACAGTGTTCTTCTGTCTTTCATCAGTGTGGGAATCAAAGGAGTAAGGAAAAGGACACTGGGTATGTACAGTAGTTACCACAGTGCTTTGAGAAGGCCCCACCTGCTCGTTTACGACTGTTTTTGTTGAGCTGCCTTGAGCAGAATTTATTGTGCATCTTCCCTTTCTCTCAACAAATCCCGGAGCTGCTGATAAACTTTACAGCTCCCTCTGGCATTTCCCAGCATCCAGTGAGCTCCTTCAGCCCCATTGCCACGCTAATGTAATTGGATGTTGTAAGATGAGGACTGGTGTAAGAGCCATGAAACACTCCTAAAACATATCATCTAAACACACGTGCGTTTGTAAAGTTGTGTGCATGTGGATGTCATATTTCTAGTTTATGCAGGAAATAACAAACAAAATAGTGTTTACTACTAGGACACGAAGCAGCTATGGCAGCTAATGGAGTTTGATAAGGAGCTCACTGAATTTGCCCCCCTCCACAGTCTCCTCAGCACTAACCATTCAGGTGAAGTAGTCACATGACTATAGCAGACCATTTGGGACACTGGGGCTAGACAGAGAACAATCCAGTTGCCTTCTCTCGTCCAGCTGTTAATGAGAGGCACAGCCCATGCTGTAACTTTGGGTTGGAGCAGAGTGGGCATGGGAATTGATCTGCGTCATGATCTTGGCACCAGCCCACTACTCAGCAGGGCTGGCTGACTGCAGGGTGAGGGAGGGCAGCTCAGGGAAAGAGAAGTAGTCAGTGAAGGGGGGGCACTATACAACAGCTATTGAGAAGGGGTAGGCACCGAAAGATGATTTAAAAAAACTCCATGTCTTGGGGCCAGCAATTCAAGTTTCTAAAAATGTTTTCAGTTGTAATTCTGTAGTAATCTATATTGTACAGAAAAAGAAAATATATATTCAAATGTTTTTAAAAAATAGTTAATAGCTCTCTCATAAACCAAGCAAAACTTTGTTTTTGTGTGGTGACTAAGAACTTATATATGCTTTGGACAGGTTAAGTTTGAGAAAATCATTTTACTATAAACAGAAATAAGAACTCTGTGACCACAAATATTTATTTGTTTATTTTGGAGACAGGATCTCACTGTGTAGCTCTGGCCTGGAACTCCCTGTGGAGACCAGGCTGACCTCAGACTCATAGAGTTGCCTTCTGAGTGCTGTGCACCACGCCCGGCCAGTTACTTATTCTTAAGATATTGTTGTGTTTAACAGTTGGAACTGTGGTTCTGCAGCAGATGGATCTAAAGGTCCGGACTGCCCTGTAATTCTGCTTTCATCGTCAGGCTTGCTAATTTAAACCTACATGTCTCATGGTCCCTAGTCTGGATAGAGTAATCTGGCCCTTTGAAAGCTAATGTCTTAATGTGTTTGGATTCTTGAGGAAAAGATGTTAAAGCTGCATGATAAATTAGTGCCTGGTTTTTCCTGTCACTACTCCAAGTAGAGGACACAGAGTTAGAAAAATGGGCGTGGTGTTGCACACTGTTACCCCAGCACTGGGGAGGCAGAGACAGGCAGATCTCTGTCTCTTCAAGACCAGTTCTGCATAGTGAGTTCCAGACCAGCCAACACTATATAGACAGTTAGAAAATGGATCATTTGACTCAGATCTTATGGATTAATAGCTACTAGGAGACAGATTCTTTTCTGAGTGTGTGTGTGTGTGTGTGTGTGTGTGTGTGTGTGTGTGTGTGTGTGATTATTCTTTTTCTATAAGGATGGATATTTCCTAGTAAGTGATCATCAGGCTATCTAAAGTTGGTTTTCTTTAAACAATGTGCCTGGTAGTTGTTCTATATTACCTGCCACAGAGATGTAGGGAATTGTGATTTGGTTTCTTGGGGTCTTTTAAAATGCTTTCTTAAAAGTATGCAAGTCTGGGGGGGGCATAGTGATGACTCAGAGGTGAAGAACTCTCATCCTCTTCCAGAGATTATTCCCAATAAAGCACACATTGGGTGGCTCACAACTAGCTGCAGGGCATCTGACCCTCTTTGGGCCTCTGTAGGCACCCCCCCCCACACACACACACGGCATTCACTCAGATAAACATGTACATTTTCTTTTTAAAGGTATACACATCTGATATAACTTGTATGTTTTGATCTATAGCCTGTGACTGCAATGGTCGATCCCAAGAATGCTACTTTGACCCTGAGCTATACCGTTCAACTGGACATGGTGGCCACTGTACCAACTGCCGGGATAACACTGATGGCGCCAAGTGTGAGAGGTGCCGGGAGAACTTCTTCCGCCTTGGGAACACTGAAGCCTGCTCTCCATGCCACTGCAGTCCTGTTGGTGAGTGACAGGAAGGAGCCGTTCTACTGGATGCAGTGAAATGGCACAGGAGTCCCCCGAACCCAGAAAAAAGCTTGGCATCCTGAGCATGTGTGCAGTTAAGGGTGGCAGTATGTGTGTGCACAGTTAAGGGCGGCAGTATGTGTGTGCACAGTTAAGGGCGGCAGTGAGTGTGTGCACAGTTAAGGGCGGCAGTATACGTGTGCACAGTTAAGGGCGGCAGTATACATGTGCACAGTTAAGGGCGGCAGTATGTGTGTGCACAGTTAAGGGCGGCAGTATGTGTGTGCACAGTTAAGGGCGGCAGTGAGTGTGTGCACAGTTAAGGGCGGCAGTATACATGTGCACAGTTAAGGGCGGCAGTATGTGTGTGCACAGTTAAGGGCGGCAGTATGTGTGTGCACAGTTAAGGGCGGCAGTATGTGTGTGCACAGTTAAGGGCGGCAGTGAGTGTGTGCACAGTTAAGGGCGGCAGTATACATGTGCACAGTTAAGGGCGGCAGTATGTGTGTGCACAGTTAAGGGCGGCAGTATACATGTGCACAGTTAAGGGCGGCAGTATGTGTGTGCACAGTTAAGGGCGGCAGTATGTGTGTGCACAGTTAAGGGCGGCAGTATGTGTGTGCACAGTTAAGGGCGGCAGTGAGTGTGTGCACAGTTAAGGGCGGCAGTATACATGTGCACAGTTAAGGGCGGCAGTATGTGTGTGCACAGTTAAGGGCGGCAGTATACATGTGCACAGTTAAGGGCGGCAGTATGTGTGTGCACAGTTAAGGGCGGCAGTGAGTGTGTGCACAGTTAAGGGCGGCAGTATACATGTGCACAGTTAAGGGCGGCAGTATACATGTGCACAGTTAAGGGCGGCAGTATGTGTGTGCACAGTTAAGGGCGGCAGTGTGTGTGTGCACAGTTAAGGGTGGCAGTATGCGTGTGCACAGTTAAGGGCGGCAGTATACATGTGCACAGTTAAGGGCGGCAGTATACGTGTGCACAGTTAAGGGCGGCAGTATACATGTGCACAGTTAAGGGCGGCAGTATGTGTGTGCACAGTTAAGGGTGGCAGTATGTGTGTGCACAGTTAAGGGCGGCAGTATGTGTGTGCACAGTTAAGGGCGGCAGTATACATGTGCACAGTTAAGGGCGGCAGTATACGTGTGCACAGTTAAGGGCGGCAGTATACATGTGCACAGTTAAGGGCGGCAGTATGTGTGTGCACAGTTAAGGGTGGCAGTATGTGTGTGCACAGTTAAGGGCGGCAGTATGTGTGTGCACAGTTAAGGGTGGCAGTATGTGTGTGCACAGTTAAGGGCGGCAGTATGTGTGTGCACAGTTAAGGGCGGCAGTATGTGTGTGCACAGTTAAGGGCGGCAGTATGTGTGTGCACAGTTAAGGGCGGCAGTATACGTGTGCACAGTTAAGGGCGGCAGTATGTGTGTGCACAGTTAAGGGCGGCAGTATGTGTGTGCACAGTTAAGGGCGGCAGTATATGTGCACAGTTAAGGGCGGCAGTATGTGTGTGCACAGTTAAGGGCGGCAGTATGTGTGTGCACAGTTAAGGGCGGCAGTATATGTGCACAGTTAAGGGCGGCAGTATACATGTGCACAGTTAAGGGCGGCAGTATACATGTGCACAGTTAAGGGCGGCAGTATGTGTGCACAGTTAAGGGCGGCAGTATATGTGCACAGTTAAGGGCGGCAGTATGTGTGTGTGCACAGTTAAGGGCGGCAGTATGTGTGCACAGTTAAGGGCGGCAGTATACGTGTGCACAGTTAAGGGCGGCAGTATACATGTGCACAGTTAAGGGCGGCAGTATACATGTGCACAGTTAAGGGCGGCAGTGTGTGTGCACAGTTAAGGGCGGCAGTATGCGTGTGCACAGTTAAGGGCGGCAGTATACGTGTGCACAGTTAAGGGCGGCAGTATACGTGTGCACAGTTAAGGGCGGCAGTATACATGTGCACAGTTAAGGGCGGCAGTATACGTGTGCACAGTTAAGGGCGGCAGTGAGTGTGTGCACAGTTAAGGGCGGCAGTATACGTGTGCACAGTTAAGGGCGGCAGTATGCGTGTGCACAGTTAAGGGCGGCAGTGAGTGTGTGCACAGTTAAGGGCGGCAGTGAGTGTGTGCACAGTTAATGGCGGCAGTATACATGTGCACAGTTAAGGGCGGCAGTGAGTGTGTGCACAGTTAAGGGCGGCAGTATACATGTGCACAGTTAAGGGCGGCAGTATACATGTGCACAGTTAAGGACGGCAGTGAGTGTGCACAGTTAATGGCGGCAGTATACATGTGCACAGTTAAGGGCGGCAGTATACATGTGCACAGTTAAGGGCGGCAGTATGCGTGTGCACAGTTAAGGGCGGCAGTGAGTGTGTGCACAGTTAAGGGCGGCAGTGAGTGTGTGCACAGTTAATGGCGGCAGTATACATGTGCACAGTTAAGGGCAGCAGTATGTGTGTGCACAGTTAAGAACGGCAGTGAGTGTGTGCACAGTTAAGGGCGGCAGTGTGTGTGTGCACAGTTAAGGGCGGCAGTGTGTGTGTTGTTCTCGCCTTCTAATGCCTCGTCCTGCCTCCACGCCTCTTTCACTCTGACGAAGTTGAACTTTCAGGTCATTTTCTAGTGTGTATAGAAGAAGTAGTAGTTCTGTAAATAATTAGCAGCTGGGTCATAGAGACCATCTGAACTTTGCCTGAGGGAGGCTTCCACTTGTTAATGATTTTGTTTAGTCTAATCTCCTCAGAGGGATGAGCTGGGTCCAGCATGTTAGTGTGTGTCTAGAGACACATTTGTCGCTTGTGCTTTTTTTTTTTTAATTAGGCTAATATTTTGTTGTTTGTGCCGATGTATAGTGAAATTCTAGATGAGAATCTTAAGGAATGTGTGCTGGCCAGAGAGGTGACTGGTCTTTGTACACAGTGTATCCCTGGGGACTGTTTTGTTTGAGAGTGAGGTAAAAAACTAAACTCTTATGGCTCATGAAGCTATGATTTACAGAGAGCTCTAGTTTGGAATTTGGTCCTTGTTTTCTCTGAGCATCTAGAGATTACATATTGGCCATCAGGTATTGCTTTTAGCTTCTGCTCGTGTTTCTTTTGACACTGGTTTTACGTCCCCATCTGTCCAGATGTGGAACTGAACGTGAACTCGTTGACTCTTAGGTTCTCTCAGCACACAGTGTGACAGTTACGGCAGATGCAGCTGCAAGCCAGGAGTGATGGGTGACAAGTGTGACCGCTGCCAGCCTGGATTCCATTCCCTCACCGAGGCAGGATGCAGGTAAATGTTTTCAGAACCAGAGATTGGTCCTGAATCTGTGCAGGAAAGTGGGAACACTTTCCCAGCAGGGATGGTCAGCAAGCTTCAAGACTACCATGATGATGCCCCTGGGGTTTGGAGAGTACAGAGTTTTAGTGATTGAAGTTACTGTGCACAGTGTTAGGTCTCATCATGGGCAATGAACATTCTCCTCTGAAACCAAATATAGAAGTAGCAGGAGTTCACTCCGTCCTTTACGTAAAGCCGTTGGCTCTAAGAGTAGGTCCCTTTCCTCATTGTTGTGTTCCGTTCCTGCTGAACAGGCCATGCTCCTGTAACCCATCCGGCAGCACAGATGAATGTAATGTCGAAACAGGAAGATGTGTCTGCAAAGACAATGTTGAAGGCTTCAGCTGTGAGAGGTAGCTCCATCTTTCTCAAACTGTTGTTCTCAAGGTGTCAGATTTTGGGTGAAACCGGTGACTGATGCTGCCTTCATCTCTTTCAGATGCAAGCCTGGATTCTTTAATCTGGAATCTTCTAATCCTAAGGGTTGCACACCCTGCTTCTGCTTCGGGCATTCCTCTGTGTGCACAAATGCTGCTGGCTACAGTGTTTATGACATCTCCTCCACCTTTCAGATTGGTAATTCAGCCCTGAATCAACTCTCGGGCCCCTAGAGCTCTGAGACCAGAGCTACATGGGTAGTTTTTGAATCAGTAACTTGAGGGTTTTTGATACTAGAAATGTTTGATGTTATTTAATGTGTATTTTTTTCCTTGTGTGGCCCTTTAATGAAAACATACATATGGTTTTAGAGCACTGACTGTAGTAAGCAGTTGACTACAAATGTATCATTAAAAATACAGCAAAATGTATCTTTCGGGGATAGCGTATATATAGGTCTAGAGTCAAAATTTTTTATTGATGATATTTCTCTATATAAGGTGCAGTGTCACATTTTGTGGGCTTACGTATAGGATGCTTGTCATGTAAATGTGCCTGTGTCTTCATTCTCTACCGGCAGATGAGGATGGGTGGCGTGTGGAACAGAGAGATGGCTCGGAGGCATCTCTTGAGTGGTCCTCAGATAGGCAGGACATCGCCGTGATCTCAGACAGTTACTTTCCTAGGTACTTCGTCGCCCCTGGTAAGTGAGGCCGGAAGGCAACGTGGATGTCTGGGTGCTTCTCTTTGTCTTGGTCTCACATTCTGACTCAGCCTGATATCTGCCTTTCAGCCAAGTTCCTGGGTAACCAGGTTCTGAGTTATGGGCAGAACCTCTCCTTCTCCTTCCGAGTGGACAGACGGGACACTCGCCTCTCTGCAGAAGATCTCGTGCTTGAGGGAGCTGGCTTGAGAGTTTCCGTGCCCTTGATCGCCCAGGGCAATTCCTATCCTAGTGAGACTGCTGTCAAGTACATCTTCAGGTGAGACGGTGCTCTCTGTCAACTCAGACCTGACAACGGAGAAAGAAAAAGTGGGGGTTTCTTGTTTGTTTCATCTGAGTTGATCTGGCCTCAAGGTGTATGTTAAAGAAAAACTTCTGGGCTAGAGGTAGTGGCTCATGCCTGTTGTCCTAGACCATTGGAGGTTGAGTTAAGGGGATTTCCAAGAGCTTAAGGCCAGCCTAGGTTACATATCAAAATTCTCTGTTAAAAAAAAAAAACCTTCTGGGTTATTGAGATGAACCTTCCTTTATCTTCTCTTTTCTAGTTGTCTGAGAAACTGGAAATGCTCTCTTTTATTTGGTTAGCATGTCGGTATTGCCTGCAGTGGCATCACTGAGCAGAGCAGCCTCCTTGCAGACTCTTCTTATAGAGGTTATGTGCTCTTTATATCTCTCCAGGCTCCATGAAGCAACAGATTACCCTTGGAGGCCTACTCTCTCCCCCTTTGAATTTCAGAAGCTCCTAAACAACTTGACCTCTATCAAGATCCGGGGCACGTACAGTGAGAGGAGTAAGTTGTGATACAGTTTAGTAATAATTAAGATGGTGAGGTAGGAAGACTCATGTTCTGATATGTTCACACTGGTCCAGACTGTTATCAACTGTGTATTAAAATGCGCATTGAAACCATCATCAAGGATCTGGAGAATATTCAGTGACAGTATTACTTTATAATTAATAAGCCAATTGAAATTCCATTATATATAGATTTTCTTAAAGTCTGGTTCAGCTTGCTTAATCTTCATTTCTTTTTATTTACTGCCATGTAATTATCAAGTGATTTGAACTATTGGCTAAATTATGAGAAATCATATACTATCCAGTGAACATTGGCTTTAATTTTATATAAAAGTTTAAAAATATGCCTTCAAGCACTTACTCATGAGGACTTTTCCCCTTTGGTAATATGAAGGTTGCAGCTTGGATGTCTTGGGTTTGCTTGCTTTTGAGCTCTCTGCATGAGTGTCCATATAAAAATGTCTTATGAGTAATTGCTAATGCGGATCTGAGCCCTTGGAAGAAGTCTGAATTACAAATGTAGATTGTGTCCACATTTTGGATATTTACTTTTACACTTAGAAATATGGCAGAAAACAGAGAAAGGGAATGGAATCCTAGAAACACAGTGGAGGGTTGTGCCCTGAGGCCAAGGGAGGAAAAGAATTTGGAGAAGAAAATAATTGGAGGTTGAGGATAAGACCACCACCAGGTTTTAGGTGGGGGTTGAGAAGCCTCTGGCGAGGAGGTTGGCTCTGGCTCCATGGTGAAACTTAGTGGCTCTGAGGAAGATCGCTGGACTCCCTGAAAGGTAATTTTGAATGAGACGGTAAAATGAAGAATATTCTCTTGAAGTTTGGCTGCAAGAGAGAAAAAGAGATGAGTTATCATTTAGGAGTAAGAGCAAGATTGAAAGAAGAGTATTTTTAGGTCAGGCAGCTGTAAGAATGTTTAGATATTAGAAGCACATCATAACTCATGATCTGACTGGCAAAAACCAGAAGCATACTAAAAGCTACGTTCAAGCCAGTACTGTAAGTATCCTTTGGCCTAGGTAGTCAGTTTCCACGTGAATTATATAAACAGAAGTAATGCTCCATAACATGGAAGGAATGTACTGTAAGCAAAAGTCTGTGGAGAACTCCAGTAGAATAGAATTAAAGGGAAACATGATAGCATCTCCAGAGCCCATGTTTATACCCTTAGAACTTCTGCTAGATGAGTGGACCATCGTCTAACTCAGTGTAAGCCTTGTTGTCCTTATGGGAAAGGAAGCACACTCTGACATGGCATAATGGCTTTGGGGTTATTGCATATTTGTCAGAGCTATACAGTCTCTCTGTGTGTATATAAATTTGCCATACCTCTCCTCCGTGTGCTTAGCATCCTGTACCACCTGGTTGTCTTAAATGCTATTTTCCGGTTATCATTCCTGGTTATGACATCAGGTCATCGTCAGTTTTGTCTGGACTCTTGGGTCTGGCTCTTACACGTTGCTGGCTTTTCATAAGCATTTGGACCCTGGAAGGCACTTCAGTGTTTCTCTTTCCCACACACAAACAGGTGCTGGATATTTGGATGACGTCACCTTGGCAAGTGCTCGTCCTGGGCCTGGAGTCCCTGCAACTTGGGTGGAGTCCTGCACCTGTCCCGTGGGGTATGGAGGGCAGTTCTGTGAGATGTGCCTCTCAGGCTACAGAAGAGAAACTCCGAGTCTTGGACCTTACAGCCCATGTGTGCTCTGTACCTGCAACGGACACAGTGAGACCTGTGACCCCGAGACAGGTGAGAAGGCCCTGAGGCCACTGCTGGACCCGATGGTCCTTTTGCCAGTAGTAGTGATACCCATTGATTAACATGTCACATACCTAATGACTTACCTTTATCTGTTCCCAAAATAGGTGTCTGTAACTGCAGAGACAATACAGATGGCCCTCACTGTGAGAAGTGCAGTGACGGATACTATGGAGATTCAACCCTGGGCACCTCCTCTGACTGCCAGCCTTGTCCCTGCCCTGGTGGCTCAAGTTGTGCCGTTGTTCCCAAGACAAAGGAAGTGGTGTGCACACACTGTCCAACTGGCACGGCCGGTGAGTGTGCCCTGCTCATCCCCCCCTTCAGTGTTCGGTAGAGTTGTCGGTGTTTGCACGGCCTGCCTCAACTGTCCTCATAACCTTGGAGGGAGAAAGGTGTAGAAACAGTGAGGGCCGCGTCCAAGGCTGTGTGGTGAGACACGGGTGGGCTGCGGCTGCAACCCAGGCTTTGGGTCTGTCATCTCTCTCAATGTGAGAACCCAAGCTGGCCTTTAGCGTAGGCTTGTCTGGAATTGTTAATGTGAAATAGCAGTTTTAAAATTATTTTTTAAATCATTCTTTCGGTATTTCAGAGTTGGTCATGACCCCTCCCTGGCTCCCCTTGTCTCTGCTGTGAAGGGCAGAAAGACAGAGCCAGGGCTGGAACAGTGTGTCACTCACTCTAAGCTGAATAAGGAGTGCAGGGTTTGAAATGTGATCTTTAACTTTAAAATGAAAGGCAGGCTACCTTGTGTCTCTGTTGTAGTTTGCTATGAAGCAAGTTTCAAGCTTTTGAAGCATAGATCATGTGTGGAGTAACTGCATTATCAGCGTGGCTGGAATGCTACCCTGGTGCTCACGTGGAGATGGCTCTGAGGGAGGCTGGTGCTACCCGCAGCAGGGCCAGGAGGGTCCCTCATTCCTAGTCTCCTGCCTTCTGCATTCTGTTTTCTGTCCTACCTCACCTCCCGTATCCTTGGCTCCGCTTATTGCCCCCTGATTCTGTCTGTCAGGTGTAGTACTCAGCAGTCAGTGCTGTGGCCGTGCTGGGCAGTGCCCGCCGACTGTCCCTCCACGGTCAGAACTGCCACTCTCCTTGGTCTTCTCTTTTCTCCTTTACCATTTGGTCACCTCTTTATCTCAGCTGGGGATTTCCATCTGAGTTTGATCCACAGTCCTCCCTGAGGTGATCAGATCTTTTCAGACTTCTGCCTGGGATTACAAAATCCGTATCCTCAGTCCTGGGCCTCCTCTCCTGAGTAACAGCCCATTGCTCCCCCCCCCCCCCCCCGTGAAGGGCTGGAGGCATTCTTTCTGCCCTCCGCATCTGCTCTCCACCTTTTCCTACCCCATGAGACCTGTGTGCTGCGTCAGATCCAGCCTCCTGTGGAGTTGGGGTAGCCAGAAGCGTACACCTGAGATCAGAGAGGAGGAGGGCAGTTTTTATTTCAAGGCCCATCTTGATGTGGTCCTTAGGGCTGGTGACCCCAAGTTGAAGTTCTGAGCTTCTGAAAGGTAACCCCAAGAGCTCTTCCAACCTTGTGATCTGGCAGCTGCTCTCTCCATGCCACTGGAGCACAGGCTGTCACCTTCATCCCGGGAGTCCCCGTCTCTACCTAGCCTGGTATTGCAGCCCCTTCAGTAAACCCTGAGAGCCATGCTAACTGAATGTGCTAATTTCTTTCCAGATTCATGTAGCTACAGTCTCAGATAAATCTTTTTTTTAATTTAATTTATTTATTTATTAAGGATTTCTGCCTCCTCCCCGCAACTGCCTCCCATTTCCCTCCCCCTCCCCCGATAAAGTCCCCCTCCCTCATCTGCTCGAAGAGCAATCAGGGTTCCCTGACCTGTGGGAAGCCCAAGGACCGCCCACCTCTATCCAGGTCTCCTAAGGTGAGCATCCAAACTGCCTAGGCTCCCCCAAAGCCAGTACGTGCAGTAGGATCAAAAACCCACTGCGATTGTTCTTGAGTTCTCAGTATTCCTCATTGTCCGCTATGTTCAGCTAGTCTGAATTTATCCCATGCTTTTTCAGACCCAGGCCAGCTGGCCTTAGTGAGTTCCCAGTAGAACATCCCCATTGTCTCGGTGTGTGGGTGCACCCCTCGCGGTCCTGAGTTCCTTGCTCGTGCTCCGTCTCCTTCTGCTCCTGATTTGGACCTTGAGATTTCTGTCCCGTGCTCCTCTGTCTCCTTTCATCACCTGATGAAGGTTAATATTCATGAGGATGCCTATGTGTTTGTCTTTGGGTTCACCTTCAGATAAATCTTTTTTCCCCAGTTCTAACCCTCTCTCTTTCCAGTGGTCTCTAGATTACACGACCTGCCTGTGCAAGCTAAAATCCCTGGGCTTACACTTGGTGATTCTTTCTTTCACTTCTTAGAAACAACCCTCCCTCTCCTTCCTTTACTGCTGCTATCCCAGTCTAGCCACCGTGGCCTCTCAACCGAGGTTGTTTCTCCCATGGGGCTCCCTGCTTCACCTGCTTTTCTGAGATCGGCTCTTCATGCAGGAGCCGGAATAATCCTTTTACAAGGGAATCAGATTATGTTACTTTGTCAGTGTTTTCTCTTCTGAGGCATCTTACTCTGTAGTTCTGGGTCCAAAACTCCCAGGCTGACCTCAAGTTTGTGATCTTCCCGGCTCAGCCTCCCAAGTGCTGAGATTATGTGTGTAACCGTGCTCTGTGATGGTACCACGTAAGAACTCTCCAAGAACTAAGATGAGGAAAGCACTTGCTGTCAAGCCTCCAGACCCGAGTTCAGCCCTGGGATCACACACAGTTGAAAGAGAACCAAATCTCACTAATTTTCCTTTGATCCCAATGGTCAGGCCATGGCATGTGTGCACACAGACAAACAAACAGCACTTCGGTTTAAATCCAGATTTCTTTCCGCCACCCTGCTCTGACTTGGGTTTGTTGGTTCTGCTTCTGTGTGTGGCCTTGTTCAAGAACGTTTCCATGGGTATTTTCCTGGCAGAATTCTCTGTCGTCTTTCTCATCCCAATGTCTCACCCGAGTCTACAGTGGCCTTCGCCTTCACTGTCATTTGAGCCAGCTGTGTTTGGTTTAATGCTGTTGTACTTGTCCCCATTGAAGTCTTGTGCGTGTGTGTGTGTGTGTGTGTGTATGTATGTGTGTATGTGTGTGTGTATGTGTCTGTGTGTGTGTGCTGATCCTCCCTAACTGCAACCTAAGTGTCATTGGAGCAGAGACCACACCTACTCGCTCACAGCCTGGAAGAGTGCCCATGCACATAGCAGACGCTCACCTACAGTTGTTTAGAGAATTAATAGACCAGATGCTTGAGAAATGTTAGGCTCATTTAGGCCCTATTGGCTGCATAGATGTCAAGAGCCCATCTTGAGCTGACAATGGCAGGGAACGAAAGGATGGAGGAGAGCAATGAGCATGGTGGAGAGAGCCTGAGTCTGGCTCCACCTTTTTCCTGCTGGTCAGTAGAGCTCCCATAGGATAGTGTGCAGTACCTGGTTCTCCTTTAGAGTTCTCTCTCTAGTTTACACTGGCTGGCAGTGCTCAACTAGGGATGGTGTATGCCTTTTAGAAGATAAGAAAGACCCTGCTCACCCTGTTGTTTGGAAAACTTAAAGCATCAAAAGTAGTGCTTCGTCTTATTCAAGTCCATCCAAAGCCTGTGTGGATGTACTATTCGTTGGGAATACAGAGTTGGTAAATCCTGAGCCTGTCTCATTTACCAAGAATTTTAACATGTGATCTTGGTTGTCGGAGAATTTGAAATGAAGTAGATAAACCAGGGACCATCCTACTGAATGAGTATGTCAAGGCCACTCCACTGATCTGGCCCAGTGTTGGGGCCACAGCCTGGGTGTCTTGATAAGGCTGCCTATGAGGAAATATGAATTTAGAAAACTGTATAGCGCTCTAGTGTTGCTTTCTCCTAAATGAACAGCTGCTGTGAACCTGGCTTTTCCTTCTGTGGACTGGCACAGTACTGTTGAGCCACTGTGTGTGTAGCACAAGCCCTGTATGTTATGGCCAGACTGGACAGTATGTCCGCGTTGGTCATCCACAGCAGGAGAGCCTCAGGCCTTTCTTCCTTACCCTCTGATTCTCTCATTCCCAGGCAAGAGATGTGAGCTCTGTGATGACGGCTATTTTGGAGACCCTCTGGGCAGCAATGGGCCCGTGAGACTGTGCCGTCCATGCCAGTGTAACGACAACATAGACCCCAATGCGGTTGGCAACTGCAACCGCCTGACAGGAGAGTGTCTGAAGTGCATCTACAACACCGCCGGCTTCTACTGCGACCGGTGCAAAGAAGGGTTTTTCGGCAACCCCCTGGCTCCCAATCCTGCAGACAAATGCAAAGGTCAGCCACTGTCAGATTCGGGCGCACACACCTTGATGTGCGCATTCGTCGTGTGTCTCTTTCAGTACTGACGGAAGTTTGCACAAATGCAGTACTGGCCTGTGAAAATGCGGTGTGAACCACTTGCACAATTTAAGATCGCTAGACACCACATTAAAAAAGTGAAACAGGAGAATTCATTTTAATATGTTTCATTTAACCTAATATAACCACCGTTTTATTGCTTCAGCTGATAATTAGTTGAAAACTGTTAATGAAATGGGTATTCTTTTCCCACTGGACATCAACAAAGCCAGTGTGTGTTTCAATTGATGGCACATCTGCCCAGATTACCCAGACACACTGTATGTGACTGGGCGGCTTCTGCACCTGACAACACAGGCGTAAAGACCTGTGCTCTGTTCTCCCTGGTGATTTGCATCTGTTGCTTTCTCTGTCTTCCCCCCCAGCCTGCGCCTGCAATCCCTACGGGACCGTGCAGCAACAGAGCAGCTGTAACCCCGTGACTGGGCAGTGCGAGTGTCTGCCTCATGTGTCGGGCCGGGACTGTGGTGCTTGTGACCCTGGCTTCTACAACCTGCAGAGTGGACAAGGCTGTGAGAGGTGAGGCTTTGGAGCCTTTGGAGGGGAGAAGTGACCTTTTCTGTCTGTATCACAAGGCTGTGAGAGGTGAGGCTTTGGAGCCTTTGGAGGGGAGAAGTGACCTTTTCTGTCTGTATCACAAGGCTGTGAGAGGTGAGGCTTTGGAGGGGAGAAGTGACCTTTTCTGTCTGTATCACAAGGCTGTGAGAGGTGAGGCTTTGGAGCCTTTGGAGGGGAGAAGTGACTTTTCTGTCTGTGTCACAAGAGGTACAGTTTATCAGGTCACAGTTAGTGGCTGACTTGATGTTCAGGAATTTTTTTGAGGGCCTTACATAGGAAAAGCACTGCATGAGAAGATATAGAAGACAGACTTGGCAGGACTGTGACCTGAGAATCTCTGTCCAGTTATTGGTCAGTGCCAGTAGGGTTTCAGAATGGGGCATCTTGGTGCAGGTGAGGCTTGCCAAAGAGCCCTGAGCAGCACTCACAGAAAGGGCTAGAACCTTAGGGACTTAACATTCCACCTAATGGTCCATAACACCCTGCCTTTGATAGAGAATGTTGCTTACAATCTGCTTTCCTTACCTTAGAAATGTCTTGTGTTTCTTTTCAGGTGTGACTGCCATGCTTTGGGTTCCACCAACGGGCAGTGTGACATCCGCACTGGTCAGTGTGAGTGCCAGCCTGGCATCACTGGTCAGCACTGTGAGCGCTGTGAGACCAACCACTTCGGATTTGGCCCTGAAGGCTGCAAACGTAAGAATGGTGGCTTGCAGGCCATGTCTCCCAATTTCAACTAATGCTCTAAACACAGAGAGAACCCCAATAGCCTGTGTGGCCATCGTGGAGACTAGTCTGTGAATATTATAAAACTCTAAATCAAGGGCTTTTCTATTTCCTTTGTGACCGGCTTGTTAATGTCACCTTTTGTGAGTTTTTTATACTTCTCTTTGCAATTTTGTTTTCTAAAAAAAAAAAACAAAAACAAAAAACTCCTTCTGAGCCCTGAGCTTGCCCACTCTGCCTCATGAAACTTGTTTATTGATCACATTATCATTGCAGATAAGGGAACAGTAATGGGTTCTGTTCAGTATTTGTTGACTCACTGTGCTTACTCTCCACCCGTGGGGCCTTTTTGGTTTGGCTGGATATAAACATCTGCTTCTCCTTGGCATAAACACTTGCCTGGAAATCAGAACAGTTTGGGTTCTTGTGTTCTGAATTCCTTCGTTTCTCCTGTGGAATGCAGCACAAGCCACTGACTCAGTTCAGCGAACAAAGTGAGAAAACAAACTGAAAAATAATGCAAGAGAAGTGTTAGCGTTTGGGGTTTCTTATTTCTTAGAGAAATTCAAGCTATGGAAAGATGAAAGTAGAGAGGAATTCCTGAAGCGTATGAAAAAGAATACTACTTAGTTTAATAATCACAGACACACACACATACACACACACAGGGTTTTTTCCCCTTCCCTGAGTAGCCCAGGCTCGCCTCACTTCCCTTTCCTCCACTTCTCAGAGGCACGTTCTCCACCATTCTGGTAATTCTGTAATGACTGTGTCCCAGGGTGATGGGGAGACGGCTCAGTGGATAAAGTGCTTGCCATACGAGCAAGAGGAACTGAGTTCAGATCCCCAGCACCCACATAAAAAGGTAGCTGTGCATCTGTACCTGCAGTGCTGAACTAGGTAGATCCCTGGAGCTCATTAGCAAGCTAGTCTTCCCTGTTGTTGGGAACTAGGCACAGTGGCACACACCTTTAATCCCAGCATTCGGGAAGCAAAAGTAGACAGATCTCTTGTGAGTTGGAAGCTAGCCTGGTCTACGTAGTGAGTTCCAGGCCACCCAGGGCTACATAATGAGACCCTGTCTCAAAAACCAACGACAGAAGTAAGGCAGAAAGTGATAGAGGAGGATAGATACCCAGTGGTGACCCCTGGCCTCTGTGGGCACATGCATGTGTGTGCACAGATGAACACATACACCACACACAAAGAGTGTGCCCCAAAGGGTGCACATTTTAATTTACAACTTAAAATGTCTGTCTTCTCTGCCAAATGGACTTACCTATCTAGGATCTCATAAATGAATTTTTCTAAGTGCTTAGAATGATGTTACAACCAGTTCAGATGGGAATTGTCTTAATTGTCCTCTTGTTCTGTAGCTTGTGACTGCCACCACGAAGGGTCCCTTTCACTCCAGTGTAAAGACGATGGCCGCTGTGAATGCAGGGAAGGCTTTGTGGGAAATCGCTGTGACCAATGTGAAGAGAACTATTTCTATAATCGCTCTTGGCCTGGCTGCCAGGAGTGTCCAGCTTGTTACCGGCTGGTGAAGGATAAGGTAAGCTGCCAGTAGTGTATTCATTCGTTCATTCATTCATTCATTCATTTCTCATCTATTCAGAGGATACCAAGTGGAAACTCAGTATACTCTAGGCTCCAGAGAGAAAAATGGTGAACACGTTGGATCTGGTCTCTCTTCTCAGAGGCATACTTTCTAGTTAGGGGGAGTGACCAGAATTGCGTGAATAAGAAAACATCCGAGATAAGAGGTGGAAAGAGTAGGAATGGATAATATCTATGGGAAATTGGGTAAGGCCTCTGCAAGGAAACTCTTGCGAAGTGAAAGCCGAGGGTGAGGAGAGGGAGCCATGGGAGGAGGAATGCCGGGCAAAGGCCTAAACTCCGGGAGCTTCTGGATCCTGCCCTGTGGAGGTTCTGTAGGACTGTGTTGACGGTAAGTGAGGACTTTAGGAATTATTCCCAAATACGATGGAAGTGTATAGAGGTCCAGTTGTACTTTCAGAGGAGTCCTGACTACCCCATGAAGAGTGGTTACTAGGGATGGGATGAAGGGAGAGCCGTTGAGTGGGTGGGATAAATAGGTGGGTGAGAGAGCGGGGTAGGGAAAAAGAAGTCTCAAGAAAGGGCTTGGACCTTGAGGTTTTCGCTTTATGTTGCTGGAGATGCTGTCTACTGGGAATCCCCAGGGAGGACAGGTCCTGGGTTCAGTTTGAGAGGCCTGGTGGAGCTCTCAGGTGCTCAGGGGGGAGCTGGAGAACTGTCAACAGACTGTGTACAGGAAGAGAGTGGTTCTAAGGGTTTGCTGTGGAAGCCAGAAGAAAAGACAAGCCACTTCTGCCTGTGTGAGCAGTGTGTGTGAGGGCACAGTTCCCCCACTTCTGCCTGTGTGAGCAGTGTGTGTGAGGGCACAGTTCCCCCACTTCTGCCTGTGTGAGCAGTGTGTGTGAGGGCACAGTTCCCCCACTTCTGCCTGTGTGAGCAGTGTGTGTGAGGGTACAGTCCTCCCACTTCTGCCTGTGTGAGCAGCGTGTGTGAGGGTACAGTCCTCCCACTTCTGCCTGTGTGAGCAGTGTGTGTGAGGGCACAGTTCCCCCACTTCTGCCTGTGTGAGCAGTGTGTGTGAGGGCACAGTTCCCCCACTTCTGCCTGTGTGAGCAGCGTGTGTGAGGGCACAGTCCTCCCACTTCTGCCTGTGTGAGCAGCGTGTGTGAGGGCACAGTCCTCCCACTTCTGCCTGTGTGAGCAGTGTGTGTGAGGGTACAGTCCCCCCACTTCTGGGCTCCCCATGGCTCCCGCAGCACCCACAGCCAAGTTCTCTTGTACTCCTCAGGTTGCTGAGCATCGAGTGAAACTCCAGGAGTTAGAGAGCCTCATAGCAAACCTTGGGACCGGGGACGAGACGGTGACGGACCAAGCCTTTGAGGACAGACTGAAGGAGGCAGAGAGAGAGGTCACAGACCTCCTCCGTGAGGCTCAGGAGGTCAAAGGTATACATATCACGCTGAGCGACTGTGATTCATTTCTAGTTTACAATTAATATGGCTTTTATAAAGTTCCCAATTTTTTTTTTTTTTTTGGTTTTTCGAGACAGGGTTTCTCCGTGGCTTTGGAGCCTGTCCTGGAACTAGCTCTTGTAGACCAGGCTGGTCTTAAACTCACAGAGATCCGCCTGCCTCTGCCTCCCAAGTGCTGGGATTAAAGGCGTGCGCCACCACCGCCCGGCAAGTTCCCAGTTTTTAAACTACTTGCATAATATGTTTTTGTTTTTTAAGTGTTATTTTAGACAGAGTCTCACTGTAGCCTAGGCTGACCTGGCACTCGTGTATTCAAGTTGGTCTCAGACATGTGGCAGTCCTCAGCCTACTAAGTGCTAGGATTACAGGCATGAACTGCCTGTCTGGCTGTAAGGTATTTCATTTTAAAGGCAACATTTTAAAAATGACCTATAGTCTTAATGCTTTAAGATGAAATAAACAGGGATAACTTCCCACTATATCAAAAACTATTGGTTGTTCAGGTTTGAAGTATTTTATGAATCTATTCCTTTACATACAAAGAGTCTGAAGTTGAAAATATCATTAAAGTCAAGCACCTTTTAGGATGTTTGTTTTCCAGCTACAACTTCTGAGGAGCACTTTTATAAGAAGAAAATTAGAATTTTGATTTTAATCTCCCACTGTTCTAGTGGGTGAGAATTTATTTGGTGTATGGTTTTATTTTCTTCACTGTGACTCAGAAAACCAAAAAGCAAAACAAAACAAAAACCACAGTTTTCAAGCATTGGTTGAACAACTAGCTACTGAATCAACACTTGGCATTTGTAAAAAAGAAGCCTTAGAAATCAGTGCCCGTGTATGAAAACATTGTCTGATTAGCACGCTGTGTGTTAGCATTACATAAAAGTGCACATCGTATGTACCACGCCCATCCTAAGGTCTTCTGCACATGCTGTGACGAGATGGAAGAGAGAAAGGAGATCAGCCTCAGACTTCGAGGACAGATATTTTAAAACACTCTGCTGACTTTCAAAGAAACCTGTTTTTAAAAACTTTAAAGTTGAAATGTTATTTTAAATCAAATACTTGCTTTTTGGATCACTTTAAAGTTTTTGGTTTTAATCCTTACTCTGAACTAAGCTTTTTTTCTAAACTTGGGCAGACTCTTTCTACAGTGGTTGAGTGCCTATAGTAAGCCTGGTGCTGAGCTCGGTCCCAGTGGTGGGAAGGCAGGCAAAGCTGTTCCTGTCTTCAGGATGCTCACCATCAGGCGGAATCCCCTGTGTATCATGGGACAAGTGTGTTCTCAGGGGCACATAGTAAATGTTCATTAAAGTTAGCGTGCATGGGGCAGCAGTGACCAACTCCGCTTTGAGTTTATCTATATATATTCATTTTGCAGTTACATGGAGAAGTCATGTATTTAGATCAGAAACTAAATATGTTGCTTTTTTTCTACATATAAGTATCGCTTATGTATAGCGTTTTAATTTTAGATGATTATTGAAATAGGGAAGGAAGTAACTGGACATATTTTGTTTTGGCAAGTTTGTTTGATTTCTTTTTTTATGAGAGTCCACAATTTGTTCCATGTGAGATATTTTTTAGAAATTGAAAAGCATAAGGTGTCAGTGGCTTATTATAATGTTAGATGCATCTGCATCTTTGTTTGGGCTTGTTTGTTGGTGTCATTTTGAGTGGTACACACTGCCTAGGAAGAATGGACCACCCTCCCCTTAGGATGTTCATTGTGTCAGCCACTTTGGCATGTGGTTTTCCATTGACATGCTCTATTAGAACAACAGATTCCCATGTTGTTTGGTGTACTCTAGCTCATAGGGTTGGTTATATTGCAGCTCTTGGCCAGTACTACCAATGTACAAGAGTAGGCCCAGGGCCAAAGAAGGGCAGCAAGTCTGGGCATTTATCATTCTATGTTACTTGGTATGGCTGAGCTGCTGGCCACGTCCTCTGCCACAGTAACCACGTATTTTCCTGTGCCCACGTAAACAATCTGTTGGCCGGAAACTTCACCATACTTCCTAGCACCACCTGCAAGCTGGCAGCACGGTGGTTTGTTGCTTCCTCTAGTCCTGGGATCCTCCCATGGACTGGGGTGGAATTCTCTTTCCGCGGTTCCTCAGCTGTGGAGTTCCCTGCTGGCCTTCCCCGCGCAGGTTCAGGCTAGACAGGAGTGAGAATGCCTTTGTGCTGTAAGGACTCCCTTGTAGTGGAACCGAACCTAATCTGCAGATCTGAAAGAAGATGGCTTGGACGGTTCGAGGCTGACAGGTAGACACTGGAATTGAAGGACGGTTGACATGAGTAGTTAGTGTCTCTGTTGTCTTTTCTGGTGCCATCTAGAGAACTGGACAGTGAGGCATGGCAGTTGGTTCCTCAGAGTCTAAAGCAGTGGTTCTCAACATCCCTTATTTCTAAGTAATACATTGAACATAAAAATTATATATAGTCATAGAGTAATAATGTTTTGATGTGGGTACATATATGCATCGCACAGAGCTTAACTCAGGTTAAACACCTACCCCACAGACATTTATTATTTCTTTGTGGTGAAAGCTTTCAAAACCCTTTCTTCCAGCCTTTTTAGGCGCTGATTTTCCTCATTGCCCAGCTCACTATTCAGCAATGCGTCAGGACTTCTTAGAGCTCTCTAAGGCTCTGCCCGCTGCCCACTCTCCCCTCCCCTGCCTTCTGCTGCACGCTCACACTGTTTTGTTCCCGTCAGCTGTTTTAAACTTCCACATCTGGGTGAGACCCGGTGCTCTTTGCTCTGTGAGTGTATTCGCTCACGAATTATCGCCCTCCATCTATGTGGTTGCAGATGATAGGATTTCGTTCCTTACGGTCACACCATCTCTTTGTGTTTACGGACCGTTTCATTAATCATTGATTGGTAGACCCGTTTATTGTTTTGGCTGCTTGGCTACTGAGAAGAGTGTCTCAGTGATGGGATTGCAGGTGTCTCCTTGACATCCCCTTGCATGTGGGATTGGGATTCCTGGATCAGGTTGGTTAGTGCTGAGTGCTTTCCATGATGGCTGTACTGACTCCCGTTCCTGACAGAGTGCGCAGATTTGCCCTTCTCCGTGCCCTCACCAGCACGTGTTCGCCACAGTCTCTTTGCTAGTAGCCGTACTGAATGAGGTGACGCTGTCTCTCATTGAAGTTTTGACTTGAATTTCCTGTTGATTGATGGTGTTAAACATTTTTCCAGATACCTGTGTGTCATTTGTCTTCTTTTGAGAGAGGCCTGTTTATGCGTGCTGCCCATTTGTTAACTTTTTCCCCTTTTCGGTAATGAATTTTTAAGTTCTTAGGGCTGCCAAGTGCGCAGCTTGTGCTTACTCCCCGCCCGCCCCCCTTGGCTGTCTCCACGCTCTCGGTGGCTTCCTTTGCTCTGCAGCCTTTCAGTTTGATGTAATTGCATTTGTCTAGTTTTGCTTTTATTTCCTGTGTTTTGGGGGCCTTGTCCAAGAAATCCTTGCCAGTTCTAGAGTCCTGAAGCATTTTTGTTTTCTTTTAGTAATTTCATTATTTTAGGCCTTCTATTCAAGTGCTTAGCTCATTTAAGTTGGTGTTTATAACTGGTCGGGTTAAAGGTACAGCTTCATTCTTTGTGTGGTAGTCTGCTTTTCCAGTCCCATTTATTGACTCAACTCTCTCTCTCTTTCCTGGTGTGTTTTTAAACTTTTGAAAGCTGGCTGGCTGCAGATGTGTGGGTGTATTTCCAGGCTCTCTTCTGTTCCAAGAACTGGTTGATTTTAAATAGAACTTGAATTTTCGTATGTTAATAAAAAACCTCCTGACATATGAGAATTTAATACTGGCAGCCTTTATATTTGCACAGGTTTATAATTATCATTTGATTTATTGGGCCCCAAGCATGAGGTTTAAGTTCAATGGCGTGGTAAAGTGCAGTCTGAGGGACTCTGTCGCAGCAGAGATCCAATGAAAATCGCATACATGTGCTGGGGCAGAGGTGGAGTGGGGAGGAGCAAGAAGCATACCTGGTTTGAAGTGCAAAGGAGTTGTGTTTACTATACGTCAGTGTTGTTTTGTGTGTTTGATTTTGAGAAGTCAGGGTTTTATTTTGTATCCCTCCATTCCATGTAGACCAGACTGGCCAGGAACACACAGAGAGCCACCTGCTTCGGCTTCCTGCATGCTGGAATTCAGCGTCCATCATTACACCTGGCGTCTGCTTCAAGCGTACTTTTTAATAGTTATGTGTCAGGTTTTTAGGCTGACGACACTTCAGTACTATGCAGTTGTGACTAAATATGACACAGTACGAAGGTCCTTTTTCCTTTCCCTCATCAAGCATCTGCATGCTTGTCTCTGCTTTGCTGACTTTCGTGTAAGATTGTGGACCCAGGGATGGATAGGAAAGGGACTCAGTCACCTGGGACAGACAGCGAGGTTGGGAGCAGTGCACGCATGCCAGGGTACAGTAGAGGCATCACCTCTGCTGGGGGTTGGGGAAGAAACAGAGCGCCTCAGCTTCACATGGATGGTATGATGATCATTTTCAGGCTGTCTGTCTGCAATGCTCTTTCAGATGTAGACCAGAATTTGATGGATCGCCTTCAGAGGGTGAATAGCAGTCTACATAGCCAAATTAGCCGATTGCAGAACATCCGGAATACTATAGAAGAGACCGGGATCTTGGCTGAACAAGCACGGTCCCGCGTGGAGAGTACGGAGCAACTGATTGAGATTGCCTCCAGGGAGCTTGAGAAAGCAAAAATGGCTGCTGCCAATGTGGTGAGTGACTCTGAACTTCCCGTGGGTATGGTGGGTTGTTGGGAAATTTGTAGCAGGTCATTCTACTCCACCAAGAATCTACCCCCAGTGTGTCTTCATCCTACTACCTGGCACCCCAGAGCAGGAGAGCCATGTGGCTCATAGTCATTGAAGCGGTTGTGGCAAAGCTAACAGAAACAGCTTAAAACAGAAGAGGGCTATTTGGCTCGTAGTTCCTCAGCATGGGCAAAGGACAGCTGTTGGTAGTAGCAGAAGCGTGTGGTGTCTGCTCATACAGCAGCCAGATCCAGAAGCCAATGGGACAGAAGCAGAACAGGCTATACCACTAAAGGCCTATCCCAGTGACCCACCTCCTAAGTAAGCTTCCATAGCTGCCCCTAAATGCCAGCTGGGAATCAGGTTTTCCAACACAGGAACTTGAGGGGGTCAGCTCAGGTTCTAACCTCAACAATTGTCACAAAACAGAAGGACCTGGATAGAAACAGAGGGATGTCTAGGTTCTTTCTCTTACTTCCCTCTTCTGCAGCACTCAAAATAGAAATAGTTTCCAACCAGAGGTGCTGATCAGAACTAAAGATCTCTGAAAATAAGAAAAAAATATTTTGCGTAAGAATTAACAAAAATTAAGTCAAGCAGTGGTGGTGCACACCTTTAATCCCAGCACTCAGGAGACAGAGGCAGGTGGATCTCTGTGAGTTCGAGGCCAGCCTGGTCTAAAAGAGCTAGTTCCAGGACAGGCTCTAAAGCTACAGAGAAACCCTGTCTCAAAAAAACAAAGCAAAACAAACAAACAAACAGAAAAAGAATTCACAATAATAAGTGTTAATACTTGCTTTATTGAATTTAAACAATTCAGTTTTTTGAAAATCCATGTTTTATTTCCTCTTCAGTCAATCACTCAGCCAGAGTCTACAGGGGAACCAAACAACATGACGCTGTTGGCAGAAGAGGCCCGAAGGCTTGCAGAGCGGTAAGCTGCAGCATGCTGCGGGGTTCAGGCGCAGTGCCCCAGCTGACCTGTGCGTGCAGTCCTATCCCCTCCCGTGCATGCTTTCCATTGTAGGCTTGCCCTCGCTCTAATGTTGCAGCTCTGCAGACTCTTTCTTTTTCACTTTGAAATCAGAATAACTTATCTTAAGTATTAGAATATACTAGCTTAGAACAAAATTATATTTACATATATCAGATTTAACTTTTTTAGATTTTTTTTCAACTTTAAAGCCTTCAAATTTATAGATTTCTAAGGAACCCAATAGAAGTTATTAATTTAAAGTTTTTACATTAGTTTTCAACTATTTAATTTTCAGTTCTCATTAGAAAACACTTAAACTCATTGCACATTTGAAAGTAAGCCAAAGAACACTGATCATTTCATTCCTGGCTTGTTTGCTTTTTAGACACTTTTAAATTCATTATAACTTCTTTGGAAGGTTTTAAATTGCAGAAGGAGTTAACTTTTTAAATGGTTAAAATGTAGGTGACCGTGAGAGCAGGCATCTTTGTATGGAGTCCCAGTACAGGCACTCAGTGCAGACGTCAGAAGTGTCGACTTTGTCCAGAACGGCGGCACTGCCGCCTCACAGGTTCAGATTGCGTTGACCTTAGCAGGTTCCTTTCTGTTCTGGGTGAGTGTGAGTTTGTGAGCCATGTAATCAACTTTGCAGAACATTCACGGTTGTATGGGGTTATTGCTGGATTTTCTTACTAAATTAGGAAGATAGCTAAAAACATGGAAGCTCCCAAGAAATCTAGGTCCCAGAAACTTACTGATGTGATGGGCTTCACATGGGGACGTAGGATGAAGTTTCTTTTGCCAAGGAGAATGGACACATAATGGGTGTCACAATTCAACATGAACTGTTAGAAATGAAAAATCAATTGGCATTGTTACCCAGCTAAGATGTGTTGCTTGGCTGGAGTCCCTATTGACTTGTTCATTGCTATTTGGTGTTGCTTTTTCTTCCAGTAATTAGGTCAAATAAAAGTTTGAAGACAGGATGTGTAGAGACTGTACAGTAACTGTGTGGAGACTATGTAGTAACTGTGGAGACTATGTAGTAACTGTGGAGACTATGTACTAACTGTGGAGACTATGTACTAACTGTGGAGACTATGTAGTAACTGTGGAGACTGTGTAGTAACTGTGGAGACTATGTAGTAACTGTGGAGACTATGTACTAACTGTGGAGACTATGTAGTAACTGTGGAGACTGTGTAGTAACTGTGGAGACTATGTAGTAACTGTGGAGACTATGTACTAACTGTGGAGACTATGTACTAACTGTGGAGACTATGTAGTAACTGTGGAGACTATGTACTAACTGTGGAGACTATGTACTAACTGTGGAGACTATGTAGTAACTGTGGAGACTATGTAGTAACTGTGGAGACTGTGTAGTAACTGTGGAGACTGTGTAGTAACTGTGGAGACTATGTAGTAACTGTGGAGACTATGTAGTAACTGTGGAGACTATGTACTAACTGTGGAGACTATGTAGTAACTGTGGAGACTATGTAGTAACTGTGGAGACTATGTAGTAACTGTGGAGACTATGTACTAACTGTGGAGACTATGTACTAACTGTGGAGACTATGTAGTAACTGTGGAGACTATGTAGTAACTGTGGAGACTATGTAGTAACTGTGGAGACTATGTAGTAACTGTGGAGACTATGTAGTAACTGTGGAGACTATGTACTAACTGTGGAGACTATGTAGTAACTGTGGAGACTATGTAGTAACTGTGGAGACTATGTAGTAACTGTGGAGACTATGTACTAACTGTGGAGACTATGTACTAACTGTGGAGACTATGTAGTAACTGTGGAGACTATGTAGTAACTGTGGAGACTATGTAGTAACTGTGGAGACTATGTAGTAACTGTGGAGACTATGTACTAACTGTGGAGACTATGTAGTAACTGTGGAGACTATGTAGTAACTGTGGAGACTATGTACTAACTGTGGAGACTATGTACTAACTGTGGAGACTATGTACTAACTGTGGAGACTATGTAGTAACTGTGGAGACTATGTACTAACTGTGGAGACTATGTAGTAACTGTGGAGACTATGTAGTAACTGTGGAGACTATGTAGTAACTGTGGAGACTATGTACTAACTGTGGAGACTATGTAGTAACTGTGGAGACTATGTAGTAACTGTGGAGACTATGTACTAACTGTGGAGACTATGTAGTAACTGTGGAGACTATGTAGTAACTGTGGAGACTATGTAGTAACTGTGGAGACTATGTAGTAACTGTGGAGACTATGTAGTAACTGTGGAGACTATGTAGTAACTGTGGAGACTATGTAGTAACTGTGGAGACTATGTAGTAACTGTGGAGACTATGTAGTAACTGTGGAGACTATGTACTAACTGTGGAGACTATGTACTAACTGTGGAGACTATGTAGTAACTGTGGAGACTATGTAGTAACTGTGGAGACTATGTAGTAACTGTGGAGACTATGTAGTAACTGTGGAGACTATGTAGTAACTGTGGAGACTATGTACTAACTGTGGAGACTATGTAGTAACTGTGGAGACTATGTACTAACTGTGGAGACTATGTAGTAACTGTGGAGACTATGTAGTAACTGTGGAGACTATGTACTAACTGTGGAGACTATGTACTAACTGTGGAGACTATGTAGTAACTGTGGAGACTATGTAGTAACTGTGGAGACTATGTAGTAACTGTGGAGACTATGTAGTAACTGTGGAGACTATGTAGTAACTGTGGAGACTATGTAGTAACTGTGGAGACTATGTACTAACTGTGGAGACTATGTAGTAACTGTGGAGACTATGTACTAACTGTGGAGACTATGTAGTAACTGTGGAGACTATGTACTAACTGTGGAGACTATGTAGTAACTGTGGAGACTATGCAGTAACTGTGTAGTCCAGCAGACTGTATGATAGTCTGGTGTTTGTGTAGTTGACCAGATACAGGGTCTGGGTAGCCCAGTGCTATATGTAAATTACTCACATTCAAATAAATTACTCACATTGGGAGGTTTCCTCCCTCTCTCCCCTCCCTGTCCTCTGAGACATTTTCACTTTGTAGCTCATTGGTTTGGAACCTCCTGATCCTGCTGCCTCAATGCTAGGGTTATGGGCAGGAGCTACCTCAGCACACCAAACAAAAGCAGTTTTTCTCAGAAAAATACACATTTGTCCCAGTAGAGTTTTGTGCCATTTATTTACCAGAAAATACTCTTCTCAGTTACATAATGCTTTTTGTGAACTTAGCCACCTGAAATGACTGTGAAACTCCAAATGGGACTTTCTAGTATCCCTAGATACTAGTATATGGAATAGAACCAAGGACTTTCTAGTATCCCTAGATACTAGTATATGGAATAGAACCAAGGACTTTCTAGTATTCCTAGATACTAGTATATGGAATAGAACCAAGGACTTTCTAGTATTCCTAGATACTAGTATATGGAATAGAACCAAGGACTTTCTAGTATTCCTAGATACTAGTATATGGAATAGAACCAAGGACTTTCTAGTATCCCTAGATACTAGTATATGGAATAGAACCAAGGACTTTCTAGTATTCCTAGATACTAGTATATGGAATAGAACCAAGGACTTTCTAGTATTCCTAGATACTAGTATATGGAAATAGAACCAAGTAAATGTTACTTAAATTTTATTTCTTTTCCTACTGAATGGTCTTGTTCATGGTTTATTTTTAATTTTTCCCCTACATTACAGCCACAAACAGGAAGCTGATGACATTGTCCGAGTGGCAAAGACAGCCAATGAGACTTCGGCTGAGGCTTATAATCTGCTTTTGAGGACCCTGGAAGGAGAGAATCAAACTGCATTTGAGATCGAAGAGCTTAATAGGAAGTGAGTGTAACTGGGAAGTGGCTCCCCGTCGGGGCTGTGCAGAGCCAGCACCGTGGACTGGGGACTAGGCTCATGTGTGTGAGGTTCATCACACTTTCAGAGTGGTGGAGTGGTTAGGGCAGGGGATGTGTGGCCCCTCCAGCTCTGCCTGCAGGCGATGGGAGCTAGACCGGCCACATACTTAAGAGGCTTCGTATACGAAGGCCGAAGGGAAGAGAAGTTAGAGTAAAGTGGAGAAAATGTGCTGAGCTGCCGGCCTTTAAACGGTCCAAAGTAAGAATGTATAAAATGTATCAATTGAGTATTTCTAATCTGAAAGATTAGGGACCAGAAGTGTTTGGGATATGTGTGTGTGTGTCTATATAATGAGACTGTGAGTGAGACCCAAGTCTAAATACAAAGTTCATCCATGTTTGTGTGTGTGTAGCCTGGCATTTACCTAGTATTTGAGTGTGTCTGCCTTTTGATAGTAGCCATCACATGGAATCAGGTATGAACTTCTCCTGTTGTGTTATCAGAGCTAGAAATGTTATAGAGCTTGAATTTGGGTTTTAGGGATGCCTGGTTTATATACGGTAAGCTAAATAGAACTGAAAAAATGAAATGTAACTTTTAGCTAGGGTTGTTATCAAAATGAGAGCATTGGGTACAGCAGTAATATAAAACTATATCAGTTCTGTTCACGCTCTACTTGCTACGCACTACAGGAACTAGACTGAAAATTTAAAAACACAATAATAGACAGAGACAGACAGACAGACAGGGACACGGGGACATCCTTGATACAAGAATGCCAAGAATGCCCACTTTATTGTGCTCAGGGGCAGCTTATATAGGGCTCTGACCATGCCCTGGCTCTCGGGACCTTGCAGTTGCAGACTGCTCAGAGCAGAGGAAAACAAGTTGTTTACAAGAAATTCAGGGTCTGGTGGTCCGCAGTCCCCAACATAGTTCCTTTTAGGTTTTTGGAGCTGTTGTCCCAGGGATAATAAGTAGATTGTATCTGATTAATATTAAGATGTTAAAAAAGCAGGTTTTGGTTTTTTAAATTGAATCACGTCATTTGTTCCTTAGGTATGAGCAAGCAAAGAACATCTCTCAGGACCTGGAGAAGCAGGCTGCCCGAGTCCATGAGGAAGCCAAGCGGGCGGGTGACAAAGCTGTAGAGATCTATGCCAGTGTGGCCCAGCTGACCCCTGTGGACTCCGAGGCGCTGGAGGTATGTGTACAAAGACTGGCGACTGTAGTCCCTGACGCCCCTGTCCCTCTAGTCGGGTAAGAGCCTGCCCTGCTTCTCCCTTCCAGACCTCCAGCTGGCTCACTGGTAAAGGTAAATTCTATTTTAATTTCGCAAATGTAACTTAGTGAGATAAAGAACTATAGACATGAAGGAGCAAGGGTTTCTTGGTAATAGGAATACTTCCTCTAGATGTTTCGTATAAATTCAAACTGTGATGTATTTGAGTTAACTGAAGCAGAGTGTGGCTGGAGCCTTCCTAGACCTGTGTAACAGGGACCTAGAGAGCAGCAAGAAGAGCGAGCCTGCAAGAACTATAGCAGCATGCCCAGGGCAGGTAGAATATTTGGGAGTTGGTAGTATTTTATTTCTTCTAACCATGGTTTCTCACCCGAAACCCCCATATAAATATCTTTAATAATAAACTTGAAATTGACCAGCTTGTTTCCTGTATCTGTGTCAACTGGTTTCCCAGGGTTTCGGTCTCTTCAGGTGTCCATGTGTGTGCAATGTGAAATAGATGGGCTTGCTATGATGGCAGGCAGAGGGCCGCAGCTGTGGGAGGGGAGTAGGGAGAGCTGTCTGAAAGGGACTTGTAGGAAGATGTGTTTGAGCTGTGGAAGCTAATCACAGTACAGGAGACCTTCGGAAATCACTAAAGTATACTTGGTTTTTAAAAAAGTCCACAAACTCTTGACCTCTGCTGTCCTTCTGTCAATTGAGCCTTAAATCTCACAGAGTCCCTAAGCTTCCTTGTCATTTATTGTGATCATTGCTTATATGTTCGTCACAGAATGAAGCAAATAAAATCAAGAAGGAAGCTGCGGATCTGGACCGTCTAATTGACCAGAAGCTGAAGGACTATGAGGACCTTCGGGAAGACATGAGAGGGAAGGAAAATGAAGTAAAGAACCTTCTAGAAAAGGGAAAAGCTGAGCAGCAGGTTGGTTTGATTTGCCACTGGCCGCATTTCTGGAGGCAACAATTTAAACGACTCAAGGGTGAGCCACGTCTAGTGCGGCCTTTGTGTGTGCATCAGTCCCTAAGCTGTGGCTGTGAGGGGCTTGTCTGTGAGAGGGAAAGGCCGGCCCACAAAGGTTTGTCCTCTGACCTGCCATGCATTTGCAGACGGCCGACCAACTCCTAGCTCGAGCTGACGCTGCCAAGGCTCTTGCTGAAGAGGCTGCTAAAAAGGGACGAAATACCTTACAAGAAGCCAATGACATTCTCAACAACCTCAAAGGTATGAGAGGGTCAGGTAGCAGCAGCGTCTCTGCCTGTCCTCCGCAGAGGCGGTCACTGAGTCACTTTTCCATTTGTATCTAGCATGATTCCCGCTGAACATAACAGTGCGCTAAATTCTATACACCGACTACTTCGATCCAGTAGTTAACCATGGTCTTCTACCATACTTGGTTTAACCTCCATAATCTCTCTCTCGTGTGTGTGTGTGTGTGTGTGTGTGTGTGTGTGTGTGTGCGCGCGCGCGCGCACGTGCATACGTGCATACGTGCATGTGTAGACCTCAGGTTGATTCCAGGTATCTCCTTAATGGGTCTTCTATTTATTGAAGCAAGATCTTTTGGCAAATCTGGAGCTCGAGTATTTGAAAGAAAAATCAGAGTGCCTCTGTTATTTTACCCTGGCATTCTTCAGTCTGCAAACAAAAAGCCATATGTAGGAGGGTGGTCTCGCGTTAGACTAACTCGCGTCCCCACAGTCTGCCTGCTTAGCTGACCTTCAGTGATAAACAGAGACTATCTTTTTTTTTTTCCACCACTGATATCTAATTCTTTGTCTTGGAGAAGCACACCCATCCGGTTCACCGAGGGGTCAATTCATGTTTGGTGGAAATAATCACAGGTTCTATAAGATTAGAGTTGCAAGTGTAGCTTTGGTGTCGGGGTCTGTTTGAACCCCTACCCACAGATTAGCCTTTTGGATTGCTGGTTTCCCATTTGTCAGCAGAGTGTCATACTGCACCCGACACACAGTAGACCCCGAAGACACTGGCTGAAGCAGTGGTGTGCCGGGCCTACATGGCAGTGGCTTTTCAAATAGGAACTCTACTCAGAAGCGGATGTGCAGGCCTGTGACTAGTCCTGAACCCTTCTGCACAGGGATAGGTGTGTTCTGTGCTCTCTGAGGTTCATCTCCAGTTGTTATTCTTTGTTTCCCCAACAGATGTTTGCTGCATAGAAAACAAAATCCAATTGCAGTTTTGTATTCTTTTTGGCAGTTTAATTCAAATGCGTGCCTTGAACTCCTTTTTAGATTTTGATAGACGTGTGAATGATAACAAGACAGCTGCAGAGGAGGCTCTCAGGAGGATTCCCGCCATCAACCGGACCATAGCTGAGGCCAATGAGAAGACACGGGAGGCACAGCTGGCCCTGGGCAATGCTGCAGCTGATGCCACGGAGGCCAAGACCAAAGCCCACGAGGCAGAGAGGATTGCCAGCGCCGTGCAGAAGGTGAGCACTTCCCTCTTCATCAGCCCCTGCTCACACATCTCATGCTCTCTAGACCCCTGAATCCGTGCAGAGTTTGTTCTCTGCAAAACAGATTACAGAAGGGCGTAGGAGGCGCTCTAGGAAAGGGAAGGTGGCTCTGGGTCTTTGGTTTGCTTTGGTCAGCAGTTCCTTCTGTGCCTAGAATGCCACCGGCACCAAGGCCGACGCCGAGAGAACCTTCGCAGAAGTGACGGATCTGGATAACGAGGTGAACATTATGTTGAGGCAACTGGAGGAAGCAGAAAATGAGCTGAAGAGGAAACAAGATGATGCCGACCAGGACATGATGATGGCGGGGATGGTAAGAGCTCCCTGTTGTTGTTCAGAGGCAGAGGGGAGGGTGCTCACTGGGAGAGACCCCCCAACAACGCCTTTTCCATGTGAACTTCGGGTTTGTATTGCATTTTCTGGTCAGGAATTGGGTCAGTAGCTTATGTAGAAGACAAAGAATTTGGCTCCTCTGCCAGGTATTGGTGTTGCACAATTGCCCTGTCCCCAAATCACTCAGTTAGAAGCAAAACATTTCCCTCACAGCTGGAGTTTTAGAACACTTAAAAAAAAAAGCCGTGTGTGTGTTTGTGTGTGTGTGTGTTTAATGTGGCTGAGTAGGTGATTCATACATGGGATAAAATTAAAATTGTTTTAAAAGGAGAATGCATCAAAATCCAGTTCCTTCCTGAGTCCTCCCAGCTGCTCGCTCACTAGGGGCAGAGACCAGGTTCTTCTACAAGGCATTTGAGGAACACTCTCTGCCACTGCACTGAAGCACACCAGCCTCACACCAGCCTCGCACCAGCCTCACACCCGCTTCCCTTGCACACTGTCTGTGGTGCCTGCGCATAGCAGGCCACTGTGGCAGAGTGGTTTTGTGACTAACTGGTACACGGGAGAATGAGGGGCTATTTTTCTTCATTTGGTGTTCTGTTTTGCATTAGAAAGGATTTACGGGGCTGTTTTGAGTTGCGTCCACAGGGTCGGTGAACATCGTCAGCTTGTTTGCTCTCACCCTTGCTGTGTCAGGAAGAGGCCCCCAAAACAGGGCCTTTTGCCGTGGGTCATTTTTACCTTGAGATGGAAAGGACAAATACAAGGTCTGGTGAAGTGACCCCTCTCTATGCACCCAGCTGAACTTTGGGTTTTGTTTTATGAGTCAGGGTGGTCTCCCTGTGTAGCCTTGACTGACCTGGAGCTCTCCCTATAGACCAGGATGGCCTTGAACTCATAGAGATCTTCCTGTTTCTGTCTCCTGCGTGCGAGGATTAAAGTTATGCACCACTGTGATTGACTAAAAAAAACAGCTGAGTTTTTAAACTTTGTGCTGGATTATCCTGCAATTTTTAATGTAAAAATGAGGCTCAAATGGAAATTACCATGAAGCAAACATCAATGTTTCTCTATGGCTTCTCTTTTTAAAATATACTTATTTATTCCATGTGTGTGCATGCACGCACACTGTAACACATGCGGCTGTCCCAGGACAGCTTGTGGGAGTTAGTTCTTTCCTCCACCATGTGGATTTGGGGCCTAGAACTCGGGCCATCAAACTTATTGGCAACTTACCCTTTCAGCCATCTTGATGGAAGCATTGTATTTAAAGCATGTTGAAAAAAGTAGAGAATACATATTTATGAGTTCCAAAAAGGAATATGGGTTTAATTCAAAGAGCAGAAAGAGAATCCACTTTTGTTAGTTTTGGTACATAACTTCTTGGGATCAGTAAGCCATGCCCTCATACGCTATCCCTTTTGTATTTATATAGTTTTGAAAGTCCACCATTCAGTGAGTATTGCCTGGGTTTAATATTTTCTTCAACCAGAAGGATTGTGGTTCTTTCTGGAAGACACCGAAGGCCACAGGTTAAACAGCAGAGTCCTGTGTCCCAGTCCCAGAACCGTCCAGAAGCCCATGCTGCTCCCCGAGAGCAGCTGTGATTTGAACTGAGTTAATAATTTCTTTGTGAAAGCTTTTTTATTTTTTATTTTTTTAAAATTTTCACATTGTTTTTATCCCTAAATGTTTGCTTTGTTTTGACCCCAAAACAAGGAACAATAATTCCTGGTGGGGCATGCAAAGCTCTTTTCTCTGCTGTTGGCTTTGTTGGTGAGAGCATCTGCTTTCTGACGCGTAGATGCTTCCTTTTCCACCGCTGCTTCCTGTGACTCATGCCCAGTATGTTTGTTCAGGTTTCATGGAACTTTCCCAAACATATTTACCTTTGGTTGACTTTGAAAATATCCATTGTGTTCCATGTGTGTGTGTAGTTGACAGAGAATTTTCAGAAAAGCCTTGCTTTGCTTATGAAAACTCTCAAGAATAGGACATCTCTGAATAATCAGGTACCTAAGAGTATCCACGTTGTGTTCCTGTACTCAATCTGTACTTTAAAAATAACCTAATTCTACCTAATGCATTTTATCATATTTTATCACGTGTTTGCCCTAGGTATTCTGGAGTGGGGGGAGTGAGAAAATGAGATAGCGTTATTCTTCTGAATGCATAGATCAGGAAGGGCAGCCAGGCGTAGGAGTATATACCTACAGTCCAGCACTCGGAAGGCAGAGACAGGAGAATCTTATATTTGAGACCAGCTTAGGTTACATAGCAAGACTGTCCAAAACAAAAAACATAGGAATTCTAATTATTCCATGCAGTAGAAGTAACTCCTCCACCTGAAGAAAGACACCACCCCGAAACCTGCAGAGGGTCTGTGACTCAGCACTTGGAAAAGGGGACACATCTGAAATAGGTCTGCTGCCTCACTAAGGGAAATATTTAGAGACAATGAAAACATGGCGTCAGGGGTAGTCATGCTGTTTACTCTCCCCGCAGGCTTCACAGGCTGCTCAGGAAGCTGAGCTCAATGCCAGAAAAGCCAAAAACTCCGTTAGCAGCCTCCTCGGCCAACTGACTGACCTCCTGGAGCAGCTAGGTAAGTAACGGAAGGCTCGCTCCTGCCGGCACCCAGAGTTTTGTGCCGTTCTGGGGTCTGACGCCACCGACTCTGAGTCCACTTACACAGAGTCCTCAACTCATCGATATTAACGTTTCCTTTAGCTCCTGCACAGTTAGGGCTGCTGTACCCACCGTCTTGCCTGGCAGCACCGTCTAGGGCCAGCTGCAACACCACAGCATTGCTGGGCACCAACTCTAGAGTGAAGAGGAATCCAGCCTCATTGAGCTCAGGTGCTCTAGGTGCCATCCCCGGACGCTGCCCCGACTAGGACACCACGGTCTTTACATTTGAAGATGAGCTGCCAGCTGGGGTGTCATTTATGTCCAGGGTTCATTGTGTAGTTAAACAGCCATTTCCCCTTAGTCCACCCTGCTGGTGGGGTTCTATAAGGGGTTTGAAAGGCTCCATGGTAGAATAAAGAATTCTTAGAGCCATGCTCCATTGCTCAGAATCTCTCCATTGCCAACCAGAGAACAGTTTGATGAAGTGAGAACTTTTACACTAAAAGAGAGGAAGACTTTGTTTGTTTTATTTGGTTTCCATGGAAATACAAGCACAAGTCTAGTTTGGTAGAGGCAGATCTCCTTTTAGGACACACAGCCTATTGTCACCAGGCTCCATTTTGAAGGAGTACTATAGCCTTTGAAGACTGGGGATTGTTTCGTGTTGTGTTGTTTGTTTTCTGAGACAGGGTTTCTCTGTCTGTTTCTGGAACTCACTGTAGACCAAGCTGGCCTCAGACTCAGAGATCCAGCTGCTTCTGCCTCCCGAGTTCTGGAATTTGTGTGCCACTGTTTTGTTTAGTTTTTTTTTTCTTAAGACAAATAATATTTTATCTGTCTCAAAGATCAATAATAATAAGTTATGTGCTGGCAGATGACCCTAAAATGGACGTAAGCTAAAGAGAGAGAAGGGAGAAGAGGCAGGCTTTGCAAGCAGGGAGACTGGAACTAGATTGCTGGCTCTATCACCTAGGTTTTAGGTGGGCCAATAAATTCCTGGCGTCTGAGAGTCAGTGAGCTAGCTAGACTGGTCTCAGGAGACTGCATCATCTTTCAAAAGGATCTTATTTGTCTTACTGCGTTTAGATTGAGGCTTTGCTGGCATTATCTCAGCATTTCAGCCTTGGCCATTTGCCATTTTCTATTTTCCTAGTAGTGTCTTAACTTTTACAAACAGGAAGTGATTCCCAAACCAGCGCATCTTCCCTGGAACCTGGGAGTTATGGACATATGCTTCTGTCTTAGAGATTTTTATATTCTTTGATGATACTGAAATGGCCCACAGATTACACATATGACCTGGCAAAGAGGATTGGGTGTTACCAAATGGCCTTCGTAAGCATATGCGGGGTCTAAGATGTGGTAGCTGTGCATTTAGAAAACGTTCTGTGAGGGCTGAAGAGATGGAGTGGGTAAGGCACTTGCTGTGGCGCCTGACAACCTGAGGTCAGTCCCTGGGACCCACATGGTGGAAAGAGAGAACCAGCTCCTGCAGGTTGTCTTCTGACCTCCACATCTATGCCTTGGCATTCATGCAGACACACATGTGTACACACACACACACACACACACACACACACACACACACACACACACAGTAATAAATAATAATAATAAATATTTAAAAATTAAAACATTCTGTAAAAACCAGTTTTCTCAAGAACAAAACTACAACTGTTCTAATATTAATGATCCACTCTGCCTGCCCTTGTTGGCCAGGCCAGCACTGCTTAGACCCTTGAACACAGCACACGCAGCACCTTTGAGCCAGGGAAGCTGCTAGCCTTAGTTTATGACAAAGTTCTCGAGGAATGAGCCTGTTCTCCTTTGTGTCCTTCCTGACTCTGCAGGACAGCTGGACACCGTGGACCTGAACAAGCTGAATGAGATCGAGGGCACCCTGAACAAAGCCAAGGATGAAATGAAGGTCAGCGATCTGGACAGGAAGGTGGCTGACCTAGAGAATGAAGCCCGGAAGCAGGAGGCAGCCATCATGGACTATAACCGAGACATAGACGAGATCATAAAGGACATTCACAACCTGGAGGACATCAAGAAGACCCTACCGTCCGGCTGCTTTAACACCCCGTCCATTGAGAAGCCCTAGTGACGAGAGGGCCTCAAGGCAGTGCCCCCGGAAGGGGAGCCCGTGAGGCCACAGTGCCTTGACACAGAGATTACACTTTTCAGACCCCCCCCCCACCTCTCTGCTGCTCTCCATCACTGTCCTTGTGAACACAAAAAGTCGGAGTTTAAAGAGGAGCAGGTTAAACATCCTGAACCAGGAACAAAGGGTTTGGCCTAATAAAGTCTCTTCCATTCACGTCAGCCCTTTACCCAGCAACCTTACGCCAAGGCAGACCCCTCCCCTTCCCTCCTCTCAACACCAGCAGAACCTATCTCCGTTCTCATGTTTCTATGAAGGAAATGTTTGGCTCCTCATCATAGCGTTGAGATGGCCAGTATGCCCCGTCTGTGGATAACGAAAGTGCCTCCGCATCTTCAGCCTCCTCTTTTAAACAAAAGGAAATAAACATCCTGTGCCAAAGGTATCGGTCATTCAGACGTTGGTAGCCATCCACCAGTCATGCTAGCTGTTGAGTGTAGGACACTGAGCCATCCTGGGAAAGAGTACAGTTATGTGTCCGTCTCCCGGAGAGTATGGCTCAAAGACACCTAGGATTCTGTCCCGTATGAATTGACCAGGAAGATAAACTATTTTCAAATCCATAGGCAGCTGATACAAAGTCTGGATGGGTAGCTTGCACTCATCACTAGATTAGATAGCTTTTGATATTTTTATAAATGGGACTTGATGCAGAAGAAACAGGGATGCGATAACCACTAAATTTTTTTTCCAAGCCTAATTTTTCAAGCTTTGTTAGTGTGTTAGTCTTGGAATTAGTGTTAAGCTATCTGTCAAACAGTTGGTCTCTAAGATCTTGACCAATGGAAGAAAAGCAGATTCCCTCCTCCCCAGATTTTCTGGAACATGAGGTGTAATCAGTATCATTAGGACTCCATCTGTGCTCTCTTCTTCTCTGTTGGAGGGAGGTGTAATGTTTGCCCCTAAGCTCGAATTCTCTTTTTCTAGCGTTCTGTATTTAGAACTCTTCAAAATACATCATTGTTTGCCAGATCCTGGCGGCAAATGCTATCGCTCAGTATTTCACACCACTGCCAGCGCCATCCAGTTCCTGCACTTTGTGGCTCCACCCACTCTTAAGACTGTTCTCTGTACAGAACGGTAAGAACCTTGTGTGGCATTTCCTAGTAGGATTCTCAACCTCAGATCCTCAGCTCTGTGGTTTTCTTAGGACCACACTGTGACAGTTCCTGCCACACGCCCCCTTCCTCCTGCCTACCTGCCTCTGAGATTCATATATAGCCTTTAACACTATGCAATTTTGTACTTTGCGTAGCGGGGGGGAAAGAAACTATTATCTGACACACTGGTGCTATTAATTATTTGAAATTTATATTTTTTGTGTGAATGGTTTTTGTTTATCATGATTATAGAGTAAGGAATTTATGTAAATATTCCCAGGCCTCCCAGGAGGGCACTGTCAGTTCACGGCTTTGCTCAGATTTCCCTCTTGCTAGCACAGGGAACCTATACACCTCCTCCCTTCCCATCGTCTCCTGAGTCATCCCTGCTCCCCAGTGTTGTGCTCTGCCTCTGCCTCCGCCTCGTGTTTGCAGCACCTTCATTGTCTGACCGCAATCTCAGCCTGCTCAGCTCCACAGCCAGGCCCAAGAGGGCACTCAGACCCTGATCATCTGTAGCTCATGCTGTCCTCCATGTCTGCCCCAGAGCAGCCACCAGCTGACCGGGCGAAGTAGTTAGGAAACTTTACTGATGGGACTCTCCCATTCCTGAGTGGGATGGGTCAGTTTTGTAGGGAGCATGTAATGACTGAGCACTTTAGGGTGCCAGGCGCAGCTGATGGCAGAGAGGAGACTCTGTTCAGTCTGTCTCCATCTCTGTTGGGCATACGGAGATCACCAAAATGCTCGGCTTGGCACCCCTGAGGTTCCACTCTTGCTCCTCCGAGGTCTTTTCTGCCACAGCAGAGGCATGGCTCTTCCTCACCAAGTTCATTGCTGATTGGCTAGTTCCTCTGATTAAGTGCTCACCACCGTAACAGGTGCATGTTGGTCACAGTTGCAGGAAAATGGCTGAAACAGACCACCATCATCCGTTGGGTCAGCTCCACTCCAGCAGGGCTTAGGCCATGGTGGGTGGAGTGTTTGGTTTGGTTCATCCTCTCCTTCTGTGTGGTATATTTTTAAACAGAAATTTATTTTTAAAAATGAAAGTTATTTACAAGATAATACCTATTACACTCCTGCAGCACGACCATTGTTTTATTGTATAGTTTCAGTAATCTGTATTTTATGTAATAAAATTGACAGGATGGCTGCTGTAAAATGCCGGGTGTCACACAGAATAGATTGTTTTATTTTTTTTTCCCCCATGGAATTTTCCTCTTGAATCCAACTGTGGCCCTTTTAAATGTGCCTTCACTTTAGCGGTTTGCCTTAATCTCCACAGCCTTCCTCTTCCGGGAGGTTAGTAAAGCGCAACACTTGGCATTTTTCTATGTTTAAAAAAGAAAACAGTATTTTATTTATAATAAAATCTGAATATTTGTAACCCTTTATATCTTGTGTGGCCTGAATGTGGTGCGCGGACATAAAATGTGTTAAGAGCTATAACAGGTGGATGACTGCTCGTAGCTCCTCGGACTGCCGCATCTTCTTGAGAACCAGCCAGTGCTGTCTGCTTTTCATTTGTACTGGGGGTTGAGTTCAGATCTTACAGTGTGCGAGGCAAACTCTCTACCAACTGAACTACATCCATCCAGAATTTTTTAATCCTTTAAGACACGGTCTCCCTGTAGTCCAATTAGGCATTGAACTTGTGGTCTTCCTGCCTCGGCCTCCTGAATAGCTGGATCACAGGATTGGACCACTAGCCGCAACGTTTTGAGGTTTTTTTGTTTTTGTTTTTAACTTCTTAAAATTGTGATCTTCATTGTCATCCAGAATTTATTTTTATTCACAGAGCTAGACTGGGTGTTACTCAACTCTTGTAGCACAGACATGGCCCAAGACCAGAGACGCAGCTGAGGAGCCTGGAAGAGCTGCGGTAGAACACGGGCGAGGTGGCTCGTGTCTGCAATCCCAGCACTCAAGGCAGGATGCTTTGAGACCAGCCTGGGCTACAGAGAGACCTTGGCTCACTGAGCACAGCACTTGCAGTAGAAGCATAAGTCTGGAGATGAATCTCTAGAACCTTCCAAAAGCAGGGCACGGTGGCATACGTCTGTGATCTTTGTGCCCCTACAGCGAGAGGAGAGACAGGAGAATCCCCAGAAGCTTCTACCCACTAGCCTGCCATGTTAGTGGTGAACAACAAGGGAGCCTGTATCGGACAAGGTGGAGGGCAGGGACCAGCACCCAGAGTTGACCTCTGACCTCCGCATGTGCACATACTCACTTGCACTCACATACTGGAATGCATGCACACACAAACACACACATAAATAAAATATGCCACGGGCCTGCCAGCTGCTTTTAATTGACTGAACTTGAGTAGCCGTGCGTATGAGAAGCTGCCTTTCCGTACATAACTGTGTCTAGATGAGAAATGCTCTCAGGCTACGGCAGACTAAAAGGGAAGAGAAAGCCGGCCGCATTAATAGGACGGTGTGCACCTAGCTCCATCCCCAACTGGAGACCAGGGGAGACATTTTGGAGCCAGAAATGGCAGGAAGGCTTGGGGCCTGCAAGTTCTCCCTTTAACTCCTGAGTTCCCTTCCTTGTCTCTCTGGGTCCCTGTGGGTCCTATGCCTCCTTTCCTCCAATCCTAGACTGGTCATAGCAAGGTCCCTGTAAAGGACCAGCGGGCTCTTCTAATTGGATGTCCTCAGGGAAAGCTTTGGAGGCCCTGGTTAGCCTTTGCTGGGATAGTTGTGTGCCTCCCCCTTCTGATTCACAGGGTCTGATTGAGACAGGAAACCTTCTTCTCTAGGGTGGCTGTCTTGGCTTTTCTTAACCTCTTCTCTGCCGGTTCCAGTGCCCCCAGACACTTTTTCCACGGATGCCGCTCTCTTCCCGACATTGTCTCTGTGTGAGGTTAGTGCGGGGTCAGCAGAAGCTCGGCCTGAACAGGACTGTCTGAGAGCTGGGCTGTCCAATGGTGGATTACAGCTTCTGGCTGCTGAGCCAGCACCCAAGAGAAAGCCTCAAGAGGCAAGCTGTGATTTCCATGATTACACGTTCAGCGTGGCGAGAGTGTATGCTGAGACTTGATGCCCCTCCTTGCTACATGCTTCGTGCAGTGCTGTCTCAGCGGGCCGGCCCAGACCAGAAGGCCTGGCCCAAGGCGTTAAGAACTGTCACCCAGGTCTCAGGGCTCTGTAAGCATCTCCAGGACCCTGTGTTTCAGAAAGTGACTTCATGGGGCTGGAGAGATGGCTCAGTGGTGAAGAGCATGCGTTGTACTTGCAAAGTACTGGGGTTCAATTCCCAGCACCCATGTGGTAGCTCACAAGTGCATGGGACATACGTGCAGTCCTAGGGCTCAGAACAATAAAACCATGCCCTCATTACTGTAATTCCAGCACACAGGAGTTTGTGGCCAACCCGGGCTACATAGCAAGTTCTAGGCCAGCCTGGGCTATTTTAGCAAGACTGTCTCCAAAACAAAGATTGGTATAGTACTATTAGCATTTTTTTGTGGGGTTTGGCATATTTTTTTGTTTGAGATAAGGTCTCACTATATAGCTCTGGCTGCCCTGGAACTTAGTCTGTAGACCAGGCTGGCTGGAAACTCACGGGCTGAAATTAAAGGCGCGCACCGCTATACCTGACTCTTTTTTTTTAAAAGCACTTTTAAATATCAGTCTTTCTCTTCTAGGCCCATTTTTAAAGAATAGAGTTTGAAACAGAAAACAAGAACATTAAACATTTATATTCCAAGTTACAGTCAAGAGGTGTATACAATTCAATATAACTGATTTTCCACCCATTTCCCAATGCATAGCTTGTTACTATAGATCACATATAATGTCTATTTTGCAACGTGTTGCAATGCCCTGAACTTCCAAATGAGGTTTTAAAATTTTTCATCCAAATATCCATGTCAGTCACAATATGCAGGGATTTGTTAAGTATTCATGAGATATAGAAAAATAACTTAGGAAAGACTAAGCTTTTAAAACTTTCTATTATGGACTTAGAGAAAAATGTTAAGTGAGATAAACCCTCCAAAACGCCAGACTTCTCAGAATCCCCAAATGTTAACACCTCACTTGGCCCTAACCCTCCCTCTTCAGTACTTTCAATTTCTCAAGCATTCTTTGAGAAAGAAAAACAGAATCATTTGAGAAAACAAAATCCAACACTTCTCTGCATGCTGCCCAGTGACAGCAATTCTCGTATAAATCCAGCAGAATTGTTAGAATGGGGACACTGGCATAGATTCCGCACGCATTATTCAGATGTCACCAGGCACAAGGACGTCCCACAAAGATGCCCTCATCTTAACCCCTTGGACCCGTGAGTGCCTGAGGTTAGCTGGCAGGGAGGAATTGAAATCACTGAGGTAATTAAGTTGATAGGAACGTGCCTTGGGTTATCTGGGCATTATCACATGGCGTCGGCGATGTCACAAAGGTTCCTACAGTGGAACAAGGAGGAAAGGGGGTCGGGGCAATCTGTGGGGGACTCTGCCCAGCGGTGTGGCCTTCCTTGATGGTGGAGGATGAGGAACGTGAGCCCCAGCAAGGAGCTGGAGAAGGCAGGAGTAGGGAAGCCCTGGGACAGTCATTGGAAATCAACAGGGATATCAATGAATCATGGGAAGGCCAACTTGTGTTTCTAGGCAATGTTCCGAGTCGGTGTGCGTGTGAGTGTGAGCACGTGCATGCTGCTACTTGTTCCACCAACTTTAGTACATGTATGGCTGCCAAATGGAGATTTTTCTAAGCCATTGCTTTTTCTACGCTTGTAAATTTATAGTTTATTGCGGCATAAAAGCCTTCATTCTTCCTTCTTTATTTACATTGTTTTAGCTCTGTTTTAGTCAGGTTGCTAACTCCTGTTCTTGATAATTATTTTGATTCTTAATGACCCTGATTTGGCCTTCACAGGAATACCCTGTAGCTAGTTCCTGTGATCTTCCTGGAAGCCCCCACCATTCTGTGTGTGTTCTTCCTTCTGGCACATAAAGACAGTGCGGGCAAATCTTGTGTTTTCCCTCACCTAGTCCTGGACTTGGTCATTTCTACAATGAGAAAAACTAGTTTGGAGTGTTTTGTGTTTTGTTTTGTTTGTTTTATTCTTTAAAAAATCCAATAGGAACAGAAATAATAAAAGACATTTCACTTAAACGAATGCAAAAACTCAACAACAAAATCCTGTCTCAAAAAAACAAAAACAAATAAACAACTCAACAATGAGGGATCTGGGGAGAAAGCTCAGTGGTTAAGAGCACTCACGGCTCCTCTCGAGAACCCACGTTTGCTTCCAGGAGCCGTGGCAGGTGGCCCACAGCCGCCGGGGCTCTGGTGCTGTCTTCTGTACTCTGTGGCTCCCGCACTCACACGCATGTATCTACACACAGACACACATATACACGGATGTATCTACACACAGACACACATATACACGGATGTATCTACACACAGAAACACATATACACGGATGTATCTACACACAGACACACATATACACGGATGTATCTACACACAGACACACATATACACGGATGTATCTACACACAGACACACATATACACGGATGTATCTACACACAGACACACATATACACGCATGCACCTACACGGACACACATATACACGCATATACCTACACACAGACACACATATACACGCAGCTTTTCAAAACTCAACAATGATACTACATTTTAAAACGAATTTGTCAATAGGTATATTGCCTTTAGGAAACATTGCTTAGTCTCTCCCCGTAGATGAATCTGTCTTACGCTTTTTTGACAAATATTTTGCTCTTAGAGCCTAGTACCCTTGGGTTTTTACACTCTGATGGAGTCAACTGGAAATTTTATTTAAGTAGGGAGAATAGCAAAAACAAAGAACATAAGAAACAGTACAAACAAAAACAAAGACATATTCCCTACAAAGCAGAAAGACATGCACAACCCAGTCAGCAGATGCACGGGGAAATGCTTACGTGTGATTATGTAAATATGTGTGTACACATATACATGCATACATATGTAAAGCAAATGCCTGCATTCTAATTATGTGAAGTCTGTGAAGCACAGATCTTACCTATAGGAAAGGGAATGTGTTTAGCTGTGGTTCTCAACCTGTGAGTCGTGACCCTTTGAGGTCACATATCAGACATTTACATTACAGTTCCTAAGAGTAGCAAAATTACAGCTATGAAGTAACAACAAAAATAATGTTATGGTTGGAGGCCACCCCGACATGAAGAACTGTGTTAAATGTCTCAGTATTAGGAAGGTTGAGAACCCCTGGTCTAGAGGAAGCTTGGAGTCAGTGATCCAGGTACAAAAATACTCGGGCAGAGATTGTTAAGTGCAGCTGAGAAAGCCAGCCAGGGTTTCCCCGGCTCCTTTCTTCCTGCGAACTGAAGGTGCAAGCCCTAGCTCCGTGTCTACTCCCAGCAGCGCCTGCTGCTCCCTGGGTTCAGCTCAGGCGTCCACCCGCAGCAGAGTCTGTCCCTCTGCTTGTTTCCCGTCTTCCAGGTGTGAGCATCTGTTGCTCCCTGCACAGTGTGATGCTGCCATCTCACAGGGCCGAGGCTAACAGGGTGGGCTGGGGTATTTGAAGCTTTTACTGCCCATTTGAGGCCTACTTACTGGGTCCTACAGAGATCTTGCAAAATTCTGAAACAAAAGTCAGTTACCGAACTATGGCTGGCCTATTAATGTAGCCATGGTTTTTTTTGTTGTTCTTGTTGTTTGTTTGTTTTGTTTTCGTTTTGTTTTAAGACAGGGTCTCAGCTAGCCCACGGCCTCAGACTTGATCTGCAGCCAAGGATAGCCTTGAACTGATTCCTGATTCTCCTTCCTCTACTTCTAGAGAGCTGGAATTATAAGTACATTCCATCATGCTGATTTATTCTTTACTGGAGATTGAACCCAAGGCTTCATGTCTGCTAGGCAGACACACTCTAGCAACTGAGCTACCTCCTTAGTCCAACTGCCAGGCTTTATCAATCATTTTTCTGTCAGGCATGGTGGCACACACCTTTAGTCCCAGCACTCAGGAGACAGAGGCAGGTAGATCTCTGAGTCTGTGGCCAGCCTGATCTACAGAATGAGTTCCAGGACTGCCAGGGCTACACAGAGAAACCCTGTCTTGAAAAACCAAGAGAGAGAGGAATGAATGAATGATGAATTTCCTCCTGAGGATAAGAGTTGCTCAAAGTCCATTCCAAGAGAAGCTGGCCCCAGGATAGGATAGACTGGGTTTTTGTGCTTCGTCCTTACCATATGGACCATGACTTACTTGGCTGGTTGGTTCTTAGTTCTCAGAGCATGAAAGAAAAGAGAGTCAGATCAATTCACGTAGGGTATGCTCTTGAAATAGGGAAAGCCACTACCACTTAAGCATGTCCAGGGAAGTTCTGCCTGCCTACATCTCCTGCAGCTAGGAGGGCACAGACTTAGACGGCAGTTCCTCTGACAGGTAAGGATGTGCGCTTGCTACAGCTAGGAGGGCGCAGCTTGATAGGAGCTCACCCCCGGTGGGCAGGAGGTGAAACAGTACACAAAGCTTACCACAGGCAGAGCAAATGGCCTGGCCCACAAATCATATGACCTGAGTTCCGATCCCTGGAGCCCACATAAACAGCTGCGTGTGGAAACGCACATCTGTAATCCCAGCCCGTCTTTGGGAGATGAGAAATGGAGACAGGGAGATCATCCAAAAGCTCCAACCACCTGGCCTGCAGGGCGGCAGAAACAGCCACAGGACTAGCTAGCCTGCAGGGTGGCAAAAACAGCCACAGGACTAGCTGGCCTGCAGGGCTGCAGGGCGGCAGAAACAGCCACAGGACTAGCCGGCCTGCAGGGCTGCAGGGAAGCAGAAACAGCCACGGGACTAGCTGGCCTGCAGGGCTGCAGGGCGGCAGTGGGAACAGCAAAAGAGGCCGTATTGCAAGGAAGGTGGAAGGTAAGAACAGATGCCCAAAAGTGGTCCTCTAACTTCCCCATGCATAGACAGGCTTAACTTCTGCATGCTCTCTCTCTCCCTATCCATACTAATACCATGCAGCACACACACGCACACACACAAACACATACACACACACGCACACACACAAACATATACACACATACAAACACCACACACGTATACACACACACATGTATACACACACACACACACACACACACACACACACACACACACACTGGGCAGAAAGAGGTCCATGCACTGTGTTACCCTCACAAGGAAACTCCCGTCTATGAAGTTACTATATGTGTTTTAGGCTACAAGGAAGCTGGGTCCTTGTTCCCCTCCTGCTCCTGCATCTGCCGGCCTCCGTCACTGGGTGTGTCCATGACTATACTTCCCTTCTGCTGCAGACACCTCAGCCACTGTCTAGCCAGGCTAACCTGTTTGGTGTGCTCAAGGGATGACGATGAGGGTGTGGCTTGGAGCTGACGGTGGCCAGAGGCTACAGAATCAGACCTTTGCCAGGGAGGAATGAGAACCCCCAGGCACACGCTCACTGCACTGTGGTGAACCGCTGGACTGGGCATGAAACCAGTCCGTCTCAGGAATGGAGAGGCAACAGTGGATTAAGAAAAAGAGCACTTCCTAAACAGGAAGTCCAACCGCCCTTCCTTCACCTCACTGTAGACCAGAAACAGTAGTTGGGGTTGTGTACGAGTGCAGTGCTGCCTCCCCCTGCCCCCAGCCAGCTTCGAGCATCCCCTGCACACAACAGAACTGAACAGGAGGCACGTCCAAGCTGGACCTGCTGCTAGGTTCACTTTTATTAAAACCAAACAACCACAACTACTAAACAGTGCTATTCCAAATAATTATGAGGATAGAACTCTTAAGCCAGCTGTGCTGAGGCTCTTTGGTTCTTTTTCTAGAGCTGATGGGAAATCCAGGATAACAATTCTGTTTCGTGTTTCTAGACCCCATTACACCAAAGGCTCAGGGCTACCCATGAGACAGTTATCCTCCATAGTAACACTGGGGAGAATATTCTAGGCAGAAGTCACTGAGAGAAAACACTGGGTTTTATTTTGAAATACATATTTTGAAAATAATTGCATATATTATTTTTATGTATTATATCATTTGATATATGTTATATATTATTGTACGTATTATTTTGAGATATATACATGTCATTGTCAGAGAGAAGATCTTGTATAGTAGCCAGGCTGGTTGAACTCATTACAATCCTTCTGTCTCAGTCTGCCTGGTGCTGGATTTGCCGTCATGTGTCATCATGCTCCAAAGAAAGCACTCTTTAAAGACTAGGGCATCTTGATTTCCTTTTACCAAAGAAAAAATACTTTTACAGTTGCTGATTGGGCATGAAAATAGTACAAGCATGCCCACCCAGCATGGCAAGAGTCTTTCTACGACTTTGGAGAGGCTGGCCACCTGAGAGCAATTAACTGATTTTATCTAGGCCCCCACCAATGCGTGAGGTAAGAGAACTCTCATCTGTTTATATACACATTCTTATGCTGCATAAATCTGCAGCAAGTTTTCCTTAACGACTCCTAAGTGTCTAAGAACGCACAATGACAACTCCCTCTGAAAAGGCACTGTGAGAGGCGATGTCTTACTTGATGGGATTGTTGCAGGGTACAGACCAGACCAGAATCCCACCCTATGGACCAGAAATCACAGTGAATAGGAACAGTAAATGGGAGAGATGAAGAATACAGCCCTGGGAAATGGAGTCTCCTAGAACAAGGCACACATTGTATAAAATAGTGAAAAACTGTTTTAAAATCTCAGTGTGGGGGCTAGTATTATTCCCATCATATAGATGAGGAAAGTAAAGAACAAAGAGGCACCATTGTGTACCAGGGTCCTAATGTGGAAGCTATGGTGACGTGACTGGGGCCTTGAGGGGTGGGGTGTGGAGTGGGGCACACGTAGTAGGATCCTGGGTCCATTATAAGAGCTCTGGCTTTTCCTCAGAGTGAGTTTGAAGGCCACGGGAAGCCACGGTGACAAGTGAAGACATGACCTGAGTTATATCTAACAGGAGTAGGCAGGCGGCTGTGTTGGCAGAAACCAAAGGAGGGGGAAAAGCCGGAAGATGAGATCAGAGCTTGGGTGACTAGGATGGAGGCAGGAGGAGGTGGTCCAGAGCTGCCTGTCATCTGAAGCTAGAGAGAATAGCAAGGTTTACTCTGAAAGAAGGAGAAGGGTCAAGAATGATCCTCAGTTCTGGGAGCGTACGTAGTTAAATACTCACATAAGCACATATATGCGTGCATGCATATATATTAGACTGAGCGACCAATAGAATGAAAACTGAAGCTGAAGTCGGGGAGCCTAGAAAGCAGAAGCTCGGCCTTGTACATTCCCAGGAGAGGTTAATGACCAGTCCAGAGGGACATTGCAAGCCGGGGGCTGGATAGAAGGGCGCAGAGAGCAGAAAAGCCATGCAGTCTGTCCCCAAACACAGTCTTGAAGACCATCAGGTGGCACGTTCAAACTCATGGAGCCAGGTGGGAAAACCAAAGGTGTGATGGCAATAGAGAAGAGGAGGGGCTTAAGGCCAGAGCCTTGGGTGCCTGCTTAGATCTGTGCTCAGAGAAGAAGAGGGGAAGGAAAGGAAGGATGTGATGGAGGAAGAGCTGGAAACCGAGAAGGCATTTTAAGGAGAACAAGTGATCAATTGCGTCAAAGGGTGCTCCTCAGTGTGAGAGGATGAGGGGTTTGAAGTGGCTCCTGGGTTTGCACGGAGGTCCTTGGAGACCTCAGCAAATGCAGCTTGGGTGGGGGAGTAGAGACAGTTCTAACTGCAGTGGTGGAAAAGGTCTGGATTTGTTGTTTGCTTGTTTGTTTTGGGGACAGAGTCTCAACTGTGTAGCTGTGGCTGGCCTGGAACTCTCTATATAAACTGACCTCAAACTCACAGAGATCTTCCTACCTCCGCCTCTGGAGTGCCGGGGTTAAAGGCGAAAACCGCGAGGAGAGAGTTCTTGAAGTCTATTTGGTTTCAAGAATGATGAGATGCTAGACACAGTGGCATATACATGTGATCCAGCTCTTGGAAGGGCAAGGCAGGAAGATTCCAAGTTCAAGGGCAACCTGGGAATCACAGTATGATACTGTCCAAGGGAGAGAAGAAGGAGAAAGAGAGGGGGAGGAGGTGAAAGAGCAGATATGAGGGTGTTCCACGGCTTGTAGTCCCCATTGTCTTGAGATATCACTGAAGTTGGGGGCCCAGAATGAGCACAAACCCTGGAGGTGGTGACTGACCCCAGGTTGGGAAGGGGCTCAGGAAGCGGTACTGCCTAGGTGTGATCACAAAAGGGAATGACCGAGGGTGGGTGCGGTCACAACGCTAGGGAACTTAGTTCAGCGGGCACACTTTTCTCTCTTTTAATACTTGAAGGGACTCCGGTGACTCAGAGTGAAGTTTTGCTTCTCAAATGAAGCCTAATGAAATCTTTACCTCCTGGAAACCCACAAGTCGTGAATGACACATTGTGACACAGCGTGGCTCTTAGCATCCTGTTTGCAAATACAACGGGAATTCTTGGTGAAGCTGATGCAGAGAGGGTGACTTTGAATCCCAAATGAACACCAGTGTACGTCCCAGGGGTTGGTGAAGTATATTTGAGTAACTTCTGCTAAGCCCAGTGCTCAGGAGAGAATATTTAATCACCGGATTTCCTCTTGTGGTTGCCCTACGCATTTGGCTGGACCTCTTGAGAAAGTTGGGAAACCACGTGTTCATGAAACCTTAATTTGATTGGATGTTTCTCAACCAGTTTAGAAGGAAAATATCTTATGAATATAAACTCCTTTTATATTTATGAATATAAAAAATACAATCTTATTTTTTTTTCAAAAAGAGCTGTCCTAACTTTCCAAGTGAGGACCAAGAGTTAGCAGAAGTATTACCAACATTGTATTAACAGTGCTGCTGCAGAACAAAACACAGTGGTTAAGATGGACCCAGAGACAAAGTCCCCTGAAAGATGACAATGGGCATTTGTTGTGTGTTATGGGGACACAGACACACTTTCAAGTCTACCTGTGAAAGTGAAGAGCCACACTTTAGAAAAACCACTCACTGGGGTTTAGTTGATCTGAAACCACACCTTGACCCCCATGTCTTTTTCTTCGAAACTTCTGTTGAATTAAGGTAGTTCTGTCTTCACTGTGCCCACAGGTAGAGGACATGTACGGGGTTCTGAGTCAGCTACAACCATTCTTTTTAAGAATAACCTCCCAGCTATCTTTGGGGCTCTTTGAAGAGCTGTTTGTTTGTTTTTTTTTTCCTTTCTTCCTTTTCTTCCCCCTGGTCCCACCTTCTGTTTATACTTATACTTATGTGCGCTGGTGTTGTGTCTGTGTAAGGTGTCAGGTCCCCTGGAGCTAGAGCTACAGACAGTTGTGAGCTGCCATATGGGTGCTGGGAATTGAACCCCAGGTCCTCTGAAAGAGCAACCAGTGCTCTTAACTGCTGAGCCATCTCTCCAGCCCCCCTTCTGTTCATTTCAACGACCTGAGTTCATAGGTCAGAATGAAGGCCTGTCTCCTTCAGGTGAGGTGAAAGCAGAGCAAAACAGGGCAGGAGAGGAGTCAAGGCTGCCACTGCTGGGGAATGTGGCTGTTACAGACCAAAGGATGGGTGGCCTTCCAAAGGATGTGTCCTGGTCCCCGCAGTGCTGTTCCCGGGTGCGGCAGGAGTGGAGGGGCTCACTGGGCACAGCAGGTGTTGTTTGTTTGGGGGTAAGCCTTGGAGAAATGTGCGGGTGCTGTCTCCTTCTGTGAGCCTAAGCCTTAAAAAATTCTTCTTTATTTTGTGTTTTAGGTGAGCAGATGTTTTGGATGCATTTATGTCTGCGCCACAGGCAGGCCTGGAAGTGGGCACCCGATTCCCGGGGACTGGAGTTACAGACAGTTATCAGATGTCATGTGGCTGCTGGAAATAGAACCCTGGTCCTCTGGAAGAGGAGACTGCTCTTAATCCTGAGCCATCTCACCAGCACCCTTTGGGAGAAAACTTTGAGTCACTTTCAGAGAAAAAGAAAAAGGAAGAAAGGAAAGAAAGAAGGAAGGAAACCTGGTAGAATGGAGATGATGGTTGGATGTGGCCTGACAAACGTAGAAAGAAACTTTACAGGCACATCCCACCGTGATCTCCCATTCCCCCTTTTCTTTCTTTTTCCCGACCATTCCTCCTTCCCTCCTTTTATCCTCCTCCTTTTCCTCTTTTCTTTTTACGCAGTATCTCACGACACAGTCCCAGCTGGAACTTGCATTCCTCCTTCGGCTTCCCAAAGGCTGGGATTGCAGCAGGCATGTGCTAGCATGCTTGGCCTCTCATTTTCTTATAAATGAACAAACCCAAACATACTCTTTCTAATTTTAAGCAGATTCTCTCGAAGGAAAAGTTCAAGCAGATTTTTAGCCGTTTGGCAAATTACAGTGACGCCGAGGTGTGGTTTTTATGCTCAGGTTGCTGCTGGCGTGCGCGCTAATGCTAGGCCCACGCGTGTTTTGGGAGCAGCATGAAGATAGTCTCCTTCCTGAGTCGACACAGGACTCCTGCCAAAAAGGGTGCCGATGGCCTGAAACACCGAAAGCACATTTTCAGACAGGCAGAGGCACCAGTTCAAACTCGCCAGAGATGCTTTTCCACCTGGCTCATAGCTATTCATTCGTATTGGTTTTGACCATCCTACCTGTTTGGTTGTTTTAATTCCTTATTCCTTTTCAGCTCTTTCCATATAAGGTTAGCAAAGGGATCGCTGACTCCGAAGCTGTCATTTGGGACAATTAACGAAAAGATTAATTTAGCTCTTAGAACTAAAAGATTAATTCAGCTCCTAGAAGCCTGTGTTTTGCCATCTGTGTTCTCTCCATGCCCAGCTCCAAGGTCCTCCAAACACTAATGCTTAATGATGGAAAATTCCACCAATTTGGAAGACAGTGGCTTTAGATTTGTTTCCAGTGGTGTTCAGTAAAACTAAAATCAGTTAGTCTAGCAGAGATGAGAGGAGGAAAAAAAATGACCTGAGTGGGGAAAAAAAGATAAATTTCTCCTGCCAAAGAATCACAAATAATTTTATGCAGATATTCTACCCTCAAGGAGGTGGGGGGATGGGTCCCACTCTCAGGTGTAGGATCATGGGGGGTTGGGTGGGAGAGTCATAGTTCACATGACAGAGATGAGCCGCTTAGAAAGTTACATACCGGACTGTGCCAGCTCTGTAACAAGGAGATGGCATGGGCACTTACTTCGTCACAACGGTGACAAATTTAGAGCTGTCCTAACCAACAGAGAGCTAAGGAGATGTGGCACCTAAACATCTCGTGCTGTCCTGTACGGGATTCAGGGCAGAGAAAGGACACTGAGATGCGTAGCTCAGCGGCAGAACGCAAGCTTAGAGCGCTGGGGTCCCAGGCTCAAGTTCCAGCCCACAAGCAGGAAGTATATGGGGTTAAGAAAATGAAGACAATTTTAATGCAGCATACATTTGGCTCCAGTGTTGGCTTGTTAATCATAACATGTAGGCATCTTAATGCAAGGTAGACCAGGAGACTGGATATGCATTATATGGAACTCTGTCTTATATCCCCAGGGCTTTTTTATATATAGCTGCTAAAAAAAAAAAGTAACAATAAAGTCTGCACTAGGCTGGTTGACAAAATCCTGTCATCTAAGCTAAAGACTGAGGCAGGGGGTTGAAAGTTTAAGATCTAGGCTGCGGCAAAGCAAAGTTAGCCCAATCTAAGAAATTAAACCAGTCCTTAACTCATACTGTTTTCATTTTTAAAAAGGATCAGGGGAGCAGCTGAGGATACAGTCCAGGGGTAGAGCACCCTGCTGGTGTGTAGGCGGGCTGGGTTCAAATTCTATTTAAGAAAACACTACTCAGCTGAAAGACGCGGCCCTGCTCTCACTGAGTGAGGGCGCAGGAAGTCTGGCCACGGACTGGACAGTTCTGGGTGCTCCGCCTATGTAAGCTAGCTGTACTGTGGACAGTTGGCACTCAAGCTCCGTGTGTGTTTTCTGCCATCGTCATACTCGCCAGCACTGTGAAGTCGGCAAGGGTTTTATCAGCATCGTTTCATCACAGTGCAAACGCGAACTGGAGAAGTTAAGGGTGGCGCTCGGGTCTGCCTTGCCTAGAAGAGCAGAACTGGAACCCTCACCCCAGACCTGGCCCAGAGCCCGCCCCCCCCCATCTTCTGTGCAGACCCCTTCCCCAGTCCCTCCTTCTCTTCCTGCTGTTTGGGTGAGTGGGGATATCTTCCTCTCCTCCACAGAGATTACCTTCAGGTGATGAACAGCAGAGTTTATGACCCTGGTTTTGCTATGCTGTGTAGGCTCCAAACTGGAACAATGGAGGTGGGTGGGGGCAGCCAAACCTGATTAGAGCGGTGGGATTCTGCTGCCAAACCCCATTCCGTGGTCAGTGCTAACTCTAAACCTAACTGGCATCCACCTCTTGTCTTGGAAACAACCCGACCTGGGGCAGTTTCTCTAATGAACACCAGGGATCCCGCAGGTGTGTGTGTAAATGAGGCTTAGAGAAGCTCAGCAGGCTTTCCTAGCCCTGCGCCTCAGAAAGGTTGGCTCCCTTCTGTTTACAAAATAAACTGGAATTGTATGTGCCAGTCCAAGAGTGGAGAGGTAGGTCCCCTTTCATGTCAGCAAGAGTTTTTAGAGACTTGCATGCACCGAGTTATTGAAAACAGCAACCTCAAGCTCTGCCTTTCCCACAGACTTCCTAAAGCAGAAAGTTCACAGTTTATAAAGATTTTTAGAGAGGTTAGTCCATAAAAGGTCTATTCAGTAACTTCGTAAGTAAAGGGGCTGAAAAAACAACACCTCTGTTATGACTTCCCGCTGGAAAAGCCCAGATCAGTTCAGACTTCAAGCAGGGAAGGTACTGCCTCCAGGACGCGCGCAATGCTTGAAAGACTCTGGGCCAGGGCATGGGGTACTTGGGACAGTGACAGGCCATTCTCTCTCTCTCTCTCTCTCTCTCTCTCTCTCTCTCTCTCTCTCTCTCTCTCCTGTGTGTGTGTGTCTGTCTGTCTATCTTTCTGTAGTCTCTCTCTTTCTCTGTCTCTATCTCTCTGTCTCTCTCTCTGTCTCTCTCTCTCTCTCTCTCTCTCTCTCCTGTGTGTCTGTCTATCTATCTTTCTGTAGTCTCTCTCTTTCTCTGTCTCTCTGTCTCTCTTTCTCTGTGAGACTGATTCTCCACAGCATCTCCCCATATACTCAGATTGCCTTTTAAACCACAACCCTCCGTCTGCCTCTGCCTCCTGAGTGCTGGGATTACCACTCTGTGCCATACCCAGCTCTTTTTTCTCTTTCGCTCACTTTGTTGGTCTGTGTTCCTAATGTTTCCACAGTGAAAACGTATTGCCTCTCTCACAATGAAAATAAACAAGAAAGGCCAGGCCAGCAGACAAGGTGGACTGCTGTTTGGGCAGGGAGTTTATCTCCTGGAAAATCATTGTGGGAACATGTGGAGGGGACATTATACCTGGACAGACTGGGCATCGCCAAGCAGCCCTTCCTGATTCTGGAGGCCATTCCCCTGAGACAAACCTGATACCCCCCGAACAATGTTGCCCTAATTCTAGGATGATTTCTTTTGTGATGGCAGCAGGGCTCTGAGACATGCCACCTAACACCTGGTACGCTGACAATCCCACAATCAGTTTTAGTAATTTGGTTCCAGGGTACAAGAACAAAACCCCAACTAAACCAAACCAACAACTACTGAAGATGATTCTAGAGAAAACACAGAGCTGAGGCTGAAGCAGAGGCGCAGTGCAGGTCCTGACTCCAGTCGGGGGCTGGGGGTGGAGAAATGAACTTCAAAATCAAGAGCCTTTATTCCAAAGCTGGTTTGTCTACTGCTTCTTTTTAAACTCTTCCTTGAAAAGAACAAGAAAACGAACCACCTTCGATACCCGTGTTAATTCCTACACTACATCCTTCTCTTGTTGCATAGTGCCTGTAACATCTAGGGATTTACGGCAGTTCAGAGTGGTCCAGGTTAGCCTATGGCAGGGATTAGACAATTTTCAGCTGCACCATGTATGCGGCCTTATGGTCTCTGCTGCAAGTACTGAATTCTTTTGAATACAGAGCAAATGTAGCCACAAGGAGTGGAAGAGGATGGTCATGTTTTAATAAAGGTTTCCCAGAGCGTCTGTCAGGCAGGATGTGGGTCTCTGGCCACAGCTGATCAGAACCATTCTTCTATCTCTCTATCCCAGGGGTCTGGAGACCCAGGCTTATGCCAGTCAGCACAGAGCATCCTCTGATGGGATCACTGGTCCTGAACTGTGCATAGGATGGATGGCCCATGGAGGAAGGGGAAAGGCTTTTGTTTGATGTTTGTAGACAATGTTTGATGTTTCTCACCTAAGTGAACAAGGAAGTGTGGAATCCTGAGGGCTACCAGCAAGCAGTCGTGGAGGCAGCCCTGCCTTTAGGATTTCTGTTAGTTAAATACTCCTACCCCAGCTGACATGAGACTTTAAAATAAGTTTATGATTCTCAAAGTTTGAAAGAACTGAAATGAGTTAGAAAATACTGCCATTAAATTTTCTTCTTGTCCTGAAAAGCAGTAAAGAAAAATCAATATGAGTCAGCAGGGTACGGTGGTGCAGACCATAATCCCAGCAGGAGGAGACAGGAAGGTCACAAGTTCAAGGTCAGCCTGAGCTACACAGTGAGCCTTTGTCTTAAAAATAAACACAACCTAACTAACAAGCTCTAAGATAACCAACCTGCTGGTGGTTGATCTTGGTGGTCAGATTGACTGCACCTGGAGTCATCTAAAGTGCAAGCTGCTGGTCACTCCTGTGGGAGCCATTCTTGATCAGATTATCTGAAGCAGGAAGACCCACCGCACGTGTGGGTGGCACTTTCTGTGGCAGGCCAGAGAAAGGGACTTGCTTTTTTTTTTTTTTTTAATTTTAGACAGGGTTTCTCCGTGTAGCTTTGGAGCCTGTCCTGGAACTTGCTTGTAGACCAGACTGGCCTCAAACTCACAGAGATCCACCCGCCTCTGCCTTCTGAGTGTTAGTACTAAAGGCATGCGCCACCATTGCCGGGCAACCTCCTCACTTGAATGGCAAGCTCACCTATCCCGCTGTTGCAGCATTCTCTCACCAATATTAAAATCAACTTCTTTGGAATTCGGCATAGACCAAAGACGAGGAGATCTCCAGAACTCCTCCAGGCCTTCTGTGCAAAATGGACTACCATGACACCCAGCCTTGTGGGCTGTATTCAGCCCTGCCAGATTTTAGGCCGCTCCAATATGAGACAACCATTGTTGGACTACCTCGATACATCTTGTTATCCAGTGTAATAACACAGACACAGACACAGACACACAGACACAGACACACATACACACACACACACACATTCTATCAGCTCTGTTCCTTTAGTGGAGACAATCAATACACCAATTAATTCACTAACTATACTGGTATAACTCTTTTTAATGAGGCCCATTTAAGGATGTTAAGTTTTCATGAAATGACCTTCATGAAACAGAAACACTGGGCACTAGGACTTCTTTCTCTGTCCCTCCCATGTCCCCTCTCTCTGAGTCTTCAGGGCAGATCTCATAGGTCTCATCCCTTGCAATATTTTCTATCTGTCTATCTATCTATCTATCTATCTATCTATCTATCTATCTATCTATCTATCTATCTACCATCTATAATCTATCATTTATCTGTCTATCTATCTATCATCTATAATCTATCATTTATCTGTCTATCTATCTATCCTCTATAATCTATCATTTATCTGTCTGTCTGTCTGTCTGTCTCTTTGTGGCATAGGCTGTCCTTGAGCTCACTACAGAGTAAAGATTGTTCTGCATCCACCTCCTGAGTGCTGGGCTAGCAACCATCCACGACCACACCTGGCTTCCTTTTGCAATCTTTAACTTCTAAACATAGGCCATATTTTTCTTAAGCAACACCTCATTTTGAAATATAATTTTTCTCACACCATATTTATTTCAGTTGCACACCATCATTTTATATTTATTTTAATCTCCCTTCATTGTAAAAATGAATGAGTTCACTTTACTTAAAATAAGAAAACTCGGGCTTTAGAAATAGTTTTTCCTCTAATAAGGTCAAATCTGTATAGTATTAACTCAGTAATCTTGTTAACATTCTTCAGGGGTAATTTAGATAAAATATAATTTCCCTCATCACATTAATGTTTAACATGCTCTGAAGAACAGTGAGTGATTTCAGTTCATAAAGTAAACAGCAAACGTCCGTAGTGTAGGCGGACATATTTTCCCACCCATCGGTTCCCAAACAACCAATAAAGAGACTTAATATTACTTATAAATGCTCAGCCAATAGCTCAGGGTTGTTACTATCTAAGCTATTTTAAATTAATCCATAATTCTTATGTATCCTCTGCCACGTGCAGGTACCTTCTTTCAACACTGGACGTTCATCTTGCTTCTTTCTGTGGCTCTCTTGACTTCCCTCGGATTCCACCCTCCTTCTTCCCAGCATGCTCAGTTTGGCCCTTCTGCCTAAACCTTGTCCTGTCCAGCTATTGGTCCGTTAACTTCTTTATTAAATCAGTCACAGCGACATATATTCACACAGTGAAACGGCATATTCCACGATATAGTCCATTCATTCCAACAGATGATCCTGAAGGTTGGCTTAGAGAGAGGCTTTGCGGCCGGAGCTTGGGGCTGCATGCTCACATCTTAACCAATGAGCCAGGGAGCAGAGACAAGAGGCAGCACCTGAAATAGGGCTCTGCTACAACCCGCAAGGCCTGCTCCTCCAGTGACCTACCCCTGCAAGGCCCTACCTCCTAGAGGTCCCACAGCTTCTCAGAAACGTTATTGCCAGCAGGGATAAAATGAGGGGACATCTCACATCTAAGCCATTAACACTTACTTGTGAAGAGATTTTTCTATATAGAACTCAAATTTTATACACATATATAATATATATACACACATGTACAATTTTTAGCATAAATAAAATCCATTCTAAATTGACCTTAGGCATATAAGATGTAATCAATTCTGAGCTAAGGGTTGCAGAACAAAGTAGCTACTTTCTGTTGACTTTCACAGAGCGTCTATGTAACTTCCAAAGGATGGAGAGTTGTCTCAGTCTTATAAGGCACATGCTGCTCTTCTGGAGGACCCAGGTTGATTCCTAGGACCCACGTGGCAGCTCACAACTGTCTGTTACTCCAGTCCTAGGGATCTGATACCCTCTTCTGACCTCTGTAGGTAACAGGCATGCACATGGTGCACTTACATCCATGTAAGCACAATAATCACACACATAAAACAATAAAATAAAACTAAAAAAAATTAAGTAACTTCTAAGGGTTATATGTTAATAGAGGACTATTAATAATTAAAGTTAATAGAGGTTATGTTAATGAGCAAAGATATTTATAGCTTTGATAAAGCAATGGCAAATTTAATTTGTTGTCTTCATACAACAAAAATCAAACCATTAAAACAATTGTCCAAATCATTCAAACTTATAATAAATTTACCTAAAATAACTAAATCCTCCAGGCAAATGTATCACTTTGGTTTAAGTCATTGGAATCACTGAATTAATTCTCTTAAGAATTCATCCAAATAGACAATTTGAGTCTGGGCGAAAATTTTAAAGTAAAAATGTGTCTCTAGATTCTCCTCTGATTGTAGCTCTCTCTATAATTGCAGTGCAGAGGGGCAGCTTCACCTTTGAACCCAAATCAGGTCCAGTCTTCCACTAGGCTTCCTGCAAAAAGCACCATCTGGGAATGTTTGGGGATTTCTGTGCAACCCAGTCCTGGAAAAGTTGCACCCTATGATATAGCCACTAAATCCTTGCGTTCTTACAGACTGCTCAGGCTCCTTCCAAATGCTAAAAATACCTTCCAGTTATTTTAAGGACTTAAGTGGAGTTGTTTAAATACAGTGCTCTAACATCTGGATTAAGGTATCAGACTCAGAGAAAACCACTCAAGAGCCGACTGGATAAGATAAAGGATGTTGCATAAGATCTGACATCGTTGTGCATCAGGGAGTGACCGGAGGTAATGTGGGAAGGCAAAATGTATCCTCTGTAGACGGATCTTGTTTATTGTTGATTTTGGGGAGGACAGTCCTGTAGAACATCATGTATGTAATGGAGATTAGACATTTCTTCTTTTACTTGATATGTAACTCAAATTTTTCCTTGTTGTTGGAGAAAGATATATTTATCCAGTAAAAAGCTGAACTGTTTTGATATTGTATTCTAATAATGACTCTAAAGCAGTGGTTCTCAACCTTCCTAATGCTGTGACCCTTTTATACAGTTCTTCATGTAGTGGTGACTCCCCCCCATAAAATTATTTTTGTTGCTACTTCATAAATGTAATTTTCCTACTGGTATGAATTGTAATATAAATATCTATGTTTTCCGATGGTCTCAGACAACCCATGTAAAAGGATTTGGTCAACCTCAAAGGGGCAAAAACCCACAGGTTGAGATCCACTGCTCCAGACCGAGCTATTGGTATGGATTTGTGAAGGAGCCTGACAACCCCAAAATAAGAATATTAATGGCATGTGCTTTGTGGGGACGGTGGCAAGGAGCACACCCTTTCATGCCTGTGCAGGCTGTGGGCACATCAGTATCCGGTACAGTCTGCCTGGCTTTATCAACTGTCAACATTATTGCGATGAATTTAAAATGTGTCCAGTGTTTCCTATTTAAGCAGAGGATTGGACTCTTAACTATGACAGAGAGTTTCAGATTTAATCATTCAAGCTAGGAATTGTGGAAATGCTTTTCATTGAAATTTAAAACCACGCTTAGAAAATATCCTTTTCACCTTCCGTGGGCAGGGGCGGGACTCTGATGAAAGGGTGGCCCCACTTCCAGCTCTCCTTGCTAAGCCTGCAGCGGTCAGTTCTGACCCCACACGTACCCCATGGCAGCACAGTACCCAAGTGGGGCTTTGGCTCTCTTTCAGATCTGTAGCTGGGGGCCGAGAGGAAGATAGTAGAGGAACCATCAGCTCCTGGTGGGTGAACAACTTCCAGTTGGCTAGTTAACACCCCAGCCGACTACTCAGCTCCTCTCCAAGACTCTGCTTGTCCTCTGGATTGGTTTTGTCTCTTCCTAGGCAAGTCTTCCTGTGTCTCCTCATTAGCGGTATGGAAAATGAATATCCCTGTATGGAATACATCAAAAGAGATGCAAATAAGGTGTGTGTGTGTGTGTGTGTGTGTTTGTGTGTGTATGTGTATTTCCCTGGCCAAATGTACCAACCAGCCAACCTCCAACAAAGAGACGCTCCCCCTGGGCTCTGCTCTGGCTTCCGGAGCTTTGAGAACCTGCTGAGGGCACTCTGTGTGTGCCGCTGCACCAAAGTGGAATTGTGCCACTTCAGTTAGGGTTCTGCTTGAGGAAACATGGTTTCCTGGCACCCGGCCAACCTCAGGGAATTATTGCAGCTGATCCAGGAAACACTGAACCATTTCCTTTTAAGGGCATTTTCCTTTACCCATTAAAAACAAAGCCAGAATTAGTTTTCTTCTTCTTCTTTTTTTCCTAACCACTGTATTTTTACATTTAAAACTTTAATACAAATGACGATATAATTAGAACTTTCCCGGGGGCGACTTTCTGAGGGCAGGGAATTGGGGCCCACAAGTCTAACTCTATAGCTGGCATGCTAATGGCCAGTGCTTCAGTTTTTATCATAAGTGAGTCTGAAAGCAAGTGACGTGCCAGGCATTCCTTCGGAAAGTTAACTGAGGTAATGATGGAACCGGAGGCAAAACCCAGCATGTCACCTGTGACTCTCTTTGGGGCTCTGGGGCCTGGAGAGGTGACAGTTCTGTAAAATGATTTACACGGCATTATAAAAAGAAAATTCCCTTGGGTGATGACCGAATTGAAAGTGCAACAACAACAGACAAAGGGGACTTCCAGGACTCAGCTGTGCAGGCCACGCCCAGTGGGAATGCCCCAGAACCTTCCAGTACTGTGGCAGCTTTGGGAACCTGAGGCAAAAATCCAAGAGGCAACTTCCGGGGGAAAAAAGAGTCCAAGATGCAACTTCCGGAAAAGGGAAGTCCAAGACGGGTTTGAAATTTGTACCCCTAAGGAAATATTCCAGAGAGGCGTGGCTACCTTTAGAGGTCGCCAAATAGACAAGTTTCCAGAAGCGTGTGTGTGTGTGTGTGTGTGTGTGTGTGTGTGTGTGTGTGTGTGTGTGTGTGTATTCTCCTGTAATTCCCTGGTGACATTTCTACCATAAGGACTGAGCTGGCTGCTTAGAGTGCCTCAGACCAGTACAGCTAGCTTCATCTCTCTTACGAAGATGCTTGTGTTTCTAGCAATGGCTTTGCCCTTGCACATTTGAAGGCAATCTCATCCCAATGTTCAAATACAGTTTTTTGAGACTCCCCCTCTTTTGTTTTTGTTTGGTTTAGTTTTTGGTATTTGAGACAGGCCTTCGCTGTAACTTTGGAGCCTGTCCTGGAACTAGCTCTTGTAGACCAGGCTGGCCTTGAACTCACAGAGATCCACCTGCCTCTGCCTCCCCAGTGCTGGGATTAAAGGTGTGCACCACCACCGCCACTGGGCTCTCTCCCTCCTTTTAAAATAGCCTCATTTTTACTTTTAATCCAGTGTCTGTGTCTATGTATGTATTTGTGTGAGTAAGTGACAGTGCCCATGGAGGCCAGAGGTGTCACGTAGGTTGTAAATTGCCTGACATGATGTTGGGAATCAAACTTGGGTTCTCTGCAAAACCAGCACTTTCTTACAAATGAGCTCTCTCTGGCTCCACCCCTCCCTTTAGTATTGCTTTACTGACCCAATTTACATACAATAAACTTAGCAATTTTTGAAGCACAGGATATATAGCTAATAGGTAAAACATTTGCCTAACATGTTCTATCCTCAGTACAGCAAAATTATTTATTAATTAATTAAACAAACAAGCCAAACTTTCTGACATTAAGTATACATTTAAATTACACGAGCGTGTGTGTTCACCTGTTCAGATGTATGTAAGGTGTGTGTGAGTGTATTCAAATGTGGAGACCAGAGGATAACCTTGGGTATCATACTCCAGATGCCAGCTAGTCTGTGTTTTTGAGATAGGGTCTCTCACCTGGAGCTTGCCTCTTTATCTCCTAGCCATGGAGTCCCAGGGATCTGCCTGCCTTTCTGTCCCAACCCTGGGATTACAAGCACTTTACTAACTGAGCTATCTCTGAAAGACCTACATGACTTTTGACTGTACGTGTATTTCAGATTCTGTCTTTCACCCCCAAACAGTATCGTCATATGCCATTGCAGGCATTCCCTGTCTGCGGCAGCTATACTCTGCTTTCTTGCATTATGAGTTTTGCATTTCTACAATTTCCTACAAATGGAGTCACTTAGATTCTTCTGTCTGCTTTCTTTCACCTGGCACAGTGCTTCGAGAGTCTTCTATGCTCTCCTGTGGGTTGACGGTTCATTCTTTTCTATTGCAGGGGAGTATCAGTTTGACTTTTATTTGGATTTGGAAAAAAAGATCTATTTATGTCGACAGAAAATCAAATAAGTTTTGCTGCCATTTTGAGAATCACATACTAAGCTTAATCATAAAAATACAGTGGAATCAAATAATGACATCTTGAATTTTGCAGTCAAATGGATGGAGCTAGAAAACATCATTTTGCGTGAGGTAACCCAGACCCAGAAAGACAATTATCATATGTACTCACTCATAAGTGGCTTTAAAACATAAAACAAAGAAAACCAACCCACAAATCACAATCCCAGAGAACTTAGACAACAATGAGGTCCCTAAGAGAGACAGACATACATAGATCTAATCTACATGGATAGTAGAAAAAGACAAGATATCCTGAGTAAATTAGGAGCATGGGGACCTTGGGAGAGGGTTGAAGTGGAGGGGAGAGGCATGGAGGGAGCAGTGAAAAACGTAGAGATCAACAAAAATCAATAAAAAAAATACAGTGGAATCTATCATCTCTTTATATTTTGCTTAAAATGTAGGAACTCAGTCCACCGTAAATGAAGTTCTAAATGGAAACATTGAACCTCAGGCAAGCGAATCTATGCATGGAATTTCCAGCTTTAGGGAAGCATAGCGGACTGGGCTTGTCCTGTCCTAGGAGGAGGTGGGGGCAGGAGCACAGGAGGTGAGGGGTGTCCTTCCTTACGCAGTGAGTTCAAGGTCAGCTGGGGAAGGGGAGTGGAGCAGACAGCTGCAGATGGAGTAAAAATGCAAGTTAGTTAACAACTGAGTAAATTTGGGTGATCTAGACATGAACTGGGATAGGAGGGTCCCTGAGGTTCAAAAGCTAAAATTAAAATCGGTTAGCAAAAGCAGCGCTTGCTAGTGTACAAGGAAAGACTGGCTGGCGCTCTCTAGAGATAGCAGTGATGCCCCAGTCACCACAAACAGCCACAGTGGTGAAAATGTCATTTTCGAGCATAGACTATAGTGTGGGCCTGGTGTTGTTCTGAGCCCTCGCTCTGGCATTTCTCAGCAGCCCTGCTAGATAAATGCTCTATCGTTATCCCCGTTTTATAGTAGAAGAAACCGAAGCTCAGAGAAAACCCAGAAACTCGCCTTGGTATTAGTGAAGGTAGGATCTGGATTCGGGATCCAGGCCTTAACTTTGTCTGCTGGAGTCCTTAGCTCCAGGGAGGTACTGAGAAGAACTCTGAAGCTCATACAGGGGTGGGTACTGTTCCTGAATAAAGGGCGTGAGACCAGAGCAGAGGACACAAGCCTGAGGAAAGGGGCTGTGAAGAAGGAGAAACTGAGTCAAACTGGAGAGCGCCTGCCCGAGGGCATAGAATCAATGAGGTGCTGGCTCATCTGGACCCCAGATGCCTGGCCAAATGACCAGTGGGTCCTTTCAGAGCTGATGACTTGGGGACGAGTATTTGTGGAGATTCCTGTGAGATTCGGCTTTCTGGACACGTGCCAACAAGTTGTCAATCTGGCCGTGTTGCGATGGCTGCTGCTAACTAACCTTTGACTGCATACAGTCCATTCGGTATTGTGAACTTATCTTTCTTTATGGCACTTTTAAATCTGACTATCAAAGAGTATATGAGTGGTGGATCTAGATTGCCTGGCTTTGCCATTTTTAGCATGTTACCTAACTTCGCCAGGGCGGGGGCATGGGGATATCAGCAATGTATCTCATCCACGGGGTTATGTTGGATGTTAAAGGGCTAACATGTATCCAAGACTTACGGCAGACAGGTCTCTATGCTATTGTTATTATCACTATAAAACGGTAGCAGATGAAAACATTTGTTCCAACGTTCGAGATGTGATAAGCAGTGGAAATCTGTGCTAAAACGCATTTTGTCATTAAGATTTCATTTTGCAGGGCCCCATGCCTTCCTCCTCCTGTATCATGGACTTGGACTTGGCTGGTACAATTAATCTCAGTGTTTTCCAGTGGGTGGGTAGACACCTAAGGATCATGGCACCCAGAAACAGGGTCTCTCTCTTCACCGTGTAGCAGCTATTGGAAGGAAGGATTCTAGATACCTGCTCTCGAGGAGCTGAAGTTAACAGCAGTAACTTGACACTGATTTTCAGTGAGAGGAAGCTTTGTATTATTTGGGCAGAGTAGAAGAGAATCAAGTCCTAGGTGAGAAAATAAGAATTTCCTTTCGGTTGCTCATTTTTTGTTTGCTTTTGTTTCATTTATCAAGATAGGGTTTCCCTGTATTACAGTCCTGACAGTCTTGGAACTTGCTCTGTAGAACAGGTTGGCCTCGAACTCACAAGAGCTCTGCCTGCCTCTGCCTCCCAAGTGCTGGGATTAAAGGTGTGTGCCACCACCGTCTGGCTCTGTTACTCCTTTTTGTGTTAGACTTTAGAGGCGATGTCAGGCAGAACCCCATCTTGCCCCTGCTGTTCTTCGATGCTTCATCTAGTTCCTGGTTATAACTAGGTGTCTAGTTCAAGTTCTGTGTTCTATATAAAGCCATCCACAGTTCTCCCAGTCCGTTCCCACTGGCCACTATCACAGATAGAAACGGGAATTCTCACACCTTTGGCAATAATGAGTGGGCTACATTGTCTGTTATCTTAGAGTGTTAGCTGCAGAATTATCTGCAGTAGAGTCATCCCTTTAGTCAGTGACTAGGCATTTGTGGAGGGCCTCTGCCGTCCTTACCATGGGAAAAGGGATGGGCTATTGGTTGTGATGGTTACAATGTGTCTATATAAATACTGGTCATTCTTAAATCTCTAGCAAGAACCAAAAGCTTTCTCTGACAGTCATCTCTAAATCATTCTCCTTAGAAGTTCCCCAGGACAGTGTTGGACATGCCAAGATTTGCATCCCCTCCCCCACCTGCTGTTACTCACTTCAACTAGCCAGCTTGGATGTGGCTGATAGAATCGCTCCTAACGTTTTCTAGTGGAACTAGAGAGGATGGCATGAAAGATACGCTCTAAGATGTTAAAAGCATAGGAAATTGCGGTCCTTTTTCTTATGAATAGAGAGTTTGATGAGCATCAGTTGTGAGTTAGACACTGCATCAGTAGTAGGGGTACCCAGTCTTCGCTGGAGGCTGGACTGCCGACAGGTGACTTAAGGAGTTGCTAACTCAAGGTTAAGGTAGGTAGATCTAAGAGAGAGGAATCTTTGGTTCCACCAGATGGTAGGGTGTGTGTGTGTGTGTGTACGTGCGTGCGTGTGTGTGTGTGTGTGTGGAGGGGGGATTAGATGTGAGTAGAAATAGGTGGTGTGTATACCTGCAGTATTTCAGGAAAAAAAAAAGTCGTCCCTTGATGGAGAGTGGAGAGGATTCTGTTGAGACCCTCGGTCTGGTTAATTTGCTTCTCTCTCTTTTAGACCAGGGTAGGGGGGATTTCTGACTCCGAGGGATGGGTCAACGACTGTGCCCTTGAGGGTGTCCCACCACCCCCAATTTGAAGACGGGGCAGCCACTATCCACCGCAGTGAGTTCTGGTGAGTTCTGTCCGGGACCACCCCGGGAGAAGGGCTGTGGGTGTTGTGGCGCATTCCAGAAGGATCTCCGGGCTGCAGCCTCTGCACCACGCCCTCGGCGGGGCCAGGTGTGCGCCCCGGTTGCAGAGGGGGGAGCCGGGGGCCCGCAGCGAGCGGGTTTACTGCTCGGCGTGCGCTGAGTGTTTGTCTGCCTCGGAGGGCTGGGTCCTCCTTGTTCACAGGTGAGTCACGCCCCGAAACACGGCTCTCTTCCTGTCAGGACTGAGTCAGGTAGAAGAGTCGATAAAACCACCTGATCGAGGGCAAAGGAAGGCACAGCGGGGCGAGGACTCGGCGCCCGGCATCCACCCGCAGCGGCGGAGCGCGGCCTGGCCATGCCTACGCTCTGGCTCAGCTGCTGCTTCGGCGTCGCGCTCCTGCTGCCCGCCGCCCAGGCCACCTCCAGGAGGGAAGGTGAGTGCTCCCACTGCGCCGACGACCTGCTCTTCCCTATTGACGGCGGTGGCTGTCTGAACTCACCTCGAGGATTCTCACTTGGTCAGGTCAAGGGTCTCTGCAGAAAGCCTTTTCCCTACGTGGGGCTCCTTCCCAGGTGGGCTTTAAAGTGATAAAACCCGGAGCTAAAAAACACGAAGCCGATGGGTTGTGCCAAACAAGAGTTTCCTCATCTTAAAGCCATTCCTCTTTCACATTCCTCCCTTCTTTTCTTTTGTACCCCCCCCCCCCCCCCCCGCAGCGCCCCATTCAGTTAGCGACGCGCTGCTCTTTAAACCGGCCACTCTCTGTGTATTTACCAGCGGGAGTTGGGCGGCAGTTTTGTCATGCCTGGCAGCACCACACAGACTAAAAAAAAAAAACTCCTGCGATCCCGCTGTTATCCGTGTTGCATTTTTGAGATGGAGCGTGAATTTAAGCTTTTCAGTACTACTCAAAGCTTCTGCAAAAATGCTACTTCTTAGGACAGCTTCACCTCCCAGCTATTGGTTGGACTCAAACGTGGAATATCATTTTTTTCTTACATAGGGCACCAGGTGGCTGTCATGTCTTGAGGAGTTAAGTTCATGTAAACAAAACTTTGTGAGAACCTAGCAACTGCTTTTCATAGGCATGTGTCCTGTCAACTAAGATGACACATAAGGCGGGATGTCCCTGACACTTAGCCGAGGTGCTTTCTTCTGATTACCCCAGCGTTTACCTTTGTGCTATTGTTGCTTTCTGGACTCGGTGGCATTCCAGCCCTCGCAGATCCCAGGCCACAGTGCATTGATTATGTATAACTGTCACCAAAAGGGGGTAACTGTGAAATAAAGCTCGTTTTCTGTAGTAACCATTATGCTCCTTGTATCAAAACATGCTGTGTGCCTTAGATTTGCAAAATGAACTTTAAAAAGTGCTTATGACAGTGGTCATCTAGAATAGGCTCCCTTTGAGTTAGGATAAATTAGTTGAAACCTAGTAGAAAACATCCTAAGGACGAAAATGGTCCCAGAATATTAGAATTAAAAGGCGCTGTCAATGGATCAAGCACTAAGAATCCTTTGATTGAAAAGGTGAGCGGTTGGCAGTGTGTTTGCACAAGGCCACCCAAGCAACTGTTGGCAGTGGCAGAGCCTTTTATCCAGGGGTTCTTAAACTGGAGCCTTTTTGACCACATAATAAAAGTAACAAAGAGAAATCTATATTATTACATTATATTATATTTTGTATGTATGCTTTTTCTTTTACAGGGTAGTTAACCATTACAGCAACTTTCCTCTTGGCAATAATTAAATGTATATGTGTGTGTGTTCACGTTAGATAACAAAAACAAATATGTAGGCTGCCACCAATTGTTTAATAGTAGAATCAACATCTGAGACGCTGTGTTCTCACAGCGGACTTTGTAGCTGAGCGTCTCATCCAGACAGAAATTCAAAAGTGCTGCATTGAGTCATGGTCACACTTTTCCCTCCCTTAGAGACAGATTGAGATGCTATGCTCCCTCCTCAAAGGGCTGCATTTGGGGGGCCAACTGAGACAGTGAAAAACTTGTCATGATGGTAGGTTGATCATAGTTTTCCATTCAGGGCACACTGGGATATGCTAGGAGTTGGGCTAAGAGTATGGTACCTGTTCGAATCCAGAGTGACCTGTGCCTGAAGCTCCTGCGGCCTCTGAAAGTCTGAAGCAGTAATGTTGCTTCCTGGGTTTTTTCGTGCAGGTGAAATTATGGTAAAGATATAATTACCAAGACTCATAGGGTTGGCCTCAGCTAAAACATCAGCTTTAGAGTCAGCCTGACCTGGCAGATTTTTTTTGGTTTATTCACTTGTTAATGCCTGTCTTGGTTACTGTTCTGTTGCTGTGTAGGAATCACCATGACCAAGGCAGCTTATAAAAGAAAGCATTTAATTGGGGCTTGCTTACAGTTTCAGAGGGCAAGTCCATTAGCATCATAGCAGGGTGCAGTCCCTGAGAACTTATATCCTGGTTGGTAGGCAGCAGGCAGAGAGAGAGAGAGAGAGAGAGACAGAGAGAGAGAGAGAGAGAGAGAGAGAGAGAGAGAGAGAGAGAGAGACAGAGAGAGACAGAGAGAGAGAGAGACAGAGAGAGAGAGACAGAGAGAGAGAGACAGAGAGAGAGACTGGACCTGACCAGGGTTTTTTTCTGAAACCTCAAAGCTCCCCCATCCCCCATCCTTCTCCAACAAGGCTACACCTCCTAATCCTTCCAAAACAGCCCACCAATTGGGAACCAAACATTCAAATATATGAGCCTATGGGGCTCATCCTCACTCAAAACCGTCACAGTGCTCTCTTAGTACCTGTTCAGGCTCCTCAGCTGCTTGGAGTCCGCTTCACCTGCTGAATAAAAACATTAGAACTATGCAAGCTTTTAGCCTTGGTGAAAGGTAAACCGCCTTGCACAGCTGCGGTCCACATTTCTTTGAGAGTCTGGAGCCAGGAGTACAGGCCCAGTGAATTCAGATGCCCAGAGGTCAGTAAGAAACACACACGTTCCCATTTGGTCTCTCATAGCTGGGTGAGAGACTACGACTTGTGTCCCTGAGGGTCTGGATCATAGCTCTGGGGGAGGTATGTCTGGAGATGAGCAAGGCGGAGAGGAGGAGGATAGATGCGTAGCGGTGCATCTGGCCATGGAGAGCCTCACGCTCTGGGCTGTATATCCGGGATGGTGCCTTGTGAGCAAAGAAGAGTCACAGAGAGTTGGGGAGCAGGAATGCCGTGCTCACATCCGTGTGTTAGGAAGGGCTCTGGAGGTCTACGCTGGTGGAGAGAAATGAGGGGAACCAAATCAAAGCCATTGCAATAACCCAAGTGGGAGGTGGTGGGAGTGAGACAGCAAAGAGAGAGACCACAGGAATGCCAGGGTAAAGTCTAAAGAACTTGGTGACCCACTAAATGTACTGGATCTCTGGGGACTTCCAGGGCTTGGCTTTGCTCTCCTTTCAACAGCCCAAGGAAGGTGCTGAGCATCCCTGCTGTTCAGGCTGACACTGCTCCAGGGTATATTTACCCAGCCACGTAGGTAAAACATTAGACAAAAACCCAAAGCAGATGAGACTCTCAGCCCCGGCTCTTCTGTCAGTCCTTCTTGCTTTTTGGTTGTGGCCCAGAACACATCACACTCTGATTTATCAACCCCACCCCATACTCTGTAGAACATGCCCGAAGCATGTAAGCTGGCCTTGCACTTTCTGATGAAAATTGGCCAGCTTGATTCTGAAAACACTTCGTGGTATATATGTAGTAGTTACCTGTCTCTTTATGTTTAACTCAGTAAACGAGTCACACAATGTATTTAAAGTCATGTAACGTACAAAGTGATACACTTAGTTCTGATTAGTTTGCCTTTCATGAAATAATTGCATCCATGAAGTATTCCCATTCATCTTCATAATTTAGATGCTTTCCTTCCCAAAGCTGCTTTCATACAAGTTCTTTCTCCAGAATTTTTTTTTTGTCTTTTTGAGATAGAGTTTCCCTGTGTTGTCCAGGTTGGCCTCTAACTCATGACCCTGTTGTCTCCATCTTCTGAGTGCTGGGGATCTAGGTATGAGTTCCCATGCCTGGCTTTGAATCTCTCTCTCTATTGTCAATTGAAGGTACTGAGTTTTCCAAACAGTAGGAAGGTTTAGATATTTCAAGAGCACGTTGTGATCTTCACAGCATAGTCACTTTGAACTTATTTGTGACAACTTCCAACACTCATGATGTGAGATAAGAGATGGAGTGTTATGTTAGAGCATTTGGTATTTTTCTTACTGCTAAGTTTCCAGTATATTGAGTGAGGTCACTTTTAGCTTAATGTCTTCTCCAGATAACACGTAAGTCATTGAGAAAGTTCTCTGAAGTATGTAATATTTGCAAAGGACTTAAATGCACCTTTGCTCCCCCCAGGAATCATTTTTGGTAAAAATAAAAAGTCTATACACACAGTAAATAGGAGTAGAGAATTGGGACTCAGTGTGAGCTGGGAAGTCCTTGGGGGAAATTCATTTCAGTGTCCTGAACTGGGGCAGCTGATTTAGCTCTAGTGGTCCCTGAGACTGTTGATTTGTGATTGTGTTTATTCGAAAGTCAAGCTATGCAATTACCGTGTTGAGGCAATCCTGGGAGTGTGCTTCCTGTTTAAGTCCTCAGTAGGCCAACCAAACTGACATTGTTTTTTTTTTTCCTTGGGGAACTTTGCAAGGCAAGGGACAAGACCTGAATCATCAATCTCAGACCAGTGCAGAACTAGGAGCCCTGTGATTCTAGAATTCTCTAATTTAGTCCCAAATGAAACTTAGCAGATTACTGAAGCATTCCTGGGGCTGTGTTGTAACATAAGCCCCAGAAAGGTGATGTAATGTTTGGATCATCTCCAAAGCCAAAAGCTGTCTTTTTTGGTGTCTGTAGGTGACTGCGTGTCGGCAGACGCCCCTCCCTGCTGCACAAACCCTTGTCTCTTTGCATGGCAGCTGCGAAAGCAGAAGCATGTCAGGGCTGTTCCTCTCAAAGTGGCCAGCACGTGGCTGAGTCTTCCCCTTCTGTGGTGTAAAAGGAGACGTGGAGACCCCTGAGCCAAGGGTCTGTATCCCAGTCTTCCTCAGACAGTCCAGTTACAGAACTTCGACTGGATCTCTTCTGGATTGTATTTTTATTTATTATGGGAATATGAACTTTCATGTTGGGGAAAAAATCAATTTGCCGCCAAATCACTTCCCATGGCTAACTCAAAATTAGACAAATTATCTAAACTTTGAGTTGTACTTTAAGTGGAAGACTTCTTATAACAAAAGTTTGCATATCTCTGTTGTTTCCTAGAGCCAAATGCTTCTGGGCAGGGCAGAAGTAGAAGCTCCATCCATTCTGGAGCAACCTTGCTTCGTCCCACAAGCACGAATGAGAATGTATCAGACACTGATGGACAATAGGTCTAAGGAGTCTCTACACAACCTCTTGTTTTACAAGAGAGGGTGATGATCAGGGAGGTAAAATCATTGCTTGGATTCCCAAGCTGGGTTCATCAAGTAGAATGCATGTATGACAGGAAAGCCAGGGCACCAAAGATTGCCCTAGCTAGGATCCTACATTAGTAAGAGGGCCCTAAGGGCCAGGATTCACTTATATATGAAGGTTCAGTTCACAAGATAGATCCTTGACTTATCTCGTTGTAAAAAACACCTCCCCCCCAAACAAAATGAAACAAAAACTATACATATTCCTTTTTAGTAGTAAAAGTAGATTATGGAAGCTATTAAAAATATCTTATTTTTATTTGTGTGTGTCTCTGTATGTGTGTGTGTGTGTGTGTGTGTGTGTGTGTGAGAGAGAGAGAGAGAGAGAGAGAGAGAGAGAATGTCACATGTTTGTGTGGATTCTAGAGGATACCTGATCTCCTGGAGCTGGAGTTACAGGTATTTGTGATCCACCTGATGGGAGTGTTGGAACCCAGGTCCTCTGGAAGAGCAGCAAGTGCTTTTAACCACTGAGACATTTCCCCAGCCTCTTATTTCTCAATCTTGTTATATATATTCATTTAAATTAACTTCCATGGCTGGAGAGATGGCGCAGGGGTTAAGAGCATAAGTTGTCCTTCCAGAGGATCTGAGTTCAGTTCCCAGCCCCCATGTCAAGTTGCTTACATTTGCCTGTGACTCTCACGCCAAGGGATCTGATGCCCTCTTCTGACCTTTGAGGACACCTGCACACACACACAACAGACGTACATTTTTCTGCATGTGTATAAATGTTTTTGTCTGCGTGTATGTCTGTACCACGTGAGTACCTGTTAACCTTTGTTCAGCTCTGTTGTCAGAGTCTTTAAGCGGCTTGATGTTGACCAAGTGGTTTTGTTAAAAAATAAATAAAAGACTGGCAGTGTAGTTTGGTTGGTATAGCCCTGGTTTTCACACGCAAGGCTTGAGATCAGATATCTAGAAGACAGTCAAGGAAAGGTAACAAGCCTTTCCCCCCCCTTCTCTTCCCTCATTCTTTTCGTTGACAGTTTGAATCTGTATGTGTATAATTGTGTCTAGAGGTGTTTTTCCCTCTGGCTGTTACGGGCTATTGAAGGCTTTCATGGATGGGCCAGTTACGTGGCCAGAACATTGACCTCGGAAGTGTTACACAGATGGCTGTTTCCTGTTGCTACCCACTTTGGTTTTGGTAAAAGGGGATTCCCAATGTTTAAATATCCTTTTGCATTTCAGCTCAATCTTCTCTCCCATAACAATGGATCCAGTGGCAATCCCAACCTGTGCTCTTGCCTCATCCAGGAAGAAGTACCGTGGTAGGAATTTTTGTCCGCTGAGCTGTGTGGAGACCTAAGCAAAGTCACAGCTCATGTGACTAAGACTCAGTAGTGGAGAAGCAGAATGTTCACCCCACTGAGGTATAGGACATTGTAGCAGACTTTCTTTTGGCCGCCAACCAGCTCCCAAATAAAGACATGAAGACTTATTATTAATTATGAATGCTCAGCCTTATCTTACGTTTGTCCCACCAGCTCCTATAACTTAACTTGTTTCTCTTCCTCTACGTTTTGCCCCAGGGTATTTTACCTTTCTTTCCTTCTGTCTGTCCTAACTGCACTGCTTCCTCCAAGTTTGGCTGGCTGGTGGCTCACTGGCGGCTGGCTGGCCCTGGGAATCTTTCTCTCTTTCTCTCTCTTTTCTCCTTGAACCTAGATTCCTCCTCTTGTTCTCTCTGCCTGCCAGCCCTGTCTATCCTTCCTGTGCCTAGCTAGTAGCCTTTCAGCTTTCTATAAGACTACACAGGTGCCTTAGGCAGGCGAGGTAAACAGCAGCACATCTTTACATAGTCAACCAAATGCAGCATAAACAAATACAGCATAAACAAATGTAACACACCTTTACATACTTAAAGTAATAGTCCACAACATAACAAATGTAACACACCTTTACACACTTAAAGTAATAGTCCGCAACATAAACAAATGTAACACACCTTTACACACCTAAATAATAGTCCACAACATAAACAAATGTAACACACCTTTACACACTTAAATAATAGTCCACAACATAAACAAATGTAACACACCTTTACACACTTAAATAATAGTCCACAACATAAACAAATGTAACACACCTTTACACACTTAAAGTAATAGTCCGCAACATAAACAAATGTAACACACCTTTACACACCTAAATAATAGTCCACAACATAAACAAATGTAACACACCTTTACACACTTAAATAATAGTCCACAACATAAACAAATGTAACACACCTTTACACACTTAAATAATAGTCCACAACATAAACAAATGTAACACATCTTTACACACTTAAATAATAGTCCACAACATAAACAAATGTAACACACCTTTACACACTTAAATAATAGTCCGCAACATAAACAAATGTAACACACCTTTACACACTTAAAGTAATAGTCCACAACATAACAAATGTAACACACCTTTACACACTTAAAGTAATAGTCCGCAACATAAACAAATGTAACACACCTTTACACACTTAAAGTAATAGTCCGCAACATAAACAAATGTAACACACCTTTACACACCTAAATAATAGTCCACAACATAAACAAATGTAACACACCTTTACACACCTAAATAATAGTCCGCAACATAAACAAATGTAACACACTTTTACACACTTTTAAAAAAAAACATATTTATTTATTTATTTTGTATACAATATTCTGTCTGTGTGTATGCCTGCAGGCCAGAAGAGGGCACCAGACCCCATTACAGATGGTTGTGAGCCTCCATGTGGTTGCTGGGAATTGAACTCAGGACCTTTGGAAGAGCAGGCAATGCTCTTAACCTCTGAGCCATCTCTCCAGCCCCCTACACACTTAAAGTAATAGTCCACAACAGGCCATGTTGTTTCTAACAGCTGGTGGGAGTTCTTATGGTCCTTTTTCTTGGGGTACTTGTTACTTCCCTTGGGGGGTGTATAGCTGTAGTTGGGCCTCTAAGGGCCCGTTAATTCGTTCTTCTGACTTCAAGCCATATAATCATTTCAAGGAGGATTTTTTACAGAAAATCATCTTGCAAGTATACCCCACGCACATTTTCCAAACCTTGTAAATGCACAATAATAACAGCCATCCTTTTGCTAAAACGCGGAAGAATAGCAGTGCCTAGTAGACAGGTACTTATTTAAGTGTGTATGGAAAGGGTTGTGGTGACAGCCATGAACTGCAGCTGACATTTATGTTTGAAAACTTGTTGCTCATAAAAACAGTAAGGGATTTGGGAGAAATATTTGTCTGCCTGGGCTCTGGTGTCCTTACAGGGTGTTGTGGGAGATACCGCTGGGTCATCAGGTTGAGTCACCTGCCAGCCACACACGCGAATGCTAGCCTAGGTTGTGATGGCATGAAAAGTTAACAGTGTGTATAATGGGCTAGTGGTGAAAGTGAGTACCGTCTTTTGGCTCTGTCGTCGTGCGCCTCGCTGGGGCCTCTGCAGCCCCCGCTGCATGGGCAGCATGTGGATCGAGGGAAGTCTCAGTAGTTCTGGCTCTGCTGGCTTAAAATGCAACTGCCACAGAGAGGATGGAATTCAATTAAAGGCCTCTTAGTGAGGGAAATACCCTTATTCTAATTGTGTCATTTAAGAATTAAACTGGGACAGACATTCACACACTAAGCCTTAAAGTTCAAGATAAGTTTGAATGATGAAATAGTCATACTTTGTTTTATTTACTTAAATGGAGGATCATTTTAAGATGTCAGAAAGAGACATTTCATGGAGGAGATTTTAAAACTCATAAATCTTGGAGCTGGAGAGGTGGTTCAGAGGTTAAGAGCACTGGCTGCTCTTCCAGAGGTCCTAAATTCAATTCCCAGCGACTACATGGTGGCTCACAACCATCTGTAACAGGATCTGATGCCCTCTTCTGGCCTGCAGGTATACATGCAGAACACTCATACATAAGATATAAATTAAAAAACCTAGGAAATCCTTATGACTTTCTCATTGTCACACATAAGCATGGTAGGAAGTAGCGTTTTCATCTTATGTAGCTCAGATTTGAAGACTGCTTTTTTTTCAGACAGGATCAAAGATTCTAATGAGGCTGGGGCCAAGTGACAGCTGCAGGGTGTGTTTTGCTTTGGATTTTGTAAGGATTGTATGATTCGAATATTTGTAAAATAAATTTAGGAACACATTCGAATAGATTCCTGTCACCTTTGATCACTGTTTTTTTTTTTTTTTTTTTTACTTCAAGCAGCCTGTGGCAGGTGTTTTAAAGGGGAATAAATGTTCTCTCCTTAAGCCTTATTCTCGGAGTTCAGCGCAGGTGGACTTCTTATTGCGGGACCTCATGATAAGTGGGGGGTGACAGTTGCTTCTGCTGAAATACTAGGGTTGATAGTTTATGGGAGACCAGTCATTTGACCCAGAAGTAGGGCATGGTGTCCAAGAGGGGATAAATTGACATCTAATATTTAGTGTAACTTCTTTGAACAAAGGGAAGAACTATTTGAGATTTTTTTTGCCTTAACTCACTACTCACTATTCCTCATGATGGTTTTCTTTTACAAGGGAGAATTATAAGAAGCAGAGGAAAGGAAGAGATCAACTAAATAGTGTAAGCCAGGCTGCTGGAAGTCCTGCAAACCCAGCTCCACAGGAGGGTGAGGCAGAAGGACCTCAATTTCAAGGCTTGTTTGGATCATAGAGCAAATTCAAGACTACTCTGGTTAATGTGTGTGATCCTGTTAAAGTAAAAGAATGAATGAGAGGACCAAGGTTAGCTCTGTGGTAGACCAGTCACCTGGCTGTCTAGGATCAGTGCTTACTACGATATATATAAAGTCATATGGAGGCATTATGTGAAACTAGGCTGAAAAGAAATAGATTCAGGGGGCTGGAGAGATGGATCAGCAGTTGAGAGCACTGGCTGCTCTTCCAGAAGACCTGGGTTTAATTCCCAGCATCCACATGGCAGCTCAGAACTGCTGCTCATAACTCCAGTTCCAGGGAATCTGACACCCTTACACAGACATACATGCAGGCAAAACACCAATGCACATAAAATAAAAATAAATCATTAAAAAATAAATAGGATCAGAGCATGTTCATCCTTATAGGCAGCATGAAGGAATCCCAGTGTTTACTCTTAGAAGAAAATAATGGTACTAGAAAGCTTTAAACAGAGAGGAGCTAAGAAAATTTATATTTTGAGAAGATATTCTGGCTGCTGAGTGGGTGGGAGGAAGCAAGAGAAGCCTCATAGAGTCTGGTCAGAAAACTGTGTCAGGTTTTTTTTTTTTTTTTTTTTTATTTTTCGAGACAGGGTTTCTCCGCAGCTTTTGGTTTCTGTCCTGGAACTAGCTCTTGTAGACCAGGCTGGCCTCGAACTCATAGAGATCCACCTGCCTCTGCCTCCCGAGTGCTGGGATTAAAGCTGTGTCAGTTTTGATTTGCTCAGGGTTGGATCCAGAATGTCCATAGTGGAGACAGACTTGGGTGGACTTGAACTGTTTGGTTAAACTCCAGTGTGGGATAGGCTAGTGGCAACTTAGGTAGTTGTCTCTGAGTGGTGAGGCTGACTTCCAGCCATCTGACTGGAAGCAGTGAGGTTTTGTTGTAATCTGTTTGATTATTTGTCATTTTGGGACAGGGTATCACTGTGCAGCCCCGTTTGGCTTCTTAAACTCTAGTTCTACCTGCATCAGTCAGTCAAGTATGGTCATTATAGGTTTCTGCCACCATGCTTGGTCTATGAGTTTATTGTTAAATAGTTTTTGTCTAAAGATATGGCCAGCTGGAGAAGTGGAGTGGACGGTTGAAGCTGGGAATGAGATTTGGTTAGGGAACTATGTTGGAAGGTGACACCTACTTACAGTGGTTATGAAAACCCTTGTCTTCAATGAGAACATCAGGACAGTTCCGGAGAGAGGGTCACAGGGCACGGGACTGAGTCTTGAGGAAACAGCATTTGGAGTTGGGGAAAGGTAGGATTCAACAGGGCTTGGTGGTGGAGATCAAGTGCCAGGAGGAAACCCTGCCTCAATGACGCCACACTGCCTAAGAAGGCTTGAGAGAAAAGCAGGAGGATCTGATGTCTCGGAAAGGGAACCCAGAAGGCAGAAGAGGAGCCAGGAGGCAGGCAGCTTTCCCTAAATAAGGAAGACAGCTCTGTGTCAACCTTAAGCGTTCCTACTTGGATGCAGTCACAAGAGATGACTGTAACGCATGCAGAGCAGTACCCAGAAGCTGAAATGGCAGCAGAAGCAGCGAGGCTCGCGTTGGCCAGCACAGCCGGTCAGGTTCAAACTTGCCACTGAGATGCCTGGCTCCTGAGGTAGTACTGCTTACGTGGCAAGCACGCTGCCCCATCCGGACCTGCTGAGCTCATGCCCCCAGCTTGCTGCACCCCTGCCCCTCCTCCGTGTAGCCCTCAGCTTGCTGCCTACCAGTGGCTCCTGTCTCACAGGCCAGGGAGAGATGGTAAGACCAGGACAGAGATAGTTCCTCTGGGGTTAGAGGCAACCTGCCAGAAAGTTCCTGACCTTCCTTGAAAACACCTTCCTCTCTGGAGTCTTTGCTTATCTCACTGTGGAGAGTTTTGTGTTGAAACAGTCGTTTTGCTGTTGTTTTTGTTTTTAATACAATGAATGCCATACAGAAGCAATAACAAACGTGTATTGTATTGGGAGATTTCTGCGCAGTTCCTGGGGTGCAACCTAGAGGTATTCATGTAGTAGACACTGAACCCCTGAGCTACATTCTCAGTCCTACATTTTGTGAAATGTCAAAGTGCATTCCTGGACTTCTGGGGAATTCGGAGGCTCTGGTTTTTATTTGACTTTTCTGTTTTTACACTATTTGCTAATTTATTTATTTGTGTGTGTGCGGTTGTGCACGTGCCACGGAGAACATGTAGAGAGGGCAGAGGACAACTTGTAGGTGGGTTTTCCTCTTTCCACCATGTAGACTCTGTGTCTTGAACTCGGGTCTTCAGACTTGGCAGCAAGCTCCCTTACCCACTGAGCCACCCCCACCCTGAATGACTTTTCTTAAGGTCAGATTGCCTATAGTCTGTCTCTCACTCTCCCTCCTCCTTCTTTTTCGGCTCCCTTCCATCTCATCTATCTCAGCAACAGTGGTGCCAAGCACTGGACCAGGTACCATTGGGATAGAGGAGAGAGAGATTCTAGAGATGAACTGAGTAATGCCCCACAGATAGGGTGTTGTAGACGGGAGCGGTGAGCTCTGTGGTCACGTGAGGAGGATTACTTCTGGTATTTGGAAAGAAGTCTGCAGGTTGTGAGCAGGGAAGTTCATAATCTAATACATGTTTCTTAGAGCATCCAGTCAGTTCTGCGGAAATGCAAACCCGAAGATCAGAGGTAGCAAAGAGCTTAGGGCTCTGAAATTCGTGCAGGGGTCTAGGTGTTGAGGCCCAGGGGACAAGGGAAAGAGAGTTAAGGACATGGGCCGCGTATACAGGGTTTTCAAAGGAGTTGTGTCTTTTCATTTTGTTATTGCCTTTGAGGCACCAGCAAGCCCAGTGTCCACACACTGCTCCGAGGTGGAAATCAGATTGCTCGGGTGAAAAGTTGGGTGCGTATATTATTTGTTTTTGTGGGATTTGCTGTTGTTTGTCTGTCTGGGACAGATTTAGGCTAGGCTCACCTCTCACTCACGGCAATCCTCCCGCTTCAGCCTCCTGCTTTTCAGAATTACAGGCATGTGCCTCACAGCTGGCACACAGCTTGCTTTTAAGTTTAGCACAATAGATGTGTTCTCTGTAACACCGGCGATCCTAAGCCTGCCAGGTTTTTACAATCTCTGGCAGCCGCTTGTTCCAAAAGATGCTATTTTCTTATGGGAAGTTTAAAAAGCGTATTGCCTGGATGAACCTGTGCGGCCCCTGGTGCTATCCCACCGCCTGGCCCCAAGCACAGCCTGGGAAACATCTTCAGTTTCCTCTAATTCTCCGGAGTCTACGGCTTGGAAACAGCCTTTGCCCCTCGGCTTCCTGTCCTAACTTGTCGGAGGCCAAGTGAGGGGTGGGAGTGCTGGGAACACCCCAGAGGGATTCCAGGCTCCCGGGCTCCATTGTTCCTTTGATCTGTTCTCCTGAGGAGCGTGGGTGGTAGTGGGTGGACCAGCCCACGTCTGGCTGCTTGGCGGTCTCCTAAGAAGCACCTGGAGGGTCAGCGACCAAGCTATCGGAGTTATCATTATCACACACGCTGCAGACTATCACACACATACTGCAGCAGTGCACAGCACCGGCAGACACAAGTGCCACCCACGCTTTACCAGACTTACAGAAATATGTGAAAATCTTTGTAAGATGATTCCGGTTCCGAAGTGTTTATTTAGGGCTGGAGGTGAACTTGATGAATTGCATTCCTTTATCTGTGGGGAGAACCTGGCTGGCTGTCAGGAGCTGGAGTGAGGGGACAGAGAAGCAGATGAGATTTGAAGAGGTGTTTCTGACTTGGAAAGAGGGCGTGTGAATGGCTATGCAGAGAAATACTGACAGGGGGTAGCAAGAGCGCCAGTGTCGTTTTGAGTCCCGTGTCCAGGGTTCATGTGTGCTTTTTATTTTCTGTTTGTTTTTTTTTCTTATTAGTTTTTGTTTCTGTGTGTGTGTGTGTGTGCGCGTGCGTGCCAGCATATGCCACAGCCCATGTGTGCAAGTTAGAGGACAATTTATGGGAGTCATTTCTCTCCTTCCACAATATGGGTTCCAAGGATTGAAGTTGGGTTGTCAGGCTTGATGGCAAAGTGTCTTTCTTTATCTGCCAAGCCATTTTGCCGACTCTGATTTTGTGTTTTCTGATGCAATATTTCATATTTTTATCTATCTGTATATATGCATGTATATATATTTAAATTGTGTGTATGTGTTTGTATGCACATGCATGTGTGTACTAACATGCGTGTAGAGATCAGAGGACAATATTTTTTCCTCAGGAGCAGTTTTTTGAGACAATCTCTCATTAGCTCAATGCTCACTAGTTAGGCTAGGCCGGCTGGTCAGCAAGCCCCAGGAACCCAGCCCTGCCTCCCCAGTGCTTGGGTTATAAGCATGTGCCAGCATGCCCATAATTTTAATGTGGGTTCTGGGGATCAAACCCAGGTCTTCATGTTTGCCTAACAAGCACTGACTGAGCTATCTCTCCAGCCCCTGTAATGACATCTTAATGCCAACTCTAGGCCCAGGCCTGCACATAGGGAAGCTGGAAAACTTGGGTAATGTGGTGTTTAATGAATATATACAAATTATATATGGATCCAACACCATCTTTGGAAAAATACGTTGGTAGCTCTCTTATGAAATCTTGCTGGCTCATGAAGTATTAGTGTCCGAGCACCCAGTGTAGTCTCCCTGTTGCTAAGTGGTATCTATTAGTTCAACAAGATAAAGTCAGGTACAGTGGCTCACAGCGCTGGGGGGAAGATGAGATGGAAGAATTGCTATAACCTAGGCTGTATGAATTCTAGGCCAGCCTGGTACACACACACACACACACACACACACACACACACACACACACACAGAGAGAGAGAGAGAGAGAGAGAGAGAAGGCAAATGGAGTAGGTGTGCAGCACAAGAGGGAACTCAGTAAGCAACAATCTGTCAACGTGATGGGGCATGGCGGCCCACACCTAAAGTCCCATACACTCAGGAGCTGAGGCAGGAAGATCTCAACCTGGAAGCAAGCCTGGCTACAGTGAGCTCCATTTCAAAACAAAAACAATAACATCTACCAAAAGATTTACCAGAAGGGGTAAAAGAAAATCTATAGCCTGGAATAAAATAATAAGGAATAATTTTTTATGCTTTTATGTTTGTGGTAACTTACTAGAAAGTCACTGTGTCCAGTAATAAATGGGCAGAGACAAGCAAAATGAAGCCTTAACTAGCAGAGAGCACATTTCAACCCCCTCCCCCACCATGCCCTGTTCTCCACCCCATTTTTACATTTAGTTCTGTCTCCTGGTTTATATATTGCTCCTTAACAAACATCACTATCCTGAGGAGCTCTCTGTGCCACTCATTTCTCTTGGTTATCTGACACCCAGATTCTCATGCAAGCTCTGCCAGGGCTGGGACAGATGCTGGCTTTGTTTGCTGCTGGGTCCTGGAGCTTGGAGTGGCCTGGCACATATTAGACGCTCAGTGTGTATTTGTTCAGAGTGGATGATTGAAAGGCCTGCTGCTGACTCAGGGGATGCCCAAGACGCTTGTCTTGACTTGCATGGTCATCACTTGCATGTGTGTCAAGGCCTCCCGACGAAAGCTGGATGGTTTATTTATAATGTTTGACAGAGTCAGAGTTTGGAAGAACAGCTACAAATCTGAAAAATGAAAGTGGAAAAAAATTCCAGGCATAAAATCAAACGCATCTAAACATAAGGGAAGGAAAAGTATGAAAATAAGAATCTATTGTGGGCTTGCATTTCAGTCTGTTCATCTAGGTAGAGTGAGCTAAGTTGAACTCCCGTGGAGGACAATAAGAAAGAGTGACTGCTGAATTTGTATTTTTAATCCATGTGCAGACACATGGGGGTAGATGGAGCTCTTTAACTGGTGGAAGCACAGATTTGTCTAGAGGGGTGGTGCCGGGGTAGGGTGAAATCAAAGCTCAAACAGTTCTGCAAAAGAACCTCTATTTAGAGCAAAGCAATAGAAAAGGTCAGAAGATGCGGCAAGGAGCATTGGGCCACATGAGTGAAGACACTCATGCCCTGATTATTGTTTGTATTTTCTTCTGGAATTCAAGAGATGGAGGAATTTGGTTACTAAGGGTGTATTATGCAGTTCTCTATTTTGATTGATTAGGTCATATAATCATTTTCTTTGTGCATGTCCTTTCCCTCAGTGCATCTGATTTTAATCACATGTATGGCCAGTATGCATAGGATGATACACACAGGCTTTTGCCAAAACATTCACTTGAGGAAACAGTTTGCCTTATTGTGTATGCATCAAAAACCAGCTCAGGCTGGTCCAGTCTTTCTAGTTCTCATACCTAGATGCCTTGAGAGTAGAGACTATACTTGGATAGATGCTGTCTTCGTTTGATGGCTATTAGAAGAAGACAAGCATCTTATTATCCAGAGAGGAGTGTGCATGTAGGCTGATGCAGGTGCGGAGGGCACCCAGGGTATCTGGGTGCATTGTTTGAAGAGGGGCGTGTTTACATAGTGTGTGCAGGTAAAGGAGGCAGGCTGCCATATGCATCATTGGTAGAAAGGGGTGTGCATACCCCAAAAGCTAGTTAGGTCTCTCTCTCTCTCTCTCTCTCTCTCTCTCTCTCTCTCTCTCTCTCTCGCGAGCTCTTTCTTTCTACAGAATCTCATTCTGTAGCCTAGGCTGGCCTGGAACTCTGCAATCCAGGTTGGCCAAGAACTCCCATTGATCCTTCTTCAGCTTCCCAAATGTAGCAATTACAGGTGTGAACCACCACATTCAGCAAGAGGTTTCCTAAAATTCAAAAGAGCATCCATTTATTGGTTCATTCGCGAGTACTAAACAGCTGCTATGGAGCAGCTCCGAGCGCTGTGTGGTACCCAGGGATTTAATTTTCCCATTTCCTGTCTGTTGGAAGTAAGAAGCAAAGAATAGTACTTTATCCTTAGCACAGCTTTGTTTTCTAAAGAACATTTTCATTTTTTTAAACAAATGTTTAAAATTCAATAGATTTCCTATACAAACCCAGATATCCTTCGAAAAGTATAAATGGAAATCCTGACTAGAGTAGCCCTTCACCTGGCTGCCTGCTGCCTGCCGTCCCCTGAAGGTGAGAGCCATTTTCCCTTAGGTTTGCTGACACAGTCTCTCTACTGGTTAGTCTACATCTAGCCCAGTCACCAGTAAATTCATGGTACTAGCTGATAAAAAGTGACCCCAAATGAAAGAGACTCATATAGACTGTATTATGTTTATTTTATTAAGTCTGGTTGCAAGAATATTCTGGAATTTAAAATATGAGGGGTTTTGTTTTTTGTTGGTTTTGTTTTATTTTCTTCTCCCCCAGTTAGAAGAGCTAGTTGTCATTGGTTATAGGGACATCAGCCTAAGGAGAAAATTTGGAGGAAGTCATGGTTCAAGAATAGACCAATGACAGAAAGAACAGTTCTATGCTAAAGAAACAGGGTGGATTTTTCCCTCATTGTCTGTGTGTGAGCGCTTGAAGCCTCAATGTTGCATCAGTACAGTTCCGTGGAACCCTACCCCTGCCTGGTAACTTCAGAGTCCTGCAGGGCAGGCTACTAGGAGAATCTTCTCCAAATTCTCAAGCAGTGCAGACCACTCAAGGCCAACACACTCCTCAGGTGCAGTCTGTCTGTGGGATGTGCTGACAAACCCATTATCAGTGTTGGGAGATGGGAGCAGAAGGGTCAGGGTTGCAAGGTCATTTTCAGCTCAGACTGAGTTCCAAGCCAGCCGGTGCTACATGAGATCCTGTCTCAATAAAACAAAACAACAGTCTGCTCTGAGTTAGAAGGGCTAATGTGGTTGCTTGGAGACTGTGCCTAGGAGGCACGGGCAGGGAGGGCACTGGTTCCTTGGCTGGCACAGTGGAAGAGCCTCACAGGGACCTAACACATGTGATGGGTGTACCCTTCCCCGGTAGAAATTTCACAGCACTTGACAGCTGTGTGGCACTTCTGCTGGAGATTTTAACAATCAGCTTCACCAGCAATAGTTGGGAAAGACTCGGCTTGTCAATGGTTCTGTGGGAGAAACAGAAAACAAACACCTCCAGAAGATTTTAATTTTTTTTTGTTTGTTTTTCAAGACAGGGTTTCTCTGTGGTTTTGGAGCCTGTCCTGGAACTAGCTCTTGTAGACCAGGCTGGTCTTGAACTCACAGAGATCCACCTGCCTCTGCCTCTCAAGTGCTGGTATTAAAGGCGTGCGTCACCACCGCCCGGCTCCCAGAAGATTTTAATTGGTAACAAATTCAGTACGCTGTAAACTTAGTGAAATGTTGGGTTTTGTCCCATAATGAAGGTGTCTAGTCTCAGACCAGATGGGATTCTTTTACAGCTCAGGCTGTTCAGGCCTTGAAGGACCATAGTCAGTTTTTGTCTTTTAAGTAAGGAGTGGGCAGCACAGGCCTTTAACCCCAGCACTAGGGAGGTAAAGGCAGGAGGATCAAGGCCAACCTGGTCTACCAAACAAACAAGGTCCAGGGCAGTCAGGGCTACACAGAGAAACCCTGTCTCAAACAAAAACAAAACAAAACAACAACAACAACAACAAAGAGAAAGACAGAAAAGAAAAAGAAAGAAGAAGGAAGAAAAGTGGGGTTTGTTGCTAAAGGAATAGTCAGGAAGAATCTGGAAACGATGACAGAAATGGTTGATATGCCTAGATCTAAAAATTGATCAATTAAATAAATAAATGAATGAAAAGGAGAAGAGTGTATGTGTGTGTTTGTGTGTGGGTGTGTTGTTTTCCAGGGAAGAAGTAGGAACATGGTGAGAACTCCAGAGAGGTAGACTTAAGACTCTACTCAGAAATGACCTGTGGGCCAGTGAGAAAACTCAGTGGATAAAGGCTCCCGCCACAGAACCAGACAACCTGAATTTGATCCCCAGCGCCTGTCTGGTGAAAGACAATGTCTGACTACTGTAAGCTGACCTCTGGCGTGCACATGTGTGTTATGGTGTGTGACACTCCCCCCATGCAAAAATATATAAAATGATTTGTATTACCAATGCACGTAGTTGGCGTGTGTGTGTGTTTACAAGATTATGAGCTATTTCAGAAGAGGCCATAGGACCTCTGTTCCAGACTAGATTCTTGAGAAGGGGAAGCAACGAAGACAGAGGCTTTGGAATCTCAAAGACCAGGGAGCAAATTCTGTCTTTGCTACTTAGTTGTGTAACATAAGGCAAGATTCCTAGCCCTCTAAGCATTCATCTCCCCATCCCCTAAACAGAGAGGTTAAACAATATCGTGATGGTTAACTGACTAATGGATGTAAAGTCCCAGAAAGAGAGCAGCTTGTTGGTAAGGAATCTCTGAGGATCTGAGTTCGGTCCCTGCGTCCCATATGGAGATGGAACTGATTCCCCAAAGTTGTTCTCTGTCCTCTACATGCGTGCAGTACCGTGCACACATAAAATAACAAACACACATACAGTAAACATAATAACATTTAAAATAAATGAACCAGGGTGGCTCTGGGATGATGTTACATATTCAGGGAGCCAATGAGATTGGTGGCAGTAGATTGTGACTTCAGGAATAGACAAGGGGCCTACGCAGGACCACTGCTCAGCACATGGGGCACATTCTCTGGCTTTATGGTTATTTCTCTGGTAAAATCTACATTCTGGACACTCTAGAAACAGCTTCGCATGCACCAAGGCGTTTCCTCACACACCAAGGCTACACGACCAATGAAGACAGCGTGGAAAGATTTGCCTTCAGACCCTATGGTTCAAGCTTCTTCACCTTCAAGTGTTGGTTTTCATCTGTTTCTTCTGAGGGAAGAAAAGGAACTCATGCAAGGGCATTGACTGGTCCTTATTCAGACAGACCCTCTAACAGGTGTCAGGCACATTTGTAGAGGAGGAAGCAAGATGTAAAAGTGAAAGCCATCTGCCCAATGGATATAGCTCACTGGTAGAGTGCTTGCCTAGTATATGCAGAGCCTTGGGACTGAGTTACAGCTGCATCCCCAGGAAGGAAAGGAAATTTGTTCAAAGAAATGTTTCAGTTCTTTTGATTTCAAGGCCCACCACTTTTTCTTGTAAACTGTGATTAAAATGCTTTGAGTATCTATAATATGTCAAATACTGTGCCAGTTATTCCCACTGTCTTGGCTATTTAGACCCCCACACAGGGTTGGCTGACATTATATGGTGCTTTTCTCTGACAACTGACTTTCAGAGGGACATGCTAGTGAGGATGAGAAGGAACTAGTCCAGTATAGTCAGACTTTCTTTGGGCCACCAGCTCCCAAATAATGGCACAGAGGCTTTTTATTAATTGTGAAAGCTAGGGTTTAGCTTAGGCTTGTTCCCAACTAGCTCTTAAAACTTAAATTAGAGCCCAGCGGTGGTGCACGCCTTTGATCCCAGCACTTGGGAGGCAGAGATAGGTGGATCTCTGTGAGTTTGAGGCCAGCCTGGTCTACAAGAGCTAGTTCCAGGACAGGCTCCAAAAGCTAGAGAGGAACCTTGTCTCGAAAAAAAAAAACTTAAATTAATCTATTTACATTAATCTATATTCTGCCATGGGGCTCGTTATCTCTCCTCAGTACCATACATCCAACTTCCTCCATGTCTGACTGGTGAATCCTTGGCTTCAGATTCTTTCCCAGAATTCCCATCTCTGCCCGGAAGTCCCACCTATTCTTTCCTACCTAGCTATTGGCCATTCGGATCTTTATTAAACCAATCAGAAGGTGCCTTAGACATATGAGGAGGTACAGAAATAATATCCAAACAGTCCAGATGGTCAAATCAGCCACTCACCCTTGCTGCTGTTGAGGGACAAATGGTGTATATCTTCAGTAGTGGACACCACAGACTGCTACTGAGTTAAGTAAGAGTTCATGGCTGGCAGTTCTCTTAGCTTGTTGACTTGCTCTTTTGGTTTACACAGTGACAAAACTGAATTCTCTGCAGATATTCAAAGCATGATTTGTCATATAAAAGCATTACCTAAGCTTTTTGGTTTCTCTTATGTAATCGGACAATTTGGTGACCCTGAATTCGTGCTTCCCAGACAATGGTCACCCCAGCACCATGTAATTACTGCTTCCTTTAGGTGGAACAAGAGTCCTCATTATCCCCCAATGGCCATGTCACTCTCTTTCCACTGAGTAATATAAGCCAACATGTAGTGGTCCCTGTATAACCGATTTAAACACATGGGAGAATATTCTGATTTTTTGTTTGTTCGTTTCTGATACTCTCTCTTCCCTCTTCCTTAGTGTGTGATTGCAATGGGAAATCCAGACAGTGTGTCTTTGATCAGGAGCTCCACAGACAGACAGGCAATGGGTTCCGCTGCCTCAACTGCAATGACAACACAGCCGGAGCTCGCTGCGAGAGGTGCAGGGAAGGCTTTTACCGGCAGCGAGAGCGAGACCGCTGCCTGCCCTGCAACTGCCACTCTAAAGGTAGGTGGGGAGAGGGCAAAGGAAGGAGAGAGCAGAGAAGAGGGAGGGAAGAGAGAAGGAAGGGAAAGAGGACGGAGTGGAGAACAAGCAAGCCAAGATGGAGCTGCTGCACCACTGGGTCCCCAACAGACACTGGTCGTTTAGCAACTTCTGCCTGCAAGGGAAAAACAGTTCTCTAACGTTGGGGGTAATGGGAGGAGCAGGGTCCTCAGTGCCAGCTAGTTTGAATTCTAGTGCTGAGAGTCACATACTTTGTTTTCAGTACTGAGAATTTCACACAGAACCTTGTACGTGCTGGGCAGTGTTCTACTGCTGAGCTATACGCCCTTTCAATGTTTGCAATTTTGAGATAAGCCCTAAGTTACCTAGGCTGGCCTCTCACGCTTGATCTTCCTGCTTAAGGAGTAGCTGGAATTACAGATGAAGGCTACCACACCTGAGAGTCAGGTTGCTAACTTTTCCGTGACCTGGGGACAAAGGAAGCTTGGTTTCTTTCAGTGACAGTTCTGCACATCCACCATTGCTTCGACCAGGCTGTTGAGAAAAGTGATTCGCTGGGTGTGGTGGCATCAGCCTGTAATCCTAGGCCTTGGGAGGTAGAAGCTGGAGGGTCAGGTGTTCATGGTCATCCTCACACACACAGGGAGTGGTCTAGGCTACATGAGATCCTGTGGCAAAACCCAAAAAGGAGGAAAAAGATGGGTGGTGAGGACCTGTTTCTGTGGCCATGCTAGAAATAACAGAAAACTACAGGGAAGGACTAGAGCCAAGGAAGGTGTTGTTTGCAAGAGCAACCACCAGATAGGAAGATTCTAGCTGGAGGGCGGGTTCACAGAGGAGCTAGGTATTATTGGTTTTGTTTTATTTATTTATTTATTTATTTATTTGTTTGTTTATATTATTGATTCTTGGTATCTCCTCCAATGCCACTGTCCCAAACTGTAGGTGGCTGTTATGCACAGAGATGTCTACATTGGACTGTGTTCATCACGGGTAAACAGTACACACAGATTAGTAAATGCATCAAGGGAAGAAGGGGTCTGTAAACATGCCGAGGTTTTTATTGGCTCCTCACTTGTCTTTTACCTTTCCTGGCATTTGATGCTTCTCCTTGTTGGGAAGTGTTTAAGGGCATAACATAATGTGCACTTAAAGTGTCGAGCTGTGGCGTGTCTCGACAGCCACAGCTGGAGGAGTCTGAAATCGAGCAGGTTTTGGTGGAGTGTGTTGGGAACTATCGAGAAAACTGGAATGACCTGGAATGATGTAGCTCTGGGGTCAGTCCCAGATTCGCCTGGGTTGGCTGTTATGGTGTAGTCTCCTAAGGGCTGACTAATGCTTTATCCTTTCCAAAACATTTCCATAGCCTGGCAGGCTGAGCAGCTCACACACCCACATTCCTGGTGGAGAGATGAAGAAACTAAAGGCTAGCTGAGGGACACACGGGTGGGAGAGACTGTTTCCACCTCTTGTAGCTATGCCTGGGCTTTGTGTGTCACTGAACCAGTAGCCTGATTTGAGGAGGAACCTAGAGCCTGGAGCGCACTGGGCAAGTGCCCTCTCTCTGAACCCTATCCCAATTAGCTGTTCAGATTCTTTTACTTCGAAACAGAGTCTCAAAGGTTAAGCTGCCCAGACTGTCCTTAAACTTGCTCTGTAACCAGCAGACCTTGGGATTGCAATCCTCCTACTTCAGCCTCCCAAGAAGGTAGAATTGCAGGTCTACTTTCAAGTTAATTTCCTGTGTGATTTCCTGGTCTCCAATGAACTGCAAGGCCATTTCTATTTTCAAGTAATTACTTGAAAGAATTTGTAACAGTAGTGGAATTGCTATTTGAGTGGAAAAAAAGTCTTTAAAAAGAGAAAATAATTCCCATCACTTCACGTGTGGTTAATTGTAGTCAGTCTTTCTTGTGGGACTTTTTTTTGGACCGCCAGCCCCCAAATAATGACCCAGAGACTTATTATTAACAATAAAAGCTTGGCCTTTAGCTTAGACTTGTTCCCAACTAGGTCTTTTAGCTTAACCTGTTTCTGTTAATATATGTTTAGCCACGTGTCTCTTTACCCCTCCTCCATTCTGTTCAGCTGACTTCCTCAAAGCCTCACTGGTGTTCTCTACGGTGTTCTCATCTCCGAGTTCCTCTCACTCCCAGGAAGTCCCTCCTATTCTCTTTTGCCTAGTTATTGGGCATTCAGCTCTCTATTAAACCAATCAGAAGGCACCTTAGGCAGAAACACATCTTTGCAGTGTACAAAAATATTAGCTCATGACAGAAAATGAAGCCAACAGTTGAATGGTGCTCAATGTAGTTTGGCCTTCATACCAATTTCTCATAAATTTAAAAGTGAGCTTATGCCACATACGTGTCTGTGCAGATGTGGTGTGTTTATGGGGGAGTATGTCTGTCTGCATGCACATAGGCACAGGTGTGTGTGGGTTGTGTGCACGGTGTGGAGAGAAGAACTCAATGCTGGACGTCTTCCTTGATTGCTCTCCATTTTCTTCACTGAGGTGGTGGGTCTCTCCCCGAACAATGACACTGTACTACTCTGATTAGCATATTTCAGTTATTTAAAACATCTTTAAAATAAGTTTATGTGCATGTGCGTATGTATATGTGTGTGTGTGTTTACAGTGTTGATGCTTGAACCCTGAGCCTTGTACATGCTGAGCTATATCCCTAGTGTGTGGACACGGACACACACACACACACACACACACACACACACACACACTCGTGTGCATGCGACAGGGGGAAGTGAGAGAGAGAGGAAGACTCATATTAAAGCTATCTTGGCTTTATTTTAATTACTGATGACTTTTGACACCCCCTGCCCCCTCAGATGCACATAGAGATCTGAGCCCTGAGAACACTCCCTGAGACACAAACCGGAAGGCTGCTCTTCAAAGTCAGTTGTTCACAATCCCTGAGCCCAGCTCATAATGTAGATTCAGGGCAGGTGTTTTCATTCTAGCAAGGTGCTTTTAAAACCCAGGGCTGTTATTTTAGCTGTTTCAGAACGTGAGTTAAATTAGTCATGTTTGCATTGGGAGACCTCAAACAGTCCCATGCCAGCTTTGGAGGCCTGAAGGATGACGCCTCAGGGGTAAACTGCTGGTATGCTGTTAACACTATAATGGTCTATTAGTGTGCTGTTGACTACATTTTTAAGCACTATATGTGAGACATTGGACCAGGCACCTCTTACATGTTAGCTCTTAGTCTTACGACATCCCTGCGAGGTGTGTGTTTATATGTTTTCATTCGCGGTTGAAGGGCCTCGCAGGGGAGCAGTTTGCCGAGAGACGTGCAGCTAGAAGCGCCTGCTGTGTGACCTGAGATCCACTGGACTCAAAGCTGGGGCTGTTTTCTGGTTCTCCAGCTTTCTCTAGAGCAGTGGTTCTCAACCTTCCTGATGCTGGGACCCTTGAACACAGCTCCTCATGTTGTGGTGCCCCCCAACCATAACAGTATTTTTGTTGATTCCTCGTAACTGTGATTTTGCTACTCTTAAGAGTCATGACATGAATATCTGAAATACAATATGTGGGTCACGACCCACAGGTTGAGAACCTCTGCTCTACAGCGATATTCTGCAGGTCGGGTATATAAAGATAGGGTCTTCCAAGTAGTAGCAGGTAATTCCACGAGAGTTCCAAATACGTTTGGAAACATTGGCATTGAAAATTTAAATGACAGGGTGGGAGGTGTAACTCAGTTGTAGAACACTGGTTTGGCATATGCAAAAGACCTGGATTCCATCCCCAGTACTACAAGTAATCTAACAATTACTATCATTATTAAGCAAGCTTCGGGCCTATCGTATATATGATGTCATAATCCCCATTTTGAACACAGAGTATTTATTTTCATAGGCTAACAGTTAATGCCTCTGAGAAGAATATTCTAAAGAATAAAATTTGGACTATTTGGGCCAACTCAAAACAGAGCTCTCTTTGCCACCTCATGATAATAATAATTTCCTTCAAGGGGAAGGAAGAGCTCTTAATTATTTTGCCTTTATTCATTTATGGATGAGGGGATGCCCATGTCACAGTGGGCATGTGGATGTCAGAGGACAGCTTGGAGGAGTCTGTTCTCTTCTTTTACTATGTAGGCTGCAAGGATTGAACTCAGGTCATCAGATTTGGTGGTGAACACTTTTATCCACAGAACAATCTTACCGGCACGAGAACAATCATTTCTGAGAAACGATTGCAGAGTTTCCTGAAGTTGAAAGCATAACTAACATTAATTTGAACAGGAAAATATCTTTTGGGATTATCAAATCGTCCATTTATGTTTAAGAAAAATTCAATACAGAGGGACATCTGTGTAATACATCAGAATCTCAACAGGAATTTTCTTTTTTACCTCTGTGGTCTGATTATTTTATTTGTGTTCTCTAAATAGTGTCTCCATCTCGGGCTGGCTTCAGACTACATATGTAGCTGAGGTTGGCACTGAACTTCTAATCCTCCTGTCTCGGTGTCCTGATGGCTGCAAAAGAGCTTTCCAGACTGAAGACAGTCAGGGCGAATGTCTCTGGGGAACAGCACATACATGCCCCAAGTAGAGTAAAGGGCAGAGTCTCTGTTGGGCCTGAGAGGAGGAGAGTAGATGAGAGATGTAGGCCCACAGGCCAGGATCATGGAATTTAAATCTGATCACTTGTGTGGGGGACTTAAACAAAACTGAATGGCCTTCAGCAAATGTTCTCCATCTTTCTCTGGATTGAGGCTGAAGAAGGTCGAGGGGAGGTGCAGACGTGGTTTAGGTGAGATGAGGGAAGATGGAGGCTTAGGCTGGGATGCTATAAGGGCATGCGCTGGAGGTGATGAAAATCCATTGTGCTTGCTACCCTCATCCCGAGTCTTTCTCTCTTGCCCTCAATGTGCACCCTGGAGGATCCATTTACTGAACACATCCATGGGAAACTGAGTTATTATGACAGAATGCACAGAAGTAATCTTTAAGATCAGCCTGAGTGTCGACCAACAGAAAGAAAATGTGGTATATACACACAGTGGAGTTTCATTCAGGACAGACAAGAATGAACCTGAGTTATTTACAGGAAAATAGGTGGAACTGGAGCTCATATTAGCCATAATAAGAAAGACGCAGAAAGACAAATATTATGTTTTCTCTCATGTGTAGAACCTAGGCTATATGCACATGTATGTATGTGTATGACATGAAAATAGAAGGAGAAAGCAGAGCAGAAGGGAAGAGTGAGGGCAGGTGGGTAAGTGGAATGGGGGAATTAATTTGATCAAAGGCATGAATTAAATGGTCATTCAGAGCTGGGGTTGTAGCTCAGTTGGTAGAGGGATTGCCCAGCATGCCTGAAGTCTTTGGTTCAATCCCCAGCACTGCATAATTCGTGTGGCAGCACACACCTGCAATCCTAGCACTTGGGGGGTGCAGGAGGATCATGTGTCCAAGGCCATCCTTGGCTACAGAATTGTAAGCAAGCCTTACATACATGAGGGCCTGTCTCAAAAATACCCTTGTTAAGCCCATCAGTGTATATAATGAATACACGCTGTTGAACAAAATGAACAAAACCACTGCTCTAAGACAGTGACTGGGCCACCAGGCGATGTCCCATAAGTGAAGTTTTCTGCTTCTCCTGGTAGGTGGGCGCATTCTTGGCTAAGGGACTTTTTTGTGTGTGGTTGACACGGCCCCAGGGTTGGGGAAATAGCTCAGTCGGTAAACTGCTGGTGGAACCGCAGTTTGATCCTTAGAACCCAGCTAGAAACAAACACTGGGAAGGGTGGCAGACACTTGTAATCATGGTGCCGGGGAGGCAGACGCTGCAGATCCTGAACTGCCTGGTCTACTTGGTGAGTTCCAGGCCAGCTAAAGAGCCTACCTTGGGTGGTGGGGATGGTGGGGGGAGGGGGGCGAGGCGAGGGTGTGACTATGGGTGGAGAGTTCTTGAAGAAACACTATTGCAGGTTGTCCTCTGGCCTCCATCTGCCTGCTCACATCCACATAAGCACACACGAGTCGAGTATTGACCCCTAAAAGACGGTCTCTGGTTGCTGGATACAAGGGAGAAAGCTATTCCTTCTAGTGTGCTAACATTTGTTGATTTTTCTCCTTGAGTTTTGAACTCACCATGTAGACCAGACTGACGGAATTGCGGTCATTCTATTGCAGCCTCCAGCGTGCAGGGACTATAGGCATGCATTACTGCACACATAGATGGGGATTTAAAAAGGAAGAAGAAAGAGAAAGATAGGCACCATGTGTTCCTTAATGTTCAGCCAGAGGGAATATGTAAACAAAACTGTTTTTGTGAGTCAGTCCCTCCGTCCTGTGACGCAGCCATGCTCAGCTGTCAAAACGTCCCCTCCTGAGTAGAGCATCCAATGACGCGGACTCCTCGTTAAAGGCGCTGAACAGTTTGGTGGGTACAGAGCTCACATGGGGAGACCGTCATTTTTTTAAAAGCCTAACAAGTATATTTTTTTCTTTTCTCTTTCTCCCCACCTTGTGGGTTACAGGTTCTCTCAGTGCTGGATGTGACAGCTCTGGACAGTGCAGGTGTAAGCCAGGTGTGACAGGATCCAGGTGTGACCGCTGTCAGCCTGGCTTCCATATGCTCACTGATGCTGGGTGTGCTCCAGACCACAGACAACTGTAAGCATCTGCCCTAAAAAAAAATTTTTAACAACTCAGGGAGGAAAGGGTTTACTTTATTTTTCACTTCCAAGTGACAGACCACTGTTGATGAAGTCAGGGCAGGAACTCAAGGAACGGAGACCATGGAGGGATGCTGCTTCCTGGTTTGCTTTCCAAGTCATGCCCAGCTCCCTTCCTTACACAGCTCAGACCCGCCTGCCTGGGAATGGTCCAGCCCACAGTGGGCAGGCTCTCCTCCATCAATTAGATATCAAGAAAATGCCCATGGGCTCACACCCAAGCTTGATCTGTAGCTCAGGCTGGCCTCAGATGATCCCCCTGCCTCACCCCTGAGAGTCACAGCACTCAGTTTAGAACGTTCCTATTTCTTCTTGTCCCTCTGGTGTGGCCTTTACTGTGAGGGCCAGGGTCTGGGGGACATGGATATTATGAAAAAATTAGGACATATCCAACTTTTGGATCTGTTTGGTTCCTGAAAGTCTGATTTTGGATTCAGCATGAATAACAAGAAGCGCATGCTCCTGGCCAGCTGTTTCCAGCGGTTGGAAATGTTTATTCCATCTCCATATTCAGGCCATCAGATTGCAGCCTTCAAACCTGGGTGAGGTCAAGCTGTGGAGAGGGAAAAATGCTAACTTTCTATAATACCATGTAACTACAAAATTCTTTAGACTCTGGAGAAAAATCATACGAAAATAGGCCAGGCTTGATAGCATCACTTCCCTGTCACAGCTGTTTACAGTCCGTGCCCAGACAGACACATCCTCCCAGCCTTACTGACAGTATCCTAGCTACCATCCAATTTTCTTTCCTCTGGGCCTTTGCATAGATCACTCTCTTCTCACCTTCCCTGACCCTTTTAGATCTGTTTCTCATGGCTCTCCTGGACCCCGCACTCCAGCCACAGTCCCTGCTCCAAAGGCATCAGTGTGTGGCCTCCATCCCTTTTCCTGCAAAGCCATGGAGCTCTTCAAGGGCCTCCAGGGCACACATCCTCTCCTCCAGGGCATGCATCCTCTCCTCCAGGGCACGCATCCTCTCCTCCAGGGCACCGCATCCTCTCCTCCAGGGCACACATCCTCTCCTCCAGGGCACAGCATCCTCTCCTCCAGGGCATGCATCCTCTACTCCAGGGCATGCATCCTCTCCTCCAGGGCATGCATCCTCTCCTCCAGGGCACAGCATCCTCTCCTCCAGGACACAGCATCCTCTCCTCCAGGGCACGCATCCTCTCCTCCAGGGCATGCATCCTCTCCTCCAGGGCACACATCCTCTCCTCCAGGGCATGCATCCTCTCCTCCAGGGCACTGCATCCTCTCCTCCCTCCAGGGCACACATCCTCTCCTCCAGGGCACTGCATCCTCTCCTCCCTCCAGGGCACCGCATCCTCTCCTCCAGGGCACCGCATCCTCTCCTCCAGGGCATGCATCCTCTCCTCCAGGGCACTGCATCCTCTCCTCCCTCCAGGGCACACATCCTCTCCTCCAGGGCACTGCATCCTCTCCTCCCTCCAGGGCACCGCATCCTCTCCTCCAGGGCACCGCATCCTCTCCTCCAGGGCATGCATCCTCTCCTCCAGGGCACGCATCCTCTCCTCCAGGGCATGCACCCTCTCCTCCAGGGCACACATCCTCTCCTCCAGGGCACAGCATCCTCTTCTCCAGGGCACACATCCTCTCCTCCAGGGCATGCATCCTCTCCTCCAGGGCACGCATCCTCTCCTCCAGGGCATGCATCCTCTACTCCAGGGCACACATCCTCTCCTCCAGGGCACACATCCTCTCCTCCAGGGCACACATCCTCTCCTCCAGGGCACACATCCTCTCCTCCAGGGCACGCATCCTCTCCTCCAGGGCACGCATCCTCTCCTCCAGGGCATGCATCCTCTCCTCCAGGGCATGCATCCTCTCCTCCAGGGCATGCATCCTCTCCTCCAGGACACAGCATCCTCTCCTCCAGGGCATGCATCCTCTCCTCCAGGGCACACATCCTCTCCTCCAGGGCACACATCCTCTCCTCCAGGGCATGCATCCTCTCCTCCAGGGCATGCATCCTCTCCTCCAGGGCATGCATCCTCTCCTCCAGGGCATGAATCCTCTCCTCCAGGACACAGCATCCTCTCCTCCAGGGCATGCATCCTCTCCTCCAGGACACAGCATCCTCTCCTCCCTCCAGGGCACACATCCTCTCCTCCAGGGCATGCATCCTCTCCTCCAGGGCATGCATCCTCTCCTCCCTCCAGGGCACAGCATCCTCTCCCCCAGGGCACCGCATCCTCTCCTCCAGGGCATGCATCCTCTCCTCCAGGGCATGCATCCTCTCCTCCAGGGCATGCATCCTCTCCCCCAGGGCACTGCATCCTCTCCTCCAGGGCATGCATCTTCTCCTCCAGGGCATGCATCCTCTCCTCCAGGGCATGCATCCTCTCCTCCAGGGCATGCATCCTCTCCTCCGGGCACCGCATCCTCTCCTCCAGGGCATGCATCCTCTCCTCCAGGGCTTGCATCCTCTCCTCCAGGGCATGCATCCTCTCCTCCAGGACACAGCATCCTCTCCTCCAGGACACAGCATCCTCTCCTCCAGGGCACAGCATCCTCTCCTCCAGGGCATGCATCCTCTCCTCCAGGGCACGCATCCTCTCCCACAGGGCTCCCTTACTTTCCTTACCCTACACACTACTTTTATTTTGGCTCAGTCATTTGCTGTCAATATTTGTTGCTCTCACCAGAGTAAGAGCCCTGCTTTGTTCTGTTCTCTGCTGGGTCCCGTGCCTGGAATCGGGGAGGAGGAAGAGGTACTGGGGGTGTTTCAGCATGATTGCAGCTGCCATTATACACCACTGGCCCTTGCTGCTTCTGTTTCTGCTCCACCTTGAAACCTTAAGAATCAGGGCTGGTTCCTGTGTCTCATCCACCCCCACGATTTTAGCGCAGTAGATGCAGAGAATGTGTTTGTCAGTTGACCTGGATAAGTACACAAAGGAAGCACAGACACAAAAGACACCAGGGGAACCGAGCCTGATTAGACCTAGCATTGATTGGATGGGGGTGTGAAGGTGAAGGAGTCAAGCAGGCTTCAGATTTGGGTAAGATTTGATGGGGTCACAGGACAGCCAGAGGCGAGCATTGCTCACTCTCCATCCTAACGTCTCTGGGGTGGTTGAGCAGGGTTTGGAGAGCAGGGAAGAGCTAGAAACTTCTAGACTGATGAGGTAGATATGTGAGCGTGTGCCACAGTGAGCAACGGAAACCAGTATGCGCCATGGGCCAGGGAGACAGTGCCAGAGTGAGCGACAGAAACCAGTGTGCTCCATGGGCCAAGGAGACAGTGCCAGGATTGAATGACAGCCCTGATGCCAGTGAGAGTCTCACCACTAAGGAATGCAAAAGCCATCAAAATCCACAATTCCATTCCTAGATACACATGCGTGATAAGTGAAAATGTGTAAAATACACAGAACCTTATATGCAGAAGTTCATGGAAACATCATTATAGCTAAGAATTGGGAGCAAGCCAAATACGTATCAACTAGTGAAGAGATAAGCGAGTTATGGCAAATCCATATAGCCATCAGAAGAATATGTACTCCATGGTATGACGTGGAAGAAGTCGTCACAGGTGGCCACATGTGGTGTGACTTCGACAATAGGAAGCATCCAGAACAGGAAATCTGAAGGGATAGAAAGACCACTAGTGGCCACATCCAGTTGGGAGTGGGACTAAAAGGAGGGACTGGTCCAGTTCTTTGAGGAGCACCGGAAATGTTTGTGACTTAGTCTTAGTAAAGGAAGAACCCAAAGGAAGAACCTGAACATACTGCAATAGCAAGTAGATGGGTTCCACCGTCCTAAAAGACATTATTGAATTAAGTTATTTCATGTATTAAATTATTAAATTAAATGATATAGAAATAAATTACAAATTTAAGACTACACTCTTTGGTCAACCAAACTAAACAGTTTAGTAAGAACTTGGCTTGCATTCTGGCACACTGGTCTCACTCTGGGTAGCTAGCAAAGGGTTCAGCACTGGTTGCTGCCCCACTGGCTTAGTTAGTACATGAGTCATTAAAGGCACGAAGAGCTTGATTGCTAAGGGAAGCCACCCCGAAGAAGGGCGTGGCCAGTAGATGCTGCTCGCTAGGGGCAGCTGACTTTAGTTGACTGTGACGCATTAGAAACTGGCTCCTGACTTTCTTTCTCTCTTTTCCCAGAGATCCCAAGTGTGACTGTGACCCAGCTGGCATCTCTGGACCCTGTGATTCTGGCCGCTGTGTCTGCAAACCAGCTGTCACCGGAAGCCGCTGTGATAGGTCTGTGTGAACCATGTCCTCTGAAAGCTTTTGGGAGACCGCCCTGGCACCTGGCATAAGAATTAATCCCTCACGTACCGTTGCGGAAAGCAGATTCTGACCAAATGTTGAGAACTTCTTACAACCTCTCTTCCAAAACTGAGCTTCCAAAACAAAAAAACCAAGGCCTGTGGTTCACTGCAGTCCATTTTCTGCTTTGGGTCCCTTTGCTTTTACTTGACGGAGGCAGAGGACCCCAGAGTCCCCTCCTGGGTGGCTGGGATTCCCAGGTGCTTGGATGTGAGATGGTGTGCAGTAATGAGATCATGTGACTGAAGGGGGTCTTGGGAAATGCCGGGCCTAATTAAGCAAGTTGAGGAAAACCCTTGTAAGGGAACCATGGCAGCATATGGCCATATATAACCATTTCGTACTGAAAAGGACCCGCCCCAGGGAGGGGATGGTGCTTACATGCACGCACATGAACTGAGGCACCACGTTAGAGCCCTTTGGGCCCGAGCCATGTTGGGGCAGGTGGAGCAGTGAGGAGCCGTTCACTCTCAGTTGCTGCCTCAGGATATCCCTTAAGTACAAACTGTGTTCAGACTGTACTCGGCTCTCCCTTGAGATGGCAGTGCGCAGAGGGACTGTGAGGGTGGCCTCACAGCTGAAAGCCTCCTTCACAATTCCTTAAAAGAAAGCAAGCGTTTTCCTGGCACCCTGCCAAACGCTTCTACCTGGGCAGAAGAAGTGCCAAATGCATTCCTAACTTGTGTTTGCAGGGGCTTCTTTGCTGCTGAAGAGAGAGTTAGGAATAAATAGCTTGAGTGTTAAGAAAACAGTCTCTTTGTGAAAGCCTTCATGTATGTGGAAAGGGGAGGCCCTCTGGAAACACGGCTCATCAATTAAGAGTCCTTGCTGCTCTTCCAGAGGGTCACAGTCAGAATCCCAGCATCCCTGTCCAGTGGCTCACAACTGCCTGGAACTCTAGCCCATTAGGTCTAGTGCCCTCTTTTGGTCCTGCCTACATACATGCGTCATACCCCTACATGGACACACACACAATTTATTTTTTAAAAGAAAACATTTGTAGCAGCGGAGGGGAGACAGAGGCAAGTTGAGACTGAGTTTTCCTCTGTGACATAGGCTTAGAACTCATTGTGTAACTAGTCTGGCCTTGAAGTCCTGGCAATCATCCTGCCCCATCCTCCCAATGCTAGGATTATACCACTTCCTGCTTGAAAGTATTATTATTATCATTATCATCATCATCATCATCATCACCATCATCATCATCATCATTTTACTGTTTTGAGACAGGGTTTCGAACTAGCTACAATAGCAGAAGGTATCCTTCTGCCTCTATTTCCCAAGTACTGGAATTAGAGACATGCCACTAAACCTGTTTTTGAAAGCCTTTTTAATTCTAGAATATGAAACAAAATAGCAAGCTACCTAAAGCAACAGTTGCCATCACCACAATTAGTGTCCCAAATGACACTAGTGGTCCATTTGAGTGACCACGGCTGTCATGCATGCGGATTGTCCTTGATTCTTCATCCTTTGCCATCCGACAGCATCCTAAAGTCTTTAGGATCCGCATGATTCCTTTCCCTCCTTCATCCTCCTCTCTCTGTAAGTTTGAATCTTGCCTCATCCCTCTGTCCTCTTCCCCTAAGCACATCAGAAATGATCCCAATCTCCTCGGCTTCAGGGCCACTAAGTGGAGCAGTAGACCTGGACCACGGAAG